>NC_138508.1:44463988-45716403 GCF_964252035.2 Podarcis erhardii | reverse complement strand
AGATTTCTTGCATTTTTTTTCCAGCTCAATGTAAATTTAAAGGAAACCAGAACATTCCTATCATTTACCAACAAGCCTATAATGAAATCTATAAATTAGCTGGGCTACCATCATGATATCTGACTGCAACCATCATCAATATTCTGAATATAGTTAATGTTAATATTGAATACATCTTAGCATTAAGAACATATTGCCCTTATTTGCCTTTTCTTTTCAAGTGAACCACTAATGTTGTTTTGCTATTTTAAATAATTTGCTATTATATAGTACGTTGTTATTTTCACTGATTGTGTTGTAAGCCACCTTCTGCAGGTAGAGACCCTGAAAGGTGGGGTAAAAAAAATCTATTTAATAAAATAAAATAATACCAGCATTTTCTGAATTACCCTATTCCACTTGTCTCTTTTAGAGCCATGATGGCACGTGCCACAGTGGTGAAGTTTCAAAAGATTAATTTGCATTTGTGGAAAACTTTATCCTTATTTTTTTTTATTTAAAAATGTGAGGAAAAGAATATGGCTTGGATCCCATCATCTTCTTGTATGAGATTGTGTGTTTGTTTGTGTGTGTGTGTTGTTCTGAAGTGCCCCTCATCTTACAGCTGCAAACTTTCAAGGAGAAGAAGAGTTTTGGATTTGATATCCCGCTTTATCACTACCCGAAGGAGTCTCAAAGTGGCTAACATTCTCCTTTCCCTTCCTCCCCCACAACAAAACACTCTGTGAGGTGAGTGGGGCTGAGAGACTTCAGAGAAGTGTGACTAGCATCATCCAAGCCTGCACAGTAAAATATATGAAATACATTATGGTTCTTTGAGGGTTAATATTGTAGGTAAGATATTTTCCCCCTAACTGTACCTGGGGATTTGATGAAGAAGTCCTTAAGTGTTGGATGGATCAGAGTATTAGATATACATATTAAACAAAACACAGCACCACTTCTTTATCGCTGCCTGATGTCTTTCCTGGGATGTGGGAGCACCTTCTACAGTACATCCCAGTACCTTTGATCTATAGTCATTTCTATGGTATTTCCAAAATTATTCCACTTACACATCCTTTTGAAAAAGCTAAAACATGTCAATTGCTCTAGAATGTTGTTACAGAAGTATGTAAACTCTAAGCTCTTTCACAGGCAGTTGCATGGAGCCTTTGGCTGGCAGTTAATCTGGTTCCAGTCATGGCTCCTTAGATTCAATTCTCCATCGAATTTTGGCTAATGCCTTTTCCCCCCCAGCAGTCCCCAACACTCAGTCTCCAGAGTGGCTTTTCAGAGGGAAGCAGAAGAAGGTCGAGACAAAGATGTGCCCCTTTTGTGAACATCCTGCATTCACATTTCCCAGGATGCAAGTCAAAGCGTATTCATTTGTCATTAAATTTCCACAAGTTTCCTTCAGATGGGACATAACTTGGAAAAACAAACAAACAACCTTTTCTAAAAAGTCCCATCCCTGTAACTTGTAAGCCTCTGCCTGGGTTTCTCTCAACATTTATTAAACCCTTAACCATCTTCAGCCATTTTAGGTTTGCAGTAAAGTCACCTTCCTTATTCACCATAAACCCTTTTGTTCACTGCAGTGTTGTGATACCTGTATTTTATATTATTTTGACAGGAAGCCATGTAGGCGAAGAGAAGAATCTGCAAGTCTCCTTTGAACTTTAAAATATAAATTGGCACATCAGAGCGACAGCAGGAAAAACTTCACTATCAGGAATTGAGAATGACTGGATAGAGCAAAAGTACAATTTTAAAACGAGCACCTTTAGTTTTGATCCATGTGGCACAGGATGAAATCCATCTGGTCCAGGTGGGATGAACAACTCCCATTTCCCAAAATCCATTTTCTTATATGGGTGAGAAAATGGATTCCAGTTATCTGCAATAAAAGAAAAGTACTAAAATATTGAACATGTATTAAAATGCATCATTAGTATGTAAAATGAGAAAGTGGGCGCAGATGAAGACCAAGCTTCTTTCTGTGCAATACATCTTACTACTTTGAGATTTTTTAAAGCATAAAACTCCTTTCTTCATCCTCCTTTCACATGTTTCCCTCTTAGGCTTTTCCCTCAATACTTCCCTGATAATACCTGTCACAGTGCATACTGGTCCTCTTCTTCATGTTTCTTTTGAACGCCATCTTCCTTCAACGTTTTCTTCTAATGAAACCAGTTGTGTTGGCTGGAGCCAATAGGAGCTATACTCCAAAACATCTCAAGGCCCCAGGCTGGCAAAAGCTGCAGTTAAAAGGTCCTCTGTTTCAATCTACTTATCAGACCATTATTTTCAACGAAGAATAATCATTAATATCCCACTTTTCTACAAAATGTACTGAGGGTGGTAGGCAGAAGAACAGTTCCCTCCTTGGTCTGCTATCTGTTGTCTCCCCAGCCTATTCCACCGATTCATGTATTAGTCCGCTCTTGCAGTGTCTTCTGGCATTTTCATAAATTCGCTTGTGGTTTTGCTCTTGTACCTTCCATCCTCAAACTCTTTCTTGATCCCTTGTGACTGGATAGCACTCATTACCCTGTTCCACTTCCCTTCCTGTCCATGCCTAGAATGTGTCACATTCTCTCAGCGTTTCAACTTCCTGCTTGTCAATTCCCTACTTGATTCCTTTCAGTCTAGATTTTGCCCAGATTATTGCACTAAAAAGTGTCTTCGTGCATATCTGTGACAACACATTCTACTGATGGCACTTTTTCTTTGTATTTCACTGAGAGGTTTCTGCCATCACTGATACAGCTGATCTTACTATTCTTTCTTCCTTGCGCCCTCTGTTCCCGAGACTCTGTCCTTGCCAAATGCAATCTTCTCTCTCTGATCTTTCTTAACATTTCTTGAAGTAGTTCCTTTTCTTCTTTTCCTTTATCTGTGAACATGTTAGGATTCTCCCCATATGCGTCCACTATCAGTTCATTTGAACCCAACTGCCATGACTATACAGACAGCTGCAAAAAACTTTCTTTTTCTGTTCCTAACCTCTCTCTCATTATTATTCTAACATTTATGCCAGCAGGGAAAGGTTAACAAACGACCTGGGATGAAGGTTTGCTCCTCATTCTTCTGAATAAAATGCATTTTCACCAACAGAACATGTATTTGGGACTAGGTATATTAAGGTTTGCAACACTAAAATGCAACAGCATTAGTACAATTACAAAATAATTCAACTGTAACCCTATGCAGGTCTTCCATGGGGGTGGGGGGAGGACATGCTAGTCCCCCCCCATCTAACCCACTGACATTTCAATGGCCTTCCAACTCATGCCTGGTTCATTTTGATTGATTGAGTTTTGGCAATGTATTTTAGTCACATTGGAAGTTTGTATCTACATACTGTAAATATATTGAGCAATTTTATATCTATCTATCTATCATCTATATATATAGTGTTTTTAAGAACACCTACATTTTTCATTTCACAAACACACAGACAATAGGTTTTTTGCAGGCAGGAATCAAGGCTGGAGATCTATAAATCAATAAGGAGTGTCTCCACCCCATTGTTCAGCCTGGACACTAAGGTCCAGTGCCAAGGGCCTTCTGGCAGTTTCCTCACTGCGAGAAGTGAGGTTACAGGGAACCAAGCAGAGGGCCTTCTCGGTAGTGGGGCCCGCCCTGTGGAACGCCCTCCTATCAGATGTCAATGAAGGAAACAACCATCTGACTTTTAGAAGACATCTGCAAGCAACCCTGTTTAGGGAAGTTTTTAATGTTTGATGTTTTAGCGTGTTTTTAATATTCTGTTGGGAGCCACCCAGAGTGGCTGGGGAAACCCAGCCAGATGGGCAGGGTATAAATAATAAATTATTATTAAATATTATTATTATTATAAGGGTGTAGAGGAAGCGATATATTTCAGCAGGGGAGTTCGCAAGCAGCTGTTTGAAATATAGAGGAGATCTGGCAAGTTATAGAGAGGACAACTGGAGTCTGCTGGGTCATCTAAGGTAGGCACGTCCAGCTACCAAGAGACTCACTATAATAAAACTGGCAGTGATCTACCTATTGTCATTGCCAGGAGTTGTTGACCTTTTTGGGCGTTCGAGTGGCCACGGTTGTTGTTGAGCTTTTCGGAGGGATCGGTCAGGAGGACCCCCACGATCACTTAGATTAATCCTGCAATCTGCCTGTAACACCGCCGTGATTGACTGTAAGATCACAATCTACCTGTTGGACATACCTGATCTAAGGCAAGCAGAATCTGTCTTCAAGATGCATCTTCTGCTTGGCTGGGAGAACAAGAACCTCTCTCCTCTGCCCAGCTATCCTGATAGGGAAGGGAAGGGGCACTGACACTTATTCCTCAGCGCCATCTGAAAACTTCAATTTCTCACAAGCTCAACAACCTAGCCCAGTAATCATATTTCAGACTGACTATATTAAGCAAAAGCTGCATGCCAAAGCTGCATTTAGTTAGTAACTGTGTATACACCCAGTGCTCCACCGCAGCTCATGTGTGCTATGCCTGCTCATTCTCTGCTACTGCAGCACAGCTGCAAGCAGGTTTGCATGGTTTGAAGTGGGCTTGTTTCAACAAAGGATAGTTAAGTTTGTACAAGTTGGCAACATCGCAACAAGCTGCAGAAGCTTCCAAACTGCTGCTGAAGAAAGAGAGGTATGGGAGGCAAGTGTGTGGCTCATCCCCATGATGCTAAAGTCATGGGGCCAGGGTTTCCCAAAACTACCAATTCAGTATGAATGTCATATCACAGATACCCAAGGGGCTATGCAATGGCAGAGGTTAAATACTTTATGTTGCCTTTTTAAAAGAAAAATAAAACAGAAAACTGCACTGATTCACTGGCATGAAACCAACAGCACTTAAAGTTTCAGTACGATAAAAATTCAAGGGGGGGGGAACTGCCAAGTGTCAAATAATGTGACATTCCAAGTCATGCTTTTTTAGCATACATCAACACTCAGGAACAATTTCTTAGGAAACCGACACAGAAGTTGCAGGAAAATGTGACTTCCACATGGAACTATAGCCATACAACTGGCCATAATGTTAGCTTTCTGCACACTATGTAGTTGAGCCAATCTTGTGAAGTTTCTCCATGTCAGTGCCATGCATTCATGAACAGCAGCTAGAGAAGCTCTATGCATTTAGACTGAAATACATAGTTAGTCTGAAATACATTATCCCCAGCTGTGTGGGCTAGAGCAGATGACAGGTGCAGTCAAAAAAGATTTGGAGGGCATCAGGGTGGGGGTTCTGTCTTAAACCATCTATCAAGGTTCTAAATATACATGAACAAGACTTTTATTGTGAAGTGGCAAACTCTAAGATACTGATATTTTGCTTGTACTCCCTTAGTTACTAAGCAATAAAATGTGTAAATAAAATATTCAGTGTCATTTACCAGAAGCTTTTCAGGAAACTATAATGTCAATACCGCCTCTCGTATCAGAGCTTCAGCTTACTAATTGCCTCATATACATGATTTACTAAGCTTTTAAAACTACTAATTGACAAATCGTAATGCTGTGAATGTTCTTTTAATAGTCTTGAGTGGCTTTTTTGGGGTAAGTCAAGAGACGTTTGGTTCAGCGCAACTGGAGGCCCACACTAAAAGTTAAAATAAAGGATGGTGTGTACTCTCACTCACACACACTTATTTCTCATCCTGCAGTGTCATGGGCAGATGGAAGCTAAGCAATTCTCACTGCAAAAGAAACAGGAAGAGAACAAAGACTGAACTTCCAGAGACAGAAGGAGGGAGAGAGAAGCTGGTTTAGTTCCAGGCCTGGTACACCTTCTCTGCTCATAATGAAGCAGTTACTTGGTAAAATAAGTTTTAAAAGGAATCTGGCATTCTAGGTTTTAGTTTAGTTTCTAGAAACTCAGTTCTGAGTTTCAAGCAGCTCCCAAGTTAATAATAAATTCTGTATTTAATTTGATTTATTTCCAAAGCCCCTAAAACCTATTAGGTGCTGTACAAAATATAAAAACAGAAACCAAACTAAATTTGAGGCATTTTAACATAATCGAAATGTAAAGGTAGGTGAAAATGATATAATATTAAAGCAAGCACATCACTAGCAACTTGATTCTATGTCTTTGGGATTTTGCAGCCCAATTCCTCCTGGGAATATTACTGATACCCATCTGCATTTAATGACAACTTCCATTCCTTAGGCCTTTTGATTCCATTAACTGCCCCCTTGGGAATAAATCTTCTACTTTGACTGTTGATGAATAAGATATATAGGGCAACTGACATAATTTTTCATCTAGAAGACTAAAGGAAGATTCATTCCAGACATCTTACTGATTAGTTTTATTAGCATCTTGAAGTAGTGGTGTTAAGTTTATAAAGAGATGCATTCAATCCATTTAAGAACATTGGGGAGAGTTTTGCATGACATGCAGAATCTGGTAAATGTCCCTTTTCTATCGAATTATTTAAAAGGTACAGAATCCACATTCTTTGCCTCTAGTCACCCTGGAGGAAGACTGACATACATAATAAAAATGTAAATGCGTCCAGCCCAATCATCTCAGTGCAAAGCTAAAGGTACTAAACTAGAAGGTTAGTGTGAAAACCAAAGATCAGATTATCAGCATGTCAGGTGCATATATGGAGAGAGTGACCAGTGGTGAACTTCTTCTTCCCTTTCAAGTTGCTTTTTGGGACCAGGACATACTGGCATTCACAACAGCAGATGCACACTTAGTAGCTGAATGAAACTAGCGCTTCACTCAGCATCTGATCACTGAACACTTAGGGCTATTGCATGGAACCAATAAGGTTCATTTGTTGTAAATCACGAGAGACACAGCAAACATGAAAGATGTTTTCTGGCACTAGAATATTTTTTTAATGCTCTTTTTGAAACCCAAATCAATTAAGACACTCAAATTAAGAGTATGTCAGCCAGTTATTGAATGAAAATAAGCACGTCAAGCTCTTAGAGCAATTTACAAGTTTGATGTTTGTAAGCCAAATACATCTAATTTCTGCTATCAACTTTCTAATTTCAGTTTCGTTCAACTGTGCTTTACATGTTGACCCTGCAGGATCAGAATGTGTTATATAAGGTTTCCTTCCTTATGCAAGCCCCTGTCAACTTCTCAACCAATGACTTCTACTAAAATACAGACTTTTTTTTTAAGTACTCTTCTGTATTGTTATCAGGTTGTTGATTGATTGGTATCCATTTGTCTCAGGATATTTTGAGTAAATTCTTTACCCCCATTTCAATCTGGCTTTTGGTCTCTTCAACCTGGAAACATTAGTAAGACCTTTTTCATGAGTAATAATCTCTTAGGAAAGAATCATGGCCTTAAATACTTTATTCGCCAGTATAGATGCTGCTTTTGATTCTCTTCGCCACATTTCTTTTTAGTCTAGCATTTTGGAGTTTTCACTTGGTTTTGTTTTTATATTTTATGTTTTATATGCTTTCAGCGTTTGCCAGCAGTTTTCTCTTTTCTACTCAGTCTGTGGGGGATCTTCAGATCCATTGTTCGTGATCCATCTTTTTCACACACTGAAAATTCATTTCCTCTTTTAGATTCCAGTAGCTTTTCTATGCTGACAGCTTTCAACATTACTTTTCTTTTTTCTACTGCTAATCATTACTACGTTCCTGACCATCCTTTGGCTACTTCTGTCTTCATACCTCATTGCCACCTGAAGCTTAATATAGGTCAAACAGCTGATTATTTAGGATGAAAAAAATCACACACACACATTCTCTGTTGAAAATTATGTTCCACAAACTTGATTACATGTAGTGTCTTAGTACAATTTTTGACTTTTCTCTTTCCACCAAATTGATTCTGTTGTCAAATCTTGTCATTTTTATATTTAGCAGTGTTGCTCAAGCTCATATTTTCCTTTCTCTGTTTCAACTTCAAAAATGCTTATTTGACCTTTAATATTTCACATCTTGATTATTGTAATGCTTTTTGCTCTGGTCTATCTAAAACTATGCTGCCCATATTATTACTTTTGCTCATAGCAACTTCCAATTGCTGTCTTCAGTGGTGATTCTTAGTTTACCTCATTCCATTTAAACCTCCGTCCACATTGCCAGAAAGCTTGACAAGGAATTTATAATATGTGTTTTGCCACCATAGGTTTGTGTCATAACCCCACTTACTTGGGAGCAAGCCCCCACCAAATTCAGTAAGACTTATATCTGAGTAAACATAGGATTTCACCTTACCCTTATTTCTCCTTATTGCAGGGTTCTTTTCCTTGCCTTTTCTTTTATTGAAAGCCAACTCCTTTAGGAGGAACATCTTTCTATTCTACATCAATCAAGAGGCATTGCCACAGCTCAATAATGCATTCCAGTCACCCAAAGGACTTAAAGAGGGCTCAGAGCAGAGCCAATGTAGTCTGGGAAATGGGTGTGGCCTTGCAGAGTCCAAAGAACTGGACAGAGAATACTAGAAGGCTGCACTTAAGACACTTCTAGTCCAAATGATAAAATTCCCAGAAAGGTGTGGCACTTCTTGAAGTCACTTCTGTAGAGTCACTTCTGTTGCCTTTATACCACACATGCCAAAAGGCAAAGGACCTTGAAGTCAGTTGGGCTCTACTGCCATGTCTTTCCAATAGCAGTCCCATCTTTTCCAAATAGTCATTCAAATGGATATTAAAAAAACAAAAACATACTATTTTCTCTTAATTAGAGAAGAAGCTTTAAATTAATGTGTCTAGATGTATTTAACATTTTATTTGCAACCTGCCTTTGTTCAAGAAGCTCAAGGTGGCCTACATGGTGTGTCGATCACCACCCCCAATTTTATCTTCACAACAATCCTGTGAGCCAGGTTAGACTGACAAATAGTGAACCAGCAAGTTCCCCTGGTGTGTTTCATGGTTAATTAAGAGATTTGAACTTAGGTCTTCCATTAAAAGCATCAGTGAATGCCACCCATTGTTCACTCACACATTCCCCTCTCAACATCAAATTGCATTTTCTGATATACTGTTAAGATTGTAGTGATAACCTGGCAACAACGAATTTTGCACTTAGCCCTGAAGCTGGCAATCCTTTATTTAAAAAAACTAATGTGCAGAGCCATGAAAATATGGGCATAAAAACAGGATCAACAGAAAAACAGACGCATACAGAGGATAAGACATAAAACATGTGCTTGAAAATACTTACTGAAGTCTCCAGTAAGAAACACAGCTTCTGCCCCAGGAGCCCATTCCTTACAGTACAATCCTCCATCAATAAATCTGTTGACTCCAAATGTTTGGTAACTCTTTGTAAATTTGTCAAGGCCACCTTCATTTTCTTCAATGTTCTTCAAGATGCTATGGAAGAGACTATACCTTTCAATAGAAAAATGCATTGAAGGAAATAATTTCAGTAAAGCTGCCTAATAATTTCAGTAAACAATTTTTGAATAATTTCTAAATTATTCAATAAATAAATAATTTCAGTAAATAAATAATTTCAGTAAAGCTGCCAATGAAAGTCCCATTTTAAGACTTGTTCAGTCAAGTCTATTAGATGATAGTCCCAGTATTCCTTTTAAGCATCATCAAATGTTCAGATCATAAAATTCTAAATTCTAAAAGTTAGGTATATCTGGCATTATAAGAATACTATATGTTCTGTGACTAGTAGCTTTGAACTGATGGAGTGAATTGTTATTCACTATGACAGCCATGTGGCACTCCACCGAATCCAATTATTAAAAGGCTAATTTTTCAAAATACTAGGATCATTATGCTAAAGCAAATGGCCACCAAAACATCCCACACTTTCCCTGAGAAACAGTTTTTCTTCATAAAACAAAAGCTAGAGCATGGCACCTCTATTGTAAGATACTCAGTTTTATCTAGTTTAAAAGGGTCATTTGTTCAAAGGAAACATCAATCATAGTGACAACTAAGATATTACACCTTGGGGGAAAATACCACTGCTGGGAAAGAGTCTCAGGTTTATTTAAAGCTGTGGTATAGAAAGAGTCACTTTAGAGACATCGTATTAAGAGGGTCCTTAGGTCTCATTTATTCGTTATTCCAGTTGATTATATTATTTTTTTAACTCACAAGGTTAAGCCTTCCCAACAGCTTTTATTCCAGAGGCGGGTATTTACCTCACAGCCAGTAAGAATTTCAGAAGAAGCAGAGCCTGAGGATAGTGGGCATGTTCTTATAATGCTCTTGTTCCACACATAGAAACCCTAACATTACAACTGGGAAATCTGCCCATGGGTATCATGCATCAAAACAGTATAATGATTTCTATAACCTCCATAGTCAGTTCTCTTATTATGCAGTATATAACACTCTCTCGCTCTCTAGAGCTCTAAATATAAAAGTTGTTTTCTTAACAAACATGTGTGACAGGTGATAGAATTTTAAAGCTTGTTGCAATTTAATTTGAATGCATAAAATATAAGTCAAACAAAAAGGTGGGGAAAAGACGATTTATGCACTTTTGGAGGGGAAAAGGTCAAAGCACAGAGAGAAAACAAGTTGCCGCAATATATGTGAATCCAGTCTCTGGCAAAGGGTACAGGGTATTGTAGGAAATCCAGCACCAGCAACCCCAAAACAGAAGTACTGCCCATCTGCACTGCAGTTCCCCATCCCAAAGGAGCACAGTGTTTGTATTTAAGTCTGCTGTGGGGCACAGTGAAGCAGAATCTGCTGTAGTACAAAAACCTTTCAGTCTCTTTGCTCTGCTCACATAGGTATTCATTACCTATATGAGTAATACTGGGCCATGAATAACATCAGGTACTATCAAGCATGAACCCAAGAGGTGCAGGAACTGTGCTGACCTGGTCTTTTGCATGATCCAAGCAGGAGTTAGTGATGAGCAACCTAGTATTAAGGGCATTGAGATCAGCATCCTCATGAATTGGAATGTGGCTTCAGGATATGAATATATGTATACATGAATATAAATACAAATACAGATATAGAGAAGTAAACTTCTCTCTCTCACTGTCTTTTTTTCTTAAAGAACTCTTGAAACCATTTAGGACATCCCAAGCTACATTCATACCTGAAGTCTACCAGTATAGAGTCTACGTATCGTAGATGGTTTCTGTACCCCAGGATTAGTTTGATATGGAAATGCAGTTGTGGGGGGAAAGCCTTGCCTGATAAATTTCTTATTTGTCATGTATGAATTGAAGGCACAGGTGCCATTCCGGAGGAAGACAGGTAGGAAATCTAGTCCCATACTCTTATGGCAAGTGGCGACACTTGATCTGAAACCTTATTTTACACACTGTAAATCTCAGCACTTCTCAGTTGCTGATGACTATATAGTCCTAAATGGTGGTTTCATCTTAAGATAAATTAATCAGGGAGATGACGGTGGCATTGTCCCCATGCACTTTAAGGGAATATTCACTGTCTTTTAAGGCTGTCAAATAACTTTCCTGTGATTTTTTTTTTTTAAATATGCTGCTCACTTACTAAATTTTAATTACCTATTAGTGTTTACATCTCTACCAAATAACAGCTGATGACTGGAAATGTCAAGGAAGGACTTCATTATTACAATTTAATCTTTTTCAAATATTCTTGTGTGTGTCTGTGCTTTTGGATGCTAATTGGATATGTTATATATAGTGACGTTCCTGTAAAGGCTAGGACTTGAACAAATGTGTGGAACGCTGCATGTACAGCAGATCTTTTTTGTTTTGCCGGGTTGTGGAGGGTGAAGGACTTCCTAATGCAGTGGCTCATCCACAGTGTACCTTATGGAAGTGTGTGAAGCAGCTGGTAAGGAAGCAATGACATATGTACACAAAGAATCACATGTATAAAATTCCTTGGATTCCACTCTTTGTAAAGAATTGCTTAGTAGTCACATACAATCAAATTGTTATTTGTTTCCCTTCATTTTTGATTGCCATCAGTTATCTTGTGCAACAAAAAGTGTGTACAGTGGTACCTCGGGTTAAGTACTTAATTCGTTCTGGAGGTCCGTTCTTAAACCTGAAACTATTCTTAACCTGAAGCACCACTTTAGCTAATGGGGCCTCCCGCTGCTGCCGCACTGCCAGAACACGATTTCTGTTCTCATCTTGATGCAAAGTTCTTAACCTGAAGCACTATTTCTGGGTTAGCGTAGTCCGTAACCTGAAGCGTATGTAACCTGAAGCGTATGTAACCTGAGGTACCACTGTACCTAGGATGTTCTAACTTTACAGGAAAAGTAAAGAACTGCGGCAAGTCAAGGATAGATGGATCAATGCTCTGACTTCTTATAATGCAGCTTCCTATGCTGTTCCTCTATTTATTATGCAAATTAATACATACTTACCACAAATAGTCCTCTGCAAAAAGTTAATTACAACTTTGAAACTGCCCACTTCCACCTTCACTGCATTATGTTACTAATTATGTAGTAATCATGTATAACCATTACATTACTAATTAAGCTGGTGAAAAAGAAATGGCTTTTGTTGAAAATTTACAATATATAGCGGTGACAATTTCCACAGAAAATGTGTCCATTACAAAACACATTGTATGGTGTGGAAATATGTAATTGTATTCTTCCTTTGGCAATGAAACGTCTTGACATTGATTTGGCTGAAATAGTGTGGACAGGCAACTGCTAATCATTCCAAACTACCTGGACAAGGAGCGGAACAAACAAAATCTCCTAATGTTTAATACAGAGATGGGATGAGTAAGAGGGAAGTGGGCAGACAAGTATGGATTGAAGGTTGAAAGGCTGGGACTGATGACGGGGAGTGAAATAATTCCTAACCCACTAGCATCCTCCCCCAATGTGCTAGCCTTCGGATATTTGGGGCTACAACTCCCGTCACCCCCTGCCAGCACAGCCAATGGCCAGGAATGAGTTTTCTAGTTCAAATGTTTGGAGAGCAGTAGGTTAGGGAAGGCTGCTTCCTGTAAGATGAACTTGGGTTGGTTACTTTTATTAGCTGCGGCTTCTGTGGTTACTTTGGCATGGTCACCTAGAAACCCTAAAAAGGCAGAAAGAGCTAAGAATCAGTGAAATGGGTTGGTGGGATTTCACACATCGATTGACTAATCAGTCATTTCCTTGCCTAGAGCCTGCAAAATAGATGGATTACTTAACACTTGCTACCTAACTTCAGTTCACTGTTTCATGCAATCCTCTTTTGTTTTTGTTTTTTTTAACTTTTTACCAAAATAAATTCATGTGAGCAGCACTCATATGAGTAAAATACACAAAAACAAAAAAATAAAGCAAGCAGTTGAGACAACAAAAGTTAACCGGAATCTCAAAGAAAATACGATACGTGTTGATGTATATTCCCTCCATAATTCAACAGTTATTAAGGGCAAACTGTGTTAGTCCTATACCAAGCAAGTGTCACATGGCTCTTGTATTGATTGTTTTCACTTTTGCAATCCTAATTTTGGTTCTCTGCATAAATGGTGAAGGGAAAAGATGTTAAAAGCACAGTAGACCACAAGGGATTGCAAGGTGTAATGCTAACTTAAAGGGATCTTTCTTGCCAAGTGAGAAGAAGTTGCTTCCAAGTTCCTTCGCTGTTTTAGCAAGGTAAACAGATGTAGCCTTCGCAACCATTCACTGAGCATGACAAGTAAGAAATTTATCAAGCAAGACTTTCCCCCCAAAACTGCATTTCCCTATCGAGCTAAGCCAGTGGTACAGAACCCATCTCTCCATTCAGGCAAGCAAGAGGCATTATCACAATTCAAGAATCCATATATACAAAAGCACTAATAGAGTGTGAAGAACAGTACAGTGGTAACTCGGATTAAGAACTTAATTCGTTCTGGAGGTCTGTTCTTAACCTGAAACTGTTCTTAACCTGAAGCACCATTTTAGCTAATGGGGCCTCCCGCTGCCGCCGCGCTGCTGGAGCACAATTTCTGTTCTCATCCTGAAGCAAAGTTCTTAACCTGAAGCACTATTTCTGGGTTAGCGGAGTCTGTAACCTGAAGTGTATGTAACCTGAAGCGTATGTAACCCAAGGTACCACTGTATAGGGAGGGGTGTGGCTTGGAAATGGTCATGGTCTGGGGTAACTTCCAGCCAGAGACACATGGACAGCCACATTCAGCCTCTCGGCCTGAGGTTCACTTCGCGAGCTAAGCTATACCCGTACAATTACTGTGCGTCATACTTCTGTGAGAGACTCAAGGAGAGAAACAAGGCAACAATACTATGTAGGTTCAGTTATGCTAGTAAATATAATTCTCACTGTCTATAATGGACTGTTTAAGCTTCTGAGAATAACGGAAAGACCCCTGTTTAATTAGCACAGCTGCAAATCAAAAGGCAACTGTTTTGTTTTTAAAAATTTTAATTAATTAGTTTGAAAATGTTTGTATCAAATCATTTTTTTATGCTTTCCATTTTAATCATGACTACTCTGATGCGATACTCAAGGAGCATTACTACCTTGTAAGTGTGTAGTGGATGTTGGGGTTGCCTTAAAGATTTAGTGGCCTGCTTTGTATTGGGTGGGACCCACGGGTGCTATTTATCTAACACCTACTTCAGCATCACTTCACTTAATGATGCCTCTAACCTCTAGCTTCAGTACAAGTGTCCCAACTCAAGTGACATAAATGGGAAAGAATGCTGGCATCTTCATGTTTAGTCATTTTTAATTAAAAAAAAAACAACCTTAAAAGGCCATATTGATTACCTGATCCTCTTGAATCGGGTTTTGAAATTAAAACTCAAATACATTTACAAGTGATTGAGGGGGTGCTCATCCGAGAGAGGAACAGGGAAGTGCACCACAAAATAGCTGGCAGTTGTGTAACTACCAAGAGAACTGTGAACTGAGAGTACAACTGCTGTAACATTAAACCACTACCAGCCACAAGACAGAAGGGTGGAGATATAAAAGTGCATGGATGAAATCCATGATCCTGTTTCATGCTGCATAACAGAAGTAATCCAAATCAACTTGCTTTATCCCATGCTCCACATGTTATACAGAGGTCAGCAAACTTTTTCAGCAGGGGGCCAGTCCACTGTCCCTCAGACCTTGTGGGGGGGGCAGACTATATTTTTGGGGGGAGGATGAACGAATTCCTGTGCACCCCCCAAAAAACCCAGAGATGAATTTTAAATAAAAGGACACATTCTACTCATGTAAAAACACACTGATTCCTGGAACGTCCACGGGCCGGATTTAGGGGGCAATTGGGCCAGATGGGTCTTAGTTTGCCTGCCCATGTGTTATACCATACAATTTCGGACAAAACTACATGTACCTGTTTTGTCCTCCCCCTAGTGGTATTATTAGTTTATTTTACCAATTTGCAGTCTGTTTGTTTGAGTGGGATCCAGAGGGGACGCAATGAGCCTTTAACCTTTGGTGCCCTGCCACAGTCTTGTTGTAATTTCCCCACTCTGCAATGTGCATTGCAAACAAAGATCCCATTGACATGACTAACACCTTGATTGTACTGCAAAATTTGCTGGTGCAGGGCACACACCCAGCCATTTTTTGGGAGGGCAGCAGCTGCCAATTTTCAGGTGCACAGCCCTGAACCTCCCCCCTCAAAATTGGGAGACACATACTTGCAATGTGTGGCAAGGAGGGGGCGCTGCAGTCCAGGTCAGAACTACCCAGATAAGGTCATATGTAGTTTGGTCAACAAGTCCAAAGAAGCTCCAATATGTTGATCAGATACCAGACAATGTCACTGAGAAGTCTGAATGATCAGGACATTGCTTTTAGTGTAGTATGGTACTTCGATCAGAAAATTACTCCAGTAAATTGTTTTGCCCACAATGGTCTAAGTCAGGGTTTCCCAAAATTGGGTCTCCAGCAGCTTCTGGACTACAATTCCTATCATCCCTGACCATAAGCCCTGTTAGCTAGGGAAGATGGAAGTTGTAACCCAAAAACAGCTGGGAAATAGGAGTGGGGGAGAACACCACTAAAAATGGGAGCAGATAAACCTGCAATAGAACTGAAACAATTGAGAAGAAATGTTAAAGCTAAAGGACTTAAGGTCAGCATGCCTCTGAATTAACTTTGTATTTAAATTGTGGGCTTTTAAGGCTTATTTTAAGCCACCCAGAGAACTTTACGTCATGGGGAAGCATAAAAATGCAATAGATATTCAGTCTGTTCCAGCAAGGTTGTTCTCATGCAAAAATGTTAAAAGTTTGGTAATATAAATAATTTTTAACTTGGAGGATTTTTTGCATTTGGCCAAATGTAAAGCAATTGACAATTTTGCAACTCTTCTTTTAGCTGTGGGACCAAACACACACACACACACACACACACACACACACGTTTTCTGACAAAGAAACCCAGGAGGCTACAAAGCATGTCGTCCCCCCGCCCAAGTGTTCATTCCAAACCCTCTTTAGGGTTTTGTTTTTTAAATGCTACTGTCAACACCACTGAGCCATATATTTTCATATTACTCAAGTAACACTTTCAAAAGAAAATTTGAGATTGTTGAAAGCCTTTGCAACTTTCTTGGTTAAAGGCTTCACAGACAAATCATGTGTGAGAGATCTAAAAGGCTCAGTACATCATTCAGTAATTTGATTCATTCAAGGGAGACTGCATGAATGGCAGGCAACTTCTCTCGTCCCCCCTTCCCGTCACCCCAGACTCACTGTTTATGTGATCCAGAGATTATTTTGCCTGCTTAGCACTTCAAATAATCCCTGTGCAGGAGAGCGTTGGCTTTATTTATTTATTTTGCTTTAAATTAATGTGGGGAGCGGGGTGACACCCTAATTTGAGAAGAAAGCTGCCGAAATACAAAGAGACAGATTTCTTTCTGGAAATCAGTAGACTAAGACTTTGTTAGCTCATGTTTCATATTACACAAGAGAAAATAAACTGAAAGGTCAGTTGAACAGTTACAGCATTGCCCTTTTCCAAGGTAATCAGCAGAGCATGTAGCAAAGACGTGAACACAAGCGTGACTGGAAAGACAGTAGCTGATAAAGAGGCCCGCTGCCAAAACTACGCGGGACAAAATACTATATTCCCAATGCCAGCTGAAGAGTGCGGCCTGCCACAGGACTTCCCTGAGTAATTCTGATTTATTACTTTAATTTGAAATTGTGTTCTTGTTAAACATTCAGGTTTTCGTACTGCCAAAAGATACCAGCATCTTTAATACTGACCATTAATCACATCCATAGGTGAAGTACAAGAGAAGCAGTATAGCTTATTAATTTGTTTGCAGCGATGAAAACAAGGCATTCATTACAATTAATTTTGCTGGTTGACTAATGCGTGGTAAAATAAACATGCAGTCTCCTTCTGTAATTCAATAGCATTTAAACTAAGGGCTGCATCGCAGTCCATTTTCCGTATTAAAATAAGCAGCTTAGTTATCTCTCTGTAATGCAAGCATCCTCCACTCAGACTTGGCTAATCATCTTAAAGAGAGGGGTGTTTTTTTAAAAAGGAAGAGGATTTTTTAAAAGTCAGAGGCATCTCTCTTAAGTGTTTTGTTTACTGGAAGTTGTTTTAAAATGGATCCGTTAGTAACGGCCTGCCAATTCCCATTTGATACCACTGTCAGCTATTTTGTATATCAAGGTCAAGTGTGGAAAAATACAGACTCAATGAGTCCCATAGCAACTGTGCTGACAGCTATGAAGTCTGAATCAAAACTCAAACTGAAATAGTTGAACTCCTAGACACTGCCACTTTTATCCCTGCGTTGAAAACATTTGCACTGGAGTACCACCAATGAAAACGACAACGGTCCTATAAAATAAAAAGGTGCAAAGGCTTCTCCGCACCTATCTTGAACTATTCCATTGCATGTTTCCACTTACAATTAATCTGCTAGACAATATATCCAAGTGTCAAAGATGCAAGTAGCATTTCGGTAATGGCCAGGTTTAAAACTCATTTATTATTGTGGTCTATAGTCCAAGACAAAGAACATTACAGATGCTAATACAAGCCAGGCTTTATAGAGACCCCACCTCCTATCTTATGCCAGAGTTGCAGGAGAAGAGATGTGCTTGTCCTTGCATTATTATTTCAAAACCCACTAGCCACACACACAACAATCTTTCAAGATGTTCAAATAAGGTTAGAAAGGTGTGAAAACATAATAAAAAAGACCTAACTACCTGTGTGGCTCTCTGTATCACTGACTACTGCATTTGTATTGTACTGTTCTTTAGGTACTGAAGTCTTCAGCTGTGATTAGATCATGCAAGAACTTCTCAGAAAACTATCACCATTTGCAGAACAGCTTCTGCGACAGAAGGGAAAGGTGTCCATTTCGCTGGAGTAGCTTTATAAGCCAGGATGGTAACTTAAAAGAGATTCCAAGCAGACTAGGTCCCTGCCCACCGCCTCCTGGCTGGATGCCCTAGGTCAAGGAAACTGAATAAACAGTGTAGGGTAGGCAATACACATAGAAAAGCTGCAGGAAGGGAAGGAGTGTAAGAGGCAGCTTGACAGCATAGCAAATGGGGAACTAAATGCAAAAAGGAGGAAAGAAAAGCAGAGCAATTAAGAAAAGGAATGGGCAGATATGGGAAGGAGGAGCTGGGGTGCTAAGGATGACAGAAGAAGATGCCTTATGGAAGTAGGATTAGCAGGCAACTAAGCAAACCACAGTGATAGAGACACTGTTAAAGAAAAGGAGCAGCCAAGGAGAAAGGAGATCAGGAGCAAAGTTGTTTAGAAACACAGGAAGCCCCTTTATATCGAATCAAACCATTGGTCCAGTTGTATTGATAACCAATGTGGATGTTCTAAAATGGGCAGTGTATGCTCACACAACAAAGCTTCCCTAAGCGCCCCAGCTGAATTATGGACCAACTGCAGTTTCCAAAGACTCATCAAGTCTTGATGTAGCCAAGGCATGCGTCACCACTGATAGGTTCATGTGCAGTTGGTGTAGCAACCTAAGCTAGGCAATGGCTTATTGGACATTCTTAACATACAGATCTGTTCAGAGCCAGCTGGGCTGCAATCCTGAGCCAAAGAAAATTATTCTTTCATCAATCTACTCCCATTTCTTTTAATGAGGATAAGAGGTAGAATAACTACTTGCTATAATAGCTATTCACACCCAACATTCTCTACATCCTCATGATTCAACAAAGCAGAAGAGTCATGATGAACTTTGTTGCTGTTAATGTTCTTTCTGGAAACTTTTCAATAAGCAAGTGTTATGAAGTGTGTGTGTGTGTGTGTGTGTGTGTGTGTGTGTAAAAGCAGGTCACCAAAACAAAATGCTCCTTGGATCAATGTAACGATTTATTACATCAGCATAGTATATGCTGCATTCTCTTCAATAGGTAAGTCATTCTCCTATTGTTTGTTAGTGTCAAGTAATACTACAATTTTATGTTCTTCTCCAACTTTCTTTATGTTAGAAATGGATTGTTGCAGAATAAACCAGCTTCTGGCATTCCGTGCTTAAGTAGACTAGGTTTTGTGATGAACTGTTATTACCATGTCACCACAATAACTAGTGTTGCATTAACTAGAGAGATTGCAGTTGCAACCCATAATATTTCAAACCATGTTCTTACCATCTTAATTGCTCCTGCAAGAATTCTGCTTCACTGCCAAGACGACAACTAAATTGGAGGCAACAAGAGGGCGTTTTTTGTTATATCCATCTTCGACCAAGCCACACTGAAATGTACAGTGACTGGATTCATTTAACTCTTTTACATAGTAGTATTGCATGGGATCCCCCACCCCTTTAAATGCATAGTGACATCATTATTCTCTCTCTTTCAAAAACATTAAAATTGCTTATGAAGAACTCTTAGTAGAATTCCCTGGTGACTTCATTCAGTCTCGCAGGAAAACTCCCAAGTTCATCACATCCATTTGCTATATTGAAATTTAAACAGACAAATCTGCTGCACTCCATATGCATGTGTCAATTTCCTGGTTTGCTTCAGTCTGACAGAAGCCTACTAAATGGGAAGGACTTGGGCATAAGAGAGACTGACCATATCCATCACTGTGATAATGTATGTAGAGCCTATAGAAATACCCATGGATCTTTTAAATTGTGTGCAGGGCACTTTTAATGCACAGGCATATCAGAGCACGTGGAGCCCTTGATCAAGTCCTTTATTTCCAAAATTCATCCTGATTCCTTAATACTGCTAAAGGCAAGACTCAGAAGCACATTCAACTATTGTATTATATAGAGGCTTGTGGTTTCAAATTGTTCTGTCCTTAGGAAGGGCTTGTCACAGCTACTATCTCTAGAGTTCTATAAAAAGCTAACAGAAACATTGATTTTTAGATTTATGTCCTAAGTTGCCAGGTATGTCAAGGAGAGATCTATTAAGCATCACTTAAATCAACATGAACATTACGGTAAGGTCAAATCAATGTCAGGCACAATCCATTGTATTTTCTTCTAATAAAGCCTTTGGAAATTTAGCCCAATTTTTATTAATTTTCAACCAACTGTGGGCCACAAAACCTGGAATGTTCACTTCTAATAAAAGTTTCTTACCACAGCAACAATTGAACAGTATGTTATTTGAATCTCCTTCCTCTTGAAGAATCCCTACAACACTGCTTGTATATTTCAAGCCCTTCTCTCACCAGGCTTCTCAGACTAACTTTTCCTTTAATCACATAGAATTTGGAATGTGAAGACATGCATGAGAGAAACATGCACTAGGAATAGGGACAGTGGATTTAATATCTAAAATTAAGTGCATCCATTATGTCCAAGTTTGATATTCTAGAAAAGGACCGGAAAATTCCTTGCCATTCCCTGAGGAAGCAATGTCTGAGTGATCATCTTGCAGAAGCTTTAATTAGGATCATGATTCATAAAGTATGAAGAAAGCCTCTCAGTGAAGTAGCAGGCAATTACTATGTGAGGCAGAGGGAATTATGTGAATGCTGCCTCCAGGTGCTCCTCCACATACCATATTTTTCTGTGTATAACACGCCCCCGAGTCCAAGATGACCCCTATTTCTGGAAACTCAAAATTATGAAAATAGGGGGAGGTGGCCCAGAGTATTGAGCTTTTTTTTGGCCTTGTCACAGCCACCAATCACCTGCCCAATCACTACGGACAAGCTCCTGCTCGCGAGTCCCCTCTCTCCACTATCCGTGTATAAGAAGACGCCCAATTTTTAACATTAATTTATAATAAATAAAAAATATTATCTTATACACGGTAAAGTACGGTTTGTGGGAGCATGGGAGGGTTTTTATTGCTATGTATTTTGTCTTTTTATGTTGTGTTTTTATGTTGAAAACCAACATATGATCTCTGGTTGAAGGGCAGCAAATTAATTAATGAATTAATTAATTAATTAAGTGCAAGACCTAAGCTCCTCATTCAGCTCCCATCAAAGCATTCCATCCCCATTCCATCAGGGAAATGCAGAAGAAAAGACTGTGGGGTCTCTCCATTGACTCAGCTGATGGACCAACAAGCTTTTGGCTCCTCTCCTTGGTAAACTCTTTCTATTCCAGCTTATCCTTGCATGAACCTTGTTAACCATGATCAACTGACAGAGGTTTTTTTCCTCTTCCCTCACAGTCCCTCATTTCTTTGCACCCTGACTTTTAAAGTGTAACACCAGAGGGAAGGGATGGTCTCATTACAGATCTTTGTAAACCATTCTGGGATCCTTTATCTGCTCAAGAGCAAGATTAAAAACGCTTCCTGTAAATAAAATAAAAGATGCAAAAAGGTCCACATCCAACGCCATGTTTAATTACCCTGTCAAGTACTAGGTTTAAAAAGGAAAGGGAAAAGAGGAAACCAATCAGGAAAGATCAAAACCAGAAATTAAAAAAAAAATCTGAACTTTTGCAATTTGATTTTGCTAATGGAGGAGATAAAATGTCTTACAAATTGATTAAAGTCACACCAAGATTCATAGCTGGGCAACACCCTTGCCCTAAAACATAAATCGGTGCTAGTGCAGCAAAGTGGACTGTCCCAGGGTCTACCAAAAAGCTTCAATAATGCTCCAGAAGCCAAAGAAAGAAAAAGCTTAAGTCATCATTAAGAATGTGAAAGAAAATTTATAGTATGGAGTAGGTGGATCCATTAATCATCCCCGGTACACAACATAATTTGTCAGTGGAGATTCAGACACATCAGTATCTAATAGAACACTTCTGGTTCAGGTTGTCAACTTTCCAAAAACACTTAGATATACTTGTGAGGAAGTTACCCTTTGTCCAGCTGTAAAGATTCCCTTAACTGCTACTTAAAATAGCCCTGTTAAGTTAGGGCTGCCATATGTCAGGATTTTCCTGGACATTTCCAGGATTTGTCCAGCAGAAATAGTGTCCGTGCAGAATTTCAATAAATCACCCAAATGTTCGGGAATTCCAGATGCATGGCAACCCATTTATTGCCAGGCACCACAGCCGGGAGGCGCCCCGATGGCTTTAAAAGATAAAAGCGGCTGGCAAACGAAGCGGGGCAAGGAGGGAAGGCCTCTCCAGCCACCTCTAAATGTTGCTCGAAGACAGAGGCGGCAGCCGTGTGAGGGCCTCCCAGCTGCGGCACCTGGTCCAGGGTCAAGCAGGAGCAGCCTGGGCATGGAGGAGCAAGAGCAGCGTGGGGAAAGGATTTTCCCAGCCATGATCCGGCATGCTCTAGTGGGGCTTGGATGTGCGGGAAAGCCCTGGCCAGCAGCAGGCCAAGGCAAGACCCGGCGACGGTGTATTTAACCCTAATTTTAGGGCCCCAGCTACAGCCCTAGGGCGCTTCCTCGTTGTGTGGTGGGCCGCAAGTCCCCAGCAAGCTCCAAGCCCCCAACCGCAGCTCACACCCAGCAGCCCATTAAGGCAGGTGAGGGACACAGTGGTAGTTGCAGCATCAGAGAGGGCCAACCTGCCACAAGAAAGCCAGGGCCACTAGCCAAGAGGGAGCACGGCGGCTCCTGGTCCTGTTTTCCCCAGGTTTGCTTTTCTTTTTTAGGCCTTTCTCCCTCTTTTCTTCTTTTTCTTGCGGGTGGCGCCCTTTTTTTGCTCTTTGGAATATGGCAACACAACTGGGCACGTTGGTTTTGTTGCAAGCATGCGGTGAGTGGCCTCCCTCCGCCCCACTCTCTCGTTTTCGTGGCTCGAGGACACTTTGTCCTACCTGCTTTCTTGAAACTTAGGGCTGAGGGAGGGGCGCCTCATCCCCAGCATGCCTTCCCCTGCCCAGGCCAACATCTCTCTGCCATCTTCAACAGTGACTGATGCCCACACAGGTCCACTGGGCTGCAGGAGGGAAATAGCTTTGTTTGCAAGTTTGGGGACAGGGCTTGCCGCACGCGGAGGCCTGCTGTTCTTCTTCAACCTGCTGGTGAGAGGAGATGCAGCTGTCAAGTCTGCTTCTCTCAGAAGAACTGACGGCAGAAACAGAAGAATGGGGGGGGGGGGGCATTTTCAAGTAGGGTTGCCATATGTCTGGGTTTTTGTTCTTTGGAATATGGTAACCCTAAGGACCTAATAACATTAGTATCAGTTGGATGCTAACTTTCCATGACAAAGTTGTGGTCATGATGCCATCGGAGAAGGGGAAGAGCTGCTGTTTCTGGACATCAAGGAAGGAAGGAACATACCTACAATGCAGAAAGTCCCAAGTTTAATATCTGGGATCACCAGTCGGAAAGCTGTAAGAGGACTTCTAAGTCTGCATCTAACCTGAAACCCTAGACACCCATTGCCAGTAAGGGTGAATGGACCAATGGTCCACCCTCTATAAGGGGGCTTCATACAGCATTTTATTTGTTTGTATACCACCCTTCATCCGAAAGTCACAGCGTGGTTCACAACATAAAAATACAAAATGAGAATAGAAAACACATAACAAAAAAAAATCCCAATAACAAACCAATAACCTCCCTCCCGCAGTGTTTATATTTTCATTTCAAGGATCTGAGCTTGGGAACACTAAATGCTTATGAATGAGCTACATCATAGCTATGAAAATATTATTCATGCATGGCACCTTGCCTTTCATTTTGTAAAAGCAACAGATTTCTTCACCGTGTTTATAAAACAGATCAGAATGAATGATGTGGCTGTTCCCATTTGAAACTGGATATACATTGTCAATCAAGACACACATTTTATACCAAGGACTACAGTCTACAGAGTAAAAAGAGCCATTTGCATGATTCCAAGATGAGACGCACCAACTCTGGACAAAAAAATATGTTGGTAGCAACATACCTATATTGAAAACCAAACTGAGAACAACCTGTCTAGGGCAGATGGCACATGATATGCACTTACTAGTTCAACTGTGATATCACCCAAAATAAGGATAAATAACCAGGACAATAGGTGCTGATACTGTGGCTCAGCTACTGACCTAGCTGCTTTCAGAAGGACAAAATACATGGCCAGCCAGAAGTATTAATTCACACAGACTTATCAAACACATACGGCACAAGACTTTGGTTTGCTTGACTTTAGACCATAGAACTGAGTGCATTGCGCTTTTTTTCAGAACATCATAGATACTCCAACATTTATTTCCACTGATATGGAAGTATACATTGAAATTTGGTCCTGGTGTGAAGTATTGCTGTTCCTCACTGTTAAAAGGGTCATGAGCCTTCCTTTAGAAAACTGAACTATGTAGTAGAGAAACAGGGTAGGCTGACTGAGGGGATGGGTTGTAATAGGGCTTCCTAACCTTTTCAATGGTGTGAAGATAAAATAAATTTATCTAACTGCATTTTCATATATATATGGAAAAAATGGAACCAGTAAAAATGGATCCAGCCATAGTTGTTTCTATGACCTTGCCTGCAGTCAATGGTCGATCCATCACTACTTTATGGCAAAAGATGATTAAGGACTCACCAGCAATCCTGCTCCCTCCTTCACAGCTATCCCAGACTTTTAGTTTGAAATGGGGAAATACCACTTGCCCCCACTCACCACTCCCTCAGTCTTTAAAGATATAGGCTTGAGCCATAACTTAAGTTAACTTAAGGAGATGTGTAGAAGGAAATTACCCATGCCTACCAACACCAACAGCCCCCTGCATTCCATCTCACATTGTTCAGGAGGATCTGCCAAAGCTCCAGAGAGACTTGGACGGGGGGGGGGGGGGTGTGGAAGAGGGAGAAAACCTTGCCTTTCATGAGCTGCCTTTTAAAAGTTCAGCTATAATGACTGCATTCTCCATTTAAAAAATAAAGTAGCTCAATAAATTACACAAATGCTTTCAGTTTGAGAGACATCCACTTATACCGCTCTGCTCCCAAGCAACTTTTAAAAGCACATTTTTAATGGATTAAAATAAACCACATAAATTTTATTTTTATGTGATGTATCAATAATATATCACATAAAAATAAAAATTTAGACTGTTATACTATGCCATTTTTGACCATATGTCAAAATTAATCTTCCAGAATACTTTTCATCCTGGATTCAAAGCTGATTCTTCATAAAGACGAGGGATTTCTGGACTACAGCTGCCATCACCCCAACCATTTGCCATGTTGGCTGGGGCCTATGGGACTTGGGGTCCAACAACAAATGGGGGAGCACAGGATCTCCATCCCAATGTAGACAATATCCCACGTTCTTCCATTTTCTTTAACACAACATTTCCAATGTCACCTTAGCATGATCTTTACTGTAATTAAGAGATTAGCTATATTAAAACCCTGAGAGCCAATGTGACTGAAGTCTACAATGCACATATTAGCACATTCATCAATATACTTTAATAAAATTCAAGTTCACTGACATGCTTTCAAGCAACAGAGCACCCTCAATGAGGTGGTTTCTGCATACTAATTTGAGAATTTAGACTCCCTATAGATTTATATTATAGAATTAAAGCATCAAGATCCACATAAAAAGAAATGCCATTTTATCACTTCTGTACAATAAAAATGAAATGAAATGCATCCTAGTTCTTTGGAGTCACACTACTGCAACAGAAGAAGGTGGCAGCATTAAGTTACACTACTTCTAAATGTAATATATCATACACAGAGACACACAATTACCATTACTAGTATCCTTTCATGCCACTATTAATTTCTCAGCTTCTTTGCATCTGCCATTAAGGAACAACACAATGGAACCATACTCCATGTTGTGCTGCTAGCGGAGATGCAATATTCATTTTCTAACCATGGGGATGGGTGACGTGGGCTTTGCACATTTCATTCTCTCCCCCGAACACAAATTCCCCCCTCGTTTCCAATTTCACTTTAAAACTGATATAGTGAAAGTAGAGATGTGAAAGCTTGGGGGGGGGGAAACAGACACCTCCTCCTCCCACCCCTGGGAACGGGACTCCCCCCCCCCAAAAAAAGCCTTGTTTGGTTTTGGAAAAAATGGAGGGAAAGATTATAGAATTTTTTTATTGGAATGATGAACAAAATGTTTAAGACAAAATGATTCCCACAAAATGATTTCTAGAACAGTCTAACGCAGGCATCCCCAAACTCAGCCTTCCAGATGTTTTGGGGGACTACAATTCCCATCATCCCTGACCACTGGTCCTGTTAGCTAGGGATGATGGGAGCTGTTGTCCCAAAACATCTGGAGGGCCGAGTTTGGGGGTGTCTGGTCTAACAGAAAGACTTTTGTTCTAGCATTAAAATAAAAAGTCATCTCCACCACTGCTGCAAACCCATTCAAAAGTCAGTTCAATTCATTCTAAGGATTGTTGCTTATTAAAGTTTATCAACAGCAGTCCTAAAATACATAGAGATTAATTTATTTAACGTTTTTTGTTTTACCTAGAACAGTGTAAAATGTTAATAGAAAACAAAGTTTAAAAACAAGTACATAAAATAAAAATCATGCATTTACATAAACAAAAACATTTTAGAACATGTCTACAACAGTAGAGCAAAGCTGCCTGACCGATGTCATAAATTTATAAAGGACATTCCTGATCCAACCTTTTACATTAATGTATTAACCTTTTTTTAAAAATAGATTTATCCCTCTTCCCTTTCCCAAGCAAACCAGCATATTAATACCACTTTCCAGTTTCTGTCGACTGAGTTTATTAATGCGAAAATCCATATCCCTGTAGTCTGGACTCAACAAAATTCAAGGCAAAAGTAGCAATCCTACTAATTGTACATTTTCTCACTCACTGCAGGAATAAGAAATCACAAGAGAGTTTCCTGGCACGTTGTGCTGATGCAACCCTGTTGCAAAACACAAACACTGCAATGCAGGATTTCAAAAGGATCCAAGCATGTATAACCATGCCTGATTACAGGAACAGGGCTCCCTACCACCACCTTTATATTTTATTTTGAGCAAATGTGCGGAAAGCCCTGAAAGAGGCCCTACCCTTCTGTTCTCACATCTCAAGCTTAAATACACACGTCGTACACATGATATTTCAAATATGATGGCATTCACCGCACACTTCAGCTGTTTGTTATGCAGTTTATGTTTTATCAGTGTTCACACAAGAATCAAGATTATCCCAAGCAAACTCAAAAGTTGACAGGTTCCTATATTTCAAAGGAAAGTTCTGTTTACGATTTTTCCCCAGTCATGGCACTTATGAACTGTAACTCATTAATTCATTAAGTACCAGTGCTCCATGTTTACATATTAAGACTCAGCTGACAGCTTGTGTGTGGACATGTTAGAACTCTGAATCTACTACAAAGACATACACACACCCTTTTGAAATACCTAATTGAAATTGTGCATTCTAGTTCTGGTGTGCTCTTAGGTGGGTGTTTACTAGGGGTCAGAACTTCTTGTGCATGCAAGTAGCTTTGTTTTTCGAAGCATCTGCAAGACATTATTATTTATTTATTTATTTATTTATTTATTATTATTATTATTATTATTATTATTATTACTTTTTACCCCGCCCATCTGGCTGGGCTTCTGCTACCACTCAGGGCAGCTTCCAACAGAATTGATGATAAGAATATAAAAAAGCGATAAAACATCAGACATTAAAAACTTCCCTAAACAGGGCTGTTGACACCCCACTGCCAGCCGGTAACTCCCACTCTTCCTTTAATCCACATTTTCCCTTTTGCAGCATCTCAATGACCTGTTTTGCAGTATTTAGTCTCCCATGCAGAAAAACAAATTGTCCCCTTCTATCACATGCACTTCAAAAATGTGAAAAAAACTCCTCCTAGCTCTTTAATCAAAATGAATCTGTGGAAGTTCTAAACATGCCCAACTGAACCAAGCCTTCAGACTTCTGCTAGGTGGCAGGTACCCATGGAAAATGAAAGGGAAAGAGAGACAAAGAATGGAGCTCGTTCCCAGCTACAACCCAGTAACAGGAAAAGCTCTAATGGGGATGAGGAAGTATCTCAAAGAAACTGTCGAAGGGTTGTGTACTACCAGGCGTCCATTCTTGCCAAGTCAAAGAAGACAGGAGAAGGTGCAGATGCTAACCTAAATCAGTTCAAATAGGTAAGCAGAAGTCAGAGAAATAAATAGCAGAGGACAAGGTCCTTGCTTTCAGCACTTTTTTAAAAAAAAAGAAAAACCTAATGATACATTCAGAACAGCAGCATTTTGTCAGATGCCCTGAGGTCTCTACTGTACTGGCCCATTAGAGCACAGATGAGCAGAAGAAACACTGGTGGCTCAGCTACATTAGTCAAAAAACAGTGTTTCGAAGGTGTTATAAACATGCAACACCAGCAACATGTAGAGCAAAAAACTTTCCTATGCGATGTTCCATAGCATTTTTTTTCTTTTGTTGTAACTGTTTAATTTCTGACTTATTTATTATTTTTTTCCTGTATGTAGATCCACCCTGGTGGATCTGAGTAATATACCATAGATCAGCAAGAGTTCTAGTAAAAACAAAATATAGATCTCACCAGACTGAGATCTGCTCACCCCTGCCTTACAGATAAAGGCTCCATTAGGAATCTAAGATGCTTAAAGGCATTCACTATACATATGATAGGCTTTTTCATCAAGATGCCAAACTTGCTGGATTTTATAAATTTCATCAACTGTAGACACAGCAAAAGGTTTAGATGCAGTCTTTTAAAGAGAACAACATCTGTTGATTTCAGACCCTGTTTCTCTTCGAACCATAAGAGACGAAAGCTCTAGATCAGGCTTTCTATGCATTTTTAAATTTGCACGGTTTTATTTTGGTAACAGAATCCATCTTTTCTTGATGCACACACCCCTGCCATCAAGAACGGGGCAAAAGGTTGCTGTAGCAATTGCTGGTGGTTTGGGCTACATAATTTCCTTCTAAGCACTTACTGCATGAAAATATCCTCTTTTTAAAATGATCCCAGTGCAGACTTGGACAATTTTAGTTTGTGTCCAAGCACGCTGGAGAAGGATAACAAAGCTTTAGTTCCTAGTTCACATCTATGATAGCAGGAAAGAACCATTTTGGACTGAAATATCTTTCTAACATGCTGGTCTTCTTTCAGCCATAGGCTGAACGCTCAGGGACTTATACAGTGGTACCTCGGGTTACAGACACTTCAGGTTACAGACTCTGCTACCCCAGAAATAGTACCTCAGGTTAAGAATTTTACCTCAGGATGAGAACAGAAATCGCGCACCAGCGGCGGAGCAGCAGCGGGAGGCCCCATTAGCTAACGTGGTAACTCAGGTTAAGGACGAACCTCCGCAACGAATTAAGTTATTAACCCGAGGTACCACTGTAGAGGTTCAAAGCTAGCATGATCTAATCAAGGCTTTAGAATGTACTACCTAACATGTGCCTTTTTGATCAGGGAAGCAGCCTAGAGTGCTCAGTACTTAGAACGTTTTATAAGAAGGCAGGAATATAGCAGAAAATGCACCAGTTAAAACAAAAATGCAATCTATAATCAAAATGCACATATAAAAGCTTCTTCCTGAGCCTCTGCTTTTCTTTCATGCAGATTGTTCCTAGCATCTTCAACACAGGAATGCTGTCCATGATAATTAAAAAATAATAATGATCACCTGGATTGGATTTCAGATGTGGAATCCCTTCTTAATTTCACTGATTTAAGTTCTATGTGGTCATTTATGATACCTTGGCAAAGTGTGTAGATTTGTAATTCATCCAGGATTTTAACCACTTCCCAGAGGAGACCAAGAAAATGTGAGTGATCTTTAGAATGGCTCATTTTCATGCAGAGTGAGAAACCCCAGCATGCAGAGCACGACTGCAAATTTCCCCACATGGACTTAGAAACAATTAAGGCTAGTAGTGCTGCTCTGGGCAGACTATTTGCTCGATCCTGGAAGAGCTTTCTGAAGACTCTGACACAGCAGTCATAGCATGTGTAACAGTCTATTGCCACATAACTCACATACCAGGTAGTTTAGAACCTCAAACACACAAATCCCGTACGCACACACATTATATATACATAGTTTTCTATTTTGTGCTTAGCACTGGGTGTTATATTGCTTTATATTCTTTGCAAACACGATGCTGCATAATGGCAGTTTCCTAACTTCTAGCTCCTCTTAAGGTAAGATATAGAAAACACAACTTTTTGTTTTCCATTATATCTCTGAGTTTTCAATCCTATATTTACAGTGGTACCTCCGGTTATGAACTTAATTCGTTCTGGAGGTCCATTTGTAAACTGAAACCGTTCTTAACCTGGGGCGCGCTTTCGCTAATGGCGTCTCCCGCTGCTGCCGCGCCACCGGCACGCGACTTCCGCTCGCATCCCGGGCAACATTTGCAACCGGGAGCATCTACTTCCGGGTTAGCGGAGCTCATAACCCAAAGCATTCGTAAGGAGGGCGGTACATAACACGAGGTCCCACAGTACCTGAAAACAGAGGAAGTTGTCATGCCCTGAGTCAGACCATTGGTCCATTTCGTTCAGCACTGCCTACACAGACTGGCAACAACTCTCCAAGGATTCAGGGGACTTTCCCAGCTCTACATAGAGATGCCAATAATTGACCTGGAACCTTTTGGGTAGAAAGCATCTGTTCTAGATAGACCTTCCCCAAATACAAGGTTTACAAATCCCATTTAACTCAATGGGACTTACTTCTCAGTAGACATGTATATATGATTGCATTGAAAATGTTCACTCCTATGCATATTTAATCAATAATAAATCTCTCTGAATAAAATTAATTATACAGTGATACCTCATGTTAAGTACTTCATTCGTTCTGGAGGTCCGTACTTGACCTGAAACTGTTCTTAACCTGAAGCACCACTTTAGCTAATGGGGCCTCCTGCTGCTGCCGCACCGCCGGAGCATGATTTCTGTTCTCATCCTGAAGCAAAGTTCTTAACCTGAAGCACTATATCTGGGTTAATGGAGTCTGTAACCTGAAGCGTATGTAACCCGAGGTACCACCGTACAGGAATATGACCTTGGGTCTCATGTTCCAGTTTCCACAGTTAAACTGCAACAGCATTCTTTAGCCCCAAATCTTTTTGTTTTCTGCGAATATTTGTTATCATTCCGCCTTCAGAGTCTGTCTCTTGCTCTCCCAAAACAGCTCTCTCAAGCCCTTGTTATCTCTTTGAACTATGTGAGTTACCAGTCCTTCAGTTAAGACCCTAGAGAAGGAAGGCAATTCTCTTTGAAGGGCTTTTTTCTCAAAATCAAGTGTGCAAGCACATGTATTTTATCCCGCCTTCAGGCCTCAAGAACCGAAGGCAGTTCTCAGAAATTAGAACCCCATTTTAAAAGAACAACAGACGGCCTTAAAGAAGCAAAACAAAACAGCAACATAATAGAATGTAATTATCAGAAAAGACAAAAAAAAAAGCTTTTAAAAACAGGGATTGGGAACATGTGGTCCTTCAGATGTTGTGGGATTACAACTCTCAACCTTAATAGTAAGGTTGGTGAACTTGCTTGAACTTCCAAACTCACCAGCCAGAACATTTCAAATGAAGGCATTATTATTATTTAATTAATCAAAGCTGTGGCTCTACAGATGTTCTTTTGCTGCACAAGCTCCAGGCTGGTGCACTGGGAGGTCCCAAGAATTGTCCCACAACACCCTGAATTGAGTGGCTAACATCTAGAGAGAAGCCAGCATTAACTTTTCAGCCACCGGACCAAAACTAGGGCCTCCACTGCAACCCCCCCATAGCCACACACACTAGCAATGCTTTTCTCTGCTGGTAGAGGCAACTGAGAACTTGCACAACATCCTAATACACACGCACTCAGCCATCAATACAGGAGAATAAGGAAGATCATACAGCCAAATTCTACCCACCCTTTGAACTTCCATGAGTTAAGTCAGGAGGAAACCAGTTCCTAATCTGCAACTCCAATAGCCTCACTTTGCACCCCAGTTTTCCATTCTTTCTTCCCACCTCTACCCCTGTGTCTGTAAGTCAGCCACTACTATTTGATGCTTATCTGGAAGAAATCCAGGACCGAGGAGAACACATATTTGCCAATAATGCAATTACAGAGGAAAAGATTTAATCTAACACCACATGGAGTTTTATCCCATATAAAGCAGGCCGCTGAAAAAACTAAGTTGCTGTGTACATAGTTAACAAATTATTGTGGCACCTGCAAGAAATGGCAGTATATTATAAAGGGAGAGGAGCTGTTACCACAGAAAAGCCTAACAGGCAGCATTTACTGCACTTGTTTGGAACATCATAAAATGCTATAATACTGCAGGCATTAATGGGTCCAACCGCATCATTTACAACCTTAGTACCAGAAGACGAAAAGTACATCCCAAATTATATGTAGCTTTAGCTCACATAACACTTTACTATTCGCAAAAGAGTTGCTAGTGAGAGTTCATATTTCACAGAAGAATGTGAATTAAGACTGGAATCCTCACACTACACTGCTGGGAATTCAGTGGAACTGACTTCTGAGTAGACATGGTCAGAACCAGAGTCTAAAACATCTGGAACAGGCATCCCCAAACTCTGCCCTCCAGCTGTTTTGGGACTGCAATTCCCATCATCCCTGACCACTGGTCCTGTTAGCTAGGGATGATGGGAGTTGTAGTCCCAGAACAGCTGGAGGGCCGAGTTTGGGGATGGCTGGTCTGGAAGGTCAGATTCCCTACCACTGGTTTAGATGGTAGTGCTGTGTATAGAGTAAATCCTATTAAGAACCCAAGAAGCAGGCAGACACACAGCACATACATAACACACTGTGATGGCATGTAACTCTACTGCTAAGCCAGTGTACTTCTGATCAACCTGGCGATTCATAAAAAACCCTCCCTGGGCATAAGGGAGAAATAAGAACACTAAATATTAAATGTATATAACATTTGTTTGTTACTCTGTTAAATTAGAACAGTGCCTTGCTATTCTAATTCAGTCTGCACCTCACAAACAGATTCACCCAGTGATTTATATGAAGCTCGACTATGCAGGCCACCAACCAATAATTCATAAGGAATGTGAATGTATCAAAAGAAAAGCCACCTTTATTATTTTATTTGTACCCCATTGTCAGGGACCATACTGAGGAGGGCTGCACTGAGGAAGAATGGTGGGAGCCACCTCCTCCTCCTGATCCTGATCCTAATCCTGAATCTTCCCAGGAGCAGAAGGACAATATAGATTTGAAACAGTGGTTTGCAAAGGGGCATCATTCAGAAGGCAAAAGCTGGGAAATACTGGATGGGGAACAGCTAGCAGGAGAAACACTAGAAGAGTGATTCACAGTCTCTGTAGAGTATCCAACCCCCGCTTCTCCAAAGTCATGGAGAGCTCAGAAAGTTTCAGAACAGAAAGAGTGGAGGTTACAAACTCAGATTACAAAACGTAGGAGTGATGTAAATTAATAGGGATGGAAGGGGGAGTAACCCTTAATTGGGAGCACCGCCATTCTGGGTAGACGTTTTCTTTTGTTCTTCACTATGTTTATTAAAGAAACTAACTGGTAAGAATTCACTTTCGTTTGATCTACTCATTTACGGCCACAGGGGAAGAAGCGGATTCCCCGAAGCCTGATACCCATTCTACAAGCAGCTCAGACCAATATGTCACCATCACAAGAATCTTTGAGATAAGTTAGGTTGAGAGAGAGTCATTCCCTACAAAGACTTAACAAGCTTTATGGCTAAGCTAGAACATGAAACTGGGTTGCACACATTCAAACGTAGCATACAATCCACTGCAACACACAGGCTTAGGACAAATATGCCTTTTGCCAACTGCATACAGGAGACTGAAATAAGTGCCAGGTCACAAGCAGAAAATTTAGCCCTTTTAATATGGGCAAAACAGCATCATAGTTAAAAAGAAGTTATTTAGCATCTTTTTTCTTCCTCCCAGATTTGTGATGCATACAGATCCCAATAAAATCTATGTTTTAAAGGGAGTCTGCACATTTATGGAGAATTGGGTTGCATATAAAAATAAAAGAATTCCACTAATGGGGCTAAATTCTATTTTTAACTAGCTGAATCTGCAACCTCTATTAACATCAACGTCTGGTAAAATACTAAGAGATTTATAGTCATGAGTTACATTATTGATACTAAATCTCTACTTGTTAGAGAAAAGGTTAGAAACACCAAGGAAAATTCAATGCAAAAAGTTAAATTAATTACTCCCTAAAATTTAAAGGAAGTCAATATAAACTTGAAGAATCTAACCATGTTTAGCCTTAAAGGAAGATTCTGAACATGTAGATGTTAGACTGTACTTAAACATAGCTAAAGTAAAATATTTGTAATTAGTAACATACAACAAGTTATTTATTTAGTTATCTAACCAACTTCATTCTCAGATGAAGTATCAGTTGCATTTATGTAGTAAAAATGCTTAGCATTATTTGTTCTTAGCACTAATTAATTTTTTCTTAGCTCCAAGCTCTGGAGGGTAGAACTTGAACCAATGGCTTCAAGTTACAAGAAAGGAGATTGACTAAATATCAGGAAGAACTTTCTGGCAGTAAAAGCTGTTTGACAGTGGAATGAGCTCCCTTGAGAGGTTGTGGGCTTTCCTTCATTGCATGTTTTTAAGCAGAAGTTGGGTGGCCAACTGTCATGGATGCTTTAGCTAAGATTCCTGCATTACAGGGGGTTGGACTCTATGACCCCTGGGGTGCTTTCCAACTCTATGATTCTATAATAATAATAATAATAATAATAATAATAATAATAATTTATTATTTATACCCCGCCCATCTGACTGGGTTTCCCCAGCCACTCTGGGCGGCTTCCAACAGAATATTAAAATACAATAACCTATTAAACATTAAAAGCTTCCCTAAACAGGGCTGCCTTCAGATGTCTTCTAAAAGTCTGGTAGTTGTTTTTTTCTTTGAGATCTGGTGGGAGGGCATTCCACAGGGCAGGTGCCACTACTGAGAAGGCCCTCTGCCTTGTTCCCTGTAACTTGGCTTCTCGCAGCGGGGGAATTGCCAGAAGGCCCTCGGCGCTGGACCTCAGTGTCCGGGCAGAATGATGTGGGTGGAGACGCTCCTTCAGGTATACTGGACCGAGGCCGTTTAGGGCTTTAAAGGTCAGCACCAACACTTTGAATTGTGCTCGGAAACGTACTGGGAGCCAGTGCTGTTCTTTCAAGACTGGTGTTATTGTTGGGATTTTGCTTCTGATAGTTATATGCTCTCGGCAGCCGCTCCCAGTCACCAGTCTAGCTGCCGCATAGCCTAACAGAATAACTTGATACACTCAACTTATGCCTAGGCATCCTAGAAAGTATTGTTATAGATGCAAGGAGACCATTCCTTGGCTAATAACTGTCCAGGATGATTGGTTTACTTTCATCAATGGCAGGAAATGTTCTCATAATAGGTGAGGATCTCCTTCCAGTTTTTGGATTGCAAGACAAATCATAATATGGGAGGGGGGAAGAGAAACAGTATGGAGTAAGTTTGATATTACTTAAAAGACCAGAGAGTATGCTCTACATGGGGCTGCCTTTGAAGGCAGTATACAAATTCCCAACAGCTGCAAACTGCTACTGCTAGGTCACAGGAAGGTGGGGGAACAGAGCAATGGGGCACAGGACTGATTCTCTATCAGTATCAGTAGTTATCACTGCCTTTCAAAGTGTTGATTTTTAACTGTAAAGTCCTAAATGACTTATGAATAAGTTATTTGATGGACCACCTGAACTCATCATAATCTGCTAAGTCACAGATCTGTCTCAAAGTCCCCTGTTATGTACTCAATCCAATTTGTGGGCGAGACACAATTTTGTTGTGGTTCCTAAAAATTGAAACTCCCATCAGATGTGCACATGGCATATACAGTAGTACCTCGGGTTAAGTACTTAATTTGTTCTGGAGGTCCATACTTAACCAGAAACTGTTTTTAACCTGAAGCACCAATTTAGCTAATGGGGCCTCCCGCTGCTGCTGCACCGTCGGAGCACGATTTCTGTTCTCATCCTGAAGCAAAGTTCTTAACCTGAAGCACTATTTCTGGGTTAGCGGAGTGTGTAACCTGAAGCGTATGTAACCCGAGGTACCACTGTATACACTATGGATTTTTAAACTGGCTTTAAAAGTCCTTTTTCTAACTGCGTTTTTTGTTGAAGGCTTTTTCTACAGAGATACGTTGCAAAATACATCTCTGTCCATTTGTTTTTATTAAGTGTCTTTAACTCTTAACTGGTCTTTTTCATAGCCATTAATGCAGCTGCCGTTGTTGATTCTGATTATTTTAAATCATTGCATTTCTTGTGCTTTTAAAATATTGTGAGCTGCTTAAGGGTTGGCTATGCTCAAAAAGGCAACATATAAATAAATTTATAAAGTAAATAAATGCCCCTGTAAAAAAAAATGGAGTGCAGAAAAACCTGTACAAGCCCTGCCTTGACCTCTTCCCCAGGGATGGTTAGGAGAGCAGGCATATATTTTGGGAAACGTCTTCCCCAGGGATGGTTAGGAGAGCAGGCATATATTTTGGGAAACTACCCATAATACAACAGAAAATCAGATCCAGATAAGAGCCAATTCTTATTTCCATCCATTACTGCAGCTATTTCAAACACCAGAAACGGTAAGGTGGCAGGAAGTCAGATTCTGTCCTCCTTTGGGCAGACAAGTGTGTGCAACAAGGAAGATTGCTCAATAGTGCTCTAGCAGCTCTAATTTCTGACATGGAAATAAGCGCTCTTCAGCTCAAAAATGCACATGATTTTAATTGCACCTACTTCCACATATTGAGATCAATGAAACAGTTAAGCTAATGACAAAAGTCATTTACCCAACTGGAGAGAATGTGATAGCTCATTCAGGCATTTGTTAACTGAACAGTTTGCATTAATGCAGCTTTAAAGAGGACAGGCATTACATTCGTGCACACCAAAACACTGCCCAAAGCCCTCGGCACAAGCAGTAAGGCCTCATTTCTACTCACATTCACCAGTTTAAACCAGAGACGGAGATTGTCAACCAATTGCTACTACGGCCATAGAGACCATGTCAAACAGGAGGGACTTGGGGGAGAGATGAAAGGCATCAGATTCAGGGATCATTTTGAATGAAAGGCTTGTTACAGTGCTGGGAAAGGTAAATGTAGGCGGTTTGTGTTGCTGGTGGGAAGGAGTGTTTATTCTAATAATAATAATAATAATAATAATAATAATAATAATAACAATTTTATTATTATTTTTACGCTGCCCATCTGACTGGGTTGCTCCAGCCACATGGGGAAGCCAAGGGAATTAGACTGTTGCTTATATATTTTCTTTAACTGAAGAGATTAATGCAGTATCACTGCCAGTCACACAATAAAGACATACCTGTTTAAGGATGTTCATATATTTAAAACAACATACCACTTAATAACAGTTACATACACAGTGCCAAAAAAAATCACCAAGGATGGAACCTGGATCTGCATAAGCTAATATATGTATACATGCAAAATTAGAAACAATTAGCATCATTTAAATAGAAATGCATCTCACCATACTGGAGGAGACTGTGAGAGGTGGGCCTGCTCAGTCTGCTTCCCAGGTGCTAATTCAAAGACTTTTCTCTCCTTTTTTATTCAGTGAGGCCACCCGCCTCACTAGAGTATAAGCTTGGGGCGGGGGGGAGGGGGCTTTTTCAGCATAAAAAATGTGCTGAAAAAGTTGGCTTATACTCAAGTATATATGGTAATTAAACTACATTCAACAGCCATTCACATCAGTGTAAAGAAGACATGTCTATGGTCCATCCCATTGCAATTTTATCTGACACCAGAGTTACGTGAGCACAGACATATTTTAAATAAGCAGGTATCTTTATTAAGAATAATTGACTTATGCAAGGAAAGAGGTAATTCTAAATCGATTTGCAATTGTTCGGGGGAAGGGGCTGATGAAATACATGGATAGAAGTGAAAGTCGCTTCTCTGGATAGGAGTTTAAAATCTCCTGGTTATTCTAAATGTCTTTGAATCTCAAATTTTGTAACAAATACTACCCAACAAAATGTCTAACATAACAAAACCACCAGATAGCTGTGCACAAAAATGTCAAAGACTGAACCTCTTGCATTGCATGACCTCTTGCTCCCATTGTTTACATTTTATACCCATGTTTCTTTATGTATATATAAATAAGGTTCACACATTTACCATCTGCAGTAATAGATAACAAGGTAAAAAATAAATAAAGGAGAATGCTCTGTGTTGCCAGGAATATTTGTAATTATATGTGTGTGTGTGTGTGTGTGTGTGTGTGTGTGTGTGTGTTCATTTATTCAAATCTGTATAAATTTTATTGATTTTAGTGTGTGTTAAAATAGAGCCATTTTTAAAAGGGGAATGCTGTGATATGCCAGCAAGACTCAGAATGCTCAGTTTATGATCTATGTGGGATAGCAGGATTGGTAGAGCATGAGACTCAATCTCAGGATCATGAGTTGAAGCCCCATGTTGGGCGATAGATTCCTGCATTGTAGGGGGGTGGACTAGATGGTCCTTGTGGTCCCTTCCAACTCTAATAATCTACAATTCTCTGTTGTATATAATTTTATTTGGGTCTGTGTCAACTTCATGTTAAGTTGTTTTACTTTTATAGTCTTGCTTTGTCATACCACCAAGTTCAACCATTGATTGGTGCACTGAAAACCAATGGTTTTAAACCTATGCAATGTAAACATCCATGTTCTTTTAATTACTGACATTAAATGTCAAGTTTGTTACTATACAAACCCGGAGGAGGGTTTATGCTCAGTTAATTATTGGATTTGGGATGTTCCATTCTAATTGGTGAATGATGCCACATATAAAAATCTTAAAACTAAACATAACAGGAGACTTTCAGCCAATAGTGCTTTTTAATGTTGCTCTGAAAACATGTCATCGCCTTTTTTCCTGGCAAAGCAGTAAAAGAAAGTTTTGTAATCTGCTTGTAAAAGGCTCCTATGGCAGTTAATAGTAGAAAATTATAACCAATTGTGCCTGAAAAATATACCACACCAAGGCAGGAGAGCAAGTACTCTCAGGTGCTGTTATCATATAAGATAACAGCTGGAAAGTAGTTACGATACTCAGGATAACACTTCATGCATCTGATGAAGCGGACTGTTGTAAATTTGTTACTCTTGGCAATGCCACAAGGCTGATTGTTGTTTTCACTGCAGGAGACCAATGCAGCTACTTCCCCTGGAAATTGTATCTGATGAAGTGGACTCTAATCCACAAAAGCTTATACCATCATGAACTTGTTGGTCTTCAGCCTGGTTCGTTCATCAAAATACTGTAAAGCCAAACTATGGCTTCCCTGGATGATGTGAACAGGCTGGCTCCTGATGAGTTTAAACAGGATTTTCTCCTCCAGACCCTGGCATAGCTGCTGCTGGGTTAGTGGAATCTGTAACCTGAAGCGTATGTAACCTGAAGCGTATGTAACCCGAGGTACCACTGTACTACAAGACTTTGTTATTTTAGGTGCAACCAACTACTCCTCTGGAAGATGCTCTTCTTTAAAAGTACAGTCTTCTTCCCTCCTCATTTTAACTCTTCTTGGTGAAGAAACATATTCTGTACTAGCAAAACAAAAAAACTTCATCAACAAACAGATGGACAGTTTCAGACTGTTGCTATTTTCAAGTGGAACTCAGTCACATCCCAGCAAATCCAGGTTAAGTGCCATTATAGATGACTGGAAGATCTTGCATAACAAAGCCACTTCCCTCAAAGATCAGACTTTTTGCAATGAGGAAAGTGATGGGGAAATCCCACTGGAAAGGGTGGGATAGCACTTGCTTTGGCAGATATACCGTATTTTTCGTCCTATAGAACGCTCCGTCCCATAGGACGCACCTACTTTGGGGGGGGGGGAAATAAAGGGGGAAAAAATTCCCTTTATTCCCCCCCCCCAAAACCAGGTCGGGGAACAGTGGGATGGCGGCGCTGCGCCTCCCCACTGTCCCCCGAGCTTGTGGGGCTGGCCGATGTCTGTCCAGCGCGCGGAGCGCTCTGCTTCAGGGAGCCCCGTGCGCCGGGCGGCAGGCTGCTATCCGCAGCGTGGGGAGCCCTGCAGGGAACTCCTGCAGGGCTCCCCACGCTGCGGATGTCTGTCCGGTGCGCGGGCTGCTCTGCTTCAGGGCGCCCCACCCGCCGGGCGGCAGGCTGCTATCCGCAGGGTGGGGAGCCCAGCGGGGAACTCCTGCAGGCGCGCAAGTCTCCCGGGCGCGCAAGGCTTGCGGACACCTGCGCGAAGCACGGGGCGTCCTCCGGAGGGCGCCCCGTGCTCCGCGGTGCCGGCTGCCACCCGCAAGCGTGCGCGCCTGGGGGGAGTTCCCACTATGAAAGCCACTATGAAATCCCTACAAGTATTGCAATTGGGGGGGGGGGTAGCAGCAGCAGCGGATTTCACTGCTGATGTTTGTAATATTAGAAGGGGGATATTTGGCTGCCATAACAGTCCCCAGTGCAGTGGGAAAGCTGACAGCAGCCAAAAATCCCCGCTCCAATATTTCAAATAGCAGCACTTGTCCTTCACAACTTATGCAGAGAAAAGTAAAGGAGCCCTCAAGGACACTATTGAGGCGAAGTCTAAATCTGCTCTCTGACACTGGGAATCAATTCTGTTCTTATCCATGTCCCCACTCATGCAGAATAAATCATACTATTGTCTAACCTTTCAATCTGCATAACCTCAATGTGGGCTCTATTACTTTTATCCCACTAGTCTAACAAAAATATTAGCTGCTGGCATTTACATATAGATTTATCAATCACTTCTTAGAGCAGCAGGCACACACACACACACACACACAATTTTTACCTTACAACAGCTTTGTAAAGTAGGTTAAGCAGAGACAGAATGACTGACTCACTCAGGGCAACCCAGTAAAGCTTCAAGGCTGAGCAGGGATTTTAAGCAAGCTCTGTCTCTTCCAAATCCAACACTATCCACAACACCAGGCTGAAGTGACCACTGCCCAGTTTATGATCCCTTTTGCTACTCCATGCTCCAGCAAGCAATGTGCTTCAGTGAACAGAGAATTTGCCACAAATGTGGAAGACCAATGTTTAAATCCTATTCTGACCACTGCTCTTGGGTGGGTTTTAGCAACTCACAGTCCCACTGTCTAAGATACCTATGTGTAAAATTGTTGACTGTAAATATTGAAGGCTGCCTCAAACAACTGCTACAGAAATCGAAAATAAAAAGTTAAAAATTAAGTAAATTCATAAAAGTTTCTGATCACACTTTCTACAGAACCCTTGTCCCCTAAATTATTGGTTTCTTTGCGGGGGGGGGGTATTATAGAAGGGTGGGAAGGTGAACTAATCTTAGGAGCCCGGTCAAAGGGTGCAAACTCAATGGAGCTTGCATCTGAGTACACATGTCAGGCTGCAAATTGTTAGTAGCAACAGTTTTCATTTCTCCCTCTCAGAGCCCAGACCTACGCATGTTTACTTAGAAGCCCCACTGTATTCAATGGGGCTTGGTCCCTTTATAAACGTATTTAGGATCCCAGCCTTGGGCATTGCTCACGGATTATTTAGCCGAGGACTCTCCACACACCTTTCGTTGCTGATTCTTTTTTTACATAGTGAAAAGCTCACGGCTCTTTTACCCGGCCGGCAGACAATAAAAGCTCTTGCAGCGTTAAGGGGGAAAGTCCCTCCCTCTCCACCAGCTAAGGGCAAGAGCCAACTTCCAATCCCAAGTGAGGGCAGCCGGGTGGCTTCACGGGCGCTTCCCGTGGAGATGAAGGCTCGCCAATCAGGCTCGCGCGCTCCCCGCCAGCGAGGAAGCACGCGACGCACACGCACCACGGACGCCGGGAAGCGCACGTGAACGGCAGCGGCTCATGTTGCAACGGAGAGGAGCGCGGGGCGGGTGGTGGAGGGGCTGCAGCCTCTCAGCTGTCCTAGCCGGGCTCGCTGTCCTTCCTCATTGCGGCTGGGCACCAAAGCTGCGGCAGCCCTGCCTTTACTCGGGAGTAAGTCCCTCCTGGACTCCGGAGTGAAAACGCACAGGCAGCTGCAAAGGCAGCGGGTAGAGGAGGAGAAGGTAGTGAAGCCAAGTGAGCCCAGCGGGCAAGAGAAGCTAGCGGGACTTTAGCAAGGCATGCACGGCGCCGCTCCGCAGATAGGGACTTACTCCGGAGGAAGCAAGCAGGACTGAGGTGCAAATCAGCGTGACGGTGCAGCTTTTTAGTGTCTGGAGCAGCTGTTTTTGGTTTTTTGAGGGATGGGCCCGGAGGGGAGATGGGCGGGTGTGAGAGGAGCCCCGAAGCAGCGCGTCCAGGTGCAGCAGCTGGTCTCGGTTACCTGCGCTCGAAGTCCTGCTCAAAGGGAGTCAGGTAGGGGTCCTTCTCCAGCAAGCGCTGCAAGTCGGGCGGGCGGGGGCTTAGCAAAGCCATCTTTGCAGCAGCAGCGGGAGGATCCGACCTCAGTTGCACCAGGATGTCCGGAGAAGCGGCGCCCTCTCAGCTCCCTATATACATTTGGGTAAGAGGGGTGGGCTGGAAGGGCAAGCGCCGACCTCTCTCCCACCAACCCACCCCCTTTTCGGGATAGGGCTAGGCCGGGTGCCGCCCAGGCTGGGGGAGGGGAAGGGGGTCACCCAGCTGCGCAAGGGAAGGGCTCCGGGAACAAGCAGTTCCGGCCTTGCTAAGAGACTCGAAACCTGCGGCTGCTTCAGGGTTTGCAGCGTCCTTGCGACTGAGCATGCTCGGGAAACAGGAGCAAGCTCAGTGGTGCGTTCTGAAGCCGTTGCCCTCACTTGGCCCCCTTCACATCCGCCAGGAATTGGTGTTTTGCCTCCGTTATCCAGTACTTTGTACTGAGCAAAGGTGAGCGCCCAGGAGCAGACCAGGAGAATAAGCAATGCCGGTGATAGGCAGCAGACTAATGAAGAGAGGCAGAAGATGCAATCTTAGGCACATTTACTTGGCATAAATCTCATTGAACTCGTTGGAATATTTTTCATAATAAACATGCCTACAGTTAGGCATCACCTGGTTTAAGATTTGGTGTGCTGAGTGCAAGTATTAATCACTGGTGGAAATAGGGGTCTTTCTCTGCCAGAGAAGAGGGGGGTGCCAGAGGGTTCTTGCTGCTCCTCCCATTTTGGGGGTGGAGTGGAGAGTGCCTGCAGAACTCCAGTGCAGTCTCGGATGCCTTCAGCACCCACCAACTCTGCCAGAGAAGTAGCAGCTGCAATGAGAGCTCACATAAAGTAGCATAGGAAACCTGAGGTGATGAAACAGGAAGGACTGTCTGTGCCTGGTCACTTTCAACAGCTGTTTCCCAGTAAAGGCATAACTCTTCTCCTCTCCCAAGGTCATGCTGTCCTATCCTTGCACAGTGCATAGAGCAGCTAAAAGATGGCAGCCTGATCTTAATGTTTCTGGGAGGGAGGTGTGGCGTCCTTGTTGAAATCTTCCAAGTACACTGGTGAAACAGTTGAATTGTTGACTTTACAACTTAATCTTTGTACAGGCCATTCTTTATAAATTGACAAAGTAATGCTCCCCAACTGGTGGAAGGGCAGGAGAAGTTTCTAAGATATGCTTCAGGCTGATGTCAAGCAAGACATACTTGTGGCAAATGAACTTGACAGAGTTTGACAAGAATCCTCATATTGCTAGGAAGGAGGAGAACCGATGTTTTGAATAATAATAATAATAATAATAATAATAATAATAATAATAATTTTTTATTTGTACCCCGCCCATCTGGCTGGGTTTCCCCAGCCACTCTGGGCGGCTTCCAACAGAGATGAAAAATACACTAAAATGTCACATATTAAAAACTTCCCTGAACAGGGCTGCCTTCAGATGTTTTCTGAATGTCAGGTAGTTGTCCATCACCTTGACATCCGATGGGAGGGCATTCCACAGGGCGGGCGCCACCACCGAGAAGGCCCTCTGCCTGGTTCCCTGCAACTTGGCCTCTCGCAGTGAGGGAACCGCCAGAAGGCCCTCGGAGCTGGACCTCAGTGTCCGGGCAGACCGATGGGGGAGGAGACGCTCCTTCAGATATACTGGACCGAGGCCATTTAGGGCTTTAGAGGTCAGCACCAACACTTTGAATTGTGCTCGGAAACGTACTGGGAGCCAATGTAGGTCTTTCAAGACCGGTGTTATATGGTCTCGGCGGCCGCCCCCCAGTCACCAGTCTAGCTGCCGCATTCTGGATTAGTTGTAGTTTCCGGGTCACCTTCAAAGGTAGCCCCATGTAGAGCGCATTGCAGTAGTCCAAGCGGGAGATAACCAGAGCATGCACCACTCTGGCGAGACAGTCTGCAGGCAGATAGGGTCTCAGCCTACGTACCAGATGGAGCTGGTAAACAGCTGCCCTGGATACAGATTTGACCTGTGCCTCCATGGACAGCTGTGAGTCCAAAATGACTCCCAGGCTGCGCACCTGGTCCTTCAGGGGCACAGTTACCCCATTCAGGACCAGGGAATCCTCCACACCTGCCCGCCTCCTGTCCCCCAAAAACAGTACTTCTGTCTTGTCAGGATTCAACCTCAATCTGTTAGCCGCCATCCATCCTCCAACCGCTTCCAGACACTCACACAGGACCTTTACCGCCTTCACTGGTTCTGATTTAAAAGAGAGGTAGAGCTGGGTATCATCTGCATACTGATGAACACCCAGCCCAAACCTCCTGATGATCCCTCCCAGCGGCTGCATGTAGATGTTGAAAAGCATGGGGGAGAGGACAGAACCCTGAGGCACCCCACAAGTGAGAGCCCAGGGGTCTGAACACTCATCCCCCACCACCACTTTCTGAACACGGCCCAGGAGGAAGGAGCGGAACCACTGTATGACAGTGCCCCCAGCTCCCAGCCCCTCAAGATGGTCCAGAAGGATGTCATGGTCGATGGTATCAAACGCCGCTGAGAGATCCAGCAGAACTAGGAAACAGCTCTCACCTTTGTCCCTAGCCCGCCGGAGATCATCAACCAGTGCGACCAAGGCAGTTTCAGTCCCATGATGAGGCCTGAATCCCGACTGGAAGGGATCCAAATGAGGAACCTGTGACCCTCCAGATGTTGGGGAGCTCTAGCTACCTTTGGTTCCATCAGCGATGATGGGAAATGTAGTCCCACATCTGAAGAACCACAGGTTGCCCAAACCTGGGTGAGAACTATGGTTTTCAGACATTCTAATCTGGGAAACCCTTCTAAATCAGCTTGTCTGTCAGAGGGCCAAGAATGAAGGGAAAATCTAATGTAGTGCAGTCTCTCTTAATCTGTAAGCCTGTGCACAGGAAATCATCTCATTTGTTGTTTTATTGATTTTATGTATTCACTTTGGGAGCTGCTGTTGTTTTTGTTGTTAAAGAGTGACATAAAAAATGCTTTAAATAAAATAAAAATCAAAGAGCCATTGCAGATCTTGCAAAATAAGTGCTTTCCCCCCATAGACCTGAAACAGAGTGGAGAAATGTTCAATAATCTTCCTCTCTCTCTCTCTCTCTCTCTCTCTCCCTGTACCCAAGTTTTTGACTTCAAGTTACACAATTCCAGAAAGTCTTGTGTGTGTCCTAACTTAGGCATTGCAAGCAAATAATAGTGTTTTGCAAGCTCAAACATCTTAACTCTGGAAAAATAGCTACTTAACCAATGAGTGTTGCAAACCTTCTGCATCCTGAATGTCAATAATTTTCATAAAAGTTCCATCTTATGTAACATATAATTCTGTGGTAAAATACTTTGCTGTGTTAACTTGTTTTTTCCAGTATATGTACAGTTATGAATACATTAAAATGTTAAATATCTTATTTCATGGCAGAAACAGTTTAAATTACAGGAAGTTTAAATGTTAGGAGGGAGTTGTTAAGCATTCAGCACTGGAGCAAGCTGCCTATAATTGCAGATTCTCTGTGCTTGCAGGTTTTAAAGTAAACTTGGATGACATGTATTGGAAATGCTTAGGCAGAAAATATGTGCCAATTACATTTAAAATACATTTCATAATGGCATGAACTAAGCAATCATCTGTATACATTTTCTTAAGTTGTGAAACATGGGAAATTGTGCTCCTTCGTTCATATGTATTTGTGAACCCTTTGGCATACGATTGAAAAGGAAAATATAAATTCAGATGGACACCTATTATTAGAAATCACTTTGCATGCCTCATGGACTGGCAGTGTGGTTAAAGAATTGGGCTGTGGAGACCTGGATTCAAATCCCCGAATCAGCAACAAAACTGGTTCTGTTACAATAAGACTGGCCCAGTCGCACACTTTGGTGACAACCTACTTCACAGGATTGTTTTGAGGCTAAAATGGGATGTGTACATTACTCAGAGCTTCTTTCAGGATGCAAATGAATGAATTTCTCTAGAAATGTCCCTTGATTGTCCAAATGTAAGGCTTACATGACATTCCTTCTTCATTCCAGTTTTGAAAAATTACCCTAAACAAGTATTTTGTTCCTGCAGCTGTACTGGGTGATATTGGTGAATTTTCCCTGAGTATGACTATTGTTGGCTATCACTTACTGAATCCAGTAGCTTGCAGAAAATATTATAAGTAAAATAGGTGTACTAAGGCTTCATTTCAATCTTCACAGAAACTTTCAGAAGTTGCAACATGTGTATGATTCAAGAACTTCTATCTTTCACACACATCCTCCCCCACCCCATCTCTCCAGCTTCAAGAAAATATTGGGTTAGATATCTTCACACATCTAGAGCTCTCTACATATAGTGATCCTTGAACAAATGACATACCCATTCCTACATGAAAAAAAATTCTCTGCTGAACAGATACAGGGGTTGACAGCATTATGTAGGTAAAGCTTCTTTCTTGTTGAAGTAAGGAAAGAGGAGAGCTTAGAATCAGATGCCTTCTTCCTACAAGAATTTCTTGTGTGAAAATTATTTCTACAGGCATATTAACTCATTATAGTTCAGGGTCAGGGTGACAAGATTGGACTTGGATGGCCCATCTTGTACTGCATGGACATCAGTACACAAGTTTAAATAAACTTGGGAATATGCCAATATGTGATGGTTGTGACAGTGTGGTTACTTTCTTCTGGATAGTTACCTGGTAGTGATCAGCCAACCTCTTTACCTTGGCCTCTGGCAGTTAAGGAATTTAAATGTTTTGTGACCCATCTGCTTTGATGCATTTGTATTGTTCTGTCGTATTTTGGAATGGTTTTATATGTGTTAAAGTTGTAGTGATTTTTATCTGTTTTAAATTTGTCTTTTTTACTTGTAACCTGCTCTGGGACATCATGGTGAAGGGCAATGAATAGATCTAATAAATAAATACAATTTGTTTACATTTAGAAATGTTGTTTTGCTCCAGCATGACACTGAATCACAGAAACTAGTTGCATACTGTGGAAAAATGTGTTTGTTCTGAGAGTGCAGTGATTTTAGTAGTGTATTGGTATTGGTGTATTGGAAGGAGGGCTCCAGCTTAGATTTTGAACCAGCTCTGTGCTCTGAAATTTCCTACTCTATACTACTGGGAATGTGGCCTAGATATAGTCAAGGCAAACATCTTGTCTCTAGTTTGCATTTACAATTTGTAGAACCTTTTGGAGGGGACTTGCAAGCATATTTGTTACTCAACTACTGAGAATCAGAAACCTTTTTGCAGCTCTTATTTTAGTGCATTCAGAGATCTAGAAGTACTCTATCCAAATCTACCTTGTGCCCATCCCTGTTTGCAGTATGGAGCAAGTGAGCATGTAATGCCCACTCCAAGAGCAAAGAGTCTTTTTCTTAATTCAATGGGACTCTACTGTTGTTTGTTTCTGCTGTCAGGTGAACTTCGTTGCCCGCCCACCCACCCTGCCTTCCATGGTAGCTTGTACTTTATCTGTGTCCTTTAATTCAAGACTTCCAATCCTCTCTTGATGGAGAGACTGCCTGCTGTGGAAGCAGAGAGAGAGAGAAAGGCTGTTCCTGCAGTTATTCTGTACTTTGGGGTTGCAGCGTGTGAAGTAGAAGCTTCACATTTTTGTGCTTTTCCCTTTGTCATCCTGAGACAGCTCCAGCAGTTCACAGCATCATTATCAGCTGTCTTGGGGTAAACAGAGGAGACAAATTTATAAATCAGCAGCAGTAATTTGTAGATGAGCAACAGGAATATGGCTGAGGGCTTGGACCCCCTGGAGATGTAGGGCTCAAAGTGATCCTTTAGCTGCAACCAATTGGCACTGGTGTGACCCAGTTCTGATTAGCAGCCGCTAGTGGCTAATAGTTATCACTTGATCAATAGCTTAAGCAAACACTGCTTTCTGTAATGAACTGGTCACTCCCAGGGCCTTGTTGAGACATCAAGTTTCAGAGATGGAATGTTGTGTTCATTTGATTTGGTAGTGTAATAATTGCTGTTCTGCATAGTGCTGTGCCAGAGGAACTGCTTTCATGCCTGACCTCTTGACTTCCCTTAATAAAAACTTTTTTTTTTACACTTCTCTTTATATTCTCACATATATTTCTTCCACTTCGTTGACCACTCCATGCAAATGATGAAGTGGCCTCCGGCCCTGAAACCTTATGCCAGCTTTAGTTTTGGTCGTTAAGGTTCTTTGTTGTTTTTAGTATTATATTTGATGGTGCAGTGCTGAGAATAGCTTGCTAAAGAAGGATATTACTTACAGTGAAAGCTTGTGAATCTGTCAGCACTCGCAGCATGGCACACCTTTTTTGCCTTATCCAATTTTTATTTCACCTAGATGGAAATTGAGTTTCTTGGTGATTAAAATTGTAGCTGGTGGAAATATGGAAGGAGAGAACCACATTTCAGCCTGTTATATGCTCTGCTTCAAGGGAGTTGTTCCTTGTAAAAGAACTATATTAGATATTCTGGTCTCTTTTTAAGCAGATAATTAATTCCTTGCATATTCCAGATGCTTACTTTTAATCTTCCCATTACTTATATTTCATGCATCATATTTGAGATGGAATCTGTCTTTCCTTCTCTTCTACTTACTTTGATACTTTTTTTTTTACCTGTAAGAACTCTACTACTGTATTTGCAAAGGAGAAGGTTACACCTATGTTAGCTTTTTGGATCAGGTCCTGTGCACAAGGTTATGATTGGTGCTGTCAGATGTAATAACAGTAATCACCTGTCTTGGGGAGGAGGACCCTGAATCTAGTCTTCTTCCCCACTTCCAAACAGGAAATCACTATAGTCAGATAATTACAATGCCAACTCTGTGTTCAGGGGAAAGAGAAAGCAGGAGAAATGCTTATGCCGCACACTTCTGTGAGGATTGCGCTGCAGCATTTATATTTTTGCAGAGAAATAAGACTGTACCATAGAGCACAGGTGGACAACCCATGGGCTGCATGGGAGATAGTATGAAGGATAAGGCAATGTGCCCTTGGTTTGCTGCTCTAGATAATGGCTTGGTGGTAATAAATTTTAGATTCTGAATGGATAGTTGGTTCTTCCTTTCTTTTATAGGAAGCAGCTAGTTACTTCAAATGAGTATATACCATCAAATAGACACTGCAACAAAGCTGTGGAGTTATTTCAGGGTCAGGAAGCTTAATTTGTGTTAATCAAAATTTCATTTGCCTAAAGAACCGCAACACATGTCTGCAAGATCTCCCACACTTTGATTTCTTTTTGTTTTTGCTCTTGTGGTTCAATGTTCTACATTTTTTCTGGTGGCCCAGTTTCAGTACATGACCAGCAAAGGAGCACGTGTCAATGAGCAACACAGAAATCTTTTTAGCGTGTCAATCCCAACTTGCTCCTCGCTTCTCCTACACATGTGCTTCCTCAGCTCAGTACAATTCAGCTTCTGAAGGATAGCATAGTTTTCTACTCAAGTACTCACCTGGGGACAATTTCTACTTGCCCCAGGCAAGGAGATAAGTGGCAAGTTACAAGCTGGACATCTTTTAGTCCTTGTATGAATGCTGCTTTTTAGTGGTGTCTAGTTTCTTGGATCATCTGTCCCCTATACCTTTGAGAGCTGACTTTTGTCAGGCAGTCTTCACTGACAGTAATAATAAGGATGCTGCAGTTTTCAGGATTTTAATACAGATATCACACTGCCTCTTTTGTGTCCCAGAAGCACAGGGACAGTGAGAAAGATTATCAATGTTTTCATCAAGAAGAGAGAGAGAGAGAAAGAGCCAGATAGATGTGTAAGCTCTAGGAAATGTAGAGAATGCATCCTCACCCAAGTCCTTCCACCTCTTAACAGCCCAAGCGCTGTATAATATCCTTCTGCCCTACTTTTCTTTTTATAATAAGCATCCACGGAAGGCTGCATTCAGAATCAAAGGATGTAGAGGGAGCTGATAGGGGAAAGACTTTGTAGTTCTTTCCTTGCTGGCTGTTTTTGTTCTCAAAATTTGCTATTCACTTCATGGGTGGTAGGGGAGAGACCAAATTCTGCATCTCTTCACCTGCAGAGGGAAAAGGTGCTGTGGGAGGGGTTTTTTTGAAAAGAAACAGCAAAGGGATAAAGGGTTAAACATACACATACCCCTCCACTGCACCTGACTGCAGCCTTCCATGGCTGTGTTTTGTTTAAAGAAATGTTAAAGGGCATTACAGATAGTGCCCAAGTAAGATGTAGCCTGGCCCCAAACTTCATATTATATTATACATACCTATCTCCCAATGTGATGGAGCATTCCATGGGAAATGTTATTGAACATTATGTCAATTTCAGGTAATGCGCTGTGCCGGTTAAGTCCAGTCAAAGGCGACTATGGGGTTGTGGCGCTCATCTTGCTTCAGGCTGAGGGAGCCGGCATTTGTCCACAGACAGATTTCCAGGTCATGTGACCAGCATGACTAAACCGCTTCTGGTGCAACAGGACACCATGAAGAGTGCCAGAGTCCACAGAAATGGTGTTTACCTTCCTGCCACAGCGGTACCTATTTATCTACTTGCACTGGTATGCTTTCGAACTGTTAGGTTGGCAGAAGCTGGGACAGAGTGCATACTTGTTACAGATATGCTTTCCATCTGTAGCTGTAAGATCCATAGTTGAAAGGACATTTTATGAGCATGTATCAGTATTCACCGATGGAACCTATACTTTATTTATTTCCACCCTCCACACACTTAAGAGCAGCTTATTAAGACTTTTCATACCAAAGAAAAACAGGCAAAGAAACAATAAAAAGTCAGAGCAAAACAAGTAGACAATAGAAAATCTCCCACAATCCATAGCGCACCAATAAATAAGCACAAGTGATGCAATCAGGGAACCATTATAGAAGTAATCAATGAACCAAGCATATTGATATTATTTTTAACTGTCAGCCTATAATATCACTCCATAAAGCAACATGAGTTGATTAAGAAATCCAACCATGATCTTTGGCCTGGACATAATTAATAACACCATTTCACATAATATATATTTTTTAAAAAAATCATTGGATTCTTCCATTTCCTTGACTGAAGTGTAAGTTTTTCCATAAGGGCCACCACCCAGATTTGAGAATGCCACCACTCCTTTAAATGAGCTGTTACTAATTTCCAATTTTAGGATACCACCATAGAGTCAGCAATTAAAAAAAGATACCAACAAACTCTTATGAAGTATCTTTTTGCCTCCATCAGAAATGGACAGCATTGCAGTAAGTGGACCTGGTATCAACAGCTGCCCCGTAATCAATTGGCGCTCATAAATAGCTGTCTTCCAAAACACCTCAAATATGCTAAATGTACAGTTTTGGCAAGTATTGTTGAGTTATCCTACTCAAAGTATGAGAAGCCAGATACCACCTAAGAATCAATTTAAATGAATTGTCTTTAAATCTTTAGGTAGAATGGAGCTTTCTCCTATGCTTTGTCCATTTTTTCCTCCCTCCCCCTTACCGATATGTTTCCCATGCCTGACAAGTATACCAGCAGAGTCAGCCCGCAATAGTTTATACAGTCCAGATGAGACACCTTTGTCTGTAAATTAAGGTAGATTAGAATTTTTATTCAAATAACATCAGCAATGTGGTAGCTTGCTGCAAGGATTGACAAAAAGTGCTGAATATAATATATTTGTTGCCATGTACAAGAGAATCTATGCAATTTACGCATAAGTTGCTCATTTGTAATTTGCAGTACAGTAAGTAAAGGTAATGGGACCCCTGACCATTAGGTCCAGACATGGCCGACTCTGGGGTTGTGGCGCTCATCTCGCTTTATTGGCCGAGGGAGCCGACGTACATCTCCCGGGTCATGTGGCCACCATGACTAAGGCGCTTCTGGCAAACCAGAGCAGCTCACGGAAATGTCATTTACCTTCCCACAGGAGCGCTACCTATTTATCTACTTGCACTTTGACGTGCTTTCGAACTGCTAGGTTGGCAGGGAACGAGCAACGGGAGCTCACCCCGTCGCAGGGATTCGAACTGCCGACCTTCCGATCAGCAAGCCCTTGGCTCTGTGGTTTAACCCACAGCACCACCCGCGTCCCTCTTTGCAGTACAGTACAATGGTGTAAATAGCTCTAATTCTGCAAATGCCCTCCCCCTTCCCATGCCTTAAATTGTTTGAATTGATCTGAACTATAAAGCAATGGATGATTTCATACAGGGGTTAGAGGCAATAAAAAGAGTGGCAGGTTTTTTTCTCCAAACATTCAAATCAGCCAGGAGAAAAGGAACCTATACTCTTGACAGATTTACTTTTGGTGGGGAAACCCGTGGCTAAGCCATTAGGTACTCAGCCATGAGCTTCCACATCCAGGTCAGCGTTTCAAAAAGAATCTTTTAAAATGTATTACAGTGATTCATACTATTCTATGGAGATCGAATCTATCGCTCGGAAATCTGCATATATTCCAGGATGAGGGTATATTGGTTGCTGCAGAAGAAAAGGGGAAGTTTCACATGTTCGGGCATAAATGGTACTTTCATATACCTTATAGGTAAAAACCATTGTTCTGTCAATCAGAAAGATAACCATGTGAAGACCAAATCAATATTGACATACAGCGTGGACAGCCATGTTGCCATTGATTTCAGAAATACCCTTACGAGCTCTCTTCAGAGTTTGAGTTCACAATGCAGCTGTGTGTAATTCAAAACTATGGAGTATTTTATAGCTGAGCAACCAGGGAAAATTCTTTTATTCATGTATTAAGGCTAAATCCTATAAATCTGTGGTCCTTTATTAGTAATCAATGCCATTGTTTCATGAGTAAAGCCTTTAATAAGTTCAAAGAGAATCTCAGTGCTGAAAGTATAGGGTCTATACTTTGTCTTAAAACTCAGAAAAGCCACAGAGTTATCAGATATTCTTGTAAGCATGATGTAGGGACTTTATAAACCAGGCCAAACAATTTCAAGATTGAAGAGAGTGTTCTTAATATATCAACTGGGAAATCCCCTCCATTCACATGCTCTTGATTATAAAAATGACCTTTCAGTGTTTTATGATTGGCATAATATCATCTCCCAACACATGGGGAAGGGCCATAGCTCAGTAGTGGAGCACGTGCTTTGCATACAAAAAGCTGCAGATTCAATCTCTGGGTAAGACAGAGGGAAACTTTTTTGAGATCCTGGCATCCATTGCCAGTCAGGGTAGACCACCCTGAGCTAGGTGGACAATTGGTCTGACTCAGTATGGCACAGCTTGCAAGTTATGAAAGTTGTTATTATCCCCATAAATGCATGTGAAAGGCTACTAAAATAGAACAGTGGTTTGCTAATAGTTTATGGCTGAGGCAAAGTATAAGATTTCTAGCCTATGCAGGTGAAATCAACAAGCAGGATGAGGAACCTGTCACCCACTAGATGATGTTGGGCTGCAACTCCCCTCATCCCTGCCCGTTGATGATGCTGGCTGAGGCTACTGAGAGTCCAACCGCATCTGGAGGATCACAGCTTCCCCAGAGCCTCTAAGAATACAGAAGACTCTCTGCTTCACACAGTCGCCCTCCTCCACAAGTTGAAGGTAAGGAGCAGTACTTGAGAGCAGTACATGTGAAAAGGATCTAGGAGTCTTGGTTGACCACAAACTTGACATGAGCCAACAGTGTGACGCGGCAGCTAAAAAAGCCAAGGCAATTCTGGGCTGCATCAATAGGAGTATTGCATCTAGATCAAGGGAAGTAATAGTGCCACTGTATTCTGCTCTGGTCAGACCTCACCTGGAGTACTGTGTCCAGTTCTGGGCACCATAGTTCAAGAAGGACACTGACAAACTGGAACGTGTCCAGATGAGGGCAACCAAAATGGTCAAAGGCCTGGAAACGATGCCTTATGAAGAACGGCTAAGGGAGCTGGGCATGTTTAGCCTGGAGAAGAGGAGGTTAAGGGGTGATATGATAGCCATCTTCAAATATATAAAAGGATGTCACATAGAGGAGGGAGAAAGGTTGTTTTCTGCTGCTCCAGAGAAGCAGACATGGAGCAATGGTTCCAAACTACAAGAAAGAAGATTCCACCTAAACATTAGGAAGAACTTCCTGACAGTAAGAGCTGTTCAACAGTGGAATTTGCTGCCAAGGAGTGTGGTGGAGTCTCCTTCTTTGGAGGTCTTTAAGCAGAGGCTTGACAACCATATGTCAGGAGTGCTCTGATGGTGTTTCCTGCTTGGCAGGGGGTTGGACTTGATGGCCCTTGTGGTCTCTTCCAACTCTATGATTCTATGATTCTATGAGCATGATGAAGGAAGCACAAAGCTGGTATTGTATGCTCATCCCCAGACCCACTGCTCACATGGAACATAGGAAACTTCCTATATATTGGTCCATCTAGTTCAGCATTGTTTACACTGAAGGGGGTCTGAAATGCTTGGGGTTGAACCTGGGATCTTCTCATGATATAGGAGAGGGAAACTGGAGATTGTTTATGTATGCAACAACAGCAGCAAGAATTTTATTAGCACAAGTATGGAAAACAGAGAAAACGCCAACAAAGGAAGAATGGCAAGTTAAGCTTATGGACTACGCAGAATTGGCTAAGCTGACAGGATACACGAGAAAGACAACATCGATTTCAAAAAGGAGTGGGAACCATTTACAAACTATATAAAAAGACAGTATAAAGATTTGTACCCCTTGGCAGGTTTTAACTAAACTTTCACAACTATATAAGAGGTAAAACCAGCAGGGTATAGAATTTGTTTAATAAATCAATACGGAAATACGGAGGAAACCAAAGAGGGGGGAGGGGAGAAATGGATATATAAATTGTTCAATTAAGATTTGTGGAAGATTTGTTGTTATAATTCAAAAATTCAATAAAAATTATTTTTTTAAAAAAAAACCTGGGATCTTCTACGTGCAAAGCAGATACTCTTGTACTTAGTGTGGCCTTTCATGTGTTTTCATTGCACTTCATAGGGCTTATGTCTCATTGCTCACACTCTTAGCTGCTATACTGCACCCAAGCTAACTCCAAAATTAATAATAATAATTTTATTATTTGTACTCCACCCATCTGACAGGGTTTCCCCAGACACTTTGGGTGGCTTCCAACAAATATAAAAGCATAATAAAACACCAACCATTAAAAACTTCCCCATACAGGGCTGCCTTCAGACGTCTTCTAAAAGCTGTATAGTTGTTTATCTCTTTGACATCTGATGGCCACTACCGAGAAGGTCCTCTGCCTTGTTCCTCATAACTTCACTTCTTGCAGTGAGGGAACCGCCAAAATGCAATGTCAGGTTTAGCTATTATTAATCTCTTAGCCAGAGGACATTGTCATTAAGGTAGGACAATCTGGTAAATTGCAAATTATGCAAATTATGGCAGTGTCCTGAAAAATCCATATATCATGAAATTTTACTATTGGTACATCACAGGAGAATGCAGTGGCAAATCTTGATAGGTAGGGAAACTTGACATTCTCACACAATGCACCTGACAAATATGATTATTTTTGTTACGGACCATGACCCCTTTATAAATACACATAGGTATGATGAAAAGTCCTGAGGATACCACATGAGAGGCCATGGATCACAGAATCAGAGAGCTGGAAGAGACCCCAAAGATCACCTGCTACTACAGCATCCCTGATACATGGCCATCCAAGTCATTTATAAAGATGTTTACAAGCAACAGCATCAGGACAGTATTCCGTGGCGCCCCGTTTCTCATTGCTTTCCAGGCTGATGAGGGACACACTTTAGGTGGTCTACCTTTTCCCTTAAATCTCATGGCATCTAAATCAGAGGCTACAGTACCACCAGCAGTGAGTCAGGTCTCTCTTGGGATGGTGCAACATTGGGAGGAGAGATACTTTTATCTGTTGAATACATGATTGTAAATGATACCTCTGAAATATATTATAGCTCATTGTATTTCCTTCATTGACCACCTATCCAAGCACACTATCTTGCTTCTATTTTCTGGATCACTTCAGAAAGTTAAAATTGCACCTAGTCATTGGACCTGATGGTCTGCCAACACATGAAATGATACTGGGGACGGGACTTATACGACATCTCTTCAGCTGCTGTCTCAGAGGCGATGAATTACACTTTAACAAGAAGATGAGAGGTTGCTAATTTTAGAAACACAGTTTTAAACTGATGCCAAAGTCCTGCCGTTCAACTATTAATAATATGGAAGTCCTTCCTTCCTTTGCATGTGCTCAGCATGCTGATCTAGTGTGGCATGGCTCTCTATGAAACACCTTCATACTGAAGGGCACTTGACTAGAATCCATGTATTGAAAAAACAGAAGCGGGGATTCGAACACTGCTAGCCTTAAAAGAAGGAACTTTATGCACAAGCATGACTTTCCCATTCCACCAACTATGGAATGGCATATTCCATAGTTAAATTCCACCTCAAGGAGAGTGAGCTAACTCCATGATGGTTTGATTCTGCAGCTTTCCCTTTTGCCAAGTATCCTTTGCAAACAAATGTACTCGGAGGGGAAATCAGGGTCACAGAAACCAGCCACCAGCTAGCAGGTACTTCAAAAGCTAGCAGCCTCATGTTATTCTTGCTGCTACTGGAGACAAAGTGCATTAAATTATTCATTGCATTTTTAGTACAAGTGCAACATTTTGAACTCCTGTCCCCTAAGTTGTCTTGCGAAAGAAAGAAAGAAAGAAAGAAAGAGCAATAACAAGCAAATATGTAAGCATTGAAAGAGAGAAAAGGAAATACAAATATATAAACATTGAGAGAGAGAAAAGGTAATCTGTAAGACCCACACAATCCCCCTCAATTATATCATTGTGCTCTGCAGGTAAATTTTTCCATGCAACTCACCACTTACAAGGGGACCTGGTGGCTATTGCATTCTATCAACTTTTAAAAATAACAAAAACAGCAGTGACTCAGATTTGACTGCTCCTTATTCCCTAGTAAATATAGTAAACAAATTAACCAAGGTAACTCTGCTTTTTGGAGTTGCGTTTATATCTTTTCTAGTTGTAAATATAATGAATTTCTAATCATGATCAAGTTTGAAAAACCTGGGTCCAAGTTCTAAAACTACTGTGAGCAGAAGCCATTGCTCCATGGGCAGCTGCTTATGTGGAGGGAGATTCCCAGAAGACATTCCCCTGTCCAGCTCTCAGCACAGTATAATTCTCACTGCCACTGCAGTCCAAGGAGGCCTTTCTTTGCCTTCCATCTACAAAGAACACTGACATCAAGAGAGGAGGTTAACTTCACCCAGTGTCGTGCCAGGATCTTGCATGTGAGAATGGAGGGGCATTCTTGCGCTAATCTCTCTTTCCCCAGGTTTATTTCCTTACCTATTTCTATCCTGTTGGAAATAAAAAGGACCAAGCTACACCATTTCTTGTCTTGGGATAAGTTAACCCCTGATTTGGGGGCAAGTCAAGGGATTGGGAAGGCATTGAATTATTCACAACCAGTCCTTCCTCTGGTCTACCTGGGCATACTTCCAACCCACCCATGGAATCCCCCCTTTTCAGCCCCACCAACATTGGTGCTCCAACACTGATAGGACAAGGGCCACAGAAATTTTCAGGAAAGAGGAATCTTGGTGCAGAGCCTCAGGGGCACCACAACTATAATTTAAAATGGAGTGTGAGAGGCAGGGTTGCCAAATTTTGGTGTGGCACAGGGCACCCCTTTCTGAGGTTTAAAGCTCTTTTTCCACCAATGGAAAGGGTGACCCAATGTGTCTCCTGAGTGTTACTACACTTGTGAAAGGGGGTGGGTTAATATTCAAAATGCTCAGCAAAGCTTTGAATTTCTAGAAGAAGAAGAAGAAGAAGAAGAAGAAGAAGAAGAAGAACTTGATTGTGATACAGCAAAAAAGTGGTTAATCCAAACTTACTTTTCCCGACTCCATGGATGGCAACATGAGGAAGAGAGGTAAAATTACTTTCTGCCACAATTTATAGTTGCCTAGGGATACAAGGGAAATGTAGCTTCCAACTGTTAGTTTTGTATACTAGCTTGCTTTCTTTTTTAGTCACAGTAGCCTGATTTTTCACACTGAATTTCTCCAAGTGCACCGGTCTATGTTACATGCTAGCATTATGGTATTTCTGGACAGATACTTTTAATTTTTAATTATCATTCCTGAGAGATGCATGGATGATGCCAGCAAGAAATTCCTAAAGCTTTGCCAAAGCTCATTGCAATATGTGATTTACCATCTGCAGTTTCAAATCTGATGGTGGATATGGGCAGAATGTTCTCCCAGTGAATAAAAACCTCTCCAGGATTTGCCTAAGTGATTCTGTGTCGTGTCTGCCATGCTCTAGATAATGTGAAAAGTTTATTTCAAATGTCTTATGCAATATGACATCATGGGGGTGGGGGACCACTGCAGTGTCCTTTCTACCAATTCATTTTACCGAGTAGTGTTAATACTGTATGCAGTTGAATACGCTTATCTTTGGGGCCCAATCACCTGCTACCAACACGACAGTGTAATTGCAATTTAACATGTTTTTTAAAGAATGTTCCCTACATCAAAGGCTCATCTCCTCTGCCTATACCATATGCTATGTGTCTGTAGAAAGACTCTTAAACATAATGAAAATGGTGTAATCACAAACAAGAAAGTTAACATGGATAACCATTGTGGTGAATGTTATAGATCTTAACGTCAGCTAACAGCTATCAGAATTTTAGGATACCAGTATTAATTGTTAGGGTTATTGTTTAGAAAAAAGCACCCTGATTAAATCATTACATGCAGAGACCAATGCAGATACTAACGTAAGATGGGCATACTGCTTAAGTATCCTAATCAAGAAACCACTTAATGAGGTGTTCCAACATTCAGATTAGACTGACAAACGTATATATTCATACCTAAGGGACAGGACAAAGGAGTGGATGATAATGACTTAAGAAATTATCAGGACTGAAATACCAAATCTTATATCAAAGTCACAAAATATTACACAGTGGGGTGGGCCTTCCAGACTTAGGATCTGTCCATGCTGCATGCTTAAAGCACATTACTTCTCCTAAGAATCCACAGAACTGCATTTTACCCCTCACAGAGCTACAATTCCCAGACACAGTTTTCAGAATTCTTTGTGGGAAGTCATGTGCTTTCAGTGTGGTGTTCTCAGCCTAGTAGCTGGAATCCTAACTTTCATCATGCCCTGCTAGCAGGGCCAATGGCTACTGAACAGTATAGACCTGTAAGACCACAGGTGGTATACGATGCATGGCATTCCGTGGTTGCTAAGCAAATTGTAACACCTAATTTTAGAAATGAATGGGACAGGCTTTTGTTTGGAAGTAAAGTCTCTGTATTTTGTGTACAGGAATTAATTTGCCCCAGAAGTTTCTAAAATCTGACAAAGTAGCAGAATGACACTGGACATTGGAGATCTCTGCCAACACCCATGATATGGAAAATCCTATTTGAAACATTACTGTAGGTCCCGAAGTTCAAGATTACACAGGCTTCCAAATACATATTCCACACAGTGCTTGTTTGTGTACATAAAATATGTCCCAGTCTCATGTGTCCCCATCCACATTCATGAAATGAAATATTTGCATATTACTGCTAAATCAGCTCATTAGCAAGCAGGTAAATTTAGTATTAGAAAGTAATAGCTGGAAATAAATATTCTGACTCTGCTTCCTGATCTATAATTAGATCTAAATTCAGTTTCACCAGGCAAAATTACCAGTATTAATGTTTAGGTTCTGTGATCAGACCTCAAGTAGGTTACAGGCTTATGAAGACAAAAATTCTGTGAAAAATAAAGTATTTTGAGACAACACCCTTACAGGTCCAGTCCTGCTCAGTATCACATAATTAGGAAGCCTGCAGTTATAGGTTAGCTTATATAGCCATGTACCACATTTCTTTAAATAAACACACAGAAACACAAACTTTTAGGTTAGAATGATAGCTTACTGAGGTTGAAAGTGGAAATATTGAAACCAATGGACTATTTTGAAACTAGTATAAACATTTCGCCAAGCTACAGCCATCCTTCATAAACCAAACCCTACAGCAACTAACAGCACAATCCTATACATATCTATTAAGAAGTACCGGTAAGTCTCACCCAGTTCAGTGGAGCTTAGTCCCTAGTAAATGGGTATGGCAGGGGGGAGATGGGGACTTTTTCATCCAAAGGGCCACACATCCCGTTTTTGGAAGTTGCATGAGCCGCATGCCAGTGCTAGGCAGGGCTAGCGACAAAAGTGTGTGGACAATGGATGTAACTCTTTTATATTCCATCCACACAAAAGCCAAAGAGTCCTGTCCCCATGGAGAAAACAAAATGATGCAGAAGTGCCTCCCTTCAGACTGCGTGATGTCCAAAAGCTAATTCAGAGCTGTTCATAAAACAGTTCCTGCTGTCATGTTGGAGATCAACACTGTGTCAGGAAGCCAACCAGATCTGACTCCATCGTTCTACCCATGATTGTGCAGAATCAGTCACTGTGGATAATCGGATGCAGGAATAGATAGACTTCTGGTCTGATCCAGCAGGGTTTATGTTTGTTGGCTTAATCAGAATCTTTTCCCCTTCACAGTTGTCAGGGTGGATGTTAGGATTCTGTGGAAGTGGTACGGCAATGATTTTGGGCTGTCCATTGAATGCTATGGGAGTATTTTAAGTTATACCAACTTTTCTGCCAGTATACCAACTTTTCTGCCAGTTATACCAACTTTTCTGCCAGTATATTACAACTTCTTCAGAGAGTGAGACAAGATGTGAGCAAAGAATTCCAGCTAAGTTGCAGTCCTTCCCCACCATAAGCCCAACAGCCTTTCTCTTTTTTTACACTGCACTGGTAGAGTTAAACCAATATCATCATGATGATAGTACTTTTTTTAAAAAAACAGGTTGAATTGATGTTATACTTATACAATAAAATGCCAATGAATAGTTAGCACTCATTGACTCATACATACATACAACCATTTCTAAAAAGGCTTCAAATAGTTTTGTTTGCAAAACGTCTCTTGTAAAAGGCTGAGCTGAATAGTTACTGATAAGATTCACACCATGCCTTACCATTAATAGTAATTAATTTTACACCTCATTCATAGTTCATTATATTCAGAGAGCTGAAGGGACCATCTCAACTTCTGTCTTAGCATTTTTCATCATTATCTATTTCTCATGACCAAGTTAATTTTTCTTTGAAATGAGGCATTGTATGCTGAAAAGAAATTAACTTAGGGGCAGCAGGAGAAAGAGAGAGGGAGGGAGGGGGAGAGACAGACAGACAGACAGAGAACTCTGTCAAAAGGGGTCTGCAAAGCCCTTTGTTTCTTACAGTCCATGTGTTGTGTGTGTGTGATGCGCTTACCATATGTTAAAAATAAATAGTCAGCTAATTTTAAATGTAAATAGAGATGATGATATTGAAGTTACATGTCTGTGGTTTTTATTAAATCAATATACTTTCTAGTAGTGAAAGAATGAAAGAGTATTTTCATTAGACTTGGAACATCTACATTACAAATGATTCTTAAAAACAAGCAAGCAAGCAAGCAAGCAAGCAAGCAAGCAAGCAAGCAAACAAACAAACAAACAAACAAACGCAAGCACAATCCTCTCCCCCCCCTTGCTTTCAGTCAGTTACATGCAGAATAGTGCCCTGTAGTCCTCCACCAGGTTACCTGAACAATCATGCACTTTTGTACAAAGATGGATTGTGACATTTAGGCATCGTCTGCAGCTCAATGGTTGAACATTGCATGCAGAAGATCCTAGGTCCAGTCCCCACTGTTTCTTTCTCCAGGCAGGGCTGTGAAATCTTGAAGAACCATTGCCAGTCAATAGCACTGCTAGGCTGTATTGAACTAGATGGAACTCGATATAAGGCCGCTTCCTGTGTTCCTATGCAGTTATATGGCTGCAGGTCCTTCCTCACTCTACTTTGCCTCATTCAGATGATGGCTCATTTCCAGGGCCCCATGTGCTGTCATCTGTGTGATCTTGAATCTATTTTGCCATCATCTTCCTAACACCATGCTAAATGCAAAAGGCATGAGCGATTGCCTTTTGCTTGTCACTGAGATCTACCCAGAGACACGCAAAGCAATTAGCTTGCAAGGAGTCAAGCTTATAATGCTGCTAAGTGTTCTGCTTTCATGTTGTAACATTAGCTTTAAGACAGATGAAATATGAATAACACTTCAGTGTAGGTTAAAACCATCTAGTTCATGAGTTAAATGGGAAAACTGGGTGAGGAGATCATTTACTAGGCTAGCGACAGGAAGCTTGCAGCCTTCCAGATGCTGCTGAACTATATGCAAGGCATTTGAATCTTATATGACGCCACATGTCCTAGTGCCAGTGACAATGGGAGAAATAACCAACTATATTTGGTCATAGACTTTGTGGCAAAGGTGTGGAACCTCAAATACAAGGACTGATAATACCTCTCACTTCCATGGTTGGAAGGCAGGGAAGAGTATGCATACAAATAAGTCTACAGTACAATGGTAAAATTTACATCCCTTGCTTTGTCCATTTTTGCCTCTAGAATATGACTCTCAGAAGGTTATCAAGTGTGGCCCTCAGCCTGAAAAAGGTTCCTTACCCCTTTGTTTGTGGTAATAAATGGCTTTTTTAAGGTACAGACCTAAATACGGTGAAAAGTTTAGGCAGGAGGGGCCAGCTACAGGACAATGATTTGATGAGAGATCTACGGAAGCAGTAATAAGTGAGTACATTATTGAACAAAGAAATAATTAGAAGAGTATTAATGATCATGGTTTTTCTCGGTGCTGCATAGTTAGCTACTTCTAAATACTAATGATTGCTACAAAGGAGTAAATAATTAAATGTTAATTACCACACACTATTTCTTTAATAGTTTTATAATAGCAGTAAGCTAAACATGATGAAGAGTTACCACAGAATAGTTGTAATCTTTTCAGCTGGTTGCTGAAGTTGAGGCTATCAAACAGAAGTCCACATTAATTGGTTCGAGCAGCAGTCAAAACACTGTGAACACCCACCCACCCATCCACCATGGGCCACTTAAAACAACATGGTGGAGGGCAGCGGAATGAGCGGTGCTATTAAGCAGGGACTTTGCCTTCTCTTTTGGAAGAACAAAGGAGGATACTGGCCTAGTAAGCAGGATCAGTTTGTTGGTGGATTAGATAAAGGGAAGCTATATAACATGTAGGCAGTTGGCTGTTAAGGAGGACAGGTGCACATGAAGAGAAACGAGGATAAATTCAGAGATACAACAACACTCTATAAAATTAATACATGTTTATTTGATTGAAATATGAAGTGGTGACAAAAGTGGGTATTTCACTGTGTCTGGAAGCAAATCAAGCCACACCACATAATAGAACCTCTTCTTGACATTGTGCAGGCAGTGACCATTTTGCGTGGGGTTTTTGTTCCTGGCCCCCGCATGCGTAAGCATATAAGTGTGCCCTGCCCCATTCCAACCCATTCTGTTCCACCCCCATTCTGCTCTCTTCCAGGTCAAAAGGACCCACATGTCGGCAATTGTGTATCAGTAGTTGCTGCCTGTATTGTCAAGTTTTCCTTACATGCTTAACAATGCAATCCTCTCATGTATAGGGTTTTTTTTTTGGGGGGGGTTGAGTAAATCCAACCGTATTCCTCCTTCCAGCTTCCCCCAAAGTAAAGGTGTATAGGGCTAGAGCTGAAATGTGACTTTTTCTAGTGGTGAGTCACAATTACATAGTAAGAGCTGCCACCCCACCCTGCCTCACTAGCTACTCCAGTTGATGGGGGCATAGCTGTCAAGTGTCCCTTATTTGAAGGGACAGTCCCTTATTCCAGCGCCATGTCCCGCTGCTGTCCCTTATTGATGGATGTCCCTTAAATGTCCCTTAAATGATGTCCCTTAAATTTCAAAGGAAGCAGCTCCTCTCCCTCCCTCCCTGCCAGCCAGGGAGGAGGGAGGCTCCAACTGTGTTGCTTGGCTGTGTTGCTCACCCAATAAGAAGTCTAAGAACGACTGGGGGGTGGAGCTTGCATGCCTTGTGTGTGGCTAGTTAATGCAAGCTGAGGGTTTTTTTGAATGCTGGATGCCATTTTGTTGCACGTGCTGCTGCAAACTTTGCAGTGCAAAGCCAGGCCAGGGAGCCATCTTAAGTTGGGGTTGCATAGGCCTTGTGGTGCACGTGATTCAGATTCTATTCAGTTGAACCTCTGGTTACAAAGTTGGTTGGACAGTGTTCTCGAAGCTACCCAGCATGAGTTTGACCAGACTGCAGGAGGACAGGAATACTGGAGTGCCTAGAACAGATGAGGCTGCAGGTCCCTTATTTTGGCTGCTGTTCCTTTATTTTCAAATCTGTAAGTTGACAGCTATGGATGGGGGAACTCTCCTTTTGACTGGAAAGATCTTTCTGGCAAGTCTTGCTAGATAGTTTACTGTTTCCTCCTCCTCCTCCTCCTCCTCCTCCTCCTCTTCTTCTTTTTCTTCTTCTTCCACTTCCATGCTGTTCAATTGTCAAAATGACTTCTATGCAATAATACACTTGGTCCTGGTGAGTTCAAACAGAGCAGCTGCTAAGTAATTTCTAACATATTAGCAGTGGTATCCACTGCTTGGGAAATAAGGGGAATTCCTATGCTATGCCATGACAATTGTTGTTTCTGTTACCATATTAATATGAAAGCAATTTTTAGCATATAGGGTAGAACTAAGAGGTGTTTCCTGGATGACTGAATTTACTTTTGAATGTGTGTCTGTGAACCATTCTCTTTTCCTGTTCTCTGGCACCAACAGAGGCTTCCTTTCCAAACAGCAGCTGAGGAGCAGCAATTTTTATGAGGATCATAACGGGTCCTAAAGGGTTAAGCCTGGTGTAGAGAACTGGATCTGACCAACAGGCCAGAGATTGCCCCCACACCCCAGACCAAATTTGACAAGAGGGTGGGAGCATCTATCTGTCAACCACCTGATGTCACAGTGAGGTCAGATGACCTGTTTTTGCAGAGCCCTTTGCATTACAATCTCAACAATCAGCTGGGGAGGGGAAGCATTTTTAGAAAAGAAGCTGAAAGGATTGAGAAATCTTTTACTCTGCCTTTTTGCCTCTGTGCCTTCATTGTTTAAGAGAGAAAGAAAAACTCAAGCAACGTGTAACTGAGCATCACCTATGGCTGTACTGAGTTAGCATAGCAAAAATAAATTAATGAACATGTTTAATGTCACTGAATATGGAAGGGAACATCTATTGTGAAACAATGCAAGGGCCACATCTTTTTTACCTTTGTAGGCAGCCCAACCCACAACTTAGCTAGGCCTGGAATCTGGATTTAATGTGATGCAAGTCCCATTGGCTTAAATAAAAGTACTTCAAGCTTTAGTGGACTTTGTGTATCAGGCTGACAGCCATTTAACATAGTTCAAAGGGCTGTATATTTAGGTTTCCTACAGAGTACCAGTGAACCAAAAGATTGACAGATAAATGTACTCTTTTTTCCTTTTATTGTTTTATTACCTGCCACACTAGTCACTGGTACCTGATTATAAAAAAATAAGTATACTGTGAGTTTTAGTAAAACCATAATTTAATGTCAAGATGTTAACCTTTTTCCTGTATTACTATTTTCTCCTTTTAGTTTTCTCCGTGCAGAGTCCTTTGCCATTCCAGCTAAAACCCTTATGTTTCGACTGCAGTTGCCCAGAATAAAATTGACATTTCCTCTAAAGATTACATTCATTTTACCTTTTTTGAAAAGCTTCTTGAACTTTAGAAATGCCCTCAGCTTTCTGCACAAGATGATTGGTTTCGCTATTTCTATAACTTTCATTTCTGCGTTTCAAGGCTACAATTAAAATTTTTTGCCACTGAGGAACAAATGGGTATATGTGATATAGCCTCTATGCTGTAATTTCTGATTGTGCAAAAATATAAGTTATTTTCATTTAGTGTGTGAAATTGGGAAATGCAGGAGTGTTAACTTTATTGATGCTTTTGCTCCTTAACTCTTTCCAAGCCCTACCAAAGCATAATTCACAGATATGCATGACGTCTCTTGAGAGGCTTTGCTTGGTGCATCCTATGGGAATCTTAATAAGAAGGGCAACGTTCTCTCCCTCTACACTGACCTAGGTAGTGATCATTTTATGCCATTTTCCTTTAATAAAGTTTGTTTGTTTGTTTAATTTATATCCTGCCCTTCCTCCTAAAGGAGACCAGGCTGGCAAACAACAAGAGATAAAAATCAATAAAAACATATTTAAAATAATCCCAGTATTGATGCAGACTGGGAAAGATCTCAGCTTATAAAGCTTGTTGGAAGAAGAAAGTCTTTAGTAGGTGTCAGAAAGATGACAAAGGTAGTGCCTGTCTAACATTTAATAGAAGGGAACTCCAAAGGGTAGGTGCCACAACACTAAAAGCCCAATTCCTGCATAACCTTTCTGATGAGATTGCATTTTCAGAAAGCCCTGGCCTGCAGAGCTCAGTGATCGATTGGGTATATAAGGGGTGAGATGGTCTTTCAGGCCCCAAGCTATATAGAGCTTTATACATCAAAACCAACACCTTGAACTTAGCCCAGAAGCTAATTGGCAGCTAGGGCAATTTTTCCAACAGCAGAGCAACCTGATGGCAATATGCTGCCACAGTGAGCAGTTGAGCCACCACATTTTTGCACCAACTGCAGCTTCCGACTAACCCCACATAGAACACATTGTAGTCTAATATCCCAGAGGTTGCCTGTGCGTGGATGACATGGATGACCAGCCTATCCTGGTCCAGAAACAGCCATAGCTGTATTAACAGCCAAAGCTGATTGAAGGTACATCTATCCAGTGAAGTCACCTGGGCCTCTATAGTGTCAGACCATGAGCCTGCTCTTTCAGGAAGAGTACAACCCCATCTAAAGCAGCCAATTGACCAATTATCCAGACTCAGGAACAGCCCACCCACTTTGCTATGATCTAGAGTCAGTTTATTGGCCCTCATTCAGCCCACCACTGTTTCAGGGCTAGCACAGCCTCTTCTGATTCAGATGCTACAGAGAAGTAGAGATGGGTATCACCCAGGTACATGAGGACAAGTTGGTACAACTACAGCACAACTGCTAAGGGGCCAAATGACAATCACTCAATACTATTCTCTGAACTGACCCTGGAGATAGAGCTGGAACCACTGTAAAACAGTGCCTCCAGTGCAATCCTTCTGTTAGCTCTGGAGGATGCTGTGGTCAATGCCATCAACAGCTACTGAAAGATCAAAGAAGAATAACAAGGTTGCACCGCCACACCTTCTTCCAATAACCAGGCCTGAATCGAGATTGAAATGCATCAAGACAACCTGTTTCACTTGCAGGGTACTTGCAATTGATGCACCACAACCCTCTGAATCACCTTTCTTTAAAAGGGCATATTTGCAACCAGGCAGCAGCTGTCATAAACCAATGGGTCCAGGAGCAGCTGGATCACTGCCTCTTTTGGGATGGCCGAGACCATTCCCACCCACCAGAATACATTGACCACACCCAGGATCCACTTCGCCATACTCCCATGACAAGCAAAGAGGATCAATGAGAAATTATGCTGGCCACATTATCACAAGGACCTTGTCCATGTCATCAGGCCACACCAACTGAAACGGATATCAAGATGTTGCAGCAGATATCTCATTGGGGACTGCAGTAAGTATGGATGTGGCATCCAGATTGCCACAAAGACAACCAACTTTGTCCTCAAAGTGCATTGCAAACAATTCACAGTGGATTTTTAAGTCTAAAACTCTTTTCCCTTGAGTACGTTAACAGACTCCAAACAATATGAAAAAGCTGCCTTGGAAGGTTACTTGAGGATGTGATGGAGGCAGAGAAATTGCCACAACATGATAAACACTGCTACATTCTTTCACTCATGTTCAGTTAAGTTGTGGCCTGTTTTGGTCCCAGCTAATTCTTTCTGCCTCTATTTTTTTCTGTCCTGCAATTGTGTACCTCACATTGTAGAAGAGTGTGATATCTCAACATGAACTATTCCTCTGTTGAATGCAGCAGATGTATCCCAAGCTGTTTTGCTTGCTGAAATCAAACTGTTTGCATCCTAATATGTTTTCCCTGGTGTAATTAACTGCAACTTCACATGCAGAAGTCTTGAGATGGCAACGCCATCACAGGAAACTGCTATACATTCATTAAAGAGAAACTGTATTCCACACATTGCATGTAACAGAAGTAGCATTGTCAGTGCCCAGCTGTCTGAAACCTTATCACAACTCTCTGATACTCTGTCGTGTTGGGACCTAAGGCAACTGCTCTGGATTAGCCTTCTGTAGCAAAAGGTCTCATAGAAACATTTAAATTGTTTAGTGAAAATGTGAAACCTTTAAAAACAGTAAAATCTGCTACTCTGTAAAATGAACTCTGCTGTATTATTAGTTGTCCAGAGTACCAACAAATCTATTATATAGTACTTTAAATATTTGTCCCGTGAATATATTTATTTCCACGAATAGTGCCCAGACATGGAAGTTACTAAGCAATAATAACACACTGAAAATGACATAATAATTTTTAGAAATAGCATAATAATAAAACAGCAAAAATATGCAGGTGTATGCAGGCAATTTTATATTCCAAGGCCATGTTAAGATGGGGGCGGGGGAGATTAGTACATACACTCAGACAAATTGCATTATACCAAATAGGGACTCAGATAATAATAAGTTATAAAATGTGCAGCTTGAAAATGATTAATCCTAATAATTTATATTTAGCACACAGTATAGCTGGGCATGCATAAGCCATTTTGTTTTTAACCTGAATATAAGATATCTGTACAACTACTTATATGGTTCTGGATTTCTGTCCTTTTAATGGAGAACAGCTTACATCTATTAACTTGATATGACATTCATTTCAGTCTCAAAGCAAAAAGCTGAGAATCTATTGTTTTATTCGCAGCAAAAGAAGGAAGATGGATATTACAGACATGAATGATAGTTGTGAGTGTGCCATATGCATTGCCAGTTGTTGAGAGTGGACATGGATACCCATCATAAGACAATATGCATCCTTCCATAAGCAAAGTGTTTCTAGTCTTGGTGCTACAGTCACTGATATGGGGAAAAAGCCCCTCTCTACCGGTGCACTCTGAGTGAGTGATGGCACATATAAAATGTAAAATACTGCCTTCAATGAATGTGTCTTAGATCGTTGCTAGCTCATATACTTGAGGAATATGGCTTTAGGACGCAGCACTGTCAGAGAAACAGCTGGTGGTGCTTCTGACCGGAAAAGGGCAACATCATTACATATCTGTAAGCCAGGAAATGTGGGGCTCTTCCAGTGCATCTTTTTATTGAGCATTCGTCCTGATTTGCTTGCACAAAACTTACACAGAGGTTAGAGTATATCCCATCTTTACTAAGCATTTGTTTTCATTTGTTTTTGGTGTGGTTATACGACAATGAGCACACACACTGATTTCCTTGTGGCATGTTTTACAGCTTCCTGTTAATCATTTGTTCATCCTACACTTTTCAGTATATATCCCCATCACTTTCCAAACTGCAAAAGGTCCATGGGGTTTCTTTAAACATTTTTTTAAAAAATGATAGAACAACAAAGAAAGTTCTTTCAGATCAGTTTGGATCTCAGTTCCGTCAGTGCTTGTGAGCATAATTAGGGAGTGGTGTGTGTGGGACAGAGTGGGACTTTTTCTGACAATGCTTGTAAAATGCTTGGCGTGTGCATGCTGGTGAAGCTGTTCATATTCTCGTCTTTCCCTTGGCTTCAAGTGCCCCAAATTTAGCGGCAGGTGAACTCTCCCCTCAGGTCACCTTCAAAACCATTTGTGTCTCTGTGTGTGTTTCACTCCCTGCACATTTCTGGAGAATGCCAGCTTACCTGGATGGAGTGAGTCAGGTGGGGTGGCACCAAGGTCAGAGCCAATCCAGGACTCCCACCAATGCATCCAGCAGCCCCAGCATCACCACCAACCCACACCAGCCCCATTGAGGTAGGCTGGAGTGATTCCGGCGTGTGTGGGGGGGGGGGAGCTTTGTCCCATCACTACAGGCAGGACCAAAGAGACAAGCTAGGAGTCAAATCAAGTCAACTGGAGAACAAGACAATACCAGAGGACAAACCAGGAATTGGAACCAAAGAATAAACAACAATACACCAGAGCTCAGGAAGACCTCATTGCTCGAGCAAGGCTCAAGTGGAACAGGAAATCTTTATACTACTTCCTGCCTAGATGGATCTAATGGCCACAGTGGGAGGATTCAGTCTGGAAGGTTCCCTCCCTGAGATGGCTGCCAGTTGCAATTCATCAGCTCCTGACAGACACAATTGCTTTTAGCAAGTGCAGGTAAATTGGACAATCACGTAATGAGCTTCATAATGCTGACTATTAATTTTTAAACCTCAACACCAGTATATGATGGGAGAAAAAAACATTTTACAATAATACAGCAGAAGCTAATCCAGGGAATTTAATGAGAGTTTTATGATACTTAAATAACTCCATAATAGCAAGAAAACTCTCATTCTAAAACCTACGGCCATTAAGTTATTTATGTTGCAAATATTCTTTGCTATTTTCAAAACTTTAAATACGTAATCTAAGAAATATTTCCCCCCCAAAATGGCTGAGATAACTGTTGATAAGGAAATTAAAATGAGTTTGTAGAAACCACTATATAGTAGCATTAAATGCAATGCTGTTATTGAAATTGCCTTAGCATTGTAAGCAGTTAAAGAACACTTTTCTCAAATGATCAGCATCTATTACTGGAGCCACACATTTACAAATTACGAAAAACTTTCTTCCGAGATGAAAAGCAAGCTATTCAGCTGCATACATTTTATTATAGCTTATCCTAGCAGTGACCTTGGAACTCCTGGGGCAAACATGAAAAAATAAAACTGTTAAAAATGATGTTGTTTAGGACTCAAGATCAAAGTGAGATAAAGGTCCCAAGCAAGGTGTAGAGCTTAAAAGCTCCAAGGTCTGCTTGGAGTTACCCAGCATGAGAAGAGCTTTTAAGCTCTCCACCTTGCTTGGAGGGCAAGGCCTACTCAGCAAGTTGGCATTGGTGGTGGTGGAGGGGCTCTGGGTTGCTCTCATGAGGTCTCTCTCAAGACACTCCAAGTTCCCATAAGATCTCATGCAAGCATCCCTAGCCTCCCAGAGCTGGCATGCTGAGTGAGCCTTGCCACCCACCAAGCAAGGTGGAGAGCTTAAAAGTTCTGTTTGCACCAGGTAACCCAGGCAGACAAAGCGCAAAAAGGGCTTTTAAGCTCTCTTCCTTGCTTGGTGGGTAGCAAGGCCCACTCAGCACACAAGCTCTGAGAGTGCTGGGCATGCAGTCTATTTCCTCATCCACCAGCTGTGCAGTGGCTCCAAGGGTTTGACTATATGTGATTTTTATGAATACACTGAATCTTAGGAACCGAACCCCTGCATAAGATGACGGGTTACAGTACTGCCTACTGTCGGAGCCATTGGTGGCCTTGACTTTCGTGGATTTGTCTAATTTTTTTTTAAAAAAACTTGATCGTCCTTTATGTCCAGATCATGTGGTGTATGGTCCTGCTTCTTGACTATTAGTACAATGCCCAAGTAGGGCTTGAGAGGCAAAGGAATACTTGAGAAGAAAATGGCAGAGCAGAGCGACCGCTGAGGAGGAGCTGTAGAAGTGGGGAAGGCTGGACTTCATTTTTTCATTTGAAACAATCAGCCAAATTTGGGCTGTAAGCCTCAAGTATGCCTATGACTCAGGATTTCTGCCCTTTAGATGAAAAGCAAGGAAATAAGAGTCACACACTGCTCTGCAGATTGTATTTTTGTTTCATTGTTTTGCGATCATGAATAGTATTCAAGAACAGAAATTGTATCTCTCTCACACATGCACACATTTTCAATCTCTTTCCTCCCAAGATAAATGCAATGTGAACTTCATGCTCCAACGTTTGTGTGGGTTTACTTAAAAGCATTCAGTAAATGTTTTCATTTCATAAATACTTTCTGTTCTTCGAGAGAGGAAAAGATTAATTCAGTCTCCTGTATTCCAGGGATTTTTCTGCTGCTACTGTCTTCTAAGATAATGCCAAGGGAAAAAATGGAAAGGGTCTCGATGTGATATAATCTTTCCTCTGTTTTCTAGTTCATTTACAAGCAGAACCCAAGAAGAGTAAAGGAATAGCTTTGTTTCAATCCCCCCCCCCCCCCATGTTTGCTAATTACAGCAGAGCCAAATTACAGCATCAGTTATTCTGGAATTCACATATCGGAACTCACATCAAATTCTGATTTGTTTACATATTTTATAAGAGGTCAATCAAAAAATGAAGCAAGCTGAAAGTGAGTCAACAACTCTTGGCAAAACTAGGAGGTCTTTATTCACATATCTTTAAAAAACAAAATCTGAAGAAGTGACTACATAAACAACACCCATGTTGTTATTTTTGGTGGGTAGATTTCACAGTTTCATAGAGTGCCAGGGTGACCTGTGAATGATCCAAGAAAAATAGAAACTGAGGTCAAAGACTCCCGCAATATTTTTGCATGTAGTGGAACTATTGTAAAAATGCCATGGTGCTCTGAAAACGCATATACATCTTTTATGCGCTGGAGAATGCTGTGAAAATGACAATTTTGCAAGTTTCCAGCCTGTATGGGGAAAAGATGGCAGGTGTGAAGGTCAAATTAACTTGTGGCCACAACATCACCATTACACCTCCCCTCTGTTCTCCAGAACATGTGTTTGTAATTATTATGATTCATCTTGTAATGCATAGGATAAGCATATTTTATTTTTATTTATTTGTGTATTTAAAGATATACACTGTATACAGATGGGCAGCCAGTGCAGCTGTTCTAACAATGGTGTCACCTGTTCTTGACCCAGAAGCTCCATCAACAATCTGGTTGCAGCATTCTGCACCAGTTGGAGCTTCTGAATGAGACCCAAAGGCAGAACATCCTCAACTTTCCACATCTCTTTCCTGACTGATACTAAATAGTCAGTGATTCCTGGTGCAAGATGAGTATATTTAGTCCAATTTGGGTTGTTTGTTTTTTGAGGAAGGAGGGAGTTTGAGGTTTATTTTCTCTTTTTTGGGGGTGGTATCTCTCTCCTGTTTCTCAGTAGCACAGAAGCACTGAGATCATTGCTAATGTAATCCTCTTTCTAGGTCATTATTCTTTAAGGAAGGTTATATATACATATCCCTGAACTGAAAATCTAAATTAATCAAAGTGCTTATGACCTAGGCTGATACTTTTGATCTTTTTTTAAAAAAAGAACAACATGAAACTAAAACTAATTTGGAATTCTATGACTAGAAAAGTAGCCATACTGTCTTTTCCTGTTAGAATAGCTTCTTCTTTTTTTAACAACCACCCAGCAGCATTTTATTAAACATTTAGATTTTAAAATGCCATTCCCAATCAAATTATTATTGGACTAAAAAAACACACCCACCCCTTGCATATAATAGCTTATATTAGGCCTGCAATTTAACTTCAAGTGTATATAGAATTTTAATAGGCATTAATTAACATATAACCTTGATGACAAGGCATAAAGGGGAATTGCAGAGTGCAGCTGCCTTAGGCAACCTTCCCTGCCTCGTCAACAGATAATACAAGATTTTCAGGACTATTTACCTGTTACTCAATAAAATATAAGGCATTACCATAGCAACCACCATAATGCTTCAACAGCACTTATGTAACCTCTGGGACATACACAGTTTTTCAGAGTAGCAATTATGCTATCTGAAGTGGCTACAAATGGTCTTTACACTTCAGCCCGAAACTCAAAAGACATCAGGGTAAAAATGCAAGCTGTATCTTGTAAGATGTTGGGCACTTCTGTAAAGCGAAGAATGACCTTTTGGTCACCTCTATTCCGGTCTGAGGCCTACATATTGACTTACCTCTGGTCCCTACAAACCATTTTGAATGAATCCTCCACATTTCACACAAAACTAGCTCAAGAAACTTATCCAGTTCTTTTTCTGTATTGCGCAGATCAAAGCCTGATTTGGCCTGTGAAACAAGACAGTGGGCAGAATAAGGGAAGGGCTCTAGGTAAGTGGTAGAGCGGCATGCTTTACATGCACATGATCTGAGGTTCATTCCTTGGATGTCTCCTGATAGGGTCAGAAAAGGCTCCTGTCTGAAACCCTGGTGAGTCATTGACATTACTGTCACAATGCAGAGCTGGATGGAGGAATGGTCTGATTCAGCTTTCTAGTCTTCTGAACAGCAAAGGAGATATCACACCCTAGTGGTGTAGGCCTCTAGAACCAAAGACTACTTTCATAATCTCTCACAGCTAAACAGTGACATCACAGTCACCAGCATTATACATGTTTCAGTGTGAACACTATCTTACTGCCTCTACCTAAGGGAGGAGCCTTGATGGTAAGTATGAATGTCTATATTTAAGACCATTTCCAGTCATAGAATCATAGAATCATAGAGTTGGAAGAGACCACAAGGGCCATCGAGTCCAACCCCCTGCCAAGCAGGAAACACCATCAGAGCACTCCTGACATATGGTTGTCAAGCCTCTGCTTAAAGACCTCCAAAGAAGGAGACTCCACCACACTCCTTGGCAGCAAATTCCACTGTCGAACAGCTCTTACTCTCTCTCTCTCTCTCTCTCTCACACACACACACACACACTCACTCACACACACACACACACTGAGTAACTACATCCACTTTTCAGATAACTGGCATTTGAACTCAATTTGGCTGTTTCCAATGTCACATGTCACATTATATTTAGAACTGTTGTGTTTTTTGTTTCAAAGTTGAAGATAATAAAAAAAACTTCATTGGCTTCACCTGGAAAAGCATATTTATAGGTAAAGGTAAAGGTAAAGGTACCCCTGCCCGTACGGGCCAGTCTTGACAGACTCTGGGGTTGTGCGCCCATCTCACTTAAGAGGCCAGGGGCCAGCGCTGTCCGGAGACACTTCCGGGTCACGTGGCCAGCGTGACATCGCTGCTCTGGCCAGAGCCAGAGCCAGAGCCAGAGCCGCACACGGAAACGCCGTTTACCTTCCCGCTGGTAAGCGGTCCCTATTTATCTACTTGCACCCGGAGGTGCTTTCGAACTGCTAGGTTGGCAGGCGCTGGGACCGAGCAGCGGGAGCGCACCCCGCCGCAGGGATTCGAACCGCCGACCTTTCGATCGGCAAGTCCTAGGCGCTGAGGCTTTAACCCACAGCGCCAGAGAGACTTCTTTAAAGGCCATGAAAGTATAACAGCACACTTTCCCTCCCTTATGGGTTTTTCAAAGGTGACTTGAGAAGTGTAGCTGACAATTAACTAACTTGTCATACATGTTGTCCTGAAATGGTCAAAGGCTTTGGCTGCGCCTGCTAAAGGAACAAATGCTAGACAATGTAATTCAGTAATGAATGACTTCTTCCAAGCTAGGCAACCCCATAATCTAAGGCTATAATGTCAGTATACAAAGTCAGGTGGAAATTTGTTTGACACACTGAGGGCAATAATATTTACAGTCATGATCCTGTGTATGTTTCCTTGGATGCAAGACCCTCTAGATTTGCACTTAGAAGCAAGTCCCACTAAGTTCGAAATAGGACTGCAGCCTTATTCAGTTATTGTAGCTGAACAGGATTGCGGTTCCTTCCCCATCTCGATCCCCTGAGCACATCCTCATATAAAAACTCCAAGGGCTCACAATTTATTAACTGCCCATTTTGTTAAAAATAAATAAATATCTCAGCATTCATCTAGTGAATAAAGCACAGGAGTGAAAGGAACTGGAATATGACTATTTGCAAGACAAAGACCCTTAAAAAGAGTATCTTTGCTTCTTCCATTGGTATATTGTCAATGGACTAATTGTAACATCATTTTATTAGGATAAGGGATCAATCTTCCTCATACTGAATTGTGCACATATTGTTCATCAGCTGAAAAAAAGTACTTTCTTTTTGTAGCACTTAGTGCCTATTGTTGAATGCCATGATATTGTTCAAAGACAAGAGGCCTGTGGGAACCAAACATCCAGCACAAGGGCATCAAGGAAGTCACCTAATTGACCAACATCCACAGATGAAAAATCCTATCTGAATTTCATGACATTTTAACAATAGCTAGAAAAGCATTGCTGGGTTAAAAAGCTAGGCCACAATTCAGGCAGACACAATAGGGATTTTCTTAGCCCATTGTCTTCTGTTCTAGAGTTCCTTTCTCTTTCTGTTGGTAGATGAATTCTTCATGTGTACATTTGCAGCTGGTAAATAGCTGAAAAAGTGGATGTATCCAGAGAGCTTTAGAAACAATGAGCATCCCATCTTTCCAAAGAGTCAGTTTTGTTCTCCATGGGCATGCGGCTGCTGTTATTCCTCAGTATGCAAAACCTGATCACATTATATTCATAGCACTCTGCACAGATACCAAAAAAAATTTACAATACCAATAATGGAACAATCTGATACAACAAACGGCGTGTGTGCTTTTGAACAGCAAGAAAAATAACATATTTTTTCCTCCATTCCAGTCTCGGAACTAAATCATTTCCACTCTTTTAACATCCATTGCCCATTCATATTTCAAAAGCTGACTTTTCAGGGTATTGCACTGTGTCTACTTTATAACAACTGGTTGACATGTGTGGTATTAGAAAAGAGGATGGAAACTTGATGTTGGCTTCAGCAGAAGGGTTGAAATATATTGTCCAACTTTTCAGTGGTAATTGTGGAAGAGGTTTATTAGCTGCAAATGGATTTGGTTCTTGATCGTCTGTCTAAAGATAATGCAAATGGATTTGGTTCTTGATGGTCTATCTAAAGACGGGGAGGGGAGTTGTGGGTGTTTTAAAGGAGAGTGCTATAGAAGGAGAATATTATGGGCAAATCCCTGTGAACACATTGCCAATAACATCAGCATTCCCTAATACTCGATTGGAAACAAAGGTTTCAGTCTAAGAATTGTCTACAGATTTTTTATTTTTATTTTTTGCATTTATAAATCACTGTTGCATAAAACCTGCTAGAGTTTCTGGGAATAGCAGAGTATGCAGAGTTGATTAGATAGTTGCACTGTGTTTAACAGATTTTCCCCCTCTCCCAAGGGCCCTGGAAATGATAGTCTTGTTAGGTGATTAGGGACTCTAACAGAGAATTTGCAGCTTCTTCACCAAACTACATTTTTCACAATTCTTTAAGTTACATGACAGTTAACCAGGAATAAAAATGATATATTTTCACAAGAGGTTATGTTTGGATACATTTCTGTGGCTTGGTGAAAGAAATGGCAGCTATAAGAATGAAAAGGAAGGGGTTTTTTTGTGCACACCATCTGGTGAACTGCATTCCTGGTGATAAACAAATCTATTCAATATCAAAGAATTTGGGGAAAACTTCATAATGCAGTTGGATGATCTCCACACATTTGAGTAGTGTCATTCGGGCTAAAATTTGGCCTTGTGTAAATAGAATCTGTACCACCATGCCCTTCTGCCACATTCTTACCAGGAGACTGCAGGATCTGGGAGAGTTGAGAGCTTCCAAGATGCTGTGAACATGCTGGGGGATTAGTGATGTGGTGCGGCCCAAAATGGTGTGTGGGGTGTGTGTGTGTGTGTGTTTAATCTCCTGGTTTGATCTAGAATTCGGCTTAGAGACTTCTGAAGTCTGAAAATGATTTGTTTCACCTTTCTCTTTCCCATGTGAACCTTCTCCACCTCCTCTTTCTAGGCATATCAGCAGGGAAGGCCCAAAGGGTGCATCTGTTTGACCCTAGACACTGCCCTGAGTGGGAATGGCCATGTCCAGTACCACAAGCAAATACAGGAAATAATTCCTATGGTTGTCAGTGTAGTCAGGCAGCTCAAGCAGTTGTTTTTTAAAAAAAATATTTCTGCCCTGGGGTCCATGTGAAGATGAGGTAGCTAAAAATTACTGAAGCCACAAAATGATGGTGTAAGGGCAGAACCTGTCAAATGGAGGCAGAGTTTTACATAATCAGTTGGCAATTGCAGACATCATTTTCTACCGATATCTAATTTATCTCTGTAAACTGCTAGATTCTTTGCCGTAGTGTTTTCCGCATGCTGAGCAGTTCCATGGCTCAGCTTTCCTCAAGATAAGTAAAGACATTTGCTCTGGATGTATTGTGACAGCCTCCCCATTTTAAGGTAGGATTTGCTGACCCAGAGACTCTAAGCGGAGAACATATTTCCTTTCCCCATTCTCCTTTCATACTCTGCTTGTACCTTATTGCCACACCTCAAAGCACCAGTTTCTTTTGCTTGTTCTTCTTGGTCCTTTTAAATTCACTATTTCCTCCTATAACAGCTTTCACTGTTTTTATCCCCTTCTTTTCTTTTCCAGATTATTACAACTACTACTACTAGAACAGACCACAGAGCTCAAGGACAAGCAGCCTTGCTCATTACTGTCTTCCCCTGGAAGCATATTATTACTATTATAATATTACTATTATAATATTATATCTCTCTGGTCCTTTCCCCCCTTCCTCCCACCCTGAAATTGTCTCCCAGCCACCTTTACTCCACATACAAGTGGTTACTGGAGCCTGCATCACTCCAATCAAAAGTCTATGGCATAACTAGCAGGTAGGTCAGAAAACTGAGGAGGCACTGGGCAGGCTGTGACAAGAAAAGTAGTTCTATTTGATTTTTTTTAAAAAAATAATATTTATTACTTTTAAAGCTTACAAAAAAGAAAAGAAAGAAAGAAGACAAAAGAAAAAAAAAGAACAAAAAAGAGAAAAAACAATACAATATATAAACAATACAAAACACAACCTTAACACATTAAACTAACACAATAAACTAAACCAAACAAAACAAAAACAATTTAAAAACATACATCATACCTTTTCCATATTCTATCTTTCATTCTCTTGTATCATTGACCTCCTCTCACCTCCCTCTTTGTATTCCACATTTAAAAAAAAAAGAAAAAAAAGAAAAGTAGTTCTATTTGAGAACCACTGATCTAGGAACTAACAAAAAGACCTACCACAATGCTTACCCTGCTACATCAGTGTCTTTCTTTGTGATGGGACAGAGGTTCTTGCCTTGTTTCCTGACAGGTAAGTCACTGCTTACTGTGAGGCAAGGGTCAAAGGTGGGCAACACAGTGCAAACACACTGGCAAGTGTAATGGATGGGCTCACTTTTCATTGCAGTGGCTTCACCCCTCAACTTCCTGGTAAACAGCAACAACTCATCTGTTGGGAGGTCAAGTAAGCACCTCCACCTCACCATCCACCACTGTCTTTATATCCTCTTTCTACAAATGCCACTGTGCCAGTGTTTTTTGTTACCTAAATTGTTTCTTCTGCCCCTCTCAAGGGATAGAATCAGGCAGAAGGCCTACTTACAGAAATACATTTTTAAATGAATATTGTTCTTGTCAAGTTATGTCTAAGCAGGTCATCATATGTACTACTAGTGAATTCAGGTGCTGAGTTCTGATGGGTTGGTTGGGTGTTTTTTTTGCCAAAACAGGGGTACTGGGAAATAAGAGGGAGACACTAGCCTACTCAAGACCTCGAGCTTTGGAGAAGCAGGAATTATATGGGGGAGAAAAATCTATGGTGGCAAAAATGTAAAACACATCAAAGAAGCATTTCAATTAAATGTGTTGCAAACTTTGTATGAGAAATCAGGTTGGCAAAAACGGAACTCCACAGCGCCATCTGGTGTCGCAGTGTTAGAATGCATAAACAACATACATAAAGTGATTTTTCTTTGCCAATGTAGCTGAGTCCTGAAAACAGTTGAATAAAGACTGAACATGTTTTGTGGCAAGAAACTCCTAAGTGTCTAGGGGCGGCAAATGGGAAATTTAGGGGGACGGGGGACTGTAATGGTGTACCATGGAAAAAGGGCATGGCTGGCTGGCTGGAAAACTGGACAAGAGCAGCCTAAGCCAGGCACTGGCGGAGGAAAAGGAGCGTGATCCTTGTGGGGTGCCATTGCAGCTTCCCCACCTGCCCGTGCTGGGCGCCACACCCCTGCAGGCGGCATGCCACACCCCCAGGACGTGTGTCATGCCCATGCAGGTGGTGCGCCATGCTCCCGGGACGCGTGCCAGCCCCCCCGCCTGCCCCCCCCCAGTGCCAGACCTTGAAGCTCCAGCACTGCTTGCAGGCCCCATCGGTGACCAGTATCTGGTATACAAAGCAGAACAATATTTTAAATGCATGTCTTTCCTGTCCCATTAATTATGTGCTGCTCGGATAAACCTACCAATATTATGACCAGATATTTTCTTTTTGGCTCATGCTAAAATGTGCACTTGGACCCCTTTGTTCCCAAGTGTCTGCTTTATGCTATTCACAAAAGGTTTTAAATTATGAATAACCACTAAATCACCATAATCCCTATCATATTAGAGAATGTAACGGCTTCTCAGGAGGATTGCAATCTGCCATGTCAACAACCCTTAGATTAAGGGTCTTAATCTGATTATGGGCGGACTAAGAGTGCAATGACATGATAGAATTCCAGTCTATCCTATTAATTAGCCTTGGATTAGGGGATCTTTTCTCTCAAGGCTAAAATTTGAAGTGAAAATGAGAAAGAAGAACATCATACAGTGCATTGTGATATACCGCACACAGTCTGTAAAGGGCACATGGCTCTGCTACAAGAAGTTAACATCATCCTAACCCAACAAAATCTATGCTTAAACAAATATTTCTTTGATATTGGTTGTGGATAGAGTCAGGGAGTAGGAGAGGCAGAAAAGGAAGACAGAGCATAGTACCTAATCCTGCTGCTACTGTGAAGTGGGGACAGAAGGAATATGAATGGACAAACACATTCAGTTCCAAACTCAGCTACTCCCTAGATTGTAAACATCTTCCCCCTTTTACTCAAAAAACTGTAAAAGGGTTGTTAACCACTCCCGGGAGAATTATATGCATTGACATTTGTTTGAACATCAAGGACTAGATGACCTTCAGGGTCCCTTCCAACTCTACAATTCTATGATTCTAACTTTGGAATCATCTTGCATTACGCAGAAGTGAAGTTGCATTCTAAATATAGATTTCTGACTTCCTGGAGCTCATATGCCTTCAGATTTATTTATTTTTTGCTTCTCTCTAGAATAGAGAATTTGCTTCACTTTCAGTCTTCAGGTCCACCTCTCTCTCTGCATCCATCTGCAAAGATGTGTGGAACTAAAAGGCAAAAAAGGGTTATTTTATCAATAAATATCCGTATCTGTGATCTGCTGGGTACGTTTCTGGGATTATATCCAGTTCCACATCTTACTATGATTTCATTTTGATTTACCTCCCTTGAGATCATCTCTAGGTGAATGATATTCCTGCAAAATTGTACTCTTGGTTGAACGTCACAGAATGTGAACTGAGCTGACCAATGGAACATGCTATAGAATGCTATAGAGATAGCTAGCAAGTGTGTCTGAGTACATGTTATTGACATCTTTTACCACTTGTATAGAAGGTACCCCCTGTGAAACACAGAAATTGATGATGATGGCATAGTATATATTCCTGGCATCAGTTAGCAATGCCAGGATATATCACCAGGACAGGTGTGGGGGACTGTTGGCCCTTCAGATGTTTCTGAACTACATAAATTCCTGTCTGAACTGTGCTATCTCTTGACTGAGGAAGTCCTACCTCATTGGAAGTGACCTAATTACTTGCTTAAGTAAAAACCAGTAACCTCAGGAAGGCATGTGCAAAACAGCAAAAGAAGGTCACAAACCATTTGTTGCTCCACTGTAGCTGAAAGCCAATATGGTTGTCGTTAACTGCCCATTTGAGAAGGTTGCTGTTAAAAAGTGAACATTGATGAATCATTCCTGAATCAGGTGTCATTGCTGAAATGAATCTGACATATTGGTATTTCTTGCTTCAGTAAACCCAATTCTAAAAACAAGAAGGATGCCACTGAAGCAGTGCTGGCCTCTAGGCTTCCTGATAACTCAAAATCAATGACTGATTTGCCATGGAAGTATTGGCAGTATTACTTAAATGTTCTCTTTTAAATTATAAAAATGAAAAAAATAAATTTAATTATTGCTGAAGGCAGAGGAGCAAAAAGATGCATTTTGTTTTCCCACAAAGTCCAGATAAATATTGAGTAGTACCGTACTTCTGAAAAAAACAATTAGTTTTGCTCTGTTGCTGTAGAACCTGCTCTTCTTCAAGAGACTTCCTACGTTGCTTATACAACTCAATGGTGAAATGCAGCCCAACACAGATGCTGATAAGTGTACCACTGTACAACACATAAGACCATAAGAAGAGGCTACTAGATCTGGCCAATAGCCCATCTAACTCAACATTCTGTTCTCACGGTGACCAACAAGATTCCTGTGGGAAACCCACGAACAGGACGCGACCATTCTCCTCTCCTGCAGTTCCCAGCAACTGGTCTTTAGAAGCATTACTGTGTCCAATCGAGGAGGCAGAGCATAGATGTCAAGGCTAGTAGCTGTTGATAGCCTTATCCTCTGTGAATTTGTCTAATCATCTTTCAAAGTAGTAGAAGAAGTCCCGAAGAAAGAAGACTGGATACAAAAACTCATGGACTATACAGAAATGGCGAAACCTACCGGAAAAATAAGAAACCAACAGAAGAAACTTTTTTTTTTAATAAAAGAATGGAAATGGTTTATTGAATATGTACAAGTAAATCGTAAACAGATAAAGACATTGGCAGGATTATTGTAATGACCTGCAGTTTCGTAAGAGTAATTAAAGAAGACGAATAAAAGAATAAGTTAAGATAATTCAGATATGCAGGAAATGATAAATATAAATTTAAGGAACTGCAGAAAGAGGAGGAAGGAAGTCAAGTTCTGAAATGTTAAAATGACTGTAAAACTATTGAAATGTATATAACTGAAAATTAAAAATGATAATAGTAATAAAATAATCATCATCTTTCAACGCCATTTGAATTGGTGGCCATCCCTGCCCTCTGTGGGAGTGAGTTCTGTAGTTTTGCTATGCACTGTGTGAACTCTGTTTGCAAACTCATTTTTTTCAATCTAACACTGAAAAACTGATGTGTGAATTAGGTCTTAACCGCCATATCAAGAAAAGGGGGAGATGGGTGTTTGATTTCCACTAAAAAATAAGTCCTATTTCACTATCACAGCTTTGTGCCTTCCAGGAGTCCTGGTTTGTTAAAGCACAAAAAGCTCACCTTTTCAACATTGAAGCTTTCTGGCTCAGATTCAACCAGTGACCCAAACAGGGTCAGTGATGAATTTACATGTTCATGCTCAAACTATTGCTTGGAACTGAACTGAGAAGGGCAGGATAACTGGAATGTCTCCTATGCACAGAAGTCAGTAAATCTTTCCCGCTTAATTGGGGAGAGCCCAGCTGCTTTTAAAACCAGGACCCATATTCAGAGCCTGGCATAATGATCTTCCATGTGGAAGAGAGGACAGGCAAAGATTTAAAATGCTATAAAAATTTCCTGGTTTGATTTTCCGCTGATATGTCTTTCTCTCTCCCCAAAGTGCTCCCTATGCTCTGTTTGAAATATTCATTGCTGTAATGATTTCTGAGGGCACTGCTTCCGTACATAAATATTAGTTCTTCCTATCAGACAGCAGAAACAAATTCAGGGCAACATTTAATAAAAGTATATAGGCTTTAATACGTTGGTTAAATTATTTGTTACTTCTCTCTCTTTCTCCTCCCTCCCCCATCTTCCTAGTACTTTGTTCATTTGGAGATTTCTAGGTGTGTTCCCATCTGCCTTTACTGATGCCTTTATAAGAAGCAGCATAGCTTAAAATAAGTTTTGTTGGAATTTTTCTACTTTGTGGCTTTTCTTCCCTCCCCCCTCTGTGTGTAAGCTTGGGTCTTGTTGTTTTTTAAATTGTATTTTGCATTGTATTATCTTTGAATTGCCTAGAACTTGGTTGAACGGGCAGTAGGTAAATTAATTAACATAGATATTCACTAATTTTCCTGCTGCATTTTATTGATTGGCAATGGCAATAGTTTGAACTAGCTGAGAAACACCACCAGTTGACCTGGAAATGTCAAGTACATATTAACAGGAAATATTCTTTCATCTTTGTTTCTATTATAACTTTTGGCACTCTGTAATATTGAGCAAACACTTGGGACTTGGCTGTGTTAGACTCTGGAGAGAGGCACAGGGTTTCTTTCTGTTAACAGTCCAGAAAGACAGATGAGAGTCTGATGTGCAGTCTTCTGGAAGCCTTGAACTACAAAAGGATGAATGATCATGTAACTGAAGTGGTAGATCATACTTCAGAAGCCAGTGGTTCATTTCTTCACTTTGTGTCAAACTTGTTAGTACGTTATGGGGGAAGTTAATTCTCCTGTGTCTCATTTGCCCACCAGCAAAACTTCAAGGTAATATTTTCTTTCTTTTCTGCCATTCCTTTTGTGTATGTTGCCTATACAGGCTGCGAGTTCCTGAAAAGAAACTACGGTATAACTTGCTCCAGTTTGTACGGATGTTTAGCAACAGATAACCTAACATCTTGACCTTTCAACAAAACCATAATACAGTAGTAGTGTGTAACTGGCGGTGTTTATCAAGCCCTCATTCTGCTTTCTTAGCACAGAGGTTATACGATGACATTGCACCCTACTCCCCAGTAATTTGCCAAAAAAGCCCAAATCAGCTTATGCAAATTGTATTTGCTGGTATGTCACTGCATCCCACTCAAAAATAGTGACAATCTGGCAGTGCCTAGTTTCTGAATACATAGTTCTTCTAATATGTCTTAGCAGTCAGTTAGCAGAGAGCCAGTGTGGTGTAGTGGTTAAGAGCAGTGGACTCGTAATCAGGGGAACTGGGTTCGCGTCTCCGCTCCTCCACATGCAGCTGCTGGGTGACCTTGGGCTAGTCACACTTCTTGAAGTCTCTCAGCCCCACTCACCTCACAGAGTGTTTGTTGTGGGGAAGGAAGGGAAAGGAGAATGTTAGCCGCTTTGAGACTCCTTCGGGTAGTGATAAAGCGGGATATCAAATCCAAACTCTTCTCTTCTTCTTCTAGTTGCTTGCAAGTCAGATTTAGTAGTCAGTAGGGTTAAAGGAGCTGCTCACTGAGTGGGACATCTTGCATACATTTGCAACACCCCTATTAAGGGTCTCTTGCATTCCATGAACTTTTGACTCCTGTGTTGAGACACTTTAGGGAGAGCTGCCAACTTAGGTCCTCATTGCTTGCCCTGCTTTGGGCTAGTGCCACAAAAGCTTATGTCATAATAAATTTGTTAGTCGTTAAGATGCCACAGGGTTCTTTGTGGTATATTGGAAAGAGATGCCTGGTACAATTCAGCTGTTTGTAAAGCAATTCCCAGTTCCAAATAAATAACGTACATAACTCCTGTCAACTTATTTCACATTAGAAGTAACACTCTGGAGCAGGTCTTAACCTTTCTTGCTACCTGCCAATATTGACCCTACACATCCCCTCAGCAGCTAGAATCGGAGGTCTCCTCTTTTTCACCTGCCAATAAAACTTCTGAAGGTAGCAGCCAATAATTGTGATCCCTCAGTCCTGTCAGCTTCATGTATTCATTGCTTTTTGTTCAGTGTCAAGCTTAAAAATAAAATTTCTCGTCTCACACAGTGAAGCACAGAGAACAGTTTCTCAGCAAATTGAGATAGTGGGCAACTAAGGAAAGATACATAGCTCATACCTCTTTCATAAACTAACTCCCCAAAGGAACAAACCTGTTAATAAAACTTGCTATCTTTCACACTCTGGAAGCAGAATCAGCAGTATTTACTGGGAGTAGATAATAAACAGCCATTCAGTGTTTACTGTAGTTCTCCATACAGGTTCGTAAAAGTTATCTATTATCACAGTCAGTTAATTTGTAAATATTTTACACCCACTTTTGTATATCAGTTTCTTTAATTTCAATCTCTCAAGTATAAAGACTCATTGCTTAAAATAGTCTGATAGTGGTGCCAACAGATTTGTAGACAGTGTGGGATTACAAAGAAACAAAAGGGATTATCAACATGTTGGGGGAATCTTTGAAGTTTACAGAAATAAGCATCTGCCTATCTGTCTATCATAATGCAGACAACCCATTTCCAAAAAGCATAATGGCTGGAAAGATCTATCAATTTGTGTTTTCTCAGTTTGTTTATTTTTCCAGTCTTAAATTTGGTTCTCCACATTTCTGAAGCAATATGCTGTTTAAGAAAAATGCTTATGAAAATTCACCAGCGTTTTAGTGTTATTTTCTGTTAATAAACCCAGGAATGCAGTAACTGTATCAAAGATTTGCACTTACATTTGTTAAATTACTTGCATATGTAATATTGGGTGCACTTCTTTATGTCAGATGCATCTGCTCCTTTGGTTATCACCCAAGAAGTATAATGTTTTTCACTAATAATATTATATCTATAGCTGTATCTATACCTTTATCTATATCTGCTGTTATACTGATGAACCCTTTAGCCTTCTGGATGACTCCTGATTCCGACCAGTCAAGCAGCATGAATGACTTTTGACAGCTTTGGGTTCTATGGATATTAGGAGTCTTGGAAATCCAGAATGGCCATTAAATTTGACCATTGTTTACCTCTGACCCTGGCATATATTTCTGCTTCTTAGGTCTGTCCCCTTCTAGTTACTGACCTATATTCTAAATGACTCTGGCAGCAGTCTTCAAAACAGTAACATATCCTCCCAAGCATATGGTCCCGAAATCAGAGCAATTCCATAAAACACCAATTGAACATGAGTTGACATTTTAAAGTGAGAACATTCAAGTTTTCTTTGACTGAAGAGTCTGCCCAAGACTATGATCATGAGAGCAATTAAAACAAAGGCAATGCAATGCAAAGGGCACTCTTTTTGTACTTTTCTATCAGTGCATTAAAGAATCATTCATAAAATGCTCCCCAAAACTTAGTTTCTGCTTTTAGCTAACCAAAGTACCCATTATAGTAAAGGAAAATCTAATTTCGATGTACATGGGAAAGTTGCTGAAAGTTCTCTGCACACCCAAAACATCTTTCTCTCTTTTGATCTTGATCTGTATGGAAAAGAGAGTACTGTGATTGCTATGCCCTTTCAGTCTTTTGGTATTTGTACTAGGTTACGATGAGGGCATGTATCCCTTGCAAACGGGACTGGTACCATCAATCCCTTTGATATAAGTTTATGGAAAACCTGCCAGGCGATAATAACTTTGGGTCCCAGGAGGCTGGATCTGAACTAGCGAATAGTGGGGTAGAATTCTCAATATTTGATTACTATTCCCTTGAGGCCTCCCTGATAGTCCTTTTCTAAAGGTTAGATTCTTGATCTCCTTACTAAAATGTTAGATAATTAACATTCTCCCCTTCAGTGGCCATCTAGCATCGGTGGACTTTGCATAATCAATCAGGCTTCTTGGTAGGCATGATTGACTTTTGCAAAGGAAGTGGGGGGAAATAAATCCTCCTTTGGCTATAACACTGTTATTATGTCATGGAAAACACCCTTTTCTGATCAGCTCAGATTAGAGGAATGCTTTCTATATACATAAAACCTGTGGCATAAAACACTTTGTTTGACAGAAACCAGGGGGTCATTAAATTAGTTGTCTGTAGAATGAAGATGAATCAGTTTCGAAGCACAATAGGCTAGTTTATATGTTACATTGAATACAGGGTACAAGCTGTTTCTGCACATGTACAAGTGTGTGTGAGAGAGTGAGTGTACACTTGTTGATTTGTACAGCTCAGCAATTGTGTACAGAGACTATACATTCATGGAGTGTTACATGTGAATAACTGTACAAGTGCACAGATCAAGTCTTTGTGTTCAGAGGCACAAAGATTATACACTCATTGAATGTAACATGTGAACTCTGCTAATAGCAGAGTGGTGAGCTGTTTGTCAGCTCTTTGTCAGTTCCCCAGCAAACAGCCTGCTTTGTTGTCCACCGGAGCCAGTCATGCTATACAATAATTCATGTTTTTTAAGGAACTAGCAATATTGGAAGGGTTCCCAATAGCCAGTTGGAAATAGTTTCATATGTATTTTAAACAACATTTGTCAAAAACGCAATCAATATTCAGGGAATTCTAATTGGGTTCTCAATATGCTGAACAATAGATTATACATTCATTTGACTGAATATGAGCCTGTTAATAGGAGATTGGAAATGTTTGTATTTCTAATAGTCCAAATTATGTTTTGCTTTCGGCTCGAATCGAGCCTTCGGCAACTGTCCATATGGCTTGGTGTGTGAGTTAGTATCAGTTGGTCAAGAATGTAAATGACAGAAATGACCCTATGGCCTTACTCCTTATATTGTGACTGAAATTTAGACTAGACAGAGGAATAAAAGTCAAACTGCTCCAACAAGTAATTATTCTAGTAACATGTTTCTGTGTTGCTTGATACCATGCATATCCTAGATAAAAGAGTTCTTCCTGTTTGTTATTTTTAAATTGGCAAAACCTTTTCAAATGCAGTTTTCAAGATGACTTCAGCATAGATTACTTCAACATAGCAAGGGATCTGTTGTAAGCTCAGAACAATCTAGAGCACAATACTTGCTCTTACGGTGCAGCTGACCTGATCTTCTGCAACAGTTGGGTTTTATGACACACAACACAAAACATATATGACATGCACATACAAATCTTCCAATAAAGTGTTGTTTGCAATAACTTTGTTCTCTAGCATATCTATTCTTCTCAAGCTGAATGAACCATCTAAGCATACATTGCTTTATTTCCTTCTCAACAACTATACTTATGTACCATAATTGCTAATAAAAGTTATTACATTTGGCTGTTGAGGAAGTGCTTTTCAGTACAACAGATAATCACACTGTTATTTTGTGAGGAATTTGTGAGGAAGAGGCTGAGGGGACAATAATATTGTTTGCATTTAGTCATCTTTTTGTATTACCTTCACTAATAACTATTTTTGTATTTTGTATAACAGCCTAATTCTCCAATAGTTCTGAAAATGTGTGTCCCCTTTCAGTAAATGCAGGTGGAAATATATGAAGGTTGAAAGCATCTTACTTATGAAGTCTATTTAACAGGCTTAGAGTATCACTAGGTAGCTTATAACTGAAGCATGTAAAAAATGTTTCCAGTCTCTCCCCCCCCCCCACCAGCCAGTGGCGTAGTGTGGGTTGTCAGCACCCGGGGCAAGGCAAGTAATTTGTGCCCCCTAACCCATGGATTTGCACCCCCTAACCCGTGGATTTGCGCCCCCTAACCCTAACCCCCAGATGTTGCGCCCGGTGTGGTCGGCCCCCCCTGCACCCCCCACGCTACGCCACTGCCACCAGCAGTAGAGCACACTCTATTCTGTGGTCACTTAACATGCTCAGACCTTATTGGGCTGTTTGGGTTCCCTACCTCATTAGGCCTTCCTTCCTTCCTTCCTTCCTTCCTTCCTTCCTTCCTTCCTTCCTTCCTTCCTTCCTTCCCATGTTGTATGGATGGGGTCATTTGGGCTAAAAATGGACCACCACTCAGATAATGGGAATACTATTAAGAAGAGAATGCCACTGAACACATTCATTGTTAGTGATGGAGTGGGCCTTGAAAATAAGAAAATAAGGTGAAAATAAGCACCAGGTTTATAGACTTAGCTCTCTTTGGAGTCTGGGGCAGTGATGTAGCATGAGTTGCCAGTGCCCAGGGCTGTGAAGAGGGTGGGCTTGGAGAGAGGGAGGGAGGGAAATGGACAGAATATGCAAGTGCATTCAGCTGCCTAATGGCCTCTGGATCACCCAGTAGATCTCAGCCACAGAGATTTGTCTGGAGAGGTCACTTCCTGATTCACATGAAGAAGCAGTTTTGAGCAAAGCCTAGCAACGGAAACGCATAGCTGTATTAAGGTAGCACTGAGTTTTGAAATTTTGCACCCCTAACAATTTTGCACTCAGGCACCCACCCCTGCCCCCCCCCCATGCTACACAACTGGTTTGGGGGCATCCTGAATCTCTTTAATACTCCCCATTGCTCCCTCCCCCCCCAAAAAAAAAACTTACCAGGACACGACAAGGGAAATTAATGGTCTCCTTGACAGGATCAGATAGGATCACTCTGTATTCCTTAAAAAATATACTAAATTATACTGAGATCATATATTACATTTCCACTGTAAAATACCTACCAAACAGATATTAAAAATCAATAAAACTAGTAATATAGAACAAAGTGTATGAAAACAGTTTTAAGCATAAATATAGCAGTAAAATAATTTTAAGAGCAGTTCAAGTTGAGAAGATTTCAAAAATGCTGAAGCAAACTTGACTGACTTCTCTTGGAGTCTAAAAGACAGTGGTGAAGGATCTAGGAAAGTTCATCCCAGTTATGTCCACTGGGTTCTCAGTGCCACATCAGCAAAGACTCAATGGCTGTGTGACGCAGTTGCTGTGGTGTGTTACAGTAATAGCCTATTTTATCTCCCTCTGCAGGATTGATACACTTTGATAACCTTTCACAGCACTGTCCAGGACTAATAGGAGCATGGGCTATGTAGTTCTCATGGTCACCAGGGATATTGGGTGCCAAGGGAACTATTCTCCAAGAAAACAGGAAAAGTGGGGTAGGGGTAGACACAGAAGGTGGAGTTCTTCTGATTACAATCTGAGCCAGAGATGAACACAAAAGTTCATAATATTTATCCTGCTCATAAGGTTCATATTCTGAACCAGGAAAATAATAATTTTTTAACCTTGCTAATTCTTATCTGAAGCCTCCTTCATACTTCTTAATGTTCAGAGAAACACATGTAGCACACGTCTTGGGTATTTTGTTGTGTTCACTAAACAAAAAAAGTGTAATCTAAATGGTGTGGTGGGGTGTTACAAAATGTCTGCATGACTCTTGTGTGAATTATCACCCATTAAAAAAAGCTATCTATCCAAATACATAGCATTGGCTTTGTCTTCGTCAAGCATTTGGAAACTGTCCTTTTGTTTATAAAACTTTCTAGGAGCGAGACACACACAAAAAAGGCACCTTGCAAAGTTGTCAAAGGAGAAGGAAAGTAATTGTAATTCTGTTAAGGCCTTTAATTCAAGCAAACTACTTCAAATGTTAATAGATTTCCAATGCAATACAAGCTAAGCTTCCTCTGTCAATTTATATACTAGGAGAATCACCTGCATTGACATGTTTAATGTGGTTTTTGCAGCCATACCGCCTTGAGCCATGATCTCGTCAGATCTCATTAGCTAAGTAAAGTCGAGCTTGGTCAGTGTTTGGATGAGAGATCTCTGGGGACATTCAGGCACATTAGTGAGATATACAAGGAAGGCATGCTTTTGAGGCTAAAAGGAACCAGATGTCCTGACTTCAATTCCTACCTTTGCCATGGCCAAATCCCATACCAATACCATATTAGTGTGGTGTTCACCGAATACAGGATCTGTCTTGCAATGGCTCTATGCTGCATTGAAATCAGTCACAGAGAAGTACCAGTACTTCAGATTATTTTAGAGCAGGATAAAAAACCTTTATTAACTAGGGGGCTGGCTTCATTTTAAAACATATGACGTAAGGCCACATACTAGCAGTGGGCATGCTGGTATCTCTGGTAGTGAGAGGGGCCAAACTCACAAAAGTATAGGTGGCAGCTCTCTTCATCTCCACCACCCCTTTTCTTTCTCCCCTCTCTTTTTCAAACACAGACACCCCCCAATCATGCACCTTTCATTCATAGTTTTATGAGAGAGGGAGAAAAACTTTCCTCTATCCACTTCCTCCATGCCATGCATAATTTTATAAACTTCTATCAAGCCACCTCTTACTTCCCTTTTCTCTAAACCCATGGGTTCCCAACATAGGCACACACCCCACACGGGGGCAATTTGAGAATGAGTTATTAACAGTTAATGGCCTTTTAGGCTTCCTCCACATGAACAGAAGTTCACTTTTTGAATAATAAGAATTAAATGTCATGGGGGGCAGGGATCAGGATTTTAGAGATGCTTAGGTGGGGCTAAACTAAGAAGTTTCAAATGCTGCAACCTTTCTTCACTGTGAAAACTTCATCCTTAAACATCCATCTACTGTAATGATACACACCCATTCACTCATCCCTTCTTGTACCTCCTTCCAATTCTGATGAAAATCCCCTTTGTTCTTTGATGGGGCAATTGTCATCAGCATAATAGGGAGAAGTCAGAGTAAAAGCTCCCCCCTTCTCAAATCTCCCACATGTTGTTCAACTGCACCTTCCTCTGTGGGGCCCTGAGAAAAGACAGAAATGCTGTGGTCAGATGGCGATGGTGGTTCCTTACCCCAGCATTAGAAGACAATTGTCATGGCATGGAAATGGCATTAAAACAATGCATTTTAACATTCAGTTTTCAGTAGTACATGCAATTTTAGGTACACTGAACCCTAGCATGTACATTTTTGAACACATTACTTGGCTGAAGAACTGCACTGCATAATTCAGAGAAGTGTGAATTTTAAAGGATGGCTTCATTTCTGCTCCCATCTTGTTTCAAAATGTGGTTTAAGTAGGTTCACCTTTAAATGTGAATTTGCTCCCTATCCCTAGTTGTGTGGCATCTCCTTTTCTGTGTGTTTGAGACAGAGGGATCAGGACAAGAATTGTATATTAATAGCGTTTTCCTTTTTTCCATCTAGTTGAAAATGGCAATGGCAGTTGCCTTATATTATGTGTACAGTGGTATCTTGGGTTACATACACTTCAGGCTACAGACGCTTCAGGTTACAGACTCAGACCCAGAAATAGTACCTTGGGTTAAGAACTTTGCTTCAGGATGAGAACAGAAATTGTGCTCCGGTGGCGCGGCGCTGCGGCAGCGGGAGGCCCCATTAGTTAAAGTGGTGCTTCAGGTTAAGAACAGTTTCAGGTTAAGAACGGACCTCCAGAACGAATTAAGTTCTTAACCCGAGGTACCATTGTACATCAAAGTGTTATGTTTTGCAGCTCCTGAATTCCCTACGTTTTCCTGAAAATTGTTTTTATAATGCTTAAGAGCCTTTATTTTGGTAGTAGGGAGAAGGCTCTTTTACACAACACTCATAAATGGATTAATGTGCTTGAACAGTGCTTCCTCTAATATTCTGATCTTAGTGGATCTACTACAGTATTCTGAGCAAGAGAGCAGTGACTCATCTGGTCTGTTTTTTCTTAACTCAGTTTCCAGAAAACTGTTATATAATTTGTGCCGTTAAAGTGTGCTGCTGCACCCTTCTCTTTGGGGACAATGTTCAGGCAGTGGCTATAGTATGACAAGCCTTCTGCACATGTAGTTTGGAAGTCTGCTAAGTGTCTCATTGCATGAGGAAAGGCCTTCTTGTAGGTCAATCAATAATGATAACAGGGAAATCCAGGCATGAAAAGGATTTCCAGCATAAATTAGCTGAACGTTCTTTAAGACTATCCAGTATTATATATAAAAAGTAGGCTATAAAACATATCCAAATTAATAACTTGGACAAGTGAAGAAGTAAAATAAAATCTCTCTAATACAGCTGAGAAGGTACCTATTGATTATTTTTTCAAGACTGGGTTGCTGGAGGCTGCACTGCCCTATGATTAAATCACTACCTTGAGTTCTGGCATCAACGTTTCTGTCAGTTAAAAAAAATATCACAGTGGATATCTGCGGATCCTCAGAGCAGTTTCTCTGAGTAAACTGGAAAAAAATGTAAATATTTCCCTAAAGGGCTTTGATCTGGTGCTAAATTATCTCCTTGAAGTTGCTCATTTCAGTTCTTCAGTGCAGCTCTTCTTTGATGGGAAAGCAGTTAATACCTATTTAGCCTTGCCTTGATAAATCTGGAAATGAAAATAGATTAGTGCTGATGATATCTGTGCCAGAGCTCTTGACAATATTCTTCAGAAGAACAGGGTTATGGCCTCATGACGCCAGATAAAAACTCTGTTAGTTTTGTGTTCTTTTTTTAAATGGCATTTTATGAGAACAAGTGTAAGGCTCCATGTGCACTGCTAGTTAAAGGTCTATTTGTTTTCTGCTCCACACCAGTTAAAGCGGCGCTCGGATTGTATTATGCCTATAGGCGTACAAATAGGAATTTATTATTACTCCTTACTATTAGAAACAACCACAAATCAGTTACAGATAGGTAGCCGTGTTGGTCTGCCATAGTCAAAACAAAATAAAAAAATTCCTTCCAGTAGCACCTTAAAGACCAACTAAGTTAGTTCTTGGTATGAGCTTTCGTGTGCATGCACACTTCTTCAGATAGGACAAGATCTGAAGAAGTGTGCATGCACATGAAAGCTCATACCAAAAACTAACTTAGTTGGTCTTTAAGGTGCTACTGGAAGGAATTTTTTTATTTTGTTTTAACCACAAATCAGATATGGAGGAGCATTCTCCATCAATGGAAGTAATGTTCTCCTTCGAAGAACCTCTTCTGGCTCTAACTCTGTCATCCATCCATTTATGCATTTCATTTGGTTAACATTACAAGCATTTCGATTAGGGACATGTACTTAAGAACATAAGAAGAGCCCTAATGAATCAGCCCCAAAGCCCATCTAGTCCAGAGTCCTATTCTCACAGCTGCCAACCAGTAAAATGATTCAGCTGCATGTTTTCCATCTCTATGGCTCGCAGTGATCAGCCTCCTGCTATTCACCAAGACTACATATTTGACTTTCTCCTTTTGTATCACCTGTATCATTTTATTTCATCAGTTTTCAGAATACACTCTTGGAAACTATCTCCATGTGAGTAGCTTGTTGCATTCCCTCACAAGGACATGTGCATAGCCAAAGGCTATTCTATTCAAATATCTTGATGTGAGTTCACAACAGGGATTTATTGTCAGGAAAAGAGGGAAGGAAGAGGGCTCCTAGGATATGCTTGTAACACCCAGTGCTTCTCATACAAGAAGATACACATCATAATAAAATGTGGTATGAGGGAGTTTGCCCAGGTTCTCATATTGTTTCCCCAGCCCAATTCAAGAAGGTCTGTCATTCTTGCCTGTGCAGCTAGAGCACAGAAATATCCTTCTGAGCTTTTTGACAGTAATGTGCACAGTGCCAAAGCACTTCAGCAGGAAAAGGAGACAGGCACAGATTTGCAAACCTGTAAGTTTTTGCAAATAATGCATAAATGTATTCTGTAAATAATGCATCACTTGAGTCAAATGTGTGAGTACTGCATGAATCCAGTACTGTATGGCAGTAACATCTACAAGCAAAACAATACACAGCAGATTTCGATATTACATAGAAATCACTTGACTCTTTTTCCCAATCTAATCATGGGACAAGCATGAAGGTCATTAGTTGATAATTAGTTTAATAAGAAAGCAAACTGCTGTTCTTTTTGAAACAATATTCTCCTGTATTGTGAGTCTCACTGCTTAGAAAGTATTTATTTTTTCTCAGTAGAGGCAACTGAGACTTCTCAAATACCTATTGATTAATGGTATAGGAAGAAGCATCCATGCCCCAAATTTCCAAGCAAATTTTTCAAGCTGTCACCTAGAAGACATCTAAGTGATCTCTAGTAGGTCCTTAATTTGTATCTATGTCCTTAATTTGTTTCATTTTTTGTTCAGCCTGTGTGAACATTACAAGTCCAAAAATGGATTAGTTTATTGTTATGCTGACATAAGCTTTTGTGACTTCATCAGATGTATGAAGATTTATTCTAAGGTAACAGCAGAGGCAGATTTAGGGGAGCATGACTGGATCAGTAGCACTGGGTGCAGAGCCTTGGGGTGTCACAACTATGAAGGCAAGAGATGGGGGGGCACCAAATTTTGCCATCGCACAGGGTGCTGCTGAAATTTGAGACTCTAAGGTCTGGCACTGGTAACAGGGAACTGAAGAGCCAGGATAAGGAAGTTGCGCCCCTCCAGATGTTGTTGGACTCCAACTTCTACCCTCCATCATGCTGGCTTGAGTTGATGGAAGTTGGAAACAGCAGGGAGGTCAGTCCTGTGTTGGCACACAAGTGAAAGCACTGTTCTCCACCCTTGTTTTACGAGGAAAAGCAATATGTAATCTGAATTGTTGTTATGCCTATTGAACATTTCCCTGCTCTGTGCTACATAGAATTGGGTGATGAATTGGGAAAGCAGCTTGTCAATATGTTTTAGATTATTATTATTTTCCAGGACTGAGCTCTGCTTTTATCTTAAGTAAGTGCCAACTAAGGGACTGGCTGTTCTGGATATCCAGAAGGCACCTTCAACTAACTAGAAACAACTGGGGCAATAATAACAGCAACAAAACTTGCTGTGCTATACCCCAACCCAAAAGTCTGTTCAGCCGCGTCAGCTTCTGTAGCTGAAGTGAGTCAGGGTCTTGCCCTCCTAGGCCAGGTGGAAAAGACCTGCAATGCAGGGAGCAGGTCCCCCAGGACTCAGAGCCAAGATGGTCTCCAGCCTCCTCAGCACTCTCAGCCTTTGTAGCTGCATATCAGTTGCATATCATTATTATTAATATGTAATTAGTTATACCAGATTCACATGTATACAGTTGAAGCAAGCTCTTCCCAAACATCTCTCAAAATCCTGTCCTACGAGCTATGAGGATATTGATTTTTATTTTTTTACTAAACATTTGCTGATGTCTTAGATCAGTGTTTGAGACCTGGTGTGATTTGATGCACAGTTTCAATATTTGGAATTTTAAAGCCTCTGACAGTTGACAGACAATTTTGTATAGTATCAGGTGGTATTTTCTAGCATATATAAAATACCACTTTGTCTTTAACCATATTTCGTAGGCAATGTGCCATGGTATATCATCTTGTCTCTGTAGAGTTAGCAGCACTTGATAAAAACCCTCTGCACTTCCATTTGGAAGGGCGCACTGCAGCTGCCAGGACTGCTCAAAGGTGAAGCTTAGGAGAGACTTCAAATTTCTAATTTCTAAATGCTTGTGGTTATAAAAGGCAAAAGGCTCCATTGATATAGAGGTCCACAAGTCTACTCAGAAAAGTCAAGCCCCATGGTGAAGACCTGTTACTGTTTTTAACTCAACAACATGTTCTTCCTGTTTTAATTCATTCAGCTTTGAATTAAGCACACACAGGATCAGCAGGTGATGCTCTCTTACAGTCTGTCAACCTCCTGAAGCAGGAAGCCGGATGCTGCCAGTATATGCCATGCATTTTACAAGGGCCATTTACTAATGGTTAACATTTGTTTTTGATGACTCCAAGTACCAATTGCAAAGCAATATCGACAGTTTGGTTTTTCTTTTTAAAAAGCGTGTACTTAATTTAAATAAGATAGACAGCCCAATTAGTTCTTCCTGCTCAATGATTTATAGGAAAAGCACCTAAAGTGCTTTTCCAACCAATTTTTTTTATGGTGCCCAGATGCTATTGAAGACTTCATGCTAGATTATAAATATACATCATTTTTGTCCCTACTCAGGTGCCTGGGAGTCACCACTATGGCAAAGATCTATGCCATTGGCAAGTTCATATCCTATCAAGCAAGCTTTGTGTCCGGTTGATCCACATCTTTTGGGGAAATACCCAAATGGCTATTTAAGAATAATTTTGATACCTTATACGGCAGAATCCTAGATGTATCTATTCAGAATTAAGTCCCATTGAGTTCAGTGGAGCTTGCTTACAGATTAGTACAGGATCACAGCCTTATTGGATCTGGTGGGGCTGTGCACTAACCACAAGTTTGGGTTCACACTCTGATTTAGCACTTTGAAAATCAAAACAAAACACCCAACAAAACATCCAATGATTCATCTGACTACTAAGCCAATATAAATGCAACTTGTGACTGGATAAGTCATGAAGCCTTTATTGGTGTTAGCTTTTAACAAGCCACTGGATATGCATCCAGCAGACTTCGCTGTGACATAGTGCACATAAATAGAAGCACTTGGATGAGATGACCCATGAGGCTCCTTCCAATTCTAACATTTGGGGTTTTTGTTATTCTATCAGCAGCTTGTGAAACAATATGATACTCCTTTGGGATAATCTTTCAGCATGAAATGTGCAATTCACATTACCTCACAGCTAGCTATATTTTTTTGAGGATGCTGATATAAGTGCTCAATTTTCTTAGTTATCTATATAAAGCAATTTCCCTCCTTTTTGTTTCTTTTTTATTTTAAATAACTAGGTTGCGAAAGTTTTGTTTGAGGAAAGTAGTTTGCTAGAAATCACCTCAGCTTTCTCATTATAGCTTGTGAATTGGTCAATTTGATCAAAATCTATCAACTGAGTGGACCCAGTCAAGCTCTGCATTCTGTAGATAATGTTTAAGAGCTAAGATGTGTGCAGGTAAGCTTTAGTTCTGGAAGTCCAAAGGCAGTATGGTCTAAGAAAGCACGCTGGGGTTTTTTTTCTCCTTCTTCATGAGGAGACACTCAGAAACTGCTTTACACTGAATACTTTAAAAACTGCCATCTGTGGCTGGGCCCTCTTGACATAGATAATAGTTCCTTTGCTGTGAGACAGTTGCAATTTTGAATGAAACACCAGGGAGACATTCTAGGGTACTTCAAAACCAGAAAAATCTCTGTAGCTTTGGATAACTTCTTGTCGAAAATGTATATGCTCTGCACAAAGTAAAAATGCTCAACACCCACTAAATATTAATTTACATTTATAATTCTCCTGAAACAATATAATTGCTTCTGCTTCTTCTCTTCTCTTTTCTTTTAAAAAAGCATTTAGCTAAAGGCTGCCACAACTCTTCACAGTCAAGTGGGGTTGTCTGGCCAATTCAGAAATCCTCTCAGAAAATGATGTCAGGGGTCACTCTTTATCTCCTCACACAACCAGCTGCCCACCTCCTTCTATGCTAGTATCTCTGGGGAAATAGTTCAATATTCCTGTGTTTGCTCTGCTACAGAATTTTTAAAATTACACACACACACAGACACACACACAGTATACATATACATGTCTGAAAGCATATGCACAGCTGAAGAAATTACACTATGTAACTTGAAAATGGCACAATTCACAGTGTGTATTTTCAGGATCGCAACACCAGTTTGTTCCCTTTACCTTAGCTAAATGTGAAAGTGGGGCAGCTTAACTCACTTACCTGAAAGTAAGCCACATTGAATTAATTAGGATTTACTTTTGAGTAGACACAGTTAGGATTGGAGTCTGTTCTTTTATTTATTTATTTATTTATTTATTTATTTATTTATTTTAAAGCAAGAAAGATGCTAAGAACAAGTGTGAGTCCATTTGTCATTGTGCAGTATAGTATGTACAGAGTACCTCAAAACATAATCCAACCACTGTGGCAAACTCATCTTTCCCACAGTGGATCAATCCATTGTTTCCACTATGGTCCCCTCTAGCATCAAGTTCATGCTAAAAATTTATGTTTGCACAATTAAGCATTCTGTCATCCTAACACAACAATCCACTTCAAAACAAGTGAACAATATACACAGACACTTTGTGGTGTGGAGAGTGATAATGGGGAAGTGTATAGAAAAGTATAAGATGAACAAATGATTAATGGGAAGATGTATAAACAACACACAAAGCTAAATGCTTGTTGTTTGTATCACTTCCCAAAAACATCAAAACAATATGCTTAATAAAGACTGGACATAGTCAAACCTCCACATAAGTTTTGTGCAAGCAAATCAGGATGAATGCTCAATAAAAAGGTTGCTGCTAGAAGTCCTACATCTGTCCCTCTTGCAGGATCCCCACCCCTTTATTTCCTCTGCTGTCCCACATCCCTTGCAATCTCTGCTTTCTGAATGGTTCTCTTTGATCCATTTCACCACCTGTCTCTAATGCTTTGAAATAGCCAGAGGAAAGGAAGCACCACGAATCCATCTTTGACTTAGCATTTTTATTCACAATAGGGTTAAATGCTTTATATTCCACAATGGTGCCAATTCAACATCTTTTCATAGCTGATTAAAATACATTTTTAGACTGCCACAGGGAAACACTGCCTATGGCTTTGGGTGTTAAATGATGCACTGTTTGATTGGATCAGTTCTATAATTTATTTTCTTTACAAAAGTTGAATTCATTTGTTTCAGTTCAGCGTCAAACAGCTAATAAGGCAGCTTAAGAAATCATTAGTCTAGCTGTGGAGATATATCCTAACTAGTGAACTATAAAATGTTCAGCTCTTTGGGCATCACCTAGAGAGCAGAGAGTCATCTTCTAGCTCTGGTTCAAGAAATCTAATTGAATAGCCTGATATACTTCACTAGGCAGGTAATGAATGTTGCTTATGGAGATACTTTGCAGGCATTGACATTGGAAGTGTTGCATTTAAAGACTATATAAGCTTTCTTCAGGCTTTCAAAGAGAATGTGTGAAGAGGGCAGCAGGGCCACACACATGATGTCCCTCCCCAAATTGCAAAAGGAAACCTTTGTGTTGTGCATTGTGTTTGATAGACTGAATGGGGTTGCTAAACATTCAGCTGGACCCAGAAGCTTCTGCACAACAGGGAATCCAGCACTTTCAGTGTGCCTGGTCACAAGAAGGCTTCTAAAACATGTCCATCTATGCTTAGAAGCCCCTTCCGACCTTCAATGTGGGACTGTCAGGGGAACATACACAGGATGGAGCCACTAGTGTTAGAGCTGATGTGATTACTATGTATTCCCCTACAAACCTTTCTAGTGTGTGGCTTGAAAGCCTGTATAGGGCTATAAGAACTGGAAATGACCACAAGGTCTACTAAAATGCAACTACTGTCCAAAAGCAGGGCCATCTGCTTATTAGCCTCTCAAAGATGAACTGGCTGAATGTGGAACTGCATATGGCACCGTCATGGATCCGTCATGGAGACCACAAGCCTAAAAAATGTGAGAAGCAAGTCAGCTGATAAAGAGGAGTGTTGTATACTTGATTACAGACTACAGGGTTTTCCCCCAAGATATCTAACAAGGCTGCAGTCCTCTTCACATGAGCTAATGAACATTGGGTTGTATGGGGATTGTGGTGGCAAGCACTAGTTCCTGCTATACATATATTCATGTGCAACTTGCCCATGCACATACAAGCTGTATGCACATACAGATCCTGCAAAAAAAAAAAAAAAAAAAAAAAGCCACTGACATACTGAACAGGGGTGTTGTGTATCATCGAATTGTAGCATTGGAATGGAACCTGAGGGTCGCCTAGTCCAACCACCTGCAACTTCTGCTTAAAGACCTCCAAGGAAAGAGAGTCCATCACTTCTTGTGGAAGACTATTCCACTGTTGAACAGCTTTAAGAAAGTGCTTCCTGATGTTCAGTCAGAATCTCCTTTCTTGTAACTTGAATCCATTGCTTTAGGTTCTACCCTCTAGAGCAGGAGAAGACAACCTTATTCCATCTTACATGTGACAGCTCTGGATATTTTTGAAGAAGGCTATCATATCTCTTCTAGGTCTTCTCTTTCCAAGCTAAACATATCCAGTGCCCTCAACCATTCCACATAAGGCTTGGTTTCCAGGCCCTTGATCATCTTGGTTGCTGTCCTGCGCACACTTCTAGCTTGTCAATATCCTTCTTAAATTGTGATCCCCAAAACTGGACACAGTACTCCAGGTGGAGTCTCACCAAGGCAGAACAGACCAGTACTATAGATCAGAAGATTGCAAAGTTGAATTCGTCCCATAGTTATCCTTGATTCAGGAGAAGGTGTGAATAGGGATTCCTCCCCATCCCTAGCACTACCATGTGTTCAGTGAATACAGTTTTAAGATGAGAACAGAGTACAAAGCTGTCAATCTCATGTGGTAATCCCTGGTCAGAAACGGCACATTAGCCCCACAGTCTGATAAACAGGATTTAATATTAAGACTGCTGTCCTTCATGTTTCCCTGAAAGTAAGTCTCAGTGGGATTTCCTTCTGAGTAAACCTACACAAGAGTGTTCTAAGATAACAATCCTGTACATGCCCACTCAGAAGCAAGCTTCATTGAGTTTAGTGGGGCTTACTCCCAGGTAAATGGATATAGGATCATAGGTTAATTGCATCGAGAATGGATTACTTATGAGTTATGTTTAGGAGAGAGATATTAGACATTAAGCTGAAGCTGAGCTTGTTTAGTATGTAGACTCACAGTCCATTTTGAGGAGCACTGAAAAGAATTTGAAGGGCATACCGCTGGCCACTTCCATTCCAGGCTAGAGTTTCAGTGGGAATAAACCACTTTCTCTTAGAATATCTTGAGGCTCTGCTTCATTGATTTCTCTTTCACTAGGAAGCAGACTTGACACTTTCCACTTAACAGAGGGGTGACACATGTCGGCACGGGATGCTGCTGGTAAAAGCAGGAGCAGCAATATATAGTTTAAATTTCACTTCTGCACCTCGAGTCAGAGCCTTTACTTTCATGGGTAACCATTGCCTCCTTTGAAGAGCACGGTAGTTAGAAGACACAATCAAAGTTTTAACATTTCCTGCCTACATTACAAAAGAGAGAGGGAAGAACCAGGCTTCCAATTTAGCCAACTTTGGTATTACTACCTGCAGATGGTGGCCTGAGGACTGGAAGCATCCTGACCAGAAGACAGGTCTTGCTGATGGTGCTATGGAAGCTATCAGCAAGGATTTGAAATTATGGACGCTCAAGCATTTGGGCATGGGCAGAGTATTACATCATATAGAATCATAAAATTGTAGAGTTGGAAGGGGCCCTAAGGGTAATCTAGTCCAACCCCCCTGCAATGCAGGAATATGCAGCTGTACCTGATGGAACCTGCAACCTTGGCATTATCAGCACCACACTCTAACCAAGTGAACGATCCAAGCATTCATGTAGTCAATAAGAACATTAAAATGGCCAATACCTCCATTTCTCAGAGCCTTTGAAATAGATTATCTTTCTCTGGCAAGTGGCCATTGCTTCACAGGCTGGATTCAGTTCACTGGCCATTCTTTCCACTGTTTGATCTATGTCTAACCTTTCCTTAATTTCTGTCCTTTGAAATGTGATGTTAGCCTTATTCATTTGATCAGTCAGCTCTGCTGACTGGCCAGATACCCTGCACACTATGCAGTAGCAGTTCCACCTCTGGCACCTGTCTACAGGGTGCACATCTTCAGAAAAGGAATCTTTACACTTACAGCTGTACAGACCATGTGATTTGGAACCTCGATCATCCAGGGTTCCTGATAACTTGGAAGTCTCTGTGTGTGCAACTGTCAAGCTCCCTCCTTGCATATGTTCACACTGTACATGTGGGTGCCAGTGTGTGGGTGCTTGGAGCTTGTAGTAGGATGGGTTGACACAACCTTGATGTGCCTCAGTATATGAGACTTTTGGCTCTTAGAATAATTTATCCATTTTATTCTAACATGTGTAAAATATCCTAAAAATATAATCATCTACCACTTGTTAGATGTTTATTCTACCAATTATCACAATAAATTAATTAGTTTGGATCTGTGACAGCAAATCGTTATGAGAGGAAATGCAGAATCTGTTCTCAGGGAATTTTAAATGGAATGCAAAACATTTCAGGTGCAAACTTGTTTCAGATGCAAATGTTTTCAGATGAAAACTGGTGTCACCTTGCAAAACCCACTAAGAAAACTCACCATTCCTGAATAAGTTTGAAGTCCCTTGAACTGATATTTCAAGCACTTGGCTTGTGCTTAGACATTCAAATCAGTTGTGCTGCATTTGTTTCAGTTCTGCTTTGTATCCTTTCCTTTAAAACAATCCATTCAGCTGAATAGCTGTGTGGAAAATTTTGGAAAGCCATTGCAGAAAAATCATATAAACAAACACTCTAAATCTGTCTCAGTGCTTTGGAGTTTTACCCAATGTTTTTGTATTTTCTTAAATACAGTATGATGTGGAGCCTGTACATGGGCCTTTAGAAACATGGCACACATATGCAATATCTAATTGATCTAGTTATCTTGTTTTCAAATGTAATTTATTGCGTGGACAGGCGGAGTCCCCAGATCCCGAGTGGTCCCCCCGTCATGTGGAATAACGACTCTAGACAACGTGCTATGGGATTAAATTGGCCACAACTTTATTAAATTTCAAATGTGGGTAGACCTTGGCTCAGGCATTGGGCGTTCTCCCTCCCTAGTCCCCAGCCGGGGACCTAGGGAGCATCAGGGTTATCCAGTGTGTGTGTGGGGGATGGGCCGGCTCTGGAGAACATATGTTCAAGCAGAGATAGCCGCCCCCGTTACGCCGCCGCAGGGGAGAGCAATGACGACCTTTCGGCGTACGGCCAAAGCCTCCCTTCAAAAACCCCTTTAACGGGGAACCCTGGTATCGCCGCCGCAAAGAGGAAGATGGACTAAAGGATTCCGCCCAAGGCCTGATACCGCCAAAGTTGAGACGTTTTGCTACGGGAAAGGCGAAACCTGCCAATGCAGGGAAATTCCTTTCCGGCCCTTTAACAGCGACCTTATCGTAGCAGCGCCCGCATACCTGTGGAGACAGGTTAACCTGCAAAACCTATGAAAAAAAAAAAAAAAAGTTAACCTGCCAAAGAAGAAATTAACTGAGGGTGGGTAGGGTGGGAGAAGCTCTGGAGCCAAGTGAGGATTAACAATTAAGATCCACCCTCTATTGTGTGGGCAGGTAATCCCTCCCCTTACCTGGCCTGGTTTCCCTGGCAACACTTCCCCCAGGTGGGATTGGACAACTCGCTGGGGTAGGCGGGGACCTCCAGGTATCCCACCTGGGGGAAGGCAAAGCCTATGCTGATGGGGCCACTCCAGATCCAGGGCTGCACGCGTCCACGCAAAAGGCGCCCCCCGTTTTAAGTGGGGAGCGGTCATTTCAGACCTGCACTGCGATGATTGTGGATCTGTATTAACCACACAACAAGGACTGGCATAGAATACAACTTTAATATGCTGATTGAAGCCATAGTTTTAGTCCCTTATGGACCCTTCACCACACAATCATAGAGTATGTCCAGAAATTATAATTTTGCTACTGTTCCACATAAGAAAATGCACTCATAGTTTCTTTATTTCTAGTCCTAATCAAAGATTTGGCTTCCTTATACCTTCCTCTAGCCCATGTAGTTGTTCCCTCACACTCTGGAATAAAATGTGGAATAATATCTAGGGCTATGGGCCAGAACCCTTTGGCCTTCAGCTGAGTGAAATCATGTGAAACAGAGTTGGACAGACAGCAGAGACAAAGAGAGAGGGAGAGAGAGGGAGAGAGAGATTCTTCAAGCACCTTTTATTTTGATCAGGAACTGGACTAGGTTGATGAAATTTCCTATCTTTTACATCACTTTATTACTTACATAAATGAACCCCCAACCAATAAGAAGTAGCCTGTTTGCATACATGATCTATCTGGGTGTGTGTGTAAATGGAACCCCTACTTTTCCAGCACATTCCTTTGAAATATTCCAACAATATTTATAATTCCATATTCATGGTGACATTATTGTTTTTCTTGTAATGTTCTTTCACATCTTTTCAAAAGGTAAATGCCATCCTATTTATGCCAATGGTATGATGCTGTCCTTTACTGTATCATCATCTAAGTCCCACATTACTGTAACTGAGAATCAGCAAAAGTTCAAAGCAGCTTGCACAAAAGTGGCACAGAGCTGAATTTTATCATTGCTGTTAGTCCATCATGGCTGATCTACTATTTGCTGAAATTTGTTGTAGTTGATGGTTATGGAGGCCCGGCAAGGTTCAGTTTAACAGCACGAGCCCTCAGTTTACAACAAAAGTACCGGTAAATATTCCATTCAAACCCAGTATCAGCAGTTTGCAAGCAGCCACTTCAGCTGGAACTCAGTAAAGTTTTAAGTAACAGAAATTGTAGAGTTATTGTAATTGACTCTGATCCTCACATTGTGCTCAGGGGAAACTTTACTCATCATGTTAAGAACGTTAACCTGTTCTTCATTTTTACTCATGAAAAGTGAATGGAAAAAGTCGAAAGAATAGCTGAGCCTCATCAAACCATCCCCATTTTCTCTGATTTAACATTGCTTACTTTCTTGTTGATGTTGTAGAAACTTACTCAGGCATAAAGCTAAGTACAGTATCTAGATAAAGGGACATAGGACTTCAGGGTTAAGTGGCATGACTTCCAGATTACACAGCAATCTCAAATGCTTTCCATACACAACTCTGGTGATGCTACCCATTTCATAAATGTAACTGTCTTTTGTGGTTGGAGCAGAGTTTGCTCTTTGCATGCATGAAGTTTTTAGCTGAATCCAGCCTTGGCATCTCCAGTTACAAAAAATCTCTGGGAGCTGGACTGGAAAATACTGCTTGAAGTCCCAAGACTGTGACAGTCAGGTTGCTCGGTATAAGGCTGTTTCTTGTAACCTTTTCCAGTCAACTGATCTGTTTTTCATTCTGCACCTGGTGTTAGGGGGAAAATAGGTTCACCAGTGGTCAGGTTGTTTGGTTCTGCACTGTGAAATACTTGATGAGTTTCGGCACCACTTCTTTTAAAGAATCCCACAAAAAGTCCACAAAAAGTATCCATTTTTAAAATGGAAGTAGACACTTGTATGTCATTTTTAAAAATCAAGATGCAATTAAAAGAGGCTGTACAATGAATAATTATAGATGCCAAGAATATATTAAAGGCTGTTGGTTTAGTTTGTGGAGCAATGGGATGAAAAGAGAATTAGAAATCCTTTTAAGCATCCATTCAACTCCATTGGTCTTTCTCACATATTTTACTTCTACTCTGAGATTTTATCTGATGCTGTAATGTATTTCATATTTTCTTTATTACTACTGCTTGCTGCAAATCTATTATTTCTGTTGCTTTTACTTTGTCTATAGGCAACCTCATTTAATTACTTCATGGTATCCTCTTACCTTCATTCTACCTTTTAATCACATTGAGGGCCTTCCCATTTTTGCTTCAGATCTGCAATGGCAATCTCTCTGATTTTGTGCATTAGGAGTATGACTAATGACCATAATTATATTTCTGTAAATAACTATTTGAATCCAGTTAACTGTTTTATTTCCATTTTTTTTTTCATCCAGTTCCTGTCTCATCAAAGTTTCCACCACTTCCCCCAGTTTTTGGACTCACTACATTATCATTCATAAATTACAATACACTTGAATGTAAAGCAATAAAATTTGGCCATTATACCCTTATAATTATTCTTGTGGCTCATCTCTTCAAAGGTGAAAGGTACAAAAATCTGGCTAGCTTTGCTGCATTTCAGAGAACAAGTCAGCCTGTCTCTGTTTCCCTTGCCATGAACACCTGAGCAGATCTTTCCTTGGAGTTATTTCTGGATATATATGGCAGAAGCTCTGTGGGACAGTAGACTGTGACATGCTAACCCAACTATATAATTTTTAATATTATTTTTCTGACACTGCATGATTATTTTTTTTAAAAAAAACTTTTGAAAAGCTTCATTTTAATGGTTAAGTTTGACTTTGGTTGTATTGTTATACTTCATTTATTCTTATTCTGTAAGCTGCCCTGGGGGCCTAGACTGTTGGACAGAACTTTAATTAATTGAATGAGTGAATGAACGGTTTCCTAAAACAATGTGGCAGCTTCAAAGTTGTTGTCAAAAGATACTCACTAGCATCTAGCAGCAAGACACTACGATAACCTATGTACATCATCATTAAGGACTATATCAAATAGGTCTCTGCTATATCTATTCCAGCTGGAGGTAACACTAGTGTTTTATAGCAGCTATGGTAACTGGCTGGGTATATGATATTGTTTGATACATGAACAACAGGCCTTTGCAATATGAATTTTTCTTTAAATATGCCAGTATCTACTGATGTTTAAAATTAAGCTTTATAGGTATTTATAGACTGATTTTATCACTTTTTTTAAATGTTGGAAGCCACTTTGTTATATGTTATGAAAGAGCAGGTGATACTGTTTCAAATAAATAAATAAATTGCAGTATGCTAATTACTGGTGATAAATTCTTGGCTGAAAAAAATGTGAATTCACAGCTCCGCTAGTATAACTGCTGTGAAAGAACTGGTTATGTATATGTATAAATATATGTATTCCCACCCTTCCCAAACCAAAGAGAGAAGGCCAGCAAAGCCACACACTCACAGCAAGGGGGAAATGGATGCTGCAGGATTCATTGTATGAGAATTCAATGCTTTTCTTAATTGCCCAAAAGAATGGAGAGGTAGGAGGCCCTCAAGAGGTAAAATGAATCCACATGGTGCACACACAACCAGGAGTTGCTTGAGTGTACATGGATCTCCACTCCTATACTGCTGCTGGGACAGCTCCTCCCTCCAGTAACAGCCTCCCAACCAGGGGTTACATCTCTCATTTTTCTCCAGTGCTGGACACCTCTGGTCACCCTCGGTCATTGGTGGAGAACCTTGTTCAACATAAAGGCCACATTCCCTCATGAGCAATCTTCTAGGGGCCATATGCTAATAGTGGGTGGAGTCAGAAACAAAAGTAAAAGTAGTCAGAGGTTTCTACACACATACCTCCATCTCACCACACTGGCACACAAAAAGAATTATCACAGTTGAAGGACACATTCTAACCAGGCAAAAGGCCTCCAGGAGGCAGGGTGTATGTGGAGAAGAGACCAGAAGTGGTTGCAGTCCCAAAGGCCGGAGGGAGAGTCCTGGGTCGTCCCACAGCCTGAGGTTATCCACTCCTGCTCTATGAATGCAGTTCACCAGAAACTGCTGTGATGGCTCTGTGCACATGCATTAACTAGGATAGAAATAGACATGACTCCAGGGTCAGTCAATCTTCACTCCTATTCTCCTTCACTGAGATTTTGCCTTAACCCATCTCCATCCCTGTGTGCTACTTTGCCCCCAATAAACACCTCAGTCACTCTCTTGCTTTGGTGAAAGCACTTCCCAAAGTACCAGCCATGATCTCTCCTGGAAACAGAAATGCTACCCTGATTTCTCTGAGGAAAGATAGCTCAATGCCTTTGCACCTTGGCTTCATCTAGCCCACCTTGGCCTATCACTCACAACTAAAGTTTTATTCCAGGGCATGTTATGGCTCTCAAAATCTTCAGCTGGAAAAAATGAAAGTATAAAGGCCCACTTCAGCAGTAGAAGCCATTAGGGAGTTCAGTTTTGTCATAAAGGTACTGGAAAGTAGGTAAGTTGCAGATTCTACCACCTGAGCTACAAATTTGCCTTGAAATGATAATGAGAGAGAAAGAGAAACCAGACGCATCCCAGAAGAAAAAGTTACACTGAAACACAAATGGGCATATCAAAGCTTGTAATTGTAGCACTCTTAGAGCATAAAGGAAATTAACTTATTAACAAAAAGATCCCTGTGTGGGCACTTAAAGACAGAAGCAAGTAGTAATTAAAGACAATTGAATCTTACACTATCACAGTGTCCTATTCAGGACACAGTGTAAATGATAAAATGCTTTAATTCATAAGCAGCGTGTTAAAATCATGTACTATAAGCAGCGTAGACTATAGACTTCTTGAAGGAGAACGTCTCAAAGAAAACACACAGATTGAGCCATCATTTACAATCCTTCAGAACCTGTCAAATACCTTTCAAAAAAAACCCCCACACATTCAGTTTGTTGTTTACTAAAGTAAATTCATGCCTGTAGGATCAAGCATGAAGATCCCACAACTGGGTTGGGAGACAAGTTGCCCCCTTGAATTGACTTCAGTGCAAACTTGGCCTTGAGCTGTGATGCCTATGAAATTCCCATATAGTGCAGAATGCATCACACCACTGGCAGTAGAGGAGGAGCCAGTGAGGCGTCATCCAGATATTGTGGGACTGCAACTCCTATTGACCCCAGTCACAATGGCCAATGGTCAGAGATGAAGGGAGTTGGAGTTCAGCAACATTTGAACTTCATTTTGGCTATCCTTGTGGAAGCTTCTTTTTCTTTGGTAGTATTATTACATTATGTTACCCATTCCATCTCACCACCTGAAATGGGAATTGCTGCCTCCTGGCTCTTTGCTCTGCACTCACTTCTGCCACCACTGCACCCCCACTCTCACCAAAGTCAGTGGGAACTGAGATGCTCTTCGAACCATTGCTGCTTGGTTTCTTGGGGTGGGGAGCTGACTGGCAGATGAAGTGTAGGAATGCCCCAGCTTCTGCTGAACTCAATGAGAGACAGGGTGCGCCTCAAAACATTGCTGCTAACTTGCCTTTTCTGCAGGGAAGAAGATCAGCAACACCACACACTGGACCCCCTCCCTCTTGGCAGTGGATGTGGATCTTGCTCTTCTGACACCTGAGGCAGGTGCTTCACCCCACCTCATGAGCTGGTTGGCTCGGATGCTACCAGTTTAAATAACTTTTCTGTGCAAGATAGGTTGCATTTCTAATTAAAAGCCAAAGGTCATATTTCAGTTGGCTGAATGTCTTTGGTTAAAGCTCATTGTGGGTTACAAGTTGAAGCTATACAGTCAGAAGTAAGCACACACGAGTTCAACAGAGCTGTGTCCCATGAAATGATGGAACAGCAGTGCATGAGGGGAGAACAGGGCCACTTCTGCCACCAATTCAGAGCTCCTCTGACCTCACCACCACCTCACCCTGCCCTACCTGTGGGCATGGCACTGCTACTGGGAGGAGACTACTGCTGCTCCACCACCCTTCATATACCACAACTGAAACTATGCATAGGATTGCAGGGATTCTAATCCCAATAAAGTGGGTATTGTGCTTGTTGTGTATGTAATAATGGATCTACAGAGCTGCCTGAATTTTGGGAGTCTCTTTGGGGACAGGTCTATAAGGGCTTTCTGCAGGAGCTCCTGCACTTCTAGATGTACCACTGCACCACTGGACTTGACTTGGCTAAGTTCTATGGCAAGTGTATTTGAACATGACAAGATCCATCAACCTATGATTTGCACCCTATCTGCTACAGATCTTCAGGTTGCATAGACACTTGGAGCTGTCTTGGGGGAGCCCACATGTCCAGTGATGTTGGGAAGTATCAACATAGCACATCTCTTTATGCATCAGTTCCTCAGTAAACAAGTGCCCTATCTCATAAATCAGAAATTAAAAGTATTTACCAAAGTTTGTGTATTTTCTCGATTTAAAAACTAGTCTTTCCTTTAGGAAAACTGAGAGAGTATGCATTTTTTCTTCTTCCAGCTCTCAAATTTGACACTCTTGAAACTAAATAACACCCAAGTAGGAAGACAGTTTGCTTCCAGGTACGTTCCTAATTGCAGAGCTTAATAGTTGTGTTAGAGAAAAGAGCATATTGTTTATTCTAAAGCAAAGAAAAATACCGACTGATAAAATGATCAAACAGGGCTTGATCGCAATTTATTTCTGACCTTTTAATGCCTTCTGTTCCCAATGATTTTCTGTCATTTCTGTCTAGCCTTGGCTTGAGATTCAATCCCAGAGGTGCTTTGCTTTTTGTTGCCACTTAACTTTCAGCTTCCATTTTCAGAATTGAAAGATAAGTAACTAATTGTCAGCACAGTATCTGATGGTCTATCTGGCACCCAAATCTACGAAGTTGCTATAAGCCATGAACTTGAAAACTTTACTGTACTAGTTTGGCATGGAGAGCCCTTTGTGCGAGAACTGTGCTGAAGCTGACTGCCGCTGCTGTCATTATTTAGGGCCATCACGATGATTATCTGCCTTCTGCTTTATTAATCAGTAATGAATTACCTCGTTTCAAACAGTTCAACATCTTTCAGTGCAATATTTCATCTGCCGTTCACTGCATTTAAAATCATGCTGTACTGCCACCTCAATTTAAATACACAGGGCCAGAAACTGTTACGGGAAATATGTCCACCATTTTTTTTTTTTTGGGGGGGGGGAGTCTCAGCTTAAAAGAATATGAACATGGGGCTCCAGCAGCCACATCCAGTAATGGCAGCAGATAGGAGGACCTAAGCTGATGAACATCCTGGTATATTTATTTCCTGAGAAAGAAAAAAGTTGTCTGAAAGATGACAGAACAAAGTTTGGAAAAAAGGCATGTACCTTTTCTCGGTCTCTCTCTCTTTCATAGAATCATATAGTTGGAAGGGACACCAAGGGTCATCTAGTCCAACCCCCTGCAATGCAGGAATCTCAACTAAAGCATCCATGACAGGCACATCCATCCATCCATCCACCCACCCATCCATCTCTCTCTCTCTGTCACACACACACAGCTTTCAGTTTCATGAATCAGAATTGTCATATATTAAGCAACCTAAAAAGGGACGCGGGTGGCGCTGTGGGTTAAACCACAGAGCCTAGAACTTGCCGATCAGAAGGTTGGCGGTTTGAATCCCCGTGACGGGGTGAGCTCCCGTTGCTCGGTCCCTGCTCCTGCCAACCTAGCAGTTCGAAAGCACGTTAAAGTGCAAATAGACAAATAGGTACCGCTCTGGTGGGAAGGTAAACAGTGTTTCCATGTGCTGCTCTGGTTCGCCATAAGCGGCTTAGTCATGCTGGCCTCATGACCCGGAAGCTGTACGCCGGCTCTCTTGGCCAATAAAGCGAGATGAGCGCCGCAACCCCAGAGTCGTCCATGACTGGACCTAACAGTTAGGGGTCCCTTTACCTTTAAGCAACCTAAAAACATGCTGTGATCACTTCTCAATGAACCTATTTTCCTGATGTCTAGGTAGTTTTAGCTCCTAGGGCTCATTCTCAGGGCCACTGAGAGGGCATTTATTTTTAAAAAGACAAGGTGACAGCCAATATCTTCTTCATAACCTATGAGGTTAGCCCATTTCTAAAAGGTACCTACATTCTCATGAAAACAGACTGGATAGGTAATGATCTTTAATTTACATTGCTCAAAAATCTGAATATGTAGTACAAAACTTGAGTTTGAGGATGGATGACAAACAGAATGCAACCATATCACATGCAGCTGGCGATGTGCTGTGGTAAGCATGATGGCTCACACATTCTAAGTTAGTGCACAATACTCCACAATACTCCTACAGAGAAGAAATTATATTGCCATGCCTTTCAAGACTCATTTTAAAATTAAATTATGCAGAACAGTACAATACCAAAATTATAAAAAGAAAGAAAAATGCACATACTGTCTAAAAATAAATAAATTCATAAATCAAACAATCATTTCATTTTTTGAAAAGAACTATATTCCTATGTAAATTTAACATGCCCTTAATTATTAAAAAAACCAGCTTAGTTAACTTGCTCTTGTTTGATTATACGTGTTACAATGTAAAAAATAAAATAAAATCTATCAATACAAACCTTCTTTCCTAGCCTTTGTCTAAAAGACACAACACAACATAGAATAGCACTTAATTTCCCATGATATTACAGCTGAGGGCTCTGAGTCTTTGAAACACTGTGCTATTAAAATCTTAGTTGTCAATATCAAGTGGAACACCACCTTGGTCATACAGTCCCCACATTCCAACTAATAACTAAATATTGTCCAAGATCTGATCCCAAAGTGTTTGTACTTTAGAACATATCTACCATAAAATAAAAAGCAGAGCCTAACAAAATATGACATTAATTGAATGAAATCAGTTAGTGTATACTCCTTTTAAGGTAAATAGCTGGGGGGGGGGGCAGCTGGACCTTGGTGGACAAGGAGAGGTTTAGTCCTTTCCCTTCATGCTGTGATCCTAATGAAAATTCCCATCTTCCTGACCCTGGGAGAGAAATGGTCTTTGATACCAACTGGAGCTTTCTCTCTGAGCCAATTAGCAGCTTAATGATGGGGATATTTTCATTGGTATTGCAGAGGGTGAGAGTGTTAACACTTGCCCCACCCATTATAGGTGTTCCTTCCCATCTTATGGTGTCTGTTTACATTTTTTAAAGTGTAAGTTAATTACTTTTATGCAATTAATTTTACATTTAGTCTGGTCCATATATGGTTGTAATGCTAGCAAAATGTCTGTCAATGTGACAGGTGATATAGGTGCACTGTGGAGGAAGGGAATGTGCCCTGCAAGGGTGAAGATTGCAATCTGGCAAGGGAGAACATTGCTACTGTGGATACACCACAATATTGTTTCTAGGTCGCCACCATACTGCCAGTATTTTGTTGGAGTGACTCAGGCGCATACTGGAAATGTAGGTTTGTTCTTGTAAAGTGGATTAAACTGTTCTGGTGGTTTGGCACAACAAATTTGCTTTTAAGAAAGGATTTTTGTTGCAGTTAGGAAAGTAATGGGCAAATGCACTGAAAAGTGTCGGATGAACAAATTATTAACCAGAAGGCATAAGCAAATCAGGATGAATTCAGGACGAATACTCACTGCCATACAAACAAATCAGAACAAATGTTCACTAAAGGCCTGATATAGTGACATGAACTGGCAGGACAACGGGGAGGAGGAAGAGGATTTCAGCAAAGGCTGTAGCTGGGATTGGGACACACTGGGGCAAGCAGAGGATGGGGAAGGAAGTACTCACAGGATGATGGAGGATGGTGAGGGGATGGGGGTCAATGCACAGGAACCAGAGCAGAATCCATCTCAAGAGCCAAAGAAGCTTCTAGTTCCACAAACACCACTACTTCTGGGGTGTAGGGAACAGGGGGAGAGGCTCTCCAGGAGGCTGAGGCAGGCAAGGGCCCACAGTCCAGCCCAGTCCAGATGACCAGATGGGCCACATTAGTTCTGGGAGGTGGTGTGTGATTCCTCAACTAGACTTTGAACAGGTGAGGTTCACATGTCTCATCAAGCTCAGATGTTGCAATCAGCATGCAGAACTGAGGTGCTGTGTCTTCTGAACTGCCCATGTTGATGAACCTTGGCTTGGATGCTCCTGAACCTCCATGGGACTGTGTTTCAGGTTTGACTCTGGACTATCTCCTGACTTCTGGACTTGGCTTACTTGGACTGACTCTGGACTGTGTTTCCTGACCCTTTGACTATGGACTCTGCTTGTGTGGACTGACCCTTGGACTTTCAATTTTGGGCTTGGTGTACTGACTTGCTGCCAAGTAGGCCAGGGTTCAGGATATATAGTCTAATATCCACATAAACATTGTGCAAGCAAATCAGAATGAATGATTGTACTATATCTTTTGTCTTGCCTCTCTTTCTCATATACCCTTTGAGATATTATCACCAAACCTTGCTTGATGGTTCCTGAGGGGGTGGTGGTGAGTGCCCTTTGGACACTGATCAACATTTTGAATCAAGATGGCAGACTGAAACATGACCTTTTCATGACTTTGCCCTTTTTTGGCATCTGTTTAGTCACCTCTCAATATATCATTGCCAAACTTGCTCAAGAGTTCTCAAGGTGGGGGCAGCAGTCTTCCTTGAGGTTCGAATGCCAGGCACCATTTTCAATCAAGATGGCAAACCAAATCATGTATTGATTCCACCTGGTTTTTGGCCTGATGGGTGCAAACTCACAAATTGTATTATCCATTTAAAAGTCATAATATTTTTTAGTTTCTAAAAATACCCAGGCAGCACTGGACACTCTCCACCACTGCTTAATAAAGAGGTCACCCAGAAGAGCCCTATGTTTACATGGCTTACATTTTGTCATAGAAGTGAGAGGAAGCCATTGAAATAGTGCACTGAAAGACACAATTGAAGCTGAGCCCCAATCTGCTTTCTGACCTGGTTAGTTACCATTAATCAACCCTACTTCTGTTTGCACAACATCATCTTTCTATCCTTTAATAGCTCCATACCAGTGTCTGCTTCTCAGTCATTCTAGGACCAGTTTAGCCTCCAGTTGTTGTTGGACTACAGTTGTTGTTGGACTTCCCTGGTGAGTAGCCATGCTGGTGGGGCTGAGGAAAGGTGGAGTCCAACAACACTTGATGGCCCATCTCTGTTCTGGCTGCATGCTCAATTTTAGAGATCCTACTTTTTTCAGCGCATAGGTTACAGTTCTGAGAACTGAATATGTTCAGTCTCTGAGTGTTTCACTGTGTTTATGAAAACAACTAGCATTAGGTGTCATGAAGTAGTGATTCTGTCAGCAACTACTGCTGGGTAGGATCCCTCAGGCAGGTGGTAGCTAGGGGAGGGGGACATGTTGTGTTTTAGACTTGCTGTTTGATGTTCTGTAGCTGGTGCCAGAGAAGAAGACAATAAAGCCTAGTAACCCATTCGGTGATTGATTAGCAGTCTGGAGGGAGGAATCGAGGAGGCAACTCCCTCCATGACATTAGGGACTGAAACAGGAATGCTTCCATAACCTGGCAGCAGTAAGAGGAAAAACCAGCAGCAGCAACAACAACAACACTCAAGCTAGCTGACAAAATTATGGTAATAAGAAAAAGTACATAGACTCCATGGATATGTTGCTAAACGAAGCCGTTATTGCCCTTCAGTCACATTTCTAGACCTTATTGAAGAACAAGTGATACATGGTTAACATTTAGATCAATAAACAATTATTGTTCTCCGTGAGCTGCTATAAGGGGATTGTGAGAGTTTGCAGGTAAGTTACTGGCGGCTGTCAAGCTAACAACTGCTATACATTCTCTGTATATTATTTGATTTTTATTTTGCAGAGCCTTCAGTGGGAAGCCCCGTTCCTTGCCTCATAGTGTGAGACTCACATAATGGAGCCAGCAGGCTCCCCTCCTTGCCTTCAATAGAGTGTGAGGCACCAACTGAGTTTCTGAATGCTTCCCATCCCAGAGTCCCCGTTAGCTATTATTCATCTGGGGGGAAATCGCTTGAGCAACTTGCAAAGATTTTCTTTTGAAAATCATTTAAGAATATCAACAGGATCTGGTCTCTTGAAGCTATGTAAGCCACAAGGTTACAGAGGAAGTAGGTTTATAACAACGGAGATCTACATTTGTAGAAACAAAATACCTAATTACCATCCCGTGCAAAACCATTCAGTTTTCCCCACCCAATTTAAGTCTCCATGCCGTGCTCCCGTTCCTCTTATACACACAGGGAGTGGCATCTTTTGTACTGTATCCCCTTATAACAGCATCTTTATTCACAAGTTTGGGACTTTTCTAACGAATTTTGTATTGATCAGCAGGGCATGTCAACTCATGTGTAAGACCTTTGTGGTTCTTTCTTCCCAGTTTCCTAAGGAAGCTATTCTGAGAAGTTTGTTCAGCTCATCTGGCTTGTTACTGTGCTTACAGTGCTTCATTTCATCAATTGTATCACAAACGAAGCTAAGAGGCACAAGCAAAGCTGGATCTATAAAATAGATCATATTTTGTGTGTGTGTGTGTGTGTGGGGGGGGAAATGACCTCGGGTTGCAAACTCACATCTGTTCCTGCTGCCTATGGGTACAGTACTTCTATTTTGAATCACCGCCATAGAATTCGCCAGGAAATGAACACAAAATCAGGTGCTCATGTTGCAAACACAATTACCTGTCAGTTCCAAGTAACTGTTTTGTCTGGGGCAGACGTTCTTTTCACTAAAACTGTGCTAAAGCTCAAGTGTTAATTATCAGATGCATTGCTTCAAAGAGTAACAACAGGATGTTGCAATTTGATAGCAACTTAATCTTAAGAAACATAACCCAGTTCACACGTATGGATGAGATGCAACATTATCTCAAATATTCAGGTTAACATGTCTATTTCAAATGTAGACAGTCTATTTATGGGGAAAATTTTAAATTAAAATATGTATTTCTCTTTTCATATTTATTTTTTTCTGTACACATTTTTAAACCAAGGAGTCAGAAGTATCCCTTAGTCTGGGAGAGAGATCAGTGACTAGCAAACAGACCACATTCATCTGAAGGAGAGCAGGATCCATTGGCAGGATCCATAACTCTTCCAGCGTTATGAAACCCATCCTATGGGCATTTCTCAGAGAAGTGGCCCATTTTCATAATGCTGAGAGTGATTATATCCATGGATCTTCCCTGCTTAATTACGGTAGCAGTGAAATAAATTTGTAATTTGGGTAACTACATTAATGTGTCATAATCGGCATCAGGACTGGTCCAGATACATTTTGCTAAATGACGTGAAGGACAAAAATCCATCTTTTCGCTGGAGACTGGTAGTCTCAATGGCTGGAAATGCCTTTTACCCATAGTTGTCAATGTTTCCCCTTTTTAAAGGGAAATTCCCATATTCCGAATAGGATTCCTTGCAGGAAGAGGGAAAAGTTGACAGCTATGCTTTTACCAGCTGTGGCTGGTATTCCTACTATGGGTCTTCTTGGGCAGAGATAGCTTGATCACAATCACAAATGTCCCTAGGCAAATCACTGTGGGTTGCATAGCTCATATCCACCAAGCGCTTGAATTTCAGGGGGTTGGACTAGATGACCCTCGGGATCATTTCCAACTCCACAATTCTTTGTACAGTATTGTGGGCCCAACTCTGTGGAATTTCCTTCCAGATGAGACCAGGCAGCCTTTCTCTCTGTTAAACTTCCATTGCCTGGTCAAGAACATTTTACAGTGGTACCTCGAGTTACAAATGCCTCAGGTTACAAATGCTTCAGGTTACAAACTCTGCTAACCTGGAAGAGTTACCTCGAGTTGAGAACTTTGCCCCAGGATGAGAACAAAAATTGTGTGCCGGCGGCGCAGCGGCAGCAAGAGGGCCCCGTAGCGAAAGCACGCCTCTAGTTAAAAACAGTTTTAGGTTAAGAATGGACCTCCGGAATGAATTAAGTTTGTAACTAGAGGTACCACTGTATTCCATTTTAAGCTTTTTTGATGTTATGCTAATTTTTAACTGATTTATCTCTTTATTTTCACTTTTGTACCCTTATTAGATGCTGCTTAGAGATTATGAGGTGGCTTCAACTAAATCAGGCTTCCTCAGCCTCGGCCCTCCAGATGTTTTGAGACTACAGTTCCCATAATCCCTGACCACTGGTCCTGCTAGCTAGGGATCATGGGAGTTGTAGGTCAAAAACATCTGGAGGGCCAAATTGAGGAAGCCTGAACTAAATAGTTGCACTAGCAGGAGCCAGTGCAAGGAGCCTTGCTAGCACAACAGGTTACTTCCCCTTCCCTGTATGTGTGTGTGTGTCCCAAAATCAGGTTGGCATAGGGGGTGGGCGGGTGGTTGGGTGAACGCCAGAGCAGCACACAAGGGTAGGAGAGGGGCGAATGCTCCATCTTACAAGCAGAAATGCTTGCACTGATAGACTGATCACCGTAGCACATTGTTAAATGTAAATAAGTTGTAGAAACAAAGAAATAAAAACCATAGCTTTATTCCCCCTCACATTCCAAGGGAAAAATTTCCCAGACAGGAAGCTGACTCTTGTGTTGGGGTGGCATTTTTACATCTGAGGGCAGTAGGATGGTTTAGGTCAGGCATGGCCAAACTTGGCCCTCCAGCTGTTTTGGGACTACAATTCCCATCATCCCTGACCACTGGTCCTGTTAGCTAGCTATGATGGGAGTTGTAGTTCTTCTCTGCTTGCTGCATTCCTGCTCCAACTTCCAGGATAACTTTGTGGACCCTGAGCTGGCAAATAGTCCTCTAGGTGGGGATTTAAGTGCAGGCACTCAGTCTGGCCTGACTGATGTGGGGCCTGTCAACCCAGAAAGGTATCACATCATATTTTCTTGCTCCAATACTTCCAGATCACTCCTACACAGATTAATTCCTCCTCCACTTGCTTGTATCATAAGCAGGAGTAGCAGTCAACACATATGCTTGCCGATCTGACACTTTTTTTGCAAGGGATAATTCTGAGCATCTTAAGCATTTTAGGCGTGTCAAATAAAAACTGACATACCATACTACAGCTTATTGTTGTTTTCCAACTGGAATCAGAAACTTGAAGACACTTGAATTAAATTGTAAAAAAGGAAATGGTAACATTTCAAGAAGGTAAACCCCATTTTCCCAGTGAATGGCTTTTTGAGGCGTGCTTTAATCTTTTCCCCTCTTTCAACAAGCTTGAGGAGGCATGTCTTGAATACAATCCTCCCTTCGTTGGCAAGCATGGATGCAGATAATATTTCCTTATGTCTAAATAGCATTTCTTTAGTGCAGAGTCCCCCTGATTTCCATTTTCTAGAACGAAGTCTGGAGTATGGGCTTGTTTAGTCCTGTCCACTTTGGTTAGTGTTAAAGTGCAGAGCTGAAAAATATCTACACTTAAAGTATCTATATACACGTATAAGTTTGTGCGACGAAAGTGATGTGACCTTCAAAATTATGGCTTCTTTCTCGTCTATAATTTAATTTTGTCCAGCCTCCATTGTATTAGAAATTAATGCTTCAGTTGTGTGTGCGTCTGTTAATTCCTCCTCAGGAAAAGGATAGTGATTTAAAATTACCTTACAAATGCTATATTTTTGTAGAATAGGTTCTGTGACCTTTAGTTAACATGAATGTATTTGTTGTTTTGGTACTTCTGCTGTACCCAAAAAGTTCAGGGCAGGGAATAATATGTTAAAATGTATTTATTTTAATGAAATATAATTTATAGCCCACTTTCAGGGCAGCTTAGTGCTTAAAACAACAGGAAAAGTATCAGTACACTCCTAACCATGTTTCCTCAGAAGTAAGTCCTATTAAATTTAGTGGGGCTTACTCGCAGGTAAGCTAGGTTCACAATCTAAATCATTAATTGTCATTACTATAATTAATTAATTAATGACTCGCTTTCTGTGAGGTATCCTGAAATTATTAATCATATAATAAAAACCAATCTAAAACACTTACCTATATTAAAACAGCATCTGTATACATACATAATACAAGAGGAAAGAGGAGCATTTTTAGCAGGTGCTGAAAAGTTATTAAAAAAGGTGCCTGTGATATATAATGGTAGAAAGTTCCAAAGGTTAGGTGCCACTACACTAAAGGCCCTGTTCTGGCCTTGAGCAGAATGGACATTGTGAAAGGATGGTATATGTAGGTCACAATTGGGTATGTAGGGAGTTAAGCAGTATTTTAGGTGAATAAATACACAAAACAAAAGGGTAAACCAGTGATTCAGAGAGAAAATCAACAGTAAAATGACCAGATAGTGCCTCACAAGCACAAGGCCTTTTCTAATAAAACAATCATTTTTGACAATGCATCTAAAACTAGAAGTGTTTTCTGCTTTTTCTCTGTTTCTGTTCTATATTTCTGTGGTTCTCTATTCAGGGTTAAAGAGGGGTTAACATGCAAATGAAAGTGATGGATAGTTGACAAAGGACCCTGTGTGAGAGGTAGGGATGGGAGAATGGGAGAAGAAAGGGAAGCTCCCAGGTGAGAGCTGACAGGATTCACCTTTCATTGTATGGGACAAGTTAAGTTTTATCTGCAAAATAGGACTTTTGTATTATTTTCTCTTTCTTTTTCTATGGTTTTGTTTAGATTAGTTGATTTTTTAATGGCGATATGCAGCTAGATTTTCCTGTTGATTCGGCCAGTGATAATACATTGGCATTATTTTGTTGTCACACTTATGGGAAACACTGTAAGTGTTTCCATACATTGGGGCTGCTGATGGCCATGTGACCTAGAGGAAGAGTCTTGAGTACGACACCTCCAGAGTTCTGGAACAGGAGGTTTACTAGGACTGTGGACTGGATATGACTGAGTCCTGAGGAAAACTGGGCATATTGAGAGGGAATCAAGCCTTGGATGAGTTGGGCACAACCATGGATTGTCACAGGTTGTGTTGGATGGCCCAGAGTGATCCTTGGCTGTCAGGGGTGGGGCATCAAGAAGAGGCAGGTGTGAAAACCCTACCGCAAAATGGCAAGACCTACCCTGACTGCTGGCTACTGAGAACTACCTTAATTGTCTGCTGTTGGCTGGGAGGAGGGAGGAAGGAGATGCAATTAGTCCCATACCTCCAAACTAATTTGGGACTAGCTTCAAGATAGGATGGTCCCTGAGTTGGTCCAGGGCAGGTCAGCCTGATTGGGGACCAAGGAAGAGGGCCATAGGCTTGTGCAAAGCCCTAGAATTTACTGACAGGCCCCTTTTGGACTAGCCTGAGGACTGTAAACTCTCAGAAAGACCAAGGATCGAAAGCTTCATGCAGAGATCTTTTGGGGGATAGTCTGTAGAATGCACAGCTTCACCTTGAAAGGCTGGTCAGCTTTTTGCTTCATATTTCTTTAGGGCTCACTGGGAACTGAAATGACTTTAAGCCCATAATTTAAGCCAATACTTTGAGGACATACATGAAACGTCATAGGTCCAAAGGCTGGTAAACTTCTCTCCTTGGCACTGCTTCAAAAATGTTGGTTTTTGTTGTGGCTAGATTACCGTATCTGTTTTTTTGACAAGCATTTGTACCTGGTTGAAACAGCAATTTTAAGTGCCAAAAAAACCAAACAAAACCAAAAACAATGAAGGGCAAAATCCAGCTAAGTCATACTCAGGGTTAGCTAATCCATTGAAATGAAAGGTCTTTAAGTTATTCAATTCTATTGATTTCAATGATGGATAATTCTGACTGTAACTCAACATAGATAAAATACTACTCAGTCACAGTTTGAACTACTAGTTTTAGATACATTCCCTGCTGGTACGCTCCTTTCTGGACTAAAGACATAAAGTTATTTTGGGTTAATCATCTGCAGATACCCCAAAATACTTTTCAAGATATTTATTGCTTTATTGGTGACTTTCCACATGTGACTTCGCACAGATTAGTTTCTATTTTAGGGAACGGTAGCACATTTTGCTGTGAGGATGAAGTGGGGACTGGACTAATCACATTATTTTAATTCTGATGTCCATTCTGCCTCCTGGTTTGTCATATGGGCTCATTTCAATTTACAGAAATGCAAATGAGATCCCCAATGATAATCATTTAATTGTTTGTCAGATGATGGAGCCATCATTTTGGGAAAGACAAAATATCCTTCTGACAAAAATGTCAACAATGAGATGGAGCATGAAGAAATGTCCTAGACAATGTCCATGATGAAATGTCAGTCGCAACATGCTGCATGACGAGATGCTGCCGCAATGAAATGGTGCATGGCGAAATGTCAACGCAACGAAATGTCAGCTCCAAAACATTGCCATGACGAAACTTGTAGGACAAAATGACATGGTTCCATGGGATTATGACACAGCAGGACATGTCCTGCCATGCTTAATTATTTGTAATCAAATGTAAGGTTTTCTCAATCCTTTTACGATAACACATCTGTCTGTTTGGTGCAGTGGAAATTAAAATACAAATACATTTCTGTTTAGAGAGCAACACATGAAGTTTTCTTGCTTAATATTTCCCATTAAACAGGGTTCACTGAAGCAGCTGATCCTGGCAGCTCTGAGACAATAGCCTAGTTAGATTACTATCTATCCTTTTATTCAGTTGAAATACCATGTCCTTTACAAAATCTGTCATGAGTTACTGGGAGAATGATAGTTACCTGGAAATGTAGCCGTCTCTGCAGTTTTCAATTACACTGCAACAAATAAAAGTATTAGCTTAAAATACTTAAAGATACTTGTGACGATACCAGGAAAAAGGGGCTTTAACATTTTAAAAATATGTCTATCAAGAAAAGCAGTTTTCAAAAAGTTCTGTGTACCTGTCACAGTCTCTCCATTTTTGTAATAAGCATGGCATCCCTCTGGACATGTCATTCAGGTTCAGAGGGCAATAATATATGGTGAAAGCATGAACAGGATTCTGCGTCCCTTCCTGCAATAACAAGTCCTGCAGGTTTTTCAGATGTTCCATTATATCACATCTTGGAAGTGGTCTCCCCCACCCCCAAAGGGCCAATGACAAGTGGATGTGAGAGTTTCTCTCTCCTGTGATCTGGCCTTACATCTGCTGCCTCCATCACTGAGCAGGCTACCTCTTTATCCTTTGCTAAGCAAGATTAGCCCCTGATAAGATGTAATAAGCAGACAATCAAGAGTCTGATTGAAATTCTTTTGCCCTTTTGTATTGTTTAATCTCTGATTGATTGAACGATTCACAAGCAAGGTCCACGTCTGTCTTTGCTTTTGGTTTATCTTCCTGACAACAGAGGCTCAACTGTAACTGGATCTCCTGACCAGTTTCACGATTTGAAATTTGTGTGTCCTTGATTCCCATAATAATGAGGTGGCAGCCTACAAACAATGTTTACTTTCTGTAAAGACAGATACACACTTTCCTCATTATAAGACTATTTTCAAAGCCAAGGATATTGAATGTTCTAACAGTAATGTCAGCTCTCATGATTTAATCATGAGGCACATGAGGATTTTTTTTTGTTTAAATTTGATGTTCTCATGATCTCAATATTTTTCATGCAAATCTTGTTATTTCTGCATCCTTTCACACTCAAGCTTAAATTGCTTGTCAATTGCATTGCTCTTCTGGAGAGCAGCCGCTTCTGAGATTTGGCAATATGATTTTATACATCTATTTATAGCCATTACTTCTGCATTCTATTTCTTGACAGTGACGACATTGTATTTTATCCAAAATCTCCTTGCTGAATGAGTTGACTTAAAAACATTTAATATATGAGTGGTGATGGCAAGGGGCTCTAAAACCATTTAATTTTCAGTATTCAAATTATGCTGATAGATCATCTGCTTGCATTGGGACCGAGGAAAGCAAAAGGACAACACATTAACAAAAGGCAGATGCAATGAATGGGAAGTCAACTGTGATGACTCAAAATATGGCTTTTGAAAATGTAGAACAACCTCATTAATCATTAATACATCTCAAAGCATCAGTACAATATTGCTGAAGTTTAAATTATCAGCCATTGCACTGGGTGCTTCTCTCCAAATTTGGAAAGTCCCCCCCCCCCATCCTCGGAGTGCTAATTTGTAAGTTTATAAAATTCTGTTGTTAGATTAATTTGTATAATGCAAGCATCACTGAGAAGAAGGTCTTAGGCTTGTATTTACATTGGCTATAACTGAAAGCATTCCATGTGTAACTTCATGGACCATTTGGATTGTGGTCGTTAGCCTCAGTATGATGCTCCTTTCCACATATATTTCTGAATTATGTTTTATATTCATATCCTGGCATGAGTTTTTTTCAGTTGATAAGGAATGGCAACGAGCACAAAAACTGTAAAATAAAAATGATGTATAGCTGGACCACTGAAGGGACTTTGTTCCCTCTCTCTCTCTCTCTCTCTCTCTTTCTGTTACCAGTTGATTGAGTAGCTATGGGTGGTGCCTGTGAGTTGAAAACCCTTTCAGAACCTGTGTCCATTAAAAAAGAGAGAGAGAGTTCTTCCTCAGCATCTGCTCTTGACAGCCACTTTCCTCTCAGGCTCTCCTGAGCAGCAGCCCCAAACAGTGGCGTAGCGTGGGGGGTGCAGGGGGGGCCGGCCGCACCGGGCGCAACATCTGGGGTTAGGGCAAATCCACGGGTTAGGGGGCGCAAATCCACGGGTTAGGGGGCGCAAATTACTTGCCTTGCCCCGGGTGCTGACAACCCACGCTACGCCACTGGCCCCAAAGTCATTCTAAGTTAAAGTCAAGTGGGTTACCAAGGCTTTTTTTTTTAAGGCCAGTGCTGGTGGGGCCAATCAATGGGAGAGATTTTCAAAGCCTAGGAGCCACCACTGAGAGGACCCCGTCTCTCATGCCTGTTAGCCTAACTGATCTTGATGGTGGGCAGACAAGCAGGGCCCCTGAAGCTGATTTTAAGGCATGGGCAGAGTGATGTGGTTCTTCAAATCTATGGGAAAAGTCTCTTTTGGCAATTTACCATTTCATGTCACACAGTAACCACCAATACATTATAGTAGGGAAGCCTGAGCTCACTATGAGAGTGCATCAATTGTTTATAGTACAAAGAAGTCATGGAATATTGTCATCAGGCAGGGCCATATAAAAGCAGGTAGGCACTGGTGAAAGAATAATGATGGTAGGCCCTGTAACAGGCAGTTATCTTTACATTACAGGAATACATTGAACTTGGGCTGAACTAAGATTCAAATTTCTCTTGGTCCCTTTAATGTAGTGCTGAAAGCTTTCTAGCAAGTAGCTTGAAGGTGGCTCTGAAGTGATGGTAAATGGTCTAGCAGCTAGAGACTATTAAGTACAAGCTGCTTGAAAAGGGAAAAGCTGTGGACACTCATGAGACAAAAACTAGGGAGAGAAAAGGGGACAAGAATGTGGAGCTATTCATTTCATCAAGTCTCAAAGAATATCTCAGCTTCTTAGCAAGCAGAGCAGCTAAGCTCCCAACATACACAATCACCCCCCCAACCCCCTCCCCGAGGTTTAGGTGCATAGTTTCTAAGACTAGCCATTTTGTTTTGGCAGCTAAAGAAGAAAATCCCACAAGTTCCTCCTCCCCAGCAGTAAAAATACAACAGTCATAAATTAAAAGAATTAACAATGCGCTGCCCTTCCATGATACTGCAAATCTGCTGCCTGAGGTAGCTGCCTTATTCTGTCCCATGGGGTAGCTGATTGTGCTTCTCAGATCTATTTTATATTTTGCTTCTTCAGATCCTGAGATTTTCTCTGTGTTAGGAAAATTAATGTGCTACATTCTTGTAAGATTTCAGCCAACTAAGAGCCGATTCCCATTTCTATCTGCTTAAATGGGAAAAACAAGAATGTATAATTTTTTGCCACAGACTATTTTGCAATACTCATGATCAATTCTTATTGGGGGAGGCAAATAATAGGGCTAAAGCTTTTTTTTTTAAAAAAAGGAAATTAATACTTTCAGTACCAGTCCATATATTTAGTCTCACCCCTGCCAAAAACACAGAAAAAGGATACAATAATGCCATTTCTCATATATTTTTTTCTAAAGTGATGTTAGCTTCAAATCATCTAGAGATTATGGATCTCATCTGTGGGGGGTGGGGGCGGAGAAGGAATTTGATTCAGGCAAGCCTAGTTACTTTTCATTTTACAAAACAACATGTGAACTAAAACACAGCAATCCTTTGCAATTCACACTTCTGCAGATTTTGTAGTGCAGTCCTCCAGCCAAGGAATGTGTAGAAAAATGCAAAGTGTGCATAAAAGGGCATATACTTAAAAAAAATGGGAAACAGAAAAACCAAAATTGACAGATTTCCACTCACTTGTTAGAGGTGGAAAAAAACCATAAAGTGTAATTCACTTTGCTTCTACTTTTCCCTGCCTTCTTTGTAATGTATGAACTGCCCTTTAGTTTTCTACACATCTACAGAATGTTCTCTCGCTCCAGGATGATTGCTCAAATTGGACCCATCTTTGCCTCCAGTGTAATGTTGGGATGGCAGGCAAGTATCCTAGGATAAATGCCAAAAAATGTATTTAGATACCATTCGGACCCATCAGTGCAGAAAGAATGAAGATGCTGCTGTAGAGGGGAGCCATTTAATAAAAAATAATTTTCAGAGAAAAGTTCCATCGGTTTTATTATGAAAGGCCTGGGTTCAATCCCTCCTGTAGAAATAGCCAAGAAATCCAAGAAATATCAAGATGACATTTAAAATTCTATGGCACTAACTATCTGATCTCCCAAGTGTTCTGCCAGCACAAGTTCCAAGCATTTTAATGGGACTTGTGTTAGCAAAGAGCTTTCATAATTGAACTGTCTACTAGATTTATATTACTACATTATGCCAGTGTTTCTTTGCATCCCACTTCCAAGAGGACTATAGCCACCCACATATGTCTAAAAGTAAATTAGTAGAGCATAATCTTGCTATCACATTACGATGTGCCTGAGCATGATTCACTTAGCTCCTCATAAGCAAAAGTGTTTTAGTTTCATGCCATGAATTGTCCTACAAAGCCTAGATTAGTGTTAGAGCTCAAACAACTACTTCATTTTTTAAGCCAAACAATAAATGATATCCAATGGAGATCTGTGTCAGATATCAGTGGTTTTCAAAACTGAGGAATTTTAAATAATTGTAACCACCTCCGGTTTGGTTTGCACAGCCCTAGTGTGTAAATTTTACACTGATGTTCTTCACTGCAATTAGAAGCTCCAGTGTATACCAACCCTATAAACGTAAATTTATATGTGTAGACCAAAGGCTGTCAATGTGACTCCTGTGGGTGCAATGGCACCCTTGATATTTCCCATGAAACCTCTGCACCCTCCTCTACCCTACCCAGTGATCCCATGGTCATGAGGTGGTAAGAGCGGTTACCTTATTTTCCCTTGAAAAGTACATAGAGCTGAAGGAGGAAGTTGGAAGAGTGGTGCAATTTCCCACTTCCTCTTTCATCTCTATGTGCTTTTCAAAGGTCAGGTCAATTCTGCTGGGTCCAACTTTTAACCAGATCCCTTGAGAAAAGTGAAATGTGTGTCTTTTCTTTTTATGTCTTGGGTTGGGGGCAAGGGGCTTATACTGTGCACAAAACAAGTTGCCTGACATGCAACCGTTCTGATCAGCATTGTGCATAGGCTTTTCCATTTGTAATTTACTGCACAGTCATTTACTGCAAACACACTTAGTTAAGCACTATAAAACTGCATGGAGAAAATTACTGGGACAATCAAATGTGAATATTTGACAAATTCCTTATGTTAACCATCAAAGAGGCTGTTTATGTACTATAAAGTTTTAGTGCTCACATGTTTCCTTAGTGCATTTTATTCCTACTAAGATTCTCCTGTGGCATTTTAAATCAATGTTTGTGTTTGGTGCAATCCATTATCTGCTGATAGATTCTCTTTCCAAGTTGAAGATTATATTTTAAAACATATGTGGTTCCAGAATTCCGACTATGCTTGAGATGGAATGTGTTTGGGTGAATATTTGTTTATGAATCTCTTGACATTTTCAAGTAGTTGCCAAACCCATTTAGATCTTTGCTGAAGCAAACTACCCTCGATACACTTTGCAGTCCTTCAGATCTTTTAGAGGACGGTTTGATGTGTTATCAAAGAAAGAAACAATGTGTCAAAGCTCAGAATACCAAAGTGTATTGATGTTTCTGTGTTTTTTAAATTCACATTTGGGGGCCATGTCATTTGATTTATTATTTCAACATCTCATCAGACTTGAAAGCAAATTATGCTTATTAAACTGAGCTGGAATCCAATTGCTTCATTGAATAAAGGAAAATTTGTGTCAAAAATGATCTCCACATTTCTTTCTCTCTGTAGCACAGCACTGCCGCGTAATGTGAATGTAGTGTGTGTGCTTATATGGGATTCAAGAATACACAATTAAGAATAACTGGCTCTTAAGATTACCTGAATTATGTGACCCTGAATCCCTGAAGCTTCATTTCATGTCTATCTGAAAAAACCAACAACTAAGAATGTAGAGGGATCACCAAGAAAGGGAGGTCCTTCTCTGTGTGCCCCTTCTGTGAGATGTTGAGGACAGGGGCATCAAAGAGAGAACAGACCTTTTCTGTGATAGTCCCCCATTTATGGAATGTTCTCCTAAAGGAAACTTGCCTACCTCCAACTTTGCCATCTTTTCATCATTGGGCAAATACGTTTTGGTTTTCTCAAGTATTGGAACAACTGTAAGGCTCTGACTTTTAGTGGTATTTGTGGTGATCATTTTTGTGCTGGGTGAGAGAGGCTATCTTTAGTAATGGATTCTGTGGATGATGAAGTTATTGTTTCTGAAGAGCAAGCAGGATTTAGACAAGGCAGATCCACTACAGACCTTTGCTTTGTACTAGCCCATTTTATAGAAAAATGGGGAAAGCATCTCAAAGCACCAAAATTCTGACACGCTTTTTCCATACAAAAGGTGGCAATCACATACCATCAGCACTCAAAATGTTTAAAGCTAAACCCCTAGCACAGATATTAAATGGGGCTCTGATTTGGACAGGCGCTTACCTTGGATCTACAGAAGCTGTTCAATCTAAGTTCCTAAGGCATTTTTTTCTGTTCGATCCTGTGTTCCAAATGCTTCATTGTGCTTGGAGGCTAATCTCCCTTCTGTTGAATTACAGACTTGGTGTAGGACATTTAATTACTGGTTTGAGCTAAATTTAAACCCCATGGGTCTACTACCTTTAGTATCACAAAATTGTCATGAGAGCGCTTGGACTAAAATTGTCAACCAAAAGCTTTACTTTTCTGGTTTATCACCACAACAGTTATTAACACTGGGCTTCAGTAAAGCAAATAATTTAATTAGACAGTGCCTATATGATATTGAACGACAGAATAATTTGTTCATGATAAGGAAATTTTGTCCATGGTATGATTAGTTTCCACCTAGTCATTTTTTATATATTGGCAGCTTATTTACAAAATTTAACAATTCCAAAATACAGGTGTGCCTTCACTTACGCAAGATTGAATATACTGCCTTCAGCTGTACTTGAGGGTTGATTTCAAAAAATTCGGCTGGAAAAAGAGTTATGTCCATGTGGAGATGGCAGTATTGAATCACTTGCTCATGTGCTTCTATCTTACACTCTTTATAAAGATTTAAGGAGTGATGTTATTACCCCTCTACTACTATCCATACCAGGTCACTCAACCATTGGTACTGTGTCCTTTCTTCTAGCTGATCAAGATAATCAGGTGACAGCAAAAACTGCAAAAAAATTAAAAAAAATAGCAGAGGCAATTAGAATAAGATCTATTATTTGATTATTGATGTAAACCTCCAGAATGTATCTTGTATAGTTAAGCTTTTACTTCTATCTTGAGTTCACTTTATTTTATTTTATTGCAATGGCTAGTGGCTAATGCAAATAAAGATTCTTCTGATTCCGATTCTTCCTCTGGTGCCTATGACAATTTGCTAGAGGGTTGTGTGTTCTGTTTGATGTAGATTGGACTAGGATGTTTCAGCTGCAGTTATCACTCATTTAGGTCCCTGGGATTATTTAAATCTCTCTAGACTACCCCCCTCTCATAATTTTATGGAAAGTGGTTACAGCTGTACCCAATCAGACATGACTCAATAGTTAACTCTTTTACATCATTTGCAATCTGAAAGGAACACATAACTTTCCACACTACCTGCAGATGATTTCGTGTGATTTTCATTTTTATAGTTGCAAAGTAGAAGTGGTATATTGTAACCTAAAACAGGAGAAGGTCATATCAGACCCTCTAGAGAGATGTGTGAAGCCTTTGGCTCTCCAGATGTCGCTGAGCTGCAAGTTCCATCAACCATAGAAAGCATGGCCAGTGCCCCGGGATAATGGGAGTTGTAGTTCAGCAACATCTGGAGGACCTCACCTGCTTTCTGGCCCAGATAGGCAAAATGTGGTTCCACCCCATTATATGTACCCCCAGCAGCTTTTGAACTTAACAGCATAAGAAGAACCTGCCTGTGGGAACCAGCAAACAGAATTTGAGCACAAGATCACTCTCCCTTCCTTTGGTTTCCAGCAATGGGTATTCGGAAGCATTGGTGCCTCCAATGGTGGAAGCAGAGCCTAGGCATTAAGGCTAGTAGCCATCAATAGTTTTCTTCATGAATTTGTCTAATCCTTTTTTAAAGGTATCCAAGTTGGTAACCACCCATGCCTCACTGGGACTATATTGCATGAAGAAGTACTCTCTTTTCTCCATCCTGGGTCTTCCAACACTCAGCTTCATTGGGTGTCCATGAGTTCTAGTGTTATGAGAGAGGGAGAAAAACTTTTCTCTAGCCACTTTCTGCTTGCCATGCATAATTTTATGAACTTCTACCATGTTGCCTTTTACTTGCCTTTTCTGTAAGCTAAAAAGTCCCAAATGTTGCAACCTTTCTTCAAAGTGAGTCTCCCCATTCCCTCGATCATGTTGGTAGCCCATTTCTGCCATTCTATCAGAATGCCTTCTTTTCTGTTCATTTTCTCCTCATTTTTCCTGGATTATCAAGGATCTTCCCTCTCTCACACATTTCAGATGTAGCTTCAAAATAATTGGAAGGTGTGGTATTTCAAACAAACAAACAAAAAACTTGGTTTTATTCTCCTTGTTGAATTGTTGTTGGGGTTTTTTTTTGGGGGGGGGGTGAGGAGTCTGAGATGATGATGATGATGATTTTCTGTTTGGTTGTTTTCCACCCTAGGTTCGTTTGGGAGGAAGGGTGGAATATAAATTTAATCAATAACAATCAAAGCAAATTGGCCATGGCCCTGTGGCTCTTGGCATGCTTTACTGAGTTAAACATTTACTTTCCAACCTCTTAAAAAATCCAATCCTACTCCCATCGGCTCTAAACACTGCTTGGAAAAGGAGAAGTGCCTCTTGTGATTGCCATAAGGGACAGCCAATCATACTTCACAGTAGTTGATTGAGGTGGGATTGTCATGATTATCACAAGGGTTCTTCTTAACCACCAGTTTTCTACAGGAAACAGGAAATTCCTATTACCTAGTTCTCTAAGAAAGGTTGCACACCCAGTATTTTTTCTAGAGCCAGACTTTTGGTCCTAAGTCTCAGACATCAAATGATCAACAGAGATAACAGCAGGCGATGGAAGGGAGTGTGGCATAATGGGGGAGAGGTCTGCATCAGCAGTCATCATAAATATACTGGGACTAATCACATTTCACTTACTTCTCCCGCCTCTCTCTCTCTCTCTCTCTCTCTCTCTCTCTCTCTCTCTCTCTCTCTTTTAAAAAAACAACTTAAATAGGATGGAAGTTTCAAAGCAACCAACTAGGATGGTGGGGGAGCTGTTTTGTCCTTTTCTAATTATCTTTAAAGCTGGGTTTGTAATGATGGGCTGTCAGTGAAACACTGGCAGAAGATCCAAGTGCTGTTGCCATGCTGGGGGAATAAAGATGGCAGACACATATAGAACCTCTGGCAGTGCTTTGCTGAGCAGCACAACTGGAAGCTCAAACAGAGCATGGCTTAGGGAGACAAATCAAGCAGGATAGTAGTGCATATCCACAAGGGAAGAATTGCATGGGGAAGCAGCCAGGGTGGGTACCTTGACTTGGGTTCCCAAACCTGGTAGCACCACTGTGTGCTTCAGGCTAAAAGTCTAAATGCCACTATGGATGTCTAGTCACACTCTGAGTGAAGACATGAACACATCCTGGTTTTTTGTTTTGTTTTACTCATTTGTTGTTATGCTTCCCATTGTTAGCTATTTCACAGCTGCATAGAACAGTTTGGATAGGAAATGATCCCAAGGATGTTTATTTGGATATATTCCACTGTAATATTTTTCACCAAAAATAATAATAGTTTTTTAAAAAGACTAAATAAATATGTTTCAGACTGTGGTACTAGATATGCAGAATCCCAGTGGTAATTCATCTGCTGAGAACACCATCATCTAATGTCCCTATAGGATTCCAGCTTAGTCTCAACAATTGTCAAAACACCACCAGGAGATTCTTCATAGTAAAATTGCTTGCCAATTACCTGAATTTCAGCAAGATGAGATAGAAATATCTGAGTCCACATGGACCATGTTGTTGTTGTGTTTGTTGATTATTATTCCTTCATCTTCTTCATCAGTATTACTAGAGTTCTTCAATATATGGCATAATGAGAATACAAAGTTTGTTGTTGCAAGAGATCTTACTGTGCTAAAAACAGCATCTATTTCCGAAAAAATGAAATCATAGTTTTGAAAGGGGGGAGGAGTTAATAGTAAGAAATGCCCTCATTTATAAAACACAAATTTCCACCCTGGAAAACAACACACATCTATGCTGAGACTTGAGACCTCAAAGGTGTTTCATTCTTGCCACCCAAACCAAAGCTCCTTCCCAGAAACAATTAGCTTGAGTCAGCCATGTGACTGGAGAGGATCAGCAAGACAGGCAGATTTGAAATGGGAGAGCCTTCTGTACTGAACCATTTCCAAGCTGAAAAGCATGATATCGGCAAAGCAGGAACAAATAAATGGAAACATCCCGAGTTACCTTTCTATTAATGTCTGTGCAGCTCCATAGAGCTGTTCAGTTTTCATAAATTATTGTTTCTGAAAGAACATATACTAGTTCTGGCTTTTATTTGTTTGTTTGGTTGTTTCTTTGTTTTGTCTTCCATGCTATTATGAAGTAATATTTATCCTTCACAACCCCCAGCTTACTGCTCTCTTTTCTGACACTCCCCCCCCCCCCCGATTATCTCCTTTTCCAATGTGTGTGGAGATCACTACCCAGTGCTCAGAATTAGCAACTCATCTCTACTGAATGAATTCTGAAGAGGCAGTTGGGTGGGGGTGAAAGGAGGGAGGAAATGCTGCTGCTCATTGCTTTCCTTGCAATTCTCATTTGGACTACAGCTTGTAGAAAATTGAACTGAACTACCTTCAGCTTTACAGCAGCTGTGAGGTAATTGTTCTGATTGCTCAAGCCGAAAAGTATTTCTTTCTTTCTTCTAGTTTTGCAAATATGCTGAAATAATCTGATAAATGCTTATTGCCTACATTCTAAATCCTTCCTATACTTTTCTGTGTAACGTTTGTGGGATCATTATGATAGGGGGAGGGGGGAGTTTCCTGTACACCTTTATTGCGCAACGTGCATACCGCACAGTAAGAAACACATGTAACTGTCATAGCTTTCCTCCCATTAATTCTAGGAATTGTAGTTTACCCTCACAAAGCTCTAACTCCCAACACCCTTGGCAAATTATAGTTCCTTTGGGGGAAAATAGGACATAAATATTCACCCAATCCTTTTGTGGGAAAGGGAAATAAGATAAAATGAGGTAACAAGTGAATGCTTAGCTTTCTTCTTGTGCAAAGCAAAGTTGAATGAGAATAAACCCAGTTAGCTCTAGACTGGGGATCCATACTGGGGACCTAGGAATCTGTAGGGATCAGCTGCACTACTGATGTCCCCATGGTGGCTCACTCACATGGCAAATACAGCAGAATTGAAGTCACCACCTACCAAGAGACTTCAAGCCTGAATATTACAGGGATTGATTGCACGATCAGCTTTCATCTTGCAGCCAATCCACAGGTAGTGACTTCAAGCCAGCTTACTGGGATCAGCTGCAGGAATAAGTTCCCATCTGAGGATACAACCATGTCTTTACCTGCTTCACCTCAGACATACAAGAAGGCCAGGTGGGCTTGGGGATAACAGCTCCATGGGCCATGCTTGACCCACAGCCCAATAGTTTCCCACCCCTGCTGTAAGTTATTCCAAGCCAAACACTTAAATACAAACAAAATCCTCCAGAAGCACATCAGGCTAACAGATTATGTCAAGTTTTCCTTTAGTTGGAAAGTTCTTTTTAACTTTGAACAGCACAGTTCTAGTAAGATGACTGGTAAATGGGCGTTTAATTGAAACACATACAAAAGAAGACTAGTAATGAAAAATAGCAAAACAACAACAAAAACCCACTATTTTAAATCATACTATTACAATTAAAACCAGAGACACAAGTCAAATGAGACCCTGAAGGATAGTGATAAATACTTAAATACAATAATGCAACCAAATGTGAAAAATGGTAGCTTCTAAAAACAGGACTTCTTTGCACCCATTTTTTTATCCAAATCAGCTTCAAACATTGAAAATTTCACAAAAAGCTGTGTAGTATCCACTTATGACTGGGAAACCTCCCATTAACATTGAAGGCACCAAAATTGATAAAGGGAGTATGGAACATCTTTAGAATGAGAAGAGGTTAATAATATTAATTCTCTTCAATTTAGGAAGAGACAGCACAGTGTCATAATAAAGAAATATAAGATTCTATAATTGAATTGACTTACTGTTCCATTGGATACTAGAATAGGCAAGTACTCCAGAAAATTAATACCAGAATAGTTCTAGTTTAGATAAAATCAATAGGGTGGTATGTGACTAAGTTATATTCAGAGAAGACCTATTGGAGTCAAAAAAAGGTAGCCAATTGGTTCTAGTGGGCCCATTCTGTGTATGACATAGATACAATCCATAGTACCTGAATTATATTTGAAGCTCTTTGCTACAGAGTATAGTGATCATCAGAGATATTGAGTTTTTGACAAAGAGACCTGCCAAATCAATGAAAAACAGGAAATTCACTATTTGTTATGTAAATGGACTCTCACTAGAGCACCTGAATTTTATAGGCCTGTTGGAATCCTGATAGTCTTCCACACCTTTCATCTATTCACAAGGGAATATACCGTATTTTTCGCCCTATAGGACGCACATTTTCCCTTCCAAAAATGAAGGGGAAATGTGTGTGCATCCTATGGGGCGAATGCAGGCTTTCGCTGAAGCCTGGGGAGCGAGAGGGGTCGGTGCGCACCGACCCCGCTTGCTCTCCAGGCTTCGTGCACCTCTCCACAAGCAGCTGGGAGCCCAGCGCTGGGCTCCCGCTGCTTGTGGAGAGTTGCCTGCATACTGAAGCCTGCCCGCGCTGAGCTCAGCGCGTCCAGGCTTCGCAGACCTCTCCACAAGCAGCGGGAACCCAGCGCTGGGCTCCCACGGCTTGCAGAGAGCTGCCTGTTTGGGGCTGGGGCCCTTTATTTCCCCCCCCCAAAAAAAACTAGGTGTGCCTTATGGGACGGTGCGTCCTATAGGGCGAAAAATACGGTATTTGGGTTATAGATTTCCTACACACCCCTAGTGGTATAGTGAAAAGCATGATTATTAGCAGTATTGGTACTTTGCAAGTACTAAGTGGCAGGTGTGCTTGCAGGAGCCAGGCCCTGTGACCAATAGGACTTTGCAGGACTGGGGCTTTCCTAAGTTTGTTCTGAAGAGGCAAGGCACGGCCTCACAGGTGAGGCCGATTGGTAACTCACAGCACCTGGTGGCAAGAGCTGGGAAGGGTTATAAGTTCAGCTTTTCCCTTCGGCTCTTTGCCACAGCAACACGCTCCCTGCCTTGCTGCGTTTGGTTTCTTGCTTACTGATCCTTGAACCTCGGCTTCCTGACTCCCTGCTTCTCGGACCCCTGCCTTTGTGCCTCCTTGCTTCCTGACCCTTGGCTTTTTGACTCCCGGCTTTCTGACCCTCGGACTCTTGGCTTCCTGACTCCTGGCTTCCGGACCCCCGTTCCTGCTCCCACCCCGCCATCTTGTCCCCGGTCCCGACATCCTCAGGACTTCTACCACTTGTGAACCACACCATGACGCTAAGTATTAGCATGACTGCACAGGTTTTATTTGTAAAAAGGAAGGGGACATGCCCTACCTTTCCAGGAAGTCTGCAATGTTCAGTCCCTTGTAGGGTTGCCTTATTCTGAAGAGCAAAAAAGAGGACACATTTGCCATCTTCAACTTTTAACTACAGATTGTTATGACAACTCTACCCATGAAAAAGAGGACAAGTCCTGGAAAAAGAGGACATATGGAAGCAGTGATGGCAGGAACAACAGCAACCACTAGACATAGTCCCAATGTTTTTGTAATATTATTCTAGGTTAGAGTGCTTCCTTGGATAATATGGGTTTGGATGACACACACACAAACATGCATGCATATGTGTGTGTGAATATAAAATACACTTTCTATATGTGTGATCTCTTCACAGCAGAATTCTACATCAGTCTGATGTCTGTACCACACAAATATGAGGAATGTATCAAGGATTCATTTGAGTTCCTGCTGGTAGCTCCTGCCCTCTTGGACTCAAGTAGTGTGTGAAGTGATCCCAAGGCCACGACATCCTCAGAAAAGTCTGCAGAGCAAGAGTCTTTGGCTGCAACTGTCAGGGTCATTTGGGATTTGGAGAGAAGGATAAATGTAAGGCTAGAGTTGCTGGCAATGAAAAGGGATGTTTTTGCTCTACAAATGCTGTAGACAGAGAAATCTCTTTAAATTCAGAATGAGGAACTGAGTGCAAATGGATATGAAATCTGACTCTGGGTGTTGGAGCAATCCATTTAGCTTTTTATCACCCCATTATCTAAAAGTCTGGACGGGGGTGGTGCTGTGGGTAAAACCTCAGTGCCTAGGACTTGCCGATTGCATGGTCGGCGGTTCGAATCCCCGCAACGGGGTGAGCTCCTGTCTTTCGGTCCCAGCTCCTGCCCACCTAGCAGTTCGAAAGCACCCCCAAGTGCAAGTAGATAAATAGGGACCGCTTTATAGCGGGAAGGTAAACGGCGTTTCCGTGTGCTGCACTGGTGCTGGCTCGCCAGAGCAGCTTCGTCACGCTGGCCACGTGACCCGGAAGTGTCTCCAGACAGCGCTGGCCCCCGGCCTCTTAAGTGAGATGGGCGCACAACCCCAGAGTCGGACACGACTGGCCGGAATGGGCAGGGGGTACCTATCTAAAAGTCTACTAATGGCATCGGAACAATTTTGATCATCTAAATTCAGCCTCTTATGCAATATTGTTGATATGGTGCTTTCAGTCTGGGTTCTATTTTGCAGCTTTATTCTAAAAATAACAATTGATTTACATACAAACTCCATAGCATCTACATTGTTCCCCTCAAGTTTTTTAAAACTTCAAATATGTGCTTGCTGGATTTCATTAAGCTCCATAAACTTGCTTTTTTCTCTTTACCCACAGTCCAGTTCTTCCTCTTGTTGAGCTAACAGATAGGCATGTTCCAAACTTTCACTTTGGGTGAAAGTGAAAGTTTTATTTTTGGGATATGGGAGTGCTTCTGCCATTTTGGAGATGAATACAGTGTGCTGGAGCCAAAAGGGTGGGGGAAGAGAAATGATGGGGGAATTTATCTGGGGAACGGGCTGAGATAGAAATATGTAATGTGCGGTGGCCAGAGAAAAAGAAAATGCAAAGGAGAAAGGGTGTTGGAAACTGAAAGCCACAACAGAATAGCAAGTGATCTTATATTGTTAGCAGGCTAAGAGCCTGAAAAGTTCAAATTCCATAATTCAGTGGAGCTCAAGAGAATTTCCTTCTTCACTTATCATTTCTCCAAGCCGGGTCCTTCTGGGAGACTGAGGAGATGCAACTTATTTCTCAAAGCAATGAACTATTCAACCCTGTTATCAGTACTGGAATGATGTTTCTTTTAAGTAGTCTTCCATCCTCAGAGAACATCTATTATTGCACCTCAAGGAAATTTGCATGGGCTTTAAAAGATGCTGTCATTCAGATTCCCTTAGCGGAATGTTTAGGCAATTTGTAATTTAATAGAGAATTCACACTCCTTTCTTTACTCTAACAGGTCGCCTCTCCTTTTTCTCATTTTTTAAAAAATATTCTTTTTATGTAACATTGTAACCCACACTGAGCATACAAAGTGCTGTGATTAAGCTGCAACCCAGTGACCTTAATTATGTGTTTTCTAAAGGCTTTCCAATTAGGCTGCCAGGATTTAAAGCATCTGAGCTCCCATGTGACTGTGTCTCTTTTTTTAATGAAAAAAGGAGAGTGATAGCAATGATAACAAAACATACTGGTTTAAGTGTATGCCGCCGTATTCCACTGGCTTACGTTTGTGGTGCATCTGTTTCTAAAATGGTGTATTTTCTTCAGAGCAATTCCCCTTGCCTCTGGCTGAGCTAGTCCCCTTTTCAATTGATGTACATCACAGGATCCTATATAGATTTGCGCTCTAAGGCTTTTCACTGTTCTGTAAAACTTTTTTAGCCTTAGACCGCTACCTTCAAGAGATTGATTTGTTGGGAATTCAGATAGAGCCTCTCCATATGAATTCAGTTCCCCTGTTAACGAAGGAAGAACATTTTTGATGCTTTAATTCCCCCCCTCTAAAGATTTCATCCCCTTCACTGCATCTTCCTAGTATTTGTTCTTTTCCAATGGCACCCAGAAGATGTGTAAAGCATTCACATTGCAACAGAGGAAGCAGGGGGAGGTGGGTGGAAAAACCCTGGACACCTGCCTTGAAAAGTACTATTAGATGATATCACAGAATGAGGGGATAAAACAAGATAGAGTCAGAATGAACTTCCTCTTCATTTTCTCAGTCTGTCCCTTGGGCTCGCCAGTTTTATCTTGAAGTCTGAACATACAAACGGTAACTGATTTTATCTGCATGACACAGATGCGTTGCCTAGGACACTGGTAATTGGACATGGGGTTGTTCATTTTCAAGTCATTGGTTCAGATCAAGACCAGACTGACAGCAATGAAAAGTTGCTGCTATCTGATGGTTGTTTGGCCTACTAGAAATGAGTTGGTGGCCTACATCAAAGCCCCAAAGGGGAAAGTGTTTGTGTCACTAAAGCCACAACTAACACTAGGGATTGGAGAGAAAAAAGAGCAATTATCTGGGGACTGAATTACAGCTGTGCTTGCACCATCACTAAAGCATTTGGCATGGCCAAATGAAGAAATCTCGACTGCTCCTTTTCTAGCAGTAAGGGTGAAACTAGACATTATAGAAGCTGCAGAAAAGAACAGCCCTAAATCGTATTATCCCCCCTCGTTATCCTTTGCAACATCCAGTCAAAGAAAATAGGTTACATGATGCCAAGTGTTGTTATCCCCCCCCCCGCCCACCAACCTTATCTACTGAACTGAGAACCCCCTTGATGCCCAGAAATTGCAGATTGCAAGAGCATTGAAAGGTGCAGTGCAGTGATATCCAAAGACACATTAGGTATTGTAGGGTTGCAACTAGACATGATGTGGGAGATGCATGATTTGAATATTCAGAATGTTTCATAAAATTATGGAAGGCCGTGCAAAATGAACCCATAGGATGGAGAGGTGTGAATCATTTTACTCTTTGCCATTTTCTCAGCTTATTTATTTATTATATTTAGACACTGCCTTATCCTACAATGAACTCAAGGCAGTGTACATAGTTGACCCCTCCCTATTTTATCCTCACAACAACCCTGTGAAGTAAGTTAGGCTGAAAGACAACCACAGGTCCAGAGATCACGTAGTGAGCTTCATGGCTGAGTGGTACCATCAACAAAGGTGGCCCCCTCTCTACTAATCCCTAACTGAAGATCATTTATAGGCACAGGAGAAAAGCTGGTACTGAGGTTCACCACCTCACTATCATGAGTATGTCCTATAGGAAGACTGGGGGAGACATTTGATTTGGTTTGCATTTTAATGTCAACCTACCTCAGTCATACTTCCAAAATTAGGAAACCCACAGCCTATTTGCACACAGAACTCCAGTAGTAACTCAGAAAGCTCCACTGCTGGAGGCTTCTCTACTCTCTCTACTCTCTACTCACATGGAACCTGCCTTTTGCTTTTCATTTGTGTTCCTGTGATGGGAACCCTAAAGTACCCTCGAGCAGCCTTCTCATTTTGTTCAAGGCAATCCCTCTCCTTGGGTAAAATAATCTTTAAGAGTTCTCCTCAGAGGAATCACATTGTTCAGTATTAGCAATGCTTCACAGGACCTAGGCTGGATTCCTCTAGCCTTGGTCAACCTTCCCTTCCTTACTTCCAATTCCCCAGTGTCCTCCTCTCTCTGCTTGTAATTTTATTCAGTCTATCCAGAACACAAAAGCCTCATAGCTTAAAAGAACAGATATCTTTCTATTTTCTACAAAATTGGGAGAGTTCAGGAAGAACCCATATTGCTTTTCTTGAGAATGGTGCTGTGCAGGGCTTAAGGGAAAATAATGAAGACTAGCCTACCATAGACTTTCCATCATAGCCTTTATCCTTATGAGAATGTAAAGTCTGTAGGCTGCTTTTCCAAGGTAAAGACAGCCCAATCCCAATTAGGAAATTGACACAGAGGGAAATGAGATCTGTGTCATGGACCCAAACCAATTCTAGATCACTATTAATGTTGTAAAAGGCAGGAGATCCTAAGTATCCTAACCTGAGACATCCTGCATCATATCCACTTTGATCCTTAGATGTTATAGAAATGAGGTGAACAAGATGCATTTTTGTTGCTGTTGGCACCCACCTGTCTCGCGAGAGAATGGAGTGTGCCTCCAGAGGTCACTGAAGTGACCTTCCATAGTGTGCAAGCCTGGGCATTGTGTATGGGGGTCCTGGACTGCCCAGATAACAAGACCCCCCTCTCGGCCTTGTTGATGTGGTCCAAAGGAAAGTAGAGCAATACCTTTGGCACCAGCTTGGCTGCAGGGGTTGCCAGAAGTAGCCATACAAGGCAACATCCAACCTTCTTTGGGACCCCACTCTGCATTTGTGCAGGGCTTACTCCTTAGCCTTTTCTTCTCCCAAAGATGTCCTGCAAGGCAGCAAAAGTTTAAGATCTGAGTTTTAATCCTGCTTGATGGGCTACCTTCCCAGGTTGATGAGCCCCATCCACCCCTCACTTCCCCCTACAGCACATGCAGAAACAACATTCTTGACAGTTGGACTCACTATTAGTCTCATCCACTCAATCCACTGTTTCCTGTCTTTGCATGCAGCTCCCTAACTCATAGGAAGAATAGTTTTGTGCCGTTCATAGAATTAGATGAACTATTTACTATTAATGGTACACAACAATTCTTCAGGTATTCTGATTCATTGCCTATCATGAGAATGACAGATGAAATAAAATGATGTTAAAGCACAACATAAAATATGGGTTGGATCGTGAGTTCTGTAAGGAGGGCATCCTTGAGTCTTGACTCATCCTTCATCCTGTAGTCATCCAAGCACCTAGAGGATGGAGTACCCTCTAGTACAGCTAGGAAAGGACACAGGAGGAAGGGAAAATCTGCAAATCTTCCCTAACCTTTTTTGTTCAGAGGGGTGCTCTCCTGGAGCCAATGGAAGCCAGAGTGGGAAGGAGGGTGGGTTATCATATGTTCAAAAAAATTAAAAAAATGAACAAAACTCTGAAAGACTGGCAGGCATGAGAAACCATATTGTAATTTTTTCCTACATTTCTTTCTGTTCCTCTTAAGGTGCTGCTCAACTCAGTTTTGCTTTTGGTGCACATACAGTTTGCTTCTGCACTCAAATGTGAGACGCAAGAGATTGTCATAAAACGTTCAGCATGTCCAGTAAAAGAAGGGAAGGGAGGTGAAAACCCCAGTCAGAAAGCAAGGAAATGCTGCAATTTTAATGCGTTTCACTCAAGGGACCTCCGGAAACTGCTGGTTTTACGATGCAGTCATTCAGAAAAAAGCAGGCAATGGGGTCTATTACAGGCTGGTGTTTCAGGAGTCCCAAATGGGGATGGTGGCGGAAATCCTAAGCCTTAGCAACCACAAGGAAAGCAAATGCACTTTCGGGAAGGTATTTGTAGGAAACAGAGAATGGAAGGGGGGGGGAATCAATTCCTGCAATGGTTCACTGCTAACATCTCTGACACACAAAGGCTTGGTGTACATTTACATATTCTGCTGCTGCCAGCGGACACATTTGTGCTATTGATAAGGACCCCTGCTATTTATGCTTGGAGGTGCTGGATGAATTAGTGTAAGGGAGCTTGCTGGTTTCAAATCACTTATTCTGGAGTAAAATCAAAGTGTGGCTTCCCCTGTTCTCCTCTTAGATAAATAATGTGCATATTTGTTACAGTAGGCATTACACAACTTCTTCTGAGTTGTCCTGCATGTTTGTAAAACCCGGTCGACATTCATAGTTCTTAATGGAGAAGGGAAAAGGGTAAATGAGATACAGAGATCCCACTTATGAAGCAGTACATTCCTACCCACAGACTGGCGCTTCTTCCAAAGGAAGTATTTTATTTATGCATCTATTTAAAAGTATTTCTAAACCATGTAATATTTAAAAAATATCCAAATATGCAACATTAAAAATAATAAAACAGTATAATAAAAACAGAGTCAGGATAATAAAAATCAGTAAAATAGTACTATAAAACAAGATAAAAGCAGGAATCTAGTAATAACTGCAGCCTTATGTGTTGGGAAAAGCCTGGACAAAAAGATACATTTGTACATGATTTCTGAAGGAAGTGATAGATAATGCTTCATGTTTGAGAGAGGCAAGGACATTCTGGAGTGCAGGGGCAAGAAATTCCTATTTGTGGGTAGCTGCCTTATGATATTCTGCAGGATATAGTGCCATGAGTAAAATATTTCCCCAGAAGATCTTAGCAATGCTTATATTAAGCATTTTCTGAATGCCTTTCTCTTGTCTCATCTCTGCTATCGTACTGACTGGAACACCACTCAAGGACTTGATGAACACATGAGAATCGTCCACCATGTGTGGAAGTAAACAAACACATGCAATCTGTACACTGATTGCACACCTGTTCAGTGTAGCATTTGAATGAGACTCATGTGATGTGGCACACACTAGTGCTTTTCAGACTTTTTAAAGCATGGAATTCAAGGGCCACGGTGTAAAATGCCCATTTTCATTTCTTCCGTTGCTAAGAGTGCAGCCTGTGTGATGCATCTTCGTTGGTGAGTAGGGAAGCTGTATTGAGACTGTGTCCCTCTCAGTTAGACAAACAGCACATTTGGGTTGCCCACCTGCTGTTCTCTTCTGCCAGCTGACAAGCCACACATTTATTCCCTCAATCAGGGAGCTCTTTGCATTGAGAGAAGCTGGAGCTGACACACACTGGAGTGCTTTAATGTTATTCACCCCATCCATTGGCTGTAATTCAGCAGCCACCATTATAACAAGCAAAGCTCGATGTGATAATAGGCTGCAACAAGGTAAATCTTTGTAAGTTTGACTCTCAGCACTTGTAGCTGGAAGCTTATCACGAGCTCTCTCTCCTTTTAGGATGCAGCTGTTTTTATAGCTACAGATTTGGGGATATTAGTTTATTACTGGTCTGGAATAATAGTGCTATGTACAGAGTTGGCACTGTGTTTATGGCAGCTTTCACCAACCTGGTGCCTTCCAGATGTTTAGGACTACAGGACTACAGCTTCTATCAGTTTGGGATTGCAGTACAGAACATCTGGTGGGCATGAGTTGGTAAAGCCTGATTAAAGGAAACTCTATATATATATATATATGCTTTCGTAGATTTATATATTATATATATATATATATATATATATATATATATATATATATATGTGTGTGTGTGTGTGTGTGTGTGTGTGTATGATTATATCATGGATGTAAGCATTGTATTTGGTATCTGATGACACACTGAATGAAGTACTGATCAATTAAGGCACCTTGGTGAAACATGGAAATTATCAGAAGGAAACCAAAGCATTATTAACAGGAGCAGAACATGGAGTTATGCCTTTTTACATGGAAACACAGAGAACCTCTTAATTCACATAGTTATTTCTGAAATTGTGTCATCTGCATGCAGTGTTTTTATTACCCCCATTTCATATATCCAGAGCAGTGTGCAAATAGTCTCTTGAAATTCTCCACCTTACTTACCGGCAGAGAAATTGCGTTTCACTAAACTTCCCCAATAGAAGAAAAAATTATCTAGGACTTTCTCAGTCTGGAAGTAGCACAAAGTTTGTTTGTTTTTTAAATCTTTCTTCCCTAAATTATTCTTTCTTTCTTTGTTTTGCTGTCGCTGCAAGTGACAGCAGGACCAAATGTACTGACTGTCTAGCGGCCATTTTGTACAATGCCCTGGACCTAGTGTCATTTTAGTGCCATTGTTGGGGGCAGGTGAAGAATGGTGGCCACCCCCCCCCCAAAATAGTGGAGAATATTCAGAAAAAATTCTACAAAGTAGCTTCTTCTTTCCCCCTGAGGTGTAGAAAAACAAAAACTCCTGAAATTATCTTGGGGTGAAAATTGCTGAATAACTTTGGCTTAGTGTTATAAACAAGAAACAAAAAATTATCAGAAGCATTCTGGTGTCACAGCTATACCAGATGGCTGGTTAAACTGCCATGGCTGCTTCTCACATACTGGAGTACAGATACATGCATTTTTGGTACTTTTGTACTACAAAAATAAGTGTAGATAGGTTTATTTACACCATCTTAAGCAGCTATCTAGACATTGACTTGGAAAGGGAGGCACAGAGGTCTCAATGAGGAATGTCCTTTCGTTTTGTAGGTCAGGTTGCTGAGGTCAGGGATGGTCCCCTAAATGGACCATGTCCTTCCTAACAGTGACGGATGCCTTCTGCTGTGTTATCATGTTTCCATCCTTCCTCCAAATAATTCAAGGCAGCGTGTAAGGATTCCCTCAATTTTATATCCACAGCAATCCTGTGAGATAAGGTTAGGCTGAGTGAAACATACCATAGAATCATAGAATCATAGAATCATAGAGTTGGAAGAGACCACAAGGACCATCGAGTCCAACCCCCTGCCAAGCAGGAAACACCATAAGAGCACTCCTGACATATGGTTGTCAAGCCTCTGCTTAAAGACCTCCAAAGAAGGAGACTCCACCACACTCCTTGGCAGCAAATTCCACTGTCAAACAGCTCTTACTGTCAGGAAGTTCTTCCTAATGTTTAGGTGGAATCTTCTTTCTTGTAGTTTGGATCCATTGCTCCGTGTCCGTTTCTCTGGAGCAGCAGAAAACAACCTTTCTCCCTCCTCTATGTGACATCCTTTTATATATTTGAACATGGCTATCATATCACCCCTTAACCTCCTCTTCTCCAGGCTAAACATGCCCAGCTCCCTTAGCCGTTCCTCATAAGGCATCGTTTCCAGGCCTTTGACCATTTTGGTTGCCCTCCTCTGGACACGTTCCAGTTTGTCAGTGTCCTTCTTGAACTGTGGTGCCCAGAACTGGACACAGTATTCCAGGTGAGGTCTGACCAGAGCAGAATACAGTGGCACTATTACTTCCCTTGATCTAGATGCTATACTCCTATTGATGCAGCCCAGAATTGCATTGGCTTTTTTAGCTGCCGCGTCACACTGTTGGCTCATGTCAAGTTTGTGGTCAACCAAGACTCCTAGATCCTTTGCACATGTACTGCTCTCAAGCCAGGTGTCACCCATCTTGTATTTGTGCCTCTCATTTTTTTTTGCCCAAGTGCAATACTTTACATTTCTCCCTGTTAAAATTCATCTTGTTTGTTTTGGCTCAGTTCTCTAATCTGTCAAGGTCGTTTTGAAGTGTGATCCTGTCCTCTGGGGTGTTAGTGTTTGGTGTCATCTGCAAACACTAACCAGGTCATCAACATTGGTTAGGACCAGATCTAAAATGGCTGTTCCTCTTGTTGCTTCTCCCACTTTCTGGACAATGAAGTTGTCTGCAAGACCAGTGAGGAATCTGTTTGACCTTATGCTCTTGGCTGAGTTTGACATCCAACAAATATCCGGGTAATTGAAGTCCCCCATTACTACTATCTCCCTTCCTTTTGCATGCTTGGCCATCTGTTCCAGGAAGGCATAATCTATGTCCTCCGTTTGGCTTGGGGATCTATAGTAAACTCCCACAATGAGGTCACTGTTATTCTTCTCTCCCTTAATTTTGACCCAAATGCTCTCACTTTGGCTTTGAGGTTCTAAATCTTGGATCTCTTCACAGGTATACACATCCCTGACATATAACGCCACTCCTCCTCCTTTCTTGTCTGGTCTGTTTCTCTGAAATAGATTGTATCCCTCCATTATTACATTCCAATCGTGGGACTTATCCCACCAGGTTTCAGTGATGCCTATTATGTCATATTTAGTTTGCTGTACCAAGAGCTCAAGCTCATCTTGTTTATTTCCCATGCTTTGCGCAGACATTGTGTACATTGAAGTCTGTACCCTCTGTACACTGTACCCTCCAACATTTCTCCGTTGAAAATAGGGACATCCCATTCCATAATGATAATTTTACTATTTATACCCCACACATCTTACTGGATTGCCCCAGCCACTCTGGGTGGCTTCCAATGCATTAAAAACACAATAAAACATCAAACATTTTTTTAAAAAACCCTTCCCTATGCAGGATTGCCTTCAGACAGCTCAGGGGTTGGATAACGCTGTACCCTCCAACATTTCTACAGTGAAAATAGTGACATCCTGAGGAAAAGTCGGACATTCCGGGATCAAATCTGAAACCGGGACAGTTTCTCTAAATCAGAGACATCCCTGGAAAATAGGGACATTGAAGGTTGTGGTGAACTTGTGCACGGTCATACAGAAAGCATCATGCTGATAAGGGAATGGAACAGAATCAGAAAGTGCTGTAAATCCATAAGCTTACTTTTCAGTGTCTATGTATCTAGAGTACAGGCATGCATGAAAAGCTGGTATGCTATAGACACTTTGCCTGTTTCATCTGTACCACTTTATAAGAACATAAGAAGAGTTCTGCTGGATCAGGCTGAAGGCCCATCTAGTCCAGGTGCCTATGTGAAGGCCACAAGCTACACAAGCTGTCCACTTGCCTTCCCCAGCCCTTTCTCATGTCACCACTATCCACTTTAGGGATTTTGGTAAAGTGACAAGGCTTACCAACTTATTTAAGCTTGGCCTACTGCCTTTGTTGAATTTCCCCACTGCTTTGCTTCTTCTCAATATGTGACTTGTATGGAAATCCATGTGTATTTCATGCCCATAATGGGAAAATAGCCCTTTCCAAATTAAATCTGCAGAATAGACTCCTCACTTCTAATTGGCTCTATTGTGCATGAAGCATGAGGAGTGATTAGATGTTCCTGTTCTGTAAGGGCTGTCTGTAGGCTGTGCCATGCTGAAGTTCTCCACTTGAAAGGAAAGCAGAGCCCGGCCACACACTCACTCCTTGTCTGGCTTTGTTAGCATCAGGAGAGCCTAAGGAGGACCGACAGAGTCAGAGAATTAGAATCAAGGGGATCCATCTATGATCTGCCTTCGGATTGCACTCTGAAGTGCATTGACCCTCTTAAATTTGTTTACCATTTTGACCTTTTGAAAATTAAACTCTTACCCTTTTATCTGTGGACAGTGAAACATGGAGGCAAAATTGTGAGCTAAGTATAAGCTGATCAAAGATTCATTAAGAGCGAGTGGCAAATAGCGTATCAAGTTAAATGTACTACACCATTAGATGGCTAAGAGAGTGGCTTCAATAAATTGAATTGTCTCTACAGCTTATGCTACAAAAGGAAAGATAAATAGATAAAGCAGGTGCTCTCAGAAGCTGTAGTGACTAGAAAGCATTGTGTATGCCATAGATAATAATCATTGGGATGCTTCAGATGTAGTGCATGCATGCTCAACAATATGTATTAAGTTGAAAATTTTATTATTAATTACACACTTGCATGGTATTCATTTATTTGTGGTTAACTCAATTTAAAGTGTCATGCATTTTGTTAGAATATGCTTTATGTCATCAGCATTTTCTTTACTGGAAAATATGATTTGGTTTCATATTTTATATTTCAGGCTCACCAGAGACCAGAAAGACTATAGGTATCATTTTCTATTCTCTTCCCCTTTTTAAATTAATGTCTACTTCAGCTAGTTTTTAGGGGTTCTCATCATTTTGGCTGCAATCATCTACCCACTTACCTGGGAGTAAGCCCCAATGAACTTAGTATGGCTTACTACTGAGTAGACATGCATAGCATTGTACTGCTAACCAACACACAACTTTTGCTGCTGGGAAAAGGCTAACATAACTCAATTATTATTGAGTATTTAGGATTATTCTGCGGCTTACCCCAGTCACAGGTCTGGTTTGTCTGTGAATATTCAGAACCAATCAGATGGATGGAAAAACACTTTATTAAATAATAACATGAACAGTTTATAATTATCGCGTAGGTGAGAGCTGATATCCTCTGAAGAATGTGCTAATGACTTTTTTATACATATGCTAAGACTTCTCCAAGGTTACTTTATAATGAGACTCAAAGAAAGCTAAAATAATTCTTAGCAATCTAGAATTCAGATGCCTTCGCAGATTATGAGTTCATACATTATTGTATAATATTCCTAGTATAGTGTGATCCAAGGACTCGCTTTTGCATGTGAAAATGGGGGTTGACATACAGACACTTCAAACAAGTTTCCTGAACAAGGAAGACCAAGCTGTGCCTAGATCTTTTCGTTCTGCATACAGATGCCTATTTCATGCAGCAGATGAGGTTTTGCAAAATCTAATGGGCAGAATTGTGCAAATGGTATATCTTACATTTTGCTGGATGCTCTCTGGATCATAGCTATATTGTTTTCATTACCTTCCTTCGAAGTGCACATCTTTGCAGGGTGAAAGAAGATATTAATTTCATCATGCCTACCATGGCAACTTGGGAGAGGGCGAGAAATGTAAGCATAGAGTTTTCATCTTCTTATTCATCCTAAGGGTTTTGCATATGAGCTGCATTTGTAGAATGGAATATGGCTTATCAGTTAGGCAAATGTGAATGGAAGCAAGTACCCTACATTGTTATGCTCAATTGCACAAGCAGTTAAGCTCACATGGTAACAATCAGCCCCACTCAGCAAGGCCAGTGGTCAAAGATGATGGAAGTCATAAACAATAACTTCTAAAGGCACCATGTTGACTACCCCTGGCATATAGAATCACTGTGCTATGTTAGGGCTTAACTAGATGTAATATTAGCAGCATGATTAGCATGTTGGAAAAATCAAAGTTAGAAACAGAACTGTTAGAATCCAGCTCTAAGACACTTTCAAGAATGTATAACTTGCTGCTAAAATGGAATACACAGGATGAAACGGTTAAAACAGCTATGATAAAATGGGCACAGGTCAGAGGTCTATCTGTTAAGCATCCTCTTTCCCACAGTGGTCAGCTAGGTTCCTATGAGAATCCTACAAACAGGACATGAGTAATCATGGTATGTGTATGTTTGAAAATGAAATACCCAGTATGGAGGGATAGGGAAATGATTAGTCTCTGTCTCACTCGCTGGATCATCACCTTGTCATGGTGAGTGGGCTTGCACGTTCCTATGACCCTTGTGAGCGAAGCTGCTGGGAGTCTCGTACTCCCAGCAGGGTCATCCAAGGCGGTAAGGTCACAGGGGAGGAGCTAGACAAAGAATGATCCAAGAAGTCCAAACTGCAGATCAGGTGGAAAATAACAATTGGTATGCTATGACGACTCACTGTTAAAACCGTGTTCATGGAAGACAATCTGACTTGGCTACGAGTGATTGCCAAAGAAAAAGAAGACAGTTTCTGTGAAATCCACTCTTCCCCAGTGCAGCTATTAGCATGGTTAAAAGCGCTTCAGACAAATTCTTGGAGGATAAGGCTATCAATGGCTACTGGCCATGATGGCTCTGCTCTGGCTGCATGGTTTGAGGCAATAATGCTTCTGAATACCAGTTGCTAAAAACCACAGGAGAGTAGAGTGCTGTTAGACTCAGGTTCTACTTGCAAGCTTTCCAGAGGCCTCTGGTTGACCACTGTGAGAACAGGGTGCTGAACTAGATGGGGGCATTGGCCTGATCTGGCAACTTCTTCTTATGGTCTTACATTCTTACACACACACACACACACACACACACACACTTAAAATGCACAACAAAAATAGAGCAAGGTAGTATACATAAGAACACAACATCACAACAGAATCAATGAAAACATTGATAAAAGAAAATAAAGGAAAATTAAACTCTTATTTTTATCACATGTAGATTAGTTCCTGAGGTATCAAAATTCTCTTTAACAGTGCAGTGTCAATCTCATGCTTGAGTTAAATTCCACTGAATTCAGTGAGGCTTCCTCCCAGCAAGCTATGCCTAGGATGGCAGTCTACATCAGTTTTCTGCCTCAACAACATTTAATGACACATCTAAGTTCTCAAAGACAGATAGGTTACATCAGCTTTCTCCAGCCCTGGTGGCCTCAAAATGATTTGAACCCCCATTCCCATCAATCTCAAACTGCATAGCCAATAGTGGTGGATGAAGGGAGTTGTAGTCCAAAACATCTGGAAAACTCCAAATTGGGGCAGACTGGGCTACACCAAGAACAGATTACATGGAAAAAGTGTTTCTGGAGTGTGCTACTTTAGATTACTTGAAATGGAATGGTATAATTAAACCCAACAACTCCCTGCATATAGAAAACTAAATGTCACGGAAAAAATATCTAGTCTAGTTATTTATCTATGCTAGTCTAGCAAATATCTATGCTAGTTTTCAGTGCACATAGTACTGCTGTTTCCCCATGTGGGGATCATTGAAATATGAAACTTGTTCACCTTAGAGTTATGACATAATGGTTTCCCCCAGGCAGCCACTGCTTGGTATAGAAAATATTGGTATGAAAATACTGCATATCAAGAGGAAGTATAACATGAGGACCAGTACTACACTTCATGACGACAACTGTGTGAGGCACTGCATGTAAGCTGTTTCAAGCGCCTTCTGTGTAATTCTTTTTTTAAAGAAAGGCAGGCCAAGCCTAGCTCATTCCTTTTAAAATAAATAAATACAATACAACGTGGATTAAAGTTCGTGCTGAAATAGCAACAGCACGCACACTTTTGTCCAGTGTGGTTATTGACACTAGGCCCCCCCCCACCGAAGCAACCAACCGCAGGAACCCTGCAGGCGCTTCTAGAAGTTAGACTTCATATTCTGTGGTCTGGATGGGTGCCTGTTGCGCTCAGATTTGGCTGGCAAATTGAGGGCCTGGCTCTGATTTTATACTGCTGCTCCGTCTGATATCAGGCTGGTTCTGCTCTGCAGCTGTTTGGCCCAAGTGCCAAAATGAGCAGTGAATAGACTCTGACCACCTGGCTTGGGTCACCCTGCCAGCTGCCATCTCTTGCCTCAGGCTAATACGCAGGCATGCTGCTGCTCCAGCCTGCTTGCAAGATCCTTCCAGATGCATTCTCAGTTGCTTTCACACCTCATAGTCCTATCTGCATATGGCAAGCCCAAACTCAGGGCTTGTTCAAACCAACTGAAAATGGCTTGCCAATTAGCTCCGGTTGCAGTACACACACACACACACACACACACACACACACACCAGTGTGATGCAATGAATTCCGATGATGTCAGCAGAGACATTTCAGTTTCTTGCCATTCCATCAAGTACTCTGTTGAACTGGCACAACCATCCCTACGAGTGTGCACGAATTCCAATCAAGTTTTGAGCGTCAGGCAGTACCAACCTATTTATTCATATCCTTAATTTGCCTATTTTAAAATGTGAGTTTTTAATTGGATTTTCATCATTGCCATCACTGTTGTGAGGCTCTTTGGCACTCATCCCATCACTGTAGGCAATGTAGGCACAAATCTTTATGTGCAGCGCATCAATATGACTTTAGAAGATGGAGATAAATTGGGCAATTTCAACGACGCAAGTCAAGGCAGCAAAAAGGTCACAATGCTTTTCCAGGGATGCCACAGCCCAATTCTATTCAAATGGAATGAAGCAAAGTGGGACATGCTGGCTCATCCACTCCTCCATGAGTTGGAGGGTCAGCTTCCATAGTGGGAAGCCACTTTTTGTGGACTTTCCCCATGCAATTTAGAACTCTGCATTATCAGGATTGGTGAAAACCAGGTTCCTGACTTGCACAAGTAGAAGCTCCTCCTTGATACAACTCAATATTTTTTTGCTAGCAGAAAAGTATTTATAACCTCTTCTAATTTTATTCCTTATTGTGCCACAAAAATAGTAATTACAAAACCCCAACCACTTGGCTGGGCTTGACTGACTAACCAGCTAAAATTCACTCAGAAGTTAGACCCTCCCAAGTGAGTTCAGTGGACCTTACTCCCAGGTAAGTGGGTATAGAATTGAAGTTTAAAGGTTGCAGTCCTGATCTCTGCAAATTTTACACAGCCACTGTACGGTATTATTGTTTTGTGGTTAATTGTGTCTTCATGAAAAAGAACACATGAACTTTGTTCTCAGGCTTATCTTTAAATTAGCTTGGGTTAAGTCAGCAGAGATATAATTAATTTGCTTAAAATCATTAGATATATCAGTTTTATCAACTAGAGTTGCAGTGAACTAGAAAGTTTGAAAATAAACAAGACAGGAGAAAGAGGAATGAAAGAAGATTTCAGATAAGACAGAAGGAGTATGCACATTGGTCCTAAGTAATCTTCTGATTTTTTGTTTTTGTTCCTATGTTTTCTTATGCTCTTGCATTCTAAGGCAAGTTTAATTGAGATTAATTAGTGGGATAGAAGCTATTGTGAACTTATTGCATGCTTCTAAAGTTTACATTTGTTTATCGAGCACAATTTTGTTAGCATCAGGTGCTGAAGTTCCAGACATCAGCACCAGCATAGAAATTACTTTATTTAGTTCCCACTTGTAAGTTTCTATAGCAACTGCATCGTATAGCAGGAAGCTAATATTCTAGCATATGACTTGATCCTCAACTTGAGATTTTATTGCTATAATTTGGACACACACACAGCATCGTACTGCCCCTGGATCTATTTGCAGTCTACCTGCTTAATCTCATTATTAAATGTATCATTTGAAGTGATACAACCTTTGGCTTCAACAGCAAATAATTTGTCTGGGTTTAATGGCATCCCCAGCTCCCTCAGTCTCTTTGAAAGCAGTTCCTCAAGACAAGAGTCAGATCGCTGGCCATGGTGCTGATGGGTTCTTCTTGACTTTTCAGATCCTGGTTCACTGCATCAGGGCACCTCAATATGTCTTTAGGAGATGGGAATAATTTGGTAACTTTTACAAGCCAAGTAAATGCAGAAGTAAAGCTGCAAGGCACTGGTCAATGATACTAGTCAAGACTAGCTTCTGTCTTGGGCATTTGGCTCATGAAATGAAATGATGAAATGACCTTGCTAATTATGCCTTGCCATTGGTCTTGAAATGAAAACACACACCCTAATCATTGTGCATTAGTGGGACATCTGATTTAGATACTTCACCTAAATGATTCAAATCAGAGCTCAGGGAGCAAATTTCAGCACCATGTGACTGAACTGCATAGGTGCCTGAAAGAAATACAGTGGTTCCTCCGGTTGTGGAGGGGATCCGTTCCAGAGCTCCAGTTGGATCCTGAGATTTCCACAACCGGAGGGACCACTTCTGCGCATGCACATGTGGCGAAACCTGGAAAAATACTTCCGGGTTTGTCACGTTTACATCCTGAAGGATATACAACTGGAGGTTTGTGTATCCAGAGGTACCACTGTATTTGGATAGCATCAGATTCAGAATTGAAAGAATGCCTAGAGTAGGGATGCCCCTGAGCCAGAGGCTTCATAAAAGTCCACCTCAAAGGGAGCTGTGAGCTGTGAGCTGTGAAAGATAACATTTATTTTCCTGCTCAGATTATAATCCAAGAGGGGTTTGCCCAGCTGGCAAATCTTGTGCATGGTCTGAGCTAAACCTTTGCCAGGGATCTTTGGGGCTTTGGTAGTCTAAATTGCCTTGGTTTCAAATGCCAAAGTCCCCAAGGCCTATTAAAATTAACCCCCACTAGGTAATCAGACTTAGTCCATCTTGAAGGACTCACTCTTGGATCCTATGGCCAGAATAGTTTTCCCTGGATCAGAAAAGTTATAGAAGTTCTCCCAGTTTGGGGTGTTTGTCAATCTCTGCATCAGATACAGTGCACAACAATAGATGGGGACTCTCAATCTCGGAGACAGCAAAAGATGGTCCTCTAGGATTCTCTGTATGGCCTTCAGGACTCACACAACCTCTCTAGGCTACAACTTTCCTCCCAGGCTGCATCTCCCATCAGCTCCGCTGTGTGCCTTCCTGGTATGCTTTTGGAATGCATTCTTTACTGTAATAAAGCTTTTTGCTGTGTGTGCATGTGTGTAGAAGCTTCTTGATTTTGTGTGACTGGAAAGTAGCCTACTTCATAAAGGTAAGCAGCTACCTCTGGCCATGTCCATTCTTGTCTCTGGTCATGCCCACCACTGGCATGTGTCACCTTTCAGACTGTGGCCCTCAGACTGAAAGAGGTTTCCCACACCTGTTGGAGAAGAAGGAATATAGCACAGATATTATCTTGTAGATGTAGGCATGGGTGCCTGAGCTCCTACAATTGATAAAGATTCTATGCACTGTGGATAAGAAAGATATTAATTGCAGTTACTATCAAATGTAACATTTACAGATTCATATCTTGTCTAGCTACTTATCTAGCTTCGTCATCAAACTGTATACCTCTATGCATTATTCCTCCTATCATGGCTTTATATCTGCATTATAACTGAGGTATATGTGTATGCTACCTGTCAACACACATGGGAGTTGCCTGTCATCCACAGCTACAAAGTCACAGCTTATCTAGCTGTGCTGTAATATAGTCCCTTCTACTTTATAGCACTGTCAGACTTCTAACACATTTCCTTTCCCTTATGAGTTGAAAAGGTAATGATCAATAATACCTTACCACTGTGTTTGTGAGGTATGTTAAGGCTCTTGGCTGAGATATTTTAGAGATGTGCAAGGCTGAGCTTCTGGAAAAGGGTAATGCAATTTTCATGAGATTCTTTTTTTTCCCCCCAGTGAAAAACTCTCATCCTTCATGCATCACATTTTGCACTTTTCAGCAGTAGAACATTGTGTCTTTATTTTTGCTATTGCTCACTGAAACACACAGGAGCCTGAGCAAATTATAAGGCATTTCTGAATCAGTGGTCATTTAAAAGTTGTCAGGGTATGGACTGAAATATATACCACAAAGAGAGACACAGTCAGGTTCTCCCTCTCCAACTACTCTGACTGCTCAGTTCCAACTCCAACCATCTTGCTTGTCTGCTGTCCAGCCACCTAGCCTGTTGTTTTCTTTAAACACATTTCTGGTTTCAGCAGTAGTCACCCAGTCTGTGGAGAGCTATGTGACAAATAAGAATCTCCATTATTTCAACTGCCCACCCCTTTTCTCTTGTTGATGTTTCCTCAGTTGGGGGCATGGGGAGGGCCATAAATCAGTGGTAGAGCATCTGTTTTGCATGTAAAAGATCCCGGGTCCCATCCATGTTATCTCCAGGTAGGGCTGTGAGGTATTGCTGACTGAAATTCTGGAGTATCACTTCCAGTCAGTGTAGATAATACTGAAATAGAGGAACCAATGGTCTCACTCAATATAGAGCAGCTTCTTACGTTCCTATAATAGAGGTGGCGGTTGTTTGCAGGATTATACTGGACACAGTTTTCTGGGATTGGGCTGAGCCACCTACCCCCATCTGCCTGCCTTTTTATTTACAACTAGCCCAGAGGGTGGCAAGCCTGTCACCTTCCTCCTCCTTAAACCCTTGTACAGGTAATTGAGTTCTACAAGACATCTGGTTGGCTACAAATAGTTAGCTCTGCCTGTAATCACCCCTGCCTCTGTCTCTTATTGGCTCTGACTACATCTACTGTTGGGCCCTCTGTCTTCCATCCTACCAGTCCCGATGGGCACTGGGTCTAGCAGCAGCTGGGCTCTCTAATTTATTTGTTTTACTTAAAGTACAAGGACACCCAACAGTCATTTCTTTTCATAAGGACAAACTTGACGGATATACATATTACAGCAGTCAGCAGCTTCACTTCCTGGCTTCTGTGCTTGAACTGGACATGAAACTAAGGTCTCCCCAGTTCACTTTTCTTTTGCAACAATAATGTCACATTGGAAGTACAGCATTCACTTATTTTTCCAATGAGAGGGAAATGAAGACAGGATGTTGTTGTATAAGAATAGCAGCAAGTGTGGGCAACTGCAGCCTGTTGAGCCCAACTTTGAAAAAACACATGCATTGTTAAATCAATGCTATATGTAATTTTAGACCCATCGTAAGTACTTATAGGGAAATTGTTGCTTTTTGTGGTATGGATGATTTCCTTTGGAATATATTCAAATTGCTAAATAATTTTTGTCATGGTGGAAACTGAAATCTAATTTTATCAGTCAAAGTGGTTGTGGTATAGAAGAGCTAGACCTGCAATGTTCCAAGGAGAATAATAGCCTGCCTAGGACAAATTGGAAGCTGAGACCCTGCCTTAAATAATAAAGTGAGAGATATACCAGACTTCCTTTTCAAGAAGTTAGGGAATAAGTGGGAAGGGCTTAAACCATTTAAAGCTTTTTTCAGAGGGGAAGCAGAGTGATGAGAATAAGAAGCAAATAGTTCACTGAAATAATAAAGAAGACATTGGGCTATTGGACTGGTGGTCTGCGTCACTTTTCTGCTTGAAGTCCACAGGCTTTAACACAAATTAAAAACCTGTGAGGTTTAGACAGTAACACTGATCATTCTTCCTGGGAAACCTGTTAAATGGAGAACTAGCAGTAGTAGTTCTTGTATTTCCCATTTTCAAAAGTCACAAAAGGTATGTTCCTAAACATGCTTCCACAGGGCTCTGTTCCACTGAGATCAGTGGGATTTATTTTCATGTATCAAGGTTGGAGTCAGAAGATAGTAGAGATTATGTGGAATAAAAGCATAATATACCCAGTCTTTAGCAGTATATCACATTCTCGTAAAGTTTGTATCTCATCATTCTGAATCTTTACATCCCTTTACGTAATCTTGAAGAGCTGTCCTGCATGTGTGATTCCCATCACGTCATATAGACTTCTGTGTGGTGTTTTCTCTGTGTCACCAGTACTATAATGGGTAGCATTACTCTCTAGGTGGTTCTGATGGGTCATGTGAATATTTTACATGCCAGTTGTAAACACCTCTAGGAACAATCTGAAACTTCTTCCATGCAGTGTTTCAAAACTGGAAAGCAGGAAAGTTCTGCTGCATGGTGATGTTGGATTGTGTGATGTTGAATTGCCCCACAACCCCACTGGAACACACAGTCATACAACTCCTAAACAGGAGACTGAAGTGGCAGAGTCCAAAAACAATTTTTCAGCATGATAAGCTGCTTATCTAGCAAACACATTAGTTATTTTCCCATGTACCCTTGTTCTTCCTTTCTTGAGAAATCAGATAAACCAAGGCTAATAATTAGAAATAATCTCATGTGTGGTTGCTTGCTCTTTCAATATTCCAGTGTCTACTGAAATTATACTGGCTACTCAAACCCAATCAAACTGGGTGATGTGAGATAAAGAATGACAAAGTTGAATGACATAATTGGTATCTGAAGAAGTGGTATCTGAAGAAGTGTGAAGAAGTGTGCATGCTATCTGAAGAGGTATCTGAAGAAGTGTGCATGCTATCTGAAGAGATATCTGAAGAGGTATCTGAAGAAGTGTGCATGCACACGAAAGCTCATACCTAGAACTAACTCAGTTGGTCTTTAAGGTGCTACTGGAAAGAAAATTTTTTTTATTTTGTTTTGACATAATTGGTAAGAACTATGGGGTGGCTAGAGAATTTCATCCTATGTGAGGACATTTAAAAAATAAGTTTGTGGCATAGTGATTAGAGTGTCAGACTAGGACCTGGGAAGCCACGGTTCAAATCCCCACATGGCCATGAAACTTAGTGGGTGGCCTTGGACCAGTTACTGCCTTGCAGCCTAACCTACCTCACAGGGTTGTTTGGGGGATTAAATGGGGATGAGGAGAAAATCCTGCATGTCCTCTTGAGCTACTTGGAAAAAAGGTGGAATATAAATGCAAGAAATATATACATTACTATATTAAAAATTATTAGGAGCCTGACCAAGATTTCAGGTACATTAGTTTAAAAAACCACTCTTTCTAGATGTTGAAGAGTGGTTGGAATTTCAGAAGGTATTTCAAGGCCACATTAGGCTTATCAATATTTGTTTCTATCCGATGAACATCTCTCTTTGATCAGTCTGGGGAGCAGAGCTTCTTTTAGGAAGAAGCTTCTTGTTCATTTTGATAGCGCCTGGAAATGTCTGAGCATATGTTCTGAGACAATGAAGTTTCAGCGGGATGGCTTTTCCTTTGAAAACTCAATCCTTGGAAGACCCACTTGAAACATGTGGCAGCAGGAAAAGTGAGTCAAGAAAAGAAGAGAAGGAAAGACATTTAGCTGAGAGATGTTGCAAAGGATTGGAGCTAAATCTTGTAAACACTGCGCCATTAGAAACTGATGAGGACAATAAAGAACAAGGATTACCATACATCCACTGGAGAGGTTTCAATCAACATCTAAACAGTTTCAGGGGATTTCATTTGAAACAGGGAGCTTTCTCAAATAAGCAATCAAAATAATCCATTAGGGCTGTAATCACAGTCATGTTTTTCCAGTGCTGTGATTTTGGCGTAAGCTGAGAGGGTAAATATTTTTAAAATCACTCCTTTTTTGACTTCAACCACACAATTGTGCATTCTCTTTCCTGAGTCTTCAGGAAAAGGGAATAGTTCCTAAATAATTAAATGGTCTCTTACGGAAAAGCCACTAATGTGTATAAAACTGTCTAAGCCCTATGGATATCATCTAGTAAACATTAGTAACAACTAAATGTTGTGGAAACCAATGAAGTAGAATGCTTGGTCACAGCAACTTAAACTTTGCTGTATTGTGTCCTGTCTGTTTAAAATAAGCAGCACTGAAACTAGGTTACCAGTATTGTAGAATGCATATTTTGATATGAAGACAATGGGAAAATATGGATATTTTAGAGGAATAGGTTTCATAGAATCATAGAATTGTGGAGTTGGAAGGGAGCCCAAGCGTCCGCTAATCCAACGCCCTGCAATGCAGGAACCTTTTGCCCAACATGGGGCTTGCACTGACAATCCTGAGATTAAGAGTCTCATGCTCTGCTTTCAACTTTTTGATACTCAGGATTCACTCTCAGCCCAAACATGCATTTGGGGACTCACTTCTCTCTCTCTCTCTCTCTCTCTCTCTCTCTCTCTCTCTCTCTCTCTGTTTTTGGTCATACATTTCTATGGTGGAAGTGGGCAGCAGCAGCCCACATTAGATCACCTGGTAGTGAGTCCCCTCTTGACACAAAATGTTCTAGGACACTAATACAGCGCTTGTCTTCAGTTTCCTCAGTGTGAACAACCTGTTTTCACTTTTGAATTAGTTTCATTTACTTATTTTTACAAATAAATCTAAACGTTTTCCAGATCATTTAAAAAACATAAAGCAGCCAGTCTATGATGGGACCACAGTTAGACTACTGTGAACTAGTTTGATTTTAAGGAAGCTATCATGGAACTGGATAAGGTTAAAAAAAGAACCAGCTAATGGAAGTTAGTGGTTAGATGTTGAAGAACAACTTAAGATGGGTGAGCATTTTTTTAATATAGTTTTTATATATACTTTTTTAATGAAAGTGGTTAAAGCATTATGAATGATGCAAAGTTATGGCCATTAGTTTAGGGCAAGGTTTCCCAAACTTGGGTCTCCAGCTGTTGTTGGACTACAACTCCCACCATCCCTAGCAAGCAGGACCAGTGGTCAGGGATGATGAGAACTGTAATCCAAAAATAGCTGGATACCCAAGTTTGGGAAAGGCTGGGTTAGGGTGACCTTGAATACATGGAAGAGTCAACAGAGTGAGTTTTGAATTTTGAACTATCCCTGCAATGTTCGAGCAGTGACTTGTACTTTTCCATGGTAGTGAGACTGATGACTTTCTGTTGAAGGACAACCTTTCAAATCTCAATCTCACTATAGCTTTAGTTGCATAAGTTTTTTTTCTGAACTTTAGTAGAGAAAGGAGTGGAAAAAGAACTTGGGTTAACTCTTTCTCTCTCTCTCTCTCTCTCTCTCTCTCTCTCTCTCTCACACACACACACACACACACACACACACATTGGAACTCACCAAGAGTGTGCAAAAGCACTTGTGCTTCTGTTGTTGTGCTCTTTTGAGGAACAAAACTGCTCTCAGATTAGTCTAATCTATGGAAGATAACTGCTAATGAATATTAGCCAGAATAACCACAATAGAGACTCCATGTTCAATGTAAGGTTTCTAATAATTGCTGTGTTTATTAGAAATGGAAGGGGGAGTGCAGATGATGAGAGGATCATGCATTGTATCATACCCTGGGTACTTGGTCTGATGCAGAAAGGCAAGTTTTCAAAAAGCTGTGTCTTAAATATTTTAAAACAAAGAAAAAGATATTGTGGATGTCTTTTTAACAAAGCAAAGAGATTGCCAGAAAATCCCTTTCCTCCTGAAGTGTCATGTGATTTAAGAATCCTGGATTAATCAAAATACCTGCAGAATTCATTGGATAAACTACCCATATATATTTTTGACATACATTTCTGTATGGTACTGTCATAAACAATTTCATGGTTCGGTAGTGAGGAGGCATCCAGCTTTGGTTACACAAGTTTTTTTGTGACCTTTAGAAGAGAAAGGAGTATAAAATACATGAAATCGAGTGAGGTCTGCACCATGCACATGTATTTGTGCACCCTCTCTCCCCCACGCGCATGCAGATATACTCCCTGAGGAACAGATTCCATTTGCTGTTTAGGGTGACAGAGCAGGGTGCATTTGAAGAAGGGCAAACATATCAGGAAAAGGGAATTGAAAAACGCCTCTCTGCTATACTGCTACTTCTGCTCCAGAGGGAATGAATATAACATATCTGAAATCTAGTCTTCAGTAGTAAGATATACCACTTTTCAAGAAAGCTTGTTATACATATTGTTACAAAAGCTGGGTGCCACTCCCAACTGTGCAGTAGCAAGTTTCCAGGGGGTTCCGGATGCCCCCCCCCCGGATTTGTGCTCCTTTAGAGAATTGAAGACATGGAGGAGTCTGTCGTAGCTTTAGAAATATTATTTATTCACATATTTACACCTGAGTTTAGATAGAGGGAGTCCAGATCTTATGGCATGGTTATCTTAAGCAGGGCTTGCTTCCCACAGCACTGCAACACTGGAGTCAAAGGCAACTCATGCAGCCAGCCTTCAGCCATCCTGCCCAATATGGATCTCAGTCTTTGTTCTCTCCCTTCCTCTTCCCAGCACACCTTGCTAATGACACTCTTATCTTGTCACCTCAAACCCACCCACCCACTACCATGAAAACTTCTGTTTGCCCAGCCTCAAGGATTCCTCTTAGATGGGCCATCAACACCTTTTGTCATGTTAACTCCTCTGCCCCAGGTGAGGCACTGGCTTGGAAGGAAGCTTAGCCTGTATTTTTCCACTTGCCTGCAATCTTTCCTTCAAATACTAGATTCTGACTGACATTCATTCATTTCTCCCTCCCCCCAAAAACAAACACATAATGTCATAGATGAGGAAGAGTCTCATCTCAGTGGCCAAGCATCTGCTTTGCATGCAGAAGATCCCAGTTTCAATCCCTGATATCTCCAGGTAGGGCTGGGAGAGACTCTTGCTTGAAACTCTGGAGAATCACTGTGAATCAGGCAATACTGAGCAGGGTGGACCAATGGTCTTAATCAGTGAAAGGGAGCTTCCTATGTTTCCAATTACAAGTGACAACAAAAGTATAGCAAATATGCTTAGGAGAAACAGGTTACAATTATTGCTCAAATATGGACCTCTCCAGGTAGCCTTGGTGAAATCAGATGCATCCAGAAAACACCATTTCCTGGGAAGTAACAGTGGGAGAGAGCTATTGCAGTCCTAGCCAATTTGTGGCCTACCCAAAGGCATCTGGTTGGTCAATCTGGTTGTTGGATTATAAGAATGAGAAGCAGAACCCAAATCCAAGACCTACCATGATTTTGCTTAGTGTGGCATGTGTGTATGCTAAAATTACCCCACATTATTTTAATCACACCACTTAAAAGATAGCCCATGTTTTACTGCATTGGTATGATATATCCAGGACGCGGGTGGTGCTGTGGGTTAAACCACAGAGCCTAGGACTTGCCGATCAGAAGGTCGGCGGTTCGAATCCCCATGATGGGGTGAGCTCCCATTGCTCGGTCCCTGCTCCTGCTAACCTAGCAGTTTGAAAGGACATCAAAGTGCAAGTAGATAAATAGGTACTGCTCCGGCGGGAAGGTAAACAGCGTTTCCATGTGCTGCTCTGGTTGCCAGAAGCGGCTTAGTCATGCTGGCCACATAACCCGGAAGCTGTACACCGACTTCCTTGGCCAAGAAAGCGAGATGAGCATGCAACCCGAAAGTCGGTCACGACTGGACCTAATGGTCAGGGGTCCCTTTACCTTTATGATATATTCAGGTCAGAATTGTGTAGACTAACCAGGAACAAGAAATTCCCCACATAGGGAATAATTACTGAGTCTGTCTTATTGAAGGCACAGAGTTTCCTGTTGCATCACTACAATTTTCTTTAAACAGCCTGCTTTGCAGGAAGTGATGAATGCGATCAGACGGTGGAGCTGATTAACAGGAAAACACATCTTTCTACCTGTCGTGTTATGTCTAATCTGTAGTCATTTGGAGATAATTAGCAATGAGTACAAATTTCTGCATTCTGTCTGAGCGTCACACAATCTTTGTGCTACTATCTGATAAAAATAAAACTTATTTTTATGATTCATAATTAATCTGAGTTGTTGTGCTGGGAAAAGCCCAGTTTCAAATAAATGGAGTAACAGAGATGGCTACCATCTCAACATTCAAGGAGATCATTGACACAGTTTCAAAACAGCAGAGTATATCACAGTGATATAATTCTTTCATTGAGAAATCATTCACATATGTAGGAAATGGCAGTTGCTTTCTAGAAAAGCCAGACAAAGACTTTTGACTTTCTATCATTCTAGTATTTGTTTCCTCATTTTCTCTGAACTTAACTGCTTAAATCTTCAGATTGCTTTGGAAATATATGCAAGCTTGTGTACATGCCAGAACTGTATATTGAATACATGTTATGATTTCTGGCCTTTGCTGGGCAAATTCTCTATTAGCCGTGGGAGATGCGGCCTATGCTGTGCCAATCCCTGCAGTGTATTTCTATGCTGGCTTTGCATTTCTCTATCTGAAGGGAAAGAAATACTCGTAGGTTAGCTATGGCAACGTTTCCCACTACTGATAGGCTGAGCTTGGCAGAGAAACAGAAAACATTCCTCAGTGGTGTATATTACATCAAGGGACATAGCCAAGTGGTCACCAGTGCTATCAATGGGAGGTTCCCTAGTAAATGTCCTGGCACTGCTCTGATAACATATGTGAGCAAGTAAATGGTAATTAACCATGGCAGTTAAGAAATCACAGGGAATTGATATCCTTTCAGAACTGTTTGGCAAACTAATTTTTTTTTTTAATCATTTCACAAACACAAAAGATATTTTAAAAGGCCCTTTGGCTTCTGTTCTCATAAAGCAAGGAGAGACTATAATTCTCATGGAAATAAATATGTGTGGCAAATTTACAAAGAAATCAGTGCTCTTAGGGTAGCTTCACATATTGAGAGCCAGTGTTCCCAGAAAGTTGCCTAAGATGGAATGTGGTCCCCAGGCTGTGCCCCTGGAACTTTAATGACTATATTGTGGTGTCTTAATCTAATTTTTATGTATGCTGTTCTTCATTTAATTTAAATCACATAGGAAAAGGTATGGAGTTAGAAAAGCCTTTCCAAAAGCTCACAAGAGAAGAAGAGTAGATAGATGGGAAAAGGAAAGGACCAGCTGGTGATTCCTGCTCTAGAACTGTCTTTCATTCTCTCCCTGAGGAACTTGCAACAGTTCCTGTTGTGGTGTTTATTCACACTCTTTTGGAAAATGCTAAAAACTAGTGTAATTCAAGACACTGCATGATTAAAAGCAGTCGGACTCCATAATATTTTCCATGAAGTGAGACAAGCTGTCTATTTGAAGAATTTCAATAAATCACAAGACAAGGCATTCTTCAGACTAGCCTAGATCAAAGAAGTTCAGATGATCCTAAAAACTTTTTTAAAAAAATTTTAATCTATGAATTTTATGGTTCACCCATCACTCCTTGTGACACCTGTCAACCCTTGAATTATCATGAGCTAAGATGATCTTATTGCTGGGATAATGTGGAAGTTATTGCTTCTGAATACAATTGTTTCCATCAGAGAGCTGACCTGGAACTCTGTAGGAAATTACCTGCCATATTGCACCACTTGGAATCAATACTGTAATTAAAGGTTTTTTTGGTTCTGAAGGGAATTGATAAAACTGATACAAACACATTTTTCACTATTGTACAGAAAGAGAAAGAAACAGAAGAGGAGCATGATCTGAACGCTGAGAAACAGATTGCACCAAGAAACTGGCTCCCATGGGGGCTTTGTGTATGGTGTAAGGAAAATAAAATGGGAGGTTTAAGATTGGTTATTAGGAGAAGATATCAGAGCTGCAGGAAAAAATAAGGAAAAGAAGGAGAAATAGGAACAGTATATTATAAAACTAATCTTTGGAGGAGGATCTCCACCCACCCAAACTTCTAAATTGCACCTATTTGTTGTGAGCTGCGTAACCTGCAGCAAAAGTTGCATTTTTCTTAATCTGAAATACAGTACACACCAAATTCATTGCTACTGATATAGTCATTGTTGAACCTTCAAGCAGCCATTAAAGCTACGGCTATGCAGCTATGGCTTGGTACCCAAAATGAATATTGCACAGTTGCCACATATATCAGGCAAGATTTCATGAGATTGGCAATGCACAGGAAGCGGCTATAGGTCAGTGGTTCAGCACATGCTTTGCATTCAAAAGGTCCTCACTCTTCAGAGTTAAAGGGGCCAGGGATGATCTTTGACTGAAATCTTTGCAAGAGAACAACCTGCCTTAAATAGAGAGCTGGCCTACAAAGAGGGGGACACACAACACTCTCCAAGAGACACAGAGGGCCACAGAAGCTAGCCCTGCTATCACCACACACTGCTTCCAGGTTTGCGCAAGGAATGTCTATTTGATGTTCATTGAAAAAAGCTTCCCATGTGTGCAGATGTACCTATGGAGAGATTGTGCTTGGGGGAGCATGCTGCCAGTGTACCGTGATAGTGGTATTCAAGCAATGGTGATACCAGGTACATCTAACCCACAGAGCCTGTGTCGTTGTGCATTCATTCAACATTTGGAAGTGTACATATGGGTGTACCCATCATGATAGCTTAATTCTAGAGCTAACAATTACTTCAGGAGACTGGTTTTACTGATTTAACAAACTCTTGGGCCTATTTTAGAATGCTGGTAAGTAGGGGACGACTTACCAAAATGTATTTAAAAGAATAAAGTTTCTAAACTGATTATTACTACAATGCTGGTGCAATAATGTCTGTAAGGGCCAACAAAATTTAAAGCCGTGCTGTACCATTTAGAAAAAATGTCTGCCTTCTACAATCCCCGCTCTCCCCGATGATACCTGGAGCAACCCACCAGACCCTACTGCATGGCATTGGTATGATTTTTATTATTATACATACACGAGCTGTTGACCCCCCCTTTAACAACGACAACAACAACAAAATCAGATAGTTTGCAAATACAAAAAGAAAAAGTGCCATACTACATAATGCATGTGTCATAGGGCATTGAAGAATTTCACATTTCTAATTTACAAAGACTCTACGTACTATTGCATTTTAACATATTAAATTAAAGCATTATTGCTTTCTTTGAAATAAAACACTCCAAATGGAAAACTGCCTAGTTTAATATACTATTTTGTACATTTTGAACAATGGTTCTACATTTTGAAGTGGACTATTTTGCATATGTACAGGCACTATCCTTCAGGTCCCATAATGTACCAGTTTTTAAAGGGGGGGGCAGTCAAAGTGGCTTTGCATTTTAAGATGATTTACAGGATGAAATGTGAGGTTCAGAAAGAAGACTCCTACTGTAAAAGGAATGGCCACTTCTTAAATATTCATTTCATTTATTATATATTTATAAGGGAAGCAGCAGAAGCTAGCTCTAAATATCCAAATCTCAATTAGCTTTGCAATCTTTGCCTTCCCATGTGATGAAGAGTTTTGATAAAACTCCTAGCTGAAAAGGAAAGAAAATGCTTTTACATAATTCCCACTTGTCTGCTGCAGTGTTCCAGCACCGCCATCCAAAACAGCTTGCATTTACCAGCAGGAGAGGAGGACAGCTGATAGTCTCCTTGACATCCAACATAGGAGTAAAAAACAGAATAGGACAGAACATAGAATGAAAACTATTTGGAGTATTTTACATTGAAATCGAATGTAGATGGCTACCCAGGTTCATTTGCAGAACTAGAAAGCAGTCCAGACTGAAACAGATTGTATTTTGTTATTATTTAAAAATGTTATTATTTTTTATTGCACATAATATTTCAGCAACTGGAAGCTAATAGTTGTAATAATAACAACAACAGAACTTTCCCAAAAGCCACAATAGAGTAATTAGTTTAATTTTGTCCAATTGGTATTTAAAAGGTCTCAACACTATGCTGCTGCTTTTGCCAGTCCTGGCAACCTAAAGTAGTCTGGAACAACAGACTGACAGCATGTGTATGTGCCCGTGCTGAATATATATTCAAAAAGAGAAGCCTGCCATGCACATAAATTGTCTGTACAATTGCCACGGATTTATGGGTCATGCTTAGAAACCAGCCTCTTGGACACTTAGTTTACAGTCAGTTGACTGGACCACACTATTTGGCTTTGAAGTGATCTAAATGATGGCAACTAAGCCCACATTCCCAGAATGTTCACACTACTGTCTCAGCGATGTATATGCCAGCTTCATCATGTCTACAGAATGGAAGATGGCAGCATCCCCAAGGACGTGCTCTGCGGGAAGCTGGCTTCAGGCACCAGGCCCATTGGCAGACCAACTCTGCATTACAAAGAAGTCTGCAAACGTCACATGGAGGCTGGAAACATTAACCCCGCTGTGTGGGAATCCATTGCAGATGACCTCAGTGCCTGGAGACAATTAGTCAGGTCACAGAAGAAGAAGAGTTTGGATTTGATATCTCACTTTATCACTACCCGAAGGAGTCTCAAAGCAGCTAACATTCTCCTTTCCCTTCCTCCCCCACAACAAACACTCTGTGAGGTGAGTGAGGCTGAGAGACTTCAGAGAAGTGTGACTAGCCCAAGATCACCCAGCAGCTGCATGTGGAGGAGCGGAGATGCGAACCCGGTTCACCAGATTACGAGTCCACTGCTCTTAAACACTACACCACACTGGCTCTCACAGCAGTGACCGGAGGATGAATGATTGCTGGGAAGAGAGCAGAGAGAAGAAACGCCATGGTGCACCTGCATTGGCACAACCAGACACCTTCATCTGCCCAAGCTGCAAAAAACATATCTCTCCTCTATCAGTCTCTACAGTCACAGCAGGCACTGAAACTCTCCAATGGTTTGGCTCAGTGGTCAGCAAACTTTTTCAGCAGGGGGCCAGTCCACTGTCCCTCAGACCTTGTGGGGGGGCCAAACTATATTTTGAAGGGGAAAAATGAACGAATTCCTGTGCCCCACAAATAACCCAGAGATGCATTTTAAATGTAAAAACATGCTGATTCCTGGACCATCCGCGGGCAGGATTTAGAAGGCGATCGGGCCGGATCCAGCCCCTGGGTCTTAGTTTGCCTACCCATGGAACTTTGGCTTCAGCCCCAAAGGCACACTCTGCCATTGTTTCCCGAGCCAGGCGGATGCCAACTGAAACCAAACCAAACACAGCCCTTGCCTTTTGATTGGCCCCCTAGGGAAATGTGAAAGGATATGAGAGCCAGTCAGGAATTTAGGCAGCTAATACGATGTCTTCCATACTGGGGGCAGGGATGTCCAGATCTAAAGGCTCTTCAGAGTCACTGACAGTGTGGAGATCTGCTCAACCAGCTCCTGCTCTGAAGAGACCTCAGAGCAGGGCTTAACCCTTACAATCATACAGCCAGTTCACCCTGTGTGATAAGCTCTGGGAACTTAGGAAGGGGGTTGCTGGTGGGTTCTCTGTTGCTGATCCAGGGCAGAGAAACATGGTTTGGGTGACCCTTTAAAGTCAGTAGGTAGACCTGAATGACTGGACAAGGAACTATTCCCTTGTGACAATATATTCACTTCCAAATGATAACATTCTGGGTACAGTTTCAGCAATATATCCAATCTCAAATCACAGCAGCTTTTTGTTGGTGCAACATTTATAACCATGTTGCCAGAAATCCCAGGGACATGTGCCTGTAAGCAGAATAGAAGCCATAAATAATTTTTAGACCTTTTTCACATTGGGAGCTACTTCCTTACAATGAGTTAAGCACACAATGCTTCTTTCCCTCTCTTTTTTAAAGTTAGCAATGAGAAATTGTAGGTAGTTAATTATAGCCAGCTAGTCAGTGGTATTTATGGCCTATCAGACAGGTCTGCTCATCCCAATAAATCAATACTTCTCAGTCTCTATGGTCAGTGCTGCTATATGATGTAGCTTAGTTCCAACCTTTTGAAGGAAAACGAAATGTTAATGTCGGAAGCAAACTTATGCCCGGTGGGAACAACACCTGTATTGACAGATCAGATCAGATCAAATCAAAGAAAGTGTAAACATAGTGTTTATGTTTATAGTCTCTATGAAATGTGCTTCAAGGAAAAGTGAAATTAATAATGAACAGGGCATTGCTCTTAGAAAAGCCAGGTCCTAAACATTTATAATCGCTGAAGATACAAAGCTGAGTGAGCTATAAGAAGATAGCAACAGATACTTCCTCCTGCCCTCCATCCCGTTGAAAATGTAGATTGCTGTTATCAATTACTTAACAAATAAACTTTTCTGTGGGCTAAGGGGAACCTTCCCCTCTAAGAGGAATTTTTTATATCTGATTTTATTGTTTTTGTTATTTCTATTTTTATTGTGTAAGTCACTTTGAGACACCTGAGTGCAAGAATGTGTCTCATAAATAATCCAAATCATCATAATTAATTGTTTGATGGATAGGTGATAGGCAGACATACCGTATAACTATGCTTTTAGATGATCTAAATGCTTTGAAATACTTCCAGCTGGTTTTTAAATTATTTTTAAAGTTGATTTTTAAACTTTTGAAAAAAAGTGTAAATATGCTTTTATTTCAAATGGCATTATTTTAACTGGTAGCCATTGATAATTTTACCCTCCATTAATTTGTCTAATTGTCAAAGTTGGTGGTTTCTTGTGGGAACAAGTTCCATAGTTTAACTATGTATTGTGGGAATAAGTGCTTCTTCAAGACTTCAGGAGGGCAAATGTATTCCTTAGATGTGCTGCTGAAAAATGTGCTTGATTACTGTGGCTTGTGACCACATTACCTATCCTCCTTATTTTGAGTGCCGTTGCTGGCAACATAAATTTCCAGGAATCAATGAAAAGCATCAAGGAAGACATGAGCTTTTCATTCTAAACTACTTTATCCACATTTACTGTTGTTCCATTGCAACATACAGTGATGAATGAAAATGAATAATGTGTATTCCTAAAACCCCTTTAACATAACAGTACTTGAATGAATACTCCACACTGATCTGTCTCTTAGCCACTTCTGCCGAAGCATCATATGTCCTGAGCTCTCTCCCGTCCCCTCCCCTAATCTGCTCATCTCGTTTTTATATATTGTGGCATTTTGGCTTTGTTGTGAAATAATCAGCCAATCAAAATTATTGTAGCAGGAAGCCATTGCTTGGTAGCTTTGACCTTTAACCCACAAACTATTCCTTTCTCCCCAGAACCTATCCAAAGAGAGACAGAGATATTGGATGTGATGGGTTAGATTTCCACTTCACTATGATCGCTCATGGAGTAATTTCTAGGAATTGAGAAGATTTTGGTAAAATGAGGCTTTTAGTAAGTGTTGGTTGAGTCAGATATACCTCTGGCACCTTTATGAGGGGTAAGGGAAGGTGCCTGAACTTGCTTCTGAGAAGCAGTCCCTCTTACGAAAACTGTAAGAGTAATGGGCTCCTTTCCTTGACCTCCCTGGAAAAGAAAACGGAATAGTTGTTGAACTTTACATATTCAGGCATCCCTGTGCCTGAATAATAGAAATCATTCTATATTTTATTTTTTACATTGATTATTCAGAGCGCAACCTTACCGAGCTGCCAAATTGTAGCTGACAAAGATGTTCTCTGGGAAATATATGCTAAAGAATCGTTACTTAGTCACAAAGCATATCTTGTTGCCATCAAAATTTTAAATCACGGCGCAGTCCCATAACTGGGAACAATGATAAGAATACCTAAAGCACCAGCTGCTTGTTGCTTGACAGTTCCATAGGGGCTGAAGAGCATCTGGCTTCAACCTGTTGGCAACACTTTACCCAATGGGATAGCTTCCATTAACATCAATAGAGTCAGAATTTCACCCTTTAAATGAAGGGGGGAAATGATTTACCGAGCCAAGAATAACTGAATCCACAAGAAGCTTTTTCTTCCCTAGTGGAGCTACTTCACGTCGTTTGACACATAGAGCTCTTGCTCCTTGGTTTTCAATTAGAAAAGGCACATGACACTTTACGGTTCTTTCACTGAAAGTCACTCTCTTGTCTTGATCATGCCTAATTAAGAGCAGGGACTGTGTGTCCTGTTTTGCTGCCTAAGGCAAAACAGAAACGTGCCACCTCACTACTGCACCACTGCATTGCTGCACCACCAAGTCCTCTCTTACCTGGGTTGTGTGGTGGTGCTTTCAAAGCAGCGGCAGCATACTCTGCCGAGATCTGTGCTCTGCCAGATCTCATAAGATTTTGGCAAGATCTCAACCTCATGTGTGGGCTGACTCTAATTAATAGATTTAATCTGCTGAATTGGGATGGGGAGGAGTTCTATGGTGGTGGTCCTGCTACATCCAAACCCCGCTCCTTTGCTGTGGCCAGGCTGGAAGAAGGAGAGACATGCCTGATCTCCCCTCACTTTTCAACAATTTCCATTGCTTTCATTGACACTAATGTTGTTGTTTAGTCATTTAGTCGTGTCCGACTCTTCATGACCCCATGGACCAGAGCACGCCAGGCACTCCTGTCTTCCACTGCCTCCCGCAGTTGGGTCAAACTCATGTTGGTAGCTTCAAAAACACTATCCAACCATCTCGTCCTCTGTCGTCCCCTTCTCCTTGTGCCCTCCATCTTTCCCAGCATCAGGGTCTTTTCCAGGAAGTCTTCTCTTCTCCTGAGGTGGCCAAAGTATTGGAGCCTCAGCTTCAGGATCTGTCCTTCTAGTGAGCACTCAGGGCTGATTTCCATAAATTCCTGGAGGATGAGGCTCTCAAATGGCCACTAGTCCTGATGGTGATGGCGTTGTTCTCCTCCCATTGTTAGAGGCAGTATGGCTTTGAATACCAGTTGCTGAGAATCCCAAGTGGGATGAGTGCTATGTTTGCTTGCGGGCTTCCCATAGGCACCTGGTTGGCTGCTGTGGTTCCAAAGCTCCTGCCAACAGCATGCCCAAATAACACCTTTTCACCCCAGGAGTGGGGTAAGATCGCTGACATTACATCTATGCCTGTGGAGTTTTATCTGGGCAGAGCATGGAGTTTCTAGAGGCTTAAGTGCCATGCCATCCCTTTCTGGCAGTGAAACAGGACTTATGCTACATCCAATGGCACTGGGGGTGGGGCTTGCATGCATAGCCGAGCCCCCTCCACACTTTCAGCCCTCATGTTTGCGGGCGAATGCCTGAATCAAGCCATTGTGACCATTCATTCACACTGAGCTGGTCCAATGAGTTCAGGAGAGCAACAAAACTGTATGCTTTATCTGTATAAATAATATACAATTAAGCCTTATCGTCATCATCATCAGACAGGTTACAACATTAATACACAATATTAAAAACTGCTTAAAGCAACTTAGTCACAAAAAGAAGGTTGGTCCTAAAAATATACACCTCGTTTTGAAAGCCAGGGTAAGGAGATAAAAAGGTACATTTTCAGCAGTCATTGGATATTGTACAATGGAGGTGCCAGAAACACCTTTGTAGGGAGGGAGTTCCACAACTTAGGGGCCACCATGGAGAATCCCCTCTCCCCGGCTGTCACCATCTGAATCTCAGTAAGGGTGAAGCACTCGAGAGGGTCTGTAGGGAAGAAGGTGGTCTTTCAGATATTTCCGTTATATGGGGGAAATGTCACTTTTGCCTTTTGGTTGCTGCAAACTATTCAGAATACACTTAAATATATGGGTCGGAATGCTTATTTTAGGTATTTAAATTTCATAAAATTAACATTTCACAGTAAAGAAAAGTATTTAGCTATAGTTCATTCCTGGTCAGCTCACAACTCCCACACCCTTTCAAAATAAAATAAAAAAAATCCTTCCAGTAGCACCTTAAAGACCAACTGAGTTAGTTCTAGGTATGAGCTTTCGTGTGCATGCACACTTCTTCAGAAGTGTGCATGCACACGAAAGCTCATACCTAGAACTAACTCAGTTGGTCTTTAAGGTGCTACTGGAAGGAATTTTTTTATTTTGTTTTGACCATGGCAGACCAACACGGCTACCTATCTGTAACTGGAACCCTTTCAAAATGATCATTAGTTCTTGAAACTGGTTTACATACAATAGTGCAGCTTACAACATATGCCTGGCATCTAGCTGACATTTCAGAGAAAACTTTGTTTAAAACAGATAATGAACAGTGTTTTTATTTTTAAACTAGACCTGTCTTCCTTTGATCTTCAACTGCTATTTCTCATCACAAGCCACATGTATCTGACTCATATATGATATATCATCTGATGTTTCATTTTCAGGAAATAAGTATTGGAGGCGGTGAAGAAATTGTTCAGTTTAACATTCAGTTCACAAGTCAGTTCCTCAAAGCTGGTACACATGAAACAGACCCCCTTATGGAGTCCACTTTCAGCGATTCCCTCTGATGGCTGCGCTCCATTCACACAGCAAACACGGAGACTCTAAGGTTATTCTTATTTCCTTATTTCTGTCACTTGATTATAACAGACTCTCTAGGCAGAAATATTAAAATGATCGATAAGAACAATTTAAAAATATGTCAATATCATGAAAATGAGCAGTAAATGAGCATGTCAGCACCTACAGGTTTGGATAGGGCTGCCTAAACAAAAATGTCTTAAGCACGCACCCAAAAGAGCGCAGCAAAGCTGTCTGCCTGAGTACCACTTTGTAGGTGCTGCCACTCTAGAAAGGTGGATTTCTTACAACTGTGTAATGAGTATTACGTGGCACCTGTAACAGGGTCAGTTCTGCACATCAAAGTGGGTGCATATGGGTTAAGGTGATCCTGCAAGTAAACTGGCCCAGTCCCCCGCCCACCACCACTGAAATTGGGGCAGCATCTTTGTAATTCCCTGCTACCTGACCACCTAAACACATTCTAGCACCATCATCTGGTATCACTAGTGGGCAGGCAGCAATCACACTAAGAATGACAAACTCTCAGACCGAGGCAGCCAAAGTACGTACAATTTCACTGGTTGGGAATGCAGACCAGACAGGGGTCAAGATGGGGCCAACTAGCTGCACTCTGATTGGTCCTGTAGGTCTGCTCCCCACATTTTGCTATTGAAACTGCTAGTGGATACCAACACAACTGCATTTTTCAGCTGCCATGGATATTGCCTATTAATCCTGTGTCATTAAAGATGATCTGCAAAGAAGCTAGTATCCCCAATATGATAAGACCTTCTCCATTGGCTCTGCAGCCCAGGTCTTAACACTGAAAGACATTAGCCAACCCACAAGGTAGCTTTTGAAGAGAAATAATTTGCAAAGCAAAAAGTCAATAGATAAAGTAGATATTGCAACATATAGATCTAAAGGGTTTTATGCTTACTGACAATGCCCAGACACTAGATTTATTAGGTTAGCAGGCTTCACTGTCTAGTCCCAAAGACATCAAATATCTTCTGCTGTATCTGATGTGGTTTCACAGTATCCCTATTGTTGTTTTTAAAACCATCTTGGCTTAATGTACTATAAACGTTATTTCTCTGCCTTCTCTACTAAGAGCAATCTGATTGTCCTGCTATGGGAACATGCATTTTATTATCAAAAGGGCCAATGGCCTTTGTTGCCTTTCCTATTTTTAATTTTGAAGGACATTACTCCTATCAGCACTGCTTCCAGGTTGACAGACAGGTTCATTTTTGAAGTCAACACAAAAAAAGATATGACTCCAAGAAATTTACTTTGGCCTATGGGTTTCAGAGGAAAGGAAGGAGATATGAAAAGACTGGAATGTGCACATCATGAAGTGTCTTTTCTTCATTTGAGGTACTATGGAAAAAAATCTCTGGGAGCTGCCATCATTTGCCATGTGTGCCACTTGAACAATGGGCAAACGCAGAGAGTTATTATAGGTATGGGGAACCAAAGACTCTCTAGTTGTCACTGGACTCCAACTCCCATCAGGCCCAGCCTGCATCAAGGATGATGGAAGTCATAGTCCACCAACAATTTAGAGGCCACATGTTCCCCATCATAGATTGAGATTTAATGATTTTTAGTTTTATTAATTTTTGTATTGCAAACATGGCTTGACAAAATGTGATAAAAAGCCCTCTTCAAAAGAGTAAATGAGGGACTGCAACTTTGGCTCTGCCCTTAACCACACAGTCCCAAGAACTACTACACAGAGCCTATGTGTGCAAAAATTGTATGTGTACAGACTCTAGTATACACCGGGTTTTTATCCTTCAATGTAGCACTGTTCACAGGAAGTCATGAAGCTGTTCAGAAGTTCAGAGGACTGCATGAAGATTAGGGAAACATAAAAGATAAGCCAAGAAATGCAATCAGTTTAAATGTGTTAAATATTTATATTTAATTCTTCTAATGCCTTACTAATGGCTTCTCCAAAAGATTCAAAATAATTAACACAGTTAACACATATTATTATGCACTCAAATGCATCATCAACATTTCCTCAAACACGTGTCAATCTATTATGAGGGGAAACATGACATGCAGTATATCATTAGTTTCTTTGTGCATAGCCAAAGTGAATTGTTTTCAATATTTATTCAATAGTAGAAAAAATGCCTGCTACACAGTCTGTGTCAAGGGTTGCATACTGCTGGGCTTGCTGGTGTGTCTGGGTGCGTTTGTGCAATCAGATGCATCTCCATGTGCTTTGCTCTGTGCACAGAAATCTATCACAACCTTTCCCCTTGGCACCCCTGGGTCATATTACAACCCTTTCCTGTGGCATTGAAAGACTGGGCCGTCCTCTGTTACAAGATAGTGACTGCAACACTGTCCCCATATGTAAACCTTATTTCCCCCCACATGAGTTGCAGATGTTCATTTATATGAGAATAACTGCAGCTATGGATACCCTGTGCTGGAGATTTAACACTGGTGTCAGAAAACCTGCTAACAATACACTGGTGGTAGGGATAAGCTTTAGCCCTCTCAAGTGGTCAGTGGGATAGCAATAGTGCACTGGGAACACAGTACTACATGTTGTGGCACTTGCCTTTTTGCAGAGAGAGTTACATAAGATAAAGTGGCTATGACATGTGCACATGGTTGAATGGATTGGTCCTCAAGTTGTATTTTTTAAAATATATATATTTCAACATATAAAAAGCAATCCACATAATAAATTCAATCAGGACACAGTTTGGTATAGTTCAGTAGTTTCCAAGCATTTTTTGCAAGAAGACCCACAATACAAATGGAATCCTTTCTTGCTAAGGGACCCACACGTCAATTTCAATTTTTGACCTGGAACTGAAACCCTGTTAGGCTTTTTGCAGCATTTCCCCAAGCTGCTGTCACTGCTGGCAGCCTAACAACACAGCGAAGGCTCCTATGGCTGGCTGGTTGGTTCTGACCAATCAACCTTTCTTTGCTCTGCCTGCCACGCTCATTGAACATGCCCTTATGGAGCAACCAATATAAACAAAATACTGGGTTGGAAATGAGAAGAGAGGGAAAATATCCGTTCTTTCTTTTACAATTATGTATCTCTCCCTGTCTCTAGGGTTGCTGGGCTCCCTTCTTGATCATTGTGAGTGTAGAGCAGAAGAGGGGGAGCTTTTCAGCCTTGGGGCCACATTCCCTCATAGGCAACCTTCCAATGGCTGCATGCCTGTGGGGGGCAGTTGCAAAGGCAAAAGCGAGTGAGCAGCAGGTGCAACTCTTCCTTTCGTACAGTTGGTATACCCTCTCCACTACATCCCTCTGTCTTCCATCAAGTAAAGCAAAGGGCATTAGCAACAGGGCAAATGACACTTTTCAGGCACCCAAAAGCATTTGAGGAAGACACAGAGCAAGTCCATTGAGGGGTGTTCCCTGAGGATAATGGGTTTGGCTTAAAAAGGAATGTAGCCTGGAAAAAAATCCCCAGGGACAGATACAGAGGCCTAGAGGGCTGCATTCAGCCCCTGGGCCTGAGATTGCCCACCTCTGATATACAATAACATGATATATAAGATATATTAATCTCTGACAAAATTCTTGCTGCTCTTCTAAAGTTACACTAGTAATTACAAACATAGTGCACCTTATATAGGTTCCAATGCACAGGACATCCAATTCTTTTAAATGACAAAAACCAATCCACAAACAGAAAGGCATTGGTATACACACCTGTTTCATCTATTGGAAGTTTAACCCTTAGGAGTGGAGAGCTGCATTTATGCATTTGAGGGTAGGACTACTGATTCTGGTAAACATATTACATGATACTAGAAAAAAAAAGGTGATCCCATGTTGAGTTCTCCTATGTCACACATATAATGTATAGTAAAGCATATCCCATCCCTTATATTCTTGATGTCCAAGTTAGGACCCATTAAGAGTCTGCACAGTGAGACTTAGGGCTCATCCACACTTCTGTTTGATACATGCCTAGAAAGCATGGGTCAAAGAGGTGTTTGCTTGTCTCTTGCTTTTCAGTAATGGATCCAAGTGGTTGTTCTTTTGTCCCATTGCTTTCACTGGGAAAATCTGTTGTTTATTGCTAAATCAGAACCAAAGTCAATCCACAGAAAAACATGATTGATGTTTGTTTTGATTTAGTGGAAAACCATGGGTTTCTCCAGGGGAAAGTGGTGTGGACAAGCGCTTACTTCTGAGATAACCTTCAGAAGCTTTGCACTGCAAGCAGCTGAGGCTGCACTCTTATTCGAGCTTGCTTGGGAGTATGGAGGAGCGCTGAATGTCTCAGGCTTGGAAGAGTATCATCATCTATCTTCCACTTCCGTATGTCTCTTCCACATGCTAGTTCTGTCACCAACAGAAGGAAAACAGCCCATGGGGCACTACTCTCTAGACAGCAAAATAATTAAGAAAAGTGTTTAAAGCATGCAAAAAGTGCATTTCTGTTAACTTACCACAGGCATCCATGAACTGGAGGGAGGGCAAGTTATTTGTCTAGAAGGACACTTGCTCTCCTCCCCCTTAGATAACATGTGCATGTTAAGTACACACAGCAACATTGCAGAGTCCCACTTGTTTTTTATAATTTTTGAGCCCCAATGTCTGGGAGTTTACAGAATACAACAGTAATATAGGGTTTTTTTGAACTCTATTTGTTGCTGTGCTTTGGCTTTTCCTTGCTTATCATGCTATAGTGTCTACTATTTAGCACATTTGTCGCATAAAAAGAGCCAGCTTTGCTCACAGAAAGTAACCTTGGCATATTAGTGGATCTGCGAAGAGACAAAATAGATGTTCCGTTTAGCTGCGACACATGCACACATTTCCTGCAGTATATTTCTCAGAAATGTGTGTCTGCAGCTGCTCCTTTGGAACATGATTAGTAGCTATTGTTCACAGGAAGTCATGAAGCTGAATGGCCCCAAAAGGCTTTGATGTCAGCCACTTCAGTTGCTACTTTCTTCCTATTCCTCATGGTAGGGCTGCTGAGCTTGAAAAAGCGTGTGTGCCATTGCCTTGGGGTGCCCAGGGCAGAAACATGCCGGGGGGTGGGGAAGGGGGCTGCAGTCATTAATTATCCATTTCTTTTGTTGTGCACAGTTGCACTGCTGAGAATTGGGGAATGATACATCCTAGGTAGGTCTATCAAAAGCTGCTTTATGCAATGCATATTCAGTACGTTCTGCTGATATCCTGGTCAACAGCTCTTAAAGACTCTTTAGACTCAGAAGGTACGGAAAGCTGCAAAATGCTCATAAGGTCTTGGCAATCAAAGGCAGCAAGTCTCTCTTGGGGATGGCTTTCACAACAGTAACTACTGTCAAATGTCTGCCTCCTTGAAGCCTCTATATTGCTCTCAGCTTTACATAAATAGAGGGCATGCTTCACAGTATCAGAGAAATCAGAGCTGGGAAAGGCTCTGTTGGGTCAGCCCGTCCTTCTTCCTGCCAACGCACTGACTTTTATCTTCACTGTATCCTTGACTGCTTTACAAAACATCCTTGAAATGTTTCCAGGAACAAGATTGCAAATATTTTCCAAAGGGAGAGATCCCCTATTTTTTGTTCTGCAGTCTAATGGATGCTGTTCTTTATGTGGGATTTTACTGCACATGATAGAAGGGTTTTATTTCATTATGACTTTGTACAGATTGAAATTTAACAAACATTGTGCTGGAAACAATAAATGACTGCCAACTGTCATTTATTTATCTACTGTGCTATGTCAAATCATGTGAAATGTGGTAAGGTCACACACATCAAGGTGATATTTTCCCCTGAGACAAAATCCCTGTGTAAGGGACCCTATATGCTTCAGTTATATGTGTCTAGGCTTTGTATACATGGGACTCTTGAGTTATGATCCTGATTTTCCCTTATTATATTCATTTATCCCCTGAAAGGCTATCCCTTCACAAGTTGCTCAGTTCCCATTTCTGTTTAAGCCCTTTTCAGGTGTCCTTGAACTTTGTATTTCAGGGGGCATAGAGATGCATGCAGCATCTCACCTCCCCACTCATCTCAGGGGGTTTGTGAGCTGAATGCTCTTACAGTTTTCCCCATAACCAGCATGGAGATACATTGAAGAGAGACAATGGGGCCATGTATGCCTGCTCCATGCCCAGTATCATGCCCTTGACTATCCATGTGTTAGAGTAATGACTGTTGGGGAAAATGTGAGCAGGCAGTCTCTGCCAGTGCTTTTTGTTCTGGGGGTACACAGGGGTACGCATACCCCTAAACATTTTGTGAATATGACAGGAGAAGAAACTAAAAAAAATAGTTTCTTCTCTAGCACGGTGAATCAGCACTTCCATTGCTATCCCCGATGGCGGCCTCATTTCCTCTCACAGTGTTTCCTGAGTCTCAGATGGAAGTGAGCATTTAATGTGTAAAGTAGGAGCATGCTGATTGGTCAGTTTCATTGTTACCACCTCCAATGATGGCTTCGTTTCCTTTCCCAGTGATTTTCTTGAGTCAAAATGAGATAAATATATATATACATGTATTTTTAAAAGAAAAAAAAGCACTGGTCTCTGCTATATGAAACCTCAAGCATGTAGGGTTCCAACTCACATGCATTTGTAAGGAATCTCTTCTTCAAAACCTTCACCCAAAATGTGGACATCCTTGGGCAGGGATTAGTATAATGGTGAAAACTGGGTGAAGGGCAAGCCTTGATATCAATCATAGGGAGCAAAATGACTGAAGAGGCCTTCAATATTAATCAAAAGATGACTCTCCCTAGTGTTGTGGTAGAATTACTCCAAACAACATGTTAAAAGCCCTTGGGGGTGAGGTTTTTTTTTATAATATACGGTATATATATATTCAAGACCCCTTCATGTTACTTTCATGAAGTGGTGAAGTATGTAAAAATGTGGTTTAACAATCAATTTCTCTTCCCAGAGAACTCTGAGAATAATAGTGCCATGAGGGGAACAGGGGCATCCTAACAACTCTCAGCACCTTTAGTTGTCAGGATTCTTTGGGGGAAACTATCCCAAATTAAAGTAGTATAACATTGCTTTAAATTTGCAGTGCAGATGGGATCCTATTTTCAAAATTGTTAACCAATACCACAGAAAATTTCACACACTTAACTCATACTTTGCTCTTGCTGCTCCCCTCTTTCTCACCCTTTCTTTCCCTTCTACTCTCTTGCTCATATATACTGCCATGCCATTGCCATGTCACACTTTGAATTTATACAGGTAAATGTGGATAAACACATTGGATACCACATGAAGCTACATCTTCCTCCCCCCTCCCCAAGGCAGTTGTTGAAAACAGTTTTCTCTTTCTCTCTTTGGTTAATGTTTGTATTCATGGAAGTCTTTATTGAAAAAAAGATACAAATCACAGAGCACTTTCCCTTTGCTGTAGGAAGGAAAACACCATTTATTTCATAAATGCAATTGGAAAAAAAGTATAATTCTACTTTGTTACGTCTTGGTAACAAAGGGTATGACTTGAGCAGAGCTGTAACCAAAGTACCCGTCAGTTAAATTGTAAATCTACTCAAACAGCTATAGGGCATTGCACTGTCAAATCCGACAGTAGATCCCTGGCCCCCGGCTTTGCTGTCTTTCAGAGGAGGATGCAAACTGTTTAGCTTTCTCAAGCCCGCACTTTCTATCTGTCCACTGACCCATGCAGCTGCCCTTCCCTTTACTTTGCTGGAAGATTCGTGATTGCCTTGATGGAAGAAAGCAAAGTGCAGAAATGACAGCACCTTCAATGGGACTCAGGAAAGAATGATAGGGTAGACTGCAAGACTCATATGTGCCTGGAGAGCTTAGAATTAGAAAAAAGGAAGCTTTGTGAAAATCTGGATGGAGCACCTGCCAAGGGTAGAATATTTTAGAAAGGAAGAACGGGAGAGGGAAGAAAGAAATTAAAAGACGATAAAGCACCACTTGCCTCTGCCTCAGAAGAAGCAAAGGGCAGAATATCTATACGTAGTATGGGATGGGATAAATGAAGTTTCCTCCAGAAGCTCACTATTGATATTGTGTCTACAGATTAACCGCTCATGATATGAACAAAATCCTTGTGTTAGATCCAGATTTAGGCTGCAATCCTAACAGTGTCAGTTCAAAAGAAAGCACTACTGGATTCATTGAAGGTGATTCTCAGGTAAGAGGTGTAGCCTCGGTAATGTGCCAGGGCTGGTTCAGTTGCAGGTCAGTACAGAGACTCAGAGATGAGCAGTAATTCTTTATTTAAGGAAACAGAGAAACAGAGAAACCATGGTGAAACTGTTCCCGGTAAAACAGCTGCCAGAACTGACCATCTGGACATCCCACTTCCCCTTAAGTCTCCTCCCTGTCCAGGTTTTCCCCCTGCAGTCTTAAACTCCATCAGGTGTGCATTCTCTGTGCTCTTTGTTCTGCTACATGCAAAAGCCTCCAAGCCCTTAGAGACAAGGGAGGAGGGGAAGGGAACTGAATACAGAAGGACCACCAGGGTCCTCTGAATTTGTTGCAGCCTCAGCCCCCACCTCCTCCTCAGCTGCCTCTTCTTCCTGTCTCTCCCTCAAGCCTGTTGCTTGTTCAGCATCCAACCATTCTGCACCCCCCCTTCATCCTCTGACCTATCTTCCATGTCCCACCACCATTCCCCTGGCTCAAAGCCTTCCTCTTCTAAGACTTCCCTAGGGGGCTCTTCAGAGGGAGCCTCCCATCATTGCTCCTCATCCGGCTACTCCCTGACATCATGCTTAGAAATCAATGAACAAAAGTTAGTCATGATGAACAAGTCCCACTGATTTCAGCTTAATTTTCCTATGTAATTCTTGTTAGCATGGAGTCAACTCGTAGGAGCCAAGATCTCTTTCTCCCCACCCCACTAAAATATTTGAGGGGGACAGGCCCCAGCAAAGTTGATGGCTATTGCCATTCAAATGGTGTGTGTTTCACCATGTCATGAAATTGATTATGCAGGGTGGGGATTACCTACTCCCCCAATATTTTATTCCAGTTGGCACCCCTGCCTGTTAGCCATATTAGCCATGTTTCATTTTCTTCCAGAACATAGCAGCAAAAGGCCTGTGAAGAGATAGAACAAGTTCTGATAATTCAGCATTTGAGAAACCTGACACATGCTCAGGTAAAAATGTGCTCAGTTAATGAACCTTTGCATCTGATGAAAGGTGCTTCTTCATCTAGTCTTCTATTGTATTCAGACTCTGCGTCATTGTGTAATAGAATCATTCTCCTCTGTGCCTCAGTTTGCAGCTTCACTAATCTGTCACATATAACATTTTGGGAGGGAAAGCACCAGATTCCCTGACTGAGACCAGAAAACACTGAGCACTTTATAGAAAGTAAATCAATTAAAAGAAAAAAGATTCTTCCCAACTTGGCAACATAAAAATTCCTGTAGTGTCAAAGGAGACAATTTGTCCCCATTCTTGCTGAACATAGCTGGCACTATTCATTTCAGAGCTTCAGGCTATCTCATGGTACCTTACTGGGCTAAACAGATCAAGGGCACCTCATTATTTTTTGTCAAGCTCAAAAGTTTCAGGCGGCTGATTATTCTGCTCAATAACAGTAATCTTTTTAATCACAGCCGGCTTGGTAGTACAATATTTACTGCTGATGTTTCAGAACAATTTGGAAGCTTTTGCTTTTGAAGGCAGTCAAAATCGCAGAGAAATCTGAGCTATCTCTCAATGGGCTTTCTTTGTGCTGCAACATAATGCCACAGTTAAGGTACTGGGAATAATAAAACCATGAAAAGATATTTTAAAATGGCTTCTATGTGCATTAGATATATAAAATTAAACAGACGGCAGCTTGCCAAAGAGTCCTTAGCATGGCACATCTTACATTGTACATAGTGAGATTTATCCCCAAACTCCTTGGAAGAAAAAGCAGTTGGGAGGACCAAGACCCTAGTCCAGTAATGACCGTATAGATCTTCAGTGTTCAAGGATGAAGCAACCTACTAGAATTCCCCACTGTGGATGACTCGTTCCCCCATGAAAGTGAATGAGTGGAGTTCTTATCTTTCCCCTTCCACCCTGACCATTCTAAGTGACCCTGCCATGGTTATGAGATGAAAAACAATGGACAAGCATGAGTGTTGCTCTTGTCTTTTCCTTTTCCTTATGGAATTAGGTTGCGACAAACTATGTGTCAAGACACATGGGTGTGGAATTTTTTGTTTGTTTTAAGTTTAGTTATGCCATTTGCTTTTGTCATTCAACATACATTCATTTCAGTACTCATTCATTTGCATAACTTGCATCAGTAGTTCATTTTCCTTGTTCTTATTTGTTTCTGTTTACCCCTGCTTTCAATGGAAGATCTTTCTGCTGCATTTAACTTTGGTGTTTTCCATCCAAATGGCATGAAATCTTCCAACCTTCTGCTATTACCTAAACACATATCTTATCATATTTCAGAAAGTTTGGGAAACAGGGCTCATTTTACAGGTATTTAAACAGATATATATCCTATAAGCATCCTCTTGTTAGAGATTTGCTACTCTTCATCTGCTTATAATTTTTTATGGGAAGAAGATAAAGAAAGCACAGTAGTGTGGATTATGTTTTCTCTACTTTACCTACCAATCTGAAATAAAACATTCATTTAAAACCAACTCCATGCATGTTCAAGGATATCATTACCTTGACTCTTTGACTTGGGGTGGGACTTGGTTGCTCTGCTTCAGGCAGCAAAATGTATTAAAATTAAAAATGAATGCACAGTTCTACTGGGAAGATTTTCTGAGCCAAACCCAAGACGCTCACACATTTTAGAGCCATACTAAAGAAATCCTGTCATCTCCTAATATATGTCTCAGAGGAAAGGGGTGGGTGTTATTATATGAGCCACTTTAGCACCTGTGGTATTGTGTCTTGCCTAATTTGTGACAAAATAATAAAACCACTTAGCTTCTCATCTGAAGACTGAGTACTGGTCACATAGCGACTTGACATTGTAAAAAAGGACCTTGGGTAATGATGTGAATCGGAAGGAAGCACTTCCAGATTATTGCATAAAGCAATACCAGCAAGAAGCAGGAAGCCAAAGTATCAGCCGCATGAGAAATGTACAGTGTTAAACTGCCTTTGCTTTATGATTCATTGTACTCCATTTCAATACCTTGAAACAGAAAATGTTACTGCCACAGACACATTAGGGAGTGAGAGATATAGGAGCAGGTGGAAAACATTGTTTCCCTAAATACTTAATTTGTACTGTATTGGGTAACAGAAGAGCAGTCCCCTGGGATAAGAGGATCAGAGAGCTGGGCTACCCCAAGGGATCCTAAATAACATGATAATGAACCGCTGCCCTCAATAGTTTTGTTACTTTCATATGGGTGGGGTGAAAAACACCCTCCAAAAATTTGGATTAGTTTTTCTCATTGAGGAAGGAGAAATGAAGAACTCTTACTGCAACCATGTGCAAGCCTGCAATCTCCTCAAGTGGAAACAAACAGGGTGGGGGGCTGCCAAGCCCTTACCTCCCTGGCCCGTTATCTCTATACATATTAGAGATGCCACAGGAATACCCCAAGGCTGCTAAAGGCAACCAAGCTGTCACTTGAAGTAGTGGCAAAGCTTAAAAAGAAGAAGAAACCCTTGGCCACTTTGCCATTATGGTAAACCCATCCCTTAACATTCTTCCATTTTGCCTGTACTCGAAAGTCATCATTACCCCAAGTCCTGGCAATTGGGAAGTATAATCCTGTGAAAGTGTGGATATTTGGCCCAGCTGTAATGCTAAGTCTGTTATCTAACACAAACTTACCTCAGAATAAGTCTCGCTGAGCACCACAACTCAATTAGTAGATGTGAATAGGATTTTGCACCATAACTATAATTTCGTCTATAAAATATCTCATTAAAGGAACAGTAAAGCAGGTGAAACAAAATGAACTGTGTAGCTCAAAGCTCTTGCTTTTTTGGGGGGGGGGAAATGGGGAAAGAAAATTACATGGTCACGAAAATAAAAAGAAGCAACTTCAATAGCTCTCTCTGTTAAGCATGTGAAGCACAAGGATCACATACATCTTGCAGGCCCCACGGGGGTTTTGAATGGGTGTGCTGAGATTCTGTAGGACTAAGTTTTTTAATTAATTTGTCAGTTAGTTGTTTGAAGCAGCACAATTAATCAGCTCTAAAATCTTTAACTGGTTGACAGCTCTAATGACTTTACAGTTTAAACTCATTGATCTGAGTTGTCGGTGGGGACATCAAAAAACTTTCAGATAATTGGACATTCAGATAAATGGGAGCACGGGTGGAAATGGGGACAGAAATCATAGGTGGTTGTAATGTTCGGGAAGGAAAAAACCCAAGGGTCACCTAATAGGGTTGTTCTGTATTCACACAAAAATCAAAGCAGTCCCTTAATGAAGCATGGGGGTGACCAGCAATGCATTACCTCTAAAAAAGGGTCTGTGTGTTGGATCCAAAACTTCTGCTTTGTTATTTGCTCCATTATTTCTCATTTGTATAGCTCCCTGCATTTGCAAATTCCTTTAAAGAATACTGTCCCCCCCCAAAAAAAGTAAAATAAATCATTCATTTTTTCCTAACAACATCAAAAAACTTGGCTGAAAATATATATTAAAAAAAACACACCATTTAAACCAAGGGGGCACAATATTCCCACCCATATGCAGAGCAGGGCAAATAGGAGGATCCCTTCCATAAGCTTTAATGGAGCCCTTTCCCCCTTCTTCTCCATTTTCTGTTGGATCTCGGCTGGGGCACTGATATGCAACATTGTACCAAACAATTACTTACTTTGAGAGACGTGTATGTCTTCTATAATAGTATGTCCATAATAAATAATGTCTCCTTACACAAAACCAGACCACTAATCTATCTATCCCAGGCATGTCCAAATTCCATTTTGGGGGCTTAATGCGGCCCACTGGTCGATTTAAGCCGACCCCTGTGGCAACTTCAATCCTAAAAAAAGCTCAACAACTTTGGTCAGCCCTTACGCATGTTTGAGCACCCCTGATCTAGCCCAATGACAGGCAGTCAGGCAGTGGCTTTCCAAGGTTTCAGCTGGCAGACTTTCCCATCTCTCTCGGAGAGGCCAGGGATACAACCTCAGACCTTCTGCATGCCAAACATATGATCTACTACTGGTGGAATTCTGGTCCTTAATTTGCCCCAGTGGTCAAGAGGACTGTGACCAGATCAAACCAGAGGCTGACATCAGTTTGTAAAATTTAATGCAGATATGTTATCAGAAAACCAGTGAATGCATTTTGATTTATGAAAGATGTCAGAATAATCATAATATCAAAGGAAATCAAAAGCATATGAGAGATAAATAAACCTTGGGAAGGGAAAAATATAAGGGAAAGGGTAAGCAAGAGAACAATTAGGATGCATGGCATACACAGGGAACCAAATACAACTTAACTTTTCAACTAAATGCTATTAAAATAGAAGAAATGTTGAAGCCTGGAATGAAATGCCTGCTGCAAGCAGTAATTACAGCGTGTATATCAAAGGGTGAAATGAAGAGAGAGGAGGGATTGTCTACATCTCTCTTTTCAAGTGTTCACTTGGAGGCATAGCTGTGTAGTGTGGGATATGGCCCTAATCCCACCTCTCTCTGTACTGGATCACATCAGCTCTCTGCAGGAGCTTAGCCCAGTTTTCTCATCTCTTTCTGCCTTTGTTTCTCTTCTCATACAGGCTGCTTTCCACTGGGACCTCTGTGGGGCAGGTTGTGAGTTTTATATAGTAGTGATCTGAAAACACGTCTTCATTCTACTTTTCAAGTTGCAAACCTGGAACAGCACTTGCCAGGGGTCAGGAGAAATTCAAAAAATTATCACTTATTACATATTGTTGCCTCAGTGGGCTTATGGTAGGGATGGGTGAATCTGTCAGTTTTAATCTCTCTCCAGTTCTCATTTTCCCAGACTTCACTTCTCCACATCAGTGTATTTTTTTTTTTTAAAGAAAAGGTTCTCGTGAAAATTCATCAACATTTAGTGTGAATTTCTCTTAATATACACATGTTTGTATGTCATTTTATCTAACATACACATTTTTGAAAACATTTTCCCCATATATAATGCATTTTGGTATGTTGTTTTGATGAGTACAAGCATTTTTGTGCACATTTACCTCCAAATATACATTGTTTGTACATGTTAGCTGAAGAATTGCATTGCAAAATGCGGATTTCAGGGAAGCCTGTGTTTTACTTGTGCTTTGCTTCAGAAACTGAAAATTGGGTAGGTTTACCTTTAAAAGCAAATGGAATCGAATTTCTCTCCCACCCCTGGTTTATAGTGATAAGCAGTGGTTGTTGCAGCAGTGGCTGTGTGTATATATATATATATGTGTGTGTGTGTGTGTGTGTGTGTGTGTGTGTTTGTGTGTGTGTGTGCATGCATGTGTGATAGTCTCCAACTGCTCTGAAAATGCTGGGACCATGATGAAAACCCTTGAGCTATTACAGCTTCTCACTTTGTCACACAGAGTCCCCAAATTCCATCTTTGTTGAGGTAGGCTAACCGAAAATAGCTTTATCTTGGGGGCAATTTGGGGAAGAGAGAGTTGCAAACTGAAGTCTCTTTCTCTTCCTCCTATTCCACCATCACCTTCTTTGCCATTGCTCCTGGGAGACACAGAAAGTGGGATGGGAAGAAGAGGAAAGAGTCTTGTGCTGGGTCCAAGGAGTAGCAGCAGCAGCCGGAGGAAAGGGGATTGAAGCAACCAGGATGCCACCTGCCACTGTCCCTGGCATGAGAGGCTGCGACTTTCTGGCTTGGCAGACCCGCAGCCACTCATCCAGGTGGCCATTCCCAATGAAAACAAGAAGGAGAAAGTGAGTCAGGTCAGGCCTGAAGAAAAGTTGGCAGCTGGATGAGACCCTGTGCAGGAGTAGGCCCTGGGGGTGGTGGGGAAGTGTATAGCTGGTGGGGTGCAGACAGGCTTGTGGGTGTTGGAGTTTGAGAGGTGTGGGAGCAAGGGAGCAAGGAGATTATGGGTGTTGAGGGTGGGCACTGGAGCTAGCTGGGCTTTCACAAGGGGTTGTCAGCATAATAAAAATCTTAAGGTGCAAAAAAGCACCTCCTCCCGGCATTGATACTGATGTAGAAGAGAATGTCCCCATTTTCATCTGAGGAATGTTGGAGGATATGTTGTGTGTATTTTCTGTGTTTGTATTTTCCTTCAAATGAATGTTCCACTACTGTTCGCTTCTATCCCTCCTCTGTAAAGCTTTGTTTAAACGATGCTATGTCAGGATGTCCTCTTGTTTCAAAGCTTGTGGTCACCCCCACTTTTCACCTTCCAGTAATGCTTCTGAAGCAACACCAAATCTTAACATAATAGCAATCAAGCAGAGGCAATGCAGAGGAAAGTGGTGGCCACTGGGCTACTGCAGAGGAGGACGGCTGGCTGCTGAAAAAGAAGATAATGGCTTCCTGGGTCACTGCAGAAAACAATGGTAGCTCACCTAGGCCACAAGCAATGGCACAGCAATTGGTTAAAGAAAGAACTTTCCCAGAAAAGCCACCACCATTTCTTATCAAAAGCACCTCCCTCTGTAGAATTTTTAAAAAATATTTTATTGCATCCCTTAAAAATCATTATTTTCTCCCAGGTTTTTCCCAGCTGACAAACTGAATTGAAAACTTTGGCTCAGCTCTAGTTGCATATAAATTCTCCAAAAACTGTTTGGTCCTAACTTCAGGTGGTGCCTCTAGGCACTACAGTAATACAAATAATAACCTGGGGCCATCCGAGCCCCCTATGTGCAGTAAACAGGCCTTTTGCTTGCAGTGTGCTTTGAAGAGGGGATAAATATTACAGTCATAAGAGTGCAACTCTTTTTATAGAATTTTGTCAGCATGAGTGACATTTTACCTAACGAGCATCTGTAATTGCTAATAGGAATTACATGCATAAGTTCCTGCACATTTGCATGACATATACCCTTTCAAATTATTTTAATACAGCTTTTGTTGGAAGAGAGATCTAATATGTTGAAGGAAACTGGAGGACCATTTCTGATTTTTCCATGTATCATACAGTAAATTATTGATGAATTTCCGGAGAAAACAAGCTTTAATGGCCTATTAGGGCATTTATTTGAATTAAAGGATAAAACCAGTCACTCACCAAAATGATCTAACCCACACTTCACAGGCAATTGCGCAAATTATCCAAAAGCAACCGTGACATGAACCACTTTCCATTTCCAATATGACACATGCAGATAGGGCTTGCCACTTCCAGGGCTATATCTCAATTATTTGGAAAAAGAAAAAAGCGAGAGAGGCAACTTTAGCAAATGCATTCAATTAAAGCCTATTTTTAATCAATCTCAACCTTGCCTGACCAATGCTGCTTTGATCCAAGTCAAGCCTGCTTGCAAAATAATTAAGGGATGGAGAAGCCCAAGATTGGAATAAAATACTGTCTGAAAGCAGGAGATGAAAATTATTCCTCTAGGACTGGCTGCAGGAAGATACTAGTGTTGCGCCAAAAATTCCACTAGGAACTTTTTTTAGCATGTTCATGAGGTGCAGGAGGGTGGGGGGAAATGAAAGGCAGTGAGACAAAGCTCCCAGCCTTCAATGAGGAAGGGAGACGGCAGGAGACTTAAGTTTAATACTCCAGGGAAAGAAAAATGGATTGTACTGATCTGGTATCAGATCAAATGAACCTCAACAAATAGAATAGATGCAGCATATTAAGTATGATATTGTTTGCAAGTTTAAAAATGAATGCTTTCATGTGATCTTCTATTTTTCATGAAAACAATATAGTTACCTGTAAATCACTGGGTTAATTTGAATCCCTGCTACTGTGTAAGCCCAGTGGTCAGTCTCTCTTAGTGCTGCCTGTTCTGTCTGAAGGTGAATATCCAGCATCTCATATAGACAAAGGTCTTTTCTCAGCCCTACTCCCTGAGATCAATTTAATGATATGTTGGAGCTTAAACCAGGGATATCTTGCATGCAAAGAGCATGTGCTTGACCACTGAATTTGGGTCCTCTCCCCATATGAGGTTTCAACTAATTAACTTTTTCTCTAACATGTTTCACGAAGCTAATGTTCCATGGACAACCACAAATTTCTGTAGGTATATTGTCCCCAATACCTTTTACTCTTTTCCTCAATCCCCCAGTAGATAATTTAAATGGTTAAAATATATATCATATTTATCCAGTATAAATGGCTGAAAATGCTACTGCTGTTTCAGCTGGGTTGCAATTCTGTTGATTTTATGTCTTGCCTTATATCAGCAGTATGACGTGAATATTTGCATTATGGATATCTGAAAAATTCTAGACACTGCTGATTAATTCTCACATTCCTATCTCTAGCTGAATGACTCACTGTGGACCTACCGTACTTCTGCTCCTATAAATTCTATTTGAGTTGGCAGTGGTGGGCTGAGCCCAGGAGTGAATTGTATGAACATTTTTGGTCTGGGTAGGGAAACTCAAGTAAACACCCTTATGTAACTGGCATTCCTCACTTATGATCCTAAACAGTTTTAGGGGGAAAATAAATTTCACTGAAATCACTGGACAGTTATTTCAAGTGAAAATGTTTCATAGCAAGGTGTAAAGTCCACAATGTTGGACTTTAGGGGGAAGCTCTGAGGGGGTTAAATCAGTTTCAAGGCCTGGGACTGGTGCCAGTAATATTGTATCTGGACAGGTTTAAATTGAATTTTAGCCACCAAATGTACATGTTCAGATCTCCAGAGGAAGCTGTTTTTTCATGTGGGTGAGGTAGACAGAGGCAGCTGTTCAAATTGAATCCACGGCATCAAACAACTTGTGAGCTGATTGAATTTAAAATTGGAATTTCTTATTCCTTGATTTTTGCCTCAAAATAGGGTGAGGGGGTGCAGGTGGCTGATAAACAAAACGATATCACTCAGCCATAAGGTTAAAAAAACCCAAAGCAACAAGAATGTAATCTTTTTGGGGGGAGAGGGAGGAATCAACAATGAATTATAAAACTACTTTCTCAGCTGGTGAAAAATCAGCAGAGGTCTGTTGACCTTAAAAGGAGAAATACTGGTTTACATTGAATGAGGATAAGGCTTTAGCAGACTCTGTGGCCGGCTAAGCCAGCTCTAAGAACACCATATTGACTTCAGAAGTAATTAAATTCATACTAGTGAGCAGGAGAACTGCAACTGGTAAAAAAGGGAATCATATACGTATGAAATCAAACATTAATGGTAATGCAATAGACTGTACTCTACACAACATTTATTAAAACACAGTGTTTGAGAGTCAGGCTAGACATGATGTGACAAGACCCTCATCCCCACATAAAACCCTCCCTCCTTATAGCCGTGAACATGCAGGATTATTGTTATGTTCTGCTGCTGCTACAGTGGCAACAACAGCACCACCTTCTGCCCTTCTTCGCCGGCCATGATTTTAGCAGTATGGTGGGGGGGGGGGAGGCAATACTGCTTGTGAATGAGAGCTAAGCTCAACTTTCATCCATTGTGGTCGTCCATGATCTATGCAAAATGCACTGCTGCAGACCCAATTTATATGAAATCTACATTTCAGAGATCTACAGATTTCATAGAACTATAGGCTGGATTTTGTTGATTTTATAGTTCTTTAGGCCAGGGCACTGAATTTTGGGCAAACTGAGGTGGGCAGCTGCTGTGGATGGAAATCAAGCTTTGTTTCCATTAGCAATGAAGCCTTAGTCTACTGCTAAGATGCCCATCTAGGGGCCCAGAGCAAAGGGTGGAGAGTAGCGGCAGAGGTGGACCAGGGCACAAGGGGCTCTTGAGAGCCCCTGGGGCCCTCAGTCAGTGCCTGGCCTGGCCAATCATTGAGCTTAGTGGTCCTGGTTGGAATATCCAGCTGTGTCAGTAACTCATCAGCTGAAACATCTGTCCGAAGAAACAGCAGTCTATCACTTCCATGGCAGCCTGCTCAACATGAAGCAAGAGGAAGAGGAGGGCGCAGAGAAGAGGCAGTGGCCTTGGCCACTTTTTGCTGTGGTTCCATCCACAGCCAGTTCACTTAACTCCCATTGCTGGCATGTACCACTCCCTAGAAGTATTCACCCAACAGATTAATATTCAACAGAAATAACACTGTCTTACCCATTTGTGGGTTTTGTTGCTATTTATGTGCCTGAGCCTTGCTGTCTTTTGAGAGGTTCATTATAGTTACTTCCTGCTAAATTGTATTCTTTTGTACTTTTTTTATTGTAAAGGACCCTGATCATTTTAGTAAAGATACAAATATCTATAAGCAAACCAATCAACCAACAAAAAAGGGTGTGATGTTCAGTTTTTACATAAAACATTGTGCCTTGAATGTGTGATCCAAGTTTCATTCTGATATCTCTGTTTTTCAGCTGGGTTTTCAGATCGTAGAGAAGCTTGCTTTGACAAAAATCTTGCATGAAGCATTTAAATCAGCAAGTAAATGCCAACAAGTGATTTGGAGGAAGCCGTTTGCCATGCCAGGCTGGCCAAGTCCTCAAAAATGTCCTGCCAGCCACTTCTTTTTACTCCTGTGCCATCCTTGTTCTGTCTTCTGATTCTATCCTTCCTGCTTTCTCATATATACTTCTTTCTGACAGAGGGGGAAAGTGTGTGCAACGATTTTACATAGGAGCAACCTTGCACACACTTTGTTGTTTCAATAGCCCAAAACATTTGTTTTGAAAAGAGGTTATGGTGGCTCAGTGAAAGAAGTTGGGCTGGTAAATGAGCCAAACATTATTCCCTCAGGGATCCAATTTCCCCAAGACTACCAGTCTTTAACCTTTTCAGTTAAGATGCCACATTTACTGAGAGCCAGTGTAGGATAATGGCTGGAGGGTCAAAGTAGGGCCTGGGAGACCAGTGCTCAAATTTCTGCTCAGTAAGCCTAACCTATCTTTTAGCCTATCTTTTAGCCTAACCTACCTCACAGTGTTTGTTTATATAAGTAATTATAAACCATCCCGTCACAGAAAATAAAGCAAGGTGGTATGCAGATAACAACAGAATACAACAATAAAAACATTGGTAAATACTTGGTTTAATGTGGTTTGCAATGACGATAAAATAGAGCTTGTGGAGGACTATCCATGTCCCCTCGAGCTCCTTGGAGGAAAGGTGGGATATAAGTGAAACAAATAAATGCAATACTTTTCATGACTCCACCTTTCTGAAGACTAGAGCTGTGTGCAGATGGCCCCTTGAAATTCTCTACCCTACTAGTGGGCAATCAAACTGGGGGAACCATTTCACCAAATTCCTCCAGGGGAAGGAGAAATTTCTCAAAGATTCTTGCAAGTTGAGATCACCATTAACAATGGCAGTAGACAGCGCCGTTCTCCTCCCTTCCGAATTCTGTTTGTTTGCTGCAACAGCAAGTGACAGGAGGACAGTGTATATTGGTAGCTTGGCCATCATTTTGCATCCTCAATGCCCCAGGGGCATTATTATTATTATTTGTAGGGAAATGGCAGCTGCCATGGAGAGATGCAGATGCTGCTGCTCTTCCTTGCGTTCTTTGTTCCTGCCATATCTTTTCTTCTTGTTCCTCCTGACCTCACTACAGCCAGGCCTAGCCCTCAGCCTTGTAGCTTGGATTTAGTAGAACCTCACTTTGACAAATGGTTTTGTCCAGATCTCTCACATACACCCACCACCTTCATTTATAGTACAGTACAGAGTAGTCGTGTGCCAATAGCTCATATAAATCTTGCCAATAATAAAGGCATTGTTTAGTTTGCACTGTTCTTTCAGGTGAGAGACAGCCCATGCCTCAAAAGGGCTTACAGTGTGTTGACAAGACAGACAAGCAAACAAAAGTAGATAGGCAGTTGCTCAGAGTTTCATTAGCAATGGCTTATACAAAATCAGGACATCAGGAGGGGAGAGAGAGAGAGAGTAAAAAAAAGATCTCACGTTTGAGCTACCTCTGCCTCCAATGCTGTTTCATAATGTTTGGACTGGCACTAAGATTGGCAGCTCATTCATCTGCTGACAGGGATTTAGAACTTCGGCTACCAAAGTTACTGAAAGGTAGAAAAATAAACAACAGGCCTGGTAATCATGTGCTAAAAAGGGAGAGGAAGGCTCCTTCACCTCAGTTTTGTTACTCCCCCAGGGAAAGGAAGTGAAGATGAGAGAAGATTGTCTGCCCACCCGGCTTTAGCAAGGCTGCTCTTTTGTAAAATGTCGTGGATTGTCTGGATTTACATCAACAAACAAAGGGATATATATATATATATATATATATATATATATATATATATATATATATATATATATTTCATGGGAATTATGTTGGTTTCTGACACATACAGTTTCTAAAACATACAATTTCAGAAAACAAATAAAGTAATGGCATAAGATGAAAAATCATAGAAAAAAGTATTGTTTCTTCTAGGCAAGTTAGCAAACATGTCTCCCTCCATTGTCAGGGCTTGCCCAGAGGTGGCTTGTGATGGTCCCCAAACTGTATAAACTACATAAATGCCTGCTAATTTTGCATAGTAGAACAAAAAGCCTAGATTATGGCTCAACCAATTTCTGTCCTGTGCTAACTTACTGTGTTCACAAAATGGTATCTGGGTTGTTGCGTTTGTGAGCAGATTTTTTATGCATACGCACATGTCAGGCTGCTGCCAGCGACTCCCATGGCTTGCTATGGTTGCCCAGGAACGTACAAAGGCAAGGAATGTTCTTACCGTCCACTTTTTATTCAGTATTTACAGATAGAGGCTATAAAACCCAGCCTCTTGGATAATGGTGTTGTCCTGTGTGAATCTTCACTGCCCCATCTCTTCTACTTCCTCATTCATCAATCTCAACATCTCTCTTATGGGTGCTGAGAAGTGCCCACTGTCTTTGAACTCTTTGCTCTCCTACTTTCAAGGATCACTGGGTTTGGTGTGGGGTCTGGAATGCTTTCTAAAGACAGCTGTTGCCCCCCTGCTGCTTCCTCTTCCTCCTCCTCTACCATTATTCCCCAACTTTTTCCATCATCTGCCTCTGAGCTGTAACCTCCCACAAACCCCTGTTGTAAATCTAAACTTTCTTCCTCTTCTCTGGAAGGGTCAGGCTGGGGAGGTGGTCACCACTTTTCCTCCTCTGCCCAGTCTCTGACAGCACACAAAATGATTATGAGGTGGTCCAAACTTTAAAAACACCCCCCCCCCCAAAAAAAAACAGTACAGAGAGAAAGATGGCTGGTTCTTACAATTCCTTAGGAAGGGACTACTCATTAGTTACATCCACCCACCCACCCATTCCTGTATTTTTGCATCCCTTCTCTTATAGTTCAGTGTTGTATTGTGTGTCAGGGTCCCCAAGCCACCCCTCAAATGATTCACAAATCGCACAATTTTTGTTTAAGGTTTTTGGCATAATTTTGGCCACAACTTTATTAAAATACATAATCTGTGAGTGGTTGCTTAGGCATTGGTTAAGACTATCTGTCCCCGCTCCTGGGACAGAACTGACTTTCCAAACTCCCTCAGAAGCCAGTGAAGGGAAAACAATATTGGGGATCAGTTGAGCTGAGTTACAGGCCCTCACCGTTCACCCAACCTGCTCCCCAGGGCTTGCCAGCCCTGGTCCCATTTCAGGGATTGGACGAAATCATGGCAAGCCCCTGGATTCCTTTAACGGAATTCCCTTCCACACCATCATTGGAGGGGCATGCCCAGCCTATCCTTACCCCTCCTCCCCCAATTTTTATAATCAATGCCTAACCGCAACCTTACAAGTTGTGACTAATTGCTAAGTAGTAGGCAAAAACCAAATGGCACCAGCCAATCAGCCAAATGGACAAAATTCCTACTAGGCCCCTGCCCCAACAGCAGACGACCCCATGACAGGCATAGCAAGGTCAACCGGAACTCAGGGCGGGCGGGGGGGTGATCCGATGCACTCAGCGAAAGAGAAAGCAAAAGCTGAGTGCCCCAATATTTAAAGCCTTTGGTCCCACCCACCATATTGCAACATGCAATTTGCCCCAGCAACCCGGCCATCCAATCGTTGCCCCAGGCCAGCTCACTTTTACCTGCCTGGCAACAGAGGGTTGGCTTGGCAGACCCCACCGCAACACGTGCTCTCATTTCAGGGAGAACACGCTTTCTCATCACTGAAATGGGCAGATGTTTTATGGAAAGTCTTCCACAAGCTTAACACCTTTATGATATAATGCTCAACATTTGTGGCTTGAGTTCTTGAAGTATCTCCTATACACATATGGCATTTTCCTGGTTTTGGGTTGTGATATAGATGCTATTTATCTGTGGTTGCTGGCTATTGACCAGGGAGAAGTTGGATGAGACTTGCCTTAGTTTTAATATACACACAGCTAGCAGATTTTGCCTATATATTGGGTGTGGAGTAGAGACCCAGTCCACATACAGTGTACTACTGGCATCCCTTATCTCCGAGCAATCCCTAATGGCAAGAGCCCCTCTGAAAGTATGTGCCCTAAATCCTTAAAGACCCTAGGAAAGTGCATCTGCAACAAAGTCTGTATCATAATACTCATCTGTAGACCATCGTCTTTTGACAGTGATTTGAATGGGAATTCACAGTTCCTACTAGAGTCACTAATTACACTACTTGTCTTACATTACTACAACTGGATTAAGACCTCTGTCTTAATTTTTTAGACAAAGTTGAGCAGTCTAAGGTGAGCAGGTCATCCTAAGAATTATGCCTATATCTGTAACATATATTAATCAAATGGAAGCTTTAATTCCCGTTTCAAGCTTTGGGACCAGAATATATTAGTAGCATTGTGAGAGAAATAATGGAAACACACAAATAAAGCATATAAAATAGCTGACCTTGCATAAGTGTTTGCCTTTTAGGCAACATCAAAATAGGTCCCCAGATCTGCTTCCCAGGGCTTTATTTTAAAAAAAGAAGTTTGAAGCATCGTTTTTAGCTTGACTAAAATTGTGATATTCCATTCTCTGAAGAATAAGCATAAGAAACACGCATCATGGCTGACTTAACAGTGACTTTGACTTTATTTCCGATGTTAAAAAAAGGAAACTTCAAAAATTTCCCACAAAGACTGGGATGTTTTCCACTATTTTTAAAGAACAAACAACAAAAAACTTCTCCCTGCTCTACTTTATCTAGAGGCAAAAGAGCTCTCTGTGTATGTGACAGCTGAATAAAATCCTCTTTGAGATAGCAAAATGGAACCCGCAAGTACAGCTCTTTCCAAGCATAATATCATTGAACTGCTACTACCTCTTTGTTCTTTCTACACCTACTTTAGAAAATAAAAGGGGTGGGGAAAACGAGAGCCTGTGCATATGATATAATGAGGGTTGGGGCTGGTTTCCCCCCTTGCTGAATTATGAGAGCAAGGAAAGTTTGTGAAAGATAGAAACTGTGAATCCCCTCTGTTATCATCACGCCTTTCTTTTGAGGTGGCAGATGTGCCCTACAATACTTTCCTCCCCTCCAGATGCCTTTCAAGCATTTTTCCCCAAGTGCCATATCTATAATAAATGCCTTTACAACAGCTTAAATGCTCCTCTCTAGGAAAATGCAAAGTCCTGTGTTTCCAGGGTGCAAGGTGACCCACTCTACCACGAAAAGGACAAACCAGTGGGGAAATCATTGCTATTAAAATAGAAATATGTACAGGTTTTAAGCCTGTCAGTTTAAGGAGAGGGAAGCACAATTCCCTCCAAGAAGAATAAATGTTATAATACCACATCACACATACAAATTTACAAGTGCCTCGCCTCCTTTTCACTGGAAGTTCCACCTTTTGATATGAATCAATATAAAGCTTATATCAAATGATATAAATGTAATATAAACTTTGAATATATATATTTGGGAAAAAGTTTGTTTTAGGGTATTGTGTAGCTTATGTATGTGACCATCTCAGTGTTCCTGACCTGAAGGAACAAGTTTTGAGTCCCTCTTGACCTACAATGTGGCTCAAAGATGATGATGAAGATAATGATGAAGAGCTTGCTTTTGAGTGTAAGCCAGTCCTTTCCCTCTTGGTGATAATTAATATGTTTTGAGTCCCAATGTGTTTAGTTATTTTCATCCCCCAGCCAATAGAAAAAGGGGTACAAACAACTCACCATCCTGTAGGAAAAGGTCCCCCATTATTATGGAGCTGTGGGGACCATTTTGCTCTTGTGTCCATTATGCATCTTTCCCTACCTATCACCACAATATGATTGCCCCCTCACTTCCCTCCTCATGTGTTCACATGTTTCCCCCCCCCACCACTGCCCTATTCTCTTTTTTCTTGGCCACAGTTCCTCTGCTTTCAGAACTTATTGTGGTTAGCATAATGCATTTGCTGATAATAATGCTGATCATAGTTCAAATGAGAGCCTTCAAGTACCATCCTAACCATGATTGCAAACTGTGGTTTGTGGCTAATTATGGTTAGCGTTAGGATTGGAGGACGCATAGCACTAAACATGGTTAACTACAAAGAAAATGAAGGCAATGGAGATTTGCATGCTGATGAAGAGCAGGAAGAGATGCAAGGAATAATTGAGAGCCCTAAGTCTCATGGATGATTCTGTACATGTCTGAATCCCACCTGGTGTCTGCACTTACTCCGTGTATCCTCTGGCTACTTAATATACAATTTTCACATTATCAAATACAGTGCAGGTTTAATTTAGGGCTCTGAACAGTTTGCAATCTTATCATTTGATACAAGGAAATAGGGAAAGAAACCCATGTATGTCCTTCGGCTACTACATAACAATTTTCACATTATCAGATACGCTATATGTTTAATTTGAGGTTTAGACCAGTTTACAGTCTTATCATTTTTTTTACAAGAAAGTAGACATTTAATTAACAGATCCATAAAGGACACACATACTGCAGCTTTACCTCACCTCTCTGAGGACAAAGTTTAATTAAAGTATTGGGCTACAGAAATTGGCGCTGATCTACAGATTTTCCCAGATGGGTCAAACATAATGATCATTTGTAAAGCATATGAATACAGTATTTGTGAAATTATCAAGGTAGTTCTGTTACCCTGACACACTCATAAGTTATTGTTTTATATCTGAAGAAGCAATTTTATGATTCATCGTGTGGTTAATTCCAGCAACACAACAATAAGGAAGTTTTTGGTTCTGTTTTACTCTCATAGTTACATTCAATGCGGGAATAAAACCCATATTGTTCTAAAATGAAAGTGCTTCAATTGCTCTTTTGCAACCGTAAGTGCTGCTGAATAATTGGGAATGAGTTTCCAATAAAAAAAGACCCTGAGGTGTTTTATTAGGAACTTTAATGGAAGAGAATTATCCCAAGTGGGAATTCCAGGCTGGATTTGCAAAGTCTTCATTTTGTATCGTTCAGTCAAGCTGAAAGGAACATTGCTGCTGCCGACACAAATAATAATCATGCTTAGACAGTGGAGCTTGGAAAAAGTAATTTAATTAATTTGCAGCAGATTTAAAATGGGAAGCAATTTGTGTGCCAGTTGCTAATGGTTTGTTTACATTTTTAACAATCAAACACAGTGAACAATAATTAATAAGTTACACTACGCTACATCTTCTACCTACACATTTTAGTGTGTTTTACAAGTACTATTTCAGGCTCACATTATCTGTGTGAGGTCTAAGAGTGACAACAGGAAAACCAGGCTTAATTAAAGTCCCACAGAATCACATATCAGCTAACCAGCATATATATTAGGCTGTTTTGGTTTCATTTGTTTGCAGTGCATTTGGAATATTTCACCTATTTCTTTCTACGCTCTGCTAATATTGTCAACAGCACTGGTTCATGGAAAGAGAACAAGTTTACCTCAGCATGGGCAACCATGAGCAAATGAGCAGCTTATCCATTGTCTTAAATTGCAGAAGAGCCATGCCAAAACACACACACACACAAAAACACCATTCTGCATGGTTCCCCCTCCCCCAAACATTCCCCTTCAGCAAATGAAAAAAAAAAATGGCAATCAAAATTTAGCAAAGCAGAGAGCAAATTCTCATGGATCAGATTCAAAGGTTTTTTTGTGGTTTCCATATTTCTGAAGTGTCTGAGAGATTTTGTGAATGTCATTTTTCCTTTCATTCGGAAACGTGTATAAAAAAACATGTATAGGGAGAATAGCAAGTGAATGGAGGAGCTGGGAGTCTCCAGGTATCCACAGTGGGCCCCTGAGCTGGTGTAGGAATTGGCATGGGCCAAATGATGCTGACCCTTGGGGCCAACCTTGCAATCTTTCTTTCTCTCATATCCATATAGACTGTGTGTCTTCTTCTTTGGTGATCACTCATAGCTGAGTAAGATTGTCTTCCATAAACACGGTTTTAACAATGAGTCCGTAAGTGACTGTGGAGGCCAAAAAGCTTGGCCTATCACTCAACATCCAAAAAAGAAAAGAAAAAAAGAAAAAAAAGACTATGAGTACACGCTATGCCATTAAAACATATTTAAAGTGGATCTAGAAGGTTTTAACAACGTATTTGGGTGGCATGCATATTTGTGGTATGATAAGGTCAAAGCACATAAAGCGTTTAAAAATCATATTGTCAGAAAAGCACTGTTTAACGTCTGGATAAGATATAATGACTTGCTCGAAAATAAAACCCCAAGGTGGTTGTCACCAATGGAAGCGAAGGCTCAGAAAAAGCTCAATATGGAGGCCAAATGGCCGAAATATTGGGAAATTCTGGAACAAGAGGGAGATAGATTAAAACTACAGAGTTTTGAAAAACTAAAAAATAGAGTGCAAGATTGGCTCCATTATTATCAAATAATGGAGGCATATAATCTGGACAAAAAAATTGGCTTCCAGGTGGAGAAATCAAAATTGGAAATAGAGCTGTTAGATCCCAAAAGTAAGAAATTGTCAAGAATGTATAACTTGCTGTTGAAATGGAACACTCAGGATGAAGCGGTAAAATCAGCTATGATTAAATGGGCACAAGATGTTGGACATAATATTATGATGGCTGACTGGGAACAGTTATGGACCACAGGTATGAAATTTACGGCATGTAATGCCTTAAGAGAGAATATAATGAAAATGATTTACAGGTGGTACATGACACCAGTCAAGCTTGCAAAAATTTACCATTTGCCCGATAATAAATGTTGGAAATGTAAAGAGACTGAAGGCACATTCTTTCACCTTTGGTGGACATGCCCAAGGATTAAGACTTTCTGGGAAATGATCTACAATGAAATGAAAAAGGTACTTAAATATACTTTTCTGAAGAAACCAGAGGCCTTTCTCCTGGGCATGGTCGGCCAATTGGTGTCAAAGAAGGATAGAACTTTCTTTATGTATGCTACAACAGCAGCAAGAATACTTATTGCAAAGTACTGGAAGACACAAGATCTACCCACCCAGGAAGAATGGCAGATGAAGGTGATGGACTTCATGGAACTGGCGGAAATGACTGGCAGAATCCGAGACCAGGGAGAAGAGTCGGTGGAAGAAGATTGGAAGAAATTTAAAGTTTATTTACAGAAACAATGTAAAATTAAGGAATGTTAGAAGGAGGCTGGAATGAAGTTATGTGGCTTTAGCGGAAATATTATAAAGGATTAAGTAAAAATAGATTGTTAATGGATGAAAGGAGGAAAGGTAAAGTTACATTATATTAAGATAAATTATAGGATAAAAATTGGGAAAGATGGAAAGGATTTGCTGAAATAGCTAACTGAACTAGAATACAAAAAAGGGAGGTGCGAGGAGGTCAAGGAAACGAGTTAATGAAAGATAAGTTATGGGAAGGTTCGTTGTTTTTTAATTGTTTCTATTTTTCTGTTTTTCTGTTTATTATTATTATTATTATTATTATTTTCTCTATTCTCTTCTTTTTTTACTGTGATGTGTTGTTATGTTTTTGTTCAACCTGGAATTATGTCTTTTTCTTTTTGTAACTTTTTCTTTTTGTTACTTTAATATATATTATTAAATAAAAATAAAATTAAAACATATTTAAAGCACATTCTTCCCCTCAAAGATTTCTGGGTTGTTAGTTCTTTAGTTCTGTTCTGTAGTTAGTTAAGGGTTGCTCTGAGCTGTAACTCTGTGCGTGGTAAGTTATAGTGCCCAGGACATTTTGAGGGGAAGAATATGAGCTCTGAATGTGCTTCAAAGCTATAGTGTACTCAGTCTCTATCTGACTTCATCATGCACAACAGTATCCATTTCACTTGCCTTACTTTCCTCTATTTTTATCCTTTCTATTTTTTTCTCTCTCTCTTTCACACCCATATCCACCTTCTTTTCCTGTAATGTTGTACTTCCTGAGGTGCCTTCAAATGCATGTAGAGCATATCCTTGGTCATTCCCTCTTAGTACATAATATTGCTCTCATCCATCTCATTGTAAATCATCTTAACAATTGCCCGGTTTGAGTACATTACTACAGTCCACTTTTCACTGCTATGGCTTCAGATGTACTAAGATTCAAGCGGTTGAAAACTGCCACAATCTGCTATGCAAGCACACCCAGTGTGAAATGTGTCCTGTGCTATTTATAATGCAATAGAGATAATACAGTTGTTGAAATGAAAGTCAAATACAAAATCACCAAAGAAAATTACATTATATGCAAAATAACACAGCCCAGCACATCTAGTTGCAATTTAATTGACCAGATATTTTATGAAATCGTGATACTGAACAATTTTCTTCTTAAGAGTGGTCTGAAAAAGCTAAGAACAATGTGCAGGATCCAAACTTTTCTGCCTCTGATGAAGGGAATACTTTTGCCAGTTTCCCCTTCCCTTGCAGCATTTACTGCCACCTCCCACACTGTTCCAGAAATTAGAGGATTCTCAAGAACAGTGTGGGAAGCAGTGCTGAGAGGGTGAAGAATTTGGGGGAAGAGTTTTTTTCTCTCCTGTCACCAGGATCCCTCTGCTGGATCAAAAGTCTTCCATGGAAAGAAGGCATCTTCTATCCATGGACGCAGGTCGTGATGTGGTCTAAACCACTGAGCCTAGGGCTTGCCGATCAGAAGGTCAGCAGTTTGAATCCCGGCGACAGGATGGGCTCCTGTTGCTTGGTCCCAGCTCCTGCCAAGCTAGCAGTTCGATAGCATTACAAAGTGCAAGTAGATAAATAGGTACTGGTCTGGCGGGAAGGTAAACGGTGTTTCTGTGAGCTGCTCTGGTTTCATGAGAAGCAGCTTAGTCATGCTGGCCACATGACCTGGAAAAACTGTCTGCCTACAAACATTGGCTCCCTCGGCCAGTAAAGTGAGATGTGCACCACAACCCCAGAGACATCTGTGACTGGACTTAACTGTCACGGGTCCTTTACCATTTTTTATCCATGGAAGATGTTGTCTATCTCTAATCTCGTGTTTCTGGCATTATGGGTTTGGGGAAGGTTGGGGAAGTGGTCAGGTAAGGTTTTTGTTTTTTAAGAGGAAGACCAAAGGGATGAACTGGATGCAATAGCTGCATCTAAGTGAGAAACAAGCAAGAAGTGTTTTCCAATAGCAAGAAGGATTAACCCAATACTGAATAAATAAAAGCTGCATTCATGGTGACAATCCAGCAAACAACTTTAGGCACATCTCACACATGTCTGTCAAAATTTTAGACATCATTCTTGGAGTATCAGAATGGAGCACTTGCTCTGGCCATGTTGCAAACTATGTTTGTAACTGGCTGAGTTACAAATGTGGCATATAGTATAATATGGTGGATTGTTTGAGAAGCACAAGCCCCAATGCCTGTGGTATACAGCATGCAGAGCTAGTTCTGTGGTTCTCTGGGTTTTGGCCAGTACATTTCAGCAGAAACTGTGATAATCATATTTGTTTCTTATATCCAAATGAGAACATATTTCACAAAGGACTGATGCCAGAACCTTTATCTCAAAGGGCTGCTTCTCATACATATATAATCCCAAATGTCAATTTATTAAAAACAGATTGTAATTTTCCAGTTTTACCTTTATAGAAATTGCATTCTTCTGATGGCACAGTCTCAATAAACTATGAAATCCATGCTTTTTGAAATTTCTTTTACAAGGTATGTGTAGAGGGTATTCATTCAATTCGTTTGTTTCTTCATTCATTAAATGGGCATCTCAATCTTCTGAGCACAAACAGGAAAAACACACTGTGCAAGACAAGTAGATCAAAACTAACCTCTGTACAGCTCTGTACCACTTGCCTCTAGCTGTAACAGGAAATTAGCTTGGTAGCCATGCAAAGGCTACCCCAAGCCTTAAAGGCAGGGCTCAAGAGGTCTCTTATTCATTTTGCTCTTACAAAATCCTTGCACAACTCTGCAACAGAGATTGCTTTCTAGCATCCAAATGAGGCCAGAACAACAGCTTTGATAATTGGTGCTCATTAAAAGAAGCAGAACTATCTGATGAGTCTAAAAGAAGATGGATGTTGACCAGCTGTTGTTGGACTACAATTCCCATATTTCTTGACTATTGGCTCTGCTGGCTATAGCTGATGGGACTTAGAATCCAACCACATCTGCATAGCCAAAGGTTAACAATTTCTATACTAAAATATTTATGAAAAATATTGATGGTTAGGTTACCTTTTAAAAACACACAGCCATGCTCAGAACTCTTATCAGTTAATTTTAAACAGTAATGCTTAACATCAGCTGCATTTTCAAAAACCCTCAAATCCAATCATGTGTGTGTAATGTATACGTGTATACATCTCCAGATGCTATGTTTGTTTCTGCATGTATTCACATTTTTGCAAACTGGGAGAATTTTTGCAGACCCCTCTGTCCCATTGTCTGAGCTCAGTATCTCACCATTGTAGAATTACAAATTGGAATGGCAGCTGTAGGCTATCAACAGCAAACACTGGTTTGGATCAAAATATCATACACTCAACTCATTATTGAAAGAGTCATTGAGAATGCCAAGGGAAAAGATTCTCAGTCACCCTAAGCAGCTTGTTCCTTTGAAGAACCGTTCCCCACATGTAACGTAAGTCAACTGTCCTCCAATGGAAACCCATTGCTTCATGACCAGAGGTAATATTCACGGATATTGGTCAACAACTGTTCTCTTTCATCTCTCTGACAGACTGTTAAATATTTGAAGACTATCGATATGGCAGTGTGCTTTGGGCAGTTATAGTGCTGATTATGCAGAGAGCTTCATAAAACAATCCTGATTGGCTTTGGATTGTACAGTAGGCTTCAGCAGGTAATTGTGCATCATTTATCCCAGCTAGCATATTCAATACCATTTAAGGCAATATCACGAAATTAGCTCTAATGAGTGATTTAAATGCTAATTGACTAGTTTTGTATCAGTAACATGTTTATTTGAGAGATTTATAGCTTACATTCAAATGTATTCTATCTCATGAGGGCTGCAATTTTATACTCGCTAAGCTGGGCATACTTCTGAGTAGGCATACATAGAAATACAGTGTAAGACAAGTAACAATACTGTCGTAATAAAACAAATCTCATTATTTGAAAATGTGATCAGAACTATTCCAAGGGAAACTATCCATCTGAAAGTTTTGCTTCTTTTACTCTTTGTAGTACGATTACATTGCTGTAACCTGTCCTGACACCTACTTGTGAAGAAATCTTATAAAATAATAATAAAAAAGACAAAATTCTCAGTCTTTACTAGAGCACTGAAAGGGGACTTCTCATTCTTGAGATAAACACACAAGGATGGCAAACAAGGATTATTTCTGCAGACACCCATGGCTGGATCAGAGTCTTCTGTCAGTGAAAGGATACGGTTGGAAACAACGTATGGTCCTCTTAAGATTCAACAACCTTTGCTTCTTTTCCTTTTATTTCTTGTTAACCAAACATAGTTCAAATATTATTTAAAATCTGGTTGCAGAAGTCAGTTACTGGGAGCTGCAGGAGGTGAGAGTGTTATTGCTCTCAGATGCTACTTATGTGCTTCCCATATGTTCTTACACTCACCAACATGGAAGGAGTGTTAACGGATAAATGCTTTTTATCCCCATCTTTTACAAAACAATTCAGGTAGTTTTCCATATAATTAAAGGAGGTGTGATTGTGAAGAAAGAGATTGAGTAGTCTGTGCAACTTTGCAATGGTATTATTATTATTATTATTATTATTATTATTATTATTACTATTATTATTATTATTATTCTGCTCCACAAAGAAAAAAGAAGTGCTTTATGACTTTTAGCCTTTTGTGCACTGGACCTTTATTGAGCAACTGAACTGAAATAGGAATTGGAGCCTTTGTTCCAGGAGTACAAGCTGAACAAACAAAAGACATGACTTATGAGAAAACTTCACAATTTGAAAGATGGTGGAGAATTTAAGACAAAGAACTGACCTGACTTAAGCAGTTTGGGCATTCTGCATTTGCTCGCCACACGACACAGGCAGACATTAATCATCCAGAAAACAGATGAAGATGAAGTCCCAATCAACACTTATAGCCAGAGTTCAAGACTGAAGAAACACTGCTACCTCAAGTTAGAGTTAGAAACAGTAAATTATTTCAGTCCATATTGAACCATGGTATCTGTGGGCTCCCTCTGTCTCTGTGTGTTTTAAATCAAACAACATTATTCAGCTTGCCTGCTCAATACATATGTCTTGCACAATATGTGAGGTAAAATAGCAAAATAGATGTAGAGAGAGGAGAGGAAATGGGTCAAAATTCTCTATGGTGGCTCTTGAGGGGAGCTGGCAGAAGTGGCATCCTCCTAGTGGCATTCGATGTGCTGGGATGGAAAAGGAACACAGATGGCACCTGAATGTCTGCTGCCACCTCCTCTGATCTCGCCAGTGTCACCGCACCCTGTCCCATTCTGACTAGCACAGCATTGCCACGGGGCGGGGGGCACTGTGACCCCCTGAAAGCCTCTGCTTATAACCCTTGGGATCGAAATCGACTTTTTAGACATGGTTGTAGAAATAGCAGCTAAAATAGTAGTTGGATATAGATAGATTCCTCAAGGTGTCATTCTTGCACGACACATTTGTCTTGTCAAACAAGCAAAGTCTTTTCAATTTTGTTTTACCCAGGCATTTAAAATACTGTTTTAAATCATGGATGCTGATATTTTATGTCACACTGCCATTGCTTATTTTAGCTTTTGAATATTATTTTTATTTGTATTTCAACATTATATTTTTGTCTTTGCCATATTGTAAGTGGTCCTGGCAGATTTCTTTGAAACGATGAATATAAATTCTTTAAATAAATCAATGCCAGGGCCATGTGAATAGACAACCCTATATAAGTAATGTTATCACTTGAAACCATGACATGGTCGGCAACAGGGTCAGTCTCATTAAACCCTTCAGTTAATGTTAGGTAAAGCCTATTCAGAACAATATTATCTGAAGAAATGTCAGTTGCATACAACAGACCCCAAGTGTTTAAACCAACACCAGCCACTTATTGGCAGAGTGGCTTAGTGGATAGAATGTTTGCAGTTTTGAGTGTTGTGGAAATATGTTGTAGTAGTAGTAGTAGTAGTAATAATAATAATAATAATAATAATAATAATAATAATAATAATAATTTATTTATACCCCACCCATCTGGCTGGGTTTCCCCAGCCACTCTGGGCGGCTTCCAGTAAAATACTAAAATACAATAATTTGTCAAATATTAAAAGCTTCCCTAAACGGGGCTGCCTTCAGATGTCTTCTAAAAGTCAGATAGTTGTTTACTTCTTTGACATCTGATGGGAGGGCATTCCACAGGGTGGGCGCCACTACCGAGAAGGCCCTCTGCCTGGTTCCCTGTAACTTCATGTCTTGCAGTGAGGGAACCACCAGAAGGCCTTCGGCACTGGACCTCAGTGTCTGGGCAGAACAATGTGGGTGGAGATGCTCCTTCAGTAACAATTTACTGTGCACAAACAACTTGTCCACAGGTAGAATTTTAAGCAGCTGTTACACGTCTGTTTGCATGTGTGAATCTGGGTTTAGGGATCAAAACGGGATTTGTTTCAGTACTCAACTTGTTCCTGCAACTAGCCTTGCAATAAATGCTTTGCACCAGCCATAAAAAATGTTAATTCTTGACAGCCTGGATCCCTGCTGTGCCCTTTAGCAAAATGGCATGCAAATGCATGTAGGAGAATAGCAGAAAGAGCCTTTGTTTTCTAGGTCACTTTTCCTGGTGTATTTATCATGACAACCCAATACATGATGAGAATAGAGTCTGCTAGCTCAGGGAAACAACAATGCAGCATTTCAGGTAGTTTGATCTGTGGACCAGATTAAGAAAGGGTCGGTTAGCTTCAAAGTTGGATAGGGGATATGTGTAGACTTGAGGGCATGAGCCATTGAAGGTTAGCTGCTGCTTTCAATAAGACGTGAGTCAAATCCCATACATTCTTGTTTTTGTTGTTGACACCAGTTTGTCTCAAGAGACAATGGAGTGTGAAGTCAAACCGACGGAGCTCCTGCCATGGCTGCAAAGACTGGTAACTCGTAACTGCTGTTTCCCACAATGGCTTTGCTGCATTAGCAACACCAAAGTGACTTCTCTGGAGTGCAAGACTGGGCATTGTGTATGGAGGTCATGGGCGGCCCAAATGACAAGACCCCCCTCTCGGCCTTGCTGATGTGGTCCAAATGAAAGTAGAACAATACATTTGGCACCAGCTTGGCTGCAGGAGTTGCTAGAAGGAAGCATACAAGATGCCACCCAACTTTTTAGGGACTCCACTCCAGATTTGTGTAGGGTTTGTTCCTTAACTTTTTCTTCTGCTGAAGATGTCAGTGCGTATGGATTTTTCCTTGGGGATTACTCTCAAAACCTTTCTCATGAATGAATATAGCAACAAGGCAGCAGAGGCTTAGGATCAGCATTTTCTTTCTCCTAGATGGGCTACTTCCCAGGCTGATGAATCCCATCTGCTGAGTGCAAGTGCAGCTGGCATATATGCTACTGAATGTGTCCTTATTGGGCAGACTGGATTTAATTTTTGCGGGCTTTCCCCATTGTCCCATGTGGGTGACAAACAAGCCTTGTTGTCTGTTGGCCTCAAGAGAGGATCCCTCCTCCACATTGCCCAGGGCCGTGCATGGCCACAATTCTGCCTGCTGCTGCACATGCTAAGTGGGCTTTACTCCTAAATAAATGCACATAGAGCTACTGCTTTAGTGAACATTTAGCTTTGTTGGATTGTGCCTTTGAGTAAACCAGCCACATTTATCAAACAATAAAGCCAGTTCCAATAAAAACACATATCTCTAATTAGCATGGACAGTTAGTCACACACACCCGCACACCTTTTTTTTAAACATTTTTTTTAACCTTTTTTTTAACATTTTGAAACCCAAACATAAAGTCTAGTGGATTTGGGAGGACAGAATCAATCTTTTTAATATGTGTCAGGAGTTCAGACTGTGACTCATATCAATCATATGGCACTCATAACATGCATTTGGACACACTGAAATTCACAACAGAAGGCAGCTGTTGACTTTAGTACATTCAAAATGGGTTTCAACTTGGTGAGCAACTCTACTGAATTTGTCTGCTGCAGCAGAAACAAGTTGGTTCGTTAGTTTTTTGCCCCCTATCTATTCTTTTCATTTTTCTTTCTTCTGCTTTATATTCCTCTGGTCTTTTCCCATTAACTTGAGTAATGTGAAGACCGGGATATATTGTGGGATGAGACCCGTATTCTCTCTGTGTGTATTCATCCTTTATTTTGTTGGAGGATCTTTCAAGATTATCGTTTCCTTTCCCTTTTCTTTCTTTACTGAAACAGATGTGCAATTGCTGCCCATTTGTTGTAGGGGAATGTGATCAAGGATCAGGGGATATGAAGGTTAGCTTTTAAATATTTGTAAAGTGTTTAAACATTACTTGCCCAAGCTTTGTAATGAGGTGGAATGTAAACAGAATAAACAGCTCATCCATGCACAAGGCAAACATGCTGAATGACTCTTTTAATAATATGTGCTACAATGTAAGTTAGGTGACCATAAGCATCTCAACAAAAGCACAAAATCCCAACATTTTTGCCCTAAACTGATAGTCACTTCCAGCCTTTCTAAAAATGCAGCAGCTGGTTTTTCGACCATTTTCTAATGAGGGCTAATGTAGTAGGTGGTCTGTTTGAGAGAGTAGCAGTATCTATGCTGTTTTGTTCCGATCAGACCAGATGTCTGTTGTTTTGTTAGAAATTAACTCTGTAATTGTTTAAAAAAATACTCAGCTGATCAAGGCCACACATGTGGCACAGATGCAAATCAACAGTTCTGTGGTAAACGTTTTGTAATTAATGACTGGCATGGCGTATATGCTTTCTATTGAAAGCTGAGTGCATGCTCTTAAAAAGAAATGTGGAATTTCTAAAAACATTAGGAATCACAATGAACACTTGCCAGTTCAGTGGATTTGCCATTTTTATGACTACGCTAAGCTGATTTGCATTTAACTCATGACACAGCAATGAAGACAAAAGAAAGGAAATAAATGCCAAGTAATGTTTGCTAATTTGAAATGATGCCTGCAAAACAATGAGTGGACTTTTTATATAAGTAAGTCTGCAGGAATTCAAACCTGCCAGACTGGTGGAAGCATGATATATACTCCCACAATGTTGAAATGTAGTGACAGTGTGCTAAACATGATAGAACAGATGGAAGAGCAGCACAGGAAGACAGACTAGATTAGTTATCATCCACTTGCTCCTTCCACTACCTGAACAAGGGAGGGAGGAGCATTAGCACAGTCAAAAACTGCAGGATCAGTTTGGACATAATGCTAAACCAACCATGGCTTAGTGCCAATGCATAAGCATCTGGGCTCCTGGTGAGGAGATTGCAGGTGCTTTGCTCCTTCTCTGCGCCTGTGGTGCTGTTGTGAGCTAGGCCATGGTTTGGCTTAGCGTATCATCAAAACCTGGGTGCCTGGTTTGCCTGCTCCAGAAAAACCATGAATTTTAGAGCAAAAACAAACCTTAATTACCCTTATTATTCTGCATGAACTGAATCAATGAAGTAGCCTGAATATTTTGACTCGGGAAATTAAATCATGGGAATTCAAAATCTAGGGATGCTGCACCCACCACCTCTTATGTCTTGAAGCAGTCTGATTTTTGTCTTCTTCATTCCAGCATTCACCTTCTCCATTATTTCACATCATGGATGATATTGCGCTAGAATGTGCATCTTTCCCCCCACTACCACTCCTTGATCCAGGATTGTAAGATTCTGTGGAGTAGCAAGAGCATCTGCAAGCTCTGCTCCATAGTTCTTGCTGTCCCAAAAGGCAGAAAAGTTGGACTGCACCAAGGAAGCACCATAGCTCAACAACAGGGGTGAGTGCTTCATATGCAGAATTTCCCAGGTTCAATCCTGACATCTCAGTAAAATGGTGAAAGAGCAGAAAATGGGAAAGACAATCCTCAGTCACAGATGCACTGCCAGCTTGAGTGTACAATTCTGGGCCAGATGGTCTGGTGGAGGATTAGGCAGCTTCATACTGCTTCCACTTGATTGAGCCAAGTTTTTACTTACTTGAGAATGAGCTTCAGTAGCCACTTAGACAAGCCCAGGAACTTTAGCAGTGTGGAAGCAGCCTATCTGTCATACCCTTCCAACCACAGCATCTGGTTGGCCAATGTGAAGACCTTTGACTTGATCTAGCAGGGCCTTTCTTCTGTTTTTATCATACATCTTCCACCATTAAGCACTGCCAAACTTAACAGCCTATGGATTTGTTAAAATTCCTCCTTGACTCCAAAGGCAACACTTAAATTCAGAATTCCCTACTCTGAACCTTACGTCATTGGAAAGAACCATACCGGTGCTGGTGCTGACAGATATCAGTAGCTGTCTGGGATGGGCAGAGGGGAATGTGGATGGAAATTCAAGGCATTTCACAGAGACACCAATGCCCACAGACTTTGTGACCCAAGATCAGGCACTCCCCCATCCTCAGCGAAGGGAATATATTCAACTCTTGTCCCCATGTCCATCTCCTACTGCAGGCTAGTAGTGGATGCTGAATCATTTTTGCTCATTTTCTTGCTAAAGCAGTCTGTTGCCTTAGTACAACAAATTTGTTTGATGACACACACACACATATATGCACACCAGGATATTTTTCAGTTTTGAAAGTGACTGGCAAAATGCATTCAAAACTGTGGGCTGGATGAATACACATTTTCCATTTAATCAAACACCCCACAAGCAAAGCAAGTTGAATGTTGGTTATCTTGTAACCAGCCCATAAGCAGATCAGATTGAATGTTCAGTAATGGTTGAACATAGTTTAACCACCCTGTAAGCTTTGTGTAAGCAAATCAGGATGAATGCTGAATAAAGTAGAATGTAGTAGTGGAATGGCAAGGAGAAATGTGTTAACTGTGTGCTTCACAATTGCAGTAGTACACACAACATCTCAAGGAGAGGTGTTTGCACTCATTAAATCCAGTTTCTAAGGCCATTGCAGCAAAGCATGTGTGTCAAACTAGTTTTCAGAGGCACTAGAATTGTCACACTGAGTTTGGAGAATGGATCATACTGTATATAGTTGCATGTAAATCCTAAACTAGAGTAGCACAAATCATAGAAGAATTGCACAAAAGCAAGGCAACCTTGATCTAATCGCATTATAACACCATTAAATCTGTTCTTTGCAGCAAGTCAGTGCTCCCTAGTCTATAGGAAATTATTCATTTGTAGTCATAGCTTTCGTATAATTAATGGATTGTTTTGAATTTATATAGCACGTCTACTCCAATACTGTATTTATTATGATACAATTAGGTGTATATTTGACAGTTTTATTGCTAAACTAATCCTGAAATGTGGAAGTCAGAAATTAAATGGAATAACACATGCATTATACTTGTACTCAAAATGCTTCTGCATGCACGCAGCTATCGTGATATATGGAAGCTGAAAATCATCAGGGAACCTAGTCTTTTCCCATCGCATTTCCATCCTGTAATGGCTGAAATTATACATTCCAGAAGCAAATTTATAGGCTTTGAATTGTGGCCTTATGTTAGGGTTGAACCAACTAAATCACAGATCACTTGTGTGATGAATAATTGGAGGTAGGTTCTACAGGTTATAATTTAAACATGGTTCAGTGGACTGTATCATTCCTTGTGGACAGTGGTGGTTGCCAGTTGGGTACTTGTAATGTTTAATGGTAGCTTCAGTTGCATGATAGCTTTTGTTGCATAGATGCCGTGTGTCTATTCCAGGGAAAAGACAAACCAGGGACTTGTGATTAGTTCAACTTAGTTGGAGCTGTCAGTGGGAAGAGGGTAGATCTAAGTCTCAGAGTCCAGGCACATTCTGCATCTAATGTCCAAGGAATAGACCAGAGGGAAGACTAGTGCCCGCAGTCTTTCCCTTGGCCCACATTCAAACTCATGCCCTCTGGCTCGCCTATGATTGGCTAAAGTTGTGGGAGAGCACCAGCAGCCCCCACAGCCAGCAGAGGAATGATGTCCTTTGCCACCCATGCAGGGACCAGATGGCCACTACAGGCCACACAGGCAGCAATTATCACCTCCTTCCAGAAATTGGGGAGGTGACCAGTGCCTGTCATCTTCTGTTGTCTGTTGTCCATGTGCTGTTTATGGGTAACATCATCCATCTTTTAATTCTTTACCTTCAAACAAGACTCGGACCTGGTAGTCATCAAATAGAGAATAAACTAGAATACATGTCTGTCCTAAGATAATTTCAACCTCAGGAAGAAGAGTGGAGAGAAGTTTTCCCCTTTCAGGTATTTCCTCAGGATTCAAAATCCACAGAGAGCTGTCAGAATAGAATTTCCTTAAATACACATGTGGCAACTTTGCCAGAACAACTGTAAGTTCCCAACAGTACTCCTGGGTCCATTAGCTTTCTTCTGTCCAACCCCAAATTCACAAGATATTATATAGAGTCTGCATCAGGAGCCATTGTGGAAAGCATTGGGGATCAAACAGTGTTGCCAAATCTTGGAATAATTGATTGAATACCAACAATGGGGGTGGGCTATTTTTGACACTTGCTTTTCTAGAGACTGGTTTGAAAGACTGTTTTAAAATGGTTATTCTGTCCTCATTACCCACCCACCCCTTGACTAGTATGGTGATTTAAGGACCTAAGTGGCTCTGGTCCTTAGAGTGCTGCACACTGTGGATGGGACTGAGATTGCAAACTGCGTGGAAAATTTGCTGCAGTCTTTAGTGGAATGCAAGTTTCAAAGTATGCAAAGTGGCAAAATCAACATATGATAAAATACCGAGGTTTGGGATTGGAAGCATTTAATAAGCGGGAGAAAAAGACATGGGAGGAGTTTTTGCAAATAAGTATATAAAGACAGAGTGCTTATTAAATATATACGAGACATCTGAGTTACAGGAATGGCCAGAAGCCAAGCTGTGATTAGATTTATGCTGTTAAATGGTGACTACATTTCTTCTGAAGGCCAGGCTCTGCTTTATGGTTTTGCAAAGCCAAGTTAAACAGAAGGGTGGGTGTGGGTGTGCTTCTCTTTCTATCTTGGGAAGGTGCTCAGAAAAAATGCAACATTCCCATGGATGTCAAAAGAGTGTAGCAAATATAGTTGTCACCTACTTAAGGAAGGGAGGGGGGAAACATTATGGCTGGTTTGTGGATCTCTGAAGTACAGGGCTTGAGGGAATAAGAGTTAATGTCCCACTTGGCACTACTTCCACCATCATCAAAACCGCTATCTGGGGCTGCTTTTTTATGGAGATCCTTGTCACAAATCTCCCTTGCTACCTGTTCTTCAACCCCTGGCATGCAAGTGTGACTGATGTCGCCCTCACTTTTGAAGCTGCCTTATACTGCGTCAGACCATTGTTCCATCTAGCATAGTATTATCAATTCTAGCCTCCCTCAACCCGGTGATCCTCAAATGTTCTTTGCTACAACTTCCACCATCCTCAGCCAGCATGTCAAATGGTCAGGGATGACAGAGTACCAGGCTGAGGAAGCCTGGTGTGCTCTGGTGGACCACTGCTCTTCAGGCAGATCTCAGGGGTCTCTCCTATTGCAATGTGTCACCCAAGGGATACCAATAACTTTCTGCATGCAAGCAGCTTTGGCAATCCCCCATGAGCATTTTAATAGGAACTGCTAGGCCTAGATCTGGCATGTTGCAGTGCCCAATTCATTCTCACTGGCATTCAATCTGTTTTGTGCCATTTTGTGTGGAATTTGTTGTTCAAAGGATGCATGAAAAGCCATGCTTTTTTTTTTGTACCGTAAACGTAAAATATGCACTTTTAACATAAGACACACACTTTTTGATGCTTTTAAAAATTCATTCATCCATAAAAAATACATGTTAGACTAATGAAAAGACCTTTAAGCAGTTTATCCCAGTCTGTATCTGTATTGAAACTCTTTTTATATGTGGAATTGTTTTTGTATGTTTTGATTGTTTTTATACAGGTATATGGACTTGCTTTTAAATGTTTTTACACTTGCTTTATGGGTTGCAACTATTTCATTTGTTTTGTAAGTGTGTATTTTATTGTTGTAACCTGTATTGCAAACCTTAGAAAATGAACACAAATAAGTAGCAATGAAACTCTTCCTTCTTTCTGCCTATGATCCTGTCCTGCCTCAATGGGATCATGGTTGGGAACAGAATCTAGTATTGCCTAGAATCGTATAATCACTGACATGAATCGTTAAAATCTGTGCTAGTGAGAGGAAGGGAATTCCTGTACATTATATATTCACCATTCAGTCACGTACCCCATATATCTACTAACCAGCCTTCTTAGATACAGTCAGGCAGCATGGGGTGGGGGGGGGGTATAATACTGTGAGATGCACCACACTAAAAATGCATGCATCTATGTAGGGTACATTTGGAGGAGAATGGATTGTGTGCTCTTTTTCAATCCTTTACCTTCTTCTCCTAGTTGCTCATATCTCCATATATGCCATGGAAGTGTTTTGCACATAATAACAATATAAATCACTGAGGCTTGTTACTATCTGCTTCCTTGATACAGATTTTACAGAGGATGAGCCTGGAAATCTCACTGGGGAGAGGCTGCTGCTGTGTTTCTGAATAGTAAAATATACCAAAGTCAAGAGCTGCATGAGAAAGAGAAATATGCAGCTTCTGTAGACCTTTCTTGTCTGTGTTACTATCAGCATAAATCCTGTGTGTATAACATACTGAATTAGAATGATGAATGTTCACTTATTAAGAGAACTGTGGAATTTTATTAATACAGCAGCAAATCTGTGCTATTGGGGGGAGGCAGGTGTCTGTGTCAGGGCTTCTTTACTAATAATTATGTTGGGGAATAGATAATTTTGGATGCCAAAAGGGTGGTGGGTGGGGTGGGGAAATAAAAATAGGAAAGAAATATCTGGCGGAGTTTTTATACTGAACTTCTTAACCTATGATTTTTATTTTTTTTAATGCAATAAATTTAAGTAAGCATTTTGGCCCTCAGTTATTACATGGCAGGATTAAAAGGTTGTGCTGCCCAACCTCCCCACGACTCATGCCAGATTATCAGAAATAAGGCAAGCTTCCTCATCTCACTCCCACATGGAAAACGAGTTGACTTTATTTCAAGCCAATTCAAATTCTCTATGGGTGTCTCAGTTGGTTTCTGTAAAGAGATTGAAAGAAGCTGCAGTACCTGTCTGGTGGCTCTCTCTGTTTGTAGAGAGAGTGTGTGTATGTACACATACATGGGGGAAACAACCACTAAAGCTCTTGGGGTAAGAGCAACTTGAGTGGTGATATACTGTTCATGGACAAGATGTTTGAGATTTAGTTGTGTGATAAACCAGTATGTTGTCACTCCCTCAGATTTTAATCTGAGTCCTCGAAACACATTTCCACGCTTGAGCTTCACAGATTTCACTGACATCTCTATGAAAGAGGCAGAGCATCTAATTTTTGTTCATGGGACCAGTCTGTTGAATATGACTGGGGATCCAATGAGTCATTCACCATATACTACATGCCCAGGGGCCCTTTCTGGTCACCCCACTCTCGTGAAATTCTCCTTATTATAAAAAGCTGCTTCCAAATGGTTGAGGATCGAGAAATGGCATTCCATTAGGTCTGAGGCAGCAAATAAGAACATAAGAGGAGCCTGCTGGATCAAGCCAATGGCCCTTCTGGTCTGACATCCTGTTATCGCAGTAGCTCACCAACTGTTTGACTTCATCCCGAAGGCACACTCTTCCATTATCTCCAAGACAAACAGATGGCAATAATTATTATTATACCTGTCTCCTTACCCTCTTCCTAAAAGAAGCCCAATGTGGCAAAACCCAAAAGGTTTAAACAATGCATTTAAAAAACCAATATATAAAAATAATTTGAAAACAATTTAAAACTATCTGAAAATAGTTTGAACACCAAAAAACAATTAAAACCAATCACATACCCTTGCAGTTGCTAATTTCAAGGTTGCCTTAGTCAGCATCTTTCAGGCCACCATAAGCCTGAGCAAACAGGAAATTTTAAAAGAAACAACAACCTGAAAATTGATAATAATTGAGACAGATGTTGCTCACAGTTTAACACCAACAGGAGAACACCCAGATGTGGCACTTCCAACATAGACTTTTCATAACATCTTACACCACTCCAATCGGACGTTCCCATTTGAGACATTGTCTCACGTTAGATGCATGCATGTGTGAACTGTCTCAACATATCCGTTCCTCTTTTTGAAAGCACAATGATTGGGATAGAAGACATATTTTATCGCATGGGGATGCTATCTTCCTCCTACCTTCACTTCCCAACAGGCCTCTCTGTTCCTATCTTCTCCCACCTTCAGTGCTGCTTGGAGGCTACTGGGAGGAGAAACCTATCATTCCAATCTTGACTATATAAAACATACATCAAACATGTGGCCTGTGGACAGGCTTTTTTTCCCATTTATTAATTGGCCAGGCCTCAATGTGAGATGGAATAACATGCTCAGATTTTCAGAATTGCTCAGCAGGTTCCACTGAGAAGACTAACGCCAAGTCTGTGATGTCAAAATTTCTTTTAAGAACAAGGTACTTCAGTTAGGTGAATGCATGACAGCTTCTGAGATGGTGAAAAGAAATTTGAAATACAGAGAGATGTTGAGCATAACACAGCAGGTCTCCCCACCCCAACCCTGAAAAAGAAAGTATAGACTAGAAGTGTTGGGAGTAAATTATTAAAATGAAAGAAAAAAAATGGGGGGGGGGATAATTTGACTATATCATTCCAGGAGTTATCTAAGCTCAACGACAGATTTCAACTAATACCACATAGAAATTCAGATACAGTGGTACCTCGGGTTATGAAATTAATTCATTCTGGAGGTCCGTTCTTAACCCAAAACTGTTCTTAACCTGAGGTGCTCTTTCGCTAATGAGGCCTCCCGCCACCACCCCACCACCACTGTGCGATTTCCGTTCTCATTCTGGGGCAAAGTTTGTAACCTGAGATACTACTTCCGGGTTAGCGGAGTTTGTAACCTGAAGCGTTTGTAACCCGAGGTACCACTGTACATATAAAGTAAAGGTATGCTGAACTCTCACACCTAACTATCCCAATCAGCATTCATTATTGCAAGATATGGAATCTTCCTCCTTGACCAAGTGGCTGATGGTCTGAGTAATTATGCTATTCCAAGAAGGCAGTATGCTTCTGAATACCAGTTGCCGGATGAATGCTCTTGTACTTGGGTCGTGCTTGTGGGTTTCCCACAGGCATCTGGCTGGCCACAGTAAGAATAGGATGCTGGACTAGAAGGGCCATTGGCCTGATCCAGCAGGCTCTTCTTATGTTCCTATAGCATCTAATACTTACAGTGTTAATCAGCTTTGTGGAAGATTTCAGGAAGAATTGTACTGTTGCCACAGTCACTTGTTTTCACTACATTGCAAAAGAAAGGAAAAATAGTGATGAGGGATCAATAGCTTCGTTAATAACCAGTATGATCTTATGAAGGTCCACTTGTTGCTTGGCCTAGAGGCACTTGCCTCTAGTATCCAAGGGATATTCTGAATGAAACTGTATGTTATTTCAGTATGGGTGACTGTTCACACACGTGCATATGTGTTTTTGTTTTTATATAGCTTCTGGACAAGTCAAACGTATTTACATAATGTAGAATTCATACTTTTTTCCTTTTGAAAAATTATTGTTAACAGAGCCGCTTATTTACCATTTTGCTAGTAGAGTTCTTTCCCCAGATATTTATAGCATATATTGCTGAAGTATAAACGTAAGCAATTTCTTACAGTTAATAACTAATCCTGAGTGAATCAGAACTAGGGACACAGTCCATTAGGTTTCTAACTATAGATATAATTTTATTTAATAGACTGAGATACAGCCACACTACATTTTTCATTAGGGTAAACCTGATGAAGAGTGCTGAGTGGCACAAAGTTGAGCAAATTCTATGTACTTCACCCATTCTTAAGCCTGGTGTATGCAGCTATCATATATCAGCTGAGCAAATCAGGTGCCTAGCAGACTAAAGATCTATGGTTCCACATCTAAGGCCAAATAAAACTTCATATTATACAAATCACTCTCATTCTGAAGCTTACAGGCTGCATACCTGCTTATATAGCTTGCAGATATAGCAACAGGTAAAGGACACCACTTGGGGCCGGTTTGGTTTACAGATAAAAGAGATAAGGGGAAGGGCTGTGGCTCATTGTTTTGCATGCAAAAGGTTCCAGGTTCAGTTCCCAGTATATCCAGGGAAGGCTGGGAGATACTTTGAAATTCTGAAAAGAGACTGCCAGTCAGTGTAGACAATGCTGAGTTATATGGACCAATGGTCTGACTCAGTATAAGGCAGCTTCCTATGTTCCTCTGAGTTGTATCTGAAAAAAACTATGGGCTGAATCCAGACTAAGGCTGTGAATGTAACTTCAGCAGGGAATAACCACAGTTGAGTTCAATAGGACTTACTTCTGATTAGACATAGTTAGGCCTGTGTGGTATGTTACTTAACCTTAATTCACACTGGAATCAATGAGTTTCAAATCAAGTCACTATTTCAAAGGGACCTGAGCTCAACAAACTTGTATACTTGTATATTATATTGTTGTAACCCTCCCTGGGACCTTAGTGTGAAAGGCAGGTAAGAAATCTTATGGAAAAAACACAGATCAGATTTCAAACCAGCCCTGGCAGATGTGCTGTTGTGATCTCAAGTGGAAGACCATGAGGCATGGCAGGCTAACATTGCAGGACCATGGACAGTTCTGAATGACTATCTTTATCAAGGCATGAGACTGAACTGAGGCCCTTCGTCCTTCCAGGGCTAAGTCAATGCCCTATGGGTTCCCTAAAGAATGGAAGGTCTTAAAGTGGCAATCCTCCAGTCAAAGGCATGGTACTGCATCTCTTTCCATTCCCTCCAGGCTTGCTGACTGTTCTCTTGAGTTGTAGGGTTGTGTGAGATCACCCATGTGGGGGGCGCCAGCTCCTCAGGGGTACAAGCTTAGGAGTTTCTAATTCAGAGGCCCCTGGGCTGTATGCAGTATTTCACCATGTGACCTGGACAATAGATGCTATATATTTGCAAATGTGTGTGGGGGGGATAGGTGGAAATGTTGGTACACTGTGCATGAATGAACAGACCATGTGGTTACAGATATGTAGCCGTGTTGGTCTGCCATAGTCAAAACTTCAGTGTATCTGAAGAAGTGTGCATGCACACGAAAGCTCATACCAAGAACTGACTTAGTTGGTCTTTAAGGTGCTACTGGAAGGAATTTGTTTTGTTCAGACCATGTGGTGACAGTTACCACATGGAGACTTTTAAAGCACCAGCTCTTGGTATTAGGCTAGGACATCTGAGAATGTTCCTTATTTCCTTCTTAAATATTCTTTGCTATTAAGTGTGTTGGGTAGATTGCTAAGAATTAAGGTAACTTCAGGCTGAAATCAAGACCTCACAATGGTCTGCAGAAAACAAATAGGAATCTTGGCCATATTAGATGAATGTTTCTGTTCAACTGAAATTGGTTGAACTGAACTAGCATGGCCATTGCCTCTGCACTGCTTCAAGCATTATGGCACATTACCAAAGCATGAATATTAAAAGGCAATTGGGTGCCACTATTCCATGATGTTTTCTCTTAGACAGCATTTTTTAAAAATATAACACTATGTACAAAAGTATGTTCCCTCTACTTGGCTTATCAAAATGTTTATTTTTGTTTCCTGTATTTGCATACGTCCAACTCCTATTGTGCCTTTGATAAAACTTTTATAGGCAATAAATTATAAACAATGTTGATGTATAATTTATCTTTTTAAATACATATTCTATGTCCCAGCTTTTTCAAATAGAGGGGCTTACTTTGGCTTTGCGTTTTTTAAAAAACGGATTGAAGATTTTAAGGGATTCATGAATAACGCATGCTTCAAGGTGTATTTGCATTTTTATAGTGTGGCTTGTGTAACAGTATAGATTTTGCTTTTGCAGTGTTCACTTTCAAGTCAACATGAATTCCTTCAGAATTAACTACAAAAGAGACGTGGGCCTCAAAATGCACCTTTTTATTGTATCCCTATAAACCATAAGTTTCAGTAACAATCAGGTCATGAACAATGCTTTTTCATATAAGAAAATCTCTGCTCTGCACTTTTACTTACATATCCAGATGCACACAGAGAGAAAGCTTCATTTCTCTAACAAAGGTAGGGAACCACAGGCTTGGAGGACAAATACAGGCCTCCAGAGTCATTACTAGAGTTCAGCCAGGCAATTCAGCCAGACAGAAACAGTCAAGAAGAGTGTGAAGCAAGATCAGTCAGGGTTGCAGTTTGAAGAGACTCCCAAAGGCCATATAGAGAAGGCTGGGGTGGTACAGGCTCCCCATCCTACTTTCTTCTAATTATTAGAAGCTGTTGCAATATTCCCCCAAATTATGCAATCCATTATGGTTGGTTTATCAAAGGAAATAATACAGCTTCTGCATCAAACCATTATGGAAACCTCAAAGAAGCCCCCCAGTCCCCCCCCAAATGCAACACCTGGAAGAGAAAATGGCTCATTTCCTTTGGCAAAACAGAAAGGAGGAAAACAGCACATGCCATTGCCGACTGAACTGCAAAATCAAAATGGACAAATCTGGAAGGAGGAAGCTGCTATTACAAAGCCGAGCATGACTGAAAAGACTGCCTTGACTTCCAAAGATAGTTGTTTCTTGTTGCCACCACATAATAGCCCCCAAGGTTCTAGTGACATTACTCTGGATTTTCAGACAAGCTAAGGAAGAGAAGGATAGTTTTGTCATTGAGAAGAATGGGGGGTGGGGGGTGGAAACACCCAGAGAAACAAAGGCTGATGTTGAAAATGGCTACCGTTGCAAGTTGTGCTTTGAAGAAAGGGCAAAGATTGTGCTCAGACACAGTGTGGTGCCTGAGAACAGTAGCATCATCATTTTTCACAACTCCCTGGTTTAAGAGGTACAGAAGTATAGAGAAAAGAATGCCAGAATTCAGGAGAAATAACGAGGAGACAGTAATATCAGTGGCTGTTCTTATTACCAGCATAAACAGCCCTGCAACTGAGATGGAAATAAATGTACACACAAAGACAGAGTTCTTATTTATATTTTTATTGTTTATATTACCAAACACTTGTGAGGTCTAAATATAAGACTTCTATGAAGAGCAGGAGATAAAATATGAATAGGCATTTGGAAATGGTAGCTAATCTTTCTTTTTGTTTGGCAAAACGCTGGCCTTAGCTGTGCAAAAGTGCTTCTGACCACCACTGAAACATGGGCTTCCAAGAATACCTAAATTTTCAAAGGAAGTACAACCCATCCAAGATAGGTTGAATTCCTGTTACCTGCTTTTTGAATGGCCAGAGCATCTCTGTCTTATCTGGGTTAAACTTCAGTTTTTTCAGCTTTATCTAGGAGATTCCTGACCTCAAACACAGATTCATATTTTCCTTTGATTTAAATGGAAAGGAGAGGAGTTAGATAATAACAACATAGGCAATACCAGATCCCCAAAACCTGAGTGGCCTCCCTGAACAATTACATCTAGATGTTAAACAGCATTGGAGACCATATAGAACGCTGTGGAGCATCACAGACTAATGATCAAGGCCTAGAGGTCCCCCAACATCATCTTACGAAACTTTTGAGGGACCAGAGCTACCATAAAACAGTGCCTGCAGGTCTTATTCCAACCTGGTGGTCCAGAGGGTTCCATGTTTGATGGTACTGAAAGCTGCAGGGAACTAACAGAGACACACTCCCTCTCTCCAGATATTCCAAAGCTGTAATATGACTCATCCACACATTCTTACAGCATCTTACAGAACACCAAACATTAAAAACAAATTAAGCCATATATTAAGCCAAAGTAATGTGTTTCTTGAGTGATGAGACATCAAGTGTTTACAATGCACATGCTTGTGTGAATTAGAGAAACCATAAGTTTATGAAATAATGTCAAGAAACAACAAAAAATAACACATTGTCTGTCCATCCCATGGCAATTGTACCACCTAGGTTCAGACTGATTCTGCAGTACCTCAGCTATGCTATGTTGACCGTTAGAAGTTTAACATTGCAAAGTTTGTATATTTTGGTTTATCTGAGCTGCTAAAGGTGAGGGAGACATATACTGAATGTCTGGAAAATATATTGGAAGCTTTCTTCTCACATTAGCTTCAGATGTATCTGAGACCATTAGAATTAGATTGACATACTACATGCACAAAATGCTATTTGTACTTTAGGAAACAATTACCAGTGGATAACAGCAGTAAAGTATCCAGCAAGGGTGATAAACTAGTTTTACTTTCTCTAAAAGGGTTAGCTTAAGATAATAAATATGTGCTAGCTCTTCTTTGCAGGAACATCATTGTACAATGGGAAGTAAGACAAGCAGACACTGGTATGAGTTCAGGTTTTTATATTTCTAAAATTGAGGGATGATTTTAAGCAATAATAATTTCAAGCTGTGAAAAGCCAACATTTGCTTTGTGATAAGATTGCAAATACAATGAACTGTGTATGTTTTAGACCAAACAGGGAGACAGAATAAATAATGGAACTTCATTGATTTAGAAAGGAAAAACAAAAACAGTTGTCTGACGATAAGAATCTCACCCTAAATGTGCACTGATTCAAGTTGAATGAAATACTGAGGTGTGTTCGTCTCAGATTTACAAGTCCACGTACAGACACAGAGGTCTCTTAGTATTTTACAATCACTTCAAAGTTTAGATTATTTAAACTTAATGAAAATAGTTTACCCATAGCTGGGTTCTATCAAGACCAGAGATTAGCAAAATAATAATATTAGCAATACTTTGAGTTTAGCAAAGCAATTAGCCTCAATTTTCAGGCATGTAATAAATTCATTGGGGTAATTTTCTATTGCTGGCAAGGGTTCATATAGCGTCCCCATAAGCTTTATTTCCTTCTTTGAGTGGGGAAAATCTTTGATCAAGGACAAGACCACAGTGGATAGAACAGATCTTGATTTCAACCAGGCTTTTGACCCAGTTCCACATTACTATTTCATAATGTTTTGGAGGAAATTGGTTCAGTAGAAACTATCATAAGGAAAATTCCTAACAGTGAATCCTATGCAAGATTATTATTTTTTTTTTTTTTAAATATTTTTATTGGATTTTCAAAATTTTTTAAACAAACACAAACATATATCATAAACACAAAACACAAAACAAAATATCTGTAGTTTCATACCCTTACAATCATTACCCTCTTTCAGTGACTTCCCCCCACCCCCCCAGCCACCTTCCCATTTCATTAAATATCTCAGCAAGTTATTTGTTCAAATCTCTTAAATATTATACATATCTTTTCTTATAATTTATCCTTTATCCATTTTTACTTTAAATCCCATTATACATATTAAATTGTTTCTCTAAGATCGGCCTAATTTCTCTCCCACAAATTCCTTGCTCTTTATATTAAATCAAAAAAAAAACACAATAATATTTCTATTCTAAACCCCAGACTTTTACCACTCTACACTCCCCTCCCCCTCTGTCCCGATATTTGCCCCTTCCCGCATTAATATCCCAAAGAAAAAAAACAGATTTAACCCGGATTTCTCACATCAGAGGCCCTTAGGCCCCCGTTAATCACTCTCCAGCAATTTTGTTTATAGTCCTTTTTATTAATCTTCTCTTCTCGAAGGAATTCTGTCACCAGTTCCTCATATTTTTCAAACAAAAACAGTCTTTGTCCAGGATCAACAGATCTCCCATGTTGCAGCTTAAAGAAGAAGTCTCCATCATACTTATTCGTTCTTTCGTAGCTTAATATTTCAGTTGTTCCAGGGACTTCCATCTTTCTCTCTCTTTGCAGATTTGTGATCCATTGGTTGTCTTTTTCACTTCTTTTCCTCCCAAAAGTTACAGATATTTGATTGCTCTCTTCCTCCTGAACTCCTTCTTCTTTTTCTTCTTTTTCCCCCAGTTCTGAAGTTGTCTCTTTTTCTGCAGCTGCAGATTCTTTTTCCATCCGGTTAGCTCCACCAACAGATTTGTTTAGTTTAAGATTGAAGGTCATCAGTTGATCTCTCATGGCTAAGCTCTGCTCTTGCAGAGCTCCCACCAGGGAAAACATTTTTTTTATCTCTGCCAGTAGTTTTCCTTCCGCAGCCATTGCAATGTCTTTAGTTCCCTCCAGGGGGATTTCCATCATAGTTCTTTTCCAACAGTTCGTTACTTTGTTATTCAGAATTAGTTTGTTTCCAGTCAATTTAATGTAACACTTTTAGTCCCAACAATATAGTTATAACACAGTTTTAACTCAATTTCCAAGCTGACGTCCGTTTGACAGCTCTTTTGACAGCTGTCAAACACCTTGTTTTTTCTCTCGGGTTCCCAAGCAGGGCACTGCCCGGGTTCGGGGGGGGGTCCGCCAAAAGCAAAACCTCTGGGATTCCCCTCTCTTCACTCCAGCACAAGTAACTTTTTCAACCAATTTATGAAAGTGTTCTTTCTCCTTTCAACACCAGAGTCTTTCCGACTTAGTGCTCCTCTCCTTGCTTTAAGTCTTTTGGTGGGGGGGGGGAGTGTGGACTTCCTTTTTAACACATCCCCCGCTCGTACTCAAATTCAATGATAAAACTTTTAGTGCCAAAATTTCCTTCTACTCACGAGTTGTTTTTTCAGTCCAAATTTCAGGAAGAAAGATAGCGCTCTCCGGTCATGGCTCGCGGCTTCACTCCGCCAAGGCAGCGATCGACTCTCAGCTCCACGCCACTCTCCGGTCCCCTCCGTAGCCTTTAAAAAGGCTCTTCGCGGGTCGGGGAGGGCGCTTAAGGTGCCCACCGAGTCTCCATGTCCGCAGGCTTCAGCGCCTGCGGTTTCTAAGGGTCCCCGTGTCGCCGGCACGGCAAGACCCGTCCTTAGCGGAGCCGATTCCCTCCAGAGCTCGGAGGGAATCCGCCATTACCCGTTCGCGCTATCCCGGAAGTCCCCCTATGCAAGATTAATGGAAGTTAGTCCCATTGTGTTCAGTGGGGATTACTGCCAGGGAAGGTTGCACAGGAACGCAACCTAAGGAGCACCCAAATATTGGTTGTTAGTTAAACTATAATATGCTGGAAAGTGGTAATATTTGGAAACTATCCTGGATCCAATACCGTTTGGAATTTTTATTGTGGCTGCCACCTTTCCCCAACTCTGTTCATTTGCCTTTTCCAGCAGCCAGTCATACAGAAACAGTGTCAAATGTATTTTTGCATCTAACTTCATTTTATCAATTGCACCACTCGAGGGGGCCTGGTTAGTAGAATCAAAGCAGGCATTTTCCTCTCCTGCTGTGGTTCTGAGGAAAATACCTTTTCTGAAATATGTATTTATTTTTTTAGAAGAATCCGTCATACTAGTGTCTCTCCATGTCTACTCTTATTCTACTAATTACCAAGCCCTTCCCACAAGGTGATGGAATTTACATTTTTAAAAACCTGAATGTTGAATGTAAAGATTCCTTTATTGTCACACATACTTTGGCAGCTGTTTGCCTTACTGAATTCAAGAAGAAGTTGCAATTCTCTAAATGATACCAAATAGAAACAAAAATGTATGCAAAGCTCTGAAGACTGCAATAAAATAAAATATTCTCAAAATAGCACCCCATTATCATGTTATTGGGGTGTGTGTGCATGTGTGTGTGTGCGCGTGCGTGCATTGATAAAATACTGCAAAAAAGAGAATGTTGACTGTATGCAGCTGTATCAGGCTTGTTTTTTAATAGTGTTTTACCACTGTGGAAGAGTACATATGCCTCAGTAAAATATTTCACTCCCCTGCTCCCTGCCCCAAATATGCAGTCAAATGTATGATCACAGCCAGGTTGCTTTTGTACTGGGTTGTGGTTAGCAATGCACCTATTTGCAAATGCAAAGAACTATTAGAACAAGAGTGAAGTGACTCAAAACATCAACTGAGTGGCTGGGGAAATGCAGCCAGGTGGGCGGGTTATATATAATAAAATTATTATTATTATTATTATTATTATTATTATTATTATTATTATTATTCCAAATATGATAATAGATGCTTATTCAGTTGCCTACCATTGATTAGGATCAGTTTCCTACTGCTCTGGGGAGAGGGTCACCATTCTGAGAAATATGACTGTGATTCTAGGCAGCCAAGTCAAGAAGAAGCATTTTAATCACTCAGTGGAATTATTAGCTTCTTTCCACTGAAGTTGGTCCTGAGACTGTCAGTCTCTAACTGCAATGCAAGTCCTTTTGACACATGTTAAATGGGGCTGACTATGTAATACTGTGGAAAGAAGCCAAATTTCTGTCTCACATATACATATTGCATGTGGAAAAAAATCACAGATAATCAGCCTTCCTAAAAGACCATACTTTATCAGAATTACACATACTACTGTTCCTTCAATGGTAGACAATGGGAGTGATGGATCTCCTACGATTTTTTTTTAATGCAAAGAAGAATTCTTTCTTTGTGTCTATGAACATTCATTATTTTCCTTCCATTACATGTGTTTGGAAGTCTTGTCTTTGCTTGGCTCTTACACAAAGCTAATTTCATATTTCCACTTGAGATTTTTTTTAAAAAATGTTTTCTATATTGTTTGTCTGTTCCTTAGAAGAATTTGCATTGGGTTCTCTTGTCAAATAATATTGCTCACAAGATACTTCCCTGCGTATTTTGCTTATTGCATTTCAGTATAAATGAAAATTCATTTTCTCTTCTTCCACTTGTTATTTAATAAGCAATCCCCACCTCCTCCCCCAACTCCCGCAAAGTATCTATACAAGCAGGGAAGCTCTTGGTAATTATAATCAAACCAATTTAATTTCTCATAGAATTCCCTGAGTATTCAGTTGACAACTAGTATAACTGACTTTTTCATTTTCATTTACTGTGCATCCCACATTTTCCCCCTTTGAGGTAAATGTAGCTTTGCAATAGGAAATGTTTATTGGGTAAATACATTTAACAGAAAACTATTAGAGGACAATAACACTGGTCTTTTTTTTTTTTAAAAAAGAAAAACCTAACAAAACTGTTTTTATGCTCTACTGGCAAGTAAGTTCTTCTGGGCAACTTTATTGCATGTCATCATATTTTCTACCTCAGCTAGAGCAATGAGATATAGGAGGGGAGGATTACTTGTAGCGTCTTATGGTTCCCTGCAGTGTAGGTTGGCCATCAGAGCAAATGGGGCACTACCCATCAGCCTCTGAACTCATCTACATTTCCACTTGTGCCGTGCCTAGAAAGCATGGGACCAAGTGGTTTTCTGCTTCTCCCATGCTGTCCAGGCATGGGTCTGAGTGATTTTGCCTTTGCCCTGCCCGATCCCTCTGGAAAACCTATTCTTCAGTGCTAAAGCGGAACAAACATCAATCCAGAGAAAACCTGACTGATGTTTGTTTTGATTTTCCTGGGGGGAAGCAGCAGGACAAACACATGTCTGGATGAGTTCTCATTCTCTGTCAGCCAGCCCCCACCTTCCCGCCTTCCTACTTACATCCAGTTCAGGAGGTAGCACTGCCTATCAGCTTCCTCCTGAGTCCCATTGTTGCCCTTGCCACATCAGGGAGAAGAGTAAGGACAAAGCTAGAAATAGTTGTCTCTGCCCAGGGATGCCAACTTGAATAAAACATTGGGGTGGGGGTGCAGGTAAGCCCCGGCCCACATAATTGAGCACATGATGTATTGCATGCACACCATTGGAATGGCAGTGCCCATCTCCTTTGGAGGTGGGCAGCCACCTCAAATATTTTATTGGGGGGCCCAAAGGGACCTCAACCCCTAGGAGTTGGATCCTATGTCTCTACCTCTCATTGGCTCTAGCCAGCGTTGGTTTCCCTGCCTTCCACCCTACTAGTCTGCACTGTTGTGGCATGTCAGAATCTCATAAACAGACTCTAGCAGATTATTGCTTCTCCAGGGATTCACAGCTCCTGCTCATTTCTTCTGAGCAGCTGGGAGAGCACCATCACACCATATCACCAAGTCTTCAGCTGGAGAATATATGCCAGCCCTGGTGGACACAGCCAGCACCAAGATGTATTCGTATAAAGGTAAAGGTAAAGGGACTCCTGACCATTAGGTCCTGTCATGGCCGACTCTGGGGTTACGGCACTCATCTTGCTTTATTAGCTGAGGGAGCCGGCGTACAGCTTCAGGGTCATGTGGTCAGCATGAGTAAGCCGCTTCTGGCGAACCCGAGCAGCGCATGAAAACGCCGTTTACCTTCCCGCTGGAGTGGTACCTATTTATCTACTTGCATTTTGATGTGCTTTCGAACTGCTAGGTTGGCAGGAGCAGGGACTGAGCAATGGGAGCTCATCCCATCACAGGGATTCAAACCGCTGACCTTCTGACTGGCAAGCCCTAGGCTCTGTGGTTTAACCCACAGTGCCACCCACTGTATATTCATATATTTCATTGTAGCAAGGGACAGTTATACAGGGCATCATATATGAGAACAGGTGTGTGACAGGGTGTCAGGTAAAGACACAGGAAAGCGGGGTTTGCAGTCACTGCTGATTAGCTGACAATAGTGACTGCAGTACGAAAATAGAAATTCATTTTTGAAAAGCAAACCTTTTGGTCACCAGGGAGGACCTATTCTTTAAGAAAGGAACAGGAAGACATAGGACAATACAGGGCCAACCCCTTTGTATGATGGGAATTTGCCCGACAGAACTACTTACAGCAGTGCTTACAGGCAGTAGAAAGCTTTAGTGAGGATGGTCCCTTCTAAGCTACTCTTAAATTAGCTAGATTCACTGGTCATGGAAGCTGCAGCTTCACAGAAATACCCATCTGCACTGAACACACTGAAATATCTTGTTCTGCCCTGAACACATACAGCCACGGTTTGTGATTCTGTGTTTGGGAAATGGCATGAAACACAGCCTCCATTTTTAACACCATGATTTTAGCCTGTTTAACAGGTTCTGTCAGAAAACAGGAAGCAGGGGTGTGGGTGTGTGAAACCTTGAAAAAGTTTCTCTAATAATTTAACTTATGTCTAGAGTCCGACCCAGAAGCCAGTGCCTGCAATAAATGTGTGACTAAACAATGCACAGGGCTTTCTACAAAACAAATTATGTTTCCAACAGAGATTAAATCAATTTCATGCATAATTTATTAAGGGCTGTCACGGGTGGCCTGCTTTAAGATAAAACCCAGACAAATTGAGTCATTTCTCTTCAGCGGGACCAAATATGTTTATCTATAGCTGAACCATGCAGCACTTTGCCCAAGGATGACATGTGGCACCAGATCACACTTTCACCTGGCCAAAGACTCCACTGATGTGGCAGACCAGCTACTGGTAATGTGTGGCCACAGTTCCAGACACATAAATGTAAGCAATTCTTCTCTCCCACAAAAGGCAAGGAAAGAGAACACATATTATCAGGCCTACATGCATGTGGCTCTTTTGTTTGGTGTGATTGCATCACACATCGTGTTATGTGCCCAGGGAGGACACATGTTCAGCTGCTTCTCCAAGTGTTCAAACTATAGGGAGGGGGCAAAAGGAAGCTGAATCCATTATCTTTTATGACTGAGGGAGATTCTAGAAAGCTTAAAGGGAGCTATGGATTGGCAAAAAAGGGGAAGAAATTGGGTGATGGGACTTGCAGGTTTCATTGCATGCTTTCCTGCTGCACAGGCCCTGCCACCACTCAAGAAGGACCCTCAGTTATGCATGTGAACCTGTTCATGCTTAGGGATTCATAGAAGGCAAAAGGGACCAATTTGGGGGGCCAGGATCCAGAGTCCAAGAGCTAAGTTTTTTATAATGAAACTTTCTTTCAGCAGATGCCAAAGCTATTTGACCAGCAGCACTGTATGAGGGCTGGGTGGAGTGGCAGTACTGACCTCCCAGCAGTCATAGCACTGCCACATGCTGGACCAGGGTGAGGCGGTGATGAGTTCAGGAGAGATACAGGTTTGCATCATCAGACCACACATGTCTCCTCTGTAGAAGACCAATGGCTGATGGTGGGCAGAGTCAGGCCTGCGAGAAGAGACCGAGACCAAATATTAATTAAGCTGGAAAAAGACCAGCTCACTTCAGTCTCCCCCGTGGCTACATTAGATTAGACTCCCCAATCAAAATTAAGGCCCACTAGGTTTGATGGGGTTACTGTCAGATATGTACCGAGGGTTTTTATTGCTGTGCAGCAAACCAATGCACAGGCAGACAATGCAGCTACTGTTCTGGAAACGAAGTGAGTTATTCCTTTCTGCCTTTAGTGTGTACATAACTGTAGCTGAGACTGGGTGAGAGAGAGGACCATAGGTGAGTGGTAGAGCATCTGGTTTGCATGAAGATGATCACTGGTTCAAACTCTGGCATCTCCTTACAGGGCTTTTAGAGACCCTGTCTGAAAACCTGGAAAGCCATTGCTAATCAGTGAAGATAATATTGGGCTAGATGAAGCAATGGCTGGACTCAGTATAAGACAAGTTCCTGTGTTTCAAAACAGGAATGAAGTAACTCTGATAAAGGAATGAAGCAGCTTCAGAAGGTGCCAGGCAGATGCACTTTGAATGAGGTTGAGTCCTGCATGTATCTCCTGGGCTGCCCACCTATGCTTTGCACAGCCATCAAATTGTGTTTTTTCTATCTTTTGAGAACTTCTTGATTTAATTACTGAAACAGCATATAACATAGTAGTGAAAATGCAGGACAGTTGGGGAAAGAGAAGGAAATATGTGATTTGGACTTTATGCCCAGGGAAGCACTTGCTCATCTTGTTTTAGTTTCTTTCCACCCCACTCATGTTGCTTTGAAAGACTTTATGGAGAAGTTTACAGATCTGAAATAATTTCCTCCAAAAACATTTGCCATTGCTCAAGTTCCCCAAATGTTCATCATCTGCATATAAGAGCATTTTGTTACCGTAGAAATGCAAACAATTCCCCAATTCGACATCTAGCAGGTGGATTGTAAGATGGCTTTAGCTTTTCAGTTGTATTTTTGAAAGTGTCTCAAAAATACTTGCTACCGTACCATCTGATGGACTCTTTTCCATGTGCTCCTGTGAAGGCAGCATCTGCTACTCAGCATTAGACTCATGTGAAATAAACCATCTTTGTACAACGATGATTACTGTAACACTTGCAAATTTCTCAAGATTCAATTTCTCAAGTTTCAGTTTCTTCAGTTTCTCTGGATTCAGCTATCCTATCCCAGTGCATCTATTATAATTTCTAAGGTGGAATCCAAAGCAGTAATATGTGCATGTGAGATGGACTTGAATGCATTTCTGACATTTCATTAGTGACCTCCACTATGGAAGAATAAAGTTCTTCCTTAAATAAATGTGATGTTTCTTTGACTCCCAGCCATTAGCTGTGTTGGAAGGTGATTGGAATAGGGCTAGCCTGCCGTTCATTGCTGCCTCACCCCATAAGGTAATGCTTAATAATAATGTCTGAGGAGGGATTCTGTGCAGGAGTGTAAGGATGGATGTATCTGTCCATTTCAGTTTATCGTTGTTTCTCATTTTCAAATCTTAAGTTTTCCTTATAAGCACTTTTTTCTAACATACATATTTCTGCAAAGAAATAAAAATAAATCCCTGTTATGCTGCATTTTTGTGTGCTATTTTCACCAATATATGCATCTTTATGCACATTTCCCTGCTACTACATGCATTTTTGTACATCTTACTTGGCTGGAAAACTGCACTGCAAAATTCAGAGAAGTGTGAATTTCGAAGGAGGGGAGTGTTTCGGTTTGTGCACTCTTTCAGAAACAGCAAATTAGGTAGGTTTGCCTTTAAATGCAAAGTGAATTGATCTCTCCCCCAATCTTTAAGGGAGTAATCTGTAAGAGAAGAGTGATGTCATTGGTGGATTGGGCTGAACTCAAGTTAATATGGACTATCACATTTCATTCCTGACCTGTGTGGGTATCAACTCAGTAAGGAGGTATTTCAAGTTTGATTCCACAAAAAGAGAATGTTTCAAGTTGTATGCCCCATCGTCCTTCTTAATGATCCTTAGGTGTAATAATTTAACATGTCTAGAGTTATTGCCCTGCCCTACTCACAATTATTTTAATGTGCCTTATGTTGAAATTTTCTCATGTGAATGGAGGCCTGGGAGGGAGAGGGCTTTTTGTTTATTGGGGAAATCTCTCCCCACAGAGATTGTATAGGCTCTGTCACATTCTGAAGATGCTCATCTATACCTGGCATTTGACACTTAAGATTTTTTGTGGGGGGCCCACGTCTTCTCTTTCTGTTTAAACTATACTGTGCTGCCTTTGTTTGGAATTCTTTCAATTGCTTTTATCATTGCAGAATCCTGTTTCACTTTTTAAATTTTTGTTTATATTGTTGGAACTCAGCCTGGTTTGTTGGAACGGCACCACTGAAAATCTTGTCTGGATAAATTGTCACAGACTGCAGCAAGTAGATGAAGTGATGGGCAGAGCACTATCAAGGACTGTACTCGTTGGAAACCATGGTCTCCTACACACCAAGTGACAGCATCTAGACTCTTTGTGTTTTGGAAGAGCTGGATGTCCCTCCCTTCCTTGATGAGCTGAAGAACGCCCTCAACTTTCAGGCAACCGTTTTGACCAAGCCAGCATGGAGTTTGGCCTCACCACCAGCCTGGTGACAACCAATATCAGGATGTTGCCAGCATTGTTGATCACACACTTGTGGTGGTAGAAGGGTTTGCCACAGCCCCACCCCCCAATCTCTGGTCATAGAAAATGAATAAAGGTGTAATAAAGATGTGTCTCTTCCCCCCATTTAGTACAAGACTTCTGAACAGAAAAGCCTCCAAGCCCTGGCATTTTGAGGATTACTAATGACAATTACAAACTAAGGCTGGATGATCCAGACACGTTTTGCCTGTCTGACCACCTTCCCACTCACCAGCTGTGAAAACAACTTTGGTCCGCTTTTAGCCAACTTGTGGGATTTATGCACAAGATGTTCAAAGTGCTATAAATTAAGAAGAAATCAAGTATCATCTGTTTAAGTAACCCAGGTGGGGGGGGGGAGCCAATAGGCTAAAATATAGAATGTCTGGGTCAAAACCAAGACAATGTGTTATCCAAGTGCAGAAAATAATTTATCAAAGAATATTTTTAATGGTGTTGGCTACTTACCTGTGTAAACATCTCCTGAGGTTCTTTATTCCAGGATGAAACTTCACAGTTGAGCACACTTGACTTAAGTTATAGGTGTGAATCAACAAGTTCTTTATTCACAAAATAACAGTATAGTTGAAATAAGCATCCCTTTCAGACACTGTAACTCTCTGTCCCTATGGGTATTTACTTTAAGGATAAATAATCAATTTCCTCTCTTAGACAAATGTGTAGAAATTACCCGTCGTTCTCTGCTTTATTCTCCCTGCAGCACCTTCCATGTCAGAAGTATTGAGGCTTGAGTTTTTTCCACTAAACTGCAAGACTTGCTCCTTTTTGTCTCTGCAACAAGTACACAAGCATCCCTTAAAATAAGCTACTTAAGCAGATTTCTTTCTGCTTACAAGCACACGTTCCCAAGCAGACCATACAGCTATATTTCATCATAATTAGAGCTGGGGAAAATCCACCTGGTAAACAAGCTTGCGTGTTAAAAGTCAGTCTCAATGCTGCATGTTTGTGAGCTAGCTGACATGAATATAAAGGAAACAGCAAACAGAATACATAGGATCAGAACAGCGTATGTGTGGAGCAGAACCCTCAGTTTCCCAGTAAAGGCACCATTGAAATGTACTAGTGATTAATAATAACCAAAAGTGTCAGGTTATTATTCCTTCATTTATTATAACCTTCATTTAGGTGGTCCATGGTATGTCTGTGAAAAATGCATACAATTTGAATGATATAGAATTCTTTGGAATTCAAATTGTAATACAACATAAAGCAATATAAGAAATAAAAGTTCAAGAAAAACCATATACAGTGGTGCCTCGGGTTAAGTACTTAATTTGTTCATAGAGTTGGAAGAGACCACAAGGGCCATTGTTCTGGAGGTCTGTTCTTAACCTGAAACTGTTCTTAACCTGAAGCACCACTTTAGCTAATGGGGCCTCTTGCTGCTGCTGTGCTGCCAGAGCACAATTTCTGTTCTCATCCTGAAGCAAAGTTCTTAACCCAAGGTACTACTTCTGGGTTAGCGGAGTCTGTAACCTGAAGTGTATGTAACCTGAAGCGTATGTAACCCGAGGTGCCACTGTATCTAGCTGTACAATTATAATTGTTACAGCATGCATAAAAATAATTCAGTGGTCTACCAAGACGCTCAGCAATGGTGGTTCATGGGTGGGAGCAAGTTGAAGAACCACTGCAATAGCGAATATGAGTGTGAACACCTTGGTGTGAGTCTGGAACTGAAGTTCTAGCAACATTCATATGTGATCCTTTTCCTGTCTTTTGCATTCTTATGATTTATTATCTAGGCATTATTTGCCATTAAAGGTAAAGGTACCCCTGCCCGTACTCTAGGGTTGTGCGCTCATCTCACTCTATAGGCCGGGGGCCAGCGCTGTCCGCAGATACTTCCGGGTCACGTGGCCAGCATGACAAGCTGCATCTGGCGAGCCAGCGCAGCACACAGAACGCCTTTTACCTTCCCGCTGGTAAGTGGTCCCTATTTATCTACTTGCACCCGAGGGTGTTTTCGAACTGCTAGGTTGGCATGCACTGGGACCAAATGACGGGAGTGCTCCCCGCCGCGGGGATTCGAACCGCCAACCATGCGATCGGCAAGTCCTAGGCGCAAGGTTTTACCCACAGCACCACCCGCGTCCCTATTATTTGCCATTATGACCAGCTTTTAAGACATTCCTTTCATCAGGTGCAGCTACATTTACCTCAACTAACTTGCTGGGAGCTGGATGCCACCTCCCACTTTCTCACAACTAAATTTATTCAACTAAATGTTACTCGGACTAGACCTCCTGAAATTAATGGACCTAACTTTGTCATGCTCATTCATTTCAATGAGCCTACTCTGAATAAATCTTAGTTGAATACTATACAAGCGTGCGCACAAGCGCGCGCACACACACACACACACACACTTGAATTCATACAGATTTACGGTAAATATTTGCAGCCATTCCAGTGCATTGTCTATATTATTTATTTCTTGCCTGCACAATGTGTTGTAAATTCCACAGGGAGCCCCCATGAGTAGAGAAATTTTTAAAACTTGACTAAAAACTTGAGGAAAGTGATGTACTGATTGATTGGATTGGCAGATTATTATGGAGAGGGTGGGGCTTGGCAGTGTGCCCCCATGGTACCTAGTGTATTTCCTTACATGGAAATAAAAACCAGTGCCCAAATAGGTCTATAATGGCTCTCCCAAATGAGCTTTTTGACCAAATGGAGATTTGAGCCCAAGCCTCCTCTGTATCACACATGTTCTCCCACGAGCATATGTGAAAAACCTATGTCCAGCTATACTGAATTCTCTATTCCTGATTGGCTTGGCTCCAGAAAAATTGTACAGCTCAGTTCTATTGTACATATATTCTCTCCACGTAAACACAGTTTTGCAGTTTGATGGCTGTTTATATGTGTTTGTGTGTCTTATATTTTCTTATTCCTTGCTAACAGACATTTGCACACTGTTTGCACTGAAGGAAATGCTGAAATAATAAAAGCAGAAATCCCTGGTAGCAGCTACAGACAAAACAAGCCACATTTCCCCCTTTGTAGAAGAAAACCTGGAGCACCAGGGAGTCTTCACCTCTTGATCTGTCTTTGGGCCATTTACAGATACTGACATCATGTGAGACAGATGACATAACTGAAGCCTTGACTTTGACTGCTTTATTTCAGTTTATTTCTTTGAATTGTCAAAGAAATTGGGTTTCTTTTTAGAGTCAAGCTACAAGTTACACCGTGATGTCCTGAAGGTACTTACATAGAGAAGAAATGAAAAGGCGGACCTGATTTTTCTTATTTTTGTGTCTCTTTTCTAGCAGCAACCACTTAACTATCTATCACCAAGAGCTACATTTCTTATAATAAAACCAATGTAGGTACAATGACCATTACAGGATATTCTTAAATCTCCTGTCTATTAAAATTAAAAAGGAAGATAATTTAACAGAAAATAAAACGTTTAATTAAAATAATCAAACTTAAAAACAGAATAAGTCCTGCTGTATCAGGCTTGTGGCTCATCGACTCCAACATCCTGTTTTCACATTGCCCAACAAGATGCTGCATAAAAATAACAGAACTATATAGAGAATTTCATGGTGTAGGATAATGTGCATAGATGTGCATCCCAGAAGTCAATGCAAGAAAGTGCAAAGCCCCCATTCTCAGTACTAGGCTGAATGAATTAGAGCCAGCAGAAATTCTGCAGTGTTTTCTGAGGTGAAGAGATCTTGCCACCTAATTAATTGTATTCATTTTGTATGCCCATTTTCTTTGAAATTTTCTCTAGGGCTAGGGACTCTATTATAACAAAGTCACATTGTACAAAGAGGAAGCATGTTCCAGTGTGCTAAAATTGAACTTTGGAGACTCAAGATCAATGCTACCACAAATGTCCTCTATGACCTTGGGCAAATAACAGCATCTCAATTACACAGGAGTATAATGTAGTCTGGTAATAGCACTAATTTCACAAGTGCATTGTGAGGGCAAATACACGGAAGATGGTAAGGTGGTTTGATTAAATGATAATAGGCACCATATGTGCTTGACATAATATTATGAGGGTTGCATCCTTATGAAAGATATGAAGCAACAGGGGAAGAATTATTGTTTCCAAAGTTTATCGGCTTTTGCAATATCAATAGGTTTCAAAAATTAAGCTAAGACAAATCTGCCAGTGTAAGACTGTGAACTGAATAGTAGGGGTCATGAAATGAATTATTGTTTGATTTTGTTTGAGATACTTTGGTGTCTACTTTCTCACCTGTTAGATGTCTAATGAAAGCAGATTGTAGGTGTTAACAGGCAAACCTTTTTGTCACATACATGAAGCTGTAATAGGTAATTATGTGGCCTATTACTTACTTTGCTAAACCTTTATGAGACATTACAAATATAGGTAAAGGTAAAGGACCCCTGGACGGTTAAGTCCAGTCAAAGGTGACTATGGGGTTGAGGCACTCATCTCGCTTTCAGGCTGAGGGAATCAGTGATTGTCCGGGTCATGTGGCCAGCAGGACTAAACTGCTTCTGGCACAATGGAATGCCGTGAGAGAAACCAGAGTGCACAGAAACACCATTTAGGTACCTTCCTGCCACAGCAGTACCTATTTATATACTTGCACTGCATGCTTTCGAACTGCTAGGTTGGCAGGAGCTGGGACAGAGCAATGGGAGCTCACTCCGTTGCAGGGATTCAAACCACCGACCTTCCGATCGGCAAGCTCAAGAGGCTCAGAAATATATACAAATAAACAGCCATGTAAAATATGCAATAACGATGATTTTCATCAGAGTTCCTTCCATGCCAGTTATTAATAGGGACATGTGGAGAAGCCATAACAATCTCATTTAGTACATAGCTAGCAGAAGGCATACTTTTTCAAAGCAAACAGAGGCAAGGTCAACTGGGAGCTTTTTATGTTTTTGTTTTGCTTTGGATACTTCAGGTTTTTATTTGCTGTAGAGAACCCCAAACAGACATTAGTTTCTATGGGAGAATGCAGGGGAGCGTGCAGGATTTTCCTGGGCCCAGTACACTGTATGTGGTTGGCCCCACTTTGTCCTCCCCACTCCAACCTATTGGTAGAAAATACTGCTTACATACATATATTAACTTAGCCTACCTCACAGCGCCCCATCAGCTCCCCCAGCAATGAAAAAGGCCACTGCTGTATTTACTCTCAAAGAGAAGCTCTTTGCACCTCTCTTCCATTCAGAACAGAATGGAAGGTGGGTGTCTAATTCTGGCATCCAGTGAGATGTGGGCATGTCTGAGGGGTGATGCTCAGTGTAGGAAAGGCCAAACTGGGGAGGAATTGTGGACATTTGAGGGATGTTTACCAACACCTTTCATGGGTGCCACTTTTCATTCAAACCCACTGGTGTCCATGAGCACCATGTTGGTGGCCCCGATCTATCAGATCGTAGAATATGAACCATCCCAGTTCAAAAAGCCTCACATCACACTATCAGAAGCTGAATCCAGATGTTCACCGCTGAATCCAAAAACATATCTGTGCCAGCTGGAGGAGAGTAGGTGCAACAATGTCTTTCTGGTTTTCTGTATGCAAACCTAGAGTGCTGTAGCTATAACATCCTAGGGTCAACTGGGAAATGCACAAGCCTCTTGCAGTGGATATTGGTTTAGCTTTTCTTCACACATTATATTGTTGTCTCACTTCAGTGCTACAATTTGGATGACATCATGAGCACTGATGTTGACCTTTGCAGTCATGAAAACTGCACTAGAATAACTCCAGAATATGAAGCAGCCGTATGATTCTTTATAGAGTAGTGTTCTGATTAGCCACATAAAGCTTATTTGGACTGCACACCAGAGATGGCAAAGTTTTGATCAATGGATCAGGATGGATTATTCAGGTTGGATAATTTTTAATAGAACTATCTGGAAAGTGGTCTGAAATGGCTATAATTAGTCTGATCCCTTTGCTTTTACAGTAACCCATAAACAGAAAATGAATTGATTTCCTTCCTCAGCCCCTTTATGGTAAATCTCTTTTATAAGGCTTTTAAAAGAATCCGTCCCGCAATCTATCATGTGGCAGCACAGATTGGTGGTGCTTAGTGAAATTCCACTCTTCTACCTGTAAAGATGCTTAACACAAAGTTCCTGTTTTTGAAGGAAGCATCAGGAGTTCAAATACACAAAACATTTTAAACTCATTAATTCTAGATTTTAATTCTGTCTGCGAGCAAAAAACCTTTCGTCTGATCATAGTCTAATTGTGTGTGGGGGGGATTACTTGGTAACATTTGGCAGATTGTGTGCCCTGTTTCTTCAAAGAAGCTAGAAGAAATAATTTAAGTGCAGGAAAAAATAGATCACCAGAACAGGAGAAAAGAGTGTTTTGTTTTTATTTCAGACAATCTTAACTGGAAAAAGAAAGATTTAAGAGGAAGTTTATGTCAGTTCCCATGATCATTACATCTCTGAGGACCAATTCATATTATCAAATTGCTATGTTGAAAACATGAGTTAAGTGGATCTGTGCAGAGTAATTGATTCACTATACATCTATCTTGCAAATCAAGGCACAGCTACTGCACAATTGCAATGCTGCTAAAACTGGAATTGTAGACTGCACTTCCTTTTAAGGTTACTTTCATACTAGACAATTTCTATGGAATGTTATCCTTTGTTTGCTCATTTTTTAAATGGACCACCTGGAACAAGTCATTGTCTTTACTGACGTCTTGTGGCTTTTCAGATCCAATTTGTTGCAAACTTTTGGTGATAAAATGCAATTGCAGCACTAGTTGTTTAGTTTGGACAAAGTGCTATTGAACTTTTAAAGTGCTCCTATTTTTTATATCCTTTCCTGTTTGTAGGTGTTGTCCATTTTATGACTTTGCCAGGGGATTAATGCTGTTTGCCCCTTGAATAATTTTTTTGTAATTGCACCGATGTTAGGTCATATTCACACCGTATATTTGAAACAAATCGAGTGCTGGGAATTGTAGATCTGTAAGCAGTACACTGCTGTATTGTTCTTAACACTCGATTGGGAGCCGCCCAGAGTGGCTGGGGAAACTCAGCCAGATGGGTGGGGTATAAATTATTATTATTATTATTATTATTATTATTATTATTATTATTATTATTATTACAAATACTGGGTTTCTTTTGGGAAAAGCAATATGCTTTAAATGTACAGTGTGGATGTAACCTTATTAATTTCTGTCCCCGGGTTCAAAAGTACACACTGTACAAAAAGAGGTAGCAAGAGAAAAAGTAAAAGTGATTTGTTTGGCCAAGATAGTGAATATCTCAAGAGAAAACAAAATAGTAAGAGTATTAACTATTTAAAAAAAACAAAAAACAAAAAACTCCCACAAGGCAAATGGGAATGTTGGATGATAAAAATGGGGAAATGCAATACTGAAAGCTCAGTGCACCAAAATATCCCTTAAGGAATATAAAAATCAAGCATTTCCCCCCACGGATTCTGATTTATTCCAGTGGGTGATGGCTATATACCTGCCAAGCAATAGACACTGAAGGTTATACACTAGTATTCATCACACAGAAATAACTGCCATTGAACAAAGTGGGGCTTACTCCCAGGAAAGTGGCTATTTTTATTTCCTTTATCCAAAAATATTTCTATACAGCTTGCTGTTAAAAAAAACCAAATAAATCCCAAAGCAGATTACAGAATAAACATACCATGGCATCATATCAGACAAAGCCCAGATATTACAGATCACTGGAAATACAGAGTGACTGGAACCAGTGTTTAAAGGCTGAGGAAGTGCTGAACCAAAAAATTGTGTTTTTAACCCTCCTAAAAACAGGTGGGAGGTCTCTCCAAAGGGCAGGTGCCACCAGCAGAGAAGACCCACTTCTTTATTGCCACCAGATGACACTCCACAGAATCGCACCCTAAGACTATAGTTATTGGACTCATTGGACAGATTAATAGCGTCTTGATATTACTATGAGAATATCAGCTATGCAGGCTGACGCTATTTCCTTTGAGATAAATTCGTTTATTTATTCCACCTTTCTCTCATCATCATGGTGCACATGGAATGTCCAACTGGCCTTACATAAAAATGCCATTCAGACCCAAAGTTGCTTAGCTTCAGCAAGTGGACTGTACCATGATAGGCCCTCAGACTCAGCACACAGAACATTCAGAGCAAAATCACTGGAATTTCCAGTTGACAGGGTGGCATGTAATGTGCCTGAGGCTCTGGAGTAATCATAGTGGACAACAATGGGCTATAGATGGACAATGTAAGGCATGTTCTTCTGCCAGCTGTATTAAAGTTTGGCTGCTTTCTCAGTCCACAATCTGAATAATCAGAAGTTCACTGCTCTCTGCGTGTGCTGTGTGCAAAAGGAAGCAGGTGCTGTGTTTCTTTCTATTTAATAATAATAATAATAATAATAATAATAATAATGCTGGATATGGCTCCACAATCACCCTATTTCAATGAGATGATGGAATATATCAATCAATCAATCTAAATATTTGCATTTCTTTTTTTTTTTTTGAATAGATTATTTTTAATGAACTATAGAAGAGGATCTAAACTTTCAATAAGTAACATTGGGAAGTAATAAAATGGCTGTGTATCACATGAAGGATATGTTGATGTAAAATGGATACGCTGACAAAAATTCATCCTACCTCCACAGGAGCATTATATAGCATACATTTAGTATACGTAAAAAAAAGAAAATCAAATCCAGTTGCCTGCATTTTTCTTTTTCTTCTAAAAGCTATGAATAGGGGCCAGGAGTAATGGGGAGAAAAAGATTTCTTGTGAGAATTGCTCCAGTTTCTTATAAAGATCATAATACCGCAATATAGGAACAGGATGAACAATGGATCCCAATAAATGGCCTTCAGAGATTGCTATCTCAGTAATTTGGACTCCAGTGCAATATTAGAAAGCATAGGCCGGGGCCTACTGAAGCAGAACTGGTGTCTGTTGAAAACTTGGAGCACAGAAGTGAGAAGCTACACAGCAAAGCTGCCAGTCTAGATGTGAATTTGAACATTCAAGGAGATAGGTGAGGAAAGTGTATAAGGTCATTGCTACATGATTGGTATAAACTACAAAAGCCTGGCTACCACTGATGCACAACAAAAAGGTTAGAAGCAGCTGGCCCAAGGCTAAAAATGAAAAACTAATAGCTCAAAGGCTAACCTAGTGCGGGACAGAAGGTTTCAACTGTAAATGAAAGGAAGGTCTTCTAAGACAGAAAAGGGTAGTTTTAATGAATAAAATATGCAGCTTAGACCTCACTATTGACACTAAGTACATAAAGGCACCATCTGATTGTTGATGGGCATTTTCATTCAATTCCAGGAGTTCTACATGCATGACTCCTGTTTTGAACTTTGACCAACTCCATCTGTATGGCACCAATAGCCTCCCACTGGCTGAATAAAGAGCTCCCTCACTGCTCTTCCAGCGCAAAAAAAGAGAAAAGGCCCAATGCTGTATGAACATACAGTGGTACCTCGGGTTACATATGCTTCAGGTTACATACGCTTCAGGTTACAGACTCCAACCCAGAAATAGTACCTCGGTTTAAAAACTTTGCTTCAGGATGAGAACAGAAATTGTGCTCCGGCGGTGCGGCGGCAGCGGGAAGCCCCATTATCTAAAGTGGTGCTTCAGGTTAAAAATAGTTTCAGGTTAAGAATGGACCTCCGGAACGAATTAAGTACTTAACCTGAGGTACCACTGTACATAGGAGTAAGAATGAGAGTCCAGATGCGAGTGAGTGACTGTGTGGGTGTTATGTGTTAGAATAGATTTTTGTGGCTGTTATGTGTATGAATGTAGATGTGTGTCTATGTGTAGATGTGAATAACTGGGTATGTGAGAGGGAGGTGACCCCGCCTCCTTTTTGCACTGGCCCTACACAACAATGACATGTGGTCCCAGTGCTGAGCAAGTTGGGTCAATGGTCTAGCTATTTATAAGGCAGTTTCCAGAAAACCTGATTATAATAGACTATTCTGGTTATGACAGAGCTGTGACTGAATCTGAGCCTACTGAAGTGGCCAGAAACCATATTGTCTGTGAGTCCTGGAAAACCTACTCCCTGCCTTGCAGGACTTTCCCCACCTGGCCTGGGAAGGTGGGGTCCTGACTGACTCCAGCTACAAAAGCGAAGGTTGCTGAACAGACTTTTGGGCTAGGAAGTTTTGTTTAGGATTTTTGTCGCTGTTAATGATTTTTTTTTTTTGTATCTTTATTTTTAGATCTTATGATTTATGTGTTTTTTGTGTACTTTTTGACGTGATTTCTTTATTGTTTAAGACTACTTTTACTATTAAAAAAATCTTTTCATGGTGTCAGCCACCGTGAATATGGTTTTAACTGTAGAAAGGAGGGTACAAATAAAATGGTGGTGGTGGTGGTGGTGGTGGTGGTGATGATGATGATACTCTGATCCAACACTTAATCTCTTCATGCTGTCTGTCTTTATAGTATAGCATCAGCAGACAGTCATGGCTGCACCTTCTGACAGTTTGATTATGCCAAAAACCAGTAAACCGAGCTAGGCTGAAAAGTTAAATGGGGTAGATAATAGTTGGACAGCAACAGAACATCAGAGAGCAAATGGAACCTACTGGCAAATCTGGATTGCTATTTATTTATTCCCAGGGATGAGGGTAACATTGTGGCTGTGTGGAATTGTTTACTGTGGAGATAGCATTTTATACATTACACTTAGGAATTATTATACAACAGAGCATTTGACGAGACTGTAACAGTACTAACTCAAAGTGGTTCCAACATGCAGAGATATAAACCAAGTGCTTTCTTTTTTAATTTAAAATGGTTTTCTCATCGAATAAGTAATATTATTTCCCTTGAAAGCTTTTCTCTCATTCTCATTTGTGGAAAGACCAGATGAGTCTCCCAGGTCATTCACAGTTATGAAAGAAAGAAAGAAACAAAAAAATCCCTTTTCAGAAGTGAGATATCCTTTCTTCTTCACAGGAAAACAAATTATTTGCTTGGATGGAAACCTTTTGTATTTTGGAGTAATTGCTGATATCTGTGGGGTGTCCTGAAAATGAGATGCTCTGTCTCAAGGAGTTATAACTTATCCCTGTGCATAAAATCTAAATAAATAATTTGGAAAAGACCTCAAGGTATCATGCAGAGAAAGCATACAAGGAATACAACTGAGAAATCAGGAGGAGGCCTCAAGTGATAACAAGTGGACAAGATAAAATTATTTCACAGCAGGATTTGGCTGATCTGCTTTTGTAAGAATGTTGTTTTGTTGCTGTTGTTTTTTGAAGATTATATTCTGCCCTTGGATATTATATTTTGAAAATCACTTTTAGGGTTGCTGTTGTTGCTGTCACAGAAAGTCCTGCTATTAGAAAGGCTGATCAACAAGATTAATGTTTTCTGTTGTAACTATGGATTTCCATGTTTTCCTAATGTTTCATCATAACCTAAAATGTTTATTGTTTCAGTCTGGGAAGAATTTATTTCTTGACTCGGAGCCTGGGGCAAAATAAACTTTGACAACTATGGCACCTTGCTGAATGCAATTTTCAAATGACTTTATCTTGAGTAAGCCCATTGAATTCAGTGAAGCCAATCTGGAATAATTTGTTTGGAAATCAGAGCTACTAAAACCATAATACAAAATCAAAACTGTTCTAAATAGTTAGGCTTTTGCTCATATTCCTCCCTATGAAGGATTTGACTCCATTAAACTGTTAATCCAATTAAATGTAGAGTGTGCTTGTCTCCTAAATTATCAACTTATTGGTCCCTTAGGAATGTAATTAAACACTTTCCAATTCCTCCCTAAAATCTTCTGGTATTGCTTAAACCAATGCTGCTTAAATGATTGCTTAAACCACACTGAATGAGGAAATGAGTTGGGGGAGGAGTTAGCAGTCAGCAGCAATTCTATTTTGCTGATTGCAGCCCCTGGGAGCTTGTAACCAGGACTAGTAAACAGGGGCATTTGCAAGGGGGAGGCCTGGAGTGCTGTCTCATGGTGTACATAGGACCAAGAGACAATGGAGGACAAGGGATTGCTGTAGTGACACGCTTATGCCATGTTTGTCTTCCTGCCTGAGAATGTGCAAAGCTACACCTGCCGCAAGTACACACTGGTTGCCTTGCTGAAAGAGAAGTTACAGAAACATGAGGCCCAATTATCCACACTTCAAGCTATTGGACAAGAGGAGAAATTTCTAGATTGAGCAGAGTGGGATGTCCTGGAACAGCAACACCAGTGAAGAGGAGGAAGTTCATTTATTTCAGGAGATGAACCCTTGGAGGAGCCTGACACACACAAGCAGAACTGTCAGGAGCCACACTGTGTCACTGGAGCTGCAAAATGGATTCCATTCCACGCCTCAAACACCAAATCTGGGCCAGAGGAGCAAGGGCAGCAGTTGCAGACCTCAGAATACACTGCCTCTTTTTCTATTTTTGTTAGAAATCTGTGATATCCCTGCTGGCAGCTTTCTGAGGATTCAAACACTGGGTCTTTGCAGCTCAGCTCCCTGAAATCCTGCTCCAATATAGATAGGAGGAACTGAATGTATAGCACTTGTTCTACAATTGTGACATGACCCCTTCACCTGCCCTATGGTCCAAAGAAAATTGCATTGGATGGATTAGAGTGGGTGGTTCCCTGGCTCTTCCTGCCTTGGACCTCTTTTTAGATTGAGACAAGCCACCACTTTCTCCACAATAGCTAAAGCTGATCATTCAGATGAAATCTTTCCTTACATCAGCCGGGCAAGTTCGTCAGCAGGAAGTGAAGGCAAGCAAAAATGAGCATCAGTTCAGGTGTTCTGGATTAACTGCTTTGTGAACTGGGCTGTGAGTATTTGATCTGGTCTTCACGCTCTGAGGGGTTGCTTCGGAAATAGAAGGTGTGTGAGCTGAGCACTGAAGAGGCTAACTTTGTGCTAAGTGTGCATTTGAGAAGGTTAGATGGTAATTTAGGGACACTTAATCCTCATTTGTCCTGATATAATTTCCTCACTTCCAACAGTTTGAAAATGTCATTGCTTTATAGGCTTTGGCTGTTCTGATAAATGGCGAATGCACACGGCTGTATAACTTTTGAATTATGTTTAGAGGATTCAAATCTTTACAATGAAATTAGCATTTTGTGGGAATGATACCAAACCCATTGAGGATTCATATGTGCAGAAGGAAAAGTCTTGAATGGTATAATACCTAAACTGGCACTTCCTACATAAAACTAGGGCTTTCTTGAAATTAAAAGGGTCCATTTTGGAAGCAGGAGGGAGGGGAGAGAGAATCATGGGATTCTGGAGATTTTCCTAAAGAAATTCTGTATTTGGTGCTTTTTTATATTTCTCTCACATTCTGTAACATGGGTGAGGAACCTTAATCACCCCAAGGGCTACATTCCCTCACAGACAGCCCCCAGGAGTCATGTGGCATTGCAAGAGGTGTCTTCAGTAATTATGAATGTGGCCAAACACAGAACACATTCAATCTTCCATCCAGGAAAGCAATATGGCACTTCAAGGATATGTTACAGCTAGGTAAAATACCTAGAGTAGGGCCCAGAGCTAGTGAGGGGTGAATAGTAGCTTGGGAGAGAGTAGTCTGGGTTGGGTCACTTTCCCTGGGCCTAAGGTCATAACTCCCAACCATAACAGCTACCATTCCTATCACCTACTAGATGTCTATAGAGGTTATATGGGTTTCAGTATGGATCCACTGCTTTTTAGCCAAAACACATTTCCACCTGCATTTTATCAGTCCTTTTATATGGATGAGAAGGTGTTGCACATACCATATGCTAACAGGGCCTACAGAGATTGTTTTTTCCTTCTTCATATGTGCAATGCTTTGCTGAACTGGAGCTGATTTTTTTGGATCACAGCCATCACCTAATGATATCACACACTTGAATATTAAACAAGTTAGCAGGGAGAATAATTTAACCCAGTGATATATGAAGACGTTGCAGAATTTATGGTAGTAGTAGTTATTAATCTACAAAACATGAATTTTTTTTTCAAGTGAACCTTATTTTTCTAAATATGATTGATAGCTAATTTAACACCAAGAAATGTTGGGGTAATACACACAAAGTGAAACTAAAGGCATATTTCACAAACAGGCATGGGCCTTCCAAAGGATATCACTCAGGGACATCAACATTATTAGATATAACAGATCCATAAAATGTAGGGAACTAATAGTTCAGTGGGACGCAGGTGGCGCTGTGGTCTAAACCCCAGAGCCTAGGGCTGGCTGATCAGAAGGTTGGTGGTTCGAATCCCTGCAACGGGGTGAGCTCCCGTTGTTCGGCCCCAGCTCCTGCCCACATAGCAGTTTGAAAGCACGTCAAAGTGCAAGCAGATAAATAGATACTGCTGCGGCAGGAAGCTAACTGTATTTCCGTGCGCTGCTCTGGTTTGCCCAAAGCGGCTTAGTCATGCTGGCCACATTACCTGGAAGCTGTCTGCGGACAAATGCTGGCTCCCTCGGCCTATAGAGCAAGATGAGCGTGCAACCCCAGAGTCGTCGGTGACTGGACTGAACGGTCAGGGGTACCTTTTTAATAGTTCAGTAGTCATATGGTCCAAGAAACTCATAGTACTAGATAAGCAAAACTCTGCATACCATTTTAGGTGTCTCAAAAAGTGGAACTCAAACTCGAAAGTGTAATGAAAAATGTACTTCCAGAGGACTGTAAATTTAATACCATATAAATGATTGGCTCACAATTTAGAGAAAACCTTCTGAAATAAAAATATATTTGCCTGGTACCTAAGCACCACAACAGTGGGCACTTGCTGAATTTTTGTTAGTAATTGATTCCACGGGGCTGGAGCTATGACATTAAAAGCCCAGTTTCTTGTACAATGCACAACTCTGGAGCATTTTACTCTCAGCAGTACCCCATTTGAGGACTGCTGTTTCTGGCCAGGGATATTTGGGGTGGGGTAGTCCCTTAGGTAACCTGGTTCCAAGTTGTTTAGGTCTTTAAATGCTAAAAGCAAACCCTGTGCACAGCTGCATATTGTTTTCAGAATGCAAGTTTTATTATTAAGTATAAAATATTGCCAAGACTTATCTGTACTTTACTGGCATGTTAATTGACCTAGAAACAAATAGAAATGTGGGGTGGCAGGAACTACATATTTTTATTGGGAAAACTAACTTTACACTCAAGAGGCCTTCTGAACAAAACATATGTCATATTTTAAATATAGACCTGATACCAAAAGGTGAGGTTACCAGGCGAGCAATATAGTTACATGTCAGATGCACCTGCTGCTAAGGGCTTTTCAGTAAAAAATATTTTTTGCAACTCACAGCAGACAGTGTCTCTAAAGGGCAAAATGGGTATGTTTCACCACATGCTATATCCATTCAAGCAGTGTTTATTATGTCAACCACCCTTGAAGGTTCAAAGACTCTGCAAAGACATCACCACATTGTAACTAGTGTGACTAGGCTGGCACACCAGATTAGTAACTTAAGGTATATCAGAAAGAAATAGGACTTAAGAGTTCTCCTGCCCAGGACTCAACATAACTATTTGTAGCCACAATAGAACAGAGATAGCAAGGCTACAGCCAAATGCTTGTGGGTTTTCTTGCCATCTTACTGATTTTAGCTGTGCCTTTATTCATCAGCGGATTTCCTTCAAATGCTTGCTTCCTTATTTCCTTATTTAGATTTCGGATTTACTCCATAGTTGTGGTTTTTATAAATGACTGGCATCAGAATATAAGAGCATAAGATGAGACTGCTAGATGAGGCCAATGACCCCTCTAGTCCAGCATCCTCTTCTCACAGTGACCACCCAGATGCCCGTGGGAAGCCTGCAAGCTTGTGCAGCACCATTCTGACAGCCTCCAGTTCCCAGCAACTGATATTCAGAGGCCCAATGCCTCTGACAGTGGAGATAGCACATAGTCATCATGGCAACTAGTGCCTGGTAACCTTATCCTCCATGAATTCCTCTAATCCTCTTTGAAAACCATACAAGTTGGTGGCCATCACCACCTCCTGTTAGAGCAAGTTACATAGTTTAAGTGTGTGCTGCATGCAGAAGGGCTTGCTTGTAAGTACTGTCTGTATAGCATTGTAATGATTGAATAGGGCTTATATACACACCAAATCATAGAATCATAGAATCATAGAGTTAGAAGAGACCACAAGGGCCATCGAGTCCAACCCCCTGCCAAGCAGGAAACACCATAAGAGCACTCCTGACATATGGTTGTCAAGCCTCTGCTTAAAGACCTCCAAAGAAGGAGACTCCACCACACTCCTTGGCAGCAAATTCCACTGTTGAACAGCTCTTAATGTCAGGAAGTTCTTCCTAATGTTTAGGTGGAATCTTCTTTCTTGTAGTTTGGATCCATTGCTCTGTGTCCACTTCTCTGGAGCAGCAGAAAACAACCTTTCTCCCTCCTCTATGTGACATCCTTTTATATATTTGAACATGGCTATCATATCACCCCTTAACCTCCTCTTCTCCAGGCTAAAACTGCCCAGCTCCCTTAGCCGTTCCTCATAAGGCATCGTTTCCAGGCCTTTGACCATTTTGGTTGCCCTCCTCTGGACACGTTCCAGTTTGTCCGTGTCCTTCTTGAACTGTGGTGCCCAGAACTGGACACAGTACTCCAGGTGAGGTCTGACCAGAGCAGAATACAGTGGCACTATTACTTCCCTTGATCTAGATGCTATACTCCTATTGATGCAGCCCAGAATTGCATTGGCTTTTTTAGCTGCCGTGTCACACTGTTGGCTCATGTCAAGTTTGTGGTCAACCAAGACTCCTAGATCCTTTTCACATGTACTGCTCTCAAGCCAGGTGTCACCCATCTTGTATTTGTGCCTCTCATTTTTTTTTTTTTTTTTGCCCAAGTGCAATATTTTACATTTCTCCCTGTTAAAATTCATCTTGTTTGTTTGGGCCCAGTTCTCTAATCTGTCAAGGTCATTTTGAAGTGTGATCCTGTCCTCTGGGGTGTTAGCCACCCCTCCCAGTTTGGTGTCATCTGCAAATTTGATCAGGATGCCCTTGAGTCCATTATCCAAGTCATTGATAAAGATGTTGAATAAGACCGGGCCCAAGACAGAACCCTGTGGCACCCCACTAGAAACTCTTCTCCAGGATGAAGAGGAACCATTGATGAGCACCCTTTGGGTTCGGTCAGTCAGCCAGTTACAAATCCACTGAGTGGTAGCATAGTCAAGTGCAGACACTTTAGATTCTTGAATTTGATCTACATATGGACCAACATATTTGATTTTATTTACACAGGCCATATTTGAATGTCAGATCTAGGGTTGCCAGACCTCCAGGGCTGGCCAGAAATATCTAGGTTTACCTGCCCCTCTCCAGGCAGCAGTGGGGGGTATGAATCTCCAGGTGGGGGGGTATTAAATATTAATTTTCTGTAGAAGACTGTGTATGCAGCTTGCAAGCTTCAGCCTTTCTAGAGCCAACTGCAAATTGTAGCATAGACTCTTGGGAGGTCCTGCCCTCCTCTGCTCCCTGCTCCTCACTCCCAATTAGCTTCCGTCTCCAGGGTTCAGCAGTTGGAAGGGAGCACAGAGGAAGAAAAAGAACTGGGCTAGGCTTAAGAGGAGGAAATGGTTAGGTTAGCAGTGTGACTGATTTGAGATGTAGGGCTGCATAAGCAATTTGTCATGCTTAATAACATCACCAGGGCCCACCCCCTATGGCATCACAAGGGGCCACTCTAGGTCTCGGGTTTATACCCTGAAATCTCTGGGTCTGGAATGTTCCTGACCTGGCATTCGTAGTCTCTCATGAGTGGTCAGGGATGTCAGAGGTGGAGTATGGATGCTGGGAGGGGAGGGTGGGAAGAGGTGTTCATATTTCTCAACGTATGTATGGGAACTGAGGGAAATTTGGAGTGACAGATGGACTTCATTATTGTTTATTGCAGAGAGGTGCAAATGGGTCTTTCCAAACTGGGGAATGACTGAGGTAAATGGCTAGGGTAAATTCAGGCATTCTGTTTATACACATGATGGGCATCTTGTGACAAAAAGCAGGGATGTGCTGGCAGGACCTGCTATCTCTGGCATATGTCCTTCTTCTTCCTCTCAGTACTCCATGAGTTGGAGAGTAAAATTTTGAAGCAGGGAGCCTCCTGCATACATGGAGGCTCCCCATGCTGTTTTGAACCCTGCATAATCCTGTGGGTTTTAAATCACAAACTGTATTTATTGTACAAAAAGGTCCATTTGTTGAGCAGTAACTATTCTACGTTCATTTAAAAAAAAAAAAAATCTCCATTTCCTGAGACATACTTGGAGAAGGAAAGATATATTTGAAGAAATGAGGGAGCATTGAAGTGCCACTTAAGAGCTTCCTTTTAAACTTTGCATCCCAAGAGAACATCTCTCACTTGTTCATACTCTGTGGGGCTGCCTTCAAAACAAAACTCTCTTTGATGGGCCTTGTTCGAGATTATAGTAAAGAATGCAATGGAAAGAAACGGCTTTGCTTACTAAGACAAACAAAAGCAAAGATGTGAAGTGGGAGGAAAATCTCCTACCTCACATGTAAGGGATATTTTTTGATAGTGCTAGTTTTACAGAAAAAGAAAATACTTTGAAAGTGTGTTTCCCCAGGAGATAGCATCCTGAAAAATGAAACAAGGGACCTCTAAAGCTGTGCCTTTCTCAAAACACCTGCACTGTTGAATTCTTAAGAAAATTGTTGGAATGAGCAGGCAATTACCTACTTTTATATTTTCAGATTATTTATTTAAAAAGCATGTTTATAAATATTTATTAATATTTGGACAAGATGAATTGAAATGGCACTGTTCCTGCTAATATTGATTATAACAAAATTTAAGTAGACAGACTAAGCAGAGTTGCAGGCATGGGCTTAAGGAGATAGAAATGATGAGATGGATCCAGGCTGGTAGGTTAGCGCCCCATGAAATCAGTGGAAGAAATTAATCATGAGTTAAGTTCCATTGATTTACAAAGAGTTAAGTTCAACTAATTCAGTCAAATCGGCTCAGTATTAATTGCTGCATATGTTATGAAAGCATGTCCCTATATAATCAGTATGTTTTAGATTGCAACAGACATGTTGCATGAATTGCCACGCCATCTAACTACTATAGGGCTGGATCCACAGTAAGTTTATTTCAATTTAGGCCCCACTGGAATTAATAGGACGTATGTTCAGCTAATATGCAGTGCAATCCATTACATGTATGCTTAGTCCTACTGAGTTCAATGGGAGTTACTTCCAGGTATTGGCAGTCTTATCCAACCCATATATTTTTCAATTTTAGCTTTTTAAAAATTGATAACAAGATTAGCAGCTTTTCATCATTAGTTGTTTTTATTCATGTGAAAGTGGCAGAACCAAAGAATACCTATACAACTCTTCCTCTGTGTTTTTTTAAAAAAACATAAATGTAAATAACTACAAATACTAGTCACACATGAAAACAAGCTGCCATGTACAGCTCGTGGAAAACAAAAAAAGCCTATAAATTTTATTTTTTATAGCTTGTGCTTTAGCAAATGCATAATATAGTGAATATATAAAAGGTAAAAAGGTAAGGGCCCCTGGATGGTGAAGTCCAGTCAAAGCGACTATGGGGTTGCGGCGCTCATCTCGCTTCCAGACCGAGGGAGCTGACGTTTGTCCACAGACAGCTTTCCTGGTCATGTGGCCAGTATGACCAAACTGCTTTTGGCACAACGGACACTGTGACAGAAGCCAGAGAGCACGGAAATGCTGTTTCACCTCTGAAATGGCAATGCAAGACCACAAATATGATGCTGTTCAGATCTAGCTCAAAAAAGGTTTCTTTTAACAGATCAAAATCACACAGTGTTGGATTAAATGGTTTAACATCTCATCTTCAATTCTACCTTTGATCTTCATGATCTAAGGTCTTGTTTACAAGAATGCAGCACTTTGTGCTGTTTGCTTTGCATCAGCAGGAGACCCAAATTTAATAGGCCCTCCTTCCTCGGATTATCATTTTCACAATTAGAACTGGGACCAGAGAAGGAGGTGTATTTAGGGCAGGGGCAGTGAGAAGTTGATGCATGGCAATTCATTCATTTTTCTTCAGAAAAATGGAAAGTGATATAGCCAAGAGAGAGCTATTAATATTATTCAAATAAAGTCAACAGACTCTTGGAAAAAATGAAATAACTGCTGTGAAGGCCCCTGTGTATGTATTATGAATCACTCTTCAACTGTCCTCTCAGAAATGTAATATTCTGAAAAGGGGCATCCAAATACATTTTCTGCTTGAGGGGTAGGGTAACATGGCACCCACCCATGCCCAATTCCATGTACAGAATCCAACAGGACTAGCAGCTGAAACTTACTTTAGCACTGGCAATGGGACAGTGTCTTCTGCTGCACCTAAGGGGAGCAGACTAGGTAAGGATGTGCAGGTTCGGCATATTAGTCCACCAACATCTCACCATCACTCCCTGTTCCTCAGCCACTTCACTCTGCCTAATGGTGGGGCTGGCCCAGATTCTGAGTTACTTAATAAGGAATACTTAAAGTTTCACTACCTCATGAGCGCCAGTATGAAATAGATCCTGAAGCCCCTGGATAAACTCTCTGGGATGGCAGTGAGAGGATGCAATTATGGTGGAGGGGAAAATGTTATTCTACACTGCTACCACCACTGAGTAAACTTGATAATGGGCATATAGTAGTATTCAGTTGCACTCACCAACAACCTTTCCCCACTTGGGTTTAGTTTGCTCCATCACCCTCTGCTCTGGGGGATATTGCAGAGCAAGTAGGAGAGGAAGCTCAAGAGTGATCATGTCAGCACCCTGAATCATCACTGCAGCCTACAAATTGACCAGGAGTGGGGAAATGGCTCCATTAGTCTCCAAAGGTGGATCATGCTGCTGCCGGCAAACACACAGTAAACTCCACTGGGGTCAAGCCATATTATATCTGACACCACAGTTTCTCCTCATGTTTGCATCTGGTTAAGATACACTGATAGTAATTGATCCTATTTCAAAATCAACCTGGCTAGGATCAGGTTGTTGCAAGTTGTATAAATAATAATAAAGATGGACGATTCAAGGTTCAATTCAATACAAATATTGAGAAAAAAAGAGAACTATGGTATGCTTACCTGCAGGAAGGGGGGTAAATTGCATTGGCTGAGGTGGAGAGATAGCATTTGTATTGCAGAACAAGCAAAATACACAGTAGCCCAGCACCTGCAGGAACCAAGAAGTGAACATTTCTAAATATTACATCCTGTTTTTTAAAAAATATGTAATGGATTTTACTAGTATCACATCATTTATGTGAATATCTCATCATGATTTGCATATTGTTTCCATAACCCTTCTATATATATACCTGTGCTATATACTTTGCATGCTGCAGCTTGGACACAGTTATCAAAACCACTATTTTTAAGCTGGATTTTGCAATATTCTTATTGTTAAAGGATCTAGACTGAGATGTGTCCACCACTAGACGATGAAGGCAGAGGCTAGTTGCTGATCCTATTCACTTTCAATGAAACTGTGGTTGCTCTCTCACCCTAGTAAAAATCAGGTAGGTAGGTATGCAGATAAGAACACAGAAATGCAAAAATAGGATTATTATTTTTAAGGTATCCCATCCCCATCCCCAATTATCAATTAAAAAGTCCAGATTCCCTTGCTAGTCAATGAAGTTTGTTAGTTGGCCTTGGATAAATCATTATTCCTTGGCCTAACTGATCAGAGATAAAATGAGAGGGGATTGTACTCTGCCTGGGCTGTTATGAAAGAGGCCCAAATAAATGAGTGCTATCCCAAGTCTTCTTTTCTCATGCCACTATGAGAGGGCATTTGAACACAGAGAGAAAGAGAGAACAAAGGACATTGCAGTATCAGAAATGCCCTCAGGGAGTATGATTTAGAAAGATGGCTAAGAATCGAATAAGGAAAAGGAAAGGCGTAAGGCAGAATGTTCAGATGTTTCCTTTCTTTCTTTCCCCTGAACATGTTGCAGTGAAGAGCAGAGCTAAGGAAGAAATGTTTTTTTGGAACTCATACCTTTAAAAGTCCATTTCCACCAGCTGAAAATAAATGCAAGATCCCACTCCTGGGCTTTGAATTATAATCACTGAGCTGACACATCTGAGAACACTGCAAAGGAAACCATGAGATCCAGGGATTTCTAGCACACCTCCATGAAACTGGTAAACACTGCAAATACAAACAAAGATAGCCCCTAAAACAAAACCCAAAATGTAGCAGGAGATAGGAATGTCTAAAACAAATTACAGGCTGGAATTGGAAAACTATACAGTTGATGATGCCTATTCAAACCCAAAACTATACAGTTGATGATGGCTATTCAAACATGATTATAGAAGCTAATGAACCACTTAAGCAAGTATCTGTTTATATAATAGCCCTGAAACAAATGAAGCCTCCTTATTTGCAGCAATGCTGTGAGCATTTCTGATTTAAGTGTTAAGCATCACCAGGGCAAGGGTAGAAATATACACAGTGCTATAGCAGCATACACCTTTAGTTTTTATCTGTTTTTGTTGTTTTTACAAATAAGGATAGTATGTGCAAATTATACATGTTGTTGTTTAGTTGTTTTGTCATGTCCGACTCTTCGTGAACCCATGGACCAAAGCACGCCAAGCACTTCTGTCCTCCACTGCCTCCCGCAGTTTGATCAAACTCATGCTGGTAACTTCAAGAACACCATCCAACCATCTCATCCTCTGCCGTCCCCTTCTCCTTGTGCCCTCCATCTTTCCAAACATCAGGGTCTTTTCCAGGGAGTCTTCTCTTCTCATGAGGTGGCCAAGTATTGGAGCCTCAGCTTCACGATCTGTCCTTCCAGTGAGCACTCAGGGCTGATTTCCTTAAGAATGGATACGTTTGATCTTCTTGCAGTCCATGGGACTCTCAAGAGTCTCCTCCAGCACCATAATTCAAAAGCATCAATTCTTCAGCGATCAGCCTTCTTTATGGTCCAGCTCTCACTTCCATACATCGCTACTGGGAAAAACATGCCTTTAACTATACGGACCTTTGTTGGCAAGGTGATGTCTCTACTTTTTAAGATGCTGTCTAGGTTTGTCATTGCTTTTCTCCCAAGAAGCAGGCATCTTTTAATTTCGTGACTGCTGTCACCATCTGCAGTGATCATGGAGCCCAAGAAAGTAAAATCTCTTACTGCCTCCATTTCTTCCCCTTCTATTTGTCAGGAGGTGATGGGACCAGTGGCCATGATCTCCGTTTTTTTTTTATGTTGAGCTTCAGACCATATTTTGCGCTCTCCTCTTTCACCCTCAATAAAAGGTTCTTTAATTCCTTTCTGCCATCAAGGTTGTGTCATCTGCATATCTGAGGTTGTTGATATTTCTTCCGGCGATCTTAATTCCGGCTTGGGATTCATCCAGCCCAGCCTTTCGCATGATAAATTCTGCATATAAGTTAAATAAGCAGGGAGACAATATACAGCCTTGTCGTACTCTTTTCCCAATTTTGAACCAATCAGCTGTTCCATATCCAGTTCTAACTGTAGCTTCTTGTCCCACATAGAGATTTCTCAGGAGACAGATGAGGTGATCAGGCACTTCCATTTCTTTAAGAACTTGCCATAGTTTGCTGTGGTTGACACAGTCAAAGGCTTTTGCATAGTCAATGAAGCAGAAGTAGATGTCTTTCTGGAACTCTCTAGCTTTCTCCATAATCCAGCACATGTTTGCAATTTGGTCTCTGGTTCCTCTGCCTCTTCTAAATCCAGCTTGCACTTCTGAGAGTTCTCGGTCCACATACTGCTTGAGCCTTCCTTGTAGAATTTTAAGCATAACCTTGCTAGCGTGTGAAATGAGTGCAATTGTGCGGTAGTTGGAGCATTCTTTGGCACTGCCCTTCTTTGGGATTGGGATGTAGACTGATCTTCTCCAATCCTCTGGCCACTGCTGAGTTTTCCAAACTTGCTGGCATATTGAGTGTAGCACCTTAATAGCATCATCTTTTAAAATTTTAAATAGTTCAGCTGGAATACCATCACTTCCACTGGCCTTGTTATTTGCAGTGCGTTCTAAGGCCCATTTGACTTCACTCTCCAGGATGTCTGGCTCAAGGTCAGCAACCACACTACCTGGGGTGTACGAGCTATCCATATCTTTCTGGTATAATTCCTCTGTGTATTCTTGCCACCTCTTCTTGATGTCTTCTGCTTCTGTTAGGTCCTTACCACTTTTGTCCTTTATTATGGTAATCTTTGTACAAAATGTTCCTTTCATATTCTCGATTTTCTTGAACAGATCTCTAGTTCTTCCCATTCTGTTGTTTTCCTCTATTTCTTTGCATTACTCGTTTAAGAAGGCCTTCTTGTCTCTCCTTGCTATTCTTTGGACAAAGACAACAGGCATATAAAATTATACATACCGTACATCAATTCTGTAAGCTTTTTATAAAATGTTGGCCATTATAAATAGGAAGGCTAACGAATACACATACCCATGTTTCAAGAGTAGAACATGTTACAATGGGTAACAAACGCTGCAACATTCTAAAAAGACTAGTGATTTATCATGGGAAATAACTGTGATGTAAATTATTTAACAAAATTGCCATGATGATAGCCAATAACATTGCAACAGAAAAGCTGCTCTTTTGACTAATTAAAAGTAAAGCGCAGGAGACCCAAACACATCCCTTTTCCTCAGATGTGTGTTCAAACAGTGAAAGGAGAAACATTTTGAGAGGAGAGACTGTATACTAAAGGTGTAATTTGATAGAGTTTGGAGCTCTGCTAATGAGCTGATGTAACTTGCATATTAAAGAATGAGAGTTCTCACACAGGCTTTATTAAGCAGATGACCTTACAGAGCGAGTCTCCCCATAGCTTTACCTATAGAAATGTTTCAGTGTTGGGCTTAAGTTTTTGTCCATTGAATAGAAAATTAGATTTATATTTGGGAATTCCAAGATTCAAATCTCACCTCAGGTGTATACTTTCTTGATGAATTTAGATGAGGTAGCTATGTTTCTGTTTACCATTTGTGAATAGGAAATAGCAAAGTTTTAAATCACCATGTTGTAGTGAGGATAACTGAGATATCAGCTAAGGAGTACTTGAAATTTGCCAAAAGTTTTTGATCAATAGCCTGAGATCAGTCACAGAACAGATGAAATTAGCTCAGATAACTGAGCAGGAAATACTGTCTGGGTTCAGAGTGCGTGAAGCAATAATGTGTGAGTACAGATGCAATAATGTGTCTTCTATACATGGTAAAGCCTATATTTTAAAATTAAGTCAGAAGAAAACTCTTCTAATTTTTAGTCGTACCTTCAATCTGGCTCCAAACATCTGGTAGTCAAAGTAGTGGCTGAAAATAATTAGCCTTTAATTGCCATCAATTTTAATTTTCATCTTGGTGAAAAACCAGTTAGTGGGTTCTAAACCCTTGGAAAACTGAAATGAAATCTTCGTTTCTGGAAGTCTGTGCTAGCTGACTCAAAGACTCTCCATTTCAGGTTGCAAGATTGCAGTTCAGTAGAAGTATGGTCCCATAACCTCCTGGCAAATAGAAGGGGAAGACATGGAGGCAGTGAGAGATTTTACTTTCTTGGGCTCCATGATCACTGCAGATGGTGACAGCAGCCACAAAATTAAAGGACACCTGCTTCTTGGGAGAAAAGCAATGACAAACCTAGACAGCATCTTAAAAAGCAGAGCCGACAAAGGTCACCTTGCCGACAAAGGTCTGTATAGTTAAAGCCATGGTTTTCCCAGTGGTGATGTATGGAAGTGAGAGCTGGAGAAGGCTGATCGCTGAAGAATTGATGCTTTTGAATTATGGTGCTGGAGGAGACTCTTGAGAGTCCCATGGATCAAACCTCTCCATTCTGAAGGAAATCAGCCCTGAGTGCTCACTGGAAGGACAGATCGTGAAGCTGAGTCTCCAGTACTTTGGCCACCTCATGAGAAGAGAAGACTCCCTGGAAAAGACCCTGATGTTGGGAAAGATTGAGGGCACAAGGAGAAGGGGACGACAGAGGATGAGATGGATGGACAGTGTCCTTGAAGCTACCAGCATGAGTTTGACCAAACTGGGGGAGGCAGTGGAAGACAGAAGTGCCTGGCGTGCTCTGGTCCATGGGGTCACGAAGAGTCGGACATGACTAAACAACTAAACAACAACAGAAGTATGGTAAGCTATTGTCAAAGGAACAGGAATGCTTTCGCTGTTGGGCATTCATTCTTCCATGTGCACGTGAAGGGGACTGGAGACATATGTAGGACTAGAAATTCAGAAAGGCTAAGGGGCAAGCAGGCCTGGTAGCACAGCTGGGAGGGATGCTGCTAGACATGAGATACACTTGTCTGTATCATCTGCTAAGGGTAGGGTACAGGGACAGCAAAAAAGGGGTCACATATCAGTGTTAGAGCATCTGCTTTCCATGTGGAAGATTCCAGGCTCAACCCACAGCAGCTGCAGGGAGGGCTGGGAGAGACTTCTGCCTGAAATCCTGTAAACAATACTGAACTAGCTGCCCAATGGTCTCCCTTGGATTAAGACAGATTTCTGTGTTCCTAGAATTATGCTGCCAGGACCTATTATTGAAAAACATTTGGAGAGGAGGAATTATGGACAGCGAGTAGGAAGCAGCAGTGTTTAGAGGACAGCCACAGGCATTAATTGGAGGACGTTAACAGTGACAGGAGCAGAGCATGACAGCTACAACAGGGCATTTAACTGCAGGTTTCCATGCTTAGCAATGACCTAAATGCCCACAGAGCAAGGCAAGAAACAGCCCTTTGCTGGCATCACTGTGGTGTGTGCAATGGATGAAGGCAAGAACTGGTGTTTGAATGTTACATAAACACTTTTCTAAAAGCGTGTTGGCACTGGTAGGTGGGCACTGGCACCATTTAGGCTCCACTGCCGGTAACAAAGGACTGGCATTTCTGGTACTGAATTGAGAGATAAGAGAGAGAGTTTGGATTTGATATCCTGCTTTATCACTACCCTAAGGAGTCTCAAAGCAGCTAACAATCTCCTTTCCCTTCTTCCCCCACAACAAACACTCTGTGAGGTGAGTGAGGCTGAGAGACTTTACAGAAGTGTGATTAGCCCGAGGTCACCCAGCAGCTGCATGTGGAGGAGCGGGGAAGCGAACCCAGTTCACCAGATTACAAGTCCACCGCTCTTAACCACTACACCATGCTGGCTCTTAAGATTAACTATGAACGTGAATGCTAAAGGAGGTTTTATTTCTGCAATAAGACAGCCACTCCCAGTCTCTAGGCACTCCAAACGGGACAGCATGAAATCTGCATTTGACAGCAACTTTGTGCTCTGTTTGGGAAAACCCAACCCATCCTCCTAGAATGCATGGTCCTGAAGGTCCATTGCTGGGTGTCCAGGTACATTGAAATGCTCCCCCCATTTCGGCTGGTTTGTCAGTGTTGCCATTTTTTTAGAGTAAGTCCCACCAGCCGTAGCTCAATGATAGAGCATCTGTTCAGGATGATCCCTGATCCCTGGTCAGGATCTGCAGGAGATCCCAGATCCAATCCCTGGCATCTCCAAGGTAGGACTAGGAGAGAATTCTGCCTGAAATCCTGAAGAGCTGCTTCCAGTCACTGCAGACAATACAGAGGTAGGTGGACCAATATCCTGAACAGGCAATTTCCTGTGTTGGAATCAATGAGGCTTTCTTGTACTTAGGCATGTGCAAGATTGCCCTGTGTGAATGACTGATTTGTGTTTGTTTATGCTCTCACAGTCTGTTAGTTTCACTAATTTCTTTTTTAAAAAATAATAATAATATTTATTACCTTTTCCAACAGTTTGAACACTACAAAGAATGAAAACCATACAATACAACACAACACAACACAATACAATACAATACAATACAATACAATACAATACAATACAATACAATACAATACAATACAATACAATACAATACAATACAAAAAAACCAAAAAACCCCACTAACATTAAACTAACAAAACAAAACAAACACAATTCAAAACACATCAAATAGTTTCAATATCTTATCTTTCATTCCCTTATTTCCGTGACCTCCTCACACCTCCCTTTTTGTATTCCACTTCTATTAATTCTTTCAGCAATTCCTTTCCATCTTCCTCTATTTTTAATCCTATAATTATCTTAACACATTCTAACCTTATTTTCCCTTTAATACTCTATTAATCTATTTGTCCTTAAATTCCTTATAGCATTTCTGCTAAAGCCATATAACTTCATTCCAACATTTTTCTAACATTCATTAATTTTACAGTATTTCTGTAAATAGTCTTTAAACTTTTTCCAGTCTTCTTCCACCGACTCTTCTCCCTGGTCTGGGATTCTGCCAGTCATTTCCGCCAATTCCATGTAGTCCATCAACTTCATCTGCCATTCTTCCCGGGTGGGTAGATCTTGTGTCTTCCAATATTTTGCAATAAGTATTCTTGTTGCTGTTGTTGCATACATAAAATAGTTTCACTAATTTCATTCAGGGAATTTGAAACTTGCAAAATAAAATAAAATAAATAAAAACTGTTTACAGTGCAATGTAAGGAGGATGGTAAGAAGCAAGCAAGGCAGGAAGACCTTGCCTGATCCCTGGGTTTAAGCCAAAATCATTTGAGGACATAAGAACAAATCTCATTGTCAATCTGTTATTGTAGCACACCTTAATTTTCCTTTTTAATATCAATTGGTAAAAACTGGCATGTATCAATCATGAAGTAAAAAAATGAAAGAAACAACTGTAATATATTATGGGAAAGTACCAGTGGTGGGGGTGGGGATTTCTTTTCAACAACACAAAGAGCTAGGTAGTGCAACTCTCTTAAACAAGTATCTATAAAAAGCTGTTGAAAGAATAAATTTCCACTGTCCCCTGGTAGCCTGCTTTACAGTTTTTCATTGTATTGTAGTGCTGTATTAACACAATACCTAGGATAGGTCATCTTTTGGACAGGTAAATCATAAAATACATGCAATTTGCCAACAGGAGCTGAAGCAAACAGCAAGCAATAATATACTAAAAACCAATTAGAAGCAATACATCTTCCAGGGAAGAGGGAGGGGAAGAAGGGCTAGGGCTTCCCTCTGAGATCCTCGACAGCACTGGCTTCTCGAAATTGGCTTCCAGAAATTGGCGACAGTGACACTCTCTACAGAGTTTTACCATGACACTTTTTTAAAATAGCAAACCACAACAGCAACAAAATCAAATTTGAATTCTGCACCTAGATCGCACTTTCAAGTCAGAAACATTTGCTTTATGTAGCATTGTTTGAAGTTCCTCTGTCTCTTTTCTGATTTGCTGATTCCCTTTATCACTCTCTGTTACATCAGATAGGCTGCCAACGGTTTTTCAGGAGAGGTGAGCAGAATGCTGACAATCTGCATTTGTAGTTATGTAGAAAGTGGCTGGAACTGCTGACTTTTAAAAATAGCAACAGCTAATTCCCCTGTGAGCTGCCGGAAGCTGCTAAAGAAGATGTAGGGTTTTAAATCTTTGATGTTAGGATGGTTAAGTAATTAGGAGGCTTGGGGACTTGAAACCCCCCTCCCCCCGTGAGGTTTATCTATATTTTATATAGCACCATTTATTCCAATAATTTTAATACAATTCAAAGTCCAATGTTCATGTACTAGGAGGTATCCATTATTGCAGAATGTGGCAAAAAGGGGTGTTACCTTCCATTTGGTAGAGTGAGATGAATTATTTTAACAACAATGATGGTTATTCAGCATAATAATAATTTACTAAAGTGCGTCTCGTGGTTGTTATTTACCTTAATAGCTAAGAATGGAGCTTTCATATTTAGAGGCACAAATTGCAAGATGTAATTGAAGATATCAGATGAGTTTCCCAGGTTGAGGCCAAGGGCTGAAATGAGGATTGGCTAAACTGACAGCCTGAGAAATCCTCATGAAGTGAGGGAGTGAATTAAGGCATCTGATCGGGAGGGTGGTGTATTATTGTATTGGGGGGGGGGAGTCTGTGGATAAGGGGCTGTGTGTTATCTTTAGATGTGATGCCAGGGGAACTTACTCAATTCTTTTTAAAAACTTAATTTTGCTGGTAATGCATGCAACAATTGCAGCAAAAGCTCTGCTGTCTGTTTTGACAACCCAGCCACCATTTTTGAAATCTTAAACTGGCCAAGCCATCCTGTCATTTTGAGGGATTTGGACTGGGGATGGAGAATTGAATCTGCTACACACTTACAGCACATCACAGTAATCCAGTCTCGAAGTAACAGGTGCACGAACTACAGTGGTACCTCTGGTTACATACTTGATTCGTTCCGGAGGTCCGTTCTTAACCTGAAACTGTTCTTAACCTGAAGCACCACTTTAGCTAATGGGGCCTCCCGCTGCTGCCGCACCACCGGAACACGATTTCTGTTCTCATCCTGAAGCAAAGTTCTTAACCCAAGGTACTATTTCTGGGTTAACGGGGTCTGTAACCTGAAGCGTATGTAACCTGAAGTGTATGTAACCCGAGGTACCACTGTATTGGAGCCTAGCTCTCAGTTGAGGAATGGCTGATTACCCATAAAAATGAATGGGGAACAGAGAGCTGTTTCATACAGAGCAACTTAAAATCTGAACCACAGATAAAAGGTGGCAGAACACAAAATGATTCAGAAACAGAACATATTTGCTTAAAATAAATCACATGTACAAGGTGAATCTTGGGGCCTATGCACATCTCTATCAAGTGCAAGTCTCATTGGTTTTCTGCATTACATGTATGGTTAAAAGTGAGTCACTATCTGTGATTTAAGCATTGCTGCATGCTTTAAAAACATGCAGGAGAGATATAGTGCTAAATTTACAAATCTGACTGCATTTCTTTAGCTTTGAATAAGGGCTGTAGATGCTCTCTCACTACCGAAAGTAATTGACTCCCATTTTCTTATGTGTTGTATTTGTACTTAGTATTCATATCTGATGTTCCATAAAATGTATAGGTTGTATTCATGTTTAACACTCCACTTGTCGGGATAATGGTTTTTGTTGCTGTTTTCCTTGCCTGGTGTTTTTCTTTTTTGAGTTCTCCCTTCCACTAATATGTGGATACAGATAAATAAATATAGTTATATCCACCACCCTTCTCAGTCATATTCCTGGATCTGATAAAGCATGCTGTGACCTACATAAGCTCAGGCCATAATAAACCAATTAATCCTTGTGTTGCTACAACATTTTTTATCTTTTGTTGCTCCAGGCTGTTATTTTCTGGAATCTTCTGGAATTTGAGGGACAAAGACAAACTCCTCAGCTGGTATCGGAGCTGAATTAACACCTGTGAAACCAAGGAAGAAATACCAATATTATACCAGCTGAGGATGTAGCCCATATGTATATCCACTTGATCACAGAGAACAGAATCAAATCCTTTGAGATTTGTTACAATGAAGGCAGGAAATGCTTCATTGCATGAAGTAAGGCAGCAGCAGCACCTAACAAGCCAGCTATTCATGCTCATTACTGCTAATTTCACGGCTGTTTCTCATAATACGAATGACCCAGTGTGCGGAGACACCACTGCTTGCTCTATATTACATTGGATAATTTATGTATTATATTCATTCCCCTTCTACTTTTGATCTGGCATATCAGAAGGTGGGAGTACTTAAAATGACATTAAACAAGAGTTGCCATTGCTGATAGCTGATGGAAAAGAAAATCAAAAGGTCTCTGTTCAAGAGTAGGCATGTGCTTCTTTAGGGGTTGTTGAACATTTCAGGTGCTTGTGAAGTGTTTGGCTAGGAAATCCAGATAAAGCTGCAAGTGCTACGTACAAGTGGGACTCATTTTATAAAAGTGGACACCTAAGCAGAGCAAAGGGGAACGACATCATCTGACTGTTTGGACTGCTGTAATAATGATAACCTGGTTCACTTAATCTTGTCTTATAGGCATTTTGTGCATTCTTTTTCTCTGTATGACTATATTCTCTCTCTGTGTGTGTGAGTGAGAGAGAGAGAAAGAGCAGACATTGTGAGCATAGGAACATAAAAATAACCCTGTCGAATCAGACCAAGGCCCAGCCCAGCATTCTGTTCTCAATGACCAACAAGATGCCTATGGCACAACATGAGTGTAACACTAAATACTCTCCTGCTGGTGAGCCTCAACAACATTCAGAGGCATACTCTGTGTGCATCTTTGGTACTATAAATAATCACAAACAAATGGTAGCGCCAAAGGGACTGGAAATCAGTACTTTATCATAAATGAGCCCAGCACTTGTAAAAGTTCCCAGAACTAATGTAAGTCAAATTGTTTTTGATTTGATTCCGAAATATGCTACTGAGGTAGATGGAGCTCTATTTCATTGAGTATGTGTGTGTGCGCACACACAGTCTCAAAATAATGATTGAAGTGAAAATAATGATTGAAGTGATATTGTTGATTCTCCTCATTAGCTTTCAATAACATAGACCATGGCCTTCACCTGGAACAGCTGAGTTGGGCGTGGACAAGTTCCACACTTACCTGGATATTCATGTCAAGAAGGTGATACTGAGGAACTGTTGCTTGTTATTGTCACTTCTTCACATTGAGGTTCCACAGAGATCCTTCCTGTTCCCTATGTATCTACATTAAACTGCTGAGCAGGATCATTGGGGGGTGGGTTGGGTTGGAGTGTATTGTCAATATGCATGTCAGGAATGTGTCCCCCAGAGCGCAGGAGATGAGTTAGACTCAGAGATTGAACTAAGTGAATGAGGGACCGACTCTGCAGATGAGAACTGACTGACAGAATCAAGAGAGGCCGACCCCCCCCCTCCTAGTGAAGACACTATTAACTCTCAAGAAGAGGAAGAGTTGGAAGGCAGCCAGAGCATTGCTAGGCTGCCGATAAGCAGATCTAAGTGTGTCGAGTCAGAGTGGGGAGGAAGGGGAAGATCAGTATCTCAGTCCCTGTTCTAGGCATTTGGATAAAATCAGAAGGCAATTGAAGGGCAAGAGGGGAACAGTAGGAGTCTGGCATCCTTCATGCTGTGGGAGGGGCGAAACTTCAGACTGACCAACAAATGTAAATGTGAGCAGGCGAGAAGTCAGCCTCTGGATTTGTCTTTTTGTAAATAAACATACATAAAATTGACGGAGAGTCATTACTTCCTATAGGGGCTTTCTTGCCTGCCAGAGAAAATTACAATGCAGTTCTCTTTCTCTCTCTTTGGAGCCAGGTGAGGATGTGGGTGCCAGACTGGTGCCTGGCTACAATTGCTTGAAACTTAACAGGTGCTCAGTTCAAGTAAATCAGTGACACTGTGTAAATAAATATACATTCTAGGATATTGTTTTACTTTATCCTATTTCTTTAGAAATGCATATCTCAAATGTGTATTTGACATAAAATACACATTTAAATACATATTAAAATATGAATTTTAATTCAGGTTTTTTAAATCAAAAGAAGCTTTTACAGAGAGAAGATTGTGGAAATGCAAAGCTTTATATATTTGAATGCTATCATTTTGGTTCTTATACAGTAGGATATATTTAAAAATACAGTTGAATTGGAGTGAACCGTATTTGGAAGACATTAATCAAGGTCTATTTCTCTTACCTATCTATCTGTCCTAATAAGGAGAGAAAGGCTATGAAGTTACATCTCATTCTGACAGATGTATTTCAGATTGCCTCATTTTAAGGAATAAGTTCATCCACTCCATATTGACCCTGAATTACTTCATGTTAGCCCAACCTTGCTCTTAATATTTCCCATTTAATTTGTTATTTTATTCAACACTGCAGCAACAGAAGAGAAATTTGACCTCTAGTACTGGCGTCTCAAGAGAAGGATTAAGTCACAATGGTGAGGTAGTGGTAGATGTTTCAGTACAGCTGCCAAGGTTGTATACGGGCCTAGATTAAAAAAAAAAGAGGAAATCATGGCTACGAGCCCAGGATGTTCACCAGCAAGATAAAGATAAGATTTATCATTCATTCAACCTTCTCTTTTAAATTCCCCAGTGACATTCCCTTCTACTTTCTAAAAGGGGACATTAGAAAGATAGAACTAAGATAATTTCCAATGCACTTGGGCCTAAACCAGTTTCTTAGAGGAAAAAAAAAACTACAGTTATCAAAGTAAGAGCTCTGTGTGTGTACACATGATGGTAGAGGAAACGCAAGGAGTGAAATTTCACTGACCTCAAGGCAAATTAGCTGTTCCACACAATCAGATATAAATGCCATTGATTAATTTAATGTTTATTTTCCAGCATTAAACCAATCAGCTTAACACTAGCCTTATTCATGTATTCTGTTTACTTGTGTATGGGGAGTAACACATTGCACTCAAGCAGTGGGCGATGCAGTTCAGTCCTTCAAGTCCTTTAATACAGTATAGGAACTTATTTCACTGATCCCAGAGAGAGACTCCATTATGCTGGAAGCTTCTTATCCCAACAAGCAGTGCTGGCAACTGCTCTGCTGGCTTCACACAACACAGAGAGGCTGAGTTCTCAGGTTTCAACTTCCTGTTGATGGTGGAACTTGCTCAGGTTTCCACCTATGAGTCACCAGGTATTGCAAACCCTCTGAATTGAAAAACACCACCCTTCTGCTTTCACCTAGAGTGGAACCTCTCCCTGAATGCAAACTTTTTACTTTGCAAATGCAAAGCTTTACATAAGTTTTAACTTCAATGCATACATACATTGCATCTTATGCACATTAAAGTTTAAACTTGACTCTTGAAGTACAGTGGTACCTTGGTTTGCATACATCTTGGTTTGCATATGTTTTGGATTACAAACACGTCAAACCCGGAAGTGCATGTCCTGGTTCGCAACCTTTTTTTGTTTATTACAACCCATTTTGGGGGGGATTACGAACAAATTTTTTTGGGAGGCCCCATTGGCGAAAGTGTGCCTTGGGTTACAACCTGTTTTGGTTTACAAATGAACCTCTGGAACGGATTGTGGTTGTAAACCAAGGTACCACTGTAGTCTAAACATGTTGTAAATGTATGTTGTGTATGTGCATCCCCGCCTCCTCTTCCATTATGCTTCTGTATTTCTTTTTACTGCTGACCCTACACATTTCCTGCTTCTGTTCTCCACTGAACCTTTTCTCAGCCTGTCGACTTTGTCTTGGAAGAGACTGCTTGTCAAGATCCAATGCTGCTTGTTCTATTCTCTCAGACACAAGCTATGTACACATTACTGGCTTGAAACACAGCGATGTTGATTCCCCCTACTGCTTTTCAATTCATACATTGTTGTACATACCAGAGAGAGGGCAGGGTGTCTTCACCCAATGCCCATTATGTGATTTGCTTCCACACACCAAACTCAAATTCATCTGCACATGTGCAACAGCTGCCTGGACTGTCTACACCTCAGCTTAATTGCAGCTTTTGTTTTCTAATCAGGTGAAAGCTGGTTTGAGGGAAAGTGTAGCAGACGCTACAGGATACCTATGGATTGTGGCTAATGTTATGTAATGGTGAGAGCACTTTGGAAATGGAATAAGTGGTCATCATGTGTACTCAGTCTCAGAGTGTTCCTTAGATTTCCAAGACATCACATCAGTTCAGAGGCTTCATTGCTGTCATGACCTCTGTCATTTCAAATAAGGGCTCCATTTTCCCCTTCATATAGAAAACTCCATCAACTACAATACTATTTTTGTCAATGCATAGTTTGGTCCTTTTCACAACAACAAAAATTAAACAAATTGGAAATGGTTTTGCCTGCAGAAGTGTGTAGTGTAAATCATGGCAACTGTTTTATCAGAGCTGCAAAGCTCTCTCTTTATATATAGCTTCCCTTTCAATAAGAATTGAGACTCTACATCCCAAGAAAAGTTCCTCGTGATTCATTTGATTCATTTGTCATTCTTCATGGTGCAAAACTCAACTTCTGATGGCAGCATCACCAAAGAACAGGCAGTGGGGAAAACGTGTGACAGCATGCTCAAAGAAGCAGGATTAAAATGAGAGTTCTGCCTGATGTCTGGTATCATTCTCCCAGTAAGGGTCCTGTTCATGCCGAGCAGGATGTAGAACTGACTGCCACTGTCAGGTCTTACCATATTTTTAATCCTTGTACGGTACTTAGATACTACAGTGATAAGTAGCATACAAGTGCCATACAGATGAATGATTGATAGATGCCAGAATTTGAGCCAAAGGATTCACACTGTATAAAAGAATAATACTCCCTTTTGAAATGTCAGTCCTGCAAATGTATCATTAGAGGTAGGGGGAGTGCCTGTCACCAATAGCGTCTGTATATAATAGTATGTGTGTGATTTATAGAACATCCTTGTTCAACGATGGAAGATCTTTTCAGTTTGGTCTCATTCCTGCAAACTAGTGAAGACTTCAAAGAGACTTAAGAACCTTTATCCATCTTTACATCATTGGCCGCTCCCCATGTTGGCAAGGATCACTTGTTAACAACAAGAAAGTGAGCCTTTCTTCTCATCGACCCAGTCTTGTGGAATACTCTTCCAACAGAGATTCAGCGCGCACCATCTTTTTTAACTTTAAAATGTCTGCTGAAAACTTACCTATTCCACCAGGCCTATGTAGGCAATTAAGAGTAAATCTTGCCACAATGGTTGGTCTCTGTTTTCAAGGGGTTTTTTTGTTTTTGTTTTTACTGTATGGTAAAAACATATTTTTATTGTAAGTCACTTTGATTTTTTGTGTGAAATAGCTGTCTATAATTTTTTAATGAATAAATAGATGCATAAATTAGTTAAATGTAATCCTCCACAGTCCTTATAGTATTTAAATAGCCTCTGCAATAATAAAAGGAGGGTGCCAGCAATTATTATTATGAGGCACAACTTATTCAGAATTAGAGCTTTTAGAATTTCTGCTCTACAGAATATATAGCACTGTTGGGATTTTTCACTTGATGCACCTCTTTGAATCCTCAGTTCAAATGGGGGCAGACATCTTGAATATGTGAGTGCTGCAGGAATTGGTTTCCAAGAAGCAGTGGGATTCATAAAGCTCCCTGGACTTGCTCTCATTTCTGCAGGGAGTTCTTGTTATAAGTTTTGATTACGGGTAGTAAAACACAAAATAAAGACTCCCATGCCTAGTGCAATGTACCTAAGAGATGGGAGACATAAGTTACCATTGTGGGAGGTAAGAATATAGAGAAAAGATAAGCAGTGCTCCTGCTCTTGCCATTAAATAAGAGGCATTCCCCCCTCAGGAAACAGCAAAGTTCTGCATTTTTGCTCCAATGAAAACGAATTATATAAATAGTAAAGAGAACCATCTGTTTCCCCCCATCATTTTCCATGCTTCATTCGTGAAGTGGTTGTGTGGTGTTGTTGTTTTTACTGAAAATGCCAAAACTTATAAATAAAATATTTTCTGTTAAACAGAACATCCTTTCACACCTTATTTATATTCAGAATGCTTTCAGAACTGCCCTTTTTATGTACACATGAAAAGTTTTGAGCATATTGTTTGTATTCCAAAATAATCAAATCTATGGTCATTATCTGTAGGGTAATGAATAGGGAAGAATGGATTACCATGTTCTTAATCAATTGAGGGACCCAGATGATATCATTAACCGCAGGAGCCAAGCTCTAGCAGTTCTGTAATAACATCTGAACCTCGGTATATTGATCTGCAATGTGACAATCTATCTGTTGTTTTGTTCTTTATGATTTATCGCAAGTGTGTGTGTGTGGTGGGGGTGGGAGGAAGAAGGGTTATTTTTAGGGAAGTTGCAAAGATCAAAATGTGCTTTAAACAACACAAAGCTTCTGAATGCTGCACCACTAATAAAACTTGACTGGAACAGAGTAGCGGAGTTACTCTGTGCGGATGTGAGTATATTGACTTCCCTTCAGTATGATGTAGGGGTGTCATTTTAGATCATTGATTATCAGGTTATAGTTTTATAAATTCTGTTGGCTTGATGGATCTTGTTGATTATATGGAGAACACAGAAAGCAATATGTTCAGGGAATCCAGACTAAGCCAGGTTCCAAAGCAATTTTTCCCAGAGTGCTCAGATTTAGGTGGGGTGGGTAGAGGAGCCAACTGTCTAGAAAGTACTAATTCACTCTGTTGAGAGGTGAGTTGTGAGAAGGCACATGTGGAAACCTCAGGTCTCTCAGGCCTCTCTGTCTGGCCCTTGGCGTTCTCTCCAAGAACCTCACACCTCCTCAGTCACACCCATCACAGCCCTTGCATTGCACTCACCTTGAGTATTTTTGCTTGGCTAGGATGTGTTTCTGGCTTGCCTAGATGGAGGGCACAAAAAGAGAGTGAGGAAATTGACATTTGTTGCCCCACCCACTATTGGTTCTGGGCCCCTCACCACTGACATGTGCCCCCTCCTGAAGGTTGTTTAGAAGGGAATGTGGCTCTCTGACTGAAAAGGATCCCTCACTCTTGCCCTGCAGCTCACCAGCACTGCCAAAATGCTGGTGATCATATGCACATTGCCCAGAGGGAGGGAGGGAGGCCATAGTGCACTGAATGGGACTTCTTTCTGAGTCAACATCCTTGGGATTTTGCTGCTAAGGCTGCACTTATGCCTCTCCTGTAGCAATGAGCATTGCAGAATATATTAGGTAGTGTATAGAACCACAATTATAATGGCACTTCCGGCTGATTATGAAAGGGCACTGCTTCAATAGTTCCGATGTTTCCTCATGTGGAAATACCCAAAAGAAAGGTAGACCACAACAGTGATATATAATCAGAGGCATGTAGCAATAATCTGAAAAATCTTATCTGAAATTTCATTGCTCATTCATTATCCAAGTGTCAACTTTGATGAAGGACCATAGCTCAGCCATAGAGCATAAGCTCAATCCTTGGAAGGCCTGGGAATGTCTCCCATCTGAAATCTTGAAGAGCTGTGGCCAGACAGAGTAGACAACACTTGCAGCAGTGGCTTTAAATGAGAAGGTAGTTATTAAATTGCAAGGGAAATACCCAACTATAAGAACAATTTAGGATTGAAAAAACTTCATGCTGAAAATAGATGGTACCTTTAAAATTTAGACCTCTGTTCAAACTGAACATACTTTTTGCCCGTCAAGCAGAATAGCCATGTTGGCTTACTCTGCTGGTGATACTCTAACACTATGAGAAGGTAAGTGCAAAAAATGCATGACAATTGTTAGAATTCACGACATGAGACCTGCAAAGAGCACACCAGTGGAGGATCCAGAGTTGTAACATTCATTAACACAAATTACCTCCTGATATATCACAAGTCCCTGTAGCAGCATGCTATATAATAATTGTATAGAATGTATTGCCAGAAATTCTGCAGTCATCCCACAGTGTTCCTCCAGCTGCACAGTGGGAAATCCACAATTTTGTGTGACAGCAATTTAGCATGTCCTATTAGCAGAGACGATTCTTCAGAGTACCTTAAACAGTTGCGTATAACAATGTTCTGTATTAACTATTCTACAAAATCAGTTCCCTTTCCTACTTCTGCCTCCAAGATGTTCAGGACATTCAGACCGCAGAAACAGAGCAACATGAAACCCATTTAAGTTCCGACCGACTTTTCTGCCATCACAGTCAATGATCATTTTAGGGTTTGTGATTTCCATGTTGTTAGAGAATTTGGATCATTTAGTTTAACAATTTTATATACATTATTATTTTACTGCCTCTGGAATATTTGGCTGCAGATGCATAAGAGATAATAATAATAATAATAATAATAATAATAATAATAATAATAATAATAATAATTTATTATTTATACCCCGCCCATCTGGCTGGGTTTCCTCAGCCACTCTGGGTGGCTTCCAACAAAATATTAAAATACAATAGTCCTTCAGATAGTAAAAGCTTCTCTAAACGGGGCTGCCTTCAGATGTCTTCTAACAGTCTGATACTTGTTTTTTCCATTGACATCTGGTGGAAGGGCATTCCACAGGGTGGGCACCACTACCGAGAAGGCCCTCTGCCTGGTTTCCTGTAACTTCAGTTCTCACAGTGAGGGAACTGCCAGAAGGCCCTCAGTGCTGGACCTCAGTTTTCGGGCAGAACGATGGAGGTGGAGATGCTCCTTTAGGTATACTGGCTCGAGGCCGTTTAGGGCTTTCAAGGTCAGCACCAACACACTGAATTGTGCTTGGAAATGTACTGGGAGCCAATGTAGGTCTTTGAAGACTGGTGTTATGTGGTCTCAGCAGCCACTCCCAGTCACCAGTCTAGCTGCCACATTCTGGATTAGTTGTAGTTTCCGGGTCACCTTCAAAGGTAGCCCCACGTAGAGCGCATTGCAAGTGGGAGATAACTAGAACATGCACCACTCTGGTGAGACAGTCTGCGGGCAGATAGGGTCTCAGCCTGCGTACCAGGTGGAGCTGGTAAACAGCTGCCCTGGACACAGAATTGACCTGCTCCTCCATGGACAGCTGCGAGTCCAAAATGACTCCCAGGCTGCGCACCTGGTCCTTCAGGGGCACAGTTACCCCATTCAGGACCAGGGAGTCCTCCACACCTGCCCGCCTTCTGTCCCCCCAAAGCAGTACTTAAGTCTTATGAGGATCCAACCTCAATCTATTAGCTGTCATCCATCCTCCAACCACCTCAAGACACTCCACAGGATCTCCACCGCCTTCACTGGTTCTGATTTTAAAGAGATGTAGAGCTGGGTATCATCCGCATACTGATGAACACCCAGCCCAAAGCCTCCCAGCAGCTTCATGTAGATGTTGAAAAGCATGGGGGAGAGGACGGAACCCTGAGGCACCCCACATGAGAGCCCAGGGGTCTGAACACTTATCCACAACACCACTTTCTGAACACGGCCCAGGAGCGGAACCACTGTATAACAGTTCCCCTAGCTCCTAGCCCCTCTAGACGGCCCAGAAGGATGTTATGGTCGATGGTATCAGAAGCCGCTGAGAGATCCAGCAGAACTAGGAAACAGCTCTCACCTTTTCACCTTTTTCATCGACCAGCCTGAATCCTGACTGGAAGGGATCCAAATGGTCTTCCTCTTCCAGGTGTGCCTGAAGTTGTTCAGCAACCACCCACTCAATCAACTTCCCAAGAATGGAAGATTTGAGACTTCTAAAGATTTTTTTTAAAGAAGCGGTTTGATAACCACCTCACAGAGAGAAGCATTCACCACCCCACAGAGCACATCACCCAGCCCTTCCCGGCTAGCTTTTATGAACCAGGATTGGCAAGGATCAAGGAGACAGGTGGTTGGTTTCACTCATCCAAGCAGCCTGTCCACATCCTTGGAGGTAACAGATTGGAATTGATCCCACACAACTTGACAGGAATCTAGCACTCTCCCACCCCAGCCCTGCTCCTACGGTGGAGTTTACCTCTTTCCGAATCTGAGCGACTTTATCTGCAAAAAAACTTTGCAAAATCATTGCAGGAGACCATGTGGCCTATACCGGGCCCCAGTGGAGCAGGTGGTTCCATTAAATTGCAAACCACCAGAAAGAGTCTCTTGCTGCTTTTTTCTGCAGATGCAATAGAGGTGGTGAAGAAGGTCTTCTTTGCTGTCACTATCCCCACTTTGTAGGCTCTAACCCGTGTCCGGTGTAATCGTTCCCAGGTACTCCTACAGTGTACAGTTTTAGTACTATGGAGTATTATGCCTCAAAGGAAGTGAAACACTGGTTCAGACCATAGCCAGCAGTTAAAAATTATGCAATGAGACAAGAGATTGTTGTCATGGGAAGAGAGAACCTTGAGAATAAAATCTGCTGGAATGTTCAGCTAAGTTTTACATAACCCTGAATGGTGGGCTAGATTTTATACATGGAAAGTGGTTGATTGACAGCACAACTTTATATATGTCTACTTAGAGAGTTTGACAGACCCATTAAAGTCCAGCCCATCCCAGTCCTGCAGGGGATGGAACTAAGTCCATGCCATCTCATTTTCAGAAATGCACAGTTGGTTTGTAAAGGACTTTTGAGGTTTCCCGAGGGTCCACATACACTTCCTATTGCAAATGCACTTGTATTTATTTATTTCTTGTATTTTTTACAGTCTTTCAAATTATATAAAGACAGAATAAGGTAAGAGAGATTATCAGTTTCTATCAAAGTAATGCAGTATCATCCCATGTCCGCATGCCCCACTAATTCTGAAAATGAAAAATAAAAAAATCCAATATTTTAAGATAGAGTTCTATGAACAGTAAACTTGAATGTTCAGAAGAAATCCATTTGATTACAATACCAGTAAAGAAAGTTATGTGACTATGAGACATGAGAGCAGAGTTTTCCCTCTGAGGCATTTTTCAGCAAATAAAAGGTAAGCAGGAAGGAAGATGTGCTACAATTAATTTCCACTATGTTAGGATTTGACCACATGCCCTGTGAAGCCAACGGTATGCTGACTTTATTGCGTACAAGTCCACATATCTGGAAACCCAATACAGAAGAAGAAAGAACTGCTTATCGGGTGAACAACAACTGCACTCAAGCGGAAGCCGCACTGGATGTTCGGCTTCCGAAAAACGTTCAAAAACCGGAACACTTACTTCCAGGTTTTTGGTGTTCAGGAGCCAAAGTGTACAAGTACCAAGGCGTTCGAGAACTATATTATTGCCACTCATAGACCATCCAGCAACCAAAGTCAGTACTAAACAGCCTAGTAGCCATGTTCTGTACCAGCTGTGGTTTCCAAGTTGACTTCAAAGGCAGCTATAGTTAGAGCATGGTACTGTAATTCTATGTGGGTGCTGCCAGAGTATGGGTTATCCACAATGGCTGTAGACAGTAACTTGGTGCATGGGAATAGCGAGGATTTATGTTAGGGGGCCTGGCCTTATGTTAGGGGGCAGAACCTCAGTCAGTTAAGTATTTTTTTATTTTATTAATTGAGGGGCAACTGCTCCCCTGCCCCCCTTGGCTATGCCCATGACTTGGTGACATGTGGATCTAGGAGTACCCCAAAGCTGGACAATGGGGGAGTGCAACCACATGTAAAAGTGGTCTGTGTGCCTATTTCCTATACCTAAGATGACCTTCAAGATTTAACAGGCTCCCCCTCCCCCTTTCTCTCTTCTGCAAAACGTCACCTGTCACAGCAACAAAGGCCATCTCAGGACCAAACCACTCCTGAAACCAGGAGTGAGTTTAAATCATGTGTCTCCCAAGAATGTTTGAAACTATCTGGATGTTTGGAAGTCCCCAATGTGCCAATAAGCAGGGAAGAAGAATCCTACAAACCAGTGCCTATATCCTTGAAATACAAGTCTTCCGTGTAGGTTTTCCCTATCAGCCTGCCATCATTAGTGGCCTTCCAGATAAGCTGCAGAAGCACAAAAAGATACACTAGCAATTCTTGGTTTGGAGTCAGTTTAAAGATCCAATTCATTTGCATTGTGATCGCACAACAGCCTGGCCATTTTAAGCTTTTCATGATATTGTCACTTTTGAATTACCCTGCACCACTGGAGATAATGGTGACAAATGATGAGATGGATCATAGAATGAGGTGTTAACCAGCCATCTGAGTGAGCCAACATGAATCACCCAACCTAGTAGTCTGGCACAAACTACTGATCATTTTCATGTATCTGAGCTTCTGGAATCCATGTCCCCTAAGAACTCATGAAACAGTTCTTATTTGTTATGAACCTGGTATCTGTTAATGAATTTTCTTTTCCTAATATTAGTTGGACACATATTACAATTTTTCACACATACATTATTGATGACCATGTAATGCAGTTATTGGTCATAAAATCCATCACTTTTGCAGATTTAAGATGAGTATTTTTATTTTCTGGACATTGGACTTAGATTTGTTTCCAGATGTTTGCAGGCAACTTTGAGTTGACTGACTGCATGCACACACATTCTCTTCAAATTTAATTTTAAAAATTCAATTATTTCCCAGTAGTTCCTCATCTGTGGACTAAGCTTTTAAAAAGAAACCACCCCAGATATTGGCAATAGTGCTACACTGCAGATCAAAGTTTCATTCTCAGCCCAAAGGAGACAGACTAACAGTCTGAAGATTATCACAGCAAACTGAACAAATAAATAAATATGAGAGCCTATGAAAATGATTAACCAGTCCATTCATGTCTCTGGAGTTATTGACTTTGATCCATCACAGATGCATGGAATAGCGGATTGTTTATGAGAATCTATTCCTTTCAGGAAGAATACCTGATTGTGTATCATGAATTTATATGATAGGTGTTTTCCTTTGAGATCTGTTGGGAGTAGAAGAACAGAATGTGGGCTGGATGAGAAATCAGATATCAGCAAAGGGCCATCTTATTGCTCACTGAAGCATGATGCTGTATGTGAGATTGTCTGGATCAGGCCTAATCTCTTCAGGGACTGGATACAGGTGGTGGTGGATATCACCATTATACTCATCTGCATGCATGGGAGGGAAACTATTTACACACAAATTGCCTTTAGGGTTGCCAGGTTTTTGCAAGCTAGAGACCACCCATTTATCTTTAAACAGGTGTGTGTTTACCCACCCAATTCCCTCTAAATCTTGTCACCCACAACTGGTTAGGTTGGCTCTTCTGAAATGCTGCTTATTACAGCTGGTGGGAGAGAAATTTGGCTAATTGGATTGGGTTGCCATACTAATGCAGCAAGAGATTTAAAGGGAAATGAAGAATCTTGCTTTGTAAATGGCTAAATACTCCCCCGCCAACACGAATCAGGGCAAAATTCTGCAAAGTTCTACCACACTGTTAAGAGTCATAAGATTTGAAGTGTAGTTAGGACCTATTGCTATCAGTCACATGTGCCACATTTAACCAGATTATTTGTACATTTAAATGCATAGCTTTCTGAAATAATATTTATTGATTGGCATAATTTTTATTTTTCCTGTGATTTATGCTATAGAATATTTTGAAAAATTGCACGCTAGGCTTTTCCACTTCAGTTTTAAAGAACGGTGTGGGAGAGAACTTATGCTGAATCCCTCTAATTTGCTTTCATTTGCTACTCAGCTCATTCAAAACCAATTCTACTTGTAGCTAAATCTTTTAGCACTCAACTGATGGGAAAACAATGCCATTTAGGAAAAAGAAAAGCCCAAGAAGGAGGAGGATTTCTCCAAGCATTTGAACTAATGAATAGCTCAAACAGTAAGCTCTAAGAACACTGCAGTACCTCTTATGTGTTCCATAGTTGTTTTTATCCTGGGTAATGCCGGGATTTTCATACTGATAAAAAAAAATGAAAAAAGAGAACTCATTCACCAACAACTACACTTGACATTAATGCTGAAGGAAATTTGTGAAAACAAATCCTTTTCATGGGAGTACTGATTAGCTGATTGAGGGAAAGACAATCAGGGTGGTTTCTCTGCTTCCCTCAATTTCCCAGATAGGACAACCATCTCCTGTAAAAAAAAATACATAGCAGCACATTTAATATGAATGCAACAAAGGAAGCAGTTAACTAGAACAGTCAGTGTTATAGAACAGTGAGATAACAGTCATCACAACAAAGGATATTTGAATAACAGAAGAAATGGGAAATTCAATACCCCCTTTAAAAAACAATAATAGTGATGGGCTTCAGGTATTTGCGGAAATTAACCCCCCCCCAACATGCACACATTAGTTGTATTGACATTGTAAACAACATTCCCTTTGAAATTTCACGCATGCACATATGGGCGAAAGGAAGTCATTCCTGGTCTGCAGCAGATCGATTATGACCAAAACCCAGATTTCTCCCCTTCCTCAACCTGAGTTGAATTCCACCCCCACACTGTGGTGGGTAAGAAATGGTGAAGAGATCTAACAGATGAGAAACTCATAATAATTGTTCTTTATGGTTGCACATTATCAAGAGTTCAAGGGCACTTTCCAGCCAGGCAAAAACAGTTAAGGAAGGGCTACTGAGGGGTGTGGCTGAGGAGGAGGTGTGGCCTGGAGAGAGTCCAGGGGTGGATCTACACTGACCTGCTTTACCTTATTAGAACAATAATAGATACATCATTCTAATACATCACAGGGCCTATTTGTAAAATAAAGCGTCTCTTACATTTGTTTTTTTTCGTTACAACTTTGCAGCGCCCTCTGGTTTCACATTTTAATAACACATTGTGAACATTAAAAGTAGAACATCATGTGTGCATAGGGTTATCAAAACCATTCATCAACCCTTCTTTGACATTAAAAGCCGTGAGTTCCCCAGGAGTGAGACGGAGAACCCTGGAGGGCCATATTTGACCCCCAGGCCTGAAGTCTCTCATCCCCGATGTACAGATTTGCAGTGTAAACATTTCTAGCCCTTGGCTGCACCCTATATGTAAGGCCGTACTAAACCACTTTAAGTGGTCATGGCTTCCCCAAAGAATCCAGGGAACTGTAGTTTGTTAAGGGTGTTGAGACTTTTAAGGAACTCCCTATTCCCTTCACAGAGTTCCCTGGCAAAAGGAAGTAGACATTAAACCACTCTGAGAACTGTAGCTCTGTGAAGGGAATAGGGGTTTCCTATTAGTACCCTTAACAAACTACACTTCCCAGGATTCTTTGGGTGAAGGCATGATGGCTTAAAGTGGTATGCTACTGCTTGCAATGTATAGTGCAGGTGGTGCCCTAGTGACAGATGCTTCGCCTTGGTGACAGTCCTTGAGTCTCCTGTTTTTGTTTTCATTCATTTGCTTAAGCCCCACCTTGAAATTTGGTACCAAGCATAGAAGGATGGCATATCTCCTTATCATTCCTGGTACTTTGGCAAGAGGCCGTTTTTCCGATACGGGGCTTCATTTTGTCGCAGCGCTATCGTTTTGCCTTCGTTTCATAGACTTCTGCTAATCCTTGCTGTCTATTTATCTGCCTGCTTCTTCTGACAGACCTAATGAATGTCATATCCTGTAGCCTGTTGGCTGGGAGAAATATTTTAAAAACAAGGGTGAGATTGACTGGGGTCAGTAAAATAAATAGCTTATCTGAACTCGACATCTCCTTTTACCTCATACGTTCGCCTTGTCAAAGATATCAGTAATGTTCCATTTTCTGAGTCACCATTTAGAATGGCTAAGGATTTAAATGTCATACTTCATTACTATTTGATGTGATAAGGGTTTCAAGGTAAAGACCATCAGCCTCGATAACTGTTTATGCAATTCTTTCCTAGAAATGTATTAATTTTGTTCTTTAAAATTCTTTTCTATCACAAGGCCTTTTCTTCTCAGGCATATACAGCTTACCTGCATTAAAGTTCATCTAGAAACAGATTTTTTGTTTGGTATTTTTGTTATACAACTCACATTTGAATTCTATTTAAATCCCAGTAGGCTCAATAACCTTTTTTTCCATTACAGGGGTAAGAATTATAAGATGTGCAGCTTGATACTATGAGCTTCTAAGCCAGTATAAGGCAGCTTGCTATGTAGGTGTGATCCAACAAAAATTGTCCCCTTTTGATTTTACATAAGACTTTCAATGGGAGTGTGAAACCCCACACATCAACACTTGCATCCAACAGTTCTTAATGGTTCATGGATTTTGCATGTGAAATCATAAGTGACATATTCTATTGTTCTGTATTCTCTGTTGTTCAAAGATTTATCTCCCATAGTTCAGTACAATTACACAAATAAAAAATTAAACCAGTAACAGCAACAACAATTTATTTGTACCCTCTCATTTGACTGGGTTGCCCCAGCCACTCTGGGCGGCTTCCAGCATATATAAAAACATAGTAAAACATTAAACCTTAAAAAGCTTCCCTATACAGGGCTGCCTACACAGTGTTCATCTTAAGCTATAACCAGACCTAAATTACAGGTTTATGAGCTTGTGTGTGTGTGTGTGTGTGTGTAAATTTTTGATAACGTAGAATCCTCTGTCCAACAGATATGTAAATTGAACAATTTCTAAACCAAGTCCAAGTCTTACATTTATGATTACAGCCAAGGCAACATTCTCATTTAACCTTTTGGCAATACTGTAATTTGCTACCTTATCATTGCCTGCCTTTCATTATCTATTTCCCTAATTTCTTTGATTTCTCATTAATATATAAAGACATTTTACAATCAAGTAAATTCCAGTTCATGTTAAATTGTCCATCCTATTAGGTGCCTTTTGTAGATAGGAGATCAGAGATAGTCAATCTCCTACTGAGGCCCTTGCCGGAATTCTCTGCTTTGTTTTTTTGATGGCTTATCAGCAGCATTATTAGCCTTATGCAATGGCCCATTCCTGCACTGCTATTTCTATTAAAAATTCATAATTAGGTGTGTGTAATTAAGTTTTTCATTATGTTCTCTAAATTCCCCCTGTCCCAATAAAAATGACAGACAAATGCCTTGAGACGTCTTAATGCCTTAATTGTTTCCCCAGAGTTAGATTACAGTTAAGGCCTGATCTAGAGAAATGCACTCTGCACCATTTCTCTGAGCTACTTCTCCTACCCCCTCCCCCATTAAAAAAGACCCACTTTACTGAGAAAGTTAAATCTTCAGAGGAAAATACAAATACCTCGGATCTGCATAAAATCACTGGAGTGAAATTCTGCTTTTTCATGATTACAGGAACTCTGCTAACCTCTTTGGAAACAGAGGTTGGTTTCTTCCCGATATTCTGTTTATGGGAAACTGAGCAAGAACAACAGTAACAACAGAAAAAAACAGACTAGGCCCTGTCATATATCATTCACATGATGGGAGCCTCGTGCAATGAATGCTCCTGCCCTTCTTCACCCCTGTGTATTGGTGCCCTGACTGCGCGGAACATAGAGAAGCTGCCCTTATGTCAAGTGAGGCCATTGGCCCATCTGTCTCAGTATTGTCTAGACCAGGCATAGCCAAACTTGGCCCTCCAGCTGTTTTGGGACTACAACTCCCATCATCCCTGACCACTGGTCCTGTTAGCGAGGGATGATGGGAGTTGTAGTCCCAAAACAGCTGGAGGGCCAAGTTTGGCCATGCTTGGTATAGACTGACTGGCAGCAGCTTTTCATGGTTTCAGATAAGGGGGATTCCCAGCTTTATCTGATGATGTAAGGGACTCAACCAGGGACCCTTTGCATGCAAAGCAGAGCACCAATTTACAATCAGCCCCCTATGCACGACTTGCTTCTGCTTCCTTGCAGATTATCATGCTAATGTGTGGACATCTGTGGGCAAGGCCAGACAGCATGCTCAATGCCAATGAAGAAACCAGGAGTGCATCTCCATAGCAGCTCCATAGCAGCTACATGATGCCCCCTTAGTGAGGCTAAAAACCACTGTCAATGGGCTGGATGTGGGAAAGGGGAAGATTAAGCTGGCTCCAAGTCATGCTCTAGGAAAAGGCACCACGGGCTAGGTACAGACACTACAGCAAAACTGGCTGCCATGCAACCTTTCATAATTTATATTTACCACCACCACATACAAACTTTATGGCGTTCAGGAATGCTGAGGGACCAGGACAGGCAATTAGAGAAAGAAACAGCAGAAACATTATGGGATCTAATAGGAGAGGGCAATAGGGAAAGTCTGGAGAGGATTAAAAAAAAACTCAGAAGGTTGGATGGAGAATGGGGGCAGGATTGAGGGAGGGAAAAGAGAAGGGGAATTGCAGGGTTGAAGTAGGTACGAGCATAATTGACCTGCATTGCAACATATTTTACAGTTTATTGCAAGAATCTCTCCTTTTGCATCCCCCCCAAAGGTTCTTTAGACAGAGGTAAAGTGTTCATTCAGCCCATAATGGGATATCCTAGTTGGATGCTGCCTATTGCCTTTATTCTGCATTGCTTTATGGCATCATCACGAAACCAATTCAAAGTGAGGTAAGGAAGCACTGTCCTCATTCTGATGGCATGGCAGCTATGTGACCCTCGATTGGTTACAATTTCAGACATGTCGTGAAGAATTCAGATTAAAATATAATGTTGCTGGCAAGTAGCTAGTGAGAGCGGCAGTGAACAGATGTTAACAAAGGTAAATATTGGGAGGCTTTTAGAGAACATTCAGGGCCTCCACGAATCTCCCTTTTATGCCAAACAATGCTCCCCAAGGAAATAAGCTAACAAGCTTTCCTTTGCAAGTGGAAGAATAGAAAATATAAGCACCCCCTACTCATCTACAATCTGAAGTGGTACAGTCTGAGAAGGACAATACCACACACTTCATTCGCACATGTAGATTAGCTTTTAGCTGCAGCTGCATTTGCTTTTGGAAGTGCAGATAAAGCAGAATAGGATCCGGCTGCCTGCTCCATCAGTAAATTAAATCTGTTCTTGCTACTCCTGATCTAGCATCTTAATACAATAAAGACTATCTATGCCAAAACAAAATAAAGTGAATGAGAGGAAAACTAGCCTGAACACCTTCAGTCTGCTTGACACATCAGTTTTGCTTTCTGCCCTGGGGCTCTTGGAATACTTTGATGTCACTTTTCAGAGTAGGTTCTTTGTGCTGGTCTTGGGTTATAAATTTTAGTGTCCTTGGGGGAGGGGGCTTTTTTGGAGTGAGGGTTGATGATGTTTTTCTTCTTGTCTCCAAGATATATCTATATCTTTTTAAAATATTTCTTTTTTTCCAATCTGAGCAACCTGAAAGATGCTAAAGGAGAAATAATTTCCCCTATATTTGCCCTGTACAACTCTCTCTCTCTGCCTCCCCTACTACCATTTATGTGTAGTGCGTTGGATATCGATATTCATTCTATTCCACTTGGCTTTTAAAAAAAATCTCTGGTGGCTTTCTGTCCTTTCTCTTCCAACATTCCAAAATATAAAATATGTGTTTTTATCTTTTAAGAACTAAGGCTGGGGTCTGTTTCACTGGGACTAATTATGAGAAGGGATATTTAGGACTGAGAGGGGCCTTTCCTTCAAGTTGCATTGAGGAGAAAAAACTCTTTTTAAATATAGAACTAATAGTAGAATCTTAAATCTATTTACTCAGAAGTAAGCCCAACTGAGTTCAGTTGGAATTGCTTCCAGATAAGTGGATATTAGCCTTAGCTCTGTTTTGTACCCAGAAGTTCCCAGGTTCAGTCCCCAGCTTCTGCAAAAAGAGCAGGCAAAGACCCCTGTCTGAAATCCTGGGGAGCTGCTGATCAGTATAGCCAACACTCCGCTCAATAGCCCATTGGTCTGACTCAGTATGTCAGCATCCTAAGATTTCAGCAAAAATAGACTCTGAAGATGCTCATGGGTGATATTTACAAAGTAGTGGCATCTTAAAGAAGAGGCAACTGGTTAGGGTGGCCAGCAAGTATATCCTTGCTCTCCCCTTCACCTTATTTTTTAATAGTAGGGTGGACTGAAAACCTGAAATAGTACTTTCAATTCTATTTCAATCCTAGGGCTGCTGCAGCAGTAGGCTATCCTCATTATCACATTCTTCGCTAAATAAATAAAATGTGCTTATTTAAAGGATTGCATGTGGTTTAGTGTAATAGAGGAACTTTAAAACACACACACACAAAAACGAACCCTAGCAAAACTAGCAACTGCTTGGTAGACTCGATTATGAAAATGTACTTTTACCATTATCTTTAGGTTGCTGGTGTTGTAACACCCCAGATTGGACATTGTAGTCCCATTCATTACCCAGTTTACTTCAAGTACTAAAGTAGTTTGCCTTAGGTTCTTGGGTATAATTTGGGAAACCCGTAAAACTCGTAAGAGGGAGAATGCATAAATTACTGTCCCAATATGACATACCCATACCCCGTGTTTCTCAAAAACAATTGGATATAAGGAATTTCTTTTTTAAAAAATTGCACACAATTAATGTTTGAGTGCATGTATGGAGGATGGGTTGACCTATCGTATTCATATTGGCATCTAAGGAAAACATAATAAAAAAGCTTTCATAATTCCTGTCTCATGACTCAGACTTAGCCCATATGAAGCTCTATGCTGAAGTGGGGAAGAAATGGTATTGATTGATTATGTAACTGAACAATGAATCAATAAGGTGGTATTTGGAGCCTGACAAATTTATTTTTCTTATTAATTTGCATGATCACATTTTCTTTGATTATGTAATTACTTTCCGAAGACAATTTTTGCCACATGCAAATGTGCATTAAAAAAAATTAAGCATCCCCATAGACTTCTTATCTGTCTATACATGTGATATACATTCGACTATTTCATAGCTTTTGTTGACAATCATGATTCTTCCTCACACATAACTTCTGCCCTATTACAAGTGCGGAAAACAGGAAAGGAAACGATTACCTGGCGACAAACTCAAGTACGTATAACTATGAGGAGAGCAGTTCCATTGAAATCTTTGACAATAATTAGCCTACTTCTTAAACTCTGGCAATTATCTCTTTCCCTTACCCTTCTGAGTAAGTGCACACCTCTTGTCTCAGACATGATAGCTGCTCAAAATACTTCAAAATGGCCATCTAACTAATTTGCTTTAGAACATTTCATTGTTACTTACTCTTCAAAATATGGTGTTAATTTCCAATTTGTGTGGCATTCTCTTTTTTGCTTTCTCCTTCATTATCTACAAGGAAGAGCTGAACAGTCTTCAGATGACATTGCAGTACAAAGGCTTTATTATTTCATGTAGGATCTTCTCAGAAACTTCACATGATCATGTTTCAGCGTTTCTCTTTGTGATAATTAAACTTAAGGGTTCTCAAACATTCTCTTTACCTGGTGGACTAGATACTGAACTTACCTAAGACATGGGGCCTCATAGATGGTCCTCCTTTTTCGTTCCTCTAGGTAGTCTAGATTGATTGAGATGAACCAAATTCCTTAGAATATGTTTTAAGATACTAATTACTCTTAACATTGCAATTAATGGAATGTGTGCAAGTTCACAGCTTTCTGGTACAGCTTGTTGTATTCTATGGGCCTTTAGGAAAAAGGATGGAAGAACTAAATTCTTAATACCATTTGCATTGAGAATATGTCTTCTCCTATTATATCTGATGCATGTTTGTTTCTTAAAGTGGGATCAAATGGCTCTTTGACATTGTTACAAAAATTAATTATGCAAAGGAACCCAGAGCATGAGATGGGAACATTTTTTATGTGAAAGAGATAAATAAAAAGCTACAGGCCACTTTCTGTCATACTGGATAATTAAGTTTTACACAAATTATCTTACATTTAATGTCTTGTCAAAATAGGAATTTAGTATTTTACTTTCAATGCACTTGCCAAAATAAACTCTGGCTCTATAGAAACTTTAGACCAGGATTCTGTTACAGTGAATAAAACCTGCATCATCATCATCATCATCAATAAATAAATAAACACCAACAGTTAAGCTCATCTGTAATATTTACCAATTTTAGATAGACTAGCTAATACTTCCACCTTGGCTTTCTTGCTTGCTTGAACTGTTATCCACCTGCCCCTGTTAAAACTTTTTCAGGTGTTTAATATTTTTCCTGTTGTTTGTTAAGCATACAATTTGGCCCCAACCCAAAAATGCAGTTGGGAACATCCATAGTTGCCTGTGTGACCCTCTTCAAAAATCAGTAAACAGATGCTTGGCAGGAAGGTACTAATAGAGTCCTCACCCCCCCCCCCACTGTTGATACGCAGGATATTGCTTTGCATTAGTATCCTGGCAGCAAGGTCAGGGAGAGAACCACTACATGCAGAAACCACTTGCACACATTGCTCCTCATCCAGCTGTGGAAATATAGCCAAAATGAGCTTGCACATTATAAACAAAAACATAGTCATTTCTAGTTACAGATAGGTTGGTCTGCCATAGTCAAAACAAAACAAATTCCTTCCAGTAGCACCTTAAAGACCAACTAAGTCAGTTCTTGGTATGAGCTTTCGTGTGCATGCACACTTCTTCAGATACACTGAAACAGAAGTTTCCAGACCCTTCTATATAGTGAGAAGGTGGGGAGGGGTATTACTCAGAAGGGTGGTGGGAATGGGTGATTGGCAGATAGCTGTGATGAGCCTGTTGACGACTCTTAACGACTGCAATAGGTCTTACAGGAAAAAGCAAGGGGTGAAAAGGTGAAAAATGGCTTTGTCATGTATAATGAGATAAGAATCCAAGGTCTTTGTTCAGACCAGGTTTCTCCATGGTTTTAAGTTTGGTGATAAGTTGTAATTCAGCAGCTTCTCTTTCCAGTCTATTTCTGAAATTCCTTTGTAGTAAAACAGCTACTTTGAGATCTTGTATAGAATGTCCTGGGAGATTGAAGTGTTCTCCTACTGGTTTCTCTGTCTTGTGATTCCTGATGTCCGATTTATGTCCGTTTAGTCATTTCTGTATGACACTTTTTTGTTTGCTCATAGAAAATTCAAGGAAGTTCAAAGTTCCATCACAACAAAAGAGGTAATAATGCACTGGCTGAGTTAGTTAGACCTACCTTTTCATCCACAACTCATCTAAATAAATCTATATGCAGATATCTTGCATAGTTTGTTGTCTGCCATTCTATAGCACCTCTTTTTGTATGAATGAAACATACAAATTATGTGTGGCAAATTAAGGTAACCCTGATGTTGATCAATAGCACCATTTAGATCATCTATGATTCAGAACCCTACTGAGAAACCCTGAAGAAGCAAATAAGGTGCATTTTATTTCCAAATCCACATTCCTTCTTCTTTTCCAATAGTCCAACTGATCTAAACTTGGTCATTCTTTTGAAATGGAAGTTCAGATCCAGGGGCACTGACATTCCCCCCCCCCCACACACACACATTGAGGAGGCCCGGTGTCACGTGACACTGGTTTCCAATTAGCATAAATACGTGAGGCATCTCTTCAGTTGCCATGGCTCTGTAGCTCCTCAGCGATGACTTACCATTTTCTTCCAAAGAATGTTGTGAAAAGCAAGATTGAAGCAGGTACAAGAAAAACAGCAAAATTAGACTGACTGCTTATATGTAACTTACAGTTTGGGGATATAGCAGTGCTTAAATTTCAGAAGGCAAATGTCAACTTTCCTTAATGCCTCAGCTGTTCACCATGAAACAGGCTGAAATGGATTGGACTAATTTGGGGCAGTGGAGAATAAATAAACCAAGAATAAATAACGAAGCATTTTGCAAATACCTATTGAGTCACTGTACCAAACACCAAAAAGAGATAATGGAGAAATTAATTTTAGTATTGACATGCACACTTGTCACTCCTAATTGATGGCAAGTATGAATGGGGCTCTGATAACAGTTAGCAAATTGTTGTGTTTATAGAAGATGGGGTGATCAGAAACAACAGATGGTGCTATCATCTTCACATTCCACTCGTATAGGCATTTTTAGAAGAAGAAAAAGAGAGTTTATTTACGTTATCTGTCTCTAGATGTGCCTGTCACAACTCCTCAATGAATGCTAAGTGCATCACTTTTTGTTATTTTCATGTAAGCCCCCGCAAATTTAAAGTCCTGCTATGTGCTCCGGTTATAGCATTGTTATAGCATTGTTTGATACCATCCATTTGAAATATTGTCATGAGGATGGGCTATAAATATATATAAATGTGATACTTTGGTTGGATGCAATGAGCACACTACAGATGAGTGTAGATATTCTCAGCTGGATAGAGATTCATCTGAACAAATGGATCTTGCACGCATGCAGTGGCGGAGCTTCATGCTCTGGCACCGGGGGGGCAGAGAGCAGGCAGGGCGGGGCTGGCACACGTCCCAAGGGTGTGGCGCATGTCCTGGGGGCGTGGCGCATCACCTGCAGGGCGCACGTGCTGGGGGCATGGTGCACTGCCTGTGGGGGCGGGGTGCCCAGTGCGGGGGGGGGGGCAGCCGCGATGGCACCCTGGGGATCATGCTGCCGGGGGCGGTGCACTCCCCCTGCACTCTTCTTCCTCCACCAGTGCATGCATGGTTCCCCTTTGTCATTCAGGAGTTGTGAGTGTAGAGCACTTTCTGTCTTGCAGATAGCTAAAGAGTGGACACACCAAAGCCTCTGGTATGGACAAAATATAGCACAACATGGAGGTATATTGATCCAAAAGCCTCAGTACCATAACACAACATGTAACACAGTGCAAAATGAACATTAAAAACTTGGACAGAAGTTCTAGCATTATAACCAGGAAAACTAATGCAACAATCCCCACACCTGAATGCAGTCTCCTATCTCCCCTGCCTCCCAGCAAAATGATCAAAATGGAGTATACATTTACTTATTTATTTATATCAAAACCAAATGGAGAATTTTTCATTCTTCTGGCTTCTTTTAAATCTGTCTCTGCTATTATGGGAGGATTTAAGTGGACAGTACATACATTCTCTGGGTCTCCCTGAATACACTGGCTCTCTAACACTAACTGTACCTGAAAGATGTGTGGCAAGACTGAGAAACATCCGGGCAATCATTTTTTTATGTATCAGATTGCTTCTGAAATGAGAACATATTCCTAATGTTTCCAGGGGAAAAGCTTCACCATGTTTTTTCTTCACTCTTTTCGTTGCTCTTTAAGAATTCCTGTAGGCACATTTTTACTTTTACAACTGAAGTTCATGTCATTTTTCAAAGAGGAATGCTTGTTGATTGGTTTGTCAATGCAAATAAAGAGTAGGCTTAGCAGAATTGTGTTGACATCACATGACCTTGCATTGTACCAGACACAAAGATTGTCACCAGTATTATTCTTGTTGCATATCAAATATTTTCCTCTAAAGCCATTGGTTTGTGGAAAATAGGCTCACTGTGTAGTCTGAGAATTCTCATAAAGGAGAGATTTAGAAGCTGCATTTCAAATACAACATTTCTTTGCCTACTTCAGAATTATTGCTGTAAATTAGAATGGCCATGTCCCATTAGAGCAGAGTGTAAATAAATAAATTAGATTTTCTTTTTTTTTCATATTGCAGCATTTGTTTCTTCTCTAAGAATTTCCTTGGATAGGAGCCACATCAGCTTTCAGTAGTTTAATTTTCTGAGGATTTTGCCTCCTTTTCTGAAAAGGGCTGTATTTATTCATATAACATGACATGTCACAATATTATAATGATTATCCTGTTGCTTTATCCATGGTCCATAATACCATCTGGTTCAAAGCTAGCCTTCTCATTGCATGTGCACCATCTGGAACACCATCCATCTACATTCTAATTATTGTACAGATGAGATTTTTGTTTCTACAGAAACACCATATTGGCTGTATCCTTCACTGATTGCTTAATTTGGGAAAAAAATACAATGCAAATAGCATACAGCAGAAGCAAATTCTCGGCATCTTTAATTATTTTTAGATGTTGCATTTGTCATCGCCCCCTTTCCCCAAAGCCATTTCATACAAAAGTACAGTATCAAAAAGCTGCAAAGAAATAATCATCAAACATTTTTACAATGTATTGTCTATTACACTATTATTCCCATGTAGCCTCTGGGTGAAAAGCTGCTTTTGTTCATACCTGATCTTCTGGAATAAAACCAAACCAAACAAAACCTAAAGATTTAGCAGTAGAATAAAACACAATGTCCCACATTTAGGCCTTTTAAATGTATCAACAAGTATGTGGATTGTTTAGATACTGTTAGATCTTTTTTGAGGAAGCAGATTTGGGGAACCTGTAGCCCTGAAAATATTGTTGGACTCCATCTCCCATCAGCCCCAGTCAGCATGTCAGTGGTCAGGGATGATGGAAGATGTAGTCCAATGTCATCTTGAAGTTCACAGGTTTCTCACCCCTGCTCTAAGTTTTGTAACTGATTGGATGGTAAGGGAATGGATCAGCTGGTTTGGGGCAGCCAATCATTACCAGATGAGGGAAGGGAAATATAGTTTCCTCACCATTCTCCAATTTCAGTTGCTATTTTTTAGCATTCATTTATTGAACACATATGCATACTCAGCACTGGGAAGGCATAGACAAGTGTGGATATTTGGATATGTACAGATCTACTTTTGCTATCTTTGAACAGGCCATACAAGTCTACATATGTATTAGAGCCATACAATTTGCCCCTGTCATTACTTTCTGGACCTCCCTCAGTGGTGAGGATCCTGGTTGGCTGCCTCACTCCAATGACAGTGACAAATATGGCTGTAGCGGCATAGTGGTGAGGGGGATGCGAGAGGAGTAGCTACATTATCTGGTAGGCTGACCGAACTGACTCAGCTTGCTCCCCTGCACTTGCGTGGCAAGTACCCTCCCCCCGAGAGAAATGAAGACACTGGACACATTATTTAAGGTTAATGGGCATAAAAAGGCCATAACTTTATTGATTACAGAATTGAAAGGTATTTGCCTTAGGCATTGGCTCCTACCGTCTACCCGGCATGGTGACCGGGATGGGTTGTCCACAAGCCGTGGGAAACCTGTTGAAGTACGCCAACTAGGATCCCACGGGTGTCACCGCTTGGGGGCGTGCCGGAGGCCCTTACCTCCCTAGGTTTCGGACAAGGCCACGCCCCCCAGAGTCCTTTACTGGACTACCCTTTTCATTGGGGAAGGTGATGGCGCTTCCTTCCCCCCATTCATTTGCATGACAATAAACCCCTGCCAATGCCTAACCGCCACTCGAGCAAAGCTCGCCGCCAATACCTTCAAACCTGTAACCAATCCCTAATTCCTGCTATGATGTCCCCCAGCCAAATATCGTTTCCAGCATCTGACAGATGCACGCCATCCCATCTGTAAAGGGCCTCGTTGCTGTACTGGATGCTTGGGTGGCCAATGACGCACCCACCCAGAGCCGCCACTCTACGCTCCACAGCCCGCTGCAAGACCTTTCTTGCTTTTTTGATTCCAACCGGGCTCAAACAATCCCTCCATGTCCTTCTCTCAAGCAACGAGGACCATAGTATAGTAATGTTTGGGTAAACTGCCATCAGATCAGCCAGGTCGTCAAAGATGTTCCATCTCAAGTCAATAGATTTATGGTATGCAAGGTCATTTTCTCCCAACTGGATAAGCAAGGCATCCAGGGGGCCCTCGCGGGCGGCCCTTGCCAACACAGCTGGCTTGAATTCGCTCCAGCACATCCCTCTTCGCACTATCCACACCAGCTCGACATTGGATGGGGTGGAAGGCATGCCCGGGGATTCCCTGACCACGCGGGGGCAAGACCCCGCCCCCACGTGTGTGGGTGGAGGGTTTTGCCCGCAACCCCATCTCCTCTCAGGTGGAAATGGCTTTGCCACCCACTAGTCAAGCCCTTCCAGTGTGGAAGATGGGCTGAAATGGCTACCCGGACAGTATTGTATTCTTGCAATGAACTAGCACAGGCATAGCAGCAGCACTGGAGCCTGGTCTCCAGCAGAATATGTTGGGAAGAAATGGGAAGAACCCCGAAGTGACAGACTGTCACACTATAGACAGCAGGTGACTGCTCCTGGCATAACAAGCTTCCCAAGACCCGCTGGGCCATATTGTAACTTTTTAGACCCATTTTTATGCAGATTCCCCCCACCTTCCTCTAGCAGTCTCAAAACATGCCTTGCCTATAGTCTGAAACAGTATAATCATCTACCTTCAGAGTCTACCATTTCATTCTTATGGGTATTTTCAATCCATACAAGCAGAATGTCTTTTTCTAATAAAATGGGTATTAGTCTACAGTCATTACTACAGAAAATCTGTCTTAACACTTGCGTTTTAATAGAATGTGCATAATTATATACTGGCAACAGTCCATACTTCAATCTACACATACAATTTTGGATATAAATTTCTTTTCTTTTTTATTAATTCTAATAACAGCCCAAGTTTAGCATCTTGGGTATTCTTTTTGAGAAGTGATTGAACATCTGAATAAAATAGTTTTTCTAAGGTCCTTAAATTAATAAAGGAGATAATGATTAATTAGGCATGCTGTTCAATTTGTGTTTTTCTTAGTAATCTAAAATTCAGGTAGAATGAGTGCTAGGATAAAAGGTTAATAAATAAAACATTATTAAAGTTTATAAAACTCTCTCTTTAAATCAGAAGCTTCAGCAAGCTGCAGTGCCCCCAGTGTAATGCGGCTTTTTTGTAAATTGCTCCCCTTTGGCAAAAAATCAATAAAATACAAAATTCTCTAATTAGCTGGAAACTCAGACTAAGTGCCCTTTCTTTTCAAATTTCAAATCATTAGAAAGGTGGGAAAAAGCCTGGAGAAATGAACTCAACAGAAAAAAGCAATATGTAGATCATAAGATTTTTTTAAAATATAAAAAAACTATTAATTAATTGACTGCCTCTTGGAATCAGTAATCTTCCCTAGCACAAAGATTGTTCATCAAAGCACTCTGCTATGGTCAGCCTTCCTGAGAAAGATTTCTCTGAGGATTGGGTTGCCGGTTTGCTTCAGAGGATGCTCAAAGCATATACTTCTGTTGAATATGCCCACATTATTCTTGCTTCAGTGGTGGCTGTTCATCCACAAACCAGCAAGTAGCATCTGGATTAAAGATTACTGCCATCCTGTTGCTCCACAAAGCCTTGTTGCTGGCTGGATCAACTTAAGGCAGTCAGGCTCATCTGAGTGCTTTGAACAGACAATCCTACCTTTAGATGTCCATCTGCTCAGGCACATGAAGGTCAACATAATGGGCGAATGCCTGGAACTAATTCAAGGAACCTCGATTATTCTGTCAAATGTGTTAGATGTTCATCAAATAACCCAGAAACGTATGTGATAATAGATTGGTTCCTATTGCAGCACACAACCTAAGCCCTACCTCATGTCTACCTCCCTTTCCCCAACCTACATGCTTGCATTCGGCACTGTGTTGTGCCTGTATGATTCTGTAGTGGTGGACTTTGGGCTTTCAGTTTTCAGCAGCATCCTGTGTGATGCTAAAATTTGGTGCTCCCACCTCTCATGCTCTCTTCTACAGCATTGTTGTGGTACCCCCTGCAGCGCGGTGCCCAAAATGGTTATGCTACCCTAAAACTTCCTCTGGACCTTGGAACATCATAGATGGCCAGAGACTGAGGTTTCATACACGAGAGATGGAGGTATTGTGGATTGGTTGTGGATTTGGCAGAACCCAAAGGCATTTGGCTCTTGATATTTTAAGTGAAGTTATTATACCCGCGCTAGCTCTTTGCAAGGATTTGCTAGGCTTGACTGGTGTTCCTCCTCAAGGTTTGATGGAGCCTCTGGCCTTGCTGATCCCACAGTGGGCTGAAGAAAGCTAGGTAAACTGTGGTTAGAGCTGGGAGGATATGTCAATTTTAGTTTTCTCCTTTTCTCATACTGCCAGTTTAAAATTCAGTTCTGCATAGTTGTATTTCTGTAGCTATTCATGTTTTTAAAAATCCTCATGAAAATGATTCAGCATTTTAGTGCTAATTGCTCCTAATAAATACATTTTTGTGCACATCATAGCAAACAATTTCTCCTGGTATGATGCATTTTTGTATCTTATTTTTAGCACTACATCATTTTTTATGCATGTTATCCCCTAATGTGTACATTTTTATAAACATTGTTTGGTTGGAGAACTGCATTGCAAAATTCAGAGAAGTACAATTTTTGAAGGATGCCTGCGTTTCAGTTCCCATATTGTTTCATAAATTGCAAAACTGAAAAATGTGGCTTTAAATGCAAAGCGAATAAAATTTCTCCTCTTTTCCTAATTGCGATTAAAACAGGATCAACTCATTACTAATAGAGTTGGCTTTACATTTTAAAAGAAACTAATTCTAGTATAGCATAAAAACTGAGAATTTAGATTTGTAGCAGGGCAGGGGGAATACAACTTTCCCACAAATCTTGTGTTTTATGGTCAGAATGTACAACTTGGAGCTGAAATTCTGTTGTCTAACATAGTTATGGAGTAGAGGATCTATATGTTAATTGTTCAAGAATATCTTCTTTTGATGGTTGTTGTAAGCTGATGTATTTGTTTTGCATCTCACCGTAGGGTTTTGGCACAGCTGGAGTAAACAGAAGTCAGTATCCAATGTGGAGCTTGAGGCCACAATATTCCTAGTTCATTTTGTAAACAGTTTAGCACATAATGCCTTAAATTAGCTAGTTGTCTTTTTCTCCAGATTTTTCCTCTCAGATTTCATTTTGAAGGCATAATTTTTATTTTATGTTAACACTCTCTATTTCTCAGTACATAACAAGATATTCCGATACTGTGCAGAAAGTTCTTTTACACCACTTGGAATGTACCTTCATGCAAAAAAAAAAAAAAAAAAAAAAAAAAAGGAGTAACAGTGTCTGTGTATCTAGGCAAATGCTGACAATGATACATTTCTTTTAAAAGCCAGTGTTGTGTACTGACTTGAGTGTTAGACTAGGACTTGGGAGACCAGGATTCAAATTCCCAACTCAGCCATGAAGCTCACTGGATGACCCTGGGACAGGTAGACCTCTTAGTGTAACCTACCTCACACAGTTGTTGTGGCACTTTAATAAGGAAGGGGAAGATCGTGTGCATCACCTTGGGCTCCATGGATAAAAAAGTGGGATCCAAATGCAATAAATTAAATAAACCTACTCAAGAATGGTTCTCATAAAAAACCACTGGCTGACAATGGCTTCATGAACTGGTCTATCTCTTTGTCTGTTCTTTACTGTATAATATGGGAGACAGTCCCCCCACACACACAAGGCAGGGAGGCAATAGTGTATTGAAGCCTCACCTCTCAGCTTCTATCGGATTCATAATCTAATGATGGATTGATGCCATAGCAAAGTAACAGCTCAGCAAAAATTCCCTATTCTGCCTTTTGTTATTACTTTAGGAATTCTCCATTCATGTCTGTATATTAGTTGTTCCCATCTAGAAAAAGGGTATCAGTGTGGTTTGGCCTCAGCAGCTGCCTGGTCTAAAGAAGGATTTTGAAGCACTTTGAACATGGAAATTGCTATCTATATGGTAAGTAATGGCAAGAGCCACAACAACACCACTCTCGCCCCTGAAATCCAATATATTTGCCATTATTTTAAAGTGCCCCTTTTACAAACAACAACAGCAAGAACAAGTTTATTGTCAGTGTGCCATGCAGTATATATTTTAAAAGTTTTCAGAGAATTATGTTATAGTTTAAAGGAAGGAGCAAATAGGGCAGCTGGCAAGCAGCACATATCTTGTGTGCTGCAATTCTCAATGAGATGATAGTTATTCACCGCCAGCTGTTCGCAGTGCAGCAGTGACTGTGGACCAATTGACCAGGGATTATTGCTTCTTCCCTACTTAAGGTGAAGTGTTTTCATATTCTATCACTATCGCTGATGAAGGGCCATGTGGGGAACAGTGGCAAGTGTTGCATAATAAAAAACCTTCCCAACTAGCACTGCCTTTTTAATTGACCTATATGCTGAACCAGTCTTGAAACCGGTCAGGAATATGACTCTGGCTGTTCCAGTGGTGGTGCTCTTTTTAAGCATATCAACCTTTCAAATTATGTTGACATGCAGAAGTTGGATGCTTTTTAGCTTGGCTGGCAGAAAGGGCTATGGAAGGTGACAGATGAGGAGAAATGTAGTTCCTGCATCCCATGTCACACATGCTATGAGTGCTGCAGGCTATTGATGACCTGCACTCTCTCACCCCACCCTATAACTTTGTATACATTCTTACATCAATTATAACCTGGATTTAAGTTGATTTAGCACCATTGATTTAAACAGGTGTTAATTATTTCCAAAACTGCATGTTAGGTTTAATATTGTCATCTGGCCTCCATTAACCAGCAGGAACAGTTTCATGGATTCACACATATCCTGTGCGAACGTGAAATAGTTGGACTATAGGCCATGAGGTTTCCTTGCAAATCAGTAGGACCACCCAGAGTAGAAACAGACCTCCAGAATTGAGGCATGCTCATGTGGATTCTGGTGGCGTTTGGGACATTTTGGCAGGAACTGGGGTATGTAAGACAAGAAAGAGAAGTTAGCAGCTGATGAATGAGGCTGGGAAGCAGCAGAGACCTAAATTGCTGGGCAAGGCAAACTATTGTGTGATGGGAACAGAGGATGCTGATTTATACCAAGTCAGATTATCTTGCTGAGTATTGTCTGCCCTGAATGGCAACAGTTGTCCAGGGTTTCAGATGGTTCCCAACCCTACCTACAGATGCCAGCATCCCATGTCACACATGCTACAAGGATACTGGAATGAACCAGTATCCTTTTTCTTGCAAATCAGATGCTGTACCACTGAGCTGTGGCCCTTCTCCGTGTCAAATTCATGGCAATGTGTTGGCACAGGTCCTTTATAGGTTCTGAAATTTTGGGCGATTCAACCAGTCAATTGTGTTGCCACTGAATCTGCAGCATGTGCATGTAGCAAACAGTTGCTATTTTAAAATGGTGGATTGTTTCAATCTTGTGTACCCTTGTTGCTTCCACCTCTGCCCAAGCTGTGCTCAGCTTTGCATGCAATGCAAATGCTGGATGGGTACAAGACACTAGACAGATTGCACAAGTCAGATGTATTGAAGAGATTACTGTATGCTCACTGAAATTGTGTGCAGAAGATTTCCAACACCAGATCCTGAAATACAAAGTCCCCTTTGCACACAGGGGATATTCAGTATCCATATCGGACAGTGGGAAAAGCTTGTTTTGCTTTTGCAAATTTCAGGTATGGCCTTTAGCAGGCTTTGAATAATGTTTTCAAGTTCTTATCTTCAACCAAGAGGGCTACCGTATTTTTCACCCCATAGGACGCACTTTTCCCCCTCCAAAAATGAAGGGGAGATGTGTGTGCGTCCTATGGGGCGAATGCAGGCTTTCGCTGAAGCCTGGAGAGCGAGAGGGGTCGGTGTGCACCGACCCCTCTCGCTCTCCAGACTTCGCGCAGATCTCCGCAAGAACAGCCATTTTAGATCTGGTCCTAACCAATGTTGATGACCTGGTTAGTGGGGTAGAAGTGGAAGGATAATTAGGCGCGAGTGATCATGCTCTTCTGAAGTTTACTATACAGCGGAAAGGAGCAACCAAGCATACTAGGACTCAATTTCTTGACTTTAAGAAAGCCGACTTCATAAAACTTAGGGAAGTGCTGGGTGAAATCCCATGGACAGTAATATTAAAAGGAAAGGGAGTTCATGATGGCTGGGAGTTTGTTAAGAGGAAGATAGTAAAAGCACAACTTCAGGCAATACCAATGAGACGGAAACATGGAAGGTGCCTAAAGAAGCCAGGGTGGCTATCTAAAGAACTTCTAACTGAGTTAAGATTTAAAAAGGATGTGTACAAAAAATGGAAAAGGGGGGAAACCACCAAAGAGGAATTCAAACAAATAGCCAGCACGTGTAGACACAAAGTCAGAAAAGCTAAAGCACAGAATGAACTCAGGCTTGCTAGAGAGGTTAAAAGCAACAAAAAAGGCTTTTATGGGTATGTTCGTAGCAAAAGGAAGAACAAAGAAACAGTGCGGTCCCTCAGAGGAGAAGATGGTGAAATGCAAACAGGGGACACAGAAAGGGCTGAACTCCTCAATGCCTTCTTTGCCTCAGTCTTCTCCGATAAAGAAAACAATGCCCGACCTGAAGAATTTGGAGCAAATGATTCAGCAGAGGAAACACAGCCCAGAATAACTAAGGAGATAGTACAAGAATACTTGGCTAGTTTAGATGTATTCAAGTCTCCAGGGCCAGATGAACTGCATCCAAGAGTATTAAAAGAACTGGCAGATGTGATCTCAGAACCACTGGCAGTCATCTTCGAGAATTCCTGGAAAACAGGTGAAGTCCCGGCAGAATGGAGGAGGGCAAATGTTGTCCCTATTTTCAAAAAGGGGAAAAGAGAGGACTCAAATAATTACCGCCCAGTCAGTCTGACATCAATACCAGGGAAGATTCTGGAGCAGATCATTAAGCAAACAGTCTGTGAGCACCTAGAAAGGAATGCTGTGATCACCAATAGTCAGCATGGATTTCTGAAAAATAAGTCATGTCAGACTAACCTGATCTCGTTTTTTGACAGAATTACAAGCCTGGTAGATGAAGGGAATGCAGTGGATGTAGCCTACCTTGATTTCAGCAAGGCATTTGACAAGGTGCCCCATGATATTCTTGTAAAGAAGCTGGTAAAATGCGGTCTTGACTATGCTACGACTCAGTGGATTTGTAACTGGCTGACTGACCGAACCCAAAGGCTGCTCATCAATGGTTCCTCTTCATCCTGGAGAAGAGTGACTAGTGGGGTGCCACAGGGTTCTGTCTTGGGCCCGGTCTTATTCAACATCTTTATCAACGACTTGGATGATGGACTCAAGGGCATCCTGATGAAATTTGCAGATGACACCGAACTGGGAGGGGTGGCTAACACCCCAGAGGACAGGATCACACTTCAAAACGACCTTGACAGATTAGAGAACTGGGCCAAAACAAACAAGATGAATTTTAATAGGGAGAAATGTAAAGTATTGCACTTGAGCAAAAAAAATGAGAGGCACAAATACAAGATGGGTGACACCTGGCTTGAGAGCAGTACATGTGAAAAGGATCTAGGAGTCTTGGTTGACCACAAACTTGACATGAGCCAACAGTGTGACGCGGCAGCTAAAAAAGCCAATGCAATTCTGGGCTGCATCAATAGGAGTATTGCATCTAGATCAAGGGAAGTAATAGTGCCACTGTACTGTATTCTGCTCTGGTCAGACCTCACCTAGAGTACTGTGTCCAGTTCTGGGCACCACAGTTCAAGAAGGACACTGACAAACTGGAACGTGTCCAGAGGAGGGCAACCAAAATGGTCAAAGGCCTGGAAACGATGCCTTATGAAGAACGGTTAAGGGAGCTGGGCATGTTTAGCCTGGAGAACAGGAGGTTAAGGGGTGATATGATAGCCATGTTCAAATATATAAAAGGATGTCACATAGAGGAGGGAGAAAGGTTGTTTTCTGCTGCTCCAGAGAAGCGGACATGGAGCAATGGTTCCAAACTACAAGAAAGAAGATTCCACCTAAACATTAGGAAGAACTTCCTGACAGTAAGAGCTGTTCAACAGTGGAATTTGCTGCCAAGGAGTGTGGTGGAGTCTCCTTCTTTGGAGGTCTTTAAGCAGAGGCTTGACAACCATATGTCAGGAGTGCTCTGATAGTGTTTCCTGCTTGGCAGGGCGTTGGACTCGATGGCCCTTGTGGTCCCTTCCAACTCTATGATTCTATGATTCTATGATTCTAAGGCGCGGGAGCCCGGCACTGGGCTCCCACGGCTTGCGGAGAGTTGCCTGTTCTGGGGGCCGGGGTCGGGGGAAGCTCGGGCTTCCCCCGCCCCAGCCCCACGCCTGAGGGAAAAATAATTTTTTCCCCTTTATCCCCCCCCCAAAGAAAACTAGGTGCGCCTTATGGGACGTTGTGTCCTATAGGGCGAAAAATACGGTATATAAAATGCATATACAATGAAGCCTGGGTGCATCATCTCTGAAGTCTGTGTACCATTCTGGATTTCACAGTGCGCACATAGAAAGACACTTAGCTATATCTCTAGCTGCAGTTTTATAATCTGAATCTAATTACATAGTTTTCAAAATTAATTTATGCTGTTGTTTATAACAAATATAAGGCTAACAATAAAACATTATATTACTTCTAATAAAAGCATTATTTTATAATAGGAAGTTTGGATGGATTGTTGTGAGTTGCCATCAGAGCCAATTCTGCAATTCTGGCCATAGGCAGAGTAAAGATGCTCTGGTGAGGGTGAGGACTTGGAGGGGGCAGGCGTGTGAGCTATGTAGCCCAACAGGCACTCTCTAAGCTAATCTGTAGCCCTCAGGTGTGGTGATGGATGCTCAATGGCAAAGCATATGATTTCCATGCAGAAGGTCCTTGGTTCAATCTTCAGCTTCTCCAGGTAGGGCTGGTAAAGACCCTTTCCTGAATCCCCAGAGATCCAGCTGCCTGTAAGTGTAGACATTGCTAAACTTGGTGGACCAGTGGTCTGAATTAGTTTAAGGCAGCTTCCTTTGTCCTTTGGCCAGCGTTGAAGTAAGATTTAATTCTCAGTCTGCTCAGCTTCTGTATGTGGTGAAGGGAGAGCACCAACTTATCATTTGCCACAGGCAGCAAACTGTCTTGGACAAGCTTTAGTCACCATATTGTAGCTATTAACAGTGTCCTAAATCTCAAGCATGAAAACCAATGCCATTGCAATAGATCTGGAACTTATACACCACAATAATCTTTTCCAGAGCTGGTTCCTCATTCACAATAACAGAAGCTGAGCAAGAAGAATCTCAGCATAGCAATCTATCAGTAGGAAAAATTACTAAGCAATAATCACAAAAAGACATTCCAAAGATGAATTCAAACCAATAAAGCTTCATCCCAACTGTATTAAATGCAAAAAGAAAATCTGATTAGAATAGTATTAAAGTAGCAGTTAAGAGTCACTACACATCAGGATATGAGCAAGTTGAATTTTCACTTGCCGTACTAACTCATATGTATTAAACATTCTTTATAGTTTGCTGGGCATTTTGTAATAACAATAATTTATTAAAGGCACATTTAACTTTAAAAATGGGATCCATCTGAAATTTACCCATGCTATCAGCGCCTGTTCTCATCTCCTGTTCCAACAATTCTCTGTACGCCACAGCATTATATAAGCAAAACATTATTTGAAATTTATTTCTAATAAAGGCAGAATTCTACTCTCAAACATTAATTGAAATTCGAGTGCTGTGGGACACCATAACTGTATATTTGACTTGGGTCATTTTAAAGATAAAGTATGCATTTCCTTTTTGTAATTGCACATTTCAAAATCTGTATGTCAGGTATTGATATCTGAGTACCAGAAGTCAGGTCTATGGTCACTGGATTGGCTCAAGAGTGGACATCCTGAAATCCACTGGCTCTCTGCAGACCTTATCCTACATTCAAGGAGCCCCTGACCTAATTTCAAGGCCCTCTGCAAGTTATCAGTTGAGTCCTCTGGCAAGAGGAATTTATCCCTTTCCTTGCAGCCTACTGGATGGGAGGTGGGAAGAGAGGTGGAAGAGAAAGAAAGGGAAAAGGAGTGGCAGAAAGAGATAATTGTGGTTTTGTGGTTTTGGTCAGCATGTGACCCCACCCCCTCCAGTGGAATATGGATCTTGACAGACAAAAGCTCTACCTCAGTCCAAAGGAGTCATTCTGTTAGACGAAATCAACCTTTGGATCTAAGCAGAGATCTCATCCTTCTTCTATTCGTCACAGGTAGCGCTGTTTCCGATCCACTGGAGCTTGCCACCTGCTGTGGCAAAACTGAATAGTTTATGTAAATTATGTTCTCATTGCATTCTTCTACCCCATTCATTTCAATGCAAAGGAAATCTGGTTGTAAACAATATTTTATATCATTATGATACAGCACTATATAAATATTTTTGTAAACAAACAAATAGATAAACAAAATGCAAATGAGGGACAATGTAATCAAGTAACTGAAAGCAAAAGTAACAGTGAATACTGATCATATTAACTGGACTGATTTTTGCTCCACACATGGGAAGAATAAGCCCACACCAGCAGTTTTCGCTCCTGTTTCTCTCTTTATTGGAATTCTTTACCATTGCTAGATCTAACTCATATCATCAAATTTCCTAGTAGGCGCAGGAAGCAGTTTCCACCCTCATTACATACATACCTTTCCTTCTCAAAGTTCCTTGAAACCTGAGGGGATCCTGCACTGGCATTTTGACTGATGATAGTACGACATAGACTGGACCTTTTCAGTAGTCTTGGGCACTTTCCCCTAAAATAATCATGCCCTCCCTCACCTTTCCTACTTTTTAAATGGACAATAAACATTTATGCTAGTTCTTGTACAAAAGAGCTTTGAGTTGAGTTTTACGCAGCTGCTTTGTATAGCTTTTGTAATTAGATTGTCTTATTTGTCTTTCAGAAAGGTTTTCTTATTTTGAGATATCTTTTCTAAAGCATCTGAATCTGCTTTTGGGAACTGGGAAAAATGCTGAGAATTTTAGCTGTGTATTAAAAGAAGAGAAAATGTATGTACTGTGTACATTTGGGGAACAACTTTCCTGCCACAACTTATTAAGTTACTGTGAATATGTGAGGAAATAGGGGTGGGGCATTGAATCATCACTTCTGGCAGGACCGCTCTGTGAAGTGGGGCATTACACTATCATCACATAATTTCTGTTTGTTTGTTTAAATGGCAGTCAGTATTCCATGTCTATTGAACATACCCAGGCCTCCATGGGCTGTTGAGTTTCTTTGTTACCTTAAGTGTTTTGTTCATTTTTTAAAAAATCATTTTTGCAAACATCAAGATTCCCATCACCACCCAACATGATAATACCTCCCTCTGGTTTTGTCTCCATTTGGGCTGTCACCTGTCATCGCTGAACATTATACATTTACTGCTTGTGAAGTGTGTGTGTGTGTGTGTGTGTGTGCGCGCGCGCGCGCGTGCATTGGAACTCAAACCTGACCTTTGACTTATACTCAGTTTCTTGGGGAGTGGCAATGATGTAGCAAGACAGCCACTCTGGGGTGGTGCCCATGCCAGGTTTCCAAATGTGCCCCTGGGAGCTGAAAGTTTGGGGACCCCTGTGGTACACAAACAACCCAGTGCTTTTCTAAGTCACTTACCCTCATGGTATCCTCATTGACATACCTGCATGTAAACGGGAAAAAGTGGACCTTATGAGCTAACAGTGAGATCCTATTCCTATTTACTCATAGATATATCCACTCAGATGAGTCCCATTGAATTCAGTGGGGCTTAGTCTACACTAAATGTGCATAGGATTGCAGCCTATGGATACAGGATTATTAATATGAAGGTAAGCACATTGTATTGGTCACAAAAATCGTTGGGATTGAATGTGTAACAGTTAAGTCCAAACTCGTATTGAACCATGGTAAGTGATTGCGAGGAAATACCTGACTTGAACTGCAGCCTACATTACAGCCATTGTACAGGATATCTGGGATTTATTTATTTTTTAAAATGCCAATGTGTTTATACATTATTTATTAAACTTATTAGTTTCTTGCACTTGAAGGTCCCCAAGCAACTTACAGGAACATTCACACGTACACGCACATACACAATACCGTAAGGAGGGAACATATAATACATTATATTGTCTAGTGAATTGCTTATGATAAAACAAAAACAACAAACCTGCCATAACAAACAATATTAACTATACGCAAATAATAAACAAAGAATACTTCTACAGTGGTACCTCGCAAGACGAATGCCTCGCAAGACAAAAAACGCGCAAGACGAAAGAGTTTTCCGTTTTTTGAGTCATTCCGCAAGACGAATTTCCCTATGGGCTTGCTTCGCAAGACGAAACGTCTTGCGAGTTCTTGCGGGTTTGTTTCCTTTTTCTTAAAGCCGCTAAGCCGTTAATAGCCGCTAAGCCGCTAAGCCGCTAAGCCGTTAATAGCCGCTAAGCCGCTAATAGCCGCTAAGCCGCTAAGCCGCTAATAGCCGTGCTTCGCAAGATGAAAAAACTGCAAGACGAAGAGACTCGCGGAACGGATTAATTTCGTCTTGCGAGGCACCACTGTACCCAATAATTAGTAATAATAACTATTTTCTCCCTTTAGCCTCCCCAACCCATCACAAAGTCTGGTGCCAGGGCAGCTTTCACAAATCAGTGGTGGGCGGGTCCTGCATCTTTTTCAAGAGATATTCCTGCATCTCTCTTCTTCCTTCTTGGGGGAGCAGAAGCAAGGCAAAGCAAGAAGAAGGAAGCAAAAGTTTCGCCTGCCTTGCAGTTGGTCTGGCTATTGCTCCTCTTCTACAGCTGGAGGTATGTGTGCATGTTGAGTCGTATTATAGCATTATTTTATTAAATAGGGATGACTATAGGCCATCACCTTGAAAACCCTGAGCAGAAATTCAGGACTCTCTCATTCTGCCAGAAATTCATAAAACTAATAAAAGCTAAGACACCTTTTATACAATGAAAAAGGAACAATAAAAATCACAGCCAAATCATAAACCCCAAGTGTCCCTATGTGCCACCCTTGAAGAAAATCTGTAAAAGCCAATCGTTTAAATATTAAATCAGTTATAGCTAACAGTCCCTTTGTCTCCCAATACTGGCACCATTTTGAATCTTTTCTTGTCTCCTGCTGGCAAAATCTGCTAGCAGTTATGTAGCACTAACGTACATTGATGTTTGCCTCATTGATCATTTTTGTTCTGGGAAAACAAAGGAGTAATCAATCCTCCATATCACCTCTTTCACAGGGTCAAAATCACAGATAACAGGGGGTACTGTAAATATTCTCCATTGTTCGAATCCCACCTCCACCCTGACAATGTGCAGAATCTTTTCCCAAGGTTCTTCCAATGGCATCCCAGTTCTTTGGACAATGATGCAGTCCAAAATGTCCATCAACCTAGATGGCTTTTAAAAAGGATTAGACAAAGTCATGGAAGAGAGGGCTGTCAAAAGCTCCTAGCCATGTTGCTATGCTCTGCCTTCATAGTCAAAGGCAGTAATACATCTGAATCCCAGTTGCTGGAAACCACAGGAAGGGAGAGTGCTCTTGTGCTCAAATCCTGCTTTAGGGATTTCTACAGGGACCTGGTTGGCCACTGTGAGAACAGGATGCTGGACTAGATGGGCCATTGGCTTGATCCAGCAGGTTCTCCTTATGTTCTTACAAAGCCCAGAGTCCCTAGCCCAGCAGAGAGAAAGTAGCCAGGGAAGGAAGGGCTCCACCAGAAGACCTGTTTATTGAGCATTCTTCCTGTTTCACTTGCACTGAGTTTACAGAGTAGTTATAGTAGGTCTGGTCTTTACTCTGCATTCCTTCTGATTTGTTCACAGGGTGTTTTCTCATCTTCCCATTCATCATTTTTTCATCCATCCAACACTTTACAGTTTACTTCCCAGTCACTTTCCCGGGAAAGGCACACCAATCTAAGCCAATAATAGGCACTCCTTGCTGCAGAGGTTACCTGAGCCTTCAGTGACAAAGATGGATATAGATTCACCCCCAAACTACATACATATTCATTCAGAGGGAGTGGAACCCTGTCCAGAACCAGCAAATTCCCCAACTCCTAGACCTGGAACTGCACACCCAAAGAGATTCCATCTTACCAGGATTCAGTCTCAGTTTGTTAGCCCTCATGCAGAAAGAGAAAGCAAGCCCTGAATTGGCCTGGTTGTGGTTTCATGGGTTACTCTTGTACTTCTTCCCTGCTTCAGCTGTTCCTTCTCTCAGAGCTCCTGCTCTCTTTCACTCCCTTCCACCTCATTTCATCCTTCCCAACGGGAATAAGTGGGAAGGGCCCAGAAGCCTGTGCCTGAGCTCCTACAGTGCTGCCTTATCCCCAGCTGTGTTTGCAATCAGACTGGAAAGCTGCAGGAGAGCGGTTTTCTGTCAGGCTCCCGAGACACCCATGAGAACAATCAAACAAAATATTTGAAATCACAACTACTTTTTTCTTTTTTCTTTTCTTTTCTTTTGCAAAGCTATGAAAACAACTTGTATCAGGACAGATGCTGCAATCTGAAAAAAGAGGAGGAGGATATAAATCCATCTGACGATGAGCATTTAGCTGTGGCAGTGACAGGGACAAATAAAAGCAACAAATCAGAGCTAGATTTATTCAATCACATAGTCCACTACCCTTTGTGTTAATGAGCTATTTACAGCAGGAGCAGGAATGTAGAAGGAGGACTGGCACTGAGAATCCCTACATGGTGAGGATGGTAATAATAGTTCCCTGCCACCAGCTGTGCACTTAGATGGTTCAATTAAACAAATGCAGGTCAAGTTATTGCTGTGCATTTTACATGTAAGACCAGAATTTGAGCACTGACATGTTAACTTCTGCAAGGTGGAATTCTGTGTGGCAGGAACAGCATTCCATGTGATTCACCTGTAGTTGTGTGAAGGCTCTCCATGCCACTCTAGATAGGTCCTGCCAACGGCACAGAGGGCTCCTGTGTTGTTAGGTCAAGCCACACGGAAAGTGAATTCCAGCCGTGTGGAGTGCTGCCACCTGGAACAGGTTGGGGCAGCCTCTTCGTACTACTGATAATAGCAATGGCAGAATGAAAGAGTCATGTTCTTTGCTGTCCTTGTGGAACTCATTAGGTACTTGTTCAAAATTGTGAACGATGCTGTTACACGCCACTCCAATTTCTGAGCAGTGAGAGATGCCAGGGTACCCAGTGAGTTCAGTTTCCTTGGAATGAGGGTGAGCAGAGACTGTGCTGTCGTAAGGATTTATGGTTTTATTCTCACATATATGTATCCTGAGCAAAGGGTGGGGGGCTGATAGCTCTGCCTTTTGTTCTTTTACCAAGCAGCTACATCATGCGAAAGGCTGCGCTGGATGAATCTCAAGCCGGAATTAAGCTTGCTGGAAGAAATATCAACAACCTCAGATATGCAGATGACACAACCTTGATGGCAGAAAGTGAAGAGGAATTAAAGAACCTTTTAATGAGGGTGAAAGAGGAGAGCGCAAAATATGGTCTGAAGCTCAACATCAAAAAAACCAAGATCATGGCCACTGGGCCCATCACCTCCTGGCAAATAGGAGGGGAAGAAATGGAGGCAGTGAGAGATTTTACTTTCTAGGGCTCCATGATCACTGCAGATGGTGACAGCAGCCATGAAATTAAAAGACGCCTGCTTCTGGGGAGAAAAGCAATGACAAACCTAGACAGCATCTTAAAAAGCAGAGACATCACCTTGCCAACAAAGGTCCATATAGTAAAAGCTATGGTTTTCCCAGTATTGATGTATGGAAGTGAGAGCTGGACCATAAAGAAGGCTGACCGCCGAAGAATTGATGCTTTTGAATTATGGTCTGGAGGAGACTCTTGAGAGTCCCATGGACTGCAAGAAGATCAAACCTCTCCATTCTTAAGGAAATCAGCCCTGAGGGCTCACTGGAAGAACAGATCGTGAAGCTGAGGCTCCAATACTTTGGCCACCTCACGAGAAGAGAAGACTCCCTGGAAAAGACCCTGATGTTGGGAAAGATTGAGGGCACAAGGAGAAGGGGATGACAGAGGACGAGATGGTTGGACAGTGTTCTCGAAACTACAAACATGAGTCTGACCAAACTGCGGGAGGCAGTGGAAAACAGGAGTGCCTGGCGTGCTCTGGTCCATGGTTTCATGAAGAGTTGGACACGACTAAACGACTAAACAACAACAACAGGTCGTGAGGGACAGCAACTTACTTGGTTCTGCTAATCATGGTGTTTAACCAGTCAGACAAACCATTACCTAGACAAAGGGACTGGTTTTGCAAGATTGATGTCATAGATCGTATCCCCACAGATACAGGATCTTGAGAATTGCAAGGGGCTCAGGGCATCATCCAGGATGACCGCAACCCCCCCCCCAAAAAAAAAAACCGCTCACAATTCTGTGGCATTTGCAATTCTGTCCTCCGGCTCCAAGGATTGGCTGTGGAAAACACATGGCCAATGAAACAATAGAAGCTGCAATATGTCAGGTCCAACTTTTGGTCTGTCTAGACCAGCACTTTTTCATTTCCTAGCAGCAGTAGTTCTCCAGGATCACAAGCAGAAGTCTTTCACATCACCCCCATTTAACTGGGGATGCCATAGCATGAACCTGGGACCTTCTGCTTATAAGCTATGTGCCCCATCACTGAGCTATTAGCCCTGCCCTGGTCTGTTATAGCTACAAGTCGTATTGTACTCGCTTCAGATTGCCAAATGTATATATAGCAGTGATGCTCTTAGAGATGTTAGATTCCAACTAAAGTTGAGCATCAGGTCTATTTGTTACCATGCGCCTCAGTAAACCCCAGCAAATGATCGTTTAAATCCTAACCACAAGTGAATATAAATTTAAACCTCTTTTTCTTGACAGTCATCCCGAGGGGAGGGGGGAACCGCTGAATCAATGGCAAACCTGTTCAAAGACAAAGTCATATGTCATAAAAGTTTCATTCATATCATACAATAGCACCGTAATGCTTTTCTACAGGGAGCATGCTTGTGTAATTGTTTAGTGTAAGAACAAGTGGAAAAAAGGAATGAGGGAAACAAGAGGGTGCATTCTGGAGAAAAATAACAGTGCTACTCTCTTCACAGATTTCAGAAGACTTGAAGAGTTCTATTGAATGGGTAAAGCTCATTGTGTGCACTAAATGTACGCACTAAAAGAGAAGAAGGGGAAAACATTTTATGCTCACCTTGACTGTGCATTAAATCTCAGTTTAGGCCTTGACTTTAGTATTCTAAAGACATGAATGCACATTACATTAAGCTTCCTAATACAGAGACAGCAGGGAAGGCTGAACAGCTTCAAATCTTTATTATTACAATCAATGACCAGCATTGGACTAAGCATCCCATTTTGGGTTTGGTGGCTCTCAGTCATAGGCCTGTTCCATACCATTACATCCCATTGTGTGCAATTGTGTGCTTTTGCATCCTGTTCCCATCTGTTCTGGCCTATTGCATGCACTTTCTATGCATTCAGTGCACACTGTTTACATAGCACACACTTTCAATGTATTGATTAATAAAATACAACTTTGTTGGGGATAAGAATCCTGGCATGCTGCCAGTCAGTAAAGGGCAGGGTTGAGACCAGCAGACGGACTGGGAAAATACACTTTGTGGTTCCCCACACCTAAGCTTCCTCTTGCTCACTTGCTCTATTCTCCCTCCTTTCATGCACAAGGATGCCATGAAGGTAGTTCCAGTTGTGTAGTGTAGAATCCAAAGCCATTCTCATGAGTTTGAAATGATGAAGAGCCATTTTTCTTTACTAGTGGGATTCCCACGTATTTCCTTTTTTCTTTTGAAGCAATGGTAGTGATATATGAATGAAACAGAATGGCTGGTAGGACTGAGTGACTCCAGGCAGCTCCAGCTTCCAAGCTTTATATATATGAAGCATACTCATGATTATTCTGTAGATAAAAGTCTTGATATATAGAAGTAAAAAATAGATAGAAGGGAAGGTCATTCTTGAAAATTCATGAACAAGCATACATTAATATCTGTGTTAACTTCCATTAAAATGAGAGAGGAAGAGATTTGTAGCCACTAAACTCAAAAATTGCAGGCTACACTATATAGGTGTTCACTATCTCTCGTTCTACGCATGCATGCACCTACTAATTTTGAGATTTCATAGTGGTCCTGACTCATCGTCTCTCCCACACACCTTGATACAGCTTTAACTTAGGTGGCATATGCAAATTGGAGCTGTTAGCTCCAATGTTTGGGTCATGTAATAATACAGTTATTATCACATTATAATCAAAACATTTTTTTCCCACTCAGCAAATGTAATGCCTCTCAAATTTTCCTTTTCTCCTTCTGTCTGTGATATCCTGTTGGCTCCAATAAGTTTGTTAGCAAGAGCCAGTGACCTAATTTGGATTGAAATGCAATAAAAGGCCTAAGAAGAACAAGCGTTTCCGATATGGTAGAGAGATGTCTGCAAAACAAAACTCGGCCAGTGCACAAAGCAGTCAGTGGGATGCTGTAAATAGTGTGTTGCAGCTCTTTTGTTGATACTCTGAAAATAATTATGATTGTGAGCTGTCAAAAAGATTCAGTGCAACAATTATCGCCATCACCAGCTGACATGCCACCTAGGAAAACCTTTTCAAACACCAAGCTTTCTGCAACACTAATGAGCTATTAAAGGAGGGGGAAAATAAAACTCCCACGAGTCGCAGGCCCAGCATCATAGCCGAACATGACTATAACTTAAATCTTTACATATGGCTGGTGATTACCATGTTCAACAAATATCAGCTTGGTGTCTCCCCACACTTTAATCTCTTCAGTAATGCCATTCTTTTTCATGCCAATTGTTTTCCTTTTCCGGATGTAGTGCATGGAAAGCTCAGACTCCACAGGGTTGTTTCCTATTGGATGACAGAGCACAGTGTTCCTTTACAAATGTAAAGGTTGAGCAAGTGTTAGGGAAGTGCATCATGCATGACCATCCACATCCATTCACTCCACCAGCACCACATACACAGTTGCACATGCGCAGTTGCACTGCTGTTTCAACTGTTAAGTGGATAAGACAATACTGATACAGCCTTCATTTGTCACATAATTTTATCTGCTAGGTGAAGGGGAAGGAAATGCAGTTTCATTCATAAATCTCTGGAGCAGGGTGCAGAACTTTCCCCTTCTCACCTTGTGAGTTCAACAGTCTGACTGTTGAAAGGGGTGGATTGGCCCCATCAGTTACAATATTTCATTGATGCCAATCTTTCTGCTTTGTGTGACACAACAGCATAAGAAACATTTAACTGCAGGTGGATACAATTGGGTACATTTTTTGGTAAGACCCTTGACAAACATTAGAATCCCCAGGGGTTTTTGGTTTGTTTTTCTACAATCTAGTGGAATATAAATTGTAAAGTAAAGGTAAAGGGTAAAGGGAACCCTGACCATTAGGTCCAGTGGTGACCAACTCTGGGGTTGCGGTGCTCATCTTGCTTTATTGGCCGAGGGAGCCAGCGTACAGCTTCCGGGTCATGTGGCCAGCATGACTAAGCCGCTTCTGGAGAACCAGAGCAACGCACGGAAATGTCGTTTATCTTCCCACCAAAGTGGTACCTATTTATCTACTTGCACTTTAACGTGCTTTCAAATTGTACACACACACACAAATCAGAGTGCCAGAGAATTCTGACAAAAATGTGAAGAGGAACAGAAATTGCCAGTGCTCGCTTATTCGTTTCATTTCCAGAATGGAAACCCACCCAGTGAATATAATTGTCTGTTGTTGTTGTTGTTGTTGTTGTTGTTGTTTTCATCTTGCAAATGCTATGTGATGATACCTAATTAATGACTTTGCCCCATGTTGCATAGAATCATAGAATCATAGAGTTGGAAGAGACCACAAGGGCCATCGAGTCCAACCCCCTGCCAAGCAGGAAACACCATCAGAGCACTCCTGACATATAGTTGTCAAGCCTCTGCTTAAAGACCTCCAAAGAAGGAGACTCCACCACACTCCTTGGCAGCAAATTCCACTGTTGAACAGCTCTTACTGTCAGGAAGTTCTTCCTAATGTTTAGGTGGAATCTTCTTTCTTGTAGTTTGGAACCATTGCTCCATGTCCGCTTCTCTGGAGCAGCAGAAAACAACCTTTCTCCCTCCTCTATGTGACATCCTTTTATATATTTGAACATGGCTATCATATCACCCCTTAACTTCCTCTTCTCCAGGCTAAACATGCCCAGCTCCCTTAGCCGTTCCTCATAAGGCATCGTTTCCAGGCCTTTGACCATTTTGGTTGCCCTCCTCTGGACACGTTCCAGTTTGTCAGTTCCTTCTTGAACTGTGGTGCCCAGAACTGGACACAGTACTCTAGGTGAGGTCTGACCAGAGCAGAATACAGTGGCACTATTACTTCCCTTGATCTAGATGCTATACTCCTATTGATGCAGCCCAGAATTGCATTGGCTTTTTTAGCTGCCGCGTCACACTGTTGGCTCATGTCAAGTTTGTGGTCAACCAAGACTCCTAGATCCTTTTCACATGTACTGCTCTCAAGCCAGGTGTCACCCATCTTGTATTTGTGCCTCTCATTTTTTTTGCCCAAGTGCAATACTTTACATTTCTCCCTGTTAAAATTCATCTTGTTTGTTTTGGCCCAGTTCTCTAATCTGTCAAGGTCGTTTTGAAGTGTGATCCTGTCCTCTGGTGTGTTAGCCACCCCTCCCAGTTCGGTGTCATCTGCAAATTTGATCAGGATGCCCTTGAGTCCATCATCCAAGTCGTTGATAAAGATGTTGAATAAGACCGGGCCCAAGACAGAACCCTGTGGCACCCCACTAGTCACTCTTCTCCAGCATGAAGAGGAACCATTGATGAGCACCCTTTGGGTTCGGTCAGTCAGCCAGTTACAAATCCACTGAGTGGTAGCATAGTCAAGTCTGCATTTTACCAGCTTCTTTACAAGAATATCATGGGGCACCTTGTCAAATGCCTTGCTGAAATCAAGGTAGGCTACATCCACTGCATTCCCTTCATCTACCAGGCTTGTAATTCTGTCAAAAAACGAGATCAGGTTAGTCTGACATGACTTATTTTTCAGAAATCCATGCTGACTATTGGTGATCACAGCATTCCTTTCTAGGTGCTCACAGACTGTTTGCTTAATGATCTGCTCCAGAATCTTCCCTGGTATTGATGTCAGACTGACTGGGCGGTAATTATTTGGGTCCTCTCTTTTCCCCTTTTTGAAAATAGGGACAACATTTGCCCTCCTCCAGTCTGCCGGGACTTCGTCTGTTCTCCAGGAATTCTTAAAGATGACTGCCAGTGGTTCTGAGATCACATCTGCCAGTTCTTTTAATTCTCTTGGATGCAGTTCATTTGGCCCTGGAGACTTGAATACATCTAAACTAGCCAAAGATTCCTGTACTAGCTCCTTAGTTATTCTGGGCTGTGTTTCCTCTGCTGAATCATTTGCTCCAAATTCTTCAGGTCAGGCATTGTCTTCTTTATCGGAGAAGACTGAGGCAAAGAAGGCATTGAGGAGTTCAGCCCTTTCTGTGTCCCCTGTTTATATTTCACCATCTTCTCCTCTGAGTGACCGCACTGTTTCTTTGTTCTTCCTTTTGCTACGAACATACCCATAAAAGCCTTTTTTGTTGCTTTTAACCTCTCTAGCTAGCCGGAGTTCATTCTGTGCTTTAGCTTTTCTGACTTTGTGTCTACACGTGCTGGCTATTTGTTTGAATTCCTCTTTGGTGGTTTCCCCCCTTTTCCATTTTTTGTACACATCCTTTTTTAATCTTAACTCAGTTAGAAGTTCTTTAGATAGCCACCCTGGCTTCTTTAGGCACCTTCCATGTTTCCGTCTCATTGGTATTGCCTGAAGTTGTGCTTTTACTATCTCCCTCTTAACAAACTCCCAGCCATCATGAACTCCCTTTCCTTTTAGTATTACTGTCCATGGGATCTCACCCAGCACTTCCCTAAGTTTTATGAAGTTGGCTTTCTTAAAGTCAAGAAATTGAGTCCTAGTATGCTTGGTTGCTCCTTTCTGCTGTATAGTAAACTTCAGAAGAGCATGATCACTAGCGCCTAATGATCCTTCCACTTCTACCTCACTAACCAGGTCATCAACATTGGTTAGGACCAGATCTAAAATGGCTGTTCCTCTTGTTGCTTCTCCCACTTTCTGGACAACAAAGTTGTCTGCAAGGCCAGTGAGGAATCTGTTTGACATTTCTTTTGCATTGAAATGAATGGTGTTAGACACCATAACAATAACACAATTAATTCCTTCTTCTTCTTTTTTGCCATAGCACACAGCAAGAAGAATAACATAGTCTTGACCAGAAGCTGAACTGTAGTGGTCCAGAAACAGTGCTGCATATGATGCGGTAGTGAATAAAGAGAGGGCTTCTTACATCCTTACACCCAAGTAACCACAAAAAGAGGCATCACATGGACATGTGGCACAGCTTGCAAAGTTCATGGAGAATATGAAGGTGGGAAAACTAAAATAATTAAAAATGCAAATGTTAAGAATCCCACAGAAATGTACAACATGGTCACAGTTAAAGCTTGCGCCAGCTTCAGGCATCATAGCAAAACAAGTACCTGGGGACTATCCTGTATGTTGACAGCTGAGAGTTCCCCTGATGATTTCAGAAACATTACCACAAAGTTCCTATCTGTGTTTCTTGCTCAGGGAAAGAATTTTTTCCCCTTCAAATGTTGTGGTTACTATGGGAGAGTGCCACAATCTTTGTCGTACTGTGCGCGCAGCAATGTAGCCATTTGTCAGAATGTCACACGCGCTGCAGGATCTCATTGAGGTGTCATGCCCTCAAACCCATTCCTTCTGCCAACAGAGAGGCACAATAAAACATGGCTAAGCACTGTGAAGAAAATAAATCGCTTTGTTTGTCAGGATTGTTGGGAGATGTCTCTTCACTCCGAGCAGCGCTCCCTCCATGTTATCTAAACACAGTTCATCACATGCACAGATAGCAACTGTGAAACACAGATTGCTGAATCATTATTTATAAAGCTCCCAGCACAAACTTCTAGTAGTAGCAAGGAAGAAAACCCTGGAGGGTTCTTTCCTCATTTTTAGTCACTCAAATGAAAGTTGGTTTTCCATATAAAAGTACTGGACGTTTCTTACCTGCTTTCTAAGAATCATTGACAAGTATCATTTCCTTTTGGGAGAAGCAGCTATTGGCTTTGAACTTTGAACTCACTGAGCCTGAACTGAATTTAAACATTAGATTGCATGAAACTGTGTGGTGCAAGGCACAGAGGCTTGGCTTTGAAGCTGGACTTGGATGACCTGCATTAAAATCCTGAGTAACTCACTGGATTGCCTTGTGCAAGCTACTTAACATACACCACAGGATTATATGGGCTGCTGTTAGGATAATCTGAGATAAAGATATATATTATAGCACATTCTAATGAATTATGATGCAGTGAGGGTGGGGGGAAGCATGGAATCTGTCTGATACTTTTTGTGATTCTTTGTGGCAGCAATAAGCCTGATATCTGATTGAAGAGACAAACCCAAGAGACTTTGACACACCTGCTACAATCCAAATCCACCCCCTGTACTACTACTACTACTACTACTACTACTAATTTTATTATTTATACTCCACCTGTCTGGCTGGGTTTCCCCAATCACTCTGGGCAGCTTACAGCATATATAAAACATAGTAAAATATGCCATTGTCACTGACGTACTTGTACCTTATAGAAGGGAAGGTTGTGTCAGGAAGACAAAAGCCCCCTGAGAGAGTTTGCATTATTGCTATGTATTAGGACAGGGATGTCCAACTCCCAAGAGAGTAGGATCTGCTCCTACTACAAAGTTGTTGAGCTTTTTTTGGGAGATCAATCAGGATCATGAGATCAACCAGGAACGCCCCACGATCAACCAGTAGATCGCGATTGACCAGTTGGACATCCTTGTATTAAGAAAACAAATTCCTGTGAGGGTGACCCAGAATACTCCCTCATGTGAAGACAAAACAGCTCAGCTGGTCTATTCCCTGCAGCTCTGTGTCCATCTTATGTATGCTTTATCTGTGTGATGGAGTTTGCCTGACCCACACCCCAGTTTGTTTTGATGTCTTGAAGTTGGGGCCAGCTCAAGACATTTTGCTGCCTGAAGCAAAATAGTTCCTTCCTTCATTCTGTTTACAGAAGCTGACTATACTGGTAGTTGAATCTTGTTTTAACACTGCCAATGGGATAATGTCCTCCAATTTACTTCCATTGAGTTGCAATAAATCCGGGTTCTCCTTGACATTTTGCAGATTTGGCAAAATCCCCCCCCCCATGCCATTTGTACAATGAAAACCAGGGTATGTCAGTAATTTTCCTGATGTATGGCAAGCCTACCTCCAGTGCACTTGAGGACATCAGGCTATTTCAGGATGCATGCTTGTGACATATTTTGCTACAATCCCCAGCAGAAAGAAATGGGCAGGGAGCTGAGGAGACGAAACAACCAGGAGCCCTCCAGCATCTGCTGTCTGAGGCAAATGCCTTACACTATCTAATGGTAGGGCTGGACCTCTTTGAAGTGAAGTTGATAGCAGCATTATAAGCTGGCTTCTCACCAGATGCAATCATTTCTGAAACACACATTGACTATTGAATAGAATATTTTGTAATGCTGTATTTCAAAATTAATATATTTCAGTAGCTTTCAGCCTTTTAAATTTATGAATTAGGAACATGGAATTCCAAAAAACATGTTTTTGAATTAACAAAATGCTAATCTTTTGATTTCCAGAGGACTAGCCGTGTCAGTCTTTTATGGCAAAAACAAGTTTTGCAGTACCATTAAGACTAACCAATTTATTATGGCATAAGCTGCTGTCCCCTTCATCAAGTTCATGAAGCATTATACTGAATAATAGATTGTACAAAGTGAGGTCAGAGGGAAATGAAATGCAGAAAAGTACAGACAATGATAATTACATACTTAACAGTGGTAATTCACAAAACAGTTGGTGAATTAAATTTTTGGTATTTCATTATAATGGAATCGACAGATGCTGAAAGTTCTGTTCAGAATTTTAAACTTTGTGGGTCTTCCCCCCCATCCCACAGAATTTGAACACCTCTGCGAGGTATTTGCAATGAATGTGAAACATGATCCCCAAGCTACCTTTAGCCCTATTTTGTTCTCCATAGAGGAAGAGAAAAGATATACTGAAGTTACAAACATTCAAGTGCAAAGAATGCACAATATAGAAATGAAGCAGGGAGGGATTGCTTTACATCTACTGCCAAGGCTGCTTTCACAAGGCAACTCATATGAGACTGGCAGTGCATATGATGCATGGTAGGGTGCTTGTTTACCACCACGGTTGGAGGCAGTATACCTCTGAATACCACTTGCTGGGAATCATTGTTGGGAAGAGTGCGATGGACTCTGTTTGCAGGCTTCCCATGGGCATCCAATTCACCACTGTGAGAACAGAGAGATAGACTACACAAGCCGTTGACCTGATCCGGTATCCTTTTTTGTTCTTATGGTGTTTGGATCCTGAGGTGCCTAAGGAAAGCATCAAGACTAAGGTATAGAAGAGGTGCTTTTTGCTCTTAGGAGATAAGTCATTTTAATTCTTCTGAATATGTTCCTCATGCAGGTGAGTCTATGAGAAACAGCTTTGTAAAACATAGAGACATCTTTAAATGCAGAATTAAAAAACCTTCACTGTGGGTGCTTATGGAACTCAATTCCCTTCCAGTGTCCCTTCCACTTTTTGAGGAAATAAGGCAGAATTATTCCTGCAGCCACGTACCTCTGGAAATAATTGACACTAGTATCTCAGTTAGATTGCATTCCCCTACAAAACGGAGTGATTTCAGCCAGGTGTTGCCACTTTCTTAAATGCTGCTTAATTAGTGCTATCATTTATTGTTTTAATTGATAGCTGCATGCAGTTGTTATGGTGCTTTATTGATTGTATACTTCCATGATTATGCATAGCGTCTGAGAAGCCATTTGAGCACCCGCTGCTTTTAAGACCTTGACGATTTTCCTGGAGAAGCCAATAAAGGAATACATACCCTAACCCTGCCACAACAATAACTTGCAGAGGCAAGTGTGTTGCAGACTTCCACATAAAAGATTCTGGCCATTTCAGTTCATTGATTTAGCCGTGTGCCCTGCATTTCAATGTCCTGCACAACTTGTGCTATTTTATTTTTCTTCAAGAGTTCCTCTTTTCTTTTCTTTGCTTGTTGAGGGAGAGAACAGTCAAAAGAACTGAAATCCTATCCCTCTTTCCTTTAGGTATTTAGAATTAGAAATTTGCTACTATTGTGGCTGCAGTTTCCCATCTTAGACAAATGCTGCAAATCGAACTTCAAGCTTTCCAGAGCAGACAGATTTGCCACAAGAGCCCCCCCCCCAAAAAAAACCACACTCTCTCAAGACCTCTTATTGAGCTATTGTGCTTGAACTCAACAGGCATCCTGAAGGCTTTTTAACTACAGTTTCTTTTCAATCATTTATCCCCCACCCCGCCCCACCCCGCAATCAGACCACGTTTGACAAAGCAAAGGTCACTATTCCATTGCAAGGGCCTTTGTCAGATATTTGATTTAAATCACTTGTATTGCATAAGAAATGAAGGAACTCGTTGAAGTATCTAATCAGGGGATATTTACCAAGCAGAATAGCTGTTTACTAATAAGAAAAGCAGAATGAGGAAGGAAAGCTTGATATTCCTGACTTTCTCTCAGATCAAGATTATAGGTAATTTCCCAACCCTTATGTGCTAACTCAGTCAAATGGCAAATGATTCCAGACAGACAGACAGTTTTGCTGTGCAAGTATGGCTAGATTTTGCATTTATTGCCACTCTTTCAAATGGATCTAGTGCCTTGTACCTCTATAATGAGGACAAGGTGGGTGTGAGTAACTGCCAAGAACATTAATTTGTGAATGTCTAGCCAAAAAGAGATTCCTGAGCAGAGTGGGCTTATAATGATAACTGAGACAGGAATTAATTTTCTTTTTCTACATCATATAATCTAGTCCTGCTGTCCCCCACGTCATGCTCTCAATAAATTTTGGAGTACAATTTGCAGCATGCCTGGTCACTGACTATGCTGGTTGGAGCTAATAGAAGTTGGAGTTCAAAACAGCTGGAAGACACTGTGTTGAACAAGGCAATATGGACCTTTATTGTGACATACAAAATGCAGAAACATGTGCTGTTTGCAGGAGAAAATAAAATATTTGTTCATTTCTCAAGATTTACATATTGCGTGATTGTAATGAAACCTCAAAGCTGTTTACAAAAAGAAGAAAAGAATAAACACAGGGGACATTTAATAATTATATTTCTAAATGTACAAATGAGAGGCTTGGGCTGACGGTATTAGTTCTAATGATTCATCATTATCACAGCATCAAGACCCTAAGCGTCTGCTAACCAGTTCATGTTCCTAATTTGGACAGGTATACCCTAACTTCTGTGGTCTATGATCTGGCAACTTCTGGGTTAGATTACTGTGATATGTTATGCATGGAGCTGTCTCCGAAGATAGTTCGGAAACTGCAGCTAAGGCAGAATTTGGCAGCCAGGTTGCTACCCAGAGCAAGATGGTTTGAGCACAAAGCACCAATACTGGCACAAATACATTGACTACCAGTTAGTTCCTGATCCCAATTCAACGTGCTGGTTTTGATCTATAAAGCCTTTTGCTGCTCAGGACTCAATACCTGAAATACTGCCTCTCCACATATGAACCAATCCAGACTGTGATTGTCATCTTAGGCCCTTCTCTCGGGGTCCATCTGTGGTAGGTTCAGAGGGTCGCAACACAATAATGGACCTTTTCAATGATGGCCCCCTGCTTGCCTCATCTTTAGGCACCATTACCTATCTTTAGACACCAAGCAAAAACATTTATTTTCTCCCAGGCATTTGGCTTTTAATTATCTGTGACCTCCTTCAGTAGGTGGGATGGTTTAGTCCTATCTTTAAACAAATATGAAAGCATTTAATATTTCTCTCTCTCTCTTTTGTTTTATACTGGTTTTAATGTAGGTGTTAATTAATTAATTAATTAATTGTGTATTTATTTTTGTAAGAGATTTTGAGTTATTTTTGTAATGAAAATGAGAATCTTATGTTTAATAAGTAATAATAAGAATAAGAATAATATGAAAAAGATCCTCCTGATGACTTTGTGGTCAGGTATGTGGTCAGGCTCATGCAGGAGAATGAAGAGGTATTCTGGTTGTTCTAAACTATTCAGGGCTTTAAATTTCTTCAGTATGCGGTCCAAGTAAGTCATAGTTTGGCTTATCACATTGTACAAGGAAGGTCATTGCAATTTACAATATAAAACATTACATTTGTGTTTGTTACTCAGACAAAATGTAAAAGTTGCTGGGTAAGTTGGTGGAAACTGGGAATTCCTATGCACAGCCAATCAAAGGTCTAAAGGATAAGGGAATAGACCATCCACACAGCTATATTTAAGTGTATATTTTGCTAGCTGGGAAAGTTATTAGCACAAGAAAATCAAGGAAATTGCACTTCCTAAGAGGGAAAGGAAGTGATCAGATGGTATCTGGTAGAAGAAAGAACAGAAACTTGGAAAATTATTAATAAGGATGCACTGTGTTCCTGTTTATTATTTTGAAGATTTAATGTTACAGTAACATAGGGTCAGATTTCACTTCTAGGAAGCTTAGTGCAGGCAGGATGGAGGGGAAATGCAGTCTGCAACCAGAAAGGGCTGGTCTTCCAGTTGCTCCAACTGATAAGCAAAGATGACTTGCAAACTTTGACAGGGATCAGTTAAATCTCATCTGACCTTCTCTGGCCTGCTGGCAAAAGGTAGCTCTTCAGATGGTTTGCCTATTTGATCCTTCTGTTAGATCTGGGTGGGCGATAGCATGGAGGTTGACTCCTCACTTGACATCCCTCAGGCCACTAGATCAAGATCCAGCACAGGCTCAAGTCCTCATGTCTGGGTTTGTTATGTAGGCCTGGGGAAATCTTATGTCTTGTATACTGTCAAAAGAACAACAAATAACATACAAAATACTGTTTAGGTTTTGTAGATAAAGGCTAGTGGGAATTTCTTACTATATCTGAATCATTATTACAGAAAGGAAAGCAACATGGCAGTGAATGCACAGAACTAATGGTATTTTTCATAGGCTGAGATTATTACTTTTTAAAAAATCATATATAATTTAAAGCTTGCTGTGCTAAAATTCACAGAGTTAATGCAAAGGAATTGCAATTTAAAGAAAAACTCTTTTCTCTTAAATAGTAAATGTGAAGTCTATCTAGTAGTTGGATCATCATCTCCCCCTCCCCTGATCTCTGTGTTGTTATTCATTGCCTTTTCAATATAGGAGGGTTTTTTTTGGAGGGGAGAGAAAAGATGGACCATATTTTACTCTTTTTTTATATATAAAGAAGATGCTTGTTCACATTTTTACAAGCTCTATAAATATAAATTAAGATATGGAAAGAGCTACTGGAGAACAACAGTGTCCTATACACATGCTGTTGCTCATGGGACTATTTTCTGTTCAAAAGATGGTCAGTGCTGCCACAGAGCAGAAAATTGCACTGAGAACTCATGTAGAAGATTTAACTACTATCTGTACCTGTAGCTCTCAAAGCAGCTCATTGTATTTCACAGTCACTCTCTCTTTCCTATGTGACATATTTAGGACCAAATTAGAACTGTTTAAAAAAGGCCCTATAGTGAAGAATATAACAAATGGCTATAACTTCATTTTCATTTGCGCAGAAGTAGATGAAATTTGCAGGCACAGGAGACTCACCAGAGGAGTTTAAGCCTGCTAAAAAGTATGCATATATGTCCAGGGATTTTCATGCAGGACACCTTTAAATTTTGGTTTCTTAAACTAAGGAAGTGTTTATAACTCTTTTTCATATCCTGCCAGAATTGGATGTGATTTGCAAGAGTGGTCACCTCTTCTGAGGGGTTGGAGCCTACCAAACTTCAGAAATATAGCTGCAGTGGTTCCCCCACAATGGCAAACGTTATCATTTGGTGCTGGTATAACATGAATCATAGAGAGTAGAGTGGTGGAAGGGAAGAAAGAGAGAGTATTGATCCCCAGAAAATGCTACAGAAAATATCTCTCCAGCAAGGACCCTGTTACCCTGTTACCTTCAGTCATTCAGTAAATACTCCTTACTGCATGCTATTGCTCTGATGCTTTTGCTCACATTAACCAGCAGTCTATTTGTGAATAATTGTATTAAAAATATTGTGAATAAAGTCATCGGGACACACAAATAGTGACAGCGGCATAAGACACCATCTTATTTTTTGTAGTAGTACTTGTTGTAATAGCATATGCAGTGTTGCATATCTTTTCTTTTCATAGGCATCATTCCTTAGGAGAGATTAATATTTTCTCTTCAGTGATAAAAGCCAAATGCTTGTAACAAAACTCAGCTTCCAAAATGTCAGATATAATGGAAAGGGAGGCAAATGCAGGAAAGAGTGAGAGTAGATGTCATGCTGCCTTCCACATGAGTTATGCACACTCTGCTCTGATCCCTTGGCTCATTGACCCAGCCTAGGTGACCACCATAGCATCAGTCTTCTCTCTGGTACTTTCTTGCACAGTGACAATGCGTCAAGGATTACATAGTATCAGTGCTGGCTGCCAGCCTGAGAAATATGGCTTGAATTCTGCATTGCTTCAAGGCTGGTGAGGGAGTAGGAGACCCAGCACTGAAAACACACTTGGTAGACAAAACGGAACAAAGAATCATTTGTTGACTGATACTGAAAGCCCTTTGCATGGGACAAACCCATTATGTGCAGAAAGAACACAAGCAGATAAGCCATAGTCTAAAGTGACCCCAGAAGAAATTTTCTTGTCATTGACAAGAACAGCTGTTACTGGCCTGAACTTAAAATGTTGTGCATTGTGCCAAAGACAGCAGTCAAGCAAGGATAAGCCAGTAAATTAAATGCATGCCCATTTATACCATCTGCCACCAAAGTGTCAATTAAAAATATATATAACAGTGGCACAGCTGAAACACAACATGGATAGAAATACTATGTCAGGATGTGTCATATTGCAAAACTTGATGTGCAATGACATGAAGAAATCTGGGGCTGATTCACTATTTTTTAAATATACATATACATTGAAAAGGGAGCCAGACACATACAATAAACATTCATACTCTTAGGGGGGTATTCAAATTGGATACACAGCATGTGCATCTATATTTTTTGCAGCTATCAAACATTTTGTAGTCTTACCAAGATTAAACTCTCTATAACAATGGAAAGCTTACTGTGAAGGGAAAGAGGGAAAGAGGCTGATGGTTAGTTGTGTTAGCTTAGTGGAGAAGAGGTGTGTTGCAAAGCTCTGTCCCTTCCATAGGGGTTACCTTTTGGGGTTTAGAGCCCTCTTTCTCCTTCCTCTCCTCTCCTCTCCCCCAACCTTCTAGGGTAGATTTTGAGGGTGCATGGTGACTCCAGGGAAGAGAAAAAGAAGAAGAAGAAGAAGAAGAAGAAGGGGAGGGGGAAGAAGAGTTTGGATTTGATATCCCGCTTTATCGCTACCCTAAGGAGTCTCAAAGCAGCTAACATTCTCCTTTCCCTTCCTCCCACACAACAATCACTGTGTGAGGTGAGTGAGGCTGAGAGACTTCAAAGAAGCATAGCTAGCCCAAGGTCACTCAGCAGCTGCATGTGGAGGAGCAGAGATGCGAACCCGGTTCACCAGATTACAAGACTACCGCTCTTAACCACTACACCACACTGGTGAGGTGAGTGAGGTGCTATGTTTTGCAAGTGGAAGTTTGTTGCCTGAGAAGAATGATAGCAATGGATGCACAGTGATTAGAAATGTGATATCAGGGAACATAGTGATTAAAACTGTGACTGTGTCCTATTCCTGAAATAATACTTCATTCCTTCTGTCCAAGACTTTAGTCAGATACCACTCAGGAAACAGCTTGCTTGACAGCAGTTGGCAATGTGCAAGGAACAGGGGAAATGTAGCAATAGCATTTGCTACACGCTGACCTCTATGCGTTGTAGCACAAACTGTGCACCTGTGTTTATTGTGGGTGCATGGCAGCAAGCTTGTGTATAATCATATCAAAGCAGATTCCGCCCAAATGTTCTGCTATACCTGCACACAATAAAATTTAGTGAAACTATTATAATATTATCATATCCCCAATTGTGGCAGTTGGATTTCTTGGGAGCAAAACATCTTCACTTCTATCACAGCCCCAACAGGAATCTCTCTCTCTCTCTCTCTCTCTCTCTCTCTCTCTCTCTCTCTCTCTCTCTCTCTCCCTCTCTCTCTCCCTCTCTCTCTCTCTCTCTCTCTCTCTCTCTCACACACACACACACAATTTGCATAGGGAGGGAACTTCCATTGTTCCCAATGGAACCTTTTTTCACAATACAATGGTACCTCGGGTTAAGAACTTAATTCGTTCTGGAGGTCTGTCCTTAACCTGAAACTGTTCTCAACCTGGGATCCCAAGGGTCTGGAACTGCAGCAGAGAGAAAACATGACCACTTCCCCACTTGCCACAGTATTTATCCTGATTCTACATCTACAGTGGCTGTTACTGTCATGATTTAAAAGACTCCATAGTCTACATGTGGCTAGTGTTTAGCATCATATGTAGTTGTGCCCTTTCAGTAGCATTGTGGATTATGAAAACTAATGACTGAAAAATTTGCCCTGATGTACAGTATATATGCTAATAGGGTGATTCCTTGTGGCATTATCACCATTTCATTCAAGCTCTAATTGGGTGAAGGAATCACATAGAACAAGTGAGTCAGAAGCAAGGTAGCCATGTATCAGTGCCCTCCAGAGTATTATGACTACTTGCTCCACTATTGGTCAATTCCACATCTTTCCTTTCTCAAAAGCAGACATCCCCAAACTCAGCCCTCCAGATGTTTTGGGACTAAAATTCCCATCACCTCTGACCACTGGTCCTGTTAGCTAGGGATGATGGGAGTTGTAGTCACAAAACATCTGGAGGGCCAAGTTTGGGATGCCTGCTCTAAAGATTACTGGATGTGCCTCAGGTTGTGTCAATGGGAAGCAATCAACTAAGTGATAAAAAGTTTGTGACTCAAATTCCTTCTTCTTAAGAATCCTCAATAGCTTATGTTTAAAGAACCTCACCCATTTTATTGTACAAATTCCATTGATAGTGACTGGAGTACCATAAGGTCTTTTCTTTAAATGACTGCTTACATGCACCTATGAATTAGTGTTGGCAAGTAAAAAAACCCCATTGCAGATACCATTGTAGCATGCAGCTAAATGAGCACCACCAAAAATAGTACAAGAATGCAAGTCATTAAATTATTACTCCCAGTCTCATGATGATTATGGTTAATAGGGCAATCAAATCCTGCTGTATTGTTCTTTAACTACATGGCTGTTTAGTAGGAGGCATACATTTTCATTAAATAAAGACTTATGGTAAGAAGAAGAATGTAATCAACATTAATGACCTGGAGTCTAATTGAAAATGCTGCCTTAGTCACCATCCCACCCAGCTATTAAAAAAAGACAACCATTTTCTTTAAAAAATCTCAAATGTTTGTAGACTTATCATTTCCACTTCTCCCACATTTCACACACCTCTCTTATACTGATTAAGTTAATCCAACTTTAAAAGTATAAATTTGTGCTGAAAAATGAGCTTGAGGATTTACTCTTCTTGAGATTCATTCGTGTATGTATACTTGTAGAGGACTACATTTTTCATCACTTACTGACTGGCAAATGAATGAATACTTCCCATTCAAAGTGTATGTGAAGTGAGATGAAAATTTGACCAAGTATCATGATTTATATTGGCTCCTTCATGCATGCAAATCATCACTTGATGTTTCGGTCATTAAGCGACCGGCATGCATTAAAAACCACCATTATGTGAACTGCACTCCACCACTAGCTGAACTGCAGTTGGGGGGAATGAGTGAAAGGACCTTCTCTGTACCAGCAGCACCTAACTTGTGGAACTCCTTGCCCTAAGGCAATTTATATTGTCTCTTAATTGCTGGTTTTTGGCTACCAGTTAAATACTATTCTTTTCTCTGATACCATTTCATTTGCCTCTGATTATTTTTTCTTCTATATTGATTTTGTCATGATTCTACTGATGGGGAAATCCTGAAACACAGAAGCAAGCAACCCATTGGCTACATGCTTTGAGGACACTATAGCCCATTCCAGCCTTTGTTAATGTGAAGGGGGCTAATGGGGAAAGGGCCATGTTGGGGCATAATTGCTTTACCTGTCAGGGCTTCCACACATAATTCAGAACTCTAAATTGTTCTAAATTATTATCCAGGCTCTAAATTATGCACTGAGCCTGTACATGTAGTATAGACTTTCAGCTTTAGAATCTGTATCCCCACTTGATGATGACAAAAGAATCCACATGACTTTGGAGTTGGTGCTGAATCTTGCAGATCATTCTGCCATGACTGCCCCTTTTCATGCAAGGAACACCTTGCATGTTCCTTGCATGAAACCATGCACTATGGTTGTACACTCAACCCATTGCTATCTATTTTTTGACCACTAGATTGGCCTTGTAATTTACAAATTGCCTAGTCGCTAAGGTACAGATAACTTCATTCCTCCTCCGCTGGCATACTTGGCTTCAGTACTAGCCATGGAGAAAAGATAATCTCTATCCTGGTAGAAATCAATGCTTTAAATAGTCAGCTAAAAAGACTAGTAGCCTCTTAGACAATTAGATCGCTCGATCAATCGCTCGATAGATGGCAGGCTAGTAACTTTTTCTGGGTTACTTGGAATGTTGCAAGAAATTTTTGGTGAAGATATCTGGTTTCGTGGAGCATCACAAAACATATTGGAACACGAGGCAGAAAATATGAATGGTGTTGCACTATGGAGTAAAAAAAATATACCAGTCATATAAATAACAAACAATTTGCAGCTCTTTAATGCTACCACGAAATCTCCTAAAATCAGGCCAAGTTTGGAATTAATGTGAACCATCAGTTAGCTATTTTTCTTTGCTAGTTACTACCAGTCTTGTGAATTGAAACTTCAGTGTTCTGCAGAGTTAAGATTTAAAAAAGAATGTTGTGCTAAAGAACTAATTTTGTTTTCCTTTAAACTTGAAATATGGCACTTATTTCTGGGATTCAAGGTAGCAGATCTCCCCCTCTGCCTGGTTTATAACTTGCAATTTAATTATACATCAGTGCTTTTGTTAAACAGGTTTTGTTTTCTAGGGTGAAGAGACACAGCAGGGAGGGCAGCGGAATGGAGGGACAAATTGCCAGACTTTGGCTTCTCAGCTTAGTAGGCGGGGAGCAACCTTCAGCTTTAAATATTTCTTCCAGGCATAATATCAACAGCTTGAAAGATCAAATACTTGCAAGTGTTTCTAGTTTAGGGACTTTAGTTAGACGACAGGGATTGAAATGCCTTCACATTTCCATTAAAAAAACCACAAAATCTTAGAAGTAATATCATTCCAACAATCAATTGTAGACATTTATTGTTTAGATAGAGGGAATTTCTTATTTTTTGGAAACATCTGTAACAGGCTTTTCTTCCCTCTTATCTGCAAGGAGGCATATGGTTCTGAATTAATACATGTGCTTCATTGGCTATGCATTCTTTAATATATAATGAAATACATTTTTTGGTGTCAAGGAAAGTATTAAATAGAACCTGTAACATAATTTACTGACTTTTGTAAAATGTGGATAGACAGGGGGAGTAATTACTTCCATAATTCTCTTTCCTTCATGTAAGTTACTTCCCCCATCCTTTTAATCAGAATGGTAGTAGCTTCTGCTTTGCTCAGTTTAAGGCTGAAATCTCATACACCCGCATTTAGTAGTAAGTGCCACTGGATTCAGTAGGACTTACTTCTAAGTAAACATGCATAAATTTAGCTGCATGTTTGTAGTACACAGTCTTCAAGGAATCATCATAAAGAATCTTTAATAGATTTGAAAAAAATAAATAAATTATTTATTATCTTACTGTAGACCCAAAGTGATCCCAAACCAGTGATTCAAGACAAGAGGCTGCCATGATCTGCTAAAATAGGGATAGTCAATGTGTAGCTTTCTGGATGTAACCGGACTACAATTCCCATCATTCCTGCCCACACTGACCTTGCTGGCAGGACTGATGAGATTTGCAGTCCAGCAACAACTGGAGAGGTCCACATTGGCTACCCTTCTGTGAAAAAGTAATGGTATGCCCATACATGCATACACCTTCAGTGCTTCACTTGCAAACCTTTCCACATTTTGTGTTCCCCAAAACTAGGACTCGTTGCACAGAAAAGTAAATGGAGAAAAAGAATACACAAGAAGTAAAAAGGGCAAGAGTAGTCTTGTTAGCCAGACCAATCTGGCTTAGCTTGCTTCTCACTTGTTTTTTTGTGCACAAGGGGCAAAAAACAGACAAAGCATATCTTAACCACATCTCTATAGCAAATTTGTGTGGCATGGGCTCAAGTATTAGAGAGCCAAATAAGTGGGGGAAAGATGTGTTCCAAAGCCATAGCTGATTCTTCATTGATTTCCGAGAGAGTGATGGAACCTGGAGGAAGAAATGATGTAGGATCCCAGACATTGTTACTACATCAACTGACTATGAACAAAAATTGAACAAGCATATATTACAAAGACTGTTGCTAGATTTACTCTTCAGACTGCAAGGATAAAAGAAAGTGATTTTTTATTTCATCTTATTAAAAACAGGTTATGTATTTGGCCATCTTGGATAGCTGAACAGCTTGAACTGCCTTGACTGTTTTTGTAATAATGAAAATAGTCAAGGATAGTTCATCAAAATGCACTGCATTTTATTTTCATTTCCTTTTTTATGCTGAAAGTGAGGTGGAGATGGTGGCTAGTCAACAGTGATCATTAATTCAGTCATTGTTGCATCAATGCTAAGAGCATCGGACTTTCTGTGATCCAAATCCCCATAAGTCCTTGCACCTCAGTTGGCTTAACATTCTAACTTACACATGAGTATTTGATCTCTACAGTCAGAGGCAATGAATACCAGTTGCTGGGAAACTCAAGTGGAGAGACTGCTGTTGTACTCAAGACTAGGCTTCCCATAGGTATCTGTTTGGCCACTGTGACAACCTAATGCTGAACTAGTGAGCTTTTGGTCCACCTGCTGAACTAGGTGACTTTTCTTAGTTCATAGAATCATAGAGTTGGAAGGGACCACGAGGATCATCTAATCTAACCCCCTACAATGCAGAAATATGCAGCCATCCCTTACAGGGACTGAACTTGCAACCTTGGCATTATCAGCACCACACACTAACCAACTGAGCTGTACAAACTTCATGTCTTCCTTGTTCCGTGCAGGTGCCTTTGCTCATGTCGATATAGAATCTTGGCCTAAGCAGAGCAGTTTAAATTCTGTGACCCATTGCCTCTTCCAGGTTGGTAAACATAGTTTCAGATTCTGCCCCTATTTTAAAGGATAGTTTTATTGTAAAAACATAGGGCAGTTTTCTTGGGCAACATAATTTCCTCTTCTCTTCTGCCCTCACCAAGTGCACCCCACACTCTCCCCAAGTCTGAGGGATGGGGGGGGGGAGCCCTGGAACGGATTTAGGGGAAGAATGGGAATAATAGAGGGGCAGAAAATTCCATTGCATAAGTAGAAATTATTTTACTGACATAAGGTTATCCCTAGAGCTATGTTGAATAAAACCCATAGAGAGGCTCCCCATATTACTGATAAATGAGATTTATGATAGTCATGACATGAAAAAGAAATGTGTTTCAAATAGCTGCCAACAAAGCAAAAAAACAAACAAAAAACAGATAAAAATATTTACCCATTAACCCACATTTTCTTCCTGGGCAAGGCCTATGGAAACAAAACCGAGTAAGCTGATTGTGTGTTCTTAAAATGCTCGTGTTTCATGTCAGAGCTTTTAACAATTCTTACTTAAGGAGGAAAATATGCAAACATTCATTTTGTGCTGATCAGTTTACAATCATAAGCAGATATTCCACTCTTTCTTGGAAGCTGCCAATTTCCATTTCCCTTATCAGCCACCGTGAATAACACACCTGTTCACTAACTGATTTCATGGCAGTCCCTTGTGTTACTTATTGGATCGAGTCAGAGTTTTTGTCATTGAAATTCAATCTTTCTTTCTTTTTTCTTTTTTCTTTTTAAAAAGGAAAAGTGAAAATTTACATGTTGCTTTCAAATTTTCCTTACTGAAAACTTTCTAAGCCTATGATCCTAAGCACATTTGCTTCTTTCCAACTTTCTTTGAAATCAAAGGGATTTACTTTCAAGTGAAATTCTTTAGGATTGTACATAAATATAATGCATTCTGAGAAACCATCAAAAGGATTTTTTAAAATGAAGCTACTGAATCAAGCATATGTTGTATTTCAAAACAGGAATTATTTTTATTTTTGTACTGGCCCATTGGATTCAGAAAGGGCCATTTTTAAAAGACCAGCAATTATAAAGAAAAATAATTTATTTTGCCCAAGCAAACTAGCAAATACTATGATGCACCTGTCTCGGGGAGTATTATAGTGGCGAGACTAGGACTTGGGAGATCTGAGTTCAAATACCCTCTCAGCTATGAAATACACTGGGTGAATCAGAGCCAGACACCATCAGTCATCCTAACCTACATTACAGGGTTGTTGTGAAGATAAAATGAGAGGTTAAAGAACCATGTGAAAAATAAATTATCTATTTACAATATTTATAAACTGCTTTTCAGGTGGACCTCATGAAGTGGTTTAAAAAAAGGTAAAGGGACCCCTGAACATTAGGTCCAGTCGTGGACGACTCTGGGGTTGCGGTGCTCATCTCGCTTTACTGGCCAAGGGAGCTGACGTACAGCTGCCGGGTCATGTGGCCAGCATGACTAAGCCGCTTCTGGTGAACCAGAGCAGTGCATGGAAACGCTGTTTACCTTCCCACCGGAGCGGTACCTATTTTTCTACTTGTACTTTGACGTGCTTTCGAACTGCTAGGTTGGCAGGAGCAGGGACTGAGCAACGGGAGCTCACCCTGTCGTGGGGATTCGAACTGCTGACCTTCTGATCGGCAAGTCCTAGGCTCTGTGGTTTAACCCACAGCGCCACCTGCATCCCTATGAAGTGGTTTACATAAGATTTAAATAAATGTAAATAGTCATATGATCAGATTTCAGAATGTTAGGCCTTCTGTTTTTCTATAATTAAGGTGTTTCATCTTCAACAAAGAAACCTCACTGGATAAGTCTCACTATACATTACAGAGGAACAGAGAATGGTGAACATGGTATCACTGTGATGAGTTGCCCCTTTGCTTTCACAATGTTTAGAGAGACACGTCCAAATCTCATTTACGGCTTCTCAAAGTTGTGGTATTCTACCCTTCCTCCAGATTAGTTTGCAGGACAAAAAGTGTGAGATTTATAGGACATTGATAAGTTTCACAGGAGATTGCTATTTATAGTGGCAGGTCTGTGTCTAATCATGTATTTTTCCATGCTTACATACATTCCGGATAGTTTAGGGGTAGGCTGCATAGCACAGTACCTAGAGGACATTTCTTTCCTCACCATAAAACTGCACTCCTCTATTCAAGAATTCAAAGGTGATAGTCTTGGTCCTTAGGATTGATTAACTAGGAGAAACCTCTAAACAAATAAATTCACATTATCACCAAGGAGAATATTTCTTTTACATATCAAACATGAGGAGGCTTAGATGCATTGGCTATTCCCACCTGGAGATTCTAGAGATGCCTCTATATCTAGAAAAGACAAAAGAAAGAAAAAGAAAACCTATGTTCTTCACTTTGAAGAGGGACACTACAAAAAATATTTTAAAATAGGTTCCTAACATGCCAGCTTTAAAGCAATCTCTTTGGTGCTACATTCTCTGCTTATCTCATTATTTATCTTTTTCATTGTCTTAATTTTGTTGATTTCTGGAGCCAGCCCTGCCACCAACACTATCAAAATGAGGACTTGCAGAAAACAGAATGAGGTTTCATACTTCTATGGGAGGTTTAAAAGCATGGAGGTGAAAGAGAGGGTGGCGGGGAGGGAATGAGTATCCACAATGTAAGATAACTTTCATTGCAGTTAAAAACAGTTTAGGCTCTAAATACAAGATGCATTTTATTGTTCATGCAGCTGTTCCAACAGATTGTGAATCAGGAAAATAAAAAGTATGATCGGACACTTTTTAAGCGAAATCCTGGTTCAATTATTCCTTAGTTAAGGGGATGTTATGCCACTAAAACCAAATTGTTGTGTGATAAAATAGCATGAACTGGCTGGAGAGATCAAAACAAAGCACTAGAAAGGACATAAAAGAGCTGGGCAGATAAAAGTAAACTGTAAATGATTTCTTTTTTAAGAGAGGGGGACAGAAGATAAGATTTATCAAGTGGAAAGGCAGTCATTTTGGTTTAATGGCATTTTGACATTAATTATGAACGGCAGGTCATCTGTTAGGCAGACGATGTACTTTCTTTGAGATTGAAAGCATGCTACTTTTCATCTTGTACATGGATCAGCAAGTGGAAGATTATGCCATTAAATGCGGGTGGAGGTGGGTAAGAATGAAAGTAGGACTGGTAGAGACAAAACTTTCATGGGGAAATTCGCCATACGGAGAAACGACTAATGATATCATAACTATGATTTCTATGATTCTATGATTCTATGATTCTAACTAATTTATGGAAGGACATGTGGATCCAGAATTGGCCTCCATAGTCACTTACGGACTCATTGTTAAAACCGTGTTTATGGAAGACAAGCTTAATCGGCTATGAGTGATCACCAAAGAAGAAGATAGTGCTTTGCAGGGGTGGACCTTGGTAATATGCCACCCTGTGTAAGGCCATTTGATGCCATCCCCTTAGCACTTGCTGCTCCAGCTTTAACCAGGCTTTGGGAAGGAGGTGCGAGACTCTGGCTTCTAGAGTCCTCCTACCTCCTTCCCAAAGCCCAATATGTGCTTACTCGGCTTTGGGAAGGAAGCAGGAGGATTCTAGAACTCTGTCAGACCCCTCACACCTCTTTCCTGAAGCCAGGCAAGCACTGGATTTGAGAAGGAATGCTTCTAAGCTGTACACCTGGCGCTTGCCCTGCCCTAAATGTGCCTCTGTGCTTTGAAAAATATTTTGGAGTGCTAGCTGGGAGGAAAGTTTGAGAACCATCAGGGTCAATATCATGCAACATGAACACATGAAGGAATCTACCTTAGACCAAATCTGTTGGTACATCTGGGTCAGTTCTGTCTACAGTGACTCGCAGTAGTTCTGGAGGGTATCAGGCAGGAATCTTTCCCAGCCCTACCTAGGACTCAGTCTAGGAGGCCAAAGAGGCTTACCTCTTTGTTGTTTTCACTTTTGCTCCTTTGTATTCGTATTTTCTTCTCTTCCATTGCTTGGCCTTTTGATCTTTGTAAAATAATAATAAAATCCTCATGAAAATTCATCAAACAATTTTTTTGGGTATGTGGTTATGACTAATATACAACTTTCTGCAAGCGATTTCCCCATATATAATGGATTTTTGTCCATTATTTTCATGAATAAATGATTGTTTTGAAATAAACACTTTCCTGTAATATATGCATGTTTGTATACTTTGTTTGGCTGGAGAACTGCACAAAAATGTTGAAGAGTGTCTGTATTGAAGAGTGGCTGTATATTGGCTTAAAAAGTATGAATTGGGTAGTATCTCTTGAAAATGCAAACAAAATCAAATTTCTACCCCTTCCTTCCATACATCCAGTGAAATAGGCCCTGGTCTGCAAAAACTTGTTTCACCATAAGCATGTTTCTCTTTGAGATGCTACTCCCCCCCCCCCCATACAAAGTGAGCAAACTGTCTGAGAGATGTACAGGGTGAGTCTTTTCAAAGAGGCCCCGTGGAACATGTGTACTCTGTATCCATGGGGCCTCTTTTAAATGACTCACCCTGTATGAAATGGTAAGTCACAGCTCAAATCCCTGAAACTGGCATTAGGTGGATGTGAAAAGAAAAAGGCTTCTTATCACCACATTTTGAAACGCATATTTGGATTTATCCAGACTTCTCCCTTACTCTCTCTTACCCTTCTTGAGAACACATTATGTATATATATGTACATAATTTGAATTCTGTCAGTATTTAATTGTATTTTAATGATTTATTTTTCTATGTTTTTAGTGATTCTTGTTTCATCTGTAAGCTGCCTTGAGCCCCATCGGTGAAAAAGGCAAGGCCTAAATAAATATATAACAACAACAACAACAACAACTTTTCACTTTTTAGCCCTCTGCATGTTCAGCACAGGTCCGGGGGGGGGGGGAGAGTCAGCTGTAGTTGCGTAGGCTCCTCTTTGTCATTTGAACCCCACATTTTTCAGGGGTCCTAGCCGCATGAAGGAGCAACCTATGGAAGGAGGTGGGGTCTTGCTCCCTCTCCACACCTTAGCTGTCTGCGCATGTAGAGCTAAGAACTGAATCGGGCTTTGGTAGTCTGAACATGTGCTAATTGCAAAGGAGTGCACCTTCAGACATTTAAGTTGAGCAGGGGAAATAATTTTATGACACTGTATGCAATTCTGATTGTCTTCTCAAGGCACTAGTCAAATGCCTATTATAGTTATGGCGGTTAATTCAACAGTATTTTCTGCCAAGCATCTTTTCCATCACTGGATACAGAAAGGGCCATTTTCTAAAGGCTAGCAAATATTAGAAAAAATAAATGATTTTGCCCAAACCAAAACAACCACCAACTAGCCAATATAATGATTGCCCCTAGTATTACCTTTATATCAAATGACAAGTACTGAATTTTAGGACATCTATATTGTGTATGTATGCAGGCATACAGCAGGAGGTGGGTTAGCTTCATGCCCGTCTGTACTCCTTACTTTTATTAAAGTTCCTGTAGAAAATGGTCCCCTCAGCTTCTTTATATTCTTTGAGGTAAACCTTTGTGTATATTGAGAAAATAGGTCATTTGGATTCCTACCAGGCATGACAGTTTTGGAATAATCTGTCAAAAACTCACTTAACAGTTACAATTCACTTTCGAAAGCAAGGGAATAGAAAGAAACCCCGACTGTAACAACAAACAAAAAAACAGAGTGATTTTCTTTGCTTTCTCCCCTGAGCTGTGAGCAGAATACAAGTGCACATCGCAGGATGCTGCACAGAACAGTCTATTTAGGATGAAGTTTTGAACTGACCCTTTGGAACACAGGGGATCATCTTTCCACTTAAGCTTTGCTGACAGGCAACTGTAGGAATCTCTATTCCACAATCTCCCTCACCCCAAAAGGTGTGTTAATTCCCCTTCCCTCTTTACTGCAGATTAAACTAAAAGTGTTCTTAAATGAGTTGTAAAAATGCAGTGGCAAAATAATTTGCATTCCCAAGGGCCCATCTCAACTAACCATCAAAATATCCACACACTCCACACTTGAATTCGTTAGAATTCACATTAGAGCCATAGGGACCCTACAGGGTTCAGTTGGTAATGGGTCTGTTGTGGGGAATCTCTTAGTTCTTTTTACAAGGCACCACTAGATGTTAACTGTACACTGTATAGTGGAAATTCTCCCTTTACCAAGATCTTTTTCTAAATATGTCACAAGATGTGAAAAATGGTTTTTATATAGTGGCCTAACTGTATTTACATGAATTGTGATACCTTTCTCCCCCAAGAAACCTTGCTTAACTAACATTCCGGACCTGTGGTCTAAATCCAACACAGAATTAGGTTATCAACAAATGCATGCCTTCATGCAGGTCGCATGTGAATGCTAAGTTAAACCATGGTTTAGCATGAACAAGCAATCATGGCGATTCCTGGAGCCAAAATCATGGCTGCTACACACTTCCCCCAATTCTGCTGCTTCAATACTGCCTGTTTGGCTTAGCATTGTGTCAGAATCATAAGCGGCAAATAAAGAACCAGCTTAGAATTCATGGTTCATCTGGAATGAGACAAACCACGATCTTCTTTCTGCTTCTCCTTTTGTTACCTTCTGTGACTTGGAAGGTGTCTGTATGAAGCAAGCATCCTTTGAGAGCCTCTTTGAAAACATGGATGAAAACTTCAAGTATATATGAATCTCTCTTCTGCCAAAAATTGCAACAAAAAGGGGTGGGAACTAGCACACTTGTCCCCATTGCCCTTCTTCACGTGATAACTTCTGCATTTTTGTTATGCCTGAATGGGTTTCTAGAGTTTCAAATATATGAAGAGGCAAGAAATAATGGCACATCTTTCTTTTGAAACTTTCAGAGTGCTGCAGACTTGTTTCTTGCTGCATTTACCTGTTCCCATTTTACACAAAATTCACCTGCCCTTGGTAGTTTTTTCTTAAAGCAAAAATACCCCAAAACATCAATCAAGTTGAATATTACCTCTTTAGTACATAGTTGCTGATGTTTGAACTGCAAAGACAAATGTTTTTATGCTTTGGGTTCTTTGTTTTTATGACTGCTATGGTTGATGGTTTTCTGTCTTAAGGCTAACTGCTAATATAATAAAATTGAATTATATTGAAATGAAGGTTATGGTAAAGCATTTTGGCTGGTATTCTAAGTGACAGAGGCTACATTTTATGAGTTTTGTGAGCTATTATATGGAATCTCTCTTTCCCCTGTCTCCATGTCATGGAAGCCATAGAGACTGAATTTATTTATTTATTTTTAAAGGGGAAAGAAATGGTTGGAGCAGAAGATTACTTCTTGAACACATTGGAGTCAAAAAGCAAATTTGGCTTAAGATGCTGTGTAGGAAACAGAATCTTATATAGCCTGATTACTTATTTCCTAAGAAACACTGTGAGTGGAGAGCAATAGCCCTAGCGCAGCAGCTATCAACAATGGAAGAAATGGGACAGAGTTTTGCCCTACTGTAAGAACCCAGGAAAGAACCACAGCAATCTTGGAAGTTTTCAATCTCACCAGCATAATGGAGAGCTACTTTGGCTGATTCTATATAATTTTGCAGCGTGCATGTTCCATTGATTTACCACTTTAAAATTGTTTTCTCAAGTTCTAAAGAAGGCATCTTTCCAAATTTCATTCCATTGTTGTTCATCTAGAATTTCCTCAAAATCCTTTTCCCATCTAGTTTTCAGTGTATTAAGTGAGTGCAAATCCAAAGGAACTGTTATTGTACTGTTTTCTGTGGATTGTTCGTATGTACATCACTTAGAAATGAAAATAATTAAGCTGTATATAAATGTCATAAATAAAATAATAATAACCCACCCCATAGTGATTAAATCCCTCTTCAAGAGGCCTCATAAGAAATTATTCATAAATGATATTAATTACTACTACTGTACTATTTTTGAAGTGGTTCCATTCACACTTGTTAGATGGGCGGGGTATAAATAATAAATTATTATTATTATTATTATTATTATTATTATTATTATTATTATTGTTATTATTGTCTTGTCCCTGTGGTCTCCTCTGAACTCTATTCAGTAAAACACTAGAGCTGTACTCAAGATAGATGGGGATGAGAACTGTTAGCCCTTCACAGGGTACCTTGACAATCCTCAGAGCCTCTCCAAAGACGCAACACTAATGCATCACTCTGTCCTTAAATTATGAGTACAAATGATTTCATTTTGCTGCCTTGTTGGACCTTGGCCAGTCAAGGGGACTCCACCTGACCACCATTTACCATATACATACACATCCCATTGTTCAGATTCAGTTGGCTTGATCTTCCCTAGCCATGTGCACAGGAGAATAAATTAGGTTGCCAAATCATTAGGCATTTTGAGTAATTTCTGAGAAAGCAGTGGGCAAAGGCAAATGGCTGTAACCCACCTGCCATGCTTAGGATAGCACTAAAGTTGCATTGGTGCAAATGAATGCTACTATTTCTACAATTCTTTTATATTTTGTATTACAGACAATTTGGTGCTTGTCATTATATGCCTAAGTATGACCACAGGAACATCACTGTCTACATAAATTCACAGGGAGCCATTAGATTTTACTAGGTGAGAAAGTATACTTTTGCAAAGGCCAGTAACATGACTTTACATTTTCCTGCTCATTATTTGCAGTCTACAGTATCATTAGTTATGCAATTTGGCATGTCTCCACTTATTATTTCTGCAGATTTAGCACCTGCTTGCAGGGAGTCTTTTTTTAATTTTAAAAAAGCAGTATTAAGAAGTGACAGGAAAAATGAGCTGTGCAAGAATAGCTATGGAGTAACAACAACAGAAAGACAAATTTTCAAATCTGGCAGATTACTACCAGAATATTTTAACTGCAATGATGGTAAACATTTTGTTTTTGAAGAAAGTGGGATGCAATTAATAGATAAACTTTAGGCACATTTCTCCCCATTCTCACTTGGATTATTTGAAATATTTTACCAGACTGATAGCTGTCATGCTACCTAGCAGGGATATGAATCAGTGGTGTCATCAGGGGAGGAGGGAAAGAGTAGACTTTCACAAGCACCTGTTTTCATTGTGGTCACATTGGGTCCTAGTCAACTCTGAACATTCCACCCCCACCCTGCTTAGGTGGCGAGCCAATTTGGGCTCGCCCGCAGAGGCTGATGGACCCTGATAGATTCCATCAAGCCTTGCGGGACCTTTCTCCCCCTGGCGACTCATTGACTGAGCTTGTTGAGGGCTGGAATACCCAGCTCCTGGCAGCCATCGATGAGATCGCACCTAAGCGCCCTCTGCGACCCCGCAGAAACCGGGCTCCCTGGTTTACCGAGCAGCTCCGGAAAATGAAGCAGGACCTCAGACGGCTAGAGCGAGTATGGCGGGGTGCCTGTGACGGAGCTTCAAGAACATCTTATAGGGTTTTTATGAAAACCTATGAGATGGCAGTGAAGGCCGCTAAGAAGTCCTACTTCTCAGCCTCCATTGCATCTGCTAGCTCTCACCCGGCACAATTATTTAGTATAATTCAGTCTTTAACGTCCCTGGAAGGACATCCAAATTTAAATAACAATTTGACACACAGCTGTGAGGCATTTGCGAGCTTTTTTGCAGAGAAGGTCCTGTTGCTCCGCCATGACCTCCCTGCCAATTTGGATACAATAAAGGAACTGGAGGCCCCTCGACTGTCCTCGGGTCCAGTATTGGACCACTTTGACAAGATATCCCCAGCCGATGTGGACAGACTCCTCCGAGCTAGAAAGCCCACCACTTGTCCTCTTGACCCGTGCCCGTCTTGGTTGATTAGAGTGTGTCCAGACGAGGTGCGGGCCCCCTGGGGGATATTATCAATTTGTCCCTTGGCACCGGGACATTCCCAGGGGAACTGAAGGAGGCAGTGGTGCGCCCGCTCTTAAAGAAAACATCATTAGATCCCTTAGATCTATCCAATTACTGCCCAGTTTCGAATCTTCCATTCCTGGGTAAGGTGATTGAGAGAGCGGTTGCTGAACAGCTTGGTAGGTTTCTGGATGAAACATCGGCTCTGCATCCATTCCAGTCCAGCTTCCGCACTGGTCATGGGACCGAGACGGCTCTGGTCACCCTAACAGATGATCTCTGCAGGCATCTGGATCAAGGTGGGTCAGGGCTGCTGATTCTTCTAGACCTGTCAGCAGCCTTCAACATGGTCGATCACGAACTCCTGGACCACCACCTTGCCGACGTGGGGATCCAGGGTACAGTCCTTCAATGGCTGTGCTCGTTTCTCTCTGGTTGGGGACAGAGGGTGGCGCTTGGGGGGGAATTGTTATCCTGCCACTCCTTGGTGTGTGGAGTGCCTCAGGGTGCGATACTCTCCCCGATGCTTTTTAACATCTTTATGCGCCCCCTCGCCCAGCTTGTCCGGAGTTTTGGGCTGGGCTGCCATCAGTATGCTGATGACACCCAACTCTATCTGTTGATGGATGGCCATCCTGACTCGGCCCCAAACACACTGATCAGATGCTTGGAAGTTGTGGCTGGATGGTTACATGGGAGCCGGTTGAAGTTAAATCCTTCGAAGACAGAGGTCCTCTGCCTGGGACGGGATGATATGGGATTGAGGGGGCAACTCCCATCTCTTGCAGGGGTGCAATTAGTGCCAGCACCATCTGTTAAGAGTTTGGGTGTAATCTTCGACACCTCCCTCTCCATGGAGGCGCAGATTGGAGCTATAACAAAGGCGGCATTTTTTCATCTCCGCCAAGCTAAGCAGTTGGCTCCTTACCTCTCTTGCTCTGACCTAGCCACTGTGATCCACGCGACGGTCACCTCCAGACTGGATTATTGTAACTCGCTCTATGTGGGGCTGCCCTTGAGACTGACCCAGAAACTCCAGTGGGTGCAGAATGCCGCGGCGAGACTCCTTACGGGGTCTTCGCTGCGAGATCACATTCATCCGGTGCTATACCAGCTGCACTGGCTCCCGGTGGAGTACAGGATCAGGTTTAAGGTGCTGGTTTTAACCTTCAAAGCCCTATATGGCATAGGACCCTCGTACCTACGGGACCGCCTCTCCTGGTATGCCCCACAGAGGAACTTACAGTCTTCAAATAAAAACATCTTGAAGGTCCCAGGCCACAGAGAGGTTAGGCTGGCCTCAGCTAGAGCCAGGGCCTTTTCGGCTGCGGCTCCAACCTGGTGGAATGCTCTGTCACAAGAGACAAGGGCCCTGCAGGACTTGACATCCTTCCGCAGGGCCTGCAAGACAGAGCTGTTCCACCAGGCCTTTGGTCAGGGCGCAGCCTGACTCCCTCCTCTGGCAATCTTTACAGAACTTTAGTTTATGGTTGCCATCAATTTTGATTTTAATTAATTTTTATAATGTTGTACTATTTTAGTGTTGTTAGCCGCCCTGAGCCCGGCTTCGGCTGGGGAGGGCGGGATATAAATAAAATTTTTTATTATTATTATTATTATTATTATTAACTGATTGTATGCAGAAAAATGGGTTATATTGGGTGGTATTCAACTGAGTTTTACTTAGAATGTACACACATTTGAATGCTGGATGATCTTAGCTGCAGGTTCTGTTCCAATCCCCTATGTGATTAACCGAAGATGTGCATAGAACGCTGTCTGAGTGCAACTACTGTGTAAGTACATAAGCTTTTTTGGGGGAATGATTGGAAACTCCACACAGGGCAAGGTACCCAACAAAGCCTGCATATATTAAGGATGGGGGAGAAATTCAGTTTACATTTAAAAGTGAACCTACCTAATTTGCATTTCTGGACACAATATGTGAACTGAAAGTCAGCCACAATTTTTGAAATCTGCACATCTCTGAATTGCACAATGCAGTTCTCCACGGAAGTGCATATACAAGGGTGAAGTGTGCATATACAGTATATAACATAAAATCACATAAAAATGGATTATATTATGCAAAAAATGATTTGCAAAAATGTGCACATTTAGGGAAACATATATAGAGATAAATGTGTATATTAGGAGAAATCAGTACTCTAATGGTGGTGAATGTTCATGAAGCCCTTAAAAAAAAAGGACTTTCAAACTAATGTGGAAATGTGGAGAACAGAACTATAGACTGGATAAATGAGAGAACCCCAAAGTGACAGATTCACTCATCCCTAGAAAGAAGTTACAGCTCTTGTTTTCCACCACTCAGGCACTTTAAACTAGCCATACTTAAGTTAAAAGTGTAAGTTGAAATGACCCGATTCAGGGTAGTGAACATTTTTTAGCTGCTTTCAAATTCAAGAATCTAGGAGCAGGATTTCCATTCAGTTCTGAATTATCCTAATGGGAAAATATCAGTAGGGCTTGAAAAAAAAGAGATATTATAGCATACTTCTTAAGTGTGCTGTTTCTACTTGACATTTCAATAGTGTTAATGTTTTGGGATTCTTCATTCCAACCCAGCTCAAAATAATTAAAAACTATAGTCCCAAGTACAGTTTTAGAGATGACCCCTATTTGTACTCACTACATGTTGCCTTTACATTTTTGCACCAGACCCACTAAAACTGAGCACTGGCATTTGAGAAGTATTAATGGAGTAACTTTGTGATGAAAACAGTATAATGGAAAAATGAACTTGCTAAATTAATGCTTGATTACAGCACTGCGTAGAGAGTGATTGGAAGGCATTGCAATTTTAATTTTGCCAAACTACAGATGAACATTAATAATATACCTATGTAATTGGATGTGTTTCCTTAATCAGAGGAAGCAGCATGAATAGCTCAGTAAAGCAGTTTTGATCTGGAACCTCAGAAAATGGAAAATAACTATGGAATTCAAGAACCAACAATGCAATCAATACTGCAGAATTAATGAAAAGTGCATCCAATAATATGAGCTGGTGTTTTCAAGAATTGTAAGTTACAGGTTTCCAAAGCAGTTGCAATATGTGATCCATAAGAGCAGCAAAATAACCAGATGATGTTGGTGGGATAAAACCAGGCCAAATCTTTATTGATAGCAACTGGCAGGGTAAGGGTTGGCATGGCATTGGGGTCAGTATGATTCCACAAGCTCCACATTAATAGAATGTATCCACTGGGTTTGGATCCCCCCCAAACCTGTTCCATGGGAGTCGACCATTGTTGAATCTTGCCAGGGTGCAAGTCAAGCAAGTCAAGGTCTCACTGGGGGGACCTGGGTGCAGATTCCCTCCAAGCTTGGGCTGTGGTTAACCCTCCGCACAGGCCCCTTATGGGACCCCTTTATGCTATATTGATCCTGCCCAATGCCATTTGCACCCTCAACAAATGACCTTCTTCCGCCTAACAAAGGAAGGTCATGATTCACTAAGGGAAAGGTGGAAAAAATCTAACCAAGTGCCAAAAAGGCTGAGAGAAAAATATTACTTTCCGGCCCTGTTAATCAGTGATGCAAAATTGCTCCAACTCGAGGGTGGGCAGGTGGGAAGCTCTCAAGGCAACATGGCCCTGAGCTCCAGGAGAAGCAGCCTTATATAGGCTTTTCACTCCCCTTTGCAAGGGCTCATGGGACAGCTTCTCCCCATAAGCTCACAACACAAGTTACTGGGCAAAGCCTTGGCCAGGAAAAAAAATGTATCTATGGGCCACAGCACCACTGGGCAAAGGCATCTTGTGCTAACTGAGCATGGAACTAGGCTTTCCTTGAAACTTACAAAACACAATGCATCTATAGAAGCCATGGCTTAGCACAGCGGCAGTGTAGCAGCAGGAGGACAAGAGGAGAAGCAAAGCAGCCATTTTCTGCATGCTTGTGTGTTTCTGCTAAGCCATGGTTTGGCTTCCCATTACATGCAAACTGAGTCAATGTCTACATCCTTTGTCACATTCCCTTTACCTTATCTGCATCATGTCTAAATAGTCCTCCCAAACCTATGAATCAGTTATTGTTATTTCGTTGGGAAAATAGTGATGGCTATCACTATTGCTGCTGCTGCTGCTGCTGCTGCTGTTTTTATTTGTTCATTTTATCATTTGATGTTGCTATTTCTTTTCTTTCCCCCTCCTCTTTTATTGCATCACACCCTGGGATCAGAATGCAGGATGGGTGGAAAACATTTTAAAATCAATTAAAAGTAAATAAATGAAGTATGCAAAATACTTCAGGATATATAGTGATATCATTTGCACCCAAAAGACTGAAACTGCCTAAGTGAAACTGAATTCAATATGCCCTGAGTTGCTAAAATTATTTATTTCCATGATGTGATTCAAATGCTAGCATTTGTGTGTAATATGCAATAAGAGGGGCATATTGCTAATCTTGGGTTTCAGTCCAAATGCTTTGTTTTCCTGTGTAGTGTGAAAGAAATCATAAGTGACACTAAGCTGGCCTGCCCTAGGTCCAAAGGAATTGTGTTGAGAATGAGACAGCACAGCCAGGGATGTTTATCTGGCAGGTATGTCTTCACAACCTTTGCAATTCTCCAAATGCTGGAATGGCTCTTAAATGCCAGCTGGGAGTAAATTAAGGTGGATGCATTCCCTGAACCCTGGGCTGTAGGAATACAAAAGTGGCTGAAGTGGCTTCATGCCAACTCCCCATTCTGTGGTGCTGAATCAAATATAGCTCATCAGGATCTGAGAATCTGAGCCAATGTTTTCAGAAGGCAATTATAAGCAGAATTAACATATTATGAGCGATGTTTTCTGAATCTCACATCAGTGCTTATTGGAGTTTTGTGGGTTTGCCAACTAAGCCACCCATCAACCTTCATATAAGCGCTGCCTTTGGCTGTTCAGAAGGCCTGTTTGTGTGCAAATTTATCTAGACCACAACCATTGTGGGAGTACATGATGGGGATTCATTTCCGTGCCCAGGTGCAGTCCCCACCCCCTGGGAGCCAAACCCCAGCTAAGGAAAACACATGACAACATCTATGGGATTAAAATGGCCACAACTTTATTACATTTCAGATGTAGGAAACCTTGGCTTAGGCGCTGGGCATGTATCCCTCTCAGCCCCCTGCTGGAGGTCTGAGGCTAGATAGGGTCAGTCAGGAATTTAGGCACACTGCAAAAACATATGTTTACTCAGCTGGCCCCCTTTTCCCACATAGCTGAGGGGAGTATTTTGACCCACCACTGTGCGCTTGTGGCTAGAGACTCCCCTCAAGACCCTTTTAACAGGTAAATCTGAGATCACTGCCGCAGAAGGGGTGAATCACCACATCACCCCCTCACTGAATATTGGATTCTGCCCAAGGCTTAAAACTGCCACCTACTACTGAAACCTATCCTCAGATGCCCGCCAACCATTCCACGAGTCCCTGTTTCACATCCGACAACCAATGTTCATTCCACAGTGGTGTCAGGTGTACATTTTTATTACCAAAAGTCATGAGAGGGAAACATGAATAGGCAACAATTGTCTCGAGATACATACCCATATCACCTTTCAGCTTGTTCACAGAAATGTAAGTTTATTGAGCAAAGATGCTAAGGCTTAGTAAAGTACCATAATAAAGGTTTCTTATAGCAATGATCAACACAGAAGTACCAAGAAGTCCAGCATTATTATCATCATTAGTAATAGTGGTAATTATTACATTATTATCCACCCTTAACCAGCAGGTCTGAGAGTGAGTTACAACCATTTAAAATCCACAATTAAAAACAGTTTAAAAATATTACAGTCACAAAAATACACACAAAAATAGGCTGGATCTTCCATATGATAGAGAGGCATTTTCTATGACTGGTCTGTTCATAGATGCGGGTAAAACTTACTACATGTAGTCTTATTAGCTACAGGAACTTGTATTGTCAAAGAAGAAGCAAGCATTAGGACCTCTGAAATGCACCGGGGGAAAATGTGGGGCACTGAGCCATTATGCTTATTTGCCTGAAATATTAATTAATTAATTAATTAATTAACATTTCCTTTATAATCTGTAAATATTTGAGTTATCAAATCTTTTCATTGTGTAAAATGTTTTAGATAAGGAATTTTGAAAATTGATTATCATCAATTATTTATGTTTTTGCTATTATCTCTTAATTTATACGCACAAAACTTGGAGATGTATAATTCCTGCATGAGTATCATATTTTGTATAAAATGATCAAGGTGAAAGAGTCAGTTTTCTGTGCCTGCTTTCTTTAAGTTTCCACCACTCTGTTGTTTTTCCTTATGTTTTACAATGAAAAAGCTCGCTAATAGTTTTGGGTGCTAAACCGTAAAGAACAGATGCTCCCACACATATATCTTTTCTTTTTTCTTTTTTCTTTTTACTCCGGAGACCATTTTCATCAGAGAAAAATGACCTTTGGTATTGTCAAGCAAAACTTAGAACATTCTCACTGGGATCATTTAGAGCTGGTTACCCAATAATTGGTTTCATTGCTGAGTAACCAGTGCTGTGTGCAATGGATAAGCTGTAATAAATATCGGGTTCTCTTTCTTCAACAGAAATAATCCTGCAGCCCAATCACAGCGGTTTCCTCCTCTTTTTCTGGTGTGACTACAAGGAGGAGATTGCAAGCACCCACTTCTATAGTAACCACAAAACCAGTGTGCTGTAGTGGTTAGACATGGGAAACAGAGTTCAAATACCCACTTGGCCACAGAGCCCACTAGGTGACATTAGGGCATTCTAGGGTGTCAGACTAACCTACATCACCGGGCTGTTGTGGGGCTTAAATCTGGAGGGGGGGAAACCATGTATGCCAACTTGAGCTTAATGGAGGAAAGGTGGGATAGATATGTAATAGTGATGATTATGTCCAAAGTTCTAGTTAATTTTAACTAGATGTGGGGAACATTTTTATTTAACCTTGAGGGCAACATTCTATCATCGGCAACCATTGGAGGGCCACATGACAGGGGTTGGTAGACCCATGGTCAAAAGGAGGCTACATTCCAGCCATACAATATCTAGGTTTCCATCATCATCATCTAGGTAAATAAGAGGCCTTTCTACAGTTCAAAGTTACATTCAAGCCAGAAAAAGCACTCCCAGAGGTTGTGGAGTAAAATCTGGGGAGGGTGATGAGCTGGGCAGAGAAGCTTAGTGGGCTGCACTTTGTGGGCTTGAGGTTGCCCACTCCTGGTTTGAACTATAGTTTGAGGATAAGCTAGAATAAACATGGCTTGATCTTGGTTTATTTAAGTAAACCATGGTTTAGACTTACATTTGGATGTAATGAGGTTGCTTGGTTATGTAAAACAAGTAGTGGATGCTTCTGGTTTCCTCCTTGTTACTCTGATATAGGAGGAAAGGGGAGTGGGAGCATGTGAGCCCGATGCTCATGCACATAATGCTAAACTATGGTTTAGCATTACGTTCAAAAAGAGTCATTCTGGGAATGCTGTATTGCAGCCACATCCTTTGGTGTCATTGCCTAGGTTCGAGGTGTAAGCATATTTTAGTTTCTTAGTTTTAGCTTTTCAGTCACCGATACATATTATTTCAGTCATCTATAAATAATATTTCAACTGACAATTGTTGAGAGTTTAATGTAAAGCTTACTATAATTCACTTCAGCATGTTTTGAATTTTAATATGCAGCTTAAAACAGTTTATATAGCACGTCAAACAATGCTTGTATTTATACAACTGAATAGAATGTGTTAATTCCTCAGGAATGAAAAGAGGGGGAAATTGTATAATTATAATTTTATTTTTCAGTTAAAATGTACTTTACAGACATTACAGAAATCAGCACTACAAACATTAGATTCCCCAAAGCCAGCAAAATGTTGTTGAATACAGCAGCATTTTGCACTTTCTACATTTAGAATAAATTTAAAAAGTGAACATGCTTTATCTTCAGTCTGGATTCCTTATTGATTCTTTAAGTGGCTTTCTAACTAAACCTGGAAAACTAAATAATTATCTATTATGTTTGGGAATGAACTGAAGATCAACATTTCTAAAAGAGGAGTTAAAGTAATTAAAGTTTGTTGTAACCCAACAGCCATTTTCTGTATTAGTATTGATCCTGTATCCTACATGCCTTTTATAGAAGAGGTTGTTATCACAGAAATTGTTGAGATGAGCACCCACTTCTCACTTTCATAACAAAGAATAGCACAATTTTTTCCAGATGTGATAACTATATCACCACAACATTTGTGTAGTTGTTATGAATATATCACCCTCTTCTTTTCCGTCCTCAGTGTACAGTCTAATTCCATACTTTAATTTATATTTTAAGATGAAGTGAGTATGCAATAAGCAGTGTCTTCATCAATGGCTTGACACTATTGTGGTATAAACCATTCCACAACAGAGAATGGATCAGTTTCAAAATAAATGGTGTGCCATGGGAGAATCTCAAACTAACACAGTTTTTTCCCATACTGCCCACACCATAGTCCTCATCAGATGTTCAGACAACTTGTTTAATTAACACATGAGGGAGCAACAGTAATGATCATTACCACTCTGCTGAGCTTCCAGCTTGTGGACTATGGCTGTCTTAAAAAAGGAGAGGCTCCTTTAAAATCAGGATGCTACATTATGCAGGGTAGATGGGGCTCATCAATCTGAGAAGGTAGCCCATCTAGGAGAAGGAAAACTCTAATCCTAAACCTTTGCTGCCTTGTGGGATATATTCAGAAGAAGAAAAGGCTAAGAAGTAAACCCTACACAAATCCAGAGTGGAGTCCCTAAGGTGGTTGGATGATGCCTTGTATGCTTCCTTCCAGCAACTCCTACAGCCAAGTTGGCACCAAACATATTGCTCTGCTTTCCTTTGGATCACATCAGCAAGTCTGAGAGACGGGTCATGTCCAGCTCCAGGCTGATAGAGTAGTTTTACCTCAAGGGTGGCCTCTATCCCACCCCAGAGCCCACAGAGTAAGCCTCAGGGCCAGCCCAACACCCTGAAAGGTGGCTAAACATAATGCCCCTCACCTATGTCACAAGTGACCAAACCAGGTGAACCTAATTAACAACAACGAAGCCATCAGCCAGCTATTCGGTATGGAGTATGTGCAAAAACTCAGTACTGAAGCAACCAACAAATCACCCTGAGAGACAGGGTGGGAGGGCAGATGCTGCTGCTGTGATAGGTGGCTGCCCAACCCTTATAAAGGGCAGCCCAGCCCAACCCAGCCCAGCCCTCCATGAACCAAGTATGCATGTGACACAAGAGCATCATCTGGGTTTTCTCTCTCAGGTGACAAGCCACAAATGTGTCCCTCTGACCAGTACCAAGGTGGACCAGGCAGCAGGTTGGGCCTTAGATTTAGAGAGCATGCTAGTGAAATTTCCCCTTTTACAAAAAGTAAAAACCTGTTTGATTTCAAGAATCCTGTAAAAGACAATTGCAGAAAACCATAATACACCATTCTAAAGAGGTACACCCCTTATATTGGAGAAATAATATTCTGTGTGAAGTCAAATGAATTTAAATGGACTGGCTTGTGAAAATAAGCAGATAAAAAGCTAAAATATGACTTACACATATGACATTCTCTAACTGAGGGTTTCTGTTTGGCAGTTATTAACAGATTATCTATAACATTCTAGCACTAAAACTTTTGTCTTTACTTACTTCTCATATATTATAATAATAAGAGCTGAGAGTTTCTTATGTAGATATAGCCCTGACCAATTTTTCAGTGTGACAAACTTACTTCAGATCTAATATTGCTTATATTGTTCCACATCCTATTTAATCAATCTCTGTTGTTCAAACTGGTGCAAAAACAGATTGTCTTTAATCTGCAGGTTCAACTGCACATGGCTGGTTAGAAGCTGAATGGTTACAGTAGCCTCAGATGTTTGTAGAAAGGTCTTTATTGCAGTCTCAGGAAAATCTGGACCAGAAAAACAGTGAGGGATAGTGGAATAATAAAGGGGAGAAGTGCATGAATTATGCATTGGAAAATTGACAGGAAAATATCTTGAATAATTTATCTGCTGAATAATGTTTGACCACCTACAGTGCTAGTCAAATAAGGAGGAAAATTAATGCACAAATTATTTATTTCACAACTCAGTGGAAAAGGCTCATTAGATGTCTTAGTATGCATCTACATAAATGCTATACATCTGTCTTCAGATATAGCTATGGAGTCCACATAAGACTCTGGAGGCATAAAGAGGCATCTCATACAAAATCCATTTAGATTGTTTTCTGTTCTTTTCAAGATCCTGCTATGATAGCCGCATTTTGTTCACCCTACTGCATATTGGATACAGGTGGTTGCAAGTCAGCTACAGACAACCCATTTATTTATTTAGTATGTATATTTATATCACACTCTTTCTGCAAGGGCCTTCAGGGATCCTTCCTTTCCCTCCCCCCATTTTTGCCACATCACTGCTATGTGAGATGGGTGAAGCTGACAGAAACAGACTAGTTCAAGGTCACCCAATAAGCATCTTGACTCAGCAGGCATTTGAACCTAAATCTCTCCAGCACACTGCCCATTACACCAACACACTGCCATTACATCACCACTACAAAAAAGTACCAATAGTTAAAATTTAAAAATATTCTATCCAAAAGACATTTTTAATGCTGGGGGCGGAGGGGAATAAGAAGCTAGAAAAATAAGATTATTCACTTATAGCTCTGTGTGCAAATAATAGCATGTGTCATCACTATAATGGATTGTGCCTCCAGCATTCACTCCTAGTAGACACTCCCTTGGGATTTCAACAATGCAATGTAAAGCTGAGAGAAACATGGATGGCTGGGATTTTAGACATAAGATGTTACACTGTGCAGCTTCTCACCCTGCCTTGAAATATCGTGCCAAGGAGCCAGCATGGGTGGGGAAGCTAACTTCCAGATGGGAATGTGTTTGACACTAAAGCTCTCATCCCAAGCATATTTATTTGGAAACAAGTTCCACTGAAATCATTGCAACTTGAAGATTCAGTGTCAGGGAGTGGCAGGCCTCTGATGAGTTTGTGGCAGAGATAAGGGAGCCAGAGACTGACCAGGGGAAGGGGCCAGCAAATTTATGGGGTTAGGTGCCACCATGAGGCAATAGCCAGGGCGGGGAGAGAGGGGTCGGAGCAGCCAGAGGTGCTTAAGTACACATGTATCAATCTGTCCAGCATGGGGTTCAAACCTGTACCAACTCACATTGGAAACCCCAGTGCTTTTTTTCTGGGGGGACGGAGGGGTACGCATACCCCTAAACATTTTCTGAATCAAATGAAACTCACTGGGACATGCACAGACTTGGCAACTGTCCCATTTTAGGCTGGACATCCTGAATTTACATCCCAGCATCTGTTTCAATCCAGGAATGTCCCATATTTTGGTCTGGTGCTCTGGCACAAGTGCCAGACCAAAAGATGCTCACACTGGCAATTGGTGATCACTAGAACACCAGACGAAAGCAGAGAGAGTGGGCAAGTGACAAAAGCATATGGGGAGGGCAAGGGGTGAGAGAGGATGTGGTGGGTGAGGTGTGGCAGGCCAAGATGGCCTGGGTGGGTTGCAGGCTGGCTGGCACTGGCGCCATGACAGTGGTGTCATCCCACATTTTGGTTAGAAAATGTTGGAGGGTATGCATGTATACTTTATTAATATTCTATATCCCAACAATATTGGCAAAATCATATGTGTCTGTAAAATTCATAGGAATGGTGTGACTTTCTGAGTTGTGCTGATATATTCATGTAGGCATAGGCCTTGGTGTAATCTGCAGGTTAGGCACTTTGGAATATGATAGGCTAAGCCACTCTAATTTAAAATGTCATTGTATTGAGATAAACACCAATGAGGTCAATGGATCAGCTCCTCTAAGGAAACATAATCAGGTGGTATCAGGAGGCAGGTTAACATGAACATAGAGGTGAAATAGATATACTAACATGTGGAATCAGATGCTCTTGTGGCATCAGTAGGTTGACCATTTAACTTCATGTACCCAGGCCTCAAAAGGTTAGAAATCTTGACCATTGTCAAAGCTCCCATTGACTTTAGTTGTCCTTATTTGTATTTGGTTGACTTATAAAATCAAGGAAAAATTAATTCTTGCAGAGGAAGAAACAAAAGGTGACATTCCTTCTTGATTAAATACTGCAGCCCTTTCAAAATTGATGCAAATGAGGAAACAGTTACAGCTGACAAAGCAATCTGCTAAAGTGGTCTGAGCATCCATTTAAAATGATATACCTGGAGAAAAATGAAGTCAGGAATTTAATGTTTATGAAGGTGATCACCAGTTTCATGAATGTTGGCAATGGAAAGTTGCCAGATGCTCTTTTATTTTTAAGGAGAGCAGCATCCTTCAAAGTTTTACATAGTCCAGATCACAGCATGAAGTCCTTGTATAATAAAAGTCCCTTTTCCTATCATGTCTGGTATGGCCTTCTTTTTAAAACCAATTCAGGCATGTCACTAAGTGTATTCCTGTGAGCAAGGGACATCATGGAGATATGTCTGCCTTCTGCTTAAAGAACATTCACTTGATGATAAAAATATATGGGAGGAGCTATGTGCAATGCGCATTGTAGAGAACTTTTGATAAATTTCAATTCTAAAAGTGTGGCTATAAAGACTCATATCCAACTAAGCCATCTTCAGAGCAGACTCACTGAAATAAATAGACTTAAATTGCATTACTCCATGTAGGTCTTTTATGAGCATCACTAGCATGAGATATCACCCATAATATTTATTTACACTTGCTTACAAGTACATTTGTGTTCTTAAGTGTTGCCTGTAGAAACATTGCATGGCTTGGATCTAGATAAGAACATAAGAAGAACCCTCCAGTTCAAAAGAATAGCTCATCAAGTCCAACGTCCTTTTCTCAAGGTGGCCAACCAGTTGCTTGCAGAAAACCTGAAAGCAGGATTTCAGCCCAAGAGCGGTCTCCGCTCCTGTGATTTCTAGCAACTGCTTTTCAGAAACACTACCGACAACATTTGTCTAGCTTTATCAATTTCACCTATGCCACATCAGTTCTTTTCCAATTTTTGAAAAATAAAGTATTACTGTAAAATATTACAGGTACACATAAAAATCATATCATGGCAATGAAATTGAGAAGGCTTTCCCTCCATGTTAATAATTTCACTGAAGACCTAAGAGGTTGGCTCAGTGGGCAAAAAAATGTCCATACAGTATGCTTATGGAAAAGGAGGAGGAATCATTTAAGAGATGTTATAGGGCACCTGCTACTGCTGATCGAAAAGACCATTTTGTACAAGGAGGTGACCTTAAAATGTGAAATGCAATTCCCAAATGTGTGCAACTGCATGAAAAACAATGGTGGGGAGCAGAGTAAAAAGCACTTCAGATAGAATACATCTGTTCACGAGTGACACAAAAACACTTGAAGGTTGAAATGTGATAGTAAATTCACCTTCATGAATGGCCATCCATCAATTTAGAAGTCGATTTCAAACTGTATTTGAGTTTTCCACACATGCATGCCAACAGCAGAAGATAGGCTCAAAAGGACACATGTGAAGTCTGCCTTTAAAAAGGAACTTAAAAGCTTCACAATTCAAGAGGATAAAGTGACATTACTTCATGATTAAGAAGTCTGAGACTTTCTAGTGTAAGGTGAATAAGGCAACAACCATCCTTTGCTGCTTTGTTCTCAGTTGTATAGCATACTCAGGGGGGAATGAAGAAACAAAGTTAATGCTTTTGAAATAAAATAACAGGAGGGGAAACCATGAATTTTTTCCATCATTTTAAGAGAAGAGAAATGTGCTGCAGTTGTACTACCTAAAATATGACTGTCTCACAATGCCCTGTGGGGAGAAATTTGTGGAATTCCAGTAATTTCCTCAGATCCACTTCAAAGTGGATAGACAGAAATGGGTGAGTCTGGGGGAATTCCTTTCCTTTTGCCGGTCCAAAAGTTTTGCTTTCCCCATAGGAAAATGTCATAACTTTTGGAGGTTAGGCAGTGGATGGAATCCTAGGCTGGATCTACACTTGAGGTTTATAACGTAAAGGAAGAGCTGAATACTAGTTTTCAAAACACATTTGAACACATTACATTTTGCCTTTAGCATTCATAATGCGTTATTAAAATGTGACACCAGGAGAGGCTACAGAGAAACCAGCAGCATTTTGGCAGAAAAATCTAACAACAAGGTAAGAAAAACTATTTAATTTCTAAGTATGACCTGTGACATTTTAGAACAATATATATAATATTGTTCTAATAATATTCCATGGTCAGTGTAGATCCAGCCATAGTCTTCAAACTTGGGTGAAGTGGTGCATCACCCAGTACTGATCCAATGGTGTATTCAGGGTGCCCCATTAAAGGGGTCTCAGTGGAAGTCTCTGTCTAGAAGCCACACATGGGGCAGATGAGCCTTAGAGCTTCCAGAAGCAGCCTTAGGAAGGCCACCTCAGTAGATTGATGTCTTGGGAAGACCATAATCCTGGCTTGACCCTACAGCGGTTTCAGGAGGCTGAAATGGATATACGTACACTCAATGCCTGAGCCAAAGATCCACCTATACCTACAGTGGCCTTTTCCAATCCAATTGGTTGTCTGCCTGAGTCTCTTCTGCCACAGGTTATCTAGTTGCTTCTTAGGAGGCGGGGGGTTGTTGCTCTGCAACTGAGCCAACAACTGTGTTCCTTTTTTGTAGTTAAAAAGAGTCATTCACATCTCAACCCTGTAAATGTCTACAAAGAAGTAAACCCCATAGTGTTCATTGGAACATACTCCCATGCAAGTGGGTACAGATATATACCTGGTGCTTCTTATACACTGGATTCAATCTTCATTATTCATTCATTGGATAGTATCACTACCATAACAACAGTACAAATTTTGACAGTACAAATACACTTCTATTGGCATGCTCCATCATAATGAACAGCACATCTTAGAATTGGTTCATTTGAGAGAGGCACCAAATGTAACTTTTTCTTTAGACTGTGATTCCATGTCAAATTCTTTATAAAGATAAGGTGAAAAAATGTTTTGCTGAAGGATAAATTAAAGATTCAAGTTTATTTAAGCTTGCTGCCATGCTGATAAAACACATCTGTAATTTGAAGGCTTATTTATTTTGTCATACATTGTTGTCTTATTGACATTTTTTAAAAAAAGAAGAAGCACAAAACACCAACTGAAAAACTTTTCCTCTTCAAATAATAACTTAGGATAATAAGTAACAGGCCTTAATTATTAAGAACCATACATATAAAGTCTTGGACAAGTATACTCTTAAAATACATTATTCAGTGTCCCATATTAGGTCTTATTTTAGTAACGGACAATGGCTCAGTGGCACAGCACATGTTAGGAATCAAAAAGGTATCAGGATCAATCCCTGACATCGCTAGGAAGGTCTGTAAAAACATCTATAAAAGAACATGAAGAGCTGCCTCCATTAAGTGTAAAAAATACTGAGCTAGATGGATCAATGGTCTGATTCGATATAAGGCAGTGTTCTGGGGTTATTTCCCAGATTAGTGAGATAGAATTCCTCTCCCAGAGTACATTCCTTTTTTAAAATTCATAATAATAGTTCCTTTCTCACCCCCCAAATAAAGTAAATAAGTCCTACAAACAATCCAAAAGTACCATGACCAGATATAAATATACATGAAAAGGAGGAATTATGTAAATAGGAATATGTGGCCCGTGGTATGTAATTCATCTTCATGCAACAACTGCACAGTGGGTCAGCCATTATTTGCTGTGGGGGGCATCTGCAAAATGGTGGCAAATGATGGCCATCTGTCATGGTTGCTTTAGCTGAGATTCCTCCATTGCAGGGGTTTGTACCTTAGAGTTGCTTCCAACTCTACAATTCTATGATTCCCACCCTCTTCCTCCAATTTATGTCCATGTCCTTTGGAAGTAATGTTAAAATATTTAGTGGAACACCAGTAAGAACAGTAAAGGTAAAGGGACCCCTGACCATTAGGTCCAGTTGTGGCCGACTCTGGGGTTGCGGCGCTCATCTCGCTTTACTGGCCGAGGGAGCCAGCGTACAGCTTCCCGGTCATGTGGCCAGCATGACAAAAGCCGCTTCTGGTGAACCAGAGCAGCACATGGAAACGCCGTTTACCTTCCCACCGGAGTGGTACCTATTTATCTACTTGCACTTTGACGTGCTTTCGAACTGCCAGGTTGGCAGGAGCAGGGACCAAGCAACGGGAGCTCACTCTGTCACGGGGATTCAAATCACCAACCTTCTGATCGGCAAGTTCTAGGCTCTGTGGCTTAACCCACAGCGCCACCCATGTCCCTAGTAAAAACAGTACAAAGCCCTTTTTCACACACAAGAGAAAAATGAATAGTACTTTTGAACTATGGAGAACAAGTGACAGACAGGATCATTATGATGTTGGATTTATGAGAATTTATGCCAAATATTCTTAATTGGAGCATGGTGGATTGAAGGTGGAACAAGTGACCTCTTTTCACCCTGCGCACCCTCCTGAGATACATTCTATCAAGTGGATAGGTGAGATCAGATATTAATGAAAGGTGAAGTCAATGCCATTTTTGCATACTGGCCCACAGGAATCCTCTTATCACCTATCCAGTATCAGTGCTTGTTTTATTTGACTTAAAACACAGCATATCCCCAAGAAGAGGAATGTATTCAAACAAGAGTAGCCAACACTGTTCCCTCCAGATGTGTTTCCACTACAAAGCTCATCAGGCCCAGCCAGTATGACCAATGAAGATGGACAGTGTGATTCAACAATATCTAGAGGGCACCCACATAGGTAAGCCGTGCATTAAAATGTTAGAGAAATTCACAGGGATCATTTCATAAGTTGTGGAAGTGTGGTGTCCCTTGCTCCTTTAATAGCAGACACCACATCTTTTTTCTTCCTTTCTTTGCAAGCATCCTTCCACTGTGTCTGAAAGGTCATTCTGGCAACAGCTGCCAGATGTTGTTTGGATGAAGTGACAGAAAGTGTTATAATGCTGGATGAATCTGGCATATGTGCATCAAAAATAATAAATGTCTACCTGCAAAAACAATGTCAGCTTATGCAAAATGACATGCCTTTGCCTGAGATGCAAGCCAAAAGGTTAGGGCCAATATCACACTGAAATATTTTATCATACTAGAACGGATAAGGATATAACAAACATTTTTAAGCCTACAAGAAGATTTTTTTTTTTTTGTCTACTGTTTAATCTTACTCCTTGGATAGATGACAATTTTCATAGCTTCCAGCCGAAGGAAGCTAAAGCATTAAAAGGGGGAAAGTTAAGAATATATGGGGAGCACATCTGTTATAGGCTACCACACTCTTCCCAATCACTTTCCCATTCAGTTTCCATCATGGAGAAGGCAAAAACTAAACTGTATTATGGTTCATTTTTACCATAAAAATAAATAAATCCACTGCTTGATAATTTTCAAAACTTGGCCTTACAGCCCCAAATTTGTTCTGGTAAGAAAAATATTATGAGTAGAAAAGAAATTAGAACTCTTGTTAAACACATGTTTAACAAACATTTTGTTCCTGCTGTTTTTTCAAGGGCAAAAATAAAATGAAACTTGAAATAGGGTAGAAGCAACAGTTATCTATAAAAATGCATTGCATATGAAACATGTAAATAAAGCTAAGGCCCATAGTTAGACCCATTGGTGGTGTTTTGTATCTTCATAGAATCATAGAATCATAGAGTTGGAAGAGACCACAAGGGCCATCGAGTCCAACCCCCTGCCAAGCAGGAAACATATAGCGTGTGCAGGCAACTGAAAAACTTCACTGAAAAGTGAGGAAGGAGAACGCAAAACCATTTTATATTTTACTTCTCCACTAGAAAGAAATAGAAAACCCCTTGTCAGCCTTGCTAGGATACTCCATTTCACCAAACCTTTATTAGGCATTACAAATATAGGCAATCATAAAACATCCATATATAAAAATTAGAAATATATACAAATAAACAGCTATGTAAAATTATGTAATCATGAGGCTTTTCATTGGAGTTTCTTTCCACAAAATACTCACATTTCAATGACTGAGGATAGCTCAGTCAGTAGAGCATGAGACTCTACACACACACACTTTTATTAGTTTTTTTAACATATCATTTCTAACAATTATATAACATAACTTCTTATTTTATACAATATTTTAGACTTCTGTCAACCCCTTGGATGATTTTCCTTTCTTTATCACTTATTATGCATTTCTTAATTTCTCTATTACTCTTAATTATCATTAATTAATAGTTCTCCTCATAGTCTTTCTTGCAATATTTCAAATATTCATCCTTACAAAACTTCTTGCAGTCCTACTAGTGTATTCTGTTCATTATAATTACTTTTCAAATAGTTTGTATATTTACTCCAGTCTTCTAAGAATCTCTGGTCCCGCAGGTTTCAAATCCTTCCTGTTAATTTATCCAGTTCTGCATAGTCCATCAATTTCATCCGCCATTCTTTTTTCGTCGGTAAGTGACTCTTAATCTCAGGGTCATGGGTTTGAGCCCCACATTGGGGTGATATTCTGGCATGTCAGGAGGTTGGACTAGACGATCATTGTGGTCTCTTCCAAATCTACAATCCTACAGTTCCATGATTCTATGCCACTGTCCCACAATGAGCTGTTATTGCCAATAGTATCTTATAGCAAACATTCAAAACATCAAAATACAGATATATTAAATACAGAGCATATCAGTAAATTCAAAAATGACAGAAATCAACAATGTAACAAATGCAGAATAAATTCAACCTTACCCTCAAAATTTTTAGGAAACTAGGATTACATACATAAACACAAAGCAAAACAAGAGTTGACTAACAATAAATTTTCTGGCTTTGGTCTTCCTGCACTCCCAAGAGCCTGGCTTAGATAGAGGGTCCTCTCACTAGATTAGATGACATATAGCTGGTCCTCATATCCATCCTCCAGAGGAGGCTGGCAGCAGCAAAAGGTAAATGTTACGCAGAACAATGATGGTGAGTCACTTCCCAAGCCTCCTGGAAGCATCAACTTCTGGTGCAAGTCTTATTGCAATTCAGCCACTGATCCAGACTAAGTCCCATGAAGCAACTGTGTCTCCTGATATAATCCCCAGCAACATCAAACATTCCACCAAACCAATCAATATGAGTCAGGTGAGCAGATCTGGATCTCCACTGGCAATGCATGTGGAATGTTGCTTATGACTGTGAAACTCTCTTGCTGGTTGAGGACAACACTATATGTTATTTAATTATGGAAAGAGGTTTTTGTTGTTGCTGTTGTTGGCCTTTTTTCTCTTTCTTTGGACATTCTGTTTTTGTTGCATCCCACCTGAGTTGTGCATCAGCATATAATGATGCCCTATATCGTCGCCTGATCTAAGTCCAAATGCAGTTGGACAATGAAAGTGTTCTATATGGTATAGCTTCCTTGTATTCATCCCTAATTGCCTGTGGCTTTCATGCCATTGGTTTAACTTTAAACTATTGGTTTTGGCCTATAAAATACTAAATAGGCAATTTTTCATGAAATTACCTCTCACTTCCTGCACCATTGCCTCAGATAAACACACAATAACCATAATATGTTATTAGAAAAAAGGAGCACAGTATTGTCCTTAATTCTCTTATTAATTTGGTATGCACTTTACACATCCATGTAACTGCTTCTAGATGGCTTCCACATATTAAAACCTTTTACCATGGCTCACTGGCACATGTAAGGCATTTCCACTTAAAATAGGGATGGGGGAACTGTCACCCTCCTGATGTTTGAATGCAACTCCCATCAGCCCCAACCAGTGTGGCCAATGGTCTGGAATGAGGGGAGTTTTAGTCTGGCAACATGTGGAAGAAGTTCAACAAAGCTGGTGTTTTGTTGTTGTTGTTGTTGTTGTTGTTGTTGTTGTTGTTGTTGTTGTTGTTTTGTCTCATAGGGGTGCCTGCAGGCTGCTGTCAGTCAATATAAACCACCCTGGCCTAGTTCAGCCATAAGTCTGATGAAGCTTCCTAGAGGTTGTGCATTTTTCTCATGCCATTAAAATGTATTGACCACAATAACATTGCTATATTTTTGTACAGAGAGTCTCTTTATTACTTCTACATATATATTGCACACAGAGAGTGAAAACAGAACTGGTATTTTGGAATATCAACAGTTGCAAATGATAGCCATAAGGGCTGACTTACAAAAGAATCATGATTTCAGCCATGAGGGTGGGAATAACTCATTAGTGGGTAGCACTGAATAAATACAATAAATAATATTGATTCCAGGGCTTAGTGAGTTGTCCTGAACCTGAATATGTTGTCAGACTTCAATGTCTTCTTCAAGCACAGAAAGGAATAGATGTACACAATATTCACCCCCTGTGATTTGATTAGCAATCAGGAGGGAGATGAAAATTTCTCAGAACTTAAGTTTCATTAATAGGGCATATGACAAGACAGAGATGTTAACACATTTGCTGTTCCCTTCTGCAAGTTCCCACAGCTTAGAGATAGAGTCAATGTTTCATAAGCAGAAGGTCCCAAGCTCAATCTTTCTGAACTCCAGGTTTTTGTGGGTTTCTTTTATAAATGATCAGCTAAGAGTAAAGACCTCCTCCTGAGAAGCTGATGAGCCATTCCCAGCCAGGGTTTAGATGGAGAAATAGTCAGAGAAGGTATTAGGTAGCTTTCTGTCTTAAGAAAGAACCGAGTACTGTTTGCTGCCACTGTCACATTCCCCTTGCAAACTGGTGCATGAAACAGAGTCTGGAGGATGAGACACCCTTAGTAAGAAATGTCTTTTTCATCACATCTGACTGATTTCTGTCATTCCTATAGCAGATTATCATCTTTCCCAAACTGGAACTGTCATGTGCTTCTCGTGACTCTGAAGATAACTCCTCTGCCGTGTGAAGCAATAGGCAGCTGCTTTTTATCCCATCCATTGTTAGCTGTTTGAATTTGAGACGGCTAGTATTCATTCTCTACTGCTGTTGAAGCCATATCTTACAAGATCTTTAGAGAGGATACATAATACTTTGTATATTTACCAAAACAATGTTATCTGCTGACACAATAAAATAGCCATGTTATTAAACTCCGAAAAAGCCTCGACGTATCTATTTTTCATAACCATTTTAATACACAATGCATTCATTTCTGCATCTCATATACTTAATATCCACAGCAATCTTCAAGGGAGCATTGTGCCCTGGATCTTATTGAAACAGACTCTTCACAACAGTGTCACTGAAGTACAAAAAATAAAAATAAAAATAAATGATAGGAGTAATCTCATTATTTTATGCAACCTCAAACACTAGGCAGGCAGAATGGGCAGACTCCCCTGCCATATTTTCCTTTACCAGCCAAGGTGTCCCAGGTGCCTTTTTGCTGCCTCGGATAATCTAGCAGAACTAGGATCCCCTGCCTTACCAGGTAACCCAGTGAAGCCTCTGCCTACTGACCCAGGAGCTGTTACTTGTCATGATTGTTAGCTGTAGAAATAATATTACCAGGACAGGGCAAATAAGAATCCTCCTCCTCTTCACCCACTTTCCCCTTTGTGAATTAAAAAAATGGAGCTGTTGTTTTTTATGTGGCCTTCCACACAAGGGATAGATTTTCCTTGTTGTTTGGGTTCCCAAGATTCTGGACATGCTACTATGTGTTCAGTAACTTTAGCTGACCCAGATCCCAGTTGTCTTTCTTTCTTTCTTTCTTTCTTTCTTTCTTTCTTTCTTTCTTTCACATGTCTAGTTCTTGTAGAATCAACACTACAAGGCAAAATGTGCAGACAATATTCTTTCTAGTCATTTTGCGAAAAACAAGCTTGCTTCTGCCATCTGTTCTTCTGGGCAGTGAGGGAAGTCACAGGTAAAAATGTAATGCAAATAAAGCAGTGATGTCCATAAAGACAGGCAAAATACTACAATCACAGTGCAATTATCTGGAGATGGAGTCCCATGTTTTGAAGCTATCATTTTCCCTTTCTGGGCAAAAGTAAAAGCTGCCCACAGAAAACAGTAGAGTTTCCCTGCATTTAGTGTAGCTAAACAACACTGCTCCCCCCCCCCCACACACATCAGCAAAGGTTAGCAGGAAAGCAAGTATTTAATATACTGCTAACATGCGCTATATATAAAATGTATTTTAACACACACACACCCCGCGCGCTGCCAGTGCAAACCCAGCCCTTTATCTTCATTTTTCTAGAGGGCACTGTTAAGGCTGAGAGTGGCTTATGACAAAATTGCAACACTATTAATATTGAAGGTTAGAATTGAGCTTTGACTGCTTTGGATTTCCAGCTAATTTTTTTCCCTACAGAGCTTCCTCCACAATGCAGCAAAGGCTGATCTACTGAGATTGCTTCTTTGAGTTATATGAAGACACCTTGCACATTGCAATATTATATTAAGACAACAACAACAAAGAGTCAATTAAGAACAACAAAACCACCCAAGCCACATATTCCCACCTAAGAGTAATGTATGCATTACTGTATTGCACCAAACAATTAGTATAATATGAAAAAGAAGCCATCCTAGTTGTGGGGACTGGAATATGGCAATCCATAACTCAGTATGTAGAACTATTGCTAACAGAAGTCAAACGGTATAGAAAAGTTGCCCAACCTTTTAGACCCCTCCTCACCTGTGCCATTACCAAATGTGGTCTGAAATGCTTAAGGTGCAACTCAATTGTGCCCCTGCGTATTTCTTCCAAAGAAGGGGAGAATAAACCATGTAATCTGAAAGCGGATTCTGATACCCCAGGAATTTCAACATCTGCATCAGAGGTCACATTTAGTCAAGGGTGTCTCATGAGAAGGCAGAACGATAGAATCATAGACTTGAAGACATGGAAGGGAGTGCAAAGGTCATCAGCATGACTTTTATATGTGACAATGTATACAGGTTTTTCTTTTTGCGACACAAGTGTGTGTTTTATCAGGGAAACCCATTGTGTGCAGTATAGTGCTTGAATTGAACTGATAGTGTTTGCTAAAGGTGATTTTGGTTACCACTTCATGCTTTAGATGGATTTAAACTCAAACAATTTAAAAGGTAGCAAGAAAAGCAAGAAAAACATGACACACGTCCTATGTAAAGTGGTAACATCTGACACATTGACTTATATTTTTAGTACAAGGTGAGCAATATAAGTGTGACTGACAAGCAACTGTGCCAATTAGCAAGATAAGATAAGTGGAATAAATGTGCGACAAACAGGAGTGTTCTACATCTTCTTCCCCCTGGTTACCTCACCTGGGGTCATGACCCACCAAAGTTCAAAGAGTATATCAGTTTCAAGAAGCAGTTGTACCTGAGAGCCAGATGTGCAATGTAGAAGCAGCAGCAAGGTTAAAATTTATGAGAATTTTTTCTCATATGAGAGAGAGAGGGGAGGGAGGGATGTTTTTTAAAAACCCTCTTATCTAGGACTCAGCAATCCCAGTCTACCAGCTAAGGATTAAGGTAATAACCTGAAATATCTTGGGGGGGAAATTCTTTTGCACATAATACAAGTGTGTGGAAAGGGCATGTATCTATTCATATACCTCTTGCATGTATAATTACCCCAAAGAAATCTTTTTTTAATTTTAATCTGATGATCTCAGGATTCTTTGCTGGTAATATTTTTAGATAAATTTAAAAGAAAACGAAATGATATTACAGAGACTGTAGAAATAAATGAGAGTTAGAAGATAAAGATTGCTGTCTAACTACTATATTCAATACTAGAGATGTGGAAGAGGTAAGTGCTAAAATTGATCACTGAAAGTAGCATCACCAAGTGATCTACAGATCCTGGAAAGGCAGTAGCTTTGCCTAACTTCACTGCCCTATTAGTAAAGCTGTGCTCATTGCTGTGTTATTGGTGAACTGTAAAATGATTGGCCATGTCCATTTGAAAGGGCTGGACATGTTATATCAAGACAATATATCTACCTTGATGGTCTTAGTGGATGACGGAGACCAGTTTTGAGTGTACAGTGGGAAGAGGATAATGAATACATTCAACTGGATTTGGCTGAATACTGAGTTTCACAGTAGTGACCAGGCAATCAGCGGTGGATCTTCCATTCAGGTTACTTTGCACATGTTGTCAATAGAACATAAAGTTACCCTGTGCTAGTTCCTTATTTTGTTCTGAGAACAAATGAAGATACTGCTTATAATGTTTAAAAGTCTTGGATGGCTAGGCCCCACTTATCTGAGAGACAGCCAGCCTCCTGGTCCTGTCAAGAATTCAAAGATGTCTTCTTCATGATATTCTTTGCACACCAGCAGGGCCAGCCCAAGACATCGGGCTTCCTCCATAAACAAACAATGAGAGGTTGATCCCTCCAAATCCATAAACAGAAGCCAAGTGGACTTGTAGTTGAATTTTGCATCAAGACTGTCTATGGGACAGTGCTCTCCACTGCACCTGAGGAAGGCAAAATACTCTAGGAGCTACAGGAAATGTTATAAATGTCACTTTCTCTGAGGAAAAACTCAGTTACTATTGGCAGCTAGAGAAAGGTGCCATGGGTTTACATAGTCTTCTTCACAACTGGAATGCAGTGAGTTTCCCCTCTGAAAATGACAACTCTTTTCTTTGGTCCATAATGATGTTAGAGCTTAACCCCTGTGGAGTGACTAACTAGGATCTAGAATGTTAACATCCTTTCTTAACCTCCATCTCCAAGGGTAATCTATTCTTTCCACTTGAATTCAGGCAGCCTCTGAAGGCATGAATGGGGATAATGGATCGTATGCATGGCATTTAACTACTTTGCACTAAGAGCAAGCCTATTAAATTAATGAACATGACTAAGTTGAATTCCTATGGAAGGTATTTGGTGTAGTACTATGGTAATCGTTCCATTACTGCTTGGCAGATGGAAAATCCCTCCTTTCCTTTTTTTGGCATGCTGTTCTGGAGATTCTTCTGACCTATTCCAAACCAATTGTGGGGTCACAGAGGTGCATGGGGGAAGGACAAGAGGAAAGTGTTGTTGCACTAGCAGAAATTATTGTATGGATTTCCACTAACAGGACTTATTTGTTCAATCTGACCCCTATGTTTAGTATAGCAGATGTGAACAGTTTTGAGGCCAGGTACCACACCCTATAACAGAAATCTCAACTGTCCTTACCCTTAAATGAAAGTACTGTATTATAATTGTAATATTGGTTATACATTATAAGAAGTGACTTGATAATTGGCAGGAAATGTATTACACACTCGTAGCATTTAATAGGTCAACAATTAACAATTATGTTTTTTATATGGTGCATAACAATGGGGAAAAAATCTTCAACTTTATTTCTCCATCTGCCATGCCAGTCTTTAAAGTGCTTATATATTAATTGTGTACTCCACTTAGTTTCCTTGGTAACAAGGATTATTCCCTTATAGAGCATATTGTAGTTCCACCACCCTCCAAAGTTGTTGTTAAAATAATAATGCGTTGCTATTATTATAAGGTAGCTGAAAGTGAAGTGAAGTCGCTCCTGGGTTGGATATTTTCAAATTATATCAGGAATGGGAAATTTTAAGCTGATAATGATACTAGTTGGGTTGGATTTGCTGCACATTATTGTGAGTATTTTAAGTTGTTTTATTCTTGGTTTATATCTATTTTAACCTTTGTTTTTGTAAGTCACTTTGAATTGATTTTTGGGAAAAAGCAACATTGTAATAAGTAATTAAAATTATGCTTCTATTATCATCTCAAATCATTTCATGCTGGTCAGTCTAGTGAGACAATACCTGAGTGGATATGGTTGGTTTTTTTAATCAAACCTAATATTAGTGCAAATGAGAGCTTCAGTGGAAAAGCTCCTGGGCTGCGACTTTGGTATTTTTCCTTTTTTACTAATACCATTCATTTTCCATTCCCCATTTTTATTTTGTTTGAATGTTGTTGGTGTAGCCAGTTGTCTAGCATATAAGATAAAAGTTAAATATTCTCAGCAGTTTTTAAGATAAAGCAAAGAGTAATCGTATAATGCTGTGCACCTCAAAGGTCAGTACTGTGCCTCTCTGAGGTCTTCACTGCACTCTAGATGGCTGCCTAGTTGGCCTAATGATGTCACTAGCCCTGGCCCTTGGTCTGAAAACAGATCTCCTCCCCCCACCATATTGCATTGGAAGCTAATATGAAAACTAATTGGCACCAGATAGCCAACATGCCAGAGCTAAGGTAGACCTGAGGACAAGAACGCCCACTATTATTGGTCACTCTGAAATGTACCTGATAGAGAAGCAGTGACATCATTACTGGGCAGCACCATTCTTCACCCCTCCAGGATTTACTCCAGTATTGACAATAACCCATAGCCATAAGACCATAATAGCTGAAAAATTATATAGGTATCTCTGAGTGAAGAAACAAAGAAACTAAAAGAATAATCTCCTCCCTTTTGCAGCCTCCTTCCCCATTCATTTGTCAATTAATTATTAACCTACCTGAAGAATAACATTTGGAAAATATTAATAATTATATCACTAGAGGCCTAATATCTTCAAAAAGAAAGAAGAAGGAACCAAAATAAAATTCAAATGTATTTAAAATAGAGTTAACATCCTAAGTAATGCGATTGTGGAGATTATAATTCTACTTTATTTTACTCATATCACTGAAGCATTGCATATGATTTAGCAATTTCAGCAGTCTTTGATCATCAGAGGAGGAAGATTTATCTATCATAGAGGCTAATTACTCTTAACGTCTACCCTACTCAGTGGTCTCTATAGGCCCGGCTTGTACTTTTTTGATAAAAATAAGAGGGCAGCCTTTGATGATTTTAGACCTGTCTCATCAAAGAGTCATTGGACAGCATCTTTACTGCATTCACTTCTGATGAATTTGCTTTTCCCCAAGAGAGGGGAGAAAAGACAGAAATGGCATGTTACCTGCCCCTACTCCCCTGGCACACTAAAATTATCATTTCCTTTATCATGACTCTGGACCGAACATCTCAACTATTTGCAACAAATAAAAACAAATCAATATACAATTTGACATGTAGATTGCTTCTACACAAGCCATTTTCTCTGGAACTGCCAGCATTAGTTCATTCAGTTTTCACCCATTTCAGATGAGATCATTGTCACGATTCTACTAACCAGAAAGTCCCAACTTAAATTGCTGTCGCAGCTATGAACTTTCCAGGGAGTGTTAGAAAGTATCTCTCTACCTAAGTACCCCCATCTGCAGTACAATAATACTGACTCACCACACAGGGCTGTCGTAAGGACTGCAACTAGCTAAAGAATGTGCATTATTACTACTATAATTATCATTCCTTATTTTGAATGGGATCGCAGTGCCAACCTTCTATGTGGTCTGTCAATACACTAGTTATCTGGTTTGCATTTTCTAGCATGTCCCTTCCCCATTATATTTACAGCCCAAGTGTAAGTACAACAATGTGTTTTCCCATTGCTATGCTCCACTATAGTCGAGTGTGTGATGCTTCTTAGACAATTCAGTGTGATAATCCGAATGCTTTAGAAAAGTGTGGTGATCGAGTCTGTAAGAATGTGAGACCATAGCCTGCTGAAGACTCTGGCGCAAGTGCCCATCACTTCCCCCTCTCTGTCCAGCATGCATCCAAACAGGAGACTGGAAGCAAACATTTCAAGATCAGAAAAAGCAGCTAGTTTAAACTATGGTTTATTGCAGTTATGGGCAACCTCTATCAACCTTGATGCTAGGTACAAGTCTTACAAAATCTGGCCACTGGGCCTTTGGGAGTTGAAGTCCAACAACATCGGAATGGCCACAGGCTCCCTCTCCTCTTTTTCCTGAAGCAAGTGAAGTTCAGAAACCATAGTCCTATCTTCATAAAAGGTAAAGGGACCCCTGACCATTAGGTCCAGTTGTGGCCGACTCTGGGGTTGAGGCGCTCATCTCACTTTATTTGCCAAGGGAGCCGGCGTACAGCTTCCAGGTCATGTGGCCAGCATGACTAAGCCACTTCTGGCGAACCAGAGCAGTGCACGGAAATGCCATTTACCTTCCCGTCGGAGTGGTACCTATTTATCTACTTGCACTTTGACATGCTTTTGAACTGCTAGGTTGGCAGGAGCAGGGACCAAGCAATGGGAGCTCACCCCATCGCGGGGATTCGAACCGCCAACCTTCTGATCGGCAAGTCCTAGGCTCTGTGGTTTAACCCACAGCACCACCACACCTTGCTAATATATCCAGCTAATTGTACCCCAAGGAATACAAGTTGAAAAGAGAATATGAAACATTGAAGGCTGCAATCCAAATCTCCTTTACACCAGGCTGGGAGGGTTGGACTGGGTAGAAGTCTCCCTACACCCAGCAGACTCAGCCTCCAAACATGTGGACTGGCAGAGCCAGTTTTGAGAGTGGGGAGGGCTACCGCAGAATCCACCAGATCCACAGCAGATCACTGCTCTCAAGTGACAACATCAGGCCCAATCTGAGTCTAATCATGTGTCAGCTCCAGGCTGTCACAGTAAATTGCCTATCCCCAAGCTGTTGCCCAGCTGGTGTGAGAAGTAGGGCTACATCTGTGGTGGTGGCCCCTCTACATTGCCCACCCCTCAACCAGAAAGGGTTTGGATTGTAGGCTTAGATGCAGTCTTTTGAAAGGGGGAAAAATGCTTCTCGCATTGAGAAATAATGCAATAAAATATTGATTTGATTTAAAGTTTTGAAGATGAAAGAAATTAGAGGACAAACCAGCTCATCTGGTCTTTTACAGAGAAACATCCAGATGCTTTGAAAAGCAATTTCTCAAACCTAAATGACTTCTAATTCCTAAAGAAATTAAGCAACTCATTTCATCTTGTTTGGATTATTTAATTATCTGATGGGGGGGGGGGAGGAAGCAACAAACTGAATCAAATAAAATACTGGGTTCTGTCTCACTGTGAACCACCCAGCTTAACAATATAAAGCTATAAACTATATACTTTGTGTGGCTTTCTTGTTAAGCTTTAAATTAGAATGTGCTAATTAGAGTATGGGGCACAGAGAAAAATGCAATACTCCATTGCAATTGTTCCTGTTTGAGGTCTACTTTGTTTCTGCAGAGTAGACTGGTGATATAATTATCTCCTAATTCAAGAAGTAATTCACCTTAGTAATTTTGAATATGTCAAGAGCCCAGTTCACAAATCACCTAATCACTTCTTAGGCACTTTTTTGGTCTGCGATTCACTGTATATAAGGAAAGTGACTGGTGTACCAATATCTGGATCCACCAAACCTCAAACTCTCACAGCATAATACTTAACAGCACTTAATTTCAACTCTATTTCCCTGAGCTGTGAATGATGAAAGAGACGTTGAGCTGTCAATGTTTCTAGCTGTTAGGTAAGCTATGCACATTCATGAAAGGGCTAATACAAAATTTCCCAGAATGCAAGTTTGTAAAATAGTCCTGACACCATGAACAGCTTTTCTAAAATTTATACTGCTCCTCCCCCTCCCCCGATGCTTTCCTCCAGGGGAAAATTGCAGAAATTCTACTGGGCAGAGACTGCTGATTATTCTAAATTATATGCTGCTTTTGTGATATGTTCATTTCTGTGTCCTGTGGATGATAGACCAAAACCATCAGACTTATACTACTTATGACCTAGTTCACACTAAGCCCTTATTATTGTATATCAGCTGGTATGGCATTACAGAAATTGATCAATTAACCCTTTTACATCATGCCATATGACACAGAAAAACTCCTGCATGTATATAACAGTCTTAGTTGCCAGACATTGATTGCTCTGTGTAGTGCATGAAGAAGCAGTTAAGTAGATTCAAATTAGCAGGATTCTATTGTTATGAGATCACGGGGTTAGGAGGGACACCATGGCTGCTCAGGTACAACACTCTGCCCCAACAGGACAGGCAAAAGATGATTTGGAAGGGTGTGGTTCAAAGTCTTTATCTCCGTCTATTTACCTGTCTGTATCTATAGATATAGGCATATATTTGTTAAGTTAAAAATCCTCAAAACAAGATAAATCTATATAGCTAGGTTAGGGGGAGATATATCTATCTATCTCCTATGTAAACCAGGAGCGGGGAATTTGCTGAATACTCTTTTAAGGATTAGTGTTCATCACTACAGTTTGTGGAAGTGAATTTCTCAGTTTAACAATGTTCTCTGTATAAAAGTACCTTCTTTACCCTGTCCTGAATAATCCAACTTTCTCATTCATTGCATGGGCCCAAATTCTTTTATTATGAGAAAGGGGGGGGGGACTTATCTCTATCTCCCTCCTTCACATCATGCATAGTTCTCTATCATATGCACCCTTATTCCCCCACCCCTACACAACTAAAAAGTCCCAAGTATTGTAACTGAAGATAAAGGGACAGGACATCTACTTAGAGTTTGCCAGGCTAACCCACAAAAAGCAGTGAAACCTGCGGGAAACCTCGCTGCTACTGCCACCAGGGACTATGAATAGCTGAAATACTAGCCATTGTCCCAAGGCAGCTTGCCCAAAAAGGACTGACACAGGAGAAGGAAATCTCCTTCATGTAAGTCTGATATGGCGCTTACTCTGGAGATAAGGAGTTCTGTACTTATTAAGTAAGCTATCAAGTAAGCCCATTGTCTATTATATTGAAATAACATTCTTGCTCATTAAAGCAGCAAGCTTATGCATCTTGTCTCTTTTTGGGGGGTGAGAGGAGTACAGGTGCAAATATAAAATGAGAGAGAAGTCAAATGAGTGTGGCAATGAAAGAGGAGTGAGGAGTGCCAAGAAAGTGAGACTGGTTATTGAAGAGTAGCAACCTGCCCTAGATCAAACTTGAACATCTCAGGAGTCATCAACATGGCTCTGGGCTGGAGGAGTAACTTGATGACCCTGAATCCACTGAGTTCTCCCTCTCCACCCGCATGGTCAAATGTGCCCATAGGCCTAAAAAGGATGGTGACTCCTGGGACTCAGCTACATGAGTCAAAAAACTGTGTTTTGAATGCGTTATAAACATGCAACACCAGATGCCGCTGGTGCAAAATAAAAATTCTAAGCGATTTTCCATACTCCTCCCCCCTTTTGTTATAATGATTTAATTTTTTACTTATTTATAGCGGTGTAGATCCACCCCTGTTCTAGTAAGTACATGTTCATCTACAGTGGAGTCAATAACCAGGGAGAACATTATGCTCCTTCACTGGGCATATCCCACAGGATTATGTGACAAGGTCCCTCCCTATTTTGACAGGACCCAAGACAGTCATTTGCAGTAGCAAGTATTAATAGGTACAGATGTCTCCCAATAGTGCAATGTAATCAATACAAGAGAACAGTGCAATACAAAACTGAATAGTACAAGAGAACAATGTTTAAATGTTTACAACAAGTGTCAGAATAAGGTTATGTTTTGGGGCCATTGGGAAGATAAATGCAAAGCTACGAAAGTCATTCTGTCTCATTCCAAGTTTAGATGCAGCAATCCTGCCTCAGATGGATTAGAGAAACCCGAAGACTCTTTCACATCTATGATTCTAAATGCTTCTGTCAGGCTGATGAAGACTATGAGGCTGTGTCTATTTTGTTTTTGATTTCTTGCCTGGACATTTTCTGTAGTTGTCAAGCGGCAGAGAAGATGCCAATAGCTCTGTGTCATAATTAAAGCTCCAGTGTCAATAGATGCAGAGTGACTCTTAAGTTTAGCATTCAGCAGTGAAGAGTGCCTGCCAATAGTTTGCCTGTAGCTGACAGTTAAGAGATATTTCTATAATCACTCCAGTCACTTTGAACCATTTTGCTTGAAATAATGACAATGTTGAAATCTTTGGTGCTATTTCACCAAATGCTCTTCAGAGAAATCAGGTTCTGTTCTCATCACTATTTCAGATATAGATTAGAGGCAGCTGAACTGAAGAGTTATTATGGCGTTTGCATCTATCATATCCACTGGATCTGACTACCCTGGGTCATCTGGGTATGACACCAGGACCCTTTACACATCACCTACCTTCAGTGAGATATTTTCTCTCCCCCTGCCCCACTGCGAGCATTTCTGCCATAGCTGAGTGATGCAGTTTTAGTGATCCAGTCAAAAGGCTGGTTTGATTGTGTGAGTTTCTCACACCAGATCAATACATCAATGCTGATTCTGTGGGAAAGACGCCACCCATATAGGGTTCAAATATTACGCCAGGCATGAGCCAGATTTCCACAGAAAATTGTTCAAAGGGCTCTATAATCTCTCTTTTAAAAGGTCTTACAAATATAGATCCAAATCTGATGAAATTAAAGCACTTTCAGGACTAGCCCTGGGGAGCAATTGAAAGGGATAATCAGTGGCCATGAGGCCACCTACTCATCTTTCAAATCCCCCTATGTTCACATTATTACAGCAGATGTGCAAGAATTTGGCCCACACTGTTCTAATTCCTCCCTTACCCATTGGTTTGGAAGGCAGCAGACTGTGGCACTGCCAAACATTAAGAAAAAGATGTCTTCAGGATAGGAATTTGCCTGCCTCAAGGATGGAAGGTTTTATGCAGTTTGTCCAAGAAAGGAAGCGTCCATCTACTGCTATATTCGGTCCCTAGCTCTTTGTTGCAGCTGACGTAGGCTATCACTCTTTCATCGTCCCAATGTGGTCTTTGAGCCATACAAATTATAAGTGATCTGCAATTTGCGCTGGCATTGGGATGTGAGCAAATTATTCCTCAGCTGAAATGCACTGTGTGTTCTACTCAACTATATACACTATTCTCAGAGGTATTTATTCCAGGGGACCTGATAACATTGCTTTTAACTGGAATGTTACATTATATTAAAGCAATTCTACATGGTATGTAATCTTACGGGACAATTCATTCTCTTACTTGATAGAGCTGGTATTCAGTACAACAAAATGTCTACTCTTATCACCAATGTGCACTACCTTAGCAAATGGTTTACAGACATCTAAACATTGAGTGCTGGGTGTAATTGTTGTTTTCATTCTTTGCAGAAGACATCTTTGAGAGCTTTGTAGGTATTTTATGTTTCTTGCTTGAGCATAGCTCTCCAGTACTATTCTACTCTGAGATATGTAGCCTAAAATGAGACTTCATGCTATTTTCCCCCTCAAAATTATTTGCACTATAAATCACCATTTCTGTTGCATTTTTTCAGCTAGGACTAGTTTGTAAGCTTTGCTTCTTGGTTATACAGTTGGCTGACCTTAGTGCCTGCCCATTATATTTTAGCAATAATCTTATTTAACTCAGATGATTTACTTCTTGGTCTTCTTACATCTGATGTGGACGGATGAATATGGTGGAAAGTAACTATAAATTTTCCACTAATATCACCTTAACTCAACATTTATTAAAATCTGTGACTACCAATAGCTTTCCAAGTGTATCTAGTTCTTTAAGCTGATCTGCATGTACATTACTGTATTTTATACTTGAATGTTCTTGTTATTTATTACTAAGGATGAAGTACTGCTTGTACGGTAGACAGCAGCTATATTTTCATCAATATCAAAGGGGTCAATATTGCAGGTAATGAAAAATCTTTTAGGCAATAGCACACTGCTAGAATTTTTATTACTAAAGCATGGTCACAATTGCATTTTTCTACACCTTGCTAACACTTATAGGGTGTGCTATAATCATGCTTTAAGCAACCCTATCATTTTGGCCTGGGATATAATTACACAAGTTCATACAGTGCATCATAAAGATTTGTCTTCCAGATCCATACTTTAACAAATATATAAGTGAAAAAATGCATAAAAGAATAAATTCCATACAGCACAAGGCTAACTGTCTCAATCAATTGCATGTTTTAAAGAACAGAGTTTAGCTTAGGGTCCTCAAAATGTTGGGCTGAGATTGACATTCAGGTGCCTTCAGTAACAACCCATAGGCTCTCCTCTAATTATATTCTGCATGATAGTCTTCTTAATGTTCCCTTACTCTTGTCAAACAAATCCAAAAACCCAACAAAGCTTGATTAGCGTCTTCAATTCACTTGGGGCTTCAACAGGACCTCTGCTGAACAGTGAGGTCTATATTACTCTTGCAACCAAGTCGTCTGTCCATATGCCAGACCTTATGGCTGCTATTTCCTCAGCTGCTGCTGGTCCACACAGCTGCTTTTTTAAAAAGAACATTGGGGAAATCATGGATGCAACTTTCTGAGATCAATGGGTAACCTTTGGTTAAAATAAAGAATGCTGGAATGTTTGTATGCCAAGTGGCTTCAAGCATCTTATTAATGCTGATCAGATGAGCAGCCCTGGGCCTGCTTCCTACGCTTCATTTCTCTGTGCTTGCTTACTGTACCCTTGATATTGGCAGCTGAAAGTGTGAAATGAATCCCTTGTAAAGCATTGCGTTTGAGGGAATGTGAGATGATGCACATGCAGTCTCTGGTGTTTCATCTGCAACAACCCCTTCAGCCTCCCACAGAGGTGTATCTGACACTTTCATTGTATAGTTTCCATTATATGCCAAAGTCAAACCACTTTATGCTGGCCTGTAAGTGTGACACCTTTATTTTAATGAACCATCCTGTAGTTCTGATTGTAAATTGTTTCTGAATATTGATTTTGAATATTGATTCCCCCCCCATCATTGTAACTCAAGATGCTCAAATCTGCCAATTTTTATTTCTCCCCCTTTCTCATTTTTCCATGCTAAGCTCCACATTTCCATATCAGTTTACATTAAAAAAAAAGTTACAGATAGGTAGCCGTGTTGGTCTGCCATAGTCAAAACAAAATAAAAAAATTCCTTCCAGTAGCACCTTAAAGACCAACTAAGTTAGTTCTTGGTATGAGCTTTCGTGTGCATGCACACTTCTTCAGATACCAATCGTATCAGATCGTATCAGATCGTATCTGAAGAAGTGTGCATGCACACGAAAGCTCATACCAAGAACTAACTTAGTTGGTCTTTAAGGTGCTACTGGAAGGAATTTTTTTATTTTGTTTTGATTAAAAAAAATATGCATGAAAATTCAGCAGATTTTTTGTGTGCAAATTTCTCCTAATATACGTATGTTTGTACGCAATTTTGTCAAATACACACATTTTTGCAAAGCAATTTCCCCTAATATAATGCATTACTTACTGTATGGTATTTTCACTAGTATATGCACTTATGTGCACACTTTACCCTAGCATATGCATTATGTGCACATTACTTGGCTGGAGCATGGTAGTGCAAAATAGAACAAGAGTGAATTTCAAAAAGATGACCTTTTTTGCATACTCTTTCAGAAAGTGTAGGTTCACCTTTATGTGCAATGTGAATCAAATTTCTTCCCCATCCTTTCTTAGCCCACCCTGGTGCTTTTGGCTGAAAGGAAGGTAAGAAATAATCAGCACCATCATCATAATCATGTTCCAGACAGGAAAGAATTAATACTTTGGGGCGGGGGGGGGGGGACCTGGCTTGATCAAGAGTCTTTTACTGGAAAGTGGCACACCTTCCTAGCTGCCTAAAAGTTAGGGCAAGAACGTTTCAATCAAGTATATGTTTTGAAAATGTATGCTGTGTTCATAGGTGTATCATGACATTAACCTAAGAGCAAGATGGTGCTGAACAACAATTATATAAAGAAATTGCAGTCCAAAGGCCAGAAGCAATAGCATACTGAGGAGAAAGTGCCATATGAGCAAAGAGTGGGATGAGGTATTTATAGCTGCAGTGATTCACCTTCACAGAACAGGTGGGTTTTTCAGTAATTATGATAATGCTAATAGCTAATGGGAAAGAATAATTGGCACAGAGAAGGCAATTGGGGTTGAGATGCTGCAAACAGGCAGGCATACACCAAGAGATAAAAGTCCATTCTCTAAGTTAATTGAAAATAATGGCGAAGCAGCAGGGAAAGGTATGCACTAGTATAGCTTAAGCTGGCAGCGTTCAGTAGACAAAGTGATTTATACTGGCTTAATCAGGTTGTCATCAAAATTATCTTTTTGAGGAATCTAAGCAGCATTTTTACATGTATCATCCAGGAGCTTCTCTTTCTGGACAGCTGCAGATTTAGAGACAGAATTAATTTAGAGTAGAAAGAAAGTAAACAACAGAAATTGCCCTAAACGGTTTAGTTTTAAATTAATACAGTCATAGTCATGAGTAGAAGAGATGGATAAAAATGGATATTAGAAAAAATTAAGGAAAGGGGGAGAGGAGATAGAGAAGAAAGAAAGAAAGAAAGAAAGAAAGAAAGAAAGAAAGAAAGAAAGAAGAGGATGGCACACATTTTTGCTATAAAATGAAATTAGGAAGACTGGAAATATGTGATTCAGAGAGCACCAATACAACTAAAATTACATCAGGTTAGATACTGTAGAATTTATTTTCCCTGGATGGACTTAAGGGCAAAAGCATATGGCTTGTGCTTCAGAGAACCATGCAGCTAGTTCTGTATGTTCTGGAACAGCAGTGCTTCCTGGCACAGGCAGTTTTAAAACTGAGAAGAGTTTACACAATGGTTTGTGTAAAAAAAGATGTCAAAAGTGCTGCTAGGATAACCTACAATATGGCCTTTGATATGGCTACAGTTGTTCTTTAGAATTCCAAGTTTAGATCATCTTTACAAAATACGAATTGTCTACAGTGATACTAGCATGAAGAACCTTTGTTGAAGGTGTCTGTGAACATTCATACCCTCCAACATTTCTCCGATCAAAATAGGGATGCCCTATATTATTATTATTATTATTATTATTATTATTATTATTATTATTATTATTATTATTATGTTGATGATGATGCTCCACTCATCTGACAGGGTTGCCCCAGCCACTCTGGGTGGATTCCAACATACAGAAAAACATAATAAAACATTAAACAATAAATACCTTCCCTATACAGAGCTGCCTTCAGATGTCTTCTAAAGGTTGTATAGTTACTTATCTCCTTGGCTCGAGGATTGCATAACTCCATGCCCTCCAACTTTTCTCTGATGAAAATAGGGACGTCCTAAGGAAAAGCAGGACATTCCAGGATCAAATCAGAAACTGGGACAGCTTCTGTGAATTTGAGATTGTCCCTGGAAAATAGGGATACTTGGAGGATCTGAACATTATAAGCACTGACAAAGCTGTAAAATACCCAGGCAGTGTGAGTGAAAAGCGAACCTTTACTGTACAGATTTCACGCAAGACATGAGCCCATTTCAGTTTTGTTTTGTTTCCCTGTCACTCTTTCACATTCAGATCACAACACATGTTAAGCTGAGCTGCTCTCAATATCAGGTGTAATTAGATAGACAGATAGACGTGTCTTCTGGAAGCTTTAATGTGTGCTCAGTTGAGAGAAGGCCAGCCACCATATTAAGACACTGTAGCATACAAAAATGGCTGCCTGGAGATGTGTTTCTCTTCAGAGATTGCTGTCTAATGTATGTTATTATTCTGTCATGGTTTTTCCATGTCAGTCGTAGGAAAACTGTTTGTTGACATTGATCCTAATTGGTTTCCATCACATGCCACATACCTTACGTGATAGAAGAATGAGTTATATATACTGACAGTCATCAGCATCCACAACATTGAGGGAAGCCCTGACTTAGATTTAAAAATGAAGGGGAATGTGTAAGAAGAGAAGGAGATGTAGGAGGCAGGAAACAACTAACAGGGAAAATGAGGCCTGTTTCAATCAATTGTTCAATGACATTTTATTCAAGAACTGAGCTTTGGGGACAAGGTGAAGGAATGAAATTAAGATATCATGGTCTTGCCATGGGAAAAGAACTTTCCCCTTATCTCTGAATAGTGCAGTTGATTTTACTTTGAAAACAATGGAATTAAGAGGTAAGTGTGAACAAACCTTTAAACTTGATGTTCTAAAGAAAGAATGAATTCCACAGGCAGTTAAAGCCCTCTCAGCTCTTTGAATTAAGCTTTTTGTTCATCATTTCTTTCTAAAAGGTTGCATTTTGCAATTCCCATGTCAGTATTTGGATAAAATCTAGCTTCGTTACAAACATATCCTGTTTATATGGTTGAGAGGGGATCATGCATTTGTTGACAAACTATCATAGCTTTCTGAGTAGAACCACTTTAAGCTGCCATTCTATTGCAGAATTGTCTTATTATTCCAAATGAAAGACACGTACCCAAAAGAAAGATTTGATGCACTATATCCAATGCCAGTCCAACTCAGAGCAGACCCATCAAAATGAAGTAACATGACTAACTTAGCTTCATTAATTTTAGTGGGTCTACTTTGAGTAGGAATAGCATTGGATAAAGTCCAATGACTTTTGTATGTAAAAAATTATGATTGTTTACACCTGACTGGAAGCCCTGGTATTTTTCAAAAGAAGCATAATATTTTCCCCCTCTCTCAGTGACAATATACTTCATTGCCAATGGTTAATAAGAGCCAGCTTGAAACTTTATATACTTTCCCTAATGAAAAAAAAAAAAGCACTTGTATATGATTGTCACCACAGCCATTCAAAATTACCTACCATACAAATAGAATTGGTCATCTGGAGATCTCTACACTTAAAATAACAACAATGCTGTTCCAAGACAAGCCAGATCCTATAAAAATTTAAATTCTTTGACATGAATACATTACAAAAGCTAAGCAAATCTACAAGATTTCTCTTATTTCATGGAACTTGCTTGCCATTGTTTACAATTTTTAAAGATTGTTATTGTTATTTTTAAAAAAATATATTTCCCTTCATCTGAGAATCACAGGGAGATGCAAAACATAGTAACAAACGAAACAATACCCCCCCCCCAACAGAGATATGTAATGAAGGTGCCAGGCAAGCTTCCTTGCGGGAGTAGCCCACAAACAGGGAGCCATCACAGAAAAGGCCTATTATTATTATTAACACTAGTCCTGAGAGGGTCTAGGAGCTGGAAGCTAACTATCTGACTACTGAAATATTGTACAACAGTTTTTTGGGATTTTGCGACTTTGCTAAGCTATGCCCACACACTTTCTTTTTTTTTAAAATATAAATGCACACATAAAACAATCTTACTTTTATAACAACAAATTCTTCACTTCTTTGGACTCCCTCACGTCCCCCTCTCCCATTTACATCATTAAAAAAAAAAAAAAAAAAAAATTTCCCAAACAAATTATCAACTTGTTTACAATCTCATGTCCACACATTCCAATATGATTTAACACTTTTTCCAATAAAATTTTTATATTTTCTTTAGTCTCACTTATCATCAAATTTAAATCTAGTTTAGTGGTGGCCAGTTTTTTATAATCTAGCATCCTTCTTAACATTCAAACAAATTACAATGTTTTTGTAGATACATCTTGAATTTCTCCCAGTCTTCCTCCATCTTTTCTTCTCCCAGGTCTCGGATTCTGCCAGTCATCTCGGCCAGTTGCATATAGTCCATCAGCTGCATCTGCCACTCTTCCAGTGTGGGTAAATCTTGAGTTTTCCAATTTTTTGCGATGAGAATCCTTGCTGCCGTTGTTGCATACATGAAAAATGTTCGATCCTTCTTTAACACCTTCTGGCCGACAATACCCAGAAGGAAGGCCTCTGGTTTCTTAGTGAAGGTATACTTAAATACCTTTTTCAGCTCATTGTATATCATTTCCCAGAAGGCCTTCACCTTAGGGCATGTCCACCAGAGGTGGAAGAATGTTCCTTCATTTTCTTTACATTTCCAACATTTATTGTCAGACGAATGGTATATTTTGGCAAGTTTAACTGGGGTCATGTACCATCTGTATATCATTTTCATAACATTTTCCTTCAGAGCATTACATGCAGTGAAGTTCAACCCAGTGGTCCACAACCTTTCCCAGTCCTCGAACATAATGTTATGCCCAATATCCTGTGCCCATTTTATCATAACCGATTTAACCATTTCGTCTTGTGTGTTCCATTTTAGCAGCAAGTTATACATTCTAGATAGTACCTTGGTTTTGGGTTCTAACAATTCTGTTTCTAACTTCGATTTCTCCACCTGGAACCCTAACTTTTTGTCATTTTTAAAAACTTCTTTAATCTGAGCATAATGTAACCAGTCTCGCACCTTATCCTTCATTTTCTCCAAACTCTGCAATTTCCAATTGTCTCCATCTTTTTCTAATAATTCCCAATATTTTGGCCATTTGGCCTCCATATTGGGTCTTTTTCGGGCCTTAGCCTCCAGAGGTGAGAGCCACCTTGGAGTTTTGTTTTCCAATAAGTCTTTATATTTCGTCCAGACATTGAACAGTGCTTTCCTGACAATATGGTTCTTAAAGGCCTTATTGATCTTAACTTTGTCATACCATAAGTATGCATGCCAACCAAAAGCATTGTTAAAACCTTCCAAGTCCAGCACGTCAGTGTCTTCGAGAAGTAGCCAATCTTTTAGCCAGCAGAAAGCTGCGGCTTCATAGTACAACTTTAAGTCTGGCAGGGCAAAGCCACCTCTTTCTTTCGCATCTGTTAATATCTTAAACTTAATTCTGGGCTTTTTGCCCTGCCAGACAAATTTAGATATATCTTTCTGCCACTTCCGGAAGCACTCCGCTTTGTCCACAATCTGTAATGTTTGAAACAAAAACAACATTTTTGGCAATACATTCATCTTAATAGCAGCAATTCGGCCTAACAAAGAAAGCTTCAATTTTGTCCAACTATCCAAGTCTCTCTTAATTTCAGACCAACATTTTTCATAATTGTCCTTAAATAGACTCAGGTTTTTTGCTGTTATGTTTACCCCTAGGTATTTTACTTTTTTAACCATAGTTAGTTCTGTTTCTCTCTGAAACCTTTCCGACTCTGTATCTGTCAAATTTTTTCCCAACACTTTAGTTTTCTGTTTATTTAATTTAAATCCTGCCACCCGACCAAAATCCTGTATCAGTTGTAATACTCTTTTCGTACTAGATTCTGGCTCCTGCAGAGTCAAAACTAGGTCATCTGCAAAAGCTTTCAATTTGTATTGTTTCGCTCCGACCTGAATCCCTTCCACCAACCGGTCCCCTCTGATCAAGTTCAAGAGCACCTCCAGAACCGAAATGAATAACAAAGGGGAAATCGGGCAGCCTTGTCGTGTTCCTTTTTCAATTTTGAACTCTTCTGTAACCACATTGTTAACTATCAGTTTGGCCTTTTGTTCTGAATATATTGCGTCAATCCCATTCTCAAACCCCCGTCCCACTCCCATTTCATTCAAATTTCCCTTCATAAATTTCCAAGAAATATTGTCAAAGGCCTTCTCCGCATCTATGAAAATTAACACTGCTTTTGTATTTATGTCTGTTTGCAAAAGTTCCAAAACGTCAATAATGTTCCTAGTATTTGCAAACATATGTCTACCTGGGAGAAAGCCTGCCTGGTCTTTATGAATTACTTCATTAAGCACTCTTTTGAATCTACTTGCCAAAATGTCTGCAAATATTTTGTAATCCACATTCAAAAGGGAGATGGGACGATAGTTTTTGAGTTGTGTCTTTTCAGCTTCAGATTTTGGTATCAATGTGATAAAGGCTTCCTTCCACGATTCCGGCGCCTTCTTCCCTTCCATAATTTCATTACAGACCTCCATCATTGGTTGGGTCAGATAGTCTTTTAATGTCTTGTAATACTTGGAGGTCAAACCGTCTGGCCCTGGAGATTTGCCCAGTTGCATGTTCTGAATAGCTTGTTCAATCTCTTGTTGTGTTATTTTGTTGTTCAGGATTAATCTGTTTTTTTGTGACAACTTTGTTAATCCATTTCTTTCCAGAAATTGTTTAATCTCAACCTCATCTTGCGGCCCTTGAGTGTATAATTTTTTAAAGTATCTCTGGAAGCACTTTCTAATTTCCATGGGGTTCTGGATATTTCTTCCTTCAATTTCTAGGTTTGTAACTATATTTAATTTCTGTCTCTTCTTCAACTGCCAAGCTAGCAGTTTTCCACATTTATTTGCCGATTCAAAAGTTTTTTGTTTCATTAATTTAATCTTCCATTCTATTTCTTGGTTTATCAATTTAGAATATTGGGCTTGATATAGTTTAATTTCTCTCAGAATCGGCTGTGACTTCGGGTTTGATCTTAATTTCTTCTCCAATTCTTTAATTTTCTGCAAAATCTTATCTTTCCTTTCATTTTGTGTTCTTTTCTTTACAGTGTTCTGTTGTATCAAGAACCCCCTCATCACAGCTTTGCTTGTGTCCCAGATAGTTCTTTTTTCCACCGTAGTGTTCATATTTATTTCAAAATAATCCTTCAAGGTTTTTTGGGCCTTCTTGACAATCTCCTGATCTCTAAACAAGCTATCATTCATCTTCCATCTAAAGGAGCCGGTTGGCAATAGTGTCATATCCATCTTCAGCGCATTATGGTCGGAGCAGGTCTTTGGGCAGATTTCCACTTTTCTGACCTTGGGTGCCAGACCTCTAGATATCCATATTTGGTCGATTCTTGTCCAAGTCAGTTGGGCTTCAGAGAAGAATGTTCCCTCTCTTCCCAGGGGGTTCTTAGTTCTCCAAATATCAATCCAGTCCATATTGTCAGCCATTTCAAAAAAGGTCTTTGGTAGTCTGCCGTCTTTTGTAACGTTTTGATTTTGTGACTTATCCATGTTTGTCGATACGACCCCATTCATATCTCCCATCATAATGATGTTGTTGTAGTCCAGATAGTCCAGCATAGTCTCATGCAGCTTCTTGTAAAATTCCGATTTCCCGTCATTTGGTGCATAAATTCCTAATATCAGAATCTTTTCTCCTTGGTGTTGTATCTCAATTCCTAATATTCTTCCATGTTCATCTTTGAATAAGAATTTAGGTGACAGGCTCTCTTTTGCATATATCACCACTCCTCGCTTCTTTACTCTGTCCGAACACTTTCAGTCATATATCATCATGACAATGAGAGCTAGAAACACACCTTAGAAAACAACAACAACACAGTTAAACTGCTGCCAGTTGTAAGCATTTCTGAGTGCTTCCACCATATCATAGCATACTTACAACCCTGACTAAACAGCAATATTTGTTGCAATTGATATTATATTTGTGAAACTTTTGATTATTAAAATTGGAATATCAGATTTTCTGCATTAAATATGCTTGCTGTGAGTGGTAAGCATCAATAGGAATGCTACACACTGTACATGGAATCTCAGAGAATTTCCATTAAATACATTCAATGTAGCATTTATTTCAATCTGAGATCTTACATCCAGGCAAATTGAATTTAGTTTATTTGAAAGTGCAATGGTGCAGACATTGAAATAAACACATTCCCACATTAAAATAAATACATTTGCTTTTTCATTGTGAATCCTAAGCTTTTTTAATTTGAATTTGTGATCATTCATATGGCATTTTAAAAAGGCTTTCTGTTGTTTTGCTTTAAACAACCCATAGCCATTTTAGACAAAGTCAATTTTAATGTAGCATTATGGATGGCAATTTGAACAGCGACTATTACATAATTCAGATATATTTCCATAGTCTTCATATTTCAGCCACATTTTAAATAGACAGCAGTGTAACATGGACTAGCTAGCATGAGAGGCAAGAAAACTGCATGCTGCTGGTGAATCCAGGAGGTTCTATTCTCCCTCTCCTGTTTAAAATCCTAGGAGTCTTGAGGCTGTTTTATCTGATGCAACATTATGCTGTCTGCAGTAAGAGAAAGGGAGTGTGAAAACATTTGCCTCATATACAAGCAGAGCTAGACAGTCCTTCCTTGCCAGATACAGAATGCTGCAGTAACTGTAGCTACAAGCTGCTGTTTCTTACACCACAGAATGTCAATAACTTGTAGCTTGTGTGGCTGCCTTGCCTCAATGTGGTCCACGGTCTCCTTGTCAAGTTAAGAACAGGACTATAGTGCAGTAATGCAGTGTTTCCCAACCTTTTTTGGGCAAAGGCACACTTGTTTCATGAAAAAAATCTCGAGGCACACCACCATTAGAAAATGTTTAAAAAATTAACTCTGTGCCTATATTGACTATATATAAAGTAACTCTCTTTAATAGGAATCAAATAAACACAAATAAAGTATTTTATAATTACTTTATTATGAAATAGTAAGTAAACAGAAATATGAAAAATTATAAAATACTTTATTCAGTGAACCTGTGAGGGCCCGCCCTTTGCAGCAGCCGATTGGCTGCCGCCGTGGGCAGTGAATATTAATGATGTATCATTTTTGTGCTTCATGCTGTGGCCACAGACATGTGATCTGATGGTGAATTTGGGGTGACCCAATGCAAAAATCCTGAGAATCCCTGTGGATCCATGCTTTTAAACCACATTTTAAGTGGGGAGGGAAGGCAAAACACAGAACGGACAAGGAGCACGAGAGGGGTGTGCAGAGAAGCAGCTGGCTAAGAATGCAGGAGAGGGATTTAACGGGGAGGGAGGAAAGGAAGGCAAAAGTTTTCCCTCACCTACCCACCCAAGCCAGCCAGCTCGCACGCTCTCTCTCTCTCTCTCTCTCTCTCTCCCTCTCCCTCTCCCTCCTGCCTGCTTGCCTGGAGGGGAGGGGCTTTCCCTGCTCTTTGTTCCGTTTGAGCAAGCACAGCAAGGAAACAGAGGCGGGTGGGCAGTAAGACCCTGAGGCAAGTGCGGCTTGTGCTTGCTCAGCAGCTTCTTCACGGTGCTCCGCGGAACGGTGTTCTTCATCCCGGCGGCGGCGGCTCCCTCTCTTTCCTCTCAAGCAGAGCGGCCTTCCTGCTCCAGCCGCGCCTGCGCCTGAGGAGTTTCGAATCTGCCGCCGCGCGCAGGGTGACGTCACGGCCGCCGCCGGGCCAATCCGCCTGCTCGGTCCCGCCTCCCTTCTTCTCGCCTCCCTCACGAGAGGAAGCGCCTCCCTCGCGCACGGCGGATGCAGCCTGAGCAGAGTCCCCTCTCGCTTAGAGCAGTGTTTCCCAAGCGGCACACGAGGCAACGTGTCGCGGCACACTAGTGTGCCGCGGAACACCGGTTGGGAAACACTGCAGTAATGGCTAATGATGATAGAGTTAAACATTGTTTCCAGTATTACTGGTTGGAACAAAGCCTGTGGTTACTTTTATTTTCCTTTACAGACAGCTGCATATATATTTTCCTGTTGTTCGGGATAAAATTTTGCATTTACGCTGCTAGAAAGCAGTCATATTATCCAAGCGGAATGTCGCCATTCTTTCAACTTTAGGTTCAGCGTTAACTGACAATGGCAAGATTCAGGTAGGTAGCCGTGCTGGTCTGACACAGTCAAAATAAATAAAATAAATAAAAAATTGTCCAGTAGCACCTTAGAGACCAACTAAGTTTGTTCTGGATATAAGCTTTCTGAAGAAGTGTGCATGCACACAAAAGCTTATACCCAGAACAAACTTAGTTGGTCTCTAAGGTGCTACTGGACAATTTTTTAATTTATTTTGACAATGGCAATTAAGTTTGCACCTGTTGCGGCCTGGTATCCATTTCTGTTCAGTGCTACATAAGGAAGGAATGGTGTAAGCACCATTTGGAGATTGTACATATAGATGCTAAAATTGGCTTGTGTATTTAAAGCATTTATATATTGCCCTTCAGCATATTAAATTCACTTATTTAAGGGGTGATGAACCTGCAGCCCTCCAGGGGTTGCTGGACTGCAGCTCCCATAATTTCACTACATGCTGAAACACACACACACACACACACACACACACTTTTTAGCCAGCCCTGAAAGCAGTACAAGAATTGCTATTTTGTATTCTTTAACCTTGCAAACTTTTATGAAGTTTAACAGCTCCTGTGGGGTTGTTCTATTTTAGGCCCATTCTGCAGCCAGGTACCTCAGTACTGTCTGGCAGAGCACATTGCAGCTTGTTTTGCTGAGAGGACAGACCCCTGGGTGGAAAGGGGAACTGTGGAGAGCAAGGCTAACTAACTGTAGCATTGAACATGTCCCAAGGTCATGCTACAGTACAAAAGCCTGCCTCTAACTATTATCAGTAACAAACGGCAGTATGAAATCACATTTGTTGAAAAGTGCACTTCCATGAAATAAAAGCTATATGACATGTGAAAGTCCAGCATATGCACCCATCACACCTGTAGAAACAATCTGTGTTATTTGGGGAGGGGAGTGGGAACCCAAGCGAGAATAGTTGTGAAGCATCATATCACAATGTACAAAGTAGAGATTAGCTCTGCCTCTGGGCAGTTCTATGAACTGCATAGACACGTTTGAAAAATATTCATAATTAGCCTTTTTTAATAGACATTCTTTCATTTCTTCAGGCAAGGCATGTATCTTTTTAACAAAATCAAATATACCCTAATAAAATCATAACACATTTCTGCAGTTTAACTGTTAAGTTACATTACATTGCCTCAAGTAAAAGCAGAATGGTAATGTAATGGGCTTTGGCAGAGTGGGGGGGACGGAACCCAGTGCTCAGTCAAAACAGGATTTAATAAGGAAGCTCCAATCTTATAATGGTGTTTTGCCAATCAATGAGGTGCTGAACTTCATGAAGTTCAACTAGCCACATTTGCACTGGCATATAACTGGCAAATATCCAGTTTCAAAGAAGCTGCATGAAAAAGAAAACCCAGCTAAAAATGATCACTTTACATTCAGTAATGGTGTGTTTTGCTTAGTGCTGTACAGTTTATGAACAAATTCACAACTCTTTTTGGAGATCTATGTTTAAAAAATCTTATTGGCCTTTTTAAGAACTACAACACAAAACAAAATTAGTATAATACTTAAGTGTAAATAAAACCTCTAAGTGGCTTACAAAGATGATCAAACATACATTAATCTTCTCAATAAAAAATGGTGTTGAAAACAAGTTTATAAAACTGCAAAATGATTGAAATCAACAGCTAAAAGGATACATTCTAAGCTAAAATGACATGCTCAACTAAAATTACAGATTAAGCCACCCATCAGCTTTACACGTTTGGGTACGTTTACCTCAACAACAGCAAAAGCAGGCACCAAAATAATACAGGAAAGGCAGTTACCTAATGTGAGTGAGCAGGGAAGTTGCAGTGTGCAGGGGTTGCCACATGGAAATAGCACATCCATACATATGCACATGAACATTATGTGACACTTGTTTAAAAAATAACATTTTAATGATAGTGTTTTGAACACTTACCACACATTATTCTTTCAATTTCATCAAATGTGTATTTGGGTCTGTATCGAAGACGACCATCTAAATCAGATGTAAAAAGCAGCATTTCAGCTTGACAAATGTCAGTTTTATTCCTGATTTTCTTATCTTTTATCTGAGTTTCAATGCATCTGTACAAAATATAAGCAAATCCTATATTGCATTCTCGACATGATAGATTATATTTCCATTACAATTTGATGGTATTATCCTAGCTCTTTAAATTCTCTCATTCTCTAAAGCTATCCAAAAATATCCCGTTTTTGTTAAGCATTTGGTAATATATATTGGATGGGGATGTAAGTGGTAATTAAGTATAACTGGTTCCATTACAACAGACTTCACTTGAATTGTTACAGAATAATCATACCCTTATACAACAGCTTAAAAAAGCATTTTGTATAAGTATGCATGGTGTATTTGATCTGTAATGGGATCTACAAAACTTTGTGTCATATTCAGATGCTGAGGTCTCAGTAAGAATTCTTTTAATACTGTATGTACACCACACATTAACTTGGGAGTCTATTGGTTTCAGTGGAGCTAACTAAGGATTTCCTTAGGGTCACAGCTTAACACCATTGACTAGTGGGAGTACGTAAAAATATAGTTTTAATCATTTATTTAAATATTTAGAAAATGTACTTTTGCAGAAAATATAAAAGGTGGTGTGCAGCATAAAAAACACAATACTGCAATGCAATACTCCAGAGTTAAAATATTTTGGGAATGGGGGGCAAGGCAACATGGGGACTGACAAAGAAGGGATGTTATTTTGTACTACTTTATTGCATGTGCTGTGTAAAGTTGGGTGAAAAAGGTTTCTGACATCTCCAGGCATAGCTGGGGCAGGTTCCTTTCTGAATGCCATTGCTAGTAAGTGTCTACTAGATGGAACAACAGTCTGACTCAGCTTAAGATAGATTCCAATGAAGGGCAAGACAGAAGATGTTTGTACTTTCCTCTGTTGTCCACAACAGCAGTCGCTTTTATCCAGTTTGGTTGCATTACAGTGGTACCTCAGGTTACATACACTTCAGGTTACAGACGCTTCAGGTTACAGATTCCGCTAACCCAGAAATAGTACCTTGGGTTAAGAACTTTGCTTCAGGATGAGAACAGAAATTGCATGACGGCGGTACTTCGGCAGAGGGGCCCCCCATTAGCTAAAGTAGTACCTCAGGTTAAGAACAGTTTCAGGTTAAGAACGGACCTTCAGAACGAATTAAGTTCTTAACCTGAGGTACCACTGTATTCCCTAAGCACCATTGGTTTGAATACGTGACTGCTTGGGTATTGATTTTCTTGCTTTACAAATAAATTACTGGCAAATAGCTCCCCCATTAACCCTTAGAACAGCCTAGCAGACCCTTGCACTTATTGTCCTGGTTTGGCCAAAAAAAAGAGAGAGAAAATAATTATTAAAATTATTTTGATTAAGATACAGGTATGAAAATATTGTTAAAAATGACTTTGTATTAAAGTTTTATGAGTGTTTTGGAATTCCGAAATGATGATGTTCACCCCTCCCACCCCACCCTCCATATAAACACACTGTCTGACCTGTCACTCAGGTTAATCATCCTAGAGATCAGGGACAGAGTCTTTTCACTGGTGGCCCTACACCTGCCATTCTCTCTTGAGAACTCTCCTTGCTCACCTGTTTTGTGACCTTTAATCAGTCCCTGCACACTTTTTAAAATCCTACCAAACTTTGTTGTCAATTGCCATCCCCTTATACGTGACTGAAAATTTGTGTTTTCATTGTGTGCTTTTAAGGTTTTTATTGTGCTCAGAAAAACTGCATTGCGAGGGCTTGCATGCAGAGGCAGGGTGAATAAATAAATAAATAAATTCAAATGCTGCTGCATATTGTCATGGAAATGAAATGGGGACATCTGGTCTATTTCCATACCAAGTTTATTCTGTGCCTTTCACTCTCATGCATTATGGAGCCAAAGTGTAGCTTAAACAGGATGTATTTATGAAAGGAAATAACTGTAACTGTAGACGGATGAAAACAACCCTCATCACAGCTTGTGATCTGTTTTTTTTTTCCTATCTCTTTTACCAGGAGCTCTGTCCGGAACATGCTGCAGCCTACAGATATATTTAGGGGATATGACTTTCAGATTGCCCGTAAAGCTATGGCTACAAGTTCACTGCCTGAATCTCACTGTACTTTGTCATTGCAAGCTTCATTAGTTTCATTTAACTTCATGGGAAGTTGGAGCATGGAGGGATTTGGTGTCTAGTAAATAATAACGCAAAAGAACTGCTCATTCCCCCACACACATTTGCATAAAGTCAAAGGATGTCAATACAATAAGATTTCTCTCATTATAGGCCTCTTCTTTCTGGATGTTATTGATACTTTTGCTGCTATGTAAATAAATGCTTTTTAATCACCTACTATATCAGACACATTCCACAACTAAGGCAAATGCATCCCCTAGGGGGGAAACAAACTGACCTTTTCTTATTTGTAGAAACTTACTGTAATTGTATGCAATTCTCAGATTGTTTGGTGCTTGGCAGTGAAGCTCAGTTAAACAATAATAGATGGGAGGCAAATCCTCCATCATGCCTTTCTCAAACCCCAAAGCAGATGCCAGATTAAGAGTGGCAGATTCATGATCAAAGCTCCAATGGGCAAAGATTTCTGCCTTACGAGTATGATATGACAGGATGAGAAGGCAACATTAAATAATTGTGTTTATTTATTTCACAAAATGTATATATGTATTGGTTGTGGCAGGACAGGGAAGGGAGTACCCACCTCAAAGGGGTTTACAAAAAGAATAAACTGATGAAATTATCAGTAAAAACAGTTGGAAACTTCTAAAATATTCAAAAGTAATTTTATTTAAATAAGCTTAAAGCCTGGGTAAAACATATGTCATCATTTTACATATCTGCCTGATGTCAATAGGCATGGAGTTCCAAAGTGTGGGTGCTGTCACACCAAAACCACCAATTTCTTACAAATGTGAAATGAATATTGTTCTGCAGATTGAAGTGGTCAAGTGGGTACATATGGGTTAAGGTGATCTCGTAGGTAAAATGGTTCCAAGTTTTTCACCTTGAACTTGCTACACCCTGTAGCAAATTGGCAAACACTGCAATTCTCTGAGCACAGTCAACATGTGCTGATAGGGTCTCGCTGCTGTCAGCAATCATGCCACAGAATGAAGAATACATAGAAATAATTGTCTGTTTGTCACCAGTTTAATAGTCTCACTTTCAGGCATCATCCAGGCCAAGGTTAGCTTCCATGGTTTTCAGTGCGAGAGCTTTACAACACAGTTCTCAGTAGAGGCTGGTATGCTGGGGCAGAGCCAACCTCTTGTCTCTAGCTTTGCTGCAGGTTACCGGGATGAGGCCAGGAAGCAGCGGAGGGCAGGGCTGTGTGGACAATCAGCAGTGCCAACCTGGTGCTACTGCTAGTGTGCCCACACAGCCCCAACCTTGCTCCCATGTACCATCTGAATAATCCACAGTGATGCTGGGGTTTGAGAGGGCAACTCATCAGCTCTGCCCTCCATCCCCATGACACCACACACTACAGGACATCTTGTAGTGTCTGATCAAAAAACATGTCCCATGGAGTCAGTAGGTACAAAATGCAACCTTAAGTTAGGTGTTTTGTTTCCCCGACAAAATGTTTGGGACTTCAGTGTGCTGAAAGGAGACTCCTGTTCCCTTCACAGAGCCACAATTCCTAGAGTTCCCTATAGAGAGGAAGTGATTGGTATCTCAGCACCCTTAGCAAACTACAGCTCCCAGGATTCTTTGGGGGAAGCTGTGACTGTTAAAGTAGCATAATACTGATTTTCATGTATAGTGTAGATGGTCCTAGAGTTGGGGTGGACCTTACTTGAAAGCTATCCTGTCCACATCTCTGCTCCATGGAGGCAATTCAGAACTAGAGCATCTCCAACAGATGGCTTAAAGACCTCCAGCAAGAGACAGACCACCCCACCCCTAGGTAATGAAAGTGAGACAGCTGTTTAGTAATCTATAGCTAATCAAACCCAAAATGACACATTAAATAGAACTGAACGTGAGCATTTAAATCCATTTATAAATGACACTGAAAGTAATGTAGTAGATGTATGGTTTAGGGAAAACAAATCTAAGAAATATAAACTATGCCTTTAGGGAGGCAAACATGTGTTACTACCAGGAAAAGCATTCAAGTTATCTGAATTCTCAAACAATATATCCTTACCGGAGGGGCAAAAAAAGAATTTCCCAATAAAATGTCACCATACGGTGTAACAAAATTAATGATTTAGAAGGAAAGACATAAACGCATTACTCTTTTGGCCTCCTGTGAAAAGGTAGGCTAAAATGTATTAAAATATAGTCAGCCAAAATAACTGTGTATTAATGTGACATACAGAACTATAGGTCTGTGAATTCAGGTGAGGTATTTTTGTCTTTAACCTGATTATGACTTTTAGGAGAATATTAATTATTTATGTGGGTGGCAAATTTTGGTCTTTTGTTTTGTTTCCCACCCCCACATCCCGTGCTGAGAATACCTATGAACAGGTGCTCAGAGAACTGTCATAACTGTAAATCAGGCAAGTACTGTGCCTTGTAGTGTGACTTCCAAGAATGCTTTCATCTCTAGCATAAGATATATAAAATCTTCTGCATCTTAGAAACACAATTACACTTGACATTTAAAGGGAAACGAGGAGGGAATCTATTTATAATAACAAAATTTATGTTTCAGTTCATGTTCTTTCCCAAAGAATCTGAGTGATGATGCCATGTTCTTATTTCATGTTTGCACAAAGAGCTAGAAAACGACAACAATTTGCCCAGGTTCAGCCAACGGCTTCATGGTTGGGAATTATTTATTAAATGTGACTGACCATGGACGGTTTATGATGTAATCCTATCCACTAAATATTGCACAGCAAAGTGAAGGTATTTGCTAATAAGCATTCATTTTGCACCATAATTAATAATATCTCCATTAGGTTTACCTGGCCTCCCTTATTTGCAGCAGTGTTGTGGGAGATAGTGGCAGAGCCACCTTCCCAATAGCAGTGTCACTTAAACTTGATGAAGCAAGGGTGGGCAGCAATGTGGTGCCATGACTGCAAGATAACATTGCCCAAAGGAAAGCCCATCTTTGGGCACTACAATCTGTGGGCACAGGTCACGCGACTTGTGCGGGATGTAACACCAGAAGACACGCATCCCAATTTTTCACATGTCCCAGTTAGAAGGTGCACAGATACAGTATCTTACTGAATAGGCCAGAGTGGCTGTGCAAACTCAGCCTTAGTCTGATAAGAATGTAAGAAGAATCTGCTGAACTGGGCCAAAGACCCAGCTAGTCTAGCATCCTGATCTCACCATGTGGGAAGTTGACAAGCAGGACATGAGCACTCCAGAAATACTCAGTAATTGGTATCCAGAGGCATACTGCCTCTGACAGTGGAGGTGGAACACAGCCATCATCGCTGGTAACGGTTGTCTTCCCTAAATTTTTCTAAGCCTCTTCTAAAGCCACCCAAGTGCATCCTGTTGGAGCCATCACTTCCTCCTGTTGGAACAAGTTCCATAGTTTCAGTATGTGCTGAATGAAGAACTACTATCTTTTCACTGTCCTAAGGTCTTGAGTCTATCAAAGTGTCCATCGCCACATCTTCTTTGTATGCAGCATTAACAAATTATGCATTGTGTGAACTCATTCCTACAGGAAAATGATAGGGCCAAAACCTGACCATTGTGAATATGGGATTATTAATGGCCCTTCACAGTTCCCAAGTCATAGAGTAAGAATGGATGACCACTGAGCTCTGATCTTGATTCTGGCACAGCAGAACAAGCTGTTACCTGTGATTGGTTCTAAATTTAGGCTCTACAATGAATGCTTCCCTTCTTTATATTGAGTTGCAAAGTTGAATGCTATCATCTGGATTTGGCACATTTGTTGCATGCAATTAAAGAAGAAATAAACAGCAATATTTTAAAGAAAAAATGCTTCAGCAGCATGTGGAAATGTAACAAATCAAAACCATATGAAATTCGGGGGGGATGTCTATGTAACGCTGACAGAAGTGCAGGAATAGCATTTGTTTGGTTATATATGATGAGATGGAATAGTGGAGGCACACAGCTTGTTGTGATGTAGTGAAATGAAATTAGCAGGAGACAGTGACCAATATCCTCAATTGCCAAGTGTGTTTGGGCCACACATGGCAATCTTTCCTACTCTAACACTCTTCTTTTAAATTGCTGCCTTTAACAAGAAGCGGCATAGCTGTCACAACAATGGAATGACAAAACATAAAGGCAGTTTTGAGCTGCCTTATGCTATAGCTAAACACTAGGAACTGTCCAAGGACAGCATCTTTTGTCTCATCAACGTACAAGTCGTATTGCTTCCTTAAATGCTTTGGAAAGAACAGTTTCAATCTTGCAAAAAACTTTTATGTAACGTCTAACACTTGCCTTCAGTTAGGCTCAAAGGGTCCAGAGTCAATTTGTATGTCCATGCCTTTCATGTGATCAATGTAGCTATTCAGCAATAGCTACTGCAGAAAAAAACCCTCGTAGGGAACATAGGAAAGTCAAAAATTGTCCACCTGATGGCTAGATTCTAGTTATATTTTGGCCGGCAGTAACACTCCAGGGGGGAGGGTCAGGGAGAGTTCTTTTCCATCACCTGGAAACTGACATTGCAAATTAGAGATGGCAGAAATTAAATCTGGAAAATTCTGCATGTAAAATGTGTGTTCTACTAGAATACAAGGTGGGTTTTTTTGGGGGGGGGTATATGCCTAAGATGTTATCAAGTGCACCTAAAAAAATGTAAATTGTGAATATAAAATTCATGTGGTTTCAAATACATACATCTTACAGGTACACTCAACAGGGAGTTGGGATTGGCTAAGACACCCTATCCAATTTGGTGACAAACACAGGTTTGATGATGTGCAATGTTTAAAATTGCTGATAGCACCAAAAATATAGCACGCTAAGCTTACCCTTTTCTAAAATTAGTTAGAAGTACTGAAATAAGCACTATCCTTTTTAAGGGGTATGTGTGTTAGATTTTACTCTTGCCGTAACTATGAATAATAGGCGCCTCCAGAACTGGAATAGAAGAAATTTCATGTAGTTTTCTCTCAAAATGGGTTTCATGAAAACATTTGGAGAGCTATTTAGAAACAAGCACATTTATGCAGCAAAACTGCCAATTATTAATTAAATACTAGTGTCAATTATCTTAATATCGTCTAGAGAACACACCACATTTTGAGAATCAAATCTGTAAAGGTCTCATTTGAGATGAAATTGGACATGATTAGTTGTGAGTAGCCAGGCATTGTTTACCTTGTTTGGCAGTTGAAAAAGTCACACCAAATCATTAGGTCAGATCTGCCTGGTGTTTCACAGGAGACTTAGGTGCACAAAAAGTAACAGTGATACCTCTGACTTTGGGTCACAGCAATATTTGGCCCGTGGCAACATTTTTTTTCTTGACTAATTCCTTAGCTGGTATTAACAACACCACTTGCAATGTTGACTATAGATCATTATTTGGTTCTGACAATATTTCCTGAGCATTATAGCCCAGCTGAAGTGATGCAGAAGTCATAGCTCCCCAAATTGCACCAAGCTGAATCCCATGCCAAAAAGCAGAGGATGTAGGGTGTATGTGTGTGTGCTTGTCCTAAGACGTTTAACTATTTGGCAGTGTGGCCTGTTAATTTCAATGAAACAGATTTCAAATTCCAGAAGAAGAGCCTTTTAGGCTAAGGATATCTAAGGCTGGAAAGGAAGTAAGGAATAATATTAATACCATTAACGTAGCTTACATATATATTCTGGGAAACTGAACAGAAATAATTCTTATTGTCATAAACAACACACCCCAAGGCATATCTACTCAGAAGTAAGTTTCATGGAATTCATCCCAGTTAAATATATAGAGGTTTGTAGCCCAAATTGCAGACTTTCTTCAATCTTGTCCCTGCCCTCTGCCTAACTAGAATGCAGCAAATCTTCCAAAAAAAGAGTAATGCAGATATGAATGTAAAATGCATTATGTTGTACCAAGCTGCAAGCATAGAGACCAGCAATGACAATATATTTTTTAAAAAAATACTCTGTTTTATTGCTTATTATATCCCTGTGTCAAATGTCTACAAGTTCTGATCCTTATGGACCACATTAAAAGCTGCTGAGTATCATTTTCTGACTTTCTTATGACTGAAAGAAAGGCACATCATTAAAAAGCACAAAAGTATCCAACATGGAGCATAATTTCCATCCTCTGCTACAGATGAATAAGTGACAAAGTGCTTTGATTGCACTGACAGCTACCCACTGTTTCTTATTTTTAAACAAAAAATTAAATATAATATTTGGACACACACACACCTCCACAGGATTTATGCTGGGGCTTTTTAACCTTTAAGCTTACATTGTTCAAATATATTATAAAATGTTCTGAATATTGACATTCAGAAATCTGTAATTAGATAAGCTTACAGTCAACATATGATATTGAACGGTCTTGTAGAAATAATTTCTCAAAGGAGACATGAATTAACTCAGATTTCTTTAAAAAGCCATGCTCTTGATGTAGAAGCCCAGTATTATGGCAGTGATTATGGCTGCCAGGTAGTGAGGCAAATACATTCTGCAAATGACATGGGGCACTCCCTTTTATTACATAAAATCTTTCAGATTCAATCTCTAGCCCTAAAAACAGGTCTACTGGGTCAAAATGAATGTCTGTTTATTAAAAGTAGTGGAGAAGGAAAGATTGTCATTGATTAAAGAAGAAAAAGACTAGTGAGCTTACTCACTGCCTTCCCTCAGTATAAACGTATTATTTAGGCTCAACGTACCCTTAGAGTCCCATAATTCTCTATCATTCACAAATACGCTCCGCTGAATCCTTTATTCCTCCAGGAGAAAATTCAAGACTTCTTACCACAGGCCACTAACCCATGTATGAATCTTTTGTGTTTGTCTGCGCCTTTCTAAGCCACCTCCACACCAGACATTTAAACCATTCTCATACTACTTTCACAGTCAGTGCTTCCCAACCAACCACCTGTTTCCTTGATCCTTGCCCATCCTGGCTAATAAAAGCAAGCCGGGAAAGGCTGGGCGATGGGCTCTGTGGGGTGGTGAATGCTTCCCTCTGTGAGGGAACATTCCCAGATCCACTGAAAGAGGCGGTCATTAAACCGCTTCTTAAAAAACCATCTTTAGACCCGGCCAGTATGGCCAACTATCGTCCAGTCTCAAATCTTCCATTCTTGGGCAAGGTGATTGAACGCGTGGTTGCTGAACAACTCCGGGCACGCCTGGAGGATGCAGACCATTTGGATCCCTTCCAATCGGGATTCAGGCCTCATCATGGGACTGAAACTGCCTTGGTCGCACTGGTTGATGATCTCCGGAGAGCTAGGGACAAAGGTGAGAGTTGTTTCCTAGTTCTGCTGGATCTCTCAGTGGCCTTTGATACAATTGACCATAACATCCTTCCAGACCGTCTAGAGGGGCTTGGAGCTGGGGGCACTGTTATACAGTGGTTTCGCTCCTTCCTCCTGGGCTGTGTTCAGAAAGTGGTGGTGGGGGGGGATGAGTGTTCAGACCCCTGGGCCCTCACTTGTGGGGTGCCTCAGGGTTCCGTCCTCTCCCCCCTGCTTTTTAACATCTATATGAAGCCGCTGGGAGAGATCATCAGGGGGTTTGGACTGGGTGTCCATCAATATGCAGATGATACCCAGCTCTACCTCTCTTTCAAATCAGAACCAGTGAAGGCGGTGAAGGTCCTGTGTGAGTGCCTGGAGGCGGTTGGAGGATGGATGGTGGCTAATGGATTGAAGTTGAATCCTAACAAGACAGAAGTACTGTTTTTGGGGGACAGGGGGCGGGCTGGTGTGGAGGACTCCCTGGTCCTGCCTCAGTCAGAGGAATGTGCCAACGCTGCAGGCACCAGCTGGATTCCTTGTTGACCTCCTTCTGCGACTCCCAGCAGGAAAACATGCGAGGTCTGTAATCGGCGATCCTTCCCAGATGTGAGAAGAACACACCACTCCTTCTCTCTCCCCTTTGCTATCCCCAGGGAGGGGAAAGAAACAGACAGAAATGTATCTACATGCTTTTATTTCTGTCTTTTGCAGCCATACAGATAAACATGTCTGCACACTCTTTTAGCCCAGCAGAGAGCAATAAAAAAAACTCCACCCATGTACTTCCAGTACGGGTCATATGACACACACTGAGCTAACATCCGGTGCTCAGTACGGTGAATGGACTGCCCCTTTCTTGCCATGGCAACAGTCACAAACATCAACATCCTGTCTGGCTTTCCAGCCACCTGCAGCTGACGAAGCTGCTGCTCGCTGCTGCATTGCTCCTTTTTGGTAACATCCTCCCCCAAAAGAATCAATGCGTGCTGCGAGCAAAGCGTGATCCAGAGAAGAAAACAAACAGTTGTTATACATATAACATTCCCCTGTTGTTTCAGTTCCACCGTTGGAACTACCCGCCACTGGTTTCACCAATGTACCTCTCTGGTTGTGTGACTTCCAAGGAATGAGTGCAGCTGCATCACCTTGGTTAGCAACTCTCTGTTGTGCCTTTGTCTCTGACTTAGACACAGCTTCAACCTGTCCTCGGTTGTTTACAATAGCAACACATGCAATAGCTAAGTTGGCAAACTCTTTTGAATACCTCTTTGGTGGTACACCCTTCGTCGCTCTCTCAGACCTACGTATGAGGTGCTGATCTTCTCTGCTTTCTGGTTCAGCCTCTGAACTCTCTGGAGAACCAGTACTAAGGGTAATCAGTGGTTCGTCCTCTACCTCTGAGGGTCTAGCCATTATGTGAGATTTCCTCTCAATGACTGTGTCAACTGAGCTCTTTGAGCTACTACTGTCATCATCAGTACCACTGTAATCAGTAAAATCATCATCATCATCATCATCATCATCATCATCATCATCTCCTGTGGGAAATGTGTGAACAATCACTCTCTCCTGTTCAGGAGCACTCTCTAAAAATTTTGTGAGAATCACCTGACCAGATTCAGACAAAATTACTCTGTAGAGACCCTTTTCATATCCCACAAAAATGCCTCTGGCATTCTTTACTCCACCTGGAGCTTCTGTCCTCACATGAGACCCAAAAACCTTGAAATGGGCAACAGAAGGTTTTCTATGGAACAGTTTCTCAAAAGGAGAACTTCCCAACTCTTTTGAAAACTTTCTCAACCACGTCTAAGTATACGCCAATAGCGACTCCGCCCAGTATTGATTTGGCAGATGTGAACTAAGCAATTGCGCCTGCATTCCCTTTTGCAATTCTTTGTTCACCCTAACACAGACACCCCTGTTCCACGCTTCTGCAGAAGCAGCAATCCGGTGTCTAATCCCTTTCTTCTGCAGGAACTTCTGGAAATCCTGTAAAAGAAATATTGGCTTCTCATCTGTGAAAAGACAAGCAATGTTAGCATCATGCATATTTTTAACCTTGTCACAAAACTCTTTAAACCTTTCTAAGGCTTCTTTTGGTTTCTCCAAAACATAAATCCAGACAAAATTTGTGAAAGAATCCACACACACAAGGTAATATTTTGCATTGCCTCTAGATGGTGCTAGAGGACCAATCACATCAGCATACACCCGCTGAAATGCTTTGTCGACCCTTGAGGGCACCTGCTTGGTGTCCTGCTTGGTTACACCTGCAAGAGAGATCATGTTAGAATCACATTTCATGTAATCACTTTGATTAAAAGTCAACAAATACAGTCCATCTTTCTCTTTGGCAGAAAGATACAACTCTCCATCTTTGTAGATCTTGCAGCTCTTAGCATCATAGGACAGTTTTAGTCCCTTCTTAGCAATCTGCGAAACGCTTAGCAGATTGAACTTCAACTCTGGAACCAAGTAAACATTGTTTATAGTCAAGTTCAGACTTTCCAGATACACAGTTCCAATCCCGGTCGCTTCCAGCTCCTGACCGTTGGCCTGTTGCACAGCTTTGCTTCTTAAACGTTGAAAATAGCTCTCTGTGTGGACACATATGGACCGTCGCTCCAGTGTCCAGAACGAAAGAGTTCCCTGCTTCTGGTGCGGCTTTTAGCGACATTAAAGCCTTTGCAGGCTTCGCCTGTGACTTGGTATGACTTTTGCCTGATGCCTCAGACTTCGTAGAGCTCACCTTGGCTCCTTTCTGCTGACGTGGCTTCTTACAGCTCCGCCGAAGATGCCCAGTCTGTCCACAACTGTAACATCAGACAACGTTCAAAGCTACAGCATTTTCTCCAGTAGCAACAGCAGTGGGGGTGTTAGAACTCCGTTCCTCCCTCCCCCTGTCCTTTACCTCCAGTGCAGCAAGTCTGTCATGTTCATTAAGCACAACTGCATACACCCTCTCCGCGGTTAACTGGGCCGCCGGTAGGGACCCAAGCTGACTGGCAACCATTTTGTAAGTCCTATTGAGGCTATTTATCACCATGAAGCAAAACACTTCCTCCTGCAGACGGAAATTACGTTCCACCATCTGTTGGCGCAGATATTTCATTTCCGTCCGGTGCGCTTGAACATCTCCATCAGGCGCAAACCTCAGATTGGTCAGCTTTTCAAAATACAGCAATGCTGAAGAACCTGCATCTCTCTGATGTGTCCTTCGCAATGTGTCCCAAACCTCTTGCGTATTCTAAATCTTGAATATGCACAAGCTGAGAATATGAAACACACAGAATTATAGCCGTCCTGGCCTTCACATTCTGTGACTCCCAAGCACGCGTTGGTGCTGCAGGGATGGGGTTCTCAATCACCCCAAACAGTCTCTGATTCTGCAGCAGGGCCTTCATCTTGATAGACCAAGATGAATAATTGTCATTAGTTAGGAGGGGTGGATAAGGCATGCCTCTCCCCTTCTTGGCATCCATTTTGAGTCCTTGCCTTAAAGCTCACTCTCAAGCCTGCTAGAATCCAATAGCTGGTTGTTTACGCTTTTGGCACTTGGCAGCTCCTAATGCTGGCTGCTTTAGAAAGTCCCTTCCAAGAGCTCTTGAGACTCTAGCCAAAACAAAACGTTGTTTTTCGCCTCTCTCAGGCACAGCCTGACAGTCCAGCCCCCTTTTTGTAGTTTTCCACTACACTGACAGAAGTACTGTTTTTGGGGGACAGGAGGCGGGCAGGTGTGGAGGATTCCCTGGTCCTGAATGGGGTAACTGTGCCCCTGAAGGACCAGGTGCGCAGCCTGGGAGTCATTTTGGACTCACAGCTGTCCATGGAGGCGCAGATTAACTCTGTGTCCAGGGCAGCTGTCTACCAGCTCCACCTGGTACGCAGGCTAAGACCCTACCTCCCCACGGACTGTCTCGCCAGAGTGGTGCATGCTCTAGTTATCTCACGCTTGGACTACTGCAATGCGCTCTACGTGGGGCTACCTTTGAAGGTGACCCGGAAACTGCAATTAATCCAGAATGCGGCAGCTAGACTGGTGACTGGGAGTGGCCGCTGGGACCACATAACACCGGTTCTGAGAGATCTGCATTGGCTCCCAGTACGTTTCCGAGCACGATTCAAAGTGTTGGTGCTGACCTTTAAAGCCCTAAACGGCCTCGGTCCTGTATACCTGAAGGAGCGTCTCCACCCCCATCGTTCAGCCCGGACACTGAGAACCAGCGCCGAGGGCCTTCTGGCGGTTCCCTCATTGCGAGAAGTGAGGCTACAGGGAACCAGACAGAGGGCCTTCTCGGTAGTGGCGCCCGCCCTGTGGAACGCCCTCCCATCAGATGTCAAAGAGATAAAGAATTACCTGACGTTCAGAAGACATCTTAAGGCAGCGCTGTTCAGGGATGTTTTTAATATGTAATGCTGTATTGTTTTTAATACTGATTGGGAGCCGCCCAGAGTGGCTGGGGAAACTCAGCCAGATGGGTGGGGTATAAATAATAAATTATTATTATTATTATTACTGACGGGCGTTGCTTAGCAACTGTGCATTCCTTTCTTGTGCAGGAAACCTTATCAACCACAAGAATTTCCGGAATGCAAGCCTTGTCTCCCTCGGAGCTGTTTTTCCCAAACGCTGCTCCCGTGAACCAGAGAATAAATCAATCTGCGTTCACACTTTTAGCCCAAAATTATCATACCTTGGGGCTCCGTGGCTTGGCTGTCACTTCGTCTGTTCAGCTTCTGGCTGTAGGCAGACGTTATCTTGTTTCCATAGGGCAGAGGATCAACCTCTCATTGCAGACTTCCATGGATCGAAGAAACCAGCAGCTCTACTACCATTGTTGGAATCCTGCCTCGGTCAGAGGAATGTGCCAACGCTGCAGGCACCGGCTGGATTCCTTGTTGACCTCCTTCTGCGACTCCCGGCAGGAAAACATGCGAGGTCTATAATCGGCGATCCTTCCCAGATGTGAGAAGAACACACCACTCCTTCTCTCTCCCCTTTGCTATCCCCAGGGAGGGGAAAGAAACAGACAGAAATGTATCTACATGCTTTTATTTCTGTCTTTTGCAGCCATACAGATAAACATGTCTGCACACTCTTTTAGCCCAGCAGAGAGCAATAAAAAAACTCCACCCATGTACTTCCAGTACGGGTCATATGACACACACTGAGCTAACATCCGGTGCTCAGTACGGTGAATGGACTGCCCCTTTCTTGCCATGGCAACAGTCACAAACATCAACATCCTGTCTGGCTTTCCAGCCACCTGCAGCTGACGAAGCTGCTGCTCGCTGCTGCATTGCTCCTTTTTGGTAACACTGAATAGGGTAACTGTGCCCCTGAAGGACCAGGTGCGCAGCCTGGGAGTCATTTTGGACTCACAGCTGTCCATGGAGGCGCAGGTCAATTCTGCATCCAGGGCAGTTGTCTACCAACTCCACCTGGTACGCAGGCTGAGACCCTATCTGCCTGCAGACTGTCTCGCCAGAGTGGTGCATGCTCTGGTTATCTCCCGCTTGGACTACTGCAATGCGCTCTACGTGGGGCTACCTTTGAAGGTGACTCGGAAACTACAACTAATCCAGAATGCAGCAGCTAGACTGGTGACTGGGGGCAGCCGCCGAGACCACATAGCACCGGTCTTGAAAGACCTACATTGGCTCCCAGTACATTTCCGAGCACAATTCAAAGTGCTGGTGTTGACCTTTAAAGCCCTAAACGGCCTCGGCCCAGTATACCTGAAGGAGCGTCTCCACCCCTATCGTTCTGCCCGGATGCTGAGGTCCAGCGCTGAGGGCCTTCTGGCGGTTCCCTCATTGTGAGAAGCAAAGCTACAGGGAACCAGGCAGAGGGCCTTCTCGGTAGTGGCGCCCGCCCTGTGGAACGCCCTCCCATCAGATGTCAAAGTGATAAACAACTACCTGACATTCAGAAGACATCTGAAGGCAGCCCTGTTCAGGGAAGTTTTTAATGTGTGATATTTTAGTGTGTTTTTTTTGTTTCTATGGAAGCCGCCCAGAGTGGCTGGGGAAACCCAGCCAGATGGGTGGGGTACAAATAATAAATTATTATTATTATTATTATTCCCCCAGAGAGTCCTGGGAACTGTAGTTTGTTAATTGAGCTTCAAGTTCTTGGGAGACCCCTATTTCCCTCACAAATCTACAATCTCCATAGATGCCTGGGAAGATGGAATGATTCTTAAACCACTCTGGGAGTTGTAGTTCTGTGAGGGAACTAGGGGTCTCCTAACAACTCTAAGCACTCTTCACAAACTACATTTCCCAGGATTCAGTGGGGGAAGCCATGGCTGTTTAAAGTAGTTTACATGGTCCTTGTTACGGAACCCCTCACAATTCTGTTATGCACTTCACTTCTTTTATCAGTAGATTTCCCACTTATCATGCAATCAGTTCCCTCTTCAAGGTTAATATCAGGGTATGTTATGTTACAATGTCTTCTTACCTTTTGCATTCAAAGTCAGTTGCTCTGAGTTACACTGAGCCTCAGTCTCCCCCTTCCACAGCTGCCCTCCCCTTATAAATTTCATGCCAAATGCCTCAGCCAGCATCTGCTCACAATAACTTTTAAGTTTTATGTGCTCAGTTCCCTTTCTGTAAAATGAATAGTATCAGTCTTGTGGGATTTTTGGAAACATGAATTAGATAAAGGTTGCAAAGCATGAGAGAGAGAGAGAGAGCGCACTAGCTAAAGTATACAAAACACCTGTCCATTCATCCAAAGTCCTTTGGATGCAATGGAAACTTCTATTCAGTTCCCATGAATCGAGTATACTTTTTTCAGCAAGCACAGGGGAAATGAGGATTCCAGCCCAGCATACTTGAATATAAGGCTGCTCAAGTTGCTTGATAAGATAGAAACTCTAATTGTAGACTCTGAGAGATAATAATAATAATCATTGCTGCAATTAATTAAATGAAGTATCTTGGGTAGGAATCTTAAATCTCATGTAAGTACAAGGTCTACTACATTTTGGGACAGACAACGGGAATGAGCGTAAGGGGCGCAACACAAATATGGGATAGGCAGCAACCCTAGTGAAAATGTACTGCATTTATCCACCATCTTCAGAAAGAAGAACTAGCTACAGTATTCTGAATGTCACTGAGGAGCATAGCAAGGCAGATGAAAAATCAGTCTGCACTTCAGATTAAAGAGTATGGTCCATGAGCCCATACTGAAATGAAACAATACATGCCATTGAAATACAGTGGTACCTCGGGTTACATACACTTCAAGGTACATACGCTTCAGGTTACAGAAATAGTACCTCGGGTTAAGAACTTTGCTTCAGGATGAGAACAGAAATCGTGCTCTGGTGGCGCAGCGGCAGCGGGAGGCCCCATTAGCTAAAGTTGTGCTTCAGGTCAAGAACAGTTTCAGGTTAAGAATGGACCTCCGGAACGAATTAAGTACTTAACCCGAGGTAACACTGTAGAAGTTTTCTATTACCAATGTATGAAGACCCTGTAATCAATGCAGATAGTCAGCGGAAGGGTGTCCCACTGAAATTGATTATCACGTAAATTAAGCACTACAAACAAGATAACTAGAACTGCATCATTATCATAATAATATCGGAGGTAGAACAAAAAGTACTACTATTGTACTTATTTACCAGGCTCCCTAATGTCAGTGGGATTTAGTGCAAGCACAGATGCAGATTCTGTTCTGATTATTTGTTAAAATTGAAAGCACTGTTTCAAAATGATTAATAAATGTGATACATTCTTTGAAACAAAAAAACCCCAATCCTTTCTGTCATTTTTTATTTTCTTTTTCATATAAGTCTATGCTCCATTGTCCAGATGTTTGTGCAGTAGGTATAACAGAACAATGGCACCCATAATGCAGCATGCCAAAAACACGCAATACATTTAAGTGTTTGGTGTATGCAAGAAATCAGGCTTAAATGTGTCATTGTACAAGATCTTAAATATATGAAACAGATAATTAAATATAATGGGCATCATGTTAAAGGAAACACTGATGTTACTTGAAATTTCTGACTAGAGAAAAATGCAAGAATCATACATGAAAAGCTCAAGACAAGACACTAATCTATTTTTTATTTCTCACAACATTGAAACAATCAATATATCAATCTGCACTATTTATTTCTGTGGGTTCTGCTGCCTGTGTCTTACTGCATCCTAAACAGGAACAAACAGTCCAGCTCATGCCATGCTATCTCATAAACAACAAGTGATCGAAGTTCTGCAACCTTCATAGCAAGTGTAAGTGAGGGACAATGGAATGTGTCTAATGTAGATGGATTGACACAAATTTATTGGACAAACATTCAACAGACCAATCATGTTTAGAAAGCAAAGAAAGGTGTGGGTGGCTCACAGTAGATGAATTGTTTTAGTCCCACAACCATGAGAAACGCTTTCAAATTCCAACTCATAGAATCATAGAATCACAGAGTTGGAAGAGACCACAAGGGCCATTGAGTCCAACCCCCTGCCAAGCAGGAAACACCATCAGAGCACTCCTGACATATGGTTGTCAAGCCTCTGCTTAAAGACCTCCAAAGAAGGAGACTCCACCACACTCCTTGGCAGCAAATTCCACTGTCGAACACCTCTTACTGTCAGGAAGTTCTTCCTAATGTTTAGGTGGAATCTTCTTTCTTGTAGTTTGGAACCATTGCTCCGTGTCCGCTTCTCTGGAGCAGCAGAAAACAACCTTTCTCCCTCCTCTATGTGACATCCTTTTATATATTTGAACATGGCTATCATATCACCCCTTAACCTCCTCTTCTCCAGGCTAAACATGCCCAGCTCTCTTAGCCATTCCTCATAAGGCATCGTTTGACCATTTTGGTTGCCCTCCTCTGGACACGTTCCAGTTTGTCAGTGTCCTTCTTGAACTGTGGTGCCCAGAACTGGACACAGTACTCCAGGTGAGGTCTGACCAGAGCAGATGTGCTCTGCTAAGATCACGTGATTGCATATTTCCAGTGTTGATACAAAAAATTATATTAAGCCAAATCTTATGTTACACTGGTTTTTTTGAGGGGGGCAGGTGCTGCTTTGAAATGAGAGCAAATGAGCCTAATTTTGATGATAACTTCGCAAAGAAACACTTCACAAGGGCTTCTGTGCTTGCCAGGTGTAGAAGAACATCATTTTGCCTTTTAACTCCGATGAGCAGTGAGAGAAAGTATCTAAAACTCTTTCAAATCATTCCTTGTGAACTTCTGTATCTTATTCATTGCCTTCATGCTGTGATTAACTTCTGTGTTCACCCTGAAGTTCCATAAACATGTTTGGAAGTCATACTCACAAGCTTCTCCTAAGGAATGTCCTTGGATATGCTTGATAATTATGGGTTCTCCGTAGTGAAGTGATCAAGGTGAATCTCCCTCAGGGCTTGAGCAGGGTTAAATACAGGCTGCTGCTTGGGGCCAGCAGCTCAAATTTCAGCAGCTCCCTGTGTGATGCTAAAATATGGTGCCACTAGCCTTTTGTTCTCTATTCACTATATTTGCTGTGATGCTTCCTTGTGGCGCCAGCACCCAGTGCAGCTGAACTAACCACATTACCCTTCAACCACCTCTGGTGATAGTCCTGGTGCAGGCAAACTGAAGCTCAAAATGCCAAAGGAAGAAGTCATGGTCAAAGTCAGTCTGGTTCCAGATCACTCAGATAAGAAGGGCAACTGCGTGGATTTTCAGTGGTATGCTCTGGTTGACAAATCCCATCTGGATCATTCTCAACAGTGAATCAATGAGACAGAAGTTAAAGTGAATGCACATTTCAGCAGTACCCAGCTAACAAACATTAAAGATCTTTTTAAAAAATTCTTCTTAACTTTATTTTTCAGTTTCTAAAATGAGCTATCTCCATATACACCCAAGAAACATCACACACACACACACACACACACACACACACACACACACACCTGGTATTGGGGAAATCTGTAGAAAGCAGACAAATGGACTACGGGCCAATATGACGCTTCTAGTGAATTCTGACACCATCCCTTGTTTACAGTAAACTCAGTGGCTGAGGCTTTTTTTTACTCTTAAATATGACTTGTCAACCTTTTAGCAATCCTGCACCAGTCCAATTAAAAATGATACCTGATAAAACTTTCTAGCTTTCTTAAACAATTACAACATCAAGGTACCAGATACCCACAGGTAATTTGATCTTATCTGTGCTGATACAGTGAGTTTGACTCACCAGCTTTTCCCTACAGTTCCATCAGCAGCGTTAACCTTTCCTGATATTAAAGCTCAAATCTTGTTCTGCAGAGGAATTGTATATTTTAATAATTCAAGTATTAATAGGGAACTCCACCAAGAATTAAACACATCCAGACTCTTTTGCCATATATTTGCAGGCATGAGAGGCAGTGAGCTTTTTTCTTTTCTTCTTTTAAGTGCACATCGGCAGTCATTCCAGATCTAATCATTGGCGTAGGCTTCAGGTTTGAAAGGTTACGACCCTGGTTTAAAGTATTAGGATATAAACAACAGAATTTTTTAAAAGTTGGGGTGGGGGTGCATTCATATTGGAAAAGCAGAAAACTGAGCTGAATGAAATCCATTAGGCTCCATTTGTGGCTATAGTGGACATTGAAGAGGTGAGACACAGAGGGAAAATTGCAATATTTTAGGAATCCTTTTTTCTCCCATGAATTAGCTATTCAAATGAATAGCTAATTAATCACTTCCTGGGTTACTATATTGTGGGGGGGGGGGGATGAGTTGCTGTATATAAATCTGGACATAATGTTCCTAATACTGAAAACCTAAAAGAAAATGCATAATACTCTTTAGAGTGATCACAGAATAGAACCAGAAGATACACATACAATGATAATTCCAGGGGGTATGACTTTATTTACTCAATTGTTGCTTGATAGCGAATTGAATGGCCCTGGGCATTTGCTACATATTTTCTTAGAGCATCTGACCAGCATCAGGCAAGTAGTTATCAAGAAGCAATCGTTTACAGATAACCGTGTTTATTGTCCTGTATTTATCACAGAGTATAGCAATAAAGTGTCATCTGAAAGTGCCCTAAGTAGCTGCAAGAAAATTGCTAGGGAAGGAAGTGCTTTAACCCAGTGAAAAATTCAACACCCCGCACCCCCGGAAAGAAAACAGTGTTAAAAGAAGAATCTAAGGAGTGCAAAACAGAACGGTGCTTTAGCAGTGGGGGGGTGCCATTCTGCCATCTCTGGTTCAGAAGGCTGAATGAGGACTGTTCTCCCAAAGGAAAATGTCACAGCAGCTTTCCAAACAGGAAAGGGAAAAAAATAACCATTGACTTGGTTGTTTGTAGGAAATATTGCAGAGCGCACCTTTCCTTGCTGTTTACAGCAAAGCCTGCTGGTAAGTTTTGTTGCAGCTCAGAGGGTGGGACATTCTTGGAAGTCTCTCTTGACCTGCCATCCTGCCCTGGGAACAGGATGTGGGACACTACATGGAGCAAAAGGAGATCTAGGATATGATGCCTGTAATGAAAATGATCTTGTGGAGCATGCTGCCAACTTCACAGTATGTAGGTTAAGAATTTACTTGTTTCCAACTCCTTACTGATGAATACATGAACAAGCAAATTTGATATATAGACTGGAATTTACGTGGCCTGTACAAGAAAAGCATTGAGGTATTAGATTGTGTTTACTTTTTTAAAAAATCCTATTATATATTGTCTGTTCAATGCTATTTGCGCTCATTTGGATACGTGCACTAGGGGAAGTCTAAAATAAAAGGGTGATAAACTACTGATTTTGAAGTGGTGGGAAATGTCTATGAGGATCCTGAAGAGATTCATTTTATGTAACATCTTTATTAACAATCCGCAAGTGGGAGTGAAAAGCATGTTAATGAAATTTGCAGATGATAAATTAGAAGGGAAGGAGAACACAAAAAGGGTGAAGAAATTATATAAATGGGACCCAGTGAAATTGGAATGGTAGGCAGAAAATATCAAATTGAGATTCATCTTGGGGAAATGCAAACTAGTATGTATGTGAAAAGTAATCTTAAACAGACTATCAATCAGTGCAAGGTACAGTATAGTAACAATCAAAGACATCCAATAATGTTTTTGTTGATCATAAGCAATATGTCTACAGTATAATATGAAAGATCTTCTGCTTGCACAAGTTGGTTTCTACTATTTTTAACTGAAATTACCTATCCCCAACTCAGAGCTGGTCCTGAGGGCTGGGGAACCCTATCAAAGGGGAGAGGAAGCAGAAGTCTACAGTAGGCAGGAGAATTGGCACAAATCTCAAGCTTTGACTGGTGAAAGCATTTTTCTCTCAGACAAAGCTGCCATTGGAAAGAACCCAAAGTCTGCATTAGAGGCTAATTTTGCCATAGTATATTGACTAAGTTCTACCTTAACACTGTAATGAGCATGGACTTTGAACTCTCTCTCTTCCCCACAAAAATTAATAACATTGCTAACCAGAGCCAGACATTTCCCTCAGGTGCCCTCATTAGTCCTTGTTAAAGCCCTTCAGTGCTTTCTGATTGTTCTCATTGAGATTATTAAATGAATCTTTCACTTAGCTTCTGGTTATTCTTCAATTTGTTTGAAGATCTCTGCAATTAAACCTATTTCTTGAAAGTTAGATGCTTCTGTGTCATAAACAGAGAATCTGTGTGGAGCACTTTGAAGCTCACAGTATGTACTTTCGGGAATAATGCCACTCCTTTCTCCCACCCATCCTGCCTGGTTGGAAAAGAAAAATTTGTTTATGGGTGAGACTACGAATTCTTGCAAGCCTTGAGTGCAACTTTTCCTTTAAGAAACTTTTACTTTTTTACAATCCATATCATTAAAAAATAAATACAGTGGAATCACATCTTATGTGGGGTTATATTCTAAAGTCTTCATGTAAGGTGAACATCATATATAGTCAAAATCTTCAAACTCATTCTTCCTCTTCTATCTTTGAGGCATTGCTTGTTTGTGAGCCTTCTCTTCTGGTTGATAGGGCCATGGTAGGCACTGACTTCTGGTTGGTAAGTGGGAGGCGGATAAAAAACAAGGAACTGGGAGGTAGACGTTTCTGAGCACAATTCAAAGTGTTGGTGCTGACCTTTAAAGCCCTAAACGGCCTCAGTCCAGTATACTTGAAGGAGCATCTCCACCCCCATTGTTCAGCCCAGACACTGAGATAGAGGCATCAGAAGGGGGGGGGGGTGCAGGCCGCCCTGGGTGTCATGACTGAGGGGGGTGACAAAATGGCAGGCGAGTGGGTGGAGCACCTCGCTCCTGGCGGCAGCAGCTCTTCTGATCCGGTAGCAGAGAACAGGCCTCAGCCGTGGTGAGGTGCACCCGGCAGCAGCAGCTCTGTTGCTGAGTCATGTCTGACCCACCTGCGGGGAGCAGGAGGAGAGTGAGTAGCAGCTTCCCCGCCCCTCTCCTACCCTGAACTGTGGCGCATGGCAGGGCACCCTCTACGCCGTGCCCCTCTCGGGAGTGCGCCCCTCCCCCCTCAAGAGTGCAACCGCCATGGGCAGTGCTGGCATATTATTATTATTATTATTATTATTATTATTATTATTATTATTATTATTATTTATTATGAAAGAGACAAAGACAGGCAAAAGGAAAAGTATGAAGCAGATCCTCAAACTGCTGGATAGGCTGCTAGGAGCGGGAAGGAGAAACAAGGAAAGCAAAAGTGGCAGACGTCCTGCTCTGGAGAGTTTTTTTTGTTTCCGCATACATATAGCTGAATTGGCGTTAAATTACATGCACACATAATACGACTTCACTGTGTTGTGTTTTTATTTATTTATTTGAATGCATTTATATATTACTTAATATTTCAAAAATCTCTTAGTAGCATGCTGTCTAAAAATGAACAACGCATTCCTAAAACACTTAAAAAAATGCAATCTAAGACCGTTAAGACAGCAATTTAAAAAAGAAAAGAGAATTCCAGAAGATTCAAACACCTAAAATAGAGCCCAACCTGATGGGTTCAGGAAAGCCTGTGCCAAAAGATAAAAGTCTTCGCAAGGTGTCTGAAACAACGAATGGTTGCTGCTTCACACATGGCACAGGGAAGTTGGCACATGTTATGGAAAATACGCAGAATGCAAATAAATAAATAAATAAAAGTTCCATTTGGATATAAAAATAAGTATATGAACCACCTCGGTGCTCAGATGGAAGTCCAAAAGTAAAGAGTGAGAAAAGGGTATTCCTGTTCTGGGATTTAAAGAAAGCAGTGTGGTCACCTAGTACCCAGAAGAAGAAGAAAACATATTTGAAGCTAGTGGGCTGTTTTCACTATCCTGCTCTTATCCACTCATTGCTTATTTGGGGAAAGGATGGAATTTTACCTTTCTTTTTAGGCAGCTGCTTATTTTGGCAGCTCCCCACCACAGGAAGGTGGAAACAGGTGTGTGTGTGTGTGTGTGTGTGTGTGTGTGTGTGTGTGTGTTGGTTGGTTGCAGGAAGTCAAGAATAAAACAGCATATGACATAAGGAAATGATGGTTTTCAATAGGCAGGTGCTGATAGCAGCTTTTCTGTTGCTGTAACAGCTACAGGCAGCCACAGAAAGAAAGAAATGGAGAAAAGTTTATGAAATGGAATATACTGAGAACAAATATACAAGAAATGGATATGGACCTAGAGTTCAACTGCTATCATCCACTTGAGGGGATGTTTCTGCCCAGCCAACAGTTAGAAACAATTATCAGTGTGCAAAGTAGGCAATTAAACAGGTGGCAAGCCAAACTTCTCCAAGCACCTTGTCTGTATCCTCACACTGCAGCAACTGAACATCAACCAAACCAAAAAGGATGAGACTATCATTTATTTATTAAATACAAAGCTTGAGTTTAATGATGCCAGTATCTCATGCTCTTTGGGCTGGTAGCTTTCAGCCTTTCAAATATACAAAAGCTGGGAAAGTGTGTATCTTATTTGACGAATGTAACCTTTGCAAGACTCAAGACAGAACCAATTTATATGAGTATCATAGATACACTCATACATACACAAAGAATGCCATTTTATACTTCTGAATTACATTCTTAAGGACAAAATCTTTTGAGATGTATTCATTCATTATTTTTCTTTTCTTACAAAACACTGTTCCACAGAACACCTGGATTGCCTCTTCAGCTATTATTCAAATGACAAGTTTTAGCATCTTTTGTAAAGTTTATTACCCATTCTGAGAAGGGATAGAAAAAAGGTGCGTGTGGGTGTGCATATGTTTTTTTCTTCAAAAGTTGATAATGGTATAAAGGGACTTTCTTCTAAAGAAATACTGTTCTTTTGAGAAAGAGCCATAGTTCAGTGGTAGAGCATCTGCTTTGCATGCACTATGCCCCAGGTTCATTTTGGTTTCTCCAGGTTTGACTGGGAATATCTGAAACCATAGAGAGCTGCTGCTAGTAAATATTGCTGTTGTTGAGGATGATTCATTATATTTGTTACTACTACAGTCATACCTCATGTTACGTTTGCTTCATGTTACGTTCTTTCACGTTACGTCCCGTGGTGACCCAGAAGTACCGGAAAGGGTTACTTCTGGGTTTTGCTGCTTGTACATGTGCAGAAACACTAAATCGCGCCGCACACCTGTGAAGATATGGTGCTTCAGGTGGCACTCTTTTCAGGTTGCACTCTTTTCATGTTGCGAACGGGCCTCCGGAACGGATCCCGTTCGCAACCAGAGGTCCCACTGTACCGCTAAAACCACAAGTCACATATGGACTCCATATAAGGCAACTTCCCATTTCCCTGTCTCTTCTACAGGTAATATCCAGTGCCATGCAAGTGGCATTCTTTGGAGCAGATTTGGTTGGTACAGGAGGTGCATCAGAGAAGTTCAGTTGAATTTGTGCACCAGTAAAACTACCAGTTGCATTGGCCCAAGGTCCACATGCAGTCCTTGAGGCCTTTTGGCAAGCCTCAACAACATTTGATGCCTGCCTTTACGCTGCTTTCCCAAAGCTGGGTAGTTGAGGTGCTAGGCTTTGGGAAGGAGGTGTGAGGGCTCTGACATTCTCTGCTGTTTGCTTCTTACATCCACATAAGCCCTGCTATTGGTTTTAGATCGTGCACCCATCACATAGGTGGCTGTCCCTTGGTCTGTTGAAATTGTAGAGTCTCCAAACTAACACTGCTTTACTCCATTGGCCTGAATTGTCTCTCAAGTTTATCCACGATAATTGTTTCAGGGGTTGGGTGGGTGATGGAATAGTGGATAAAAAAAGAAAGACTACAGCTTTCCTGTTGTTGTTTTTTTAAACAAAAAAGGGTTTGGAGTTTAAACTATCAGTCTTAATTAGTATTACAGTAACTGAGCCTACTTAACTGCCATCTCTATGGTAACACATTCCTTATTATCCCATTCATAAATTATAGATATTGTTTAAAATCCTCTTTGGTAAATCAAGATTCCCCGAATGCTGCTTCATCTGTATTCTGGCTTGTGTACCAATAGGATTTTGGACGGCTTTGACTTGCATCCTGAAAATGTATCTTCTGTCAAGACAGTGAGGCTCCTGCAGTCACAAATCACTTTAACAAACAAGTGCTACTACTAATACATAAAGGTGATAGGAAAGTATACGGATGAAGACCCATTATTAAATGAATGGGAAATGACGACTTGCTACCAAATATTATTAAGGAGCAAGGCATATTTTACTTGCAAATTGGACACAGTTGGCAAGTTAACCTGAGAAGGCATCATTGCAACTGAAGTGTCACACGAGTATAGTATGCATGTTTGAAATTTAAATGCATGGACTGTGATACCCTGGATGTGAAATGAATTGAGTGATTGGTATGGATATAGGGGATATGTGTCTCCTTCCTATTCCTGTTGTGTGCCTTCACTAAATAAATTATATTTGCTAAATGAAAACAGGTAATATTGTAGCCCCTGTCTATCACACTGCTTATATTAGATTAGGGGCATAAAATGTGTCTACAATAAAGATCTGACATACAGCAGTGGATAGAAAATAAATGTAAGATTCTTTTTACTCATTAATTTTGCTTTGCTTGGCTATAATGTAGTCATGTTTCCTATCCCCAAAGTTGTGTTAAAAGTTGAAGCTATCTTAGATCAGTATAGTACCCAAGGCCACTCAGGTGATTTCAGCACTTGAGGCAGACAATCAGACAAGCCCATCTGTGCCTTCAAGGCAGTAAAATCAAAATAATATGTATATATTTAAGCACAATAATAAATTAGATAATTAACAACTTGCTACCCTTCTATGGGTCTCAAAAACTGGTGTTCAAGGCAGTCTCATCACTCACTGCCTAATGTTTTTAATGATATGAAGACAGTGAGTCTTACTTCTGAGTCAGCTGCACATGTGACACTGTGGGAAGAGTGGGGGAGGAGAATATTGTAGTATTCCAGAATTTTATATTCGTGGAAGCAACATGTCTGCCTAGTTATTGTGATGGAAGTTTTTTTTTTTTATAAAATATTTATTAGGGTTTTTTATAAAAGAAATACAAAGATAATAAACAGCATTGCTTTGTTTTAACAAAATTTCATAACTTCTTTGGACTTCCTCACGTCTCCCGCTCCCACTTACATCGTTAATAAATTTTTTCAAGCAAATTATCATCTTATTTGCAAATTTATAACCACTCAATTCAATATAGTGTAACAATTCTCCAACAAATTTTTGTTTCTCTTAATCTCATTTATCGTCAATTTCCGATCCAATTTAGTGATGGCCAATTATTTATAACCAAGCATCCTTATTAACATTCCTCTAAATCACAATATTTTTGTAGATAAATCTTAAATTTCTTCCAATCTTCTTCAATCCTTTCTTCTCCTGGTCTCGAATTCTGCCAGTCATCTTATTGTGATGGAAGTTTGTCTGCTGCTAATGCTTGCTCTCAGGGGCAGTACTTTGTCTCAGTCCCACTGCCTCTATCTGCCACATCTCTGAACTGAGTTTGCGAACTGGCAGCTCATGAGTGTGAGTGTGAAGAGGTGTGAAACAATTTCTCTCAAACCACACCCACCAATATCCACACCCAGCACACAGAAGGGGAGGCCATGCTTGCAGACATACTGCACAAATGAATATACTGAAGATCCAGTCCAGATTGTTCACAAAGGTCAGAATTTTGGGGTAGAAGAAAAGGCAGGTTTCTTTTCTTTTCTTAATACATTATTCTGGATTACTAGCTGAATGATGGTGATGTTGTGTGGCAGCATGCCCCAAAATCTGGGAAAACAGTAACTATACCACCATAAATTGTGAGCTGGCTACTGGTTTGAGGGACTTCAATTGGCATAGCTCTGGCTGCACCCAAGGGCGAACCTGTTGAAAACTCATTTCATCCTGGAGAAAATTTGGTTTCAGTTGCTTCACATATGTCACAACTGTGTAGTTTCAGTAGTCATGTGACCATTTAGAAAAAGGACTGAAATGAGTTATGTCCTGGCAAAGACTGCTTTTAATTCAACTGCAAATCAAATCCTAATCCTGGGAAATATGAACACCTGAACCAAATAAACTTGCTGTCAGATAAGTATGTAAAGGACTTCACCCTATTTTGCACACATTGACTGTACAGGTGAAAGTTCCTTGCATCTGTCCTGCTTTTTTTGAAAAGAAGATAGGGAAAGCTGGAAAATGAGAGTCTAGTGAGGGACAACACTGATAACAAAAACTGGAAAGTAAAGAGAGTTAATACATTTTTTTTAGTATGGTCTTTTGTAAACACCAACAGGTCTACAGCAACAGGGGATAAAAGATTGTGACAGCTGTGCTTTATATCATCAGAAAGTGACAAGCAGCTATGTACATTTAGGTCAAGGCCCATATCAATGGCAGTATGATGAAGTTTCCAAAAGAACAGCAGGAACCTTAGATTAAGTTCAAAAGAAGTAGGGAACAAAACAAAACCCAAACCAAGGTTTTCATTTCTAGCCTTTTTGGCACAGGGACTAAATCCTGTGTGATTTGTGAAGATAGTCCTTGGGGGATATGTGCTAGCATGAAAGAATAAGGTTTCAAATGCAGCATTTTTTTGAAAGGAACTCAAACCAGCAATCCTGACACCATCAGAGAGTTTCTTTCCCCTGCGTTGTACATTGGCCAGTGGTCCCTGCCTATAATAAATAGGTTTATAGGGATTGCCTTGTGGATTGCCATGCCTTATTATATTCGAGCGGGGGGGAGCAAAGAATTAGAACTACAGGGCAGAGTGGTGGTAGCAATTTTGTCACAAATAGATCCTGGTTTTGGCTCTGATGATCAGAATAACGCTGAGCTAAGATTTGTGGAGAGCAATATAGATATTTTTTCATTGTGAAGGTGTACAGCAGGACTCCAAACAACTTTGATTTGTGTTGGAAATATTGACTAGAAAGGATGTTGAAGGGATATAAATGCCAAACAAAGCCACTGAATAGGAAATCCAAGGCAAATTTATTTATTTCCAGTCAAGTTTATTTTGGAAACAAACATACCAAAAGCCAATTAGCCCGGCCAGCCTCTCATTGTGCAAGGTATCTTTTTCACATTGTAGTGAGTTGAAAAGAGTTACTCACTACAATGTGAAAAAGATACCTTGCACAATGAGAGGCTGGCCGGGCTAATTGGCTCCCCCCCCCAAAAAAAAAACACTTGACTGGAAAGAAATAAATTTCCCTTGGAATATGTGCATTGGAAAAGTATATACATGGGCAACTAGTAGAATATCTTTATCATTTAAATTTACATCCTAAGAACTGTCTCATACAAAAGACACATCTGCTGGGGAGCTGCCAGAGTAACAGAAGTATGATCTGAAAGGGTCAAATAGCTCCTTCAGGCAGGTGGAAACTCATTAGGGTGTCTCCAAGGCATTCAAGAAATGTTTCAATTAAAATAAAAATAAGATGCTAATTTAAACACCTGAAGCACAAGCTTCAAGTACTATCCCTATATTCTCCTGGGGAGGGGGACACACTTTTAGAAACTGTTATGTACCTGTTCTTGCCCTGTTATGTACCTGTTCAAGATGTATGGTAGCATCTATGGGCCCTTTAAATTTTACCCTAGCTATGGGGTGCCAATTCTGTGGTCAGGGCTCAGGGCTGTCATCTGCTGCAGCCCATGTGGTTGAGAGCCATTTAAGCATTACTCCAAGCTTGTGAGACTCACTAACAAAAAAGCAGTTCTCATATACATAAAGTACCTCCAGATAACTCTCATTTATGTGTTCATCTGAGGAACACTCTGCTCAATGCCATCCAAATATACAATGAGCCATGGGATGATGGATAGTCCCTTTGGGTTATCACTTCAGGGTGCTATGAGGACACCACCCGAATTTGTTTTCACCTGGGATTTTTTGGGATTTTTTCTATGTGATATGACAGTCATTTATTCTTATTAAATTTGCTGACCAGAGGAGCAGGAAGTGTTGTTGGACCAAGAAGATGAAGGTCTGTGGAGTTCTGGGGTTAGAATCAGATGAAGAGCTAGTTTTTGAATTTGTTTTTATCTGTTAAGACAGAAGGGTGAGGAAGTCATATTGCAACCAAAGGCTGATAGCATGATGACTCTTATGGTTACCATTTTGGGATGGGGAAATTGCAGGGATTTGGACTAGATGGCCCTTGGGATCCCTTTCAACCCTACAATTCTGTGATTCTATGAAATATGGGAAAGCATTTTTATACGGATAGTGGCTTTACCAGTGTCTCCATTCAAAGTCCACCATGAGGTTTGACTTGAGTTCTGACAAGGGACATCTTGAATGTCAATTCATGCCCGTCTCCCGTTTCTTCTCATAAAATGGGATTAGGTCTACCTCCTTCACACTGGTTTTAAATTATGCATATATGCCCTGTGGAGCCTCATTTATTGGTATCTGCTTCTTTTCACAACAGTGTGTGATGTGTGGGTCATGGGGCAAATTCTCTGTTACTCTGAAGGCAAAGCAACAGAGAAGAAGGCTTGTAATGGAGTAGACAGGGCTTCAGCATCTGTATCACTCTTCCCCAATGTGGTGCCCTGCAGACATTCGACTCCAATGAACCCATGTCAACATAATAAATGGTCAGCGATGATGGGAATTGTATTCTAAAACATCTGGAGGGTACTAAGTTGTGGAAGCCTGATAAATTTATACCAAGGGGAACATGCACACTGGATGATGGAAGATGGTTAAATATAATGATAGGATCACAGACTCTGAAGGGGCCTTGTAGGCCATCTAGTTTAGTCCTCTGTTTGATATAGGAGGTCCTGAGCTAAAACATCTGCCATGGATGGCTTTCCAATCTCTGCCTGAAGATTTGTATGTTTATTTGCTCCATTGTTAAACTGCTAATACTGTACCATCAACTGAAACTGAAGCCCATTTAATAGAGCTGTGCTTCACCTTCTTCTAGGTGACAGCATTTCAAGTATGAGAAACCCATCAAGTTGCAGATCCCTTAAGATAAGTTTCTGCCCTCTATTGTAACCCAGAGTCTGGTGACTTATCTCTTTAGCCAGGCTTAGGGACATACAGTACATATTACATAGTTGTGCTTTCACTGTGTGCATTTTGTATTCTTCAGATAATGTAGCTGGTGTGCATTGTTTGAAAGAAATCAAATGTAATCAGTTACAAGTATCTTAAGATATGAAATTATGACATTTTTCTTTAATGGCTTCTGATACATAACAAGTAGTAATAACTCAAAATCCTGGGCATTAAGACTCACTTTTCATGACTGCCATCTTTTCTGCATAACCATGAGCAAACAGGTGAATTAAAAGCATGAGCAACATGCTTCTGATGTAGCAAATCACTCTTTATTTAAAAATGCTTAAAAAAAGAAAAGAAAGCACCGTTTTAAAGCCTGTCAAAGACAGCATGCAAAGATAAAAATAAAAGTGTCAGGACACAAAAAAAACTCCTGTTCTTTTTTCTCCTTTCTTTTCCTCTGAATTAATTTGCGCATCAGTCAAAAATCTGTCAGTGCATATGCAATATAAGTGACACGACTTAAGCTACTAAAAGCAGGAGAAAATAACAAATAGAACTAAATGCTGAGAAGAGAAAAGTGACAGCTATTATATGTATTCAGCTATAACAATACACTCCAAAACTGATGAAGAAATGGTGACAGAACTGCCAATTATAATTGAGTGAAGTGTAAACAGAGATGATACAAAGTCTGCCAAGCAGAACTGCAAGCAGGTGGCGATGCTCTTCTTTTGACACACCCATCCAGTAGGTGTCAGAACCTGCACAAAGCTTGTGGAATCCTAATGCCTAACTAGAGCAAATGGTGACTCATTAACACCACATATGGTGGAAAGGCTAACTTTTCTGGAGCAAGGTTTGGAGTAGGTGAAATCCTAAAGGGATAAACCTGAGACAACAAAACAGGCTGGATTTATTGTGTCTCAGCTACTAATACATCCAAATTCTAAAAGACGAACAGAGCTCACTCAGGATCTTACTTCAAGGATGAAAATGTGAATTAATGACATGTCTTTTTTAAAAAAGTCAGAGAAATGGAAAACTTATATTGTGCCAAGAGGATACCTATTCCAACTCAAGTAGTGCATTGCTTTATGTCATGGATTATATATACTTCATTAAAGAAGAAGAAGAAGAAGAAGAAGAAGAAGAAGAAGAAGAAGAAGAAGAAGAAGAAGAAGAAGAAGTCAGAATTCTATAGGCCCTCTGAATAGGAAATGTCCAAATGTGCCACAAGGAATTAAAAAGGTTTATTTGGGCTTATCCATGGGAAAGTGCTGAGCTCACTCTTTGTGAGTGACTGGAGAAAGTGGCAAAGACTATTTCTTTGTATTGCTGCAATAAGCAGCGTCCTAATGTTTTCTCTTTGACTAATGTGTCCTTCAATTTTTACAATGGACTGAATGGAGAGGCATTAATATGCTGTGATTTCAACATGCTGTGAATGATTTCCTGAGATTGAAGGATCCTCCTCCGGGTTTATTGATTTTGGATGTGCATTTATTTCTTCAGCTACTTGGAAGGAGAAGGTCCACTCAGCATCATTATAGAGAAAGATTCTTTGGAGTTTAAAAAAATGTGTCTTCTTTACTCAAGATAAACTCATGGAAGAGGAAAAAAGCCTTGATTATAGAGAGGTTCTTTAGAAAGAATGACTACAATGGAAAGGGTTCATTTAATATTGTTTACTGCAGTTGATTAAGTTGTGAACTGATATCACAATTTCATGCTGCTTATGCCAATCTTATTTAAACTTAGTACAATTATTAATCTGCCATTCTAAATCTATCTGTGAGAATATCAGCAAACATATTTATAGATAGTATCCTGTTGACACTGGGTGCTTAGACTTTCAAAATGATTCCTCTTATTGGCAAGTCACTAGTTCCTCCAAGATATGCATGCTTTTTAACTTGTTCATTAATGATCTAGAATTCTGGGTGAGAAGTGAGGTGACCTTATTTGCTGATAATACCAAATTGATGATCAAAACAAAGAAGGATTGCAAGGATTTTATAAAGGCTCTGTCCAAATGACAAATGCAGTTCAATACAAGCATTTGTAAGGTGATACACACCAAAGCAAAAAAGGTCCTAATTTCGCATATGCACTAATTGGTTCTGAACTGGCAGTGACTGACCAGGAACAAGACCTTGGAGAGCTAAATGAAGATTTGGCTCACTATTTGGCAACTGTGAAAAAGGCAAATTCCATTTTAGGGATGATTACACAAGGGATTGAAAATAAGACCACACTAGATGGATCTTTGACCTAATCCAGGACTTTCTCTTTATGTTATCTTTCTCTTCATGTAGCAAAATCTGGCCATAGAAAAAAAAGTGCAAAATAGGCATCATATATGACAGCCAGTTTTAGATATGTGGAAACGTTCTTCTTGACCCACACTTGGAGTGTAAACTTAATGTATTCATTGTGAGATTAAGGGAGAGAGGGTGAATTGTAGCATTTGAAAAAATCTAATGAAGAGACTGGGTGGTCATGTAGCACCTGATCATGCACTCCTTCAATGGGGCATCATGACACTCAATGGTGTGTATATTTGTGTGTTGTTTTGTGGGTGGGTTTGTCAGTAACTTCCATTAAAAATTCAATTTCTTCCTTCTTAATAATCTGTAGCAGTTTACCTTCAGGAACTGATGGAAGGAATAAGCAGGAATTACTGAATAGGAATGTAATATGATGATATATGACCATTTTCTTTTACATTTCCCAAGAAACATTGTGCAGGAAAGTTATGTTAATAGGCATCATCACCATAATTGGGAATTTAAATGCACAAAAGTCAGAAAATTAGAATGAATGATTCCCACAGCTATAGTGATTCCGCAACTAATAAATGTGTGTCTGTCTGTTCTTGAAAAGAATGAATAGCACAAGCATTTAACCATTAATATTCTCATTTTTGCAAAAACAGCATGCTGCTATTTGTTTCTAAGAAAGCAAAAATCAGTGAAAGTACCATATTATTACCCCTGACTCACCACTCAGGGTGGTGGTGGTGTAGTGGAGAAGACTGATATATAATCTGGCAAATCCATGGAGCATTTCTTTAGTCAGATAATTAATTTTTTTAAATGCTTGGTAATCTGCTAGAATATTCAGAGTAAGATCATCATTTAATTATGCATTTTGTGAAGAAGTCTCTCTCTCTCTCTCTCTCTCTCTCTCTCTCTCTCTCTCTCTCTCTTTATTTCTTGGATCTCATTCAGCCTCATGGCTCTAGAACCCCATGTTTTATTATTTAAAGGTAAAGGGACCCCTGACCATAAGGTCCAGTCGTGACCGACTCTGGGGTTGCAGTGCTCATCTCGCTTTATTGGCCAAGGGAGCCGGCATACAGCTTCCGGGTCATGTGGCCAGCATGACTAATGAGGGATAAAAATATTTCCTTGTCCATCCCCCCCCCAAAAAAAAACAGGCACAATTTATGCATCTCTGTTTACCTTATAGATCTGTCAGTATTTGCCATAGATGTATTTTGGGTTACTTGTGAACTTTCATTAGTGTGCTGCTGTGACTCTGTTCTAGAACCACCACCTTAATAGAACCAGATGAAGGCTTGTCTTTTTCTTTAGCCAGAGGCCTGCTGTTCTAATTGTCCTGGTTTTGTAGAAGTGTTCCAGCTCTGTCCAGCACAGTCAGCTTACCTGCACCCTCACAATGTGGAAGAAATGGCTGTAGAGGTCAGATGGCAGGAAAGGACTCTACCAGCTGAATGCTGATATCATCATTTCCCCCCACATGTATAAATTTTGTGGAAGTTAAACAAGATAGAGCCACTTGTAGCATTCAGCTTGTGTGTTCTGAACATAGCTATGAACATCTGCACAGTATAGAATTCACAGCTGTATGAGGCTTCCAATGCCAGCCCCAATCACTAACCATCCCAGAAGCTGAAATCCAAAGACCAGACAAGAGACAACAGAACAGGTCCAACTTGCATATACTTGGTTTAACCCTCTCCAGGACAGTCTTGTCTGAGCCACTTCTAAGCATATAAGAATATCCCTACTGTATCGGGTCAAAGCCCATCCAGCCTAGCATTTTGCTCTCAGAGTGGCCAACCAGATGCTTGATGGGGTTACACTTCCTCTGAAGGAGCAGGTCCATAGCTTGGGGGTACTCCTGGATCCTTTGCTGTTGTTTGAGGCTCAGGTGGCTTCAGTGGCCCAGAGTGCCTTCTATCAGTTTCGGCTGGTGGCCCAGCTACGCCCCTATCTGGACAGGGATAGCCTAACTGCTGTTGTCTATGCTCCGGTAACCTCAAGGTTAGATTTCTGCAATGCGTTATACGTAGGGCTGCCTCTGAAGATGGTTCAGAAACTTCAGCTAGTGCAGAATTCAGTAGCCAGGTTGCTCACTGGAGTAAGATGGTTTGAGCATATTACACCGATCCTGGTCCGACTGCACTGGCTACTGCAATACTTCAAGGACCACCTTTTTCAATATGAACCTACCTGGACTCTGAGATCCTCTTTGAGGCCCTTTTTTGTGTGCTGCCTCCTCAAGAGGTCCAGTGGGTGGCAACACGAGAATAGGCCTTCTCTGCAGTGGCTCCCCTTCTGTGGAATGCTCTCCCCAGGGAAGTTTGCCTGGTGCCTACATTACACACATTTAGGCGCCAGGCAAAAATGTTCCTTTTTAACCAGGCCTTTGGTTGATTTGATTGACATTCTATGCCCTTTTAAAATGTGGTTTTATTTTGATTATATATTTTGTGTTTTTTATTTATTTATTGTTCTGCAAACCGCCCTGAGACCTCTGGTTATAGGGCGGTATATTAATTAATTAACACCCAAGCAGGACTTAAGTGCAGCAATGCTCTTTCGACTTGTGATTTCCAGCAGCTGGTATTCAGGGGCATACTGCCTCTGTTAGTGGAGGTAAGAAGATACCTGTTGTATTGATAACTCTTCTCCTGTCCATTAAACAGGAGAAATTCTGGGACTGCTGTGGTCACTTAGGACTTCACCTTCAGGGCTCTCCTATGGGCTGGCTCTGTCCTGCCAGTGGGCCAAGTCTGACATCTGCACTACTCAAAATCCTCACATGGTTTCCACGTGCAACCAATTGACACCATCATATCGATAAAAGTCTACACAAGTCTACATAAATGTAACATGTGAATTTACCAAAGTTATTGATATTTTGTATCTCATACCACAGCATTCTGGCATATATTGGGAAGAAAAATGGATTTAACAAAGTTGATTTATTTCTATGGATAATTTGGGATTGGGGCAAGCGTGGGGAGCTAAACTCATCAGACACATTATTGCTGGCAAATGATTCACTCAGCAAAAATGTTCACATTAATAAATTATAAAATATGCATGAAGAAGAACAGCTATGTTCCAGTGGGAACAAGAATGTTGAAAGTTATCTGATCTACTTGCAGAAATGTATGCTGTTATGAATTTCAATTTTCCATCAGGATTACCTTAATGTATATGTTTTGCATTAAGTCGGAATGTATTTAGGGTTGCCATTAATATAGAGGGAACTGTGTTACAAATATATATGTAATTAAAACTTTAGGTTGTTTATGCAACAAAAATAAATGCTTTTCAAATTATTGTTAGTATCTTGAGTTTGAAATTTATTGTGAAAAAATGAACCGTTTCTAGCAATTTTGTGTCCTATTCTTTGCTGTGAAATGGTTGGCACTTGTTTTGGAGACTTTTCTGACCAGGAGGTTCAAAAGGTAACAGAGGCCTCAAAAGCTCAACTCAGGAAACTTTAAGAAGAAAATGAAACCTAAAAGCTTAAAGCAAATGTGGGGGATATCTGGCCTGTGGTACTATTTAGGTGAGCTAGGCCTCCCCACATCTGAGCCACCTGGCCATTTGGCCATAGCCTTATCCTAGATGTCATGCACGACATCAGGTGTGGGGACAGGTAAAGTTGCAACTGGCCCAAGAAGGAGTTTGCAGTTGCCACTGATTCTTGGGGGCCTGAAGGGGGGTGCAGGGCTCCTGCAAGTACTGATGATCACTAGGGTGTCACTTTCGGGACTGGACTTGAATTCAAATTGTTTCCTCCAGCGTTACATAACAACTAGAACTATTCCATAAAGAAGTTAGTCCCAAGTGACTTCAACTAAGCAGTCACTTCTCCAAACACACAGCAACATACAAAATGGAGAACACACACTGATCAGAACATGGAGGCCATGTACTCCTCCATGCTAGTACAACAGACCACACCCTCTTCAAGTCACATGTAGTGGAAGTCTGTCCCAGCTCAGGAGGAAACAGGAAGTCTCCTGAATGGTACAAAACATCCCCTAACATGTCCACTGTAGGAATGTTGTACTTGACTGTAGTTTTGCATCCCACACTCCCTGTAATCACCGATCAGCTGACCCACTTTGAACTTTGGCAATGGTCAATTGCCTGATATCTTTTTTGCTTTGTTAGTATTTTGTGCTCTCATTTCATATTTTTAAGTGGTGAACCACCCAGTGAGCTTCGGATGGAGGGTGGTACACAAATTTAATAAATCATCATTATGATGTGAGGGGATTGACAGGTGAGTAGTTCTGCACACCCATCAAAGTTGGCTAATGGGCAGGGGTGTAGCCAACCTATCAAAGTTGGCCAATGGGCTGGGGCGTGGGGAGATAAGGATTTGAAACACTGATTGGAAAGAGAAAGAGAAATCTTAGCAGAACCTTTACCTTTACAATAATCAACGTTAAAGATGAACTACTATTAAAGAAAAAAGAAAGAAACCAGAAAGTGGCAGCAATCCAGACACATAATAGGTTGTGCGTGCTCTTGCTCTCTCCAGGTTACAGTTAGAGAAAAGTAAATATGGAATGAGAAGGGCTAAAATGGAGACCATTTCATTTGCAGAATCTCCATGCATTATAGAACCCTGGGAGATCTAACTGGAATGGAATATGCATTCCACAACTGGACTTCTTGCAAGCATGGGTTTGGAATACCACAGTAGAAAGGAGAAGTTTCAAGGTGAAAGATGTTGACAAGTGAAGGACTGAGCAATGGACTAGGCTTAGAGATCTGTGGAATGTATGCCTGGTTATATTTTACAACATGATGGGAGAAAAAAATCTCCCTTAAAAAAAAAGTTATTTAATACAATAAGGAAAAATGGAAAGCCCTGCTTCCAATGCTTTGATTTTCCCCCTAATCTGTATATCTTGTTATAAGATCTTCTCCTGATATTTATACATCAATACACTTATTGTATTGTGATCATCAACTAGTGAAAAGAGCATGTTCGTTCACAGATTTTGTTTCCCCATTGTGTTATGCAATAATGCAGATTTTCCTTGCAAATGACCCAAATGTCTACCATGTTAATATGTCAATAAGGAATTTGTCGGTAACTGTCAGTATGTAATTTTTTCCCCCCATTTCCTTCTGCTACATTCCTTCAAGACTTTCATCGTTACTAGAACTGCTGCAGGGAGATCATTAAAAATGTTTTCAAAATACCTTGGTTTGCTGACTGATTTCAGATTTTGCTCACAGGTGTAATTGACTTGAAATGTATCATATCACTTACAAAGAAAGGCAGTTGTGTAAATGGCCAGCCATTTCCCCTACTGCCATCCAATTTAGCATGTTGTAGAGGAAAATATATTTCATTCTGAGCATAAACACAATGAAATCAATACAGGATAGTTTCCTTATCAAAATGTGCATTAATGAACCTTCTTACATTGCAGATACAGATTTTAGTTAAGCAGGCAAATAATCTGTTTCTAGGCATTCCAGCAGGCCGTATTGATTTCAGAGTTGTTAATATGATCCAAGTCATGCATGCCTTCCATCAAACCTTGTTTGTGCCAAATCTTTGCAGCTAACAAAAGTTTGTATTAATATATTAGTTGAAGATTTGTTGCAGCTGCAGATGTCCCAGAACAGTGTTCTAGTACAATGTTTGTCTCACACAACCATTTAGACATGCTAATGACAAGGTTCAAGATGCTAGTATGCTATTTTTTGGCATAAGGACCAGTATCATCCTCTGAACTCTTAAGCTAGGAGTGAGTGGGACCATTAGGCTTTCTTCCAGAAAGTTTGTACAGACTGTGGATTGAAGCCATTCTGTTCTGCCATAAGTATGAAGTAAATTGTAGCATTTGAAATAGATGGTGCAATCTACTGCAGCATTCACATAGATGTTATGCCTCAAACATGCTCTAGAGCTTCAAATGTTTCAATGTGGGGATGACACTACTATCCTCACCAATGCATCAGAAACTCACATTTGCCATGATCTCCAGTGTGTCAAATGGGCAACAGTATCCTCACCTCACCCAACAAATCCAATGATGGTCCTTTGAGCCATGCTCGCTCTTCTGCTAGCCATTAGAAAATCTCTGAACTACCAGGGCAGCAAGAGCACTGTTGACCTTTAGGCAATGGAGCTGGTTATAGTGAGCAGCCTGGACAATACTGTATCCATGCACTTCTCCACCTTTTCTGCCAGGTGTGAGGTCAGTGCCCATTGCTTTTCTTAGGGCCCACTCTGGCACTGAATTTGCTCCAATCAGGAGAAATGATTCTGACCAAGATACACACATTGCGGTCCCACGATATGACTTCAGCATGTGATCTGGTTAAGGGCCTCTGCAAACCTGGAGCTGGCACTGCTCATATTAAGTGATATCATACCTTTAGAGTTTTTCAAAAGTAACATGGGTTTCTGCAGAGGGAAAGGAGTTTGGGACCCAATTTTCTGTGTAATGTGTGTACCTAATTCAGTCTGGTTTTGTGCATCAGAATATTAGACCTTCTAGAATTGTTACCAAATATTGCATCATTCATATATATATATATATATATATATATATATATATATATATATACACACACACACACACACACACACACACTTTTACAGCTGTTGGTGCATTTATTTATACTTTGACATCAGCGTATTTATTTGATTTCATCTTTAAGACCCGCTGCTTGTAAAATGTATCTCGGTCATTTTGCGGTACCCTCCCCCACAAAAAACCACCAATGATAAAAACAATTATATACAATTTCCATATATAAGAGCAATTCTCCCATGTAAAACTAAACTTCACATCCAATACATACATATAGCATTTATATGGTCCTTCTCTTGCAACAGACATGGGAAAGTGAAATAAAATAAGGGCAAAATTTAGCGTGGTCTTTAAAAGCATCTTCCTAAGTAATATGCACATAGCGTATAGTTAGGAATTTGCTCCAACTTGCATGGGCTTTTCAAGAGGATTGGACAAGTTCATGGGTGGAAATAAGGCAGGATGTGCCTCTGGGTACCAGTTTTGGGGAGTAACAAGTGTGCATTCGGGTGCTGCTTGTGAGCTTCCCATCAGGACATCTGGTCAGCCACTGGGAGAACAGGAAAGCTGGACTAGATGGGCCATTGGCCTGATCCTGGAAGCTCTTCTTAACATTCTTATTTTTATTATTATTATTAAAGATTTTCTTACAAAAGTGTGTGCAATGTCTCTCTCTTGTATATTTTCTTCCCCATGTAACATTTTTACAAATCAGTTTCATTTGTTGAGACATTGATCATCCTATATTTTGTATGATTTGTAGAAACCATACACAGAACTTTTCTTTATCAACTTAAAACAGACTCCTGGGCCTAATTAAAAGAAATTCAAAACCGACTGTTTATGATGTTCCTAACGACACTGGGGTACCTCACTCACCATGCTGCTCACTTGCGCTTCAAAGTGTAATGATGTTTCATCTGAAGTCAACATCTTGACATTATTGCTAAACTTTAGATAGAGGGGCACTTTACTCTGACCTCTATTGTTTATGATAATCCATCAAACACAACAGGAAACTTGACCAGAATATCAAAAGGCCCTAGTATTCTGTGTAATCCAGTTTTTAGAACAAGCTATATTTGCTTTGCTGTTAAGAGCTACTGTGATTGAGTTATACTTTCTTACTAGTACTTTCACTGAGAGCTTTAAATGCACACTTACGTTCTTTTATATACAAAGGTTACTTTTCTAAAAAGAAAAAAATGTACTATGAGAAAATAGTAGTGATTAACTGGGGATGCCCTGGTATATGCATTTTTGTACACATTACCTTGCTGGAGAACTGCATTCCAAAAAACTGGAGAAATGTGAATTTTGCAGAATGGCTGTTTCAGTTATGCAGCTTTGAAAATATACAAATTTAACAAATAAAAATAGTTTTATTTTTGTTTTATTATATATTTTGTGTTTTCATTTTGTATTTTTATGTTGTGAACCACTCTGTAACCTTCAGATGGGAGGCAGTATACAAATTTAATAAATAAAAATAAATAAAATTTTAAAATGTTGAATTATGTAGGTTCACTTTTAAGTGCCAAGTAAGTTGAATTTTTTGTCATCCTTAATGACAGCATACTGACATGAGAAAACTAAAGACAGTGAATCTAAACTCTTATCTTTCTGCTATTGTGCTTATATATCTCACTTTTATAGTACAAGCTGCTTCTGCATTGCCAGTCAGAAAGCAAACAAATGTGAAAGTGCAACACTTTAATTCGTTATGACTGCAGAATACTTCATCAGTCGAATGAATATGTAAGTAATGAAAACATTAGCTGTCATTCAGAGAGTTGAAATAAAGTGGCTCCAAAGTGCTCTATCAGATGGTAAATCAAATGAAGGCATTTAGAGGAAAAGGAGAACATAGGAGGTTGAAGGCACTCTTGAGGAAATGGTGACAAGAAAAAGCAGGAAAAGTTGAGGAGAAAACTGGAGCAACGTGAAAGGGTAACTTTCAGATCATCCAACGTAGGTTTCCTTAATTCTTCAAATCACAAAATCAATCACCACTATCATCCTGAAGCACTGAGAGCAATGCTTCCTGCCTTGCTGGTAGCAAAGAAATTTTGGCCACTAGTCATGGGAACTCTGCTAATTTGGGCCACAGCTTCATGGTAGAACACCTGCTTTTCATGCTAATTCTATCCAAGGCATCAGGTATGGCTGGGAGAAGGCCTGAAATGCTGGAAAGTTGCAACTGTCAGTGTAGACAATTCTGAGGAAGATGACCCGATGGCCTGACTCAATATAAGGCAGCAGCCTACATTCCTAAAACTCTGAATTGTAAATGTTCTACTTTGAACCAACTTTTGGAACTTCCTCTCTTAGGCTAACGCAACCATATTTTGGTTTATTTTCTTTGCTATTTTTACTCACCTGTTTCGTATGAAATGAATTTCAATGGTAATTATTGGCACCACCTATCTCTAAGCCAATGCAAGTGACATAGTTCCATTTCTGCTTCCACAAAGGCTGAACATAATATCAAGGGTCCCATCCCCCCAAGTCTTTAGCACTTTCCTTGAAATGGCATTATATATTTTTTTCACTGTGCCTACAAAGTTCAGCTCTGACTGAACTTTCTGGTGTCCTCTCTAGCACCATTACCCAGGAAGATAAATCCTTCCATGATTTGGGGAATTTATGCTGTGTCAGTGGTTGGTCAAGAGACTGAGAGTTTACCTTTTCATCAAGGCAAAATGAACAGCAGTGTTGGCAGGTGCATTAAGAATAGAGGGACAATGTCAGGACAAGTCTGCTCTAAAAACACAATGTCTGTCTCTTTGGATTTTTTCAGATGGATTTCATCTTGTGCAAGGGAGGGGGAAAAAGCAAAGCCATCTCACTTCCTGTAAAAAAACAACCACCAAATATAGAAATATTGTATTTTGGACTGACCAAAAAGTAAATGACTGCACCATGTTTTCGTTCTGTCTCCATTCTGCTTTTCACCTTGCTGCAGAAAGAGCTAGACTATAGTGGTAGCTGTTGCCTACAAGGCTTTGTGACCTTAAATGCAGTTAGATTGTTGTTACAGTTTGGGCTCACACCCGTTTTCACACAGCCACTTAGGCATTTTGCTCCATGGAAGAGGAAGTAGCAGCAGTTTGGGCCTCTATTTGTGGCAAACGTGTTGAAGATTGATATAAATCTCTTCTAAATGTGTCAGAGATCACACATTGTCACATACAGTGTTCTTTAATTTCCTTAACCCTAATCAAAGTTGTAAGACAGCTGGAGAAAACAGGGATTCAGCAGGAAAGGGCTGTAGCTCAGTGACAGAGGGTTTGCATGCAGAAGATCCCAGGCTCAATCCCTGGTACCTCCAGGTAGGCTGAGAGAGACTCTCTGTCTGAAATCCTAGGGAGCCAAAGCCCATCAATGGAGACAATACTGAGCTAGAAGGACTCAGTGTATGGTAGCTTCCTGTGTCACTAAGCAACACGGATGTTCTGGGTTGGAAAAGCCCCACATACTGTAGATAACTGAGCTTACTGAGCAATACTGTGGGATAAAATGGGGAGCGAGAGAACTCACCTTGGAGGAAAGGTGGGATATAAATGTAATAATTATAAACTGCCTTCTTAATACTGAATAACTGCTGCCAGTGGCAAATAGTATTGGGTATTGCACATATCAAACTGGCTATCTGTGAACACTCCAGAAATAAAGATCTAAATTCAGCACCCAAGGTAGTTTGAAAGCTCCATAACTGGAGGCCCTTCACTTGTTATAGAACTTAGGAGCACTACAGAGCATATGCTAGTTTATGTTGAGTACACACACAGTTGTTTGGACACAACTGTGCCCATGTGGGCTGTTCATATTGCTCTGCTGTGTAAAGAGCTAAGTACATAACAAGTGTTGAGTGCCAGTCAGTCAGAGAAGAAGCATCTTCACCTTGGGGAGCAGTAGGGATGCAAATGAGCACCACAAAGGGGCTGTTTCTCTGAGAAAATTCTCTCAGGCCCGAGTGTTAGCAGTCACTGTATATCTCCTGAGATTAATCCCATGAGCCAGTATGATAACATGGAATGTGTCACGTTCGCTGCTGTTCACACATTGTTCCTAAATAGACATGGATGTTTTCAAGTGAGTTTTATTATCTGGAATGTGCCCAAAAAACACATACTACATTATCCTACGGAGCAAAAATGTATGCTTTCTGTGACACAACAGCCAAACTGTACTAGTAATCAGGAAAACAGGATCTGGACACAATATTTAAGAGAAATGATATTGTCAGCTGAGTTTCTAAATTGAGTAGCAAGGGACAAGCATTGAATTGTAACTGCCTTTTTTATTTAGAAAATGGGGGGAAAGTATAATATGGGAAACTTTAGCCGTAATTCTGACATATTGTGATCTGCATGGATGGAGACATAATAGGATAACTCAATCCCATCCTGACTTCTTAAAACACATTCCGTGTATTGAATTGAAGGGTTAAACTCAATGGAACACATTTTCTCTTGCCTGACAGAGCAATCTTCTCCCATCCCATGAACTGTCCTGGGGGTTCTCCCAACCCTCAAAAAGCTATTTTGAGGGTGAATAGGTGGATGAAAATGGGGAAAGCCCTGCTGTGTTAGTGAGACTCATTGTGTTTGGCTCCTACTAGCACAATTATTTATCTGAATCTGGCCCCGTGTCTGGGTCAGATTCTGCTTCCATCTTGAATATTATCGAATGGAATATACATGTCAAATACAATTTATTTTATTTTTATGTTAATAATTCATGTCCCACTTTTTAATCTTTAACACCCCCCTGCCAAAAAAGGTAACTTAGAATTTAAAATCAGTAAAGTATCATATACATTCATAGTGAGCTCATTCTCAAAACATGGATCCTTTTATACTCAACATGCCACCATCTTCACTCAAGAAGGAGGTTTGGGGGATTCCCAAAGTTTTGCAGAATGTGCCAAAATAAGTGAGATTGCCCCAAAATGGCTCAACTTCATGCAAAAGGATGTGGCTGGCTAGTTGGAGTTCTGAACAGGAGCTCTGTGCTCTGCTACATTTTGTTGCAACTGCCATTTAATGTCACTGTGGAAAAGGGCCACCCCTCCTAATGGGTGTTCCCTGGACTTCATTCGGCAATGGTACCCAAAGCAAAACCTCAGATGTCCCAGTGAGAGCACACAGAGGTACATAGGGAAGAAGCTGGTCCTAGTTGGCAGCATATGATGCTTCTTCTTCTTTCCAAATCAACTGAGCAGAATGGCTTGTTTTTTAAAAAAACCTGTGGCATTTAAATTTAAATTAAGTCATTACTTAAGAACATAGCATAAGGGATGACAGAGCCTGCCTGACTATCAGAAAGATAGACCATTTGTCCTTATTTCAGGGCCTTCAAATTATGTTCTGCATACCACTGTGGAACCTGCTTCAATTATCATTATACTGGTTACTCTGAATCACTAGGTACACTTCCAGAAGACACATTGTGCTAATGACAACTTTGCCCATTTGAAAAAAGAGAAAAGCCTATTTGAAAGCTCATTGAGGATGGATTCAAATGGCTGCCTCTCTCTTGGCTGTAGTTATCAAAAGTCAGCTTTTTAGCAGAAAGCATATAGCTCACAGTCATTAATCCACCAGAGAAGCAGGAGAGATCCTACAATGAGGAAACTGGTTCGGGGAGTTGGATCTTATCCAAGCTGCTCTTTTAGCACAGCTAGTACACAGCTTGTCTTCAGCTTTTAACATGTGTTACAGGGATGTTTCCAACAAGCCAAGGTGTGTGCGCGAGGGTGGTGGTGGAAGCATAAGTCAAGTGTCTGAAGCCTTTTGGTATTGTAAGTGAGCCACTGAAGCTCACTGGTGGTGATCTAAAAGCTTGAAAAAGTGAGACCAACAACCAGATCCATCACAGAAGATTCAGGAAGCCCATCCACCTTTGGGATGCCACACTGTAAGACATAGCTTCAACTATCAGTGGTGATTGTGAGGGTCATTCTCACTTGGCTGATACTCCAACCAGGAGTGCAAATCTGGTGAGAAAGACCAACGTGATTGTTCTTATGGTTTATTTCTTTATTTCTATACCACTCCTCACCATATGGCCACAGGGCAATATGGAATATTTTTAAACACACTAATATATATTTCTAAAACCAATTAAAACACCAACGCAAAATAAGAGTTGCATAAACTAAAACAACAAAAAGTAAGATAGCAACAGGTACGAAACAAAATGACCTCAACATCAGTGGACCCGATACTGAGAAATGTTGCCCTCAGTTATCACACACACACTTGCACCAGCACACAAATTCATTACAGGTTGGATCTAGACATCAAAAAAGTGATTCAGTTAAACGTGTTGTAAACTCCATGCAGGGAAATCCCGTTGGTGAAAGATGGGACTCCACAGCACGATCTGGTGTCACAGTGTTATAACGCATATAATGCTCTTTATCTTTATGAATGTAGCAGAGTCCACAGAGAAGCAGATTCTTTATCTTCCTTCTCTGTGAGAAGGGAGCTGTGGAGTGTGATGGTAAAACTCACAATCAGCACATTTTGCCCAAACAAAAATAGCCACTAAGAAAGATTCCTTAAGCAGAGACATCAAGTTCATGATTTCAGGGAAGAGTTTGTGATGCATTTTATTTAAGATGAGGAGAATAGCAAAAATAAATATTAAAAAATAGATATTTGGTTATTCATGCTAATTAATTATTGCTGCTCCCAAATTATAACAAACTCTCCAACATTACTTCTCATAATATACTTATTATTAAACATTTTCCAAATCCATTCTTTCCCACATTATCTACATGTAAAAAAATGTTCCTTTACCACTTCAGTGCTGTTTTCCTTCACCTGCATGGATCGTCTCAAGGTATATCAGAGCCATCAACAGAATTAACATGCTTAGTCTAACACAGCAATGCAGAACCTGTAACCCTATTTTTGGACTCCAGATGCCATTAGTCCCAGCCAACATGGCCCATTGTCAGGAATCATGGGAGCTGCAGTCCAGTAACATTTGGGAGCAGGCATAGATTCCTCATTCCTGGTCCAAAAAATGTATAATTATTTTTACTATAAATTTGGTGGCCAGAAATAAAACATTTTTTCCTGGCAGTTCATTAACTGGTTGGCGCTAGTAGAAGTTGTAGTTCAAAACATCTAGAGGGCACCAGGTTTGTGACCCCCCATTCTATGGATTCCAAGACATAACTTTTCTGTCTGTGACTAGAGTTAAAAGTTCTCTTCAGTGTACTGCAGTATCTGAATTCTTCAGGGTGGTGGTTGTTGTTTTTTTAAGTTTGAAAAGATCTATTTGTCAGAGGTAGAATCTATATTACAAGCAGGAAGCAAGTAAGACATTTAATCACTAGCTTAAGAATTATGAATGATTCAACTGAAGCTGAAGAAAGCAGTTTTGCTACTTGTTATAACTGATCCCTTATTGATGAAAACTCCAAGCCATATGTGATCATACCTGGACCTCTAACTGTATCCCAATTGTGTTTTTCAACAGACAATATCATCACTATCATTCCGTACTAGTGTATAAAAGTCCCGCCAACTCCAAGTGTCAAAAGATTCCCAATATTCAGGACTATAACCATTCTAAAATATTCTAAAATGTTCACTGATTGTAATGTTTCTAAATATTCTAAAAATAGCCCGAAACAAATACTCTAAAATAGTTGCTCATTACATGTATAGCACATGTGCCTAATTCAGTGCTGGGGAAAAAGCTTTCAGCCAAACACTAAAACATCATCAGTTCCATTGCAAAGAGCAGAGCAATACCCAAGACTCAAGACAACTTGAGATAAGGAACTCAAAAGATTGAATCTGATTATAATATTGCCACAAGCCCTGTCTAATCAAGGAAAGCCTAGGGTTGAATGAATCCGTCAATTTTGGTTTTTCTCTTGTTCTCATATTTACAATCTTCAATTCAATTATGCACATTTCCACAGCAATTTGTAAAAAGTGAAGAGATTCTCATGAAAATTCATTAGCATTTCAGTGCTAACTTCTAATAATTATATTTTGTATACAATTTTAACTAACATACACATTTTTTTTCAGGCACTGGTGGGGCTGTGTTGCTCTCCTGCCTTCCCAAGGCAGGGAAGGCAGCAGTGAGATTGGCAGGTGCAGGGATGAGGCTAGTCTGACACCCTGACAGTGACATGCATCGTTGGGGAAGCACCCACCCACGTCACACTGGTGACCATTACATTTGTATATTTCTCCCCAAAAGATGCATTTTTTGCACACTTTGCCCTAAAGATGCATTTTTGCATGCGTTGTTTGGCTGGAGAACTGCACAGCAAAATTTGCAGAACTGTGAATTTTGAAGGATGGCTGCATTTTGGTTTGCTTATTGTTTCAAGAAATGTAGTTTCAAACAAAACTGAATCTCTCTCCCTTCCCTAAAGGCAGCCCACATGTGAATTATCCTTCCAAGCTGGTTTCTGTAGAAGTCCAAAGTTTCTGCAAGGGAGAGGGGACTTTGTATCCAGCTTTTGGAACTCCCGATAGGATTAGGGCCACAAATGCAGAATCATCTGAGACTCTACTCATCTGGAAAACTAAGAAGTCTTCCTACCAGTTCCTTTCCACTTCAGTGCGTGATCAATGCTGTTATAGTTTAACAGCATCACCGATCTGCACAACTGAGAGTTCCTAGTTTGCAGTAGCAGGTGCAGAAGGAATCTTGAAAAAGAAGAGAACTTTGATAAGTTAGTGAGAAATACGTGAGGAACATGTAATGACACGGAACTAAACTTGAAGAGATGAATGCTTTGCATTTTTTCCATGTAATTGTCTGGTCAGCTTTGATTTGGTTGATATGAAGGCACAATTTTGCTGACTGCCAATAAAAGAGGTGACACTAGACAGTAACTGAATGATTTTCTTCAGACACACTCAGCTTCTCCGGGAAACAGCAGCTGCGGATGATATATGCAAAAGTACCACCAATATGGGATTTTATACAAGGAAAAATATAATAAGTCAATAATTACTGGTAAATGTTAAAAGCTGATATAAAGGGTTGCTAAGAAGTTGAGATAAGCAAGTGGGAGAAAAGTATTAGGATTTATAAATAATACTTTTCTGAGGGGGGATTTAAATAGTTGGATGATATTATCCAAAAACATATACCAATTATATGGTGTTTGACAGATGGTCAGCATAGAGGGACTCTTCATGCCCTTGCTTCCACCAAGCATTGATATTGATTTAATAGAAATATAAAACTATGTCCCTCTATCAATGGATAGAAGATATGATAACTCCTGCAACATATGAACAGACTGCTTTAAGATGCAGATTGTGTATGGATAAATATAAAAAGGTAAAGGTAAAAGTCCCCTGGACGATTAAGTCCAGTCAAAGGCGACTATGGGGTTGTGGTGCTCATCTTGCTTTCAGGCCAAGCTAGCCAGCGTTTGTCCACAGACAGCTTTCCGGGTCATGTGGCCAGCAGTTTGGGTTTATTCCAGTTTGGGTCCTTTTCACTAATGATTAAACAACTACACATCAATCCTAACAGGGGTCAGGGAAGCACAGAATGGTAGTGTCTTACAGCATTTAGGGCTCTGCAGGCCAGTTCAGAAGATGGGGTGGCAGAATTGTTGGTTGTTGTCCTTTTTGTTCCACCAGCTCTAGGCTACAGCAGAGGAACCTGGGGATCAGGTCCCATGCAACTTTGGATCACATAGGTTCAAAGCTTCTGATGATCCACCCCTGTGTTGAAACCACACTTTGTGGCTTTCTGCTAGCTATTACCAGGCATGGTGGGGCTGGGGGCCTGTACAAAGTCACATATAGTGGTACCTTGGGTTACATACGCTTCAGGTTACAGACTCTGTTAACCCAGAAATAGTGCTTCAGGTTAAGAACTTTGCTTTAGGATGAGAACAGAAATCATGCTCCAGCGGTGCAGCAGCAGCAGGAGGCCCCATTAGCTAAAGTGGTGCTTGAGGTTAAGAACAGTTTCAGGTTACGTACGGACCTCTGGAACGAATTAAGTACTTAACCTGAGGTAACACTGTATATTGTCCAATGGGCCAGATAATAATTCCATACACAGATAGTTTGTAGTATCAGTGTGTTTCCTACAACTACCATAGCTTAGATGTAAAACAAGCATTCACATTTATTTAAAACATGTATTACAGTTCAAGTTAGCTTACTTTTTTTTAAAAAAAAATCAGTAATTAGAACACCAAAAATAATAAAAATATTCTATATACAGATTTTTTGTACATGTTTTTGGAAAATAGTCAAAAACGAGAAAAGAGGGATATATGATTGAGCAGCAGAGGAACACAGAGAACTGAATTAGGCTGATTCATCCATCCCTAGTCAAAATCAAAAGACCAGACATCTCCAAAAGAAGAGTTTTTGTCTTGTGCTGGAAGGTGGTCTTTCGAGGAAGGAGAGTCCATTAGAAAGGGTGCAAGCTGCCTCTTCCTAGAGATCCAAAAGCTAGGCACAGCCAATACATAACAAATAAGAAACTAAATTATGTCTCGGAAGTTTGCTTTTGAATTTGAATCACTTTCATTTTGAAGAAACAGGACTCCTTTCTAAATCCAAGAAAATATGCAGAGAAACTTCTGAGATATTTCAGGTGCACATTTTTTTAAAAAAAAATGCTAGAATCAAAACCAACACTGAATTAATCAGTCAGGGCATTAATACCTTTTGTTGGCTTGAAAACACCATTGCAAAATGGTTAGGATATTTTGAGTCACTGCTCTGAAGCAGATTACCTATGTATAAAAGCCATCTTGTCAGCTTGAGTCAAATGAACTATGCTGTCATTTCTCTTCCTCTTGAATGAGACACTCAGGGAAATTCCTGCAATTACATTTTATTGAATTTATAACCATGTCTTTTTGTAACATTTTAAAAACATTCAGTTGATGACAAAATTGGATTGGGTGGCCAGGAAGAGGCATATCATCTCAAACAACCTCATGATGAGCCAATCAATGAACAATCTAATCTTCCACTTTTCATGGCACTACATGAGTTAAAGTAAAATACTTGTGCTGCACTTTCTACTGAATGAAGGCTGACTGCCACACTCCACTACTTCATATCATCAGAGTATTTGCACAACACATCATCAGACTGACAGCTTTAAGAATAATACACTTTCAAGATATATAATGGTCCCTTTGCTCTGATGATGTAGTGCTCTTCACCAGAAGAACCTCATATGCTTCATGCTCCCCCCCACAATACCTTTGCAGTTTCTGTTGGAAAATGCCATTTTCATCCACATGTAAACTTTTATAAATTCAACTGAAGGCCTGATCTGCAAATGTGATCCAACAAACTGCAACGCAGCAGAATGCTACTGTTTGCTAAGAGAGGGAAACTGTGACCTAGAAGCCTCTGTAGGAAAACTTTGAGTATTGAGGCAGTGGATCACAGTCTTTTCCCCCTGATCCACTTATATAGATATTTGCATGAAAGTAGTCTTCCATGTGGATAGCTGATGCTCTGGGCATTGGCAGGAATTTTTCCAGGAATAAAGTAAAACACTGGTAGCAGAGAGCAGACTAGCTTCTCACTCCAAAAAATGAGAATAATACATTTTGCCTTATATCCCAGACCCTACAATGCTAGAAACTTACCCCTGCTGAAGTCCAAGGCTGTTTACTCCTTTTGGAAGAACAAATATATAGACACGCAAAAAAGCATAGATGCAGCTGTTACAATTGCAATTTCTCAGTTTATTTAGAGTACTTGAAGAAGAGGGGAGTAAGTAAATACTGTCAATTTTGTACAGATATATTTGTCACCAAAACCACAGAAACTAGCTCCCCCCTCCCCAGAAACATAACTGATGTTTGCAACTTTATGTAGAATTCATTGTTGTTGAATCCATGTCATAAAATGCATGGACATTTATTTAAAATAATAAATAAATATTATTAATAAACCTGTTTATTTCAGACAACCATGCAGACACAGTGACCAAGTCCAAATTACTAGTTCTTAGGACTGAAACCTCCTGAGATTCCTTTCAGTATGAGAAACTAAGGTAACTGCAGCAGGTCAACTTCAAATTGTATCAAGATAGGCTAATATTAAACACAGATCTATATACCACAGCTAATAAAATACATAATGTCATGAAATATTAGATTAAGCCTACAGTCTAGAAGATTGATCTTATATTTTTTTGCTCCATAAGTCACACTTTTTTCCTCATAAAAAGTAAGAGGAAACGTCTGTGCGTCTTATGGAGCAAATGCCTATGGATGACGGGGGGATCCTGCTGCAGTCACAAGCAGAGGATCCATGGTACCCCTTCTTTCCCTCCTCCGTGGCTTGCTTTGAAGCAGCAAAGTGGGAGAGGAGCTGCTTACACGGGTGTAAGTGGCTCCTGTCCGGTTGGCTGCTTTACAGCGAGTGGGCTCTCTTTCCCTCCCTCCTCCCCGGTTCAGTTCGCTTTAAAGCAGCAAAGCTTTTCAGCAAGCTGAGCTGGGGAGGAGGGAGAGAAGGAGAGCCCGCTCGCTTTAAAGGAGCAAAGAGGGAGAGGAGAGGAGCTGCTTACACGGGTGCAAGCGGCTCCTGTCCAGTTGGCTCCTTTAAAGCAACCGTGCTCTCTTTCCCTCCCTCCTCCCAGCTCAGCTTGCTGAAAAGCTCCTTCTCCACATACCCCACACATGCTCCTTGTCCTTTCAGTGCTTAAACCCCTCTCCTGCATTATTAGCAGCCTCCTTCTCCACACACCCCATGCGTGCTCCTTGTCCCTTCAGTATTTTTCCTTCCCTCCCCACTTAAAAAGTGGTTACAAAGCATGGATCCACATGGATCCTCAGGATTTTTGCATTGGGTCACCCTAAATTCACCATCAGATCACATAGCATGTCCATGGCTACAGCCTGCACCAAAAAAATCACGCACCCACTGTTGCCTGGGGCCGCAGTGGTGCAAAAACGTGGTTACAAAGCACTGATCCACATGGATTCTCAGGATTTTTGCATTGGGCTACCCCAAACTCACTGTCAAATCACATGTCTGTGGCCATAGCATGAACCACAAAAATCATACATCCACTGTTTCATTCAGAATTTTTTTTTTCTTGTTTTCCTCCTCTAAAAACTAGGTACGTCTTATGGTCAGGTGCGTCTTATGGAGCGAAAAATACGGTAACTATATGCTGTCAAAAATCTTGTGGTAGCTCTAGTGTTAATCATTTAGAGACATTGGCCAACACACTTTTTTTGAGGGGTGGTGTCAAATTATCATTTAACTGAAACTAAAACAAGGATAAATTTAAACTTATCCCTTCAATCTAGTGTGTTTGCTCTCAGTAGAGACTTGATACTGCAACTCTGTGTACACTTACCTATGAATAAGCCTCATTAAACATATAGTGATTGTGTTGTAAATGGTTAGACCAGGCTCTAATTTAGGACTTACATCATCATCATCATCATCATCATTATTATTATTATTATTATTATTATTATTATTATTATTATTAAAAACTGATAAAAAGAAGTTAGATTGTTGTTCAGCTCTGCTGTCTAGTATACTAAATCATACTGCAGCTGCCAGTTTACTCGTTAGTTCCTTGTACATTTAGAAATGTTTTTCAAGCATGACTGCATTCAGCTCCCATCATTAAAGATGTTATCTAAATTCCAATTTTTCCCCATCACTGCAATTATTTAGCCATTTTCCACCACCTCATTTGAGGCACAGGGCATCCCTGCAGTCCAAATGGAATTTTAATGACTATTTGAGGATGTGCTTCAACTTGGCAGGAGTGGACCCAACACATTTCTTTGGCATGCCAAAAGCAACATGCACTTTAAGAGGGAAAGTGTGCTGGAGCGACTTTCTAAGGAAGAGAAATGGAATGTAACATGTGGGGTATATCCCAGTGTCCCCTACATCTTTCTTTCTTGACCTTTCACCATGGGATAATTTATAAATTCTCTATATTCCCTTCCTGTTCCTAAAATGGATTATATTAAACTTGAGCCTAGTTATAAATGCCCCTGCCCTGCAGTCTGTAACAAGCCCAAATGATAATACCTAAGAAGAGTCTTTTCATTGTATTTTCCATATTAAAGAACTTAGGAAGCTGCCTTAGAGAGCCAGTGTGGTGTAGTGGTTAAGAGCGGTAGACTTGTAGTCTGGTGAACCGGGTTCGCGTCTCTGCTCCTCCACATGCAGCTGCTGGGTGACCTTGGGCCAGTCACACTTCTTTGAAGTCTCTCAGCCTCACTCACCTCACAGAGTGTTTGTTGTGGGGGAGGAAGGGAAAGGAGAATGTTAGCCGCTTTGAGACTCCTTCGGGTCTCCTTCGAGACTCCTTCGGGTCTCCTTCGAGACTCTCTCGCAGGCAGACCACCTCCCAGTATACAAGACAGGGCATGCACAGGTTCACACTCTTGCTCCTCTCATTGGTCACTTGCTGAAAGAGGGAAGGTGAACTGGTAGTGACTGGGTAACTGGAATGGCCAGGAGGCTCCAGGAATTTGCAGTACCTCCTTCCAATCAGGGCCTGAGCACTGGAAAATGCCCAACACTGTTGGAATCCTATGCTTAAGTTTAGCATATGAAATTATTGGAACCAAGCTGTAATATATGCAACAGTTGCATATGTTTCATGGCATGTATTCAAAGATCCTACTGTGTAAGTCAGTCTCATTCAGCTCTCCACCTATTTATTTATTTATACATACATACATACATACATACATACATACATACATACCCTGCCTTTTTCCCTGGTGGAACTAAGTTGGCTTACAGATAAAAACAAGAACTGCTAATAATAATAATAATAATTTATTTATTTATACCCTGCCCATCTGGGGTATAAATTTTGGGTGGCTCTGGGTGGCTTCCTGAGTGGCTTCCAACAAAATAGAATAGGCTTCCTCAACCTCGGCCCTCCAGATGTTTTGGGACTACAATTCCCATCATCCCTGACCACTGGTCCTGCTAGCTAGGGATCATGGGAGTTGTAAGCCAAAAACATCTGGAGGTCCGAGGTTGAGGAAGCCTGAGAAGAATCAAGTATTCAAATTAAATTAAGCAGTGACAAAATTAAAACTCTATTCATATATTAAAATCTGTTTACATACAATAAAAGCAGCACGGCCCCAGCCCTTTCATTAAAAGCAGTTGATTTCCAAAAGCCTCTAAGAACAAGAAAGTCTCACGTGCTGGCAGAAGGACAGCAAGGAGGGAGCTTCTCGAGGGAGGAAGTTCCAGCATTTTCAGACAGAAGATATCCCAAGCCTGCCTGAAGCTGCTGTGAGTTGACCCTGGGACCTTTTGCATGCAAAGCAGTTATTGTACCATGAAGGTACTACCTTTATTTGCATCCAGGTCCATATATTTTGCATTCTCATGTAATTAAGCGGTTTGGGAATAAAAGAGGTGTACTAAAGTTACAAACAATGCCATTGATGGAGCTTCTGAATGAATTGTGACTCCATTGTAATCGATGAATGCTCTTACAAAATTCTGTCAGGCTCTATCCTTGTTCCATTTCTCCTGAACATTTCTTTTCAGAGCTGTGTGCGAGTGCTGGGTTTTCTGGGTTAGCTTTCCCCATTTTAAGTGATAATCAGTTCTTTGTGGAACCAAAGGCTGTGAGGACCTGAGAGGTCAGCAAGGCCCTCACTAAACAACAGTAATGATGGTTAGATTTCACTTTACCCAGAAGTTTCTCAAAATTCACCTGATCTTTCACAAAAAGAGCCAAAATGAAAACACAAGAGATTGCAATAGTCGAAATGTTAACCTATAAATAAGAGTATTGTGACTCGATTTCAGAAAACTGCAGAAGTGATTCCAATTATATTTTGTAAGCATTTTGAGAACTTGAAAACAAAAGAGTTTCAAACAAGTCAATCCACAACAGAAGCTTTAACACAAGTCACTGCCAATCCAATTTAATTCAGCATTGAGTTCATTTAAGCCATTTGAAGCGGCATAGTTCCTCTGTTGCAGTCACTGGACAGGCTTGGCACACCATGAATGCTTACCATGAATTTAATCCATACTCTCATACCAAGCTCACTTGAAGGGGTAACCCAGAAATTCATCCCAGGGACACCAAATACCCTATAGCAAAATAACTGTACTTCCTTTCTATCAAAGCAATGAAGCAACCTACAGTTTAAACACGGGGCTGCCTATGGGCACATTTGGGATTTGGGGAATCTGCACTCCCACTGGTTGCTTTTATTTCCTTCTTCTTTTGGGTCCTTCACCCCATCCCACCCCACCCCAGGGAGTGTGTGTATGAGTTTGTGTGCATGTGCACCTGCACACCCACCCACCCACACCCCACGGTTCTCTTTCAAGCAGTCTCAGTAATTTTGTATCCAGCAGAATTAAATCAGCATTATTTTACATGGAATTTCCCCCAAAACTTATATCATGTAAATCAGGTAAAATTAAAAAGCCAGTGTTTTCAAACACCACAAGGCATGGATACTTATGCATCTTCAGAATTTTGTTGCATAGTATAAACACTAACAAATCACAGGATACACTTGTGGACAGAGAAGCCACCTGAAATATGATTATAGCAGGGGTGCCTACTTGAATAAAATATTGGGGAGCCCAGGTAAGCCCATTTGATTGGGAATGCCCATCAACTGGGGAGCAGCCCCCTCAAATATTTTTGGGGGGGGATGAAGAGACCTCTGCCCCTAGGAGTTGGCTCTTATGGATTATAGCTTTGAAGGGATTCCTGGTGAAAGTTAAGAAGATCTTTGATTCAGGTCCATGTTTTTGTTTTGTTTTGTTTTTCACCATGACATCACTGGAAAGTGTCAGATCTGTGATTTTGACACTTTAGTCAATGCAGCCGTACATGATCTGTGATTTGATGTCAGTAGTTGGGGCTGTGAAAAAACACTTCAGTTTTAAGAGGATACCTTTTACTGTGTGTGCACATTTTCTCCTTCTTTCTTTCCCTCTAACACACCATTCTCTCTGCTCACTCCTGAGCCATTTCACTTTGACTCCCTGGACCATAGGAGCCAACTCCTAGGAGCCATGGGGGCTTCTTCTCCCACAATACAATATTTGAGGGGGCTGGGCCCTCACAAAGTTAATGGGCATTCCCATTCAAATGCTGTGTGTGTGTGTGTCGTGCATGTGATTTATTATGCGGGGTGGGGCTTACCTGGGCCCCCACAATATTTTATTCAAGTAAACACCCCTGACCTGGCCACTCCATTTCCCTCCCTTCCGATTCCTTTCCTATCTCTCTCATCTTCTCAGTGATACTGCTTTCTGATTAGCTGCTCATGTGCTGGAGAAAAACTAAAATTGAAAGAGGAAGTGGGCAGGCAAGAGTGTTAGGGCTCATCCATTTGTCCCGCGATTTCTTCTGTTTGTTCAGTGATTTCTAATCACAGGTCTGAGAGAACTTTTCCAGAGAGTGGTAGGGGATGCTTTATCCCATGTTGATGGCCTTTCAGCCGATTCCCTGGTGGCCCGCTGGAATGTGGAGTTAACCAGGGCTATTGACTGTTTGGCTCCGAAGCGCCCTCTCCGATTGCATGGAGCCCGGGCAGCCCCGTGGTTTTCCACGGATCTGAGGGCAATGAAACAATCGTTGAGACGGCTAGAGCGCGGTGGCGGATAACTCATTCCGAATCTGACCGGACACAGGTTAGAGCTCAACGTCGAGCCTACCAAGTGGCGATAGCGACAGCGAAGAAGACTTTCTTTGCTGCCTCTATTGCATCTGCAGAAAACAGCAGCAGGAGACTTTTTCAGGTGGTTCACAATTTAGCGGAACCACCTGCGACATCGGGGCCCAGTACGGGCCACATGATCTCCTGCAATGATTTTGCAAAGTTTTTTGCAGATAAAATCGCTCAGATTCAGGAAGAAGTAGACTCCACCATGGGAGCAGGGCCAGGGCGGGAGAGTGCTAGAGTCCTGTCTAGTCAAGTTGTGTGGGATCAATTCCAATCTGTTACCCCCGAGGATGTGGACAGGCTGCTTGGACGAGTGAAGCCAACCACCTGTCTCCTGGATCCTTGCCCATCCTGGCTTATAAAAGCTAGCCAGGAAGGACTGGGCGATGGGCTTCGTGGGGTGGTGAATGCTTCCCTCTGTGAGGGAGGCTTACCAGACCCACTGAAAGAGGTGGTTATTAAACCGCTTCTTAAAAAAACATATTTAGATGCGGCCATGATGGCCAATTATCGCCCAGTCTCAAATCTTCTATTCTTGGGCAAGGTGATTGAGCGAGTGGTTGCCGAACAACTCCAGGCACGCCTGGAAGAAGCGGACCATTTGGATCCCTTCCAGTCGGGATTCAGGCCTCATCATGGGACTGAAACTGCCTTGGTCGCACTGGTTGATGATCTCTGGCGGGCTAGGGACAAAGGGAGAGCTGTTTCCTAGTTCTGCTGGATCTCTCAGCGGCGTTTGATACCATCGACCATAACATCCTTCTGGACCGTCTTGAGAGGCTGGGAGCTGGGGGCACTGTCATACAGTGGTTCCGCTCCTTCCTCCTGGGCCGTGTTCAGAAAGTGGTGTGGGGGATGAGTGTTCAGACCCCTGGGCTCTCACTTGTGGGGTGCCTCAGGGTTCTCCCCCCATGCTTTTCAACATTTACATGCAGCCACTGGGAGAGATCATCAGGAGGTTTGGGCTGGGTGTTCATCAGTATGCGGATGATACCCAGCTCTACCTCTCTTTTAAATCAGAACCAGTGAAGGCGGTGAAGGTCCTGTGTGAGTGTCTGGAGGCGGTTGGAGGATGGATGGCGGCTAACAGATTGAGGTTGAATCCTGACAAGACAGAAGTACTGTTTTTGGGGGACAGGAGGCAGGCAGGTGTGGAGGATTCCCTGGTCCTGAATGGGGTAACTGTGCCCCTGAAGGACCAGCTGCGCAGCCTGGGAGTCATTATGGACTCACAGCTGTCCATGGAGGCACAGGTCAAATCTGTATCCAGGGCAGCTGTTTACCAGCTCCATCTGGTACGTAGGCTGAGACCCTATCTGCCTGCAGACTGTCTCGCCAGAGTGGTGCATGCTCTGGTTATCTCCCGCTTGGACTACTGCAATGCGCTGTACGTGGGGCTACCTTTGAAGGTGACCCGGAAACTACAACTAATCCAGAACGCGGCAGCTAGACTGGTGACTGGGAGCAGCCGCCGAGACCACATAACACCGGTCTTGAAAGACCAACATTGGCTCCCAGTGCGTTTCCGAGCACAATTCAAAGTGTTGGTGCTGACCTTTAGAGCCCTAAACGGCCTCGGTCCAGTATAGCTGAAGGAGCGTCTCCTCCCCCATCGTTCTGCCCGGACACTGAGGTCCAGCTCCGAGGGCCTTCTGGCGGTTCCCTCACTGCGAGAGGCCAAGTTACAGGGAACCAGGCAGAGGGCCTTCTCAGTAGTGGCACCCGCCCTGTGGAACGCCCTCCCATCAGATGTCAAAGCGATAAACAACTACCTGACATTCAGAAGACATCTGAAGGCAGCCCTGTTCAGGGAAGTTTTTAATATGTGACATTTTAGTGTACTTTTCATCTTTGTGGAAGCCGCCCAGAGTGGCTGGGGAAACCCAGCCAGATGGGCGGGGTACAAATAATAAATTATTATTATTATTATTATTATTATTATTATTATTATTATTATCATCTCTCCGCTTTCTGTGGGAAAACTCATTGTTTACTGCTGAATCAGAACAGGCATCAATCTGCAGAAAAACCGATTGATGTTTGTTCCGATTCAGCAGTAAGCAGTGTGTTTTCCTGGGGGAAGTGACGGTACCAAAAAAGAAAAAGAAAAAGAAAGAATCTCTGTGACCTGTGACTAGAAATCTCAAGGCAAACAGAAGTGTGCAAGAGCCCTTACTCTTCCTTTAGCTCTATGTGCTTTACAAGGTGGAGAGGAAAGGTAACCATTTCAAGGTGAGAGAAACAGCAAGTGAAGGGAGACTCAGAGGCTTTGTGGGCTCCTGAGGTAAGTCCTCGAGCGGGGCTTATTGCCCATGGATGCTAGGTAGGGAACCCCAGGTTTAAAATAATAGCTAAGCAACATGATACAAAAGAGTCATGATTACAAATGGGCAGGAAAGGAAGAAGGAAATTGTTTATTTAAGGAAGCAGCTATTTCCTGATTGCCATGAAGTTGCTGGGGAAACCAAGAGGCTCAGACTGGCCCCATTTCTATCACAGTAGGGCCGGCTGAGGATCCAGCAGACATGCAGTTTTTTTCATAGTGTGTTACATGTACCTTTTTCTCCTGCAGATATTTTTAATTATTGTGTTCCCAAAAAGAAAGGTTTGAAGCAGCCATTTTTAAACCATGGTATAAAGAATATGCTATTTCTTAATTAACAACTTTTAAGTTGGCTGTGATTTCCCACTGTAGCTTATGGGGGTAAAATGACACTAGAATTCTCTAGGGTGGGAAATGAGCTCAGTAGTATATAAAAAAGAAGAAAACAACAGCAAAACAGTGGGTCATAATACTACATCACACAATACAGAGAAGAGGCAGGAGAGGAGCGGCCACAGAAAGAAGAACAGTTAATTTTATCCATTAAGTAATTATCACTTCATTAATTCACAAGTCACATTCAATTTAGCATCATGTAAAGATCAAAAGATTTACCACTAAAAGCTGAAGCTTTTGATAGAAGAGTAAAAAAAATAAAATGAAACAAATAACAATGGCAATGTTATAACCATTCTAGACTAATTCAATAGTTATTAAGTCCCAGCGATAATGCAAAAAGTAAAACATTTTTTAAAATGTAATAAACGTAAATATTATTTCCTTGTTTTGCCTTCCTGTTTATAGTACATTTACAAAACAGCAAGTAGAAACATATAACATTTCATGACTTCTAAAGTAATTTGTTATTGTTATCCTATCTAAGGAATACTCTCCAAGTGCCACAAATATGCCGGGATGGTCTCAAAAACCCTAAAGCTATTACAACTTCTCACTTGGCCACTAAAAGTCCTGAATTCATTGAGAAGGAGCTGCGAGGGCTCTTTCCCAAAGCTTAGTTAGTGCTTTCTGGGCTCTAGGAAGGAGAGTTGACTCTAGGGTCCTGCCAGAGCCTTCATGCCTCCTTCCCGATAGACTGTATCTGTCACAAGGCTCCTTCCCGATATACTGTATCTGTCACAAGGCTCTCCTCAGGGCTCACTTTTTGGTTTCATTGCTAGTTGCTGGCTGGAAAACATGGAGAACTCTGCATCCTCCCTATGGGCCCCCCTCTTGGCCAGGGAAGAAAGGGCAGTCACCTAGCAGAGGTGCCAACTTGAATACCTAGGTGAAGCCCAGGTAAGCCCCACCCTGTATAATCCATCATAAGATACAGTGTGCACACACCATTTGAATGGCAATGCCCATCAATTTTGGGGGGGACCAGCCCTCTCAAATATTTCATTGGGGGGTCCAAAGGGACCTTGGCTCCTAAAAGTTGGCTCCTAAGTCACCCAGTTATTCCTGTGTGTCCTGCTGCCTCCTTTGATCCCTTCACCAGACAAGTTGGCCAGCCTTTGTTCACTTCATCTCTCCACGCCTTTACTTGAAAGTACAGGCAGAGCATGCCAGAAACATCCACACCTATGTGCAACAAACAAAGACAGGTCTAAATTGCATTTCCATGTGCATCCAGTGCAGCTCAGAGGAACATTGGATTCTCAGTGTAGACTTCAGGTTTTGAGGCTGCCCTGAATGAACCTACCTCCTCAATGTCCTCACTGCTGCCCATGTGCTCAACTTCTTTCTGTGGAACTAATACACACCGCCACTGGTCAGAGAGAGAGGGAGGGAGGGAGGGAGGGAGGGAGGGAGGGAGGGAGGACTGGAGGTAATGTTCCTTCTCCTTTTTCATCAGTGTTTTCATGCTTTGAGAGGGTAGGTTAACTGCCAGTAACAGCAAGGAAGAAGATTGCAGCCAGAGAAGTTGGGCCAGGTATGTATGCTCATTACAGACCTTTGCAAGTGTCTAGTGATGGCAACCTCTGACGCCATGTGTATTGTCTCTTCATCTGCACCAGTTCTGTGAAGGGAAGCCTTTGACCACATCCAGGTCCCCCTTGCTGGATTGGCACAACAGAGCATAAGCAGCAATGGACGAAAAAGCAGACAGAAGTTGCAAAAGCTGCAGAATGGTGCAGTGATTTGGCTCACGCAGCATACAGACAGGGACAAATAAGGGCTGGAAGCTTTCTGTCCTAAATACATTGCAAATGCCAGTGAGAGGCTCTTTAACCACATTTAATTGTTTTAGGTATCCTGCCTTTCTTCAGCAGCCAAACAGTTTTAATTAATGGAACGCATTCAAATCAGACTGAAAGTACTTTATAACATGTGAGTCTATAATAGTTGAATCGCACATTTGCTTTTAAACAAAATGACCCAGATGTAATGAAAATTGAAAGCCTTTCTCTTAAAAAATACAGCCCCACAATAAACTATGGTTGTATAATTATATTGAATAAGTTTTTTTAAAAAAATAAATAAATAGGAGAGCTTTGTTGTTTAAGGTGTGCTACCTTTTGAAATGCAACTCGTCAAATTTACTCTCAACGGGTTTTTATTCCTCCATCTCAAGGAATACAAATTTAGATTCCATTACTAATTGCTTCCTTGTAATCAAGAAACCAGCATCTGGGGAGTGTGCAATGCTCTGGCTGCATTAAACAGAAAGATGGCTGTAAAGCACTGTACTGAAAGAGTAAGCTTACATAAACCAATGTACATCTCAGGCTCGCAGGGGAGTTGTGTGGCATTGTCAAGCCTTTCCCAGATAGTCATGTTATTATAATATAATATCTGAATTAGATCTTACTGTTTGGCTGTGGCAGAAATGCTCTGAAGTAATTACAGGAGAGATGACAGATTTGATAACCCTGAACTTTTGGAACAAATAAACAAACATTTAAGCAGTTCAGCCTTAATAGGAAGCTGCCTCAAATCAGGATGCTCAATACCAGCACTGTCTGCTCTGACTGACAGCAGTTTTTTGAGATTTCAGGCAGAGCCTTGCCCATCATGTGCTGCCCAATCTATAACTGGGGACCCAGGGGTAGCAGCAGGATTTCCTGGGCTTCATACATGACATGTGGATTGGGCCTCTTGCTTTTTTTTTTATTAATTTTTTAAGAGAATTTTTCTTTTACAAATTATATAAACACACTCATATTCAATATAATACAAAATTATTTAAGACTTCCCCCCGCTCCCTCCGCAATCCTCATACTTTCATATTTAGTCCACATTTCCTTTATAACTGTATTGCCAGTTTGTAAGTCTTTACAGCTCTTTTCCCTTTTACAATACCCTTTCTCATTCACAAAGCCTCTTTAAATCCAACTAGCATTGTCTGCTCATCACAAATATTTTCCAGATAAATCGTAAACTTTCTCCAGTCCTGAGTGAACTTGTGGTCTTTTTGGTATCTGATTTTTCCTGTCAATTTGTCTAATTCGACAAAGTCTATCAATTTCCGTCTCCATTCTTCCAATGTCTTCCAATGTGGATGTGAGGGCGATCTGGCTGCGACATCTGTCACCCCATTGATCGCCAGGGTTGATTCGGCTGATCTGGCTGGCTAGGCAGGTGTCCCCTTCCTCCCTCACCGCTCCATGTGTGTCCCTCCCGAAGCTGCGCGCTCGGTGGAAGAGGACGACTATCCCAGATAGAAGGAGTGTACCGTTCTTTGGTCAAGGGATTGGGCCTCTTGCATTCCATTCCTCCACGATATATTGACAAGAACTGTTGTCTATGTACATATGTTAACTTTGCCTGGTCTACCTCACAGGGTTGTTGCAAATATAAAAGGAAAGATGCATGCACAATCTTCGAATTCCTGGGTGGAAAAACAAGTTACGAATATATGTTACACAGCATGTAGTTAAACTGTGGAATACACTTCAATGAATCACAGTGATGAGTGCCAACTTGGATGGCTTTAAAAGATGATTAAGCAAATTGATGGAGGACAAGCCTATCATCAACTAGCCATGATGGCTATGCTCTGCCTCCACGGTTGGAGACAGTGATATTTCTGAATACCAGTTTCTAGAAATTGCAGGGTTCCAAGTTGCACAGGGAGCCTCCACAAGTAGAAGGAGCTTTCTTCTTCAGAGGGGAGCATGTCCCTCAAGAGCTGCATTTTGTATAGCCAGTGAATGCCAGAAGAGGGCTAACCAGTCTTAAAGAAATGTGTATATTGAAGTCAAGAGAACCCTATTGGTTGTATTGGCCTCTCATCCTGTATTTCCATCAGCAGAAGATGAGTAGATTACACAACAGTGCACATTAATTTGGGAGCACTCCAACTAACTATTCTTGATTTTAAATAACATGCATAGCATGACTTCTATCTTTTAAGAATTAATTCAATTAGTGATTACATTAATGCTGGCAAATTTTGCTTCAGACAGAAATTGAATATTTTTGCTATATAATAGATGTTTGGGTAATGAGAGGAATGTGTTTGAGATCTAATATATTCACTGAAAATATGGCTTAGATGGGGAACGGAAAGAGAATTAAAGCCTTAATGTCAGAGATTTACCATTACATTCTCTTCTCAGTGCATCTTTATTTCCTGACCAGCTTGAATTTAGAGGCAGAAACAAAACATTATCAGGTAGCCTGTTTGTAGAGTTTGAAGGTGGAAAGTCTTGTCTAGATTACCTAGATTATCGTAATTCTGCTGAATTTTAGAAAGAAGATTCTTCTTTTTTGCATGCAAACTTCAATGTGGGTGTCAGCACCCAGAACCCATGGGTGGCTTCTGGGGCACCAGGACCTGAATAGGGCCCACTGCCAATGCTTGTCCTGTTCATGAAATAAAATTCCCAAGCCAGGTATTCCACCTGTCCAAAGTTCATTCGGTTGAGAAGGACTAGAAAGAAGGAAAACTCCCCCCCGCCCCCGAGCTGCCTTGGAGTATATAGCAAGAGGACTCTTAAAGATTTGAGCTTGAAGCCTGGGGTGAGGATGGGGGAATTTATGAAGAAGAAGAGAAGAAGAGTTTGGATTTGATACCCCGCTTTATCACTACCCGAAGGAGTCTCAAAGCGGCTAACATTCTCCTTTCCCTTCCTCCCTCACAACACTCTGTGAGGTGAGTGGGGCTGAGAGACTTCAGAGAAGTGTGACTGGCCCAAGATCACCCAGCAGCTGCATGTGGAGGAGCGGGGAATCGAACCCAGTTCACCAGATTACAAGTCCACCACTCTTAACCACTACACCACACTGACATCACTCTGTAAATAAGAAAAGCTATAGAATCACAGAATCTTAAGGGATCCAGTGGTCAACCCCCTGCAATGCAGGAATCTCAGTTTAAAGCATCCATGGCAGGTGGCCATCCAACCTCTGCTTAAAAACCTCCAAAAAAGGAGAGTCCAGTTTGAAGGTGGAAAGTCTTGTCTGGATTACCAAGATTTTCATAATTCTTCTGATTTTTAGAAAGAAGAGGAAGTGTGAGGAATAGCAGGAAGTTATTGCAGGGCAGAGCTGTGTCATGTGATCTGGTCTGTGCCAACCTGCTGCCCTCGAGTGCAGGGAAAGGCACTGCCCTATCACCACCTTTTACAGAAGATTCAATTGGAAGGTTAATTGGCTATTGTACATGGCATGGGAGACGGTACCCGGCTGACCCGGCAAGCATATGGTATAAGACAGCCTCTCATGTTCCTGGAGCTGAAATACAAATAAGATTATTATTTCAACAGCTGGAAAATGCGTTCTCAAACATTTGCTTAGTCTCCTATAAAGGCAACTGCTTTCAGCTGCCCTTGCACACATTTCGTACTCATGTCGGAGAGTCAGATTACGGGACCTTTAATTTGGTGAACATTTACAGGGTTACGTTATCCAAAATCACTGTTCCCATTTGTAAGTGCTCAGCACTGTGAGTTAAGTGCTGTTACAATCTGTCACAGAGTGATCTGAGAAGATACATGGAAGTAGTCAGTGAAATTCCATTTTCAAGGTTAATCAGCCCACAATCATTCTGTCTATTTTATCTGCAGGGAATAAGGCAGCTTTAAAGTTCTGCTACAAAGGTTAGCAGATGTGAGCCTACCAAATTAGTTGAGGGCGAGAAATATAGAAATGGTTGCATGAGGCATATGTGGAAACCTTTCTTCTATATACAAGTAGAAGAACCTACCGTCAAGGCAGGCTGAAGTATGCCATAGCCTTCCCCAGCCTGGGGCCCTTGAGATATTTTGGACTACTAGTTCTCATTAGCTCCAGTCAACACAACCATTAGGGATGATGGCCCCAGGCTGAGGAAGGCTAGTATACAACACTATTGGAGACAGGAGTGCCAACTTGGCCCTGCAACCATGGGCGCCCGGGGCCATGGGTGCCATGTAGTGTGCCAAGGCCCTGACACTGAAATTTGTTGGTGTCCGGCCCCTTCATGGGGAATTTTGTGGGCACCCAGGGCCCCAGGGAGTTGGCACCCATAATTGGAGAGGTATTTCCCACTACCTTGCTTTTGGAAGCCCTGCAAGTTGCTGCAGAGAGGGATTGTGAGCAACATGATGGGATGGGTGTTTCTACGATCCAGCTGAAACTTGTTAAGGCTCACTTCCATTTTTTTGCTATTGTCACAAGGTGGTTCATATAATCTTGTGGCTCAGGACCGCAATACCTCAAGGACCGCCTCTTTCCATATGAACCTGCCCAGACCCTGAGAACATCTTCTGAGGCCCTCCTTTGTGTGCCTCCTTCTCAATAGGTCTGGAGGGTGGCAACACAAGAACGGGCCTTCTCTGTAGCGGCTCCCCTTCTGTGGAATGCTCTCCCCAGGGAAATTAGCCTGGTGCCTTCATTATACACCTTTAGGCACCAGGCAAAAACGTTCCTTTTTAAACAGACCTTTGGTTGATCTGATTTACATCCTATGCCCTTTTAAAATGTTTTTTTTTTGGGGGGGGACTATTGGGATTATTATTATTATTATTATTATTATTATTAATAATAATAATAATTTTGTGGTTTTGTATCTTGATTTTATTCTGTGAACCACCCTGAGACCCCTGGGTATAGGGTGGTATATAAATTCAATAAATAATAATAATAATAATAATAGTTACAGTACTAAAATGTTGCTTTTGAATTTTGTTATACCTGCCACTGTGTTGCTGTATTATGATCTGCTCACCTGGGACTACAAGTGGGTAGCTGTTGCCACAGAGCATGGCCACAGTAGGTCCAGGGAGGCCAGCAACTACCACTGTGGCTCGGGAAGGTGATGGTCACCTGGCACTGCCCACTTCCGGCTGTGCTGGGCTCCCAGGTAAGGGTGGCCTATGTCCGCTTAGCCAACCAGAGGCAGCAGCAGCTTGGGAGCTGCAACCAGCCCACCCCTAGCCTATTAAAGGTGCAGGCTGCCCTCTTGGCTGATTGTTGTGAGATTTTCCACCCACCCAATCTTTTTTTTTGGGGGGGGGGGAGCAGGCACATTGCCTATGGATCTTGCTATGGTTTATTCGGTTGCAATATTCAGGAGCAGGGGGAATTTTTTCCTGCATGCAAATTGGCCGGCTTGCACCCAGCTCATAGCAACCTCATAGTTACAACTTTGGCAGATAAGGCATTGGGGTAGATCATTAGTCACAGAGGTGCCCCATTAGAGGGGTCCAGGAGGGGTGACTCAGTCTGGGAGTCCACTGGGGGACCAATGGGCCAATACACCTCTCCCAGTGGTACCCTGTGCATGGTTGTGGCACCCAGTCTATGATGGGGGCAACTTCCCAGCACCGGTTTGACCCAACCAGCTTCCTATCAGGTAGCAGGCGGGCTTCCTGATGCAGGATACATGCCCAATGCCATAGTCAAACCTACACTTTCCTGTAATCAATAAAGTTGTGACCTAATTCAACCCAACACTAGTCTCCTGTGTTCATTCTTGTGGCCCTGCCTTCACCTGCTGAGGTCATTATACGCCTATGCTGGCAATATATCATGAAATTGTTTTACAATGTTTTATTTTCAGATGCCTTCCTGTTTTCTTTGTTCTAAACTGCTTTGAGTATACGTCTGTGTGTGCACATGTGTGTGGAAAAGTGTGCAAATAAAATTATAAATTATGAATAAATAATAGTTTTATGGAAACACAAATTAATTGCCAGTTGATACAATATAGCTGACTGCTCTGGGATGCAGCAGCCTATGGAATTACTGTGTTCACAGAAGACACATTTCTATATGAAAAATGCAGGGTTCTACATGGAAATCAAAATGTAGAAATGTTTGGTTCAGTCCTGTTCAGAATATACATTCAGTCTTAAAATGGCCTTCTTCTCTTTCCATTTCCATTCATTCAGACTCACAACAGGACTTTTATTGCCATGTGCTAAAATACCCTTAAATCATAATATTGGCTAATTGGCTAGGCATCCATTATCACTGATTGGTTTTGCTCTACTTCATCTTTGCAATGGTATTAGAACATCTTTTTGACTGAAGGTTTATTTATTTATCTATTTTAAAGCATTTCTAGATAGCTTATTTTTTTTAAAAAAATACAAAAATGTTACACAAAAATAAAAAATAGCATAATCACAAAAAATCCAAAGATACTGATTCACATGGTCATATTTAATAATATAATGCTTAGTGGCTTTTATTAGTGAACCTTCAGAGAAAATGAATATTAAATTTTATTGTATGTACTAAGTTCTGAGCTACTATGAGAATTTATGGCACTTTTGCTTCTTTCATTAGGAAAAAACCTGTTGGCATATTTTATAAGTTTTTCTCAGTGAAAGCCCTTATTTATAAAGTTTGTTTCCACCCTTTATCCTTGGAAGACTTTATCCACCTAACACCTCTGTGGTGTGGGTTAGGCTAAGACATTGTGATTTTCTCAGGACCAGCCAAAGAGTGTTGGGTCTACACAGGGATTTGAACTTGAATTTCCACATGAAAACCCAACAGAGTACCTAGAATGCCACAATGGTGGCCTCTTTGCTGTTTCAGATAAATCAGGTTCTCCTCCCAGAGAGCACGTGTTGCGGTGAGGTCACCACAACTAACTCTCCGTTGCTGGGGTGGGTAAGTTTGGATTGCCACAGCTACCCGATTGGTCCCTTGGAAGCATGGGACCTGTTCTGGCCAATGGGGTTGCAGAAATTGCTTCTGAGGGATAGATATATACCGCTGCAGGTTGTGCTGAGATTCTTCTGTTTCGCTTCGTTCACCGGATCACCTGCCCATCCTCACTATATTTAGGGTCTGTGTTGACCTTGCTATACTGTCATGGGTCGTCTGCTTTGGGGGCAGGGGCCCAGTAGGAATTTTCCCCACTTGGCTGATTGGCTGGTGCCTTTTGGGTTTTGCCTACCGTGTAGCAAATTGTCACAACTTTGTAAGGTTTGTGGTTAGGCATTGGTTAATATGTGTGGAGGGGACAAGGCGTGACTGTGACAGTCCCTCCAATTACAGGTAGGCAGCCGTGTTGGTCTGCTGTAGTCAAAACAAAATAAAAAAAATATCTTCCAGTAGCACCTTAGGGACCAACTAAGTTTGTTATTGGTATGAGCTTTTGTGTGTTATTTGAAGAAGTGTGCATGTACATGAAAGCTCATACCAAGAACAAACTTAGTTGGTCTCTAAGGTGCTACTGGAAGGAATTTTTTTTTATTTTGTCCCTCCAATGGTTGCTGCATAGGTATTCCGTTAAAGGAATCCAGGGGCTCGCCATGCATTTATTTGACCCTGAAAGGGGGATAGGGCTGTGCAAGAGCCCCTGGGAGCATTTCAGGTGTGATCTTAGGGATCTGCACCCATCCCAATCGATCTCCCGCGGTGCTTACCTTGACTGACCTCTGCAACTGGCAGTTGTCAGTTCTGTTCCTGTCCTGGATAGTCTGGGGCAGGCTCAGATAGTCTGAACCAATGCCTAAGCAAACCAGTCACAGCCTGTAATCAATAAAGTTGTGGCCAAAATTATGCCAAACCTCAAACTAAAATTTGAGTCATGTGTGAATTTATTTGTAGACAGTTTTGGTGATCTTAACATGCAACATTTCTGAACCTTCTTCTAATGCTAAACAAGTCACCTTCTTGGTTGTTTTCAGCTTCTGTTGAGTCCCCTGCAACAAGTCATCCTAAGCTCAAGCTTTGATGAAGATGATAATGACTATGTTTTGGATTTTTTTTTAATTGCAGCTATTTGCATACCAAGTGAACCACAATAATTGATTAAGTAGATGGGAATGATGTTGCACAATTAAATGTAATGTGTGGTGACAGCTCTGTCATTTATAGCTATGAGTCTCTTAGCATAAATCTGAAGTTTGGCATCAATACTTTGGAAGTCTGGCAGATACACGAGGAGCTTCCACCATTGCTCTTGTCAATTGACTGAGCATATATTGCTGTATTGCCTTTCCTGATGTGTCGACTATTGGACTTTGTTATCACGGGATGCCTTTTTGAGTGCAGGCTACCACAGAGCATACCTGAGAGTCAAATTGCCGTAGAATATACCATTTTTCAGATTTAAAGTTTTAACAGGTGATTGATTTAACAGACAAAATAATTGTGTTTCTCCTGTCAGTGCTGCATCTAAAGCAGAAGGTTTGGGCCCTCGAAAGTGACTAATTAGTGGGATTCTGTTTCAGCTACAGCTACTACAATGCTCCTTTTCGTGCACTACCAAAATAGATTTGAGCTAACACCTTTGTTGCCAACCACTTTCTTGACCAATTTGTATGTATCGCCTATTCAGTGCTAGAAAATAATACTTAATTATCACCATTATAAAAACAGATTTAAAAAGGAATGGTGATTACACACCATCTGGAAATGTACTCAAGCTGTCAAAAAAATCTGTGGATGACTCCCATATACAGTATTCAAATGTCTGCAGGAAACTGCATTTGGTCAAGGGGGAAGGATTCATTCAAGCTCATGCATTATTATTATTTTTTAAAAAATATGAGCTTGGAATATCAAGTAAAGTTCAAAGTAAGTGCAAGAGTTTTACTTTGAAGAATGTTAATAGGGTGCATATTAATTGGATGCACTGCATAAATTAATGCAGGACAATAGAAAGGAGAATTGGTTCTAACCATGCTCAATAGAGCAGTCGAAATGCTTGATGTAGCTGAAAGAATAAAGTGGGAGGGGGATACCAAGCAACTGCTGCATAGATGGGAATAGATAAACAGATGATCGCTGACTTCTCTGAGCAATTAAAGATCTGGAGAGTTCTCCTGAATGCGACCATACCCTGTTAGTGCCTGTTGAGGTACCTTTGGCTCTGTGTTTCCTGGCAACCGGGTCTTTAGAGACCCCAGTTGGGGACAAAACTGGTATTAAGCAGTCTTCCATATCTAACAACCTGGCACAGTTTCTCATAGCTCAGATAAAAACACAATTAAGCAAATTTGCTTGCCCACTAATGTGCAGTGAGGAAAGCGCAGTGTGGGTGGATGGAATGAGATTTTTCTTAGTGCTGATTTTTGGTATAGGAAAATTATAAAGAATATGAGTAATTAAAAAAAACAACCCTCTTCTACGAGAAAAAAAAATCTACTTGGGTGCATAATAAGAGCACATTGTGTAGAAAATTGCTTTTGCTAACAAAGAGATGGGGCTAAAATAGAAACGTATGAGCTTCTGCTATGGATATGGGTAACTAGGACACTGATCGCAAGCCGATGGCATCAAAGAAGGAGTGCAAAAAAGAAGGCAAATTGTGTTGCTTTTGCTTTCTAAAATTAGGGAGATGTTCCCAACTCCATTCCAGCTGAGGTTTGCCATTCTTGAGGCTATTTATACTTTGTATAAAGCTGCATAATAGAAACCCTAACCTCTCTCTAGAAAAACTATATTAGTCACCATTATTTGAAATTCAGCAAATTGCCTGTGGATCTCCAGCCTTTAAGTTCAGAGAGGTGTGGAGGGCAGGGGCTAGCCCTGAAAGTTGAAGTATAGATTATGTAAAAAAAGGGAAAGAAATAGAAATAAACCACAAACCACTTTATTATGCTAGTTTAATATATACATGTTTTGCCACTTTGTTTGCAGACTGCATCAATACACATATTAAGGTGGGGAGCTGGACAGAAGCTTGTGGTCCCCACTGGGCAACAACTTCCTCAAACTTTGATCATCCTCATCTAGTACATAAAGACCAAGGATAAAAATGCACACAAATAATGAACAATAATCTGAATTCCAAATTATTCAGAAAAGTGGGAATGAGTGCCTGTGTTCAATTCATAAAATATATCAAATATTTCCATAGCTTCCTGTGCATTTTTAAATGTTCCATTTACCTTGACGTCTTTTTTACAGAAAGGCGGAATTTGCATTCAACTTTAATAACGTAGTCCCAGGATTTTGTGTACCAGCAAAACCTGTGGAATATGCATTAAGCCAACTGTTGCCTTTGCACGATGGCACACATTAGATATTGCGACCAGATGCACATCTTGAAGACCAGGATGAGCCTTAATGAAAGACAACAGAGCTGCAGTTGTTGATTTGAAAAAAAAAAAATTTTTTTTTGAAACTATCTATCCACAGATCATCTATCTATCCACAGAGCCAGATCATTGTTCTATCTGGCATTTTAGGAGTTCAGAGAGTATCCTATTCCACTTCTACCTGGAGATGCTGGGGATTAAACCTGACTCTGTCTGCATGCAAAGCAGATACTCTACTGTTGGGCAGTGGCCCTTGCCCTGTGCTGAAGAGGTCACACTTTCACCCACTCTGGGTATTTTATTAGTGTGTTCAATAAGCATGTAAGGTAGTTACAGTTACAAGTACACTGGCTTTGCACATGCTGCTGTTCTGGTCATCTTTCAGCTCCTGGACAGCTACCTCATGAAGTAGGAAGCCTCCTGTAGTCATGGAGGCTCCCCACATGTTTTAGAAACCTGATTTTCCAGCCTGAAAAGGAATTTCCACTAACACATCCAGTTTCACCTTAATTCTCACAGGCAGGAGCTGAGGACAGGAGATAACCTTATCTAGATATGAAGCAAGTGAATTGTGAGAACAGTTGACCATAGAAATGCCCATAATTCACAGGAATTATTGGAGCCTTCTGTCAAGCCCTACCTCCAAGCCTGCTCTGGAGGTACTATTAATGGCTGTTCTTCCTCTGGACTGAGGCTTTAGGGTCAAAAGGAACCATATTTTGGCCCCCATATCACTGCCTAACTTTATCATGGGAAACTAAAATGACACTGTCATTTCATTTGTATCACAAAGACTGCCAAATAAACTACTTGTACAAAGGTTAATGGGATGTGGCTGGTGCTGTGGTCTAAACCACAGAGCCTAGGGCTTGCTGATCAGAAGGTTGGCAGTTCAAATCCCCACGATGGGGTGAGCTCCTGTTGCTTGGTCCCTGCTCCTGCCAACCTAGCAGTTCGAAAGCATGTCAAAGTGCAAGTAGATAAATAGGTACCACCAAGGTAAACGGCATTTCCATGTGCTGCTCTGGTTCGCCAGAAGCGGCTTAGTCATGCTGGCCACATGACCCGGAAACTGTCTGCGGACAAACGTCGGCTCCCTTGGCCAGTAAAGCGAGATGAGCACTGCAACCCCAGAGACGTCCCCCACTGGACTTAACGGTCAAGGGTCCATTTACTTTTACCTTTACAAAGGTTAATATATTTGTAACTGTGTGTTTAGCCTTATGTATTTCACTTTAGAGAACAACAATAATGCATGGAATTCAATGTAACTTAAGAGGTCAAAGAATGTGAGAAGAGTAGCTTTTCATTCAGCAAGTGACCTTTAAGTGTTTTCACCACAAGAGACTAATTTAAGGTAGTTTAATAAACATCTCTAATAGCTACATTTTCTTTGTGTGTGTGTGTGAATATATTTTCTATAAACATGGTACAGCAATCATAGTGCTATTTATGTTTCAATCAGTCACAAATGTGAAATGTTCGAAAGAATGAATAGCTATATAAGATGGATATAAGTATTGCATCCACTCCTTTGATAGGTTGATTGGCAGCCAAAGCAAACACTTAATTCCAATGATTTATTCGTTCAAGGGCATTCCATTATAAATAATGGAATTGTAGAGTTAGAAGGGGTCACAAGGGTTATCCAGTCCAGGCACATCCAACTCACAAGAGAATGCGATCTACTCCCAGTATAAAAAAACTGGCAGTGATCTACCCATTGTCATTGGAGGGAGGAGGAACATGTGTTTTTAGGGGGGAATGCTGAGAGAGAGTTGTTTTTTTGGGGGGGGAATGACAAACTTCACTCACCAGAAAGTCCAACACTGACTATCGCACACAGCGATAAAGTGAACATCACTTCCCCTTGCTGGTGTGACCAGCATTCAATGCTGCTGCGGTGCCAGCAGAGGAACCTAGTGCCAGGGGCAGGGGCAGCTACATTCCTTGCTCACGGTCAACCATGATGCCGCAATCTAACCACGATCGACCAGGAACACCCCAGCAATCTACTTGTAGATCGTGGTCGACCGGTTGGACATGTCTGATCTAGTCCACCCCCCTGCAATGCAGAAATCCTGCCTACAGCTGTACTTGGGTAGGCACTAACCACCAACCTTCTGGTTAACAGCCAGAAGCACTGACCCATTGGGCCAGGAAAAATAAAAGCACACCGTGAGAGCCTGTGAATCACATCTTTCCATCTGTCCTCCTATGCCTGTCCCGACTCCAAGATCTAGGCTTTCCCAGCTGCGTAATTGGGTCTTTATCACAAGTGCCTACTTTGCATGGTTTTAATTTTGTTTTAACAGTATTGCTGGTTTGTACTTTTAACTATTTTTAAATTATTGCTGGTGGTCACCCAGTGTTGTTTCTCATAGATTATGGTATCAGTTGAGAGGGGTCTACCAATAGCTAGCTAATAAGCTTGGATTTATGGGGACTCTCGGCTCTGTCTTTCAAAGCATTGGAATTTACAACCTCCAAAGTAAGAAAAACAATGAAGCAGAATATTAGGAGAATTTGGTGTCTTCAGCTTACAGAACAAATATGAGGAATTTGGGGGAAGCATAAAGAGTTAAGGGCAAACAAACAAATAAAATAATGAAGGTTTTGCTGTGGCTTGCTTTCCAATACCAGCTATGATCTGATGCCTCTCCTCTAATTCAGTTCATAAATAATAACATTCCAGCACAACTTTTGTATTAAAGAAAAACTGCTGAGTTCTATTCAACCTTAACTTAAATTGCACAATTAAGAACTAAGGAATATTTTTTTATGACTTTAGATCATCCCTGCCCCCCAGGAAAGTTTGAGTCTATATAACTCCTAGAATGTATAGCACATCAAGAATAAAAATGTTAAGAAAAGCCTTATTAATATACACAGAAGGAAGAGAAAAAGAATTCTCCAAAATTGGACAGATGGTTTGCTAAAATATAGGACTCTTCTTTTGGAAGAAATTAGGAATCTAAACAAAGTAACACAAATGTATTCATACAGCAGGTACTTTAAAACTTATTCGGAGCTGTAAAACTCAGCTAAGTTTGATGTTCTTTGTATAACTTTCTCTTTTTTTGGCTGAAATCACTCTCCAGGAGGGATTAATGGCTTCATGATCTTTTGGAGGGGAACACTGTCCGCTTGCATTGTTTTGCCTGTGATGATGATCATATTTCCTACTGCGGCTGGATGTCATATTTCTTCAACGTTTCCTATGCAGGACAAGGTCCAGAATGAAAGCATGGATAATTGTTTTCTGATCCTGCCCTTTCTTAGTTTTAGTTTCATGATTGCGCTATATATCCATGGCATCATAAAACCAAGGAGCAAGAAACTGTACTTTCTCTCCCTCTGCTATCTTCTTGATAGGAAGTTTTCAAGAAAAGTGGTACCACCACAATGGGAACGCAATAAGCCACATGAAGTAAGTAGGATAAACACGCCAACACTTTTCACCTCCCAAGCAACAGAAATCCTCCCCTACACAGCTTCATAACTTCCAGACAGTATAGCAAAGCTTGGGGAGCTCGTTTGGGCTTAACCCAAAGAAAACTAATTTTTTTTTTGTTAATACGACACCGGCAATGAGATTTGAAGTGTATGCTGTAGAAAGCTCTTGTCCTCAAAATGACGCTGAGGGATCCCAACTAAAATATATTGTCCACTGCATTACACTAGTGTGCTCTGTGATTGGATAGCGAACCAACATTGTCTTTGGTTCATAGGCATAGAGACAGATAGAACTACAAAAAGCTGGCCTTCAAAGCATTATGAAGAACGGTTGAGGGAATTGGGCATGTTTAGCCTGGTAAAGAGGAGACTGAGGAAAAATATGATAGCTATCTTTAAATATCTAAAGGTGTGTCACATGGAAGATGGAGTAAGCTTGTTTTCGCCTGCTTTGGCAGCTAGAACCCGAACCAATGGCTTCTAGTTACAAGACAAGAAGGTTATGACAAAACATCAGGAAGAACTTTCTGACAGTAAGAGCTGTTCAACAGTGAAACGGACTCCCACAAGAGGTGGTGGAGTTTTCCTTCCTTGGAGGTTTTTAAGCAGAAGTTGGACAGCCATCTGCTGTTGTCGGGGATTGGACTCAAGAGTGCAAGAGAAAAGAGGAGGAATGGTGGAGATCACCCACCCCTTCTCTTGACACTGCGGGAGAAGGAATGCAGCTTTGAATTACAGCAGAGGTTTGAGGAGTTTGAGGGAAGCCACAGCTCAGAGATAGGTGAACAGAAGAGTTGGGAAATGTTAGAAATGTTAGAAGGGGGCGGGGAGGAAACTGTGACAGGGCAGTCAGCTGAGACATTGTTGCTGGAGAGTATTTCTGATCCTCCTTTCCCCAGAACTCGGTTTTCGTTAAGGGTGCAGGAACAATGGAATCAGAGACATTTGACCAGCGTAGGGAAAGTGCTGTTGCTAAGAAGGAAAGAAAAGCAGCCCAGTTTGGAGCAACACCATTGTTAAGGCTAAATGCGTTCTTTTGTCTCTCGCTATTAGGATTGAATAAAACTCATTAAAAAAGACTACCTTGCTGCAACTGGTGGAGGAAACGCTTTCCTGAAGCCTTAGCAGAGCCTTGACAGCTATGGATGCTTAAGTTGAGATTCCTGCATTGCAGGAGGTTGGACATGCTGACCCTCAGGGTTCCTTCCAACTCTACAATTCTATGGTTCTATGATACTGTACCATCTCTGTTCATTCTCACTCCTAACTCCCGCTTTTTCACTAGCCAGTGATTATCACCCAGCAGGGCATGAACCATGGCTGACCCCGGCCTCATGCCTAGCTGTGAATTTTTCACTTTACATAGGTTGCAAAATTATAGTCTAACACTCTTGGTTTTTTGCTTTTCTTTCCCCCCTGTCTTATGCGTAAGACTTTGTGCGTCAGGACGGAAGATATGCAACCACAAAGGAAAATGTATTTCAGCACCATGTTCAGCAAAGAAAAAAAAAGTTATTATATTCTTAATAAATGTGTTACATGGGGGGGAATGTCCTTTCCCCTTGGATGCTAAATAGCAAGACTACAAAGCTTTTTTCTCCCTGTAAAGCAAAAGAGTTTCTAAAACACAAATTGTTACTTTTGCTTCTGTACATTGCTATTTATATGGAAGAAAAATGAGAAGGTAAAGAGTTGACCTTGCAGAATCCACTGCTTTTCCACAATAGCAGAAAATGTTATTTATTTATCTCTCTCCCACAAATGAGAATGATTTTCGTGACCTAGTTATAGAATGTTGCTGAGTAAGCCAGGGATGCGCTGGTAATATATGGACTTCTAAGGTTTCCAGTCCTCTCTGGAACCAAGTTGGATTTAAGCCTGGAAAATTTATATTATGCTGCAGTAGTTCCATCCCTATCTGCGTGTAGGAAGCTGAAGAAAATACCATAATCTGTTTGCTGCCATTCCTTATTGATGCACTTGGCAACAAGTGAGGCTAAAAACTGTTATAACAGAAATCCCCAATATTTTGTTATCACACCTGAATTTTCTGCATGATATGTACGTTGCTTTCTCCATACCTTTTTTTATCCATCAAGTCGCTGTCTTTCAAATGCATGAGCTGTTTTTGTTTTATTTTCTTCTCTTCCCATTTCCATTAACTGGTTCCCCCTCCCCCTTTGTTTCTCTGTTTCGTTCTTTTTTCATTTCAACAACAAACCAAAATATTCTCCCAGAGCCTAATCAGCTGATTGTCTCAGGAATCTCAGTAACCAGGCAGCAGCCTCACAACTGGGTAGCCCTTCTTGAATCCATGCAAGCTTTTTTATTATCTTGCCCTCCTTGCTCTGCCACTGATGAAACCTCGGGCTCAAAATGTGGCCAGAGCTGAACCCTGAAACCAACTCAGTAGTTTTTCTGGAGACACTCATTCAGAATAAAAAAAATAATTGTGTGCGGCAGGGGGCCATAATGGCAGCAGCTACATCCTGACTTTTGTACATTATTTGAAAGTCTGCAGACAGCTACCATGTGAACAACCATATATGCAGATATCCGTCTACAGTACGGATAGGCAATGCTTTTCAGTCCATGGGTCACATTCACTTTGGGGCAAACTTCTATGGGCCAAATGCTCATAGTGGGCAGAGCGAGACCAAAGGTAGGCAGAGCATTCAATGAAAATTTTACCTTTGTGCAGTAAGCCAGTTTATTCACATTTGCACATCCCTCTCCATCCTTCATCTAAGCAAGCCAGAAGCATTCTCAGAGTTTAAGGGCTGGAAAAGGGTGTGACTTGTGTGGCCTGGGGATAGTCCTGAGGGTCACCTAGGGAGGGCTGGAGGGCTGTCTCTGGACCTGAGGTTCCCCATCCCTGCTCTGCAGATACTCTAATGGACTTGTGTAGGTCACTGGGGTTTGGGGTGGTAGCCACCATGGTGCTACTGCCTGCTACATTCATTTATTTCCCCCTAATGAATGTTTGTAAATGCCAGAGTCCCAGTAGAAGCTCACTCCTTAGAGTTAACAACTAAAGGTGGCAGAAAGCACATTCATTTTTCCCCGCCAGGGTCATATAATTATTTTTTTGTTTACTGGAGCAGAAAGTTTACAAAGATGATTTTTTAGTTCACTACCTAAAGAGAGATTAAACACATCTCCGGGGCATTCTCCTGTGGACAAGAACAAGCAAGAAAAGAAGTTCCTGCTAAATTACTTCAGGAGGGTTCTGATCAAATCAGAAAGGTTCAGATCAAATCGTGATCATACATTACAGGCCCTGCAGATTAATCTAAGAATTTATTTGTGCAAAATAACATTCCAGCACCACTGTGTGTAGTGCTATATTTGATATCTCTGGATGAGTCATAGTAAATTGCCTTTTCCTTTCTTCCTTTCTTTCTTTTCCTTTAAAGTCAATGATATCTGATTCACATTTTACATACGTACCTGTGGGTTATTCTTCAGGGTATCATAAAAATACTCAATTGCTACAATCCAGCATGCTCTTAAGCTCATTGATTTCAGTTGACTACTTAAATCCACACTGGATTGTGGTCAATTTTAGCAGCACATTGGTCAGAAAATATATGTGACTGTTGGAAAACTGAGGGGAAAACAGCTTGTAACAATACCTTCATGTTATCAACCAATTCCTTGTTTCTGTTTTCTTATTCCATTCACTCAGTATCTGCCTAGAAGCTAACACTGACCTCAGGAACTCTGGGATTTATCTGTCATTTGCAGTATGGTTATTCCCTTCTGAGGAAGCCCTTGATGATATACTATTGAGCTATAGACTGGCAGTGGTTAAGCTGTGGCTCTCTGCATCCTGTTAGACTATAATTTCCATCATCACCGGCCATTGGCCATGCTGGCTGGAGCTGATGGGAGCTGGAGTCCAATAACAGCTAGGGGTCTCAACGTTAGTCATCCTCTAAGGTTGCTATATTTCAAAACACAATTTTTTGTACTTACTGAAGATCCAGGTCAAACCACTGCCTTCTGGAAATCTGCCCCCCACCCCGCCCCGGACACCACTTCCACCTTTGAAATCCCAGTTATGTCCGGGAAATCGCAGATGTATGGCAGCCCTATCAATCTTGGCTTAGATGATTTGTAGCTAGGTAAAGCTGTTGTTCGATTATGGTTATGGTTTGTAAACAGGTTCAATTATTTATTATTTATTCTGAAGGCCTGGCTCCACATCAATGTACAGTCCATGTTAAAATAGCTATTGACAGCACTTAGACCTCTCAGGGTGGACAAAGTATGTCCTTCTGTGCAACTTGTATGGTGAAGTAAAATATAATCAGGTTTGGAGGACCTGTCCTGGGGAAAGGCAGGTGCATATCTTCCTGACATACTCCATGGTAAACACTGGTAGCTCACCATGTAGAATGCCAGTCAGTCATGAGACAGTCCTCGAAAAGCAGCAGGAGAAAACAAAACCACAAAAGCAGGGCTTTTAGCTTTTATTCGTTTAAATCAGGAAAAGCCCATGGCAGTGCCCTCCAGATGTTATGGACTACAACTCCCATCATCCCTGACCGTTAGCCATGTTGGTTGGGAGTTGCAGTTCAAAACAACTGGAGGGCACCATGTTGTCTATTCTCCGTTTCACTTGTATTATTTACTGTGCTTTGATAAGACTGTGAGCCACCTTGGATGGCAATGCCCCTAAAGGTGGCATAGAAATAATTTTCTAAACAAACTAACAGGAATGGCTGAAATAACACTCACCTGTGCTTATTACAGGCAGTAACAGAAGAAGAATACAATACAGAATGGCCACCATTTTAATCTAAGGGCTGCACAGTAGGGGTGTGCCAGTAGGGTATGAACAATCATTGTGAGTCTATACAATCAAATGGATTGCCAAGGTGGACAGGAATCCCTGCCCACCCACCGAGGCCAAGCTTAACAGTGGTGGCATAAAACTGCTTCCCTCATGAATAGGAACAGGGTGAAAGAAGTCTAGCTGTATGAAAATAGGATTGCAGTTTACATGGCAATTATAAATTTCTAAATAAAAAACACTCAAACTTGAAACTGAACAAGGAATTATCCTTCAAAGCATTTTTAGTCCACAAGGAAGCTTGACCCACTTCCTTAGGCTCCCTTATGGGTTCTCAAGCCTGTTAATTCAGATTATTATAAAATGCAGTGAAGACTGATAACCATTTATCTTTATCCCCCTTTTCTTGCCACCCCTCCCCCCACTGAACCAACAGACCCAAAGTTCTTAGAGAACCAAACAAAGAGAACTTAGGCAGCAGGGTTCCATTTAAATTCCTGTGAAATTTGACAATGATCAAAGAAGGAAAAGAAGACAGGAAAAAGAAAGCCACCATTTCTTTTTTTTAAAAAAAAAGAAAAGAAAAAAAGTGGGAGTGGGCAGATTTTTAGCTTATACAAGTCAATCAGCAGCTGACAAAAATTCCCTTTTAACTGTGCAATAAAGCTGAAGGCCATTGTCAAGTTTAACCGTGGGTGGAGTAGGCATCGGGAAAGCAATAAAAGAAAGTCAAATTGAGTTGGGTGTAAATCCATGGTGTAGAACCTGTGGCTCTCTAGATCTTGCTGGGCTTTAGCTCCCATCATCCCTCACCATTGGCTATGCTGGCTGATGGGAGCTGGATTCAAGAAGACTGCAGTGTCCATTCTGTCACAATTCTGAATGGCCAAGCAGGATAAATGGCTTTTAGGCGCAATCTAAATTCATGCTCCAAACACCTGTTCTTCCCCAGGCCCAACTGAAGCTCATCTGCAAAAGCCAACCACTGTGTTTCAAATAAACAGCAACAGCTAGGCAGACAAAACAAAAATCATCTGGGTGAGTATTTGAATAACAACCAATAGAAATCACACAGATCAGGATATAAAGCATGGAGCTTTCCAATTAGGTGCCTTAAGTCGTAGATTCATTTATCAAAAGGGCTGATTAAGCATGAGCAGAGACCCACTTACACATTTCAAAGAAGCTGGACTGCTGGAATTGCAAAGTGCAACATACTTAGCAGATTCTTTACTTGGTACGGCTTCTCTTGAATGCATTAAAGCTGAGGGAGAAGAACGATGTGACTGCAGATGAGATAAAAATGCCTTCCATTAACGAAAGAAAAAAGGATTACCAGAAGAGAGGAGGGCACCGCCCCCACCCCAAGCCTTATTCCTTTGTTCCTTACAACACAGAGGCCATTACTGAGTCTCAGCTTCCAAGTGGGCATGGTTAAAACAAATTTGTCAGTTAACGCACTGACCAAATTGCCCAACAGTTTATTATCAGCAAAGCTGAAATAATTGCTGTGGATATCTGCCTCTCTTCCACTAGGCACAGTGGTTGCTGCAGAGTAGTGAAGATTGCAATGGCCCCATTATCAACTGTTATCACTCATTTTCTCTTTTCAGCAAGAGACATTTGGTGCTCCACTATAGCAAATATCTGTGTGGGTCTTAAGACATTCATACTGTGAAAAATATTCATGCAACAAAAGGTAGATGGACAAGCAGATAAGTAATTGGTAACATACCTGGGATTGCCCACAGGGTTTTGTTTTGTTTAAAAGGCACAAGCTATTCTCTGGTCCCTTGAATATCATTACCGACAGTGTCAGTTTCTAAACGTAACCTGCTCTTTCAATCCCTCACTCAGGTACTGAGATCTTAAAAATTCTTTTAAAAATAATTGATGTGTAACACAAAAGTAGCCCTCTCCCCCCCCCCTTATTGGCAAGGCAATAATAATGGTTGAAATGGCAGAATACACTGTGATTATAGTAGCAGTTTGCATAAATGCTTTGTTAACACTGTCTAATCAGATTGTGTAAAATGTTCTGCTTGATGAGCAGACTGGAAAGAAAAAAAGAAAAAGAAATGAATGCACTGGAAAAAGAAGAAACCAAAGCCAGCATGATCACCTGGTCACTGAAGACACTGGAACTAGAGAGACGTAGAAAATAAGGCAGAGCCAACTGCAAATGTTATACATTTGATTTGACCTACTTTTTCTCCATAGCCCTGCCAACTGCTGCCATATGGAAAATGTGTGTGCTATTTTCTAATTAAGTCATATCACTTTCATAATAATTTATGGAACAACATTAAAATCACAACACCACAAGTGCTCTTTTGCTAGTAGCCATGCCTATGCTGTAGATTCCCCCAATGAGTTTTAGTTAGGATATGTAAAGGCAAGAAAGGATCAAGGGCCAAGATTTATAATGGATACAACTACATATATACAGTAGGCAGTAGCAGCTGTCAGGGAGGGGTGCCCCCCCCACCTGGAGTCTCTACTGCTTCCTGGGAGGCAGAGGGACGAGACAGTGGAAAGGAAAGCACTGAAGCTGAATGTTGGAATATTCAGAACATATATTGTATTTACTCAAAGGTAATGCACACTTTTTTGGCCAAATTACAAATTGCAGGGTGCACATGAGATTTGATGGCATATTTGCATTGGCCAGCGAATACTTTTTTGGTTTCAAGCTTTTGAAAATTGAGGTGCGCATTAGATTGGATGGCGCATTAGATTCACATAAATACGGTAAAGGGAAGTGCTTCCATAGTTAAACTATGGAACTCACATTGACAGTAGGCAGTTATGGCCATCTGCTTGGATGGCTTTAAAGGAGGATTAGAAAAAATCCACTGAGGAGCGGAATACGGATGGCTACCAGCCATGATGGCTGTGGTCTGCCTCCACAACTGAAGGCAGAAATGCTTCTGAATGCTAGTTCTTGGAATTATGGGAAAGAAACAGACAAACCATTCTTAGCCACTTCACACCAATCAGGAAACTCAAATCCCACACCCACAGAAGTCAAGAAATACTGAAGTGCCCTGGGAATTAGGGAGAAAATTGAGGCCACTATAGCAAGGCAAGAAAACTTTTGAGAAACCAGAGGATGGATTTTGGCACAACACTGGTGGAAATGGACCAAAAAAATTACATTTGCAATTGTTTGGAGCATCTACTTTTCATATGGGGCAGTTCCCACATAGCCAGTTAAAACAGCCATCATATAGACGCTTAATTTTTCTACCAATTAAAACACTATGAATATGGAAGGACTCTTTCACAGTCTCTAAGTTCCAGAATGGTGGTGTGTATTCAATTACTTTGTCCCTTTCTTTGGCTCCCCACACCCCAAGTAGTTATTTAGAGAGTAAACTGTGAATCATTTTTTCCCCTTTCCTTTTATTTATGTGTATCGATTACTTTGTACTTACCATTCATTCTAGTCAAGAGACAGAGATAAACACCCTCTTCCTTTAACCAACTGTGTATCTTTTTCTTTTTTACATAATCAAGTAATGGTTTTGAATTCCCTTCTGGGAATCAGTGAAGCATTATTGTCAACAACATGCAATTGGTGTCATCTTCAAATGTAACCTATTTTTGCATGGCAACATAATGAATTTCAGCTGAAATGGTATTCATATGCATCACTGGGATAATGGAATGCCTCATATGACTCAGAAAAATAAAGGTGAGATCCTCCTCTTGGCTAGGTATGACTAAGTCCCATTATTTTCAATTTCAGCTTAAGGGACTGGTGAGAAAAAGCAACTTAACACCAGAAACCTGTCTAATGAAATGGTAAGCTGGAACACATAATCGCAAATAGGTTGTTCATCAATAGGCACATCAGTTGCACTGGAAAATCAAGGTGTCTCAATATGTGGAAGTAAATTTATCCAAAAGTATTGGAAGAATTGCTGTTGAATTGTGTCACCTGTGGACTTTAAGTTCAACCTAAAATAGTAGAATTAAAGGAAGCATATGAAACTATCATTACTGAAATAAATAATGAAGGGAAAATGCACAAGCTTACAAGAAAAATGACAAAACGTCTTCTGCAAAAAGGAAAATAGCTCAGCACAGAGATAAAAACATGCGTTCCTTGCCCAAAATACAAAAAGTTATCCATGGACTTTGCAGTTGCATGCATGAAATTTTCAGGATGCAATTGCATCTGAAGTTTGAGGCTTTGAACAGCTGCAAGACATAGCTTGTAGCTGAGCTATGCATTGACTTTATTTAAATTATTCTGCTACCTCACCACCAAGTCTCCTCCACTGAGCTGCCTTTTCTTCTTCACCTTTAAACAGCTGAAAGTAACCCCTCCTTTTCTCTTCCAATACACCAATACACCTCTTCCAATACACCTCTATTTTCCTTTAAATTCCTGCTAAGAACATACTATTATGAGTTTGGGGTGTTAAGCTGTATGTCAGACCCCTCTAATCCATGGATCCAGCAAGTGTTAAGGGTTAATAAAGTCTTCTAATTCTGAAAAGAGCCAAGCTAGCTTTCTGGTTAGGTGATGTGGGATTAAGGAGTTCGGTGTGAGATGGCAAATGGGTAGGGCCCCCTCTCTCAATTGACATAGATGGAGTCTGCAGTAGAGTTTTGCAGTGATGTGAGCTAGAAGTAAAGCAGCAAGCTGGAGAGAAAGTCAGAACAATATTTGAGAGCAACATTTGATTTCTGTTTGGCTCTAAGGCTGAAGCTATGAGAGAAATAAGACCCTTATTGGTGCAGTGAACCCCTCCATCATAGGCTCAGGTTGTATATATGTTTAAAGAAACCATATATCCTAAAGACACCACAGTCTCTGCTGTGCCTCATTGCCAAAAGGAAACATGAACCCAGGGTAAGAGCCTGGAATCCCTGGAATCTCCCACTGCCTGGTGGTGTGGAACAGTACTATTTCCTTAAGGCCTTTGGTTTACTCCCCCAGTACTCATCCATTAATGAAGCAAAGCTTAGGCACATATTACAGAATGGAATGTGTAGTCTTCTTGTGTCTGTTAATTGATTGATTGTTTATTTTCCTTGCCCACCTTTGACTATGAGGTCCCAGGGAATAAAGTACACAATTAGACAACAAATAAAAGTTACTACCATAACACAAGATAAATTGTGTGAGTGCGGGGAGAGAGAGTACTGTTCAATGTGTAAAACAATTAAAAACAACTTCATATGTAAAAGCAAGGCAAATATTTCACATATAAAAAGAGTTAAATATAGCTTCAGTATAAATGCAGAATGGGATGAACCACTTAAGAGTCCATCTGATTATTTTAAATCTCTTAGAGGTATTTTGTTCTATAGAGTAAGTGGGGTTTAAATTTTGTTAAATAAATAAATATTTCCACTTGGACACCTTGTTGAAAGAGAAAGGTCTTCAACAGAAACCATGCCTGTCTAATATGTAACAGGTAGGAATGACACCTTTCTAAAGACCTGAATCCTTGCCCTCATTTTATTCCAGCCCTGGAACATCTCCACCCCCCCCCCATGACTCTGTGCTCCTCAAGATTTGGTCATGTCTTATTGTTCATTACTTTGCAAAGTACCACCTACACGGTTGGTGCTATATACACCTCCATCCCTAACCCAAAATCATTTTTCTTGCCATTTGAGAAAAGGATAGATTGACCTTGGATTTGATCCAGTATGGATATTTTAATCTTTTTAGCCTTTTGGTGTGATTTCCTATTTTGTTTTCACTTTGCACATGGCCTAATATGCATTAAGGTTAAAGAAGCAAAACATTACTGAAATGCCTTATAACAACCAACTCATTTGGACAGAAAGGGTTGTGTTCAACTATTTTTTCTTAAAATAGACCCATTGAAAGTAATGGATCTAACTTAGTCATGTTCATTCATTTCTGCGGGTCTAGTCTGAGTAAAACTTAGTTGAATTCCATGCAGTGCTTTTTGTCAGCCGGAGCACATCAGAGTGCAGTTCTGGCACTTCTCAGGTGAGCGCCATTATGGACTGCTTCTTGCCCGCTTCCTGCCTTTATGTATTCTGAGAACCCCAAAACGAACATTTCAAGTAAAAATGGAAGCTGGCCAGTGTGTGCAAGTCTACAGTTTTTGTTCTTCTTCCTTTAAATGACTCCACCTAGCTCCTAGCTGTTCCTAGCTGCGACTGGCCAAGCCATGGGGCAGGGACAATTTGTATTTCCTTTTATTCAGTCTCCCTTGTAGAAACAGTAGGCTTTAAGCTTTCTGGCCAGGCCTCTACCATTGTACACATGTGGGTTTGTTTGAGGGCCCTTCTGAGCTAGGGTCACAGCTTGCCATAGTTTTTAGCATCTCCACGTGGCTGTTGTTAAATCGGCATGTGTTCAGGGCTGCCCCAAATTGTCCAGTGACCTACTGTAACAACTTCATGGTGAGTTCTGGCACCTATTTTTCTTGAGAAAAAGCATCAATTCCACCCAATCTGTTTCAAAACAGCAGGCAACTGAAAAACTACATTTTAAAAGTCACAATATTTGAAGTATTGGAATATCTGTTTCCCCCTTCTACTCACACGTACCAACTCCACTTTGATTATCATTGTTATATAACACATCTTGCAGGAATGCATCAATATTCAATACTCTCGCACTGTTAAAAGGAACTATTGTGACACTTCATTTCAAAACCAAATATATTAACTAAGTATCACACTATGGTGTTGAATCTATGTAAATAACTTGCAAAAAAATGAAAACAGATTGAACTAGAGAAACTGGCTGTTTCACACCAAAGGATAATAGGATTCATTTTCCTCCCCACAAATGTGTGAATGTATGGATTTTCTGCAGTACTGATAGACCTTTAGTTACAGTGTACATACTAAGTCAAGCATGTGACAGTAACAATAGAAGTTCCTGAGTTCGTTTGATTGTAATAGCTAACATCAAAACATCCACTTTTGGTATGTACAAGGAATTACATATGTATATTGACATTTTGGACATACATTTTCTCTTTGAAAAGCAGAGCTTCATGACATGTTACAAACAACTTCTGAAACTTTTGAGAGCCGATATAGTGTTATGGTTAGAATATGGACTATGGACTTACTCCGTGAAAAACTTACTCCGTGAAAAACAGGGTCTGACCGCCCCGGCGAAGGCGGAGACCCACTGAAATCACAGGTGGAAGAAACCTGTGAACCTGGGATTCGGCTGGCACCTTTTGCGCCTCCCCTACTCGCGGGGAAACCCTGTTTAGGGGATCCGGAGCGACGTGGGGTGAGCGGCGCGGTGCGGTGCCTTGAATCGACCGCTTCGAAGGTCATAAATAGGAAGTCCGCCTTCCGTTTTTGTAAATAGACTGAAGCAAAGACGTTACAAGCTAAAGTCTTTGAAAGCTTTTGATAAAGGATTAAATTTCCATCGGTTAAAAATACAACCCCCCCCCCCTTGGAAGCAGGTGAAGAGGGGGGAAATTTTGAACCTAGTAAGCCTGCAGGACTGAGGGGAAGATCAAATTACCTCAGCTCTGAACCTGGGAACGGCTGCCAGATGACGTTTGGGAAAGTTTACTGACAGAACGGATTTGACAGCTAGCTAAAATAAGAGCAAGATACTGTTTCCATTGTCCTCTTCTGCATTTAAAATGGAGAAAAAGTAACTGAAAATTGAAACTATGATTATTGCCTGAGCTGTGCTTGAAAGAACTGATACAAGTGGAGACTGTTTCCCTCTAGAGGGAGCCTTTGAAATTGTTATAGGAGTGTAACTGGGAGGTCTCCAGCTGTAAGATAAAGATTCTGAGAACCAAGATTGACCTTGGACCATTTAAAATGTTGATAGGAGAAGTTATTTTGACTGCATTATGCAAGACGAACTATTTGCTGGAAGAGATTCATGGAAAGATGGATGATATGACTTTTAAAATGGATAATTTGGAACAGAAAGTAACTTATATGGGACAAGCGAGTACTAACACAGAAATAATTCAGGACCTGGCACAGGAACCTACCCTGGCAGAACAAATGGTGGAGGAAAAGGAGAAAGTTGTTGTTTTTGAACCTAAAATAACACAAGCGGGATCCTTAGTTCTACAGAAGCAAATTGAGGGCTATAAATCGAGGCCTTCTATGATTGAATTTAGAAAAAGCCAGAATTTGAGGATTGGATCCCGGCTTGGACTGAAGAAGGAAAGTTGGAAAGATCTCTTTATCCAGGGATTAATTGACTTTTGGGATATGAACTTGGATTTGAAGGAGATTGAAGTTTTGGGGGCCTTTGGATCTGGAGGAATCTTGAAATATGTCCTGAAACATTGTACAGACCCTAGCTTCAACTATGGAAATTTGGTTGAACTGTCCAGAAGGAATAAAAGTAATGTTAGGATGGAGCTCTCTCGAGACTTGCTCCCAAGCATTAAAGGATATGAAGAAGATTTTAATTTTTCCTTTTGTTTTTTGTAATCTTTGAAAATTTTAATAAATATTTTTTTAAAAAAATAGAATATGGACTATGACCTTGGAAACCAGGTTTCAAATCCCTACTCAGCCATGAAGCTCACTGGATGACCATGGGCCAGTCACTATCTCTTTTAGAAGACATCTGAAGGCAGCCCTGTTTAGGGAAGCTTTTAATATTTGACGCACTATTGTACTTTAATATTTTGTTGGAAGCCGCCCAAATTGGCTGGGGAAACCCAGCCAGATGGGCAGGGTATAAATAGTATGTTGTTGTTATTGTTGTTATCCTAATCTACCTCACAGGGTGTTGTGGGAAATGGGGAAGAGGAGAAGAACCATGTACAGCCCCTCGAGATCCTTGGAACATAATGGTGGTATATAAATTTAATACTTAGATACATACATACTTTCATCAACTGTTCTTCAAGATCTATAGGTGTGAAGCTCCCTTGGGAACCTTGGTTGAGTTGACTGATCCTTAGGTTCCCTTCCTCACATACAAAATGCAGCCCCCTCTATTTCTAACACAAACAGATCACACACCATTCATCTCCAGACACAGAGAGACAAGGAATACATATACTGATCACTCTCAGCAGTAATCTAACTTTCTTGTTTTTAACACTTGATTGGAAGCTGCCCAAAGTGTCTGGGGAAACTCAGCCAGATGGGCGGGGTATAAATAAATAAATTATTATTATTATTATTATTATTATTATTATTATTATTATTATTATTATTTCTGTGATGTACCTGCAAATACATGGCATAGTGAGTGCAGCACACACACACTGAAAACCAAGACAGCTTCTTTCTGGCATGAAACTAGTGCCTGCAATCAGCGAAAGGACAGATCCCATTGCCTCTTCCTTTCTCTCTTCCCAAACAACCAAGAAAGCTTTCTTAACTGGGACAGGGGAGGAGAATGGAGAAACAGGATTGCTCCAACAGGGCAATCCGGTTGCCCCTTACCTCCCGACATTTTAGATAACCAGCAAGGCTTTCTTGATTGGGGGGCAGGACAGAGACATAGGATTGCACTGTTCACTGGTTGCAAACATTTCCAAGAATTGAGTTTACCAAGAAGGGACTGAGGGAAAAGGAAAATTGAGCAACACAAAAGACAGTACTATAAAAATTAACTGGAAGCTAAACAAGTGTAAAAACAAATGGAACTGAAATATTTAGGCTTATAACTGCTTGCTAAAATGCCAGATGAAATTGCCCCAATGAAACTACGATAAAATCATGACTCAACTGTTAACAAGAAAAATAAAATGTGTTTCCTTATCTTTAGAATAAGTAAAAAACAAATTATGCAAAACAAGCTTTTCTTTCATTGGTTAACTGTTCTGATGGACTAAAAGGATGGCTTTCATGCCCATGGGCATTCCTTCCAAATTTATAATGTGATAGGAATTTTATGGTCTTAGATATATGGCAACGTTCATAACCACACGTACATAGATCAGCACAGGAAAGCCAACCTGGAACCATTTTGATTCCTAAACTGAGCAAATGTTTCTCTGCATGGTCAAAATGGAAAAGCCTCCCCATTGTCTCTTCCTTCACGAATCCTGTCTTAATCTGTGTTTGAATAAAGGTGTGAGCCTGTGACCTGGCCCAGGAAATAAGTATTTTACCACTACAAAAGAATGGCCAGGCTCCCCAGGAAATCCAATCAAGTAACCTGCCAGACAGGAGATAAACAAGGACAAGAGAAAAACAACATTTAAATTTCTGTGATGTAGGTGGGATGTATCTGAGGGGTGGTCTTAGGTTACACCCCTTCTGTGATGAATGCATAATGTTTCTGGGGGTGGTCTTGATCTACAGGGTGGCAATTTCAAAAGTCTTTATAAGGCCTTGCACGCCATTGTTCTGGGTCCTCCTCCTCTCCTGCGTGTGAGGGGAGTACCCTGTTGCAACAGATCAATAAAGATCAAGCTTACTAGCTGCTTTGCTTCTCAACATTCTCTGGTTGGCCTCTGTTATTTTCTCCTACCAATAGGGAACCTATGTAAGGACTCTATATGGGCTCTTGGATACCCCATAAGGGAAAAGGCCATATTTTTATTTACAACAATATCATTTCTATAGTGCTTTATATTCTTAAAAAAATAAATAAACCTGAAAGCAGTTTACAGCCTAATTTAAAGCATCAGGTAAGGTAAAGGTAAAGGGACCCCTGACCATTAGGTACAGTCGTGACTGACTCTGGGGTTGCAGCGCTCATCTCGCTTAATTGGCCGAGGGAGCCGGCGTACAGCTTCCGGGACATGTGGCCAGCATGACTAAGCCGCTTCTGGTGAACCAGAGCAGCACACAGAAACGCCATTTACCTTCCTGTTCGAGTGGTACCTATTTATCTACTTGCACTTTGATGTGGTTTCAAACTGCTAGGTTGGCAGGAGCAGGGACCGAGCAACGGGAGCTCACCCTGTCGCGGGGATTTGAACCACCGACCTTCTGATTGGCAAGTCCTAGGCTCTGTGGATTAACCCACAGAGCCACCCGCGTCCCGCAAAGCATCAGGTAGAGACTTACAAATATCATAACACCACCATAGGTAATAATAGTTGGAGTTCACCTGGAGTACTTTAGGCTAGGAGCCACAAATTCCTTGCTTTATCCCCCCAACTCTGTAGGCAAATCCATATCATCTGTTTTAATTCAAGTAATGGATGCCAAACTTATCTCTACTAAATTGTTATGATGTTCAGGATTTAAAAGAACATTTATTCTCAAAGAAATGACAGCAACGCTGGGGAGAAAAAATGTGCTAAGGCGTCTGTCATATTCCATATTTCACATATTTTCCCAATTTAGAGGTATCCAAATAACCAAACAACAGCAACTCTAAAATAGCTCAGTTATTGTTAAAATCATTGTTCCTACTTAGTCTAAAAATGCTATGTATTTTTGTTTTTACACTTTGACATTATTGTTTAAATACTTAGTACATTGCTTTCAAATAATTACATACCCAATTTACCCTGGAAATGAACCAGACTGGAGGAAAAATAAATAAATAGATGGGTTTTATTCCTGACACAGACCAGATTTATATGAAGGTTGCATTATCTGCTAATTACCCTTGGTAAATTTTTATTTTCCCCTTCTGCCAATCAAAAAGTCCTTTTAATTTGTATCCCTATGCATAATTTAATAGGATGCAAGCTTGTTCCAGTGGAGTAAATAGTACACATGGCAAGGCAACACGATGATGGCATTATGATCTCTAATTGTTAATATATTTAATTATAATTTAGCCATCAGCGGAAATCTGCATGTTTTATCAGTAGGGTTGGGTTGTTCTGTTGCTATGTTTTAAAGTCGATAGCCACTGTTTCATCTGTGTTTGCTTTTTGCTCACCAGAGCCAATCACTGTTTGCAGTCCAACGGTAAAAACTGATGTGTTTGATTGCCATCCCTGACAATTGGCTATGGCAGCTGATAAAAGTGGGAGTCCAACAACATTGGACAAGCCACAAGTTCCTTACCCCTGCCATAACAGAGTGTATATCAGAATCCAGGATCCTTCTACCATCCTATTTCTGAAAGATTAATAATAATAATAATAATAATAATAATAATAATAATAATAATAGAATACAAGAAGCATGTTGCTGAAGATTCTTTTTGGAGAACTGTTTATTGTTGCTGATGACAATGATGACAATGTTCCTGTGATGGCGAAGGGCAGGTCACTCTTTAAAAAATAATTATCTTAACAAGAATGGAGCTTTGCTGTTTATCTTGTCCCATGGCAGCCTTTGGCAGACCCATGATTTTGGCCTGTGGCTCTTAGCACAGGAGACAGTAACAGGAAGTGGGATTCAGGAGCATGCCTCTCCAGCTTCACCTTGCCTTGCACGGCTTCCAGTGCTTTCCACTCATATAAAAGCACTTTTTGATCCAGGACTAAAGCAGCACAATCCTATCCTGTAGTAGATTACTGAGAGGCAACCCCTATTCAGTTCAATGGGGCATACATCCAAGTGAGTGTGTAGAGCAGGAGTGGAGAACCTGTGGCACTCCACCTCCCATTAGCCCCAAGCAGCACAGCCAATGGTCAGGGATGCTGGGAGTTGTAGTCCGACAAGAGCTGGTAGAGCAGGCATAGGCAAACTCAGCCCTCCAGATGTTTTGGGACTACAACTCCCATCATCCCTGAGCACTGGTCTTATTAGCTAGGGATGTTGGGAGTTGTAGTCCCAAAACATCTGCAGTTTGCCCATGCCTGTGGTAGAGCATAGGTTCCTCATTATAGCACAATCCTATATATGCCTACACAGAAATAGCTCCCATTCAATGCAATTAAACTGACTCTCAGCTAAACTTGTATATGACTGCCGCCTGATTTTTTATGTCTTTTACTTTAGTAATTAATATTAAATGCATTTCCTTATTGTGGCTACAGATAAAATAGGTTAGACATTGATTTTCTTCATTCTGCACAGATTCCTTTTTCCCCCTTCTGCAACACATCTTGTGCCAGTCAAACAGGAAGAAAAATGCAGGCAAGACATCTATTTCTTCAAGCAGAGATTAAAAGTTTGCCTTGGAGACCTTCTGAGAGTATCTTACAGTGTATGAAAAAAAATTATATGCCTCTCTTCCGGGCAAGGAACATTCTGATTTCAGCACAGATGCCTTGAAACCAGAAAGAGAGCTTTGCAGCCCTCTCTGTCTTCTGTGTTGATGAGAGAAAGCGGTTTCCATCTGACTGCTCAGAGAGGACAATGGACACACCTCCAAGCTCAAACACTGGCAAAAAGAACAGTCGATGGCAATCAAAAAGAAAAATATGAGAGGCAAACGCTTCAATTAGCAGGACGGGGGGGGGGGGTCTGGAGAAAAGGGGACCCATAATGATGGGAACCACAGGGACTGAATTCAGAAATAGTGACTGGATAAAAGGAATACAATACAGGGATGGCTCCTGGAAATTGTGCCAGGCTGAGAAAGGAATAAGCTTGTTAAATATACAAAACGGTCACATGCCTTAGCATCAGATTTAGGACAGGTGGGAAAGTGTGTCACTGCACTCTGCTTTTAGAAATCAGTCTCTCTCTCTGTCTCTCTGTCTTTCTGATTGCTTCCAAATCTCTCTCCGCCACCTCCACAGCTCAAAATATCCTATGTGAATCATTATGTAGTCTGGCTCGGCATGGTGGCTTACTTCAAAAAAAAATATGTTATAGCCCCCTCCCTGCCTTCATGTCAAACTAAGTCTTTCTCTCTGTTCCATGCTGACCACTTGGCTTTCACTAAAATTGTTCAAATTTGGTCTCTTTGATCTTTTATTATCATTCATCTTGGGCTTTATTACCCTATCTTTCTCTTCTCTTCAAATGGTTCTATTTCTATTGCTTTACTCTTTAACTTCTCCCTCCTGCCAATAAATCTCTGTTTGATTTCATACTGGACTTTTTTTGGTCATTTTTGTCACATCCCCATTCCCTAATATAAAGCTTGGGAGCAACTGGAGAGAAAAAGGAGAATGGAGGGATGTGAGGAATGGAACGGAATCAAAGGAAAGGGTAATTAGAAAGGTAGACAATAACAGCCTGCAGGGATAAAAGGAAAAGTTGGTTGAAAGGTCTAAAACAAGAAACACAATAGCTATCTTTGCTATGGCAAAGGTACAATAACATCAAGCAGTGTGTAATCTGTCAGTAAGGATACAATATTTAAATCACATTATTATAAATCTCTTATACACTGCCTCTGCTCCTCCTCTCCCTCCTCTGTTATTTGCATTGCTGTGTTCTCTCATTTATACAAGGTCATTTGGGAACCTTAAGATTGATTCCATTGAAATAGATTATTAGATCTGATTCACACATGGCAAATGCAGGTGCAGGAGATGTCAGTTCATCAAGCTCAAATGCCATAAATACCCTCAGTATTCAGAAATTATTAATTTAACTTTGAGCCATTTTTGGACTTTAGGAGCACAGACTTACCGCATCTGCTTTTGCATGTGATTTTAGGCTCTCACCTCAGCCCAGATGAACATGAGGAACACATACGACTTCTATGTGTGCTGTGATTTCAGTAGATACAAAACAGTGAGCATCATCTCTCCTTGCCCCTAACAGATGTTTGATGCTGCAAAATCAAATAAACACATCCATGAACAGCGCATCCATGCAAATGCCACCCTCTTGCCAGTGCCAGATGTACGTATAAGCTAAACAAGCTATAGCTTAGGGCCCCACTTTCTTAGGGTCCCCCCAAAAATATACTTCTTTTTAATTGTATTTCACTATCAATATACTTCTTCTTAATTGTATTCCAGTTCAACAATTGCTTTGATTAAATACATATTTTGTTATGTGCAAATGGCTTTAGATACCTATTAGTTCCATAAATTACCATATATCATATATTCAACACAAAAAACTGCGACAATTTGTTGTTGACAAAGGACAGCTGGACATATAAAGGGCCCCATACCTTCAGTAGCTTAGGGCCTCATCAAACCTAAATCCAGCCCTGCTCTTGATTCAAATCTGTTCTTCAGCAGCCTGCCTGTCCAGTGGCTGTATCAATGTACATGTGTGTGTGTATGTGTCTAGATATATAGATGATATATAGATATATAGATATATAGATATATAGATATATAGATATATAGATATATATTGGCTGATGGGGGGGACATACATATGTACTACGAGCCTGTGTGGTGTAGTGGTTGACTCGTAATCTGGGGAACCGGGTTCGCGTCTCCGCTCCTCCACATGCAGCTGCTGGGTGACCTTGGGCCAGTCACACTTCTCTGAAGTCTCTCAGCCCCACTCACCTCACAGAGTTTTTGTTGTGGGGGAGGAAGGGAAAGGAGAATGTTAGCAGCTTTGAGACTCCTTCAGGTAGTGATAAAGCGGGATATCAAATCCAAACTCTTCTTCTTCTACTACGCCCTAAGCCAATAGGGGCCACAGGCTCTTAGCTTTCATTTTAAAAAAAAGTGAATTGGGCATTTTTGAACAAAGTTAGATCACAAAGGCAGCACCTTTTCTTCATCACTGAAAGACTGTTGTCAAACCATTAGAGGAAGAAATGATGACCACTTCCATCTGTGATGCCAGACAAGGTTCTCCCAGAACAGGAGCAAAAAAAGGAGATACCTATTGGTGCTATTCTCATACTGCACAGAGGAAAATAATGTGGTATGTTTGTTTAAGCACTTTATCAGTGTCCAGATTATTTTATTCACTCCGCAAATATGCTACCTTTACAGAATAAAACACAATTCCCTGGCTTTGGTGTATTTTACTCAAATGTAATTATTTTGAAATAAACAAGGCTTCTGTTCTGCTGAGGAAAAAGATTGTGCTATTGCAGCCCTTTCCTAGCGTTCCATGTCCCCCCCGCCCTCCTGCAAACCACTACTGGTCTGCTTGCATAATTGGGCTGAAATTTATGAATAGAGAGTAACTATGAACAAAACTATAAAATGCAAAATGTATCAGCAAGCACTTTTTAGCAACAGCTAGTTACAATTCCTGTGGACTATATTTTAACACGATAATGCATTTGCTCATCAAGATGGGCAACATGTTTTGTGTATGTGTTTTGATGAGAGTTGTGAAACTGCACATATTTGTTGCATCTTGTTGTTGCTGTTGTTGTTGTTGTTGCATATTTGTATCTTATTTTGAGCCCATGAGCCCAAGGTTCTCTCCCTACCTCATTTTATCTTTGCAGTAGGATCCACCTAGTTCCTGTAACACTAATTCATTTTTATACTGTTTTGAATAATAAAATTTATATCGTTGTAACCTGCCCTGGGACCTTATGGTGAAGGGCTGGTAAGAAATCTGATTAATAATAACATTTTTAATGTTTGATGTTTCATCCTGTTTTTAATATTCTGTTGGGAACCCCCCAGCTTGCCTGGAGAGACTCAACCAGATGAGTGGGGCATAAATAATAAATTATTAAATTATTATTATTATTATTAGGGGGCAGGATGTTCACATACAATGCACTGGGCACAGGAAATCTTGTTGGCATCCCTTTGCGTGTGTGTGTTCATTAACAGGATGGCATATAAATACGAAATATGTTCGGACATTCTTTTAAAATCAGTGCTTCACAAAAGCAATGAATGAATTATGGTGAGGATCTATATCTTATGCAAATCCCACTAAAAGTTCTCATAGTCTACATTGCTAAGGATTTGAATATGAAAAGAATAAATTTGCAACTGTGTGAGCCACATACGACTTATTTCATACGTCAATAACAAGCATGCACGTTTTGACATTTGTACACGAAATCATAACTCTAATAGACAACACATCCTTAATAATGATGGTCACTACTTTATTGTTGGTGTGATCATTTTGCCAATGTTTTGCTCTCTTTCAGCTTCATTCAGAAGTTGATTGTTATGAAACTTTGTATTTGTGGGTGCATAAAGTCTAAAATGACTCCTGTTCCACTGTTTTAGCACTAAAGATCCCCTTACACAAACCAAGCTGCACAGAAATACTGATTGACAGGAGTGAAATAGTGCCTGAAGATTACTTTTCCTATTGATATTCAGTTAGTGGCACAGCTATACGTACATCATACCTAGACAGTAATTTATAGCTTATTCTAGATCCCCATCAAATTGGTATCATAAGTGTCCCTCTGCCACTACCTCATTAGTAGAAACATAAATCTCTATGGATACTATTCATATCTTATCTAGTCGCCCCTGGATGCTAGGCTCAGGGCTGATTCACCCAGGCATGTCCATCACTCAATATCTCCTCACTTGAAAAACCACAGCTGAATGTGTAAACTGCTTCCACTGGAAAGCCTTGTGCCTTGAACTATTGATAGCTGGTCCGCATTTGTAAGGAATCACATGTGCAAATCTGACCACAGCTTTTCTGCAGAATCAAACAATGAAAGACTTCTTCCCATTAGCCAGGGATGGCACATCTGCCTGCAGAGACCCTTCCATTTGGCACTGGGTATTGGCAAATAAATGAAGCTTACAGTATAACTTATTATCCCCATTCTCAGTGGGGTGGTCAACAACAACAACAACAAGGTGTTACAAAATCTTACATACTTGGTGAGATCACCAGTTCCAGTTTAAGTTTTCTTTGGGGGGGGGCAAGAACTGTTTGATTCTTGGACTTGGTAAAATCATGCCACATGTTTGAAAAGGTTGGATAAAAATGATTGTTGATACCCCCCCGCCCCCATCTGCCCAGGAATTTACAACAAGTAATGTAAAAAAAAAAAGTTCTTTACAACAAAACAAAGCTTTTTCAAAATGGTAAAACAGAAGTATTTATTATCCATAAGATTTTGCTCTGTGTCTTTCCCCAGTCAATTTGATTTTATTTCTCAGGGGGGAAATTGGAAGGTGTGTTGAAGAGAAAAAATATCTGTACACTTAACTTTAGGGCTGGAGAAGGCAACAGAGCCACTCAGAAAGTTGGACACTCCCTGACCCATTTTGACTCACTGTGTTAACTAGAGAGAAGGCACATGGAGGGCATCTAGCTTTACCACTAACTAGGATATAGTCTGTATATACAGCTGTGGAGCAAGCTGTGTCCAGGGGCGGGCAATCCATCCATGGGGCAGGCCGAGCCAGGGCAGGATGCTCTGTGGGGCCTCCAAGGAGTCTGCCTGCCTCCTCCCACTCAGCCGCCCTACAGCTGGGGGTGAGGTAGCGGGCAGACCATTTGGGGCAACGCAGAGCTTGTGGGCACCCAAGCCACCACGTCACTCCCAGGAGACGTGTGGCTCGGGTACGCTGCAGGCCCCACAGTGAGTGCCGCCCGGCATTTTGTCACCCCCTCAGTGGTGACACCCGGGGCGGACCGCCCCCCCTCCTCCACCCCTGTGTATATATAATTGATAAGTACAGATGTATAGATACTGTATTGTGGATGAGACCTTAAATTCAAAACAATCACTTAAAAAAAAAATGGAGGTGATGCTACAGTCTTTGAAACAGGCAACTAGATGCATGCAAAAGTTTTCACACCAGAAAAGATAATTCCAGCCATACTTATGCAGTGTTAAGTATTAAAGTATTATAGCACATGTTACTTTTTGAGAAAGAGATCTTGAAATCATTGTTGATATTTAGACAGAAGGGGGGAAGCAGATACATTTCTCAGCATTCTTTAAAAAGAGATAAAAAATAAGAAAGTACATCACTGCATCCATAAAATTCAAATAATATCATCTTGATGCCCAATACATTTTGGAGCATCCATTTCTAAAATGATACACTTTGAAAACAATTTAGAGACAGGTGCTACAGAATTCATCAATGGAGTCATGGAAAAGCTGGAAATATTAGGGATCTTCATTTTTGGAAAACAGGTAAGAGAGGACATAAATAATTTGTAAAAATGGTGGAAAGCTGGGACCGTATATCAAGTTTTATCTTATTTACGTATGAGGTTTATATACCACTTTCCACTAACATACCGAAATAAGTTTGCTATAAAACCCTAATAGGAATAATGTTAAAAGTAGCCACAAATGACAGAAGCAGATAAGAGCCCAAATTATATAAAGAACAGGACCAGCAGCAACTGACTGCACACTAAATGCCCTATGGGATAAAAATGCCTTAGGGTCTCTAAGGGGCAATAGACTATAGTAGTTCTCCCATTTCATATGTTAAGAACAAGATCCATGTTCACAGAAGATCAACCTTTGGAATCCCATTTCCAACCAGCAGAAAAAGAGCCATTGTTGCATTCAGTGTGATGAGGCAACAGGAGGAATTATCGGAGGGAAACAGGCTTTGGATACTTTGACATATCCCCTGAATGTGAAAAAATAGGTTTCGCCTGGGCTTTGCCTACATATTTCCCCTCTTATTGGAAGGATGATGCCTCCAATTGCACGTTTGTTCCTATTGGTGCAAGTCCAGAAGGCCTCTGGATTTGGAAGTATGGCTACTTTTGATTCTACCTTCCTTGACAAGGCTGGATTGGTGTCTTGGTTCAGGGCTGCTTTTCCTCTTATATCTACAATAAATGTGTTGGTGTCTTCTGAAAGAGCCTGGAGAGGCTATTCAATAAATAGGGTGCCATCACTGGTCACCATCTCCTTAAATTGAAGGAACCCAGGAAGGAGTTATTAGATTCCAGATAGGTTCATATGGAAGAAAGTGGTCCTTCAAATATCCAGCTTGCAAGCACTCTAGGTCTTGAATGTTAGAATGTGTTTGCTTTTCTCGGTGTCCCATTCATGTGTTATATTCATGAGCAGTGGTCCATACTTTGAATGGGCAGCAGGGCCATGCCACTTACCCACCTCTAATGTCATGTAGCTCCTCAGTCCTGGTCCCAAAGGCCACACATTGCGCATGGACATTTGCAGCAGGAAATTCTATATATGTAAAGTGCTTTGCAGGCAGTAACTCCAATCTCACAGGGTTTCATCTGTGTACAATCCTACTCACTTAGCAGTCTATACACATAGATTCCCACCCCCCTTTTCAGTGTCTTGATGTTGGGAAGTGAGCTGGGTGCTGCACAACTTGGGGGGCAGGGCTAGGAAACAGTGGGGCTTCAGTTTACTTTCACCACATGAGTCCTCATGCATATTATTGCACAAGAGAGGCTGTACTTGATTTTGAAATAGGCTTAAGATAGGGATGCAATATCTGTTAGCCTTGGTGGTGACAGAAATCAATTCTCATCTTCAATATACTCACTGAATAAGTACAGAATCCCCACCCACTCTTCTCCTCTCAACATATACTAAAGCCTTTTGCTAGGCTTATCAAAACTGCTATTGTCTTCCTACCAAGATACAGAAGACAACAGCTGTTTCCTCTTGGGAGGAACTTCCCTTTTCACTTCAGCTTTCACATTAAATGATGTTTCTGTGGCAACTTGAACATCCCTGAATCCAGTGAGATAGATCTGTGAATGGGATTGACCATCTGGAAGTGGGGGGTTGTTGAGTCCATCAAAAGATACAGAGCCTTTAATACTACTGTTGCTGGTTGTTGTTGTTTTTTTTTGGGGGGGGTTGTTGTTTTTTGTATACATGACTAATTGGGGAGTTATGTGGATTTGTCAGATACTTAGACCTATTATTGCCTTATATCTTAGAATAAGATAAAGAGGAGCATCTTCATATATCTTCCTCTTCTTCTTCTTCTTCTTCTTCTTCTTCTTCTTCTTCTTCTTCTTTGGTGATCACTCATAGCCAAGTAAGATCGACTTCCATAAACACAGTCTTAACAGTGAGTCCGTGACTGTGGAGACCAATACTGGATCCACACGTCGTTCCACAGTGGGGGCATTCATTTCTGGTGGGAGTTGATCAGGGTGTGGATTTCCCAAGCATGCCTTCCTCTTATCACGTTTCTCCATTGTGTCCTGAGTTTGAGTGTCTTCAAAGCCCATGACACCTTTGCTAAAGGCTGTTCTCCAATTGGAGCGCTCGCAGGCAAGTGTTTCCCAATTGTTGGTGTCTATACTACATTTTTAAAAATTTGCCTTGAGACAGTCTTTAAACCTCTTTGTTTTTATATATATCTTCATATATAATAGAGCTTTTGTACATATTTATACCAAGCTGCATCACCCTATGCAGCATATAAGTGCAGAAGCAACTTTTTATTAGGTAAGAAAGAGGGTATTAGATGCTACTCTGCACACATTTCATTATTATTAAATGGGTAAAGGAACTCATTTATGACAACTACTCTGATTGCCAATATCAGTGTACCCACATGAATCATTGTCATATGTGAAGAAAGGTAATACAGTGGTACCTCGGGTTACATACACTTCAGGTTACAGACTCCGCTAACCCAGAAATAGTACCTCGGGTTAAGAACTTTGCTTCAGGATAAGAGCAGAAATCGTGCTCTGGCGGCGCGGCAGCGGGAGGCCCCATTAGCTAAAATGGTGCTTCAGGTTAAGAACAGTTTCAGGTTAAGAACGGACCTCCGGAACGAATTAAGTTCTTAACCTGAGGTACCACTGTACTTAAATCAGTTTAGCTTTGGATTAGCCTATTATTGTCCTGTGATGATGGAAATTACCATGCTATGGTGATTTCCAGATTGGAATATTGCAATATGTTTTACATGAGGCTCTGCTATAGAAATATTCTACCTACCTTCCTATCCAGGCAGACAGACATATATGGATAGGTATACATTTGGACAGATAGATATTACATTTAAAGTTTTTCTAGCTGTCAAGTTCTCATCATAAATAATGTTTTAAGATGGTAACAATTTTATGGTATCATCACCATCATCATCTTTATTTATACCCCTCCCTCCCCAGCCAGAACTGGGCTCAGAGCCGCTAACATCAGATGTATAACACATTAACATAAAATCAGGCAATCAATTAAAATACATCCTAAAATCAGATCAGGACCAGAATAAAATCCAATCAGATGACAACCCGCAGTTTAGGGTTGGGGACCTTAAATACTTACTCACTCAATGCAATAATGTGGATTTGGATAACCCCATGCAAAGAAATGAATTGCAATATTGTATCAGCTTATACCACCTGATGCAAACTGTTTTCAAAATGAATGCAATCAAGATTTATTGTACTGCCCCTTATAAGCTGAAGCCTATGAAACACACAAAAAAGCAGATTAATTATATATATTCTCCTGTTCTTATTGAGTACATTTGGTACTCAAGTGTGAACAAAAGTGTGCATTCTATGAGAAGAAAATTTCTTTTAGTGGAATAAACACATTACTTTTTAATGTTATAGTCTTTTATAAAAAAGAAAAAAGAAAAGCATACGTATGAAAGAATCCCAATATGTAATATGACAGGTTCCTGGCAATTTTCATTCTATCTCTCAATGACTTATTTACACCTCTTTTCTGATAAATTTAGAACAAATTAACATCCTTCCTAAGTGTTACCCTTTCATCCCATTTTGGGGAAAACAGCAAAGTTAGAATTTAACTTTTGATTGCTTTCATTCATGACTCATGTTTAAAGTGAGTGCAACACAGCCTTTAATTATAGCTGCAATATGTTCCTCAGTGAATATCACATCCTGCCTAAGCACCACATTATGTTCTTCCAGTGCTTATTATCATCCTTTTTGGTTCTGTTGTAAACTAGTCTCAAGGCTTCTTTTCAGATGTTTAGGACATGCAGGTTCTGAGAAGCAATGGGTGAACTTTTCTCACCTCTAGATGAATATTTGTGTGTTGGGGGGGGGGAGAACTCATCTGTTCCTGACAATTTTCTTTCCACTCCTGATGTTTGTACATACTGGTGATGCTGGGCACAGGATCCTCATTGCATTATGTGAAGCTGTTGCTTGCCTTGCAGCTATCTTTGGAATCATAGAATCAAACAAATGTCTACATTGCAAATTTATTGCAGATGCTAAACGTAAGTCTATTGAACTCAAACTGGCATAAAATGCCACAGGATAATGCTACATATGCCATCCCGTGCCACAGTGGGCTGAAGTAATGCCTTTCAATCCAAAACACCACAGAGCAGATGTAATGCAGGGCTGGTTGCATGCAGCCAGGTGGAAATAGGAAAAAATAGAGGTATTTAAAAGCTTTGCTCAACCTCCCTCAAAACCCACCTGCCCGCTTAAGAGGATGAAATGAGAGTACAGTGGTACCTCGAGTTAAGTACTTAATTTGTTCCGGATGTCCGTTCGTAACCTGAAGCACTTTAGCTAATGGGGCCTCCTGCTGCCGCCACACCGCCGGAGCCCAATTTCTGTTCTTATCCTGAAGCAAAGTTCTTAACCTGAAGCACTATTTCTGGGTTAGCGGAGTGTGTAACCTGAAGTGTATGTAATCTGAAGCGTATGTAACCCGAGGTACTACTGTATGGGGGTCATATGAGATTTTTTATTTTTATTTTTAAAGAAATCTACTGACTGAGATGGCCTTTGCAACTGGTGGTTTATGTTTACATCACACTGACTGAGACCTAAGTAGATTATGATCATGAAAGAACACTGCAGACTCAAGGGAAGAAAACAACAACAACAACAACAACAACAACATTTTGAGGTGATGGGAGAATTCCCCAGACCTGCTTGCCTCTTCAAGGTAAGGACTTCCACTTGCAGCCTGTCCAAATAACCCACACAAAGCTGTGAGGTCCGAATGATGGCAATGCTGACAGGCCACAAGGCCACACACAGCTCAGTGATAGAGAAGATGCATGCAAAAGGTCTCTGGTTCAATCCCAAACATCTCCAGGTAGGGCTGGGAGAAAACCCTGCCTCAGACTCTGAAAAGCTGCTGTAAATCAATGGTGACAGTACTGGTATAGATGGACCAGTGTTTGACAGCTTCCCATGTTTGTGTGGACATGAATTGGAAGGAGAAATAGCTATAGGCCTGGAGCGAGAAAAGTTGTATTCCAGGAAAGACTGCATACCTTCCAACATTTCTCCGATGAAAACAGGGACATCCCATTCCATAATGATAATTTTACTATTTATACCCCACATGTCTTACTGGGTTGCCACAGCCACCAACATATATAAAAATATAATAAAACATTAAACATTTCTTTAAAAACTTCCCTATACAGGATTACCTCCAGACAGCTTGGGGTCAGATAACTCCATACCCTCCTACATTTCTCTAATGGAAAGAGGGACATCCGAAGGAAAAGTGGGACATTATGGGATCAGATCAGAAACCAGGATGGCTTCTCTCAATCAGGGATGTCCCTGGAAAATAGGGACACTTGGAGGGTCTGAAGAAGAAAGCTCTCCTCAGCCTGATAGGTTATCTGCAGTGATTGGGGTGAGTGAGTTTTTTATGCTCAACATTAATCTTTTGCAGATCCTGTTCTGTGGGGACAGTGGTAATAAACACCATTGCTCCATTTAAACCACAAAATTCTAGTCTTTGTCTTATCATTTTCAGGGTGTAGGTGCAAAGCTCTATTTGTACCATTCCATTTACATAACCTAAAGTGTGCCAAATATAGGGGGAAAAATCTATTATTCAAAGGACGTTAAAGCATATTGGACTTCTTCAGCCTTAATCGCTTCTCACCTCATAACTGGAACTAGAATAATTGTAACCAGCTGAGCAACACATTTTTATTATTTAAGCTTGGAGAGAATACTGTCTTTTCATAGTAATTTAGGGTCACTTCTTACAGGAAAATTTCCTTACACAGAGATAATCTCCATAACAAAAAGAACAGTATTCATGGAAAATGTGTATGAAAGATTCAAAAAAGTGATTTTTCATGTTTTGAGCATAAACTGTGCATGAATCAGCTTGTGATGCAAAGAAAGATATATAAACCTGATACACTGTGATTATATCGTATTTTTTCTGCATGATACTGGTTGTGGGGATATGTATCACTTGGTGGCATAGGCACTGCCAAAAAGACACTCATGATAATGATTTTGCCCAATACACATTTATTTGCAACTCGTTTCCCCCTTATAACACATTTATCTGTATTCTTTGCAGTATTATATGCATTTTTATGCACACTTTACCCTAGTAATGTACACACCACTTGAGTGGCAAACAGAATTGCAAAATTTGGATAAGTGTGACTTTCAAACAATGGCTGTGCTTCGGTTTGCATGTTGTTTCAGAAAGTGAACATTTGGTAGGTTCACCTTTAAATAGGAACTGAACCAAATCTTTCACCATTCCATAACAACATTCCTTAACTAATACAAGCAAAATGTTCTCCCCCTTTTTATTTATTTATTTTGCAACCCTTTGATTTGAATATAGCCAGTTAGGTAGCCAAGAAGATGCTGGTAGAATGAAAACTGTGTGGCAAGCTAATGACCTGAAAGGGGAATTTAATTCAGTTCAATACAGTGATGTATGCATGGTTGACTTTTCAGACAGTCTGCCCATCTGAATTAAGTGTTAGCTTTGAAATCTGTTGACAATTAAAATGTCAACATCATTAATTATTTCAGTACTGGTAAAAGGACACATGAAAGCAGAAGGATGGTGGAGTTTACTGAAGAGAAGGGGAAATGTGATAATTTAATTATAAATATTTATACAACGTTATTAGTGGCACTTTTCTATGCAATCTGAAGTGAGGCGCAGTCTTCTTATCCAGGTTGGGACTGGGTGCCACTAGTTTCTCCTATTTACTAAGCTTCAGTGGATTGGAATATTCCCTGCTTGTATCCCATTTGCTTCCAGTGTTTTAAACCTGTCTGAGGAATAAGTTAGTCAAGAATGCGGAACCTCTCAGCACTGCTGCCCACATTTGAACTCTTCTCCTTTCACTGCATGATTACAAGAGCCACTCCATTACTGAAGTATCTTCTATGGTTTTATGCTTGAAGTGTTCAGTCAGAGAGAGAAAAGGAACCTGCAGAAAGGAAATAGTATTGCCTGTTCTTTTAGGCAATATGTCCTACTTCTAGAATAATTGCGAGACTCCTTTTCTTTACAGTTTTAGGAAAGATGGATCCAGGCCAATGGTTCTTACAATTTGATCCACGTGGAAACCTAAAAATAACTACCTGCACTATATCTTCCCCTACAATTTGTATGCTTGTTAGATCTCCATAGAAGGAGCTGAGCATTAATTGCAAGGTTTTCAAGCTTCATCCAAGGTCATCTCTTTAACATACATAAATGGGCCAGGATTGAAAGACTGAAAAGCTCCTGTAGTCCAGCATTCTGTTCTCACAGTGGCCAACCAGATGCTTATGGAACATGACATATGCCAGCCCTGGACATATAGATACATGGCGGGTGAATAGTTAATTCAGATAACAAGGTGTCATGGATTACCGAAGTCCAGCTTCAAAGGCTGTAGTTGTATATTTAACGACTTCCTTGAATCAGAGTTAGGAAGATCATAACGGTGCAGGACTGGCCTCAAGAAACTATAGCACTAACAACAGCATCAGTGCTTTTCATGGATACAGTTTGTCTAATATAGTTTGATGTTCATACCGGAATCATTTTCACCAAACCATCCTTGCATGAAGGGTTTGGTGAAAGCGGTTTAAAATGCAGAGCAGTCATATAATTTCACTTGATATTATTTCATCATTAAAGTGGACAATTCCTTTTGAAGTGATGCATTTTCTTGCATGTTATTAATTGGTGTGTATTGTGATATCAAAATTTGCCACATGACTAGCAAACCTAGCAGTTCGAAAGCATGCAGTGCAAGTAGATAAATAGGTACCGCTCCAGTGGGAAGGTAAACGGCGTTTCCGTGCACTGCTCTGGTTCACCAGAAGCGGCTTAGTCATGCTGGCCACATGACCCGGAAGCTGTACGCCGGCTCCCTCAGCCAATAAAGCAAGATGAGCGCTGCAACCCCAGAGTCGTTCGTGACTGGACTTAACTGTCAGGGGTCCCTTTATCTTTACCTTTAGTATTTGCTCTTAGTATAAAATACAGATGTGTGAGCAGAATTAAAGACTCTATATGCTTGCTGGTTATAGGTGGGTCAGGGTGGCAGCAAGGTCAAGACTGTGCTGATGCACTGGTGGTAAAGCTAGAATGGCTTTGTCAGTATGTCTGCTCAATGTGTCTCCACCACTGCCCTGCCTGAATACTTCCCAAGAGTGATGCTGATGTCTGGTGGCTCCTTGGCTCTGCCCCACCACAATGGCTACTACAGAGTGTGTGTGTGTGTGTGTGTGTGTGTGCGCGCGCGTGTGCATGTGCGTGCATGAGCATGTCTATGCAAACTGCTCCTAGCTTTTTGGGTGTGTGGACCTGGTTGCTATTAATAAAATCTCCTCAAATCTCTCCCCCTCCACACACAAAATCCTGGTTGGTAGTGATCGACAGCTCTCTCCTCCATGGTAAGCCATTCCTGATATTTTTCAGTAAAAAAGAAACTCTAAAGATCTACCAATAACACAGAGAAGGTTTGGACAGCAACTATTTCAAAGAACAAAGAACTAGACTGATTGGTTATTTTTATATTTGAGCACCCAACGTAAATATACACAGGGATCATTTTAGATGCCTTCGCTTCTGTTCTGTTGCTATAACAGAAAGGTTCAGAAAAGGCACCAGAGTGTAGTTAAAATGGGAAAGTACCCACTGAAAACTCTCCAGGGAAGATTTTAATACTGCCAGCAAATGCAGATTCCTCGAAGTGTGCAATGATGGCCTGCCCATCTGAGATTAGATTTCTGCCTTGTAAAAGCTCCCATGAATTTGAAGAGAGGGGGATTTGTTATGGCAATCAAAGCTGGTTGTCTTGATTTGTGCACTCCTTGCTTTCTTTTATATTTTGTGTCATATGCTTGCGTTCATGGGTAATTTATGCAAAGAAGTTGCTCTCCATAGTGAATTTGAATATAAAACATTTTTATAGAGGACAAAAGTGAGAGAAAGAAAGAAGGGGTAAAGGCTGAAAGACAAAAATTGTATGCTGAAATGAGGCAGCAGCAGGATCTCAGAAGGGAAATTGCAGCACTTAAATCTCTCCATCCTAGCAAATTTGACAGAATTGCAGAAGACACACAGATGTTATCAAGTGATGATTGTGCTATTAAACAAAGGCCAGAAAATACTGAGAATGAGTCAGAGAGAGAGAAAGAGAGAAAGAGAAAGAAGTTGAGGGAAGAAACAACCCCAAGATAAATAGAGTAGAAAAAAATGGGTTAACCATGCTGAATGGTTGTCCAACACTAATAGCAATTGTATATGCATTGAAATGAGAATACAGTGCCAAATTAGGAATATGGAAACAGGGGAAAAAGAAGAAGTTATTTTGGTCTAAAAAAAAATAGCATAGTGTTTGGATGCTCCCATTGACCTACTTTGCCAGTTGCAATTATTGAGGGTTACGGTACAATAAGAATGGACTTACAAGGTATGAATAACATAATGTCAGAAGTAGCAAGCACTATGGGGCACTGCAGCTATTTTACATACTGGGACAGTGCAGTTGCTTAGCAGGACAACCTTGAGTTCAGGGCTGCATGGGCACACTGACGGAAGGGTTGGATTGGTTCTGCTGGAGCACCTGCACAGCCCTGACCTTTGCTGTCATTCTGTCCCACACATTTTCCTAGCAAGCAGCAGAAATGCAGCTCTTCGGAGGGCAGTCATGCGGCACCAGCCTACTGCCCCAACCACTTCTGTATCATACTTGTCTGTATCTTGTATTAGAGCATCAAAGAATCTATTTATATCAGTGTCCTAGATCTCTTCCTTCTCAAATCAGAATGGTTCCCCTGAGCAAACAGTACTATGCTGATTTATTATATCAGCTGACATGTTTGACCTTTATGGCTTATTAAGAGTCTAAGGATGCAGTCCACTTAATGCTTTTCCTGCGCAATTGAAATAAATGGGGTTTGCAGAGGGGAAAGGCTTAGTGAATTGTGTCCTCGGTTGGTTTAAATGTGCGGTGGGAGAGTTTTACATCAAGGATGCATTAGCCACTAGAAAAGCATCTCTCCGTTTTGAGGTGTAATTATGCAAAAGTCAATTGATGCCTTTCAGACACTGTGAATGCCAACCCAAGCGCAGATCTATTTTTAATACATGGAGGTAAAGTGAGGAGGTGTAGCTGTCACTGCTCTCTGCCAGATACTTGCCAACGGTACTATGTTTTAGTGTAGCACTAAAGGCAATTAGACACAATGTTGCCTGTGTTTATTTGTGTTTCCCTGAGTTATGATTGGTAGCCTGATTAACATCGCATGTGAATATTTTGGGTATAAGGTTGGTTATCTGAAGGCCGATTCAATACATCTTTAAATACATTGCCTCTCTTGCAGAGTTTGTTTAAACTCTGCAGTCTGGTACTTTATTAAAAAGGCAAACCCCAAGGTTCTAGGATGTTAATGATCTCATGTGGAGCATAAAGCACATTTTCAGCTTTTATCTATTTTTATCAGGAACAGTAAGTTACTATCAAGCACTGGCCAACAATAATCTGATTCCATCTGGAGATGAAAGCTGTCTCTGCAGGCTAGAAGAATTATAGGTTAAGTAATATGTATGATGAAGATATTCTCATACTAATTAAGGATGTGGTTTCTCTGCTTGAGTTTTCCCAGTCTAGATTTTTTAAATAAATAAATAAATAAATTATTGGTGAAACTGTCCAGATATGATTATGATGACTGGATTTGAACCAAACCTGATAGATTCTGTTTTTCAAATAATGATTTTGGTGCTGTAATATTTTTGTATTATTTCTATTTTGGAATATTTTTGGTATGTTATTGGCAGCAAATAGGGGCCACTTCACAGAAAACACTCTAATGTAAAAATATAATGATTCCAATACAGAGAAAGGTATTTATCTTTGAATAATCAGACCAAAGGGTTTTTGTTAGTTAGTTAGTTAGTTTTAAGGAATGAAAACAGTGGCATCTAAACACAACTAACTTTTCTGGATCAGGGCCATTTGCTGTCAATCACTTAACCCATGCTGGCCCCTCTTCCATTGCAAAACAGGATTAATTGAAATTTAAAAGTGATAAAGTGTGATTTCTCTGCGACAGATTGATTGCAGAAATTTTTTATTCACATGAATATATTATGTATAGAATTCAAATTACTAAATTTCTCTGTTTATTCCTACCCATTCATTGCTTGTTTCCCTTTCTTTGTTATTTTTCTAATCTCTCTTATCCATCTTCTATCTCTTTCTTTCCCTCCCTCCCTCTGTCCTCCCTCTTCCTCTGTCACTCACTTTATCTCTCCCATTGTCCCTTATCTATGGAGCTCTATCAGTTAATACCATTCCTCTTTAAAAACAAAAACAAAAAGCAAAATGTTAATAGAGCAATACTAAGGGGGCCAGGAGAGGAGAACCCATCATGGAATTGTCAAATCCAAGGCCTGCCAGGCTTGCACCAGCAGAGTGGAAGGTCAGGGTGCTGTGTTTATTTTTCCCTTTCCATTGGTCTCAGTGGAAGGGGAAATAAGTGCACCATTGCTAGAATCAGCACAATCTCCTCCGCCACCTGTCAAGTAGATTCCAAGTTTCCTCAATCTGCCCTTGATACACCCCTGGATTGCTCCGTCAACCATCAGAACACCAATGGTGGAGGAGCAATCCTTTCCACACAAGTCAGGAGGAGGCTTCCAAGGACATCTCTTCCTCGCTCTTCGAGGGAGGATCTCCCTTTCTTCTTGTGAACAGGGAGATCTGCAAAATCTTGTGTTGTCCCTGGGCCACTGTTGCAGAGAGCATCAGATTGTGCCCCAGTCCTATATCCTACACAGCTGGTCTGTGTCTTGCTACTCTTTTCTTCTCCTTCATTTTTTAAAGTTTTATTTTATTATCAGTATTTTGATCTGCTTCCAATTCCCAACTCAACTGGGCAACTATAAGTGATGGCATCAAATGGCACTGAAAGGTACAGAAGAATCATTGCTGCTTTATATCAAATGGGTTTCTTACCTATGCTTCGACATGCTCACACCTTTGCTACTGTTATTCTAGTCAACATAATCCACAACTACATGAATTATCACGGAGAAGCATGGATTCCTTCATGCCACGCATCTTCCACCATTCCAGTCACACAAGGATTTCAGTAGAACAGCCAATGTAATATACAGACTCAAAGGTTTTTGAGGCAGAAAACTTAGATATTTAAAAAGTGACATAGGAGTGCAAAAACATACCTATTTAATACCTGAATTCTGACTAAAAGTAGCATTTTAGTCACTATAAGTGGAACAGCTGAGTGATGGGGTGCATCTGGTAGTCAAACATAGGCTGAATTTGAGTTATGGCCCTCCAGTTCCTTACCATTGGTTTACTAGCTTTTATACAAACAAAGGATTTGCCCAATGTCCTTTTAGGGTCGGGAAGCCGAAAGGTTTCATCATTCCCTCCAAATATGTTGGTTTTCAACTCCCATGGTCCTTGGAATTGGCCATCCACACAGCTGATGAAAATTATAGACTTCAGCACCTGGACAGCACCATATTGGCTATGGCTGTTTGGGGGTGTCATTCTAAGTCATCTCTGGCTATATTTATGAAAGAAGAGCTGAGCTTCCTTGCCAAGCTATTTCTCTGAAACACACAGGTGCAGAGAGACATGCAGAGAGAATAGTGAAAAATGTTAACTGCATTTTATTTATTTATTTCATCAACCGTTCACATCCTGTCATCTCATCCCAGCCTCACAGCCAGAATCTCTGGCAGCTGGCATCCCCAAGCCTGAATACCTCACACGTCCCATTCACTTGCACAATAAATAGATGCATACCCCCCCCACCCAGTATCTTTCTCTAATATGCAACAATCTCAGGATATGGGAGCTAATGTGGATTGATGAAAAACAGTCTACCCTGGGGATGGCATAATAAATATCCACACCTATAGATAGCTGTATATGTAAAGACAAATCTGGATGCCAGTTGCTGTTTACAAAGAGGAATGTATTGTGTGTCTGAAACTTTTTACACATTTACACATTTTTTATTTTTATGATATGCTAATTCACAACAAAAATAAAAATTATCCAGTGTAGTTAAACATAGCACAGGGAGAACCAACATGGTGTCCCACAGATCCTGTTAGGCTGAAACTTCCATCATAACCATGGGCTAGTGGTCATTATAGTCCCACAATCTGGAAGGTACCACATTGGCTTTTCCTGGCCAATTATGACAACTTGGTGGTGGTGGTTTTTTAAACCCTCTAGACCAGGGTGGTCCAACTTTTCATACCAAATGGGCCACTTTGACATAAAACCCTCAGGCCACACACTGCCTTGTTGCATGGGTGGAGTGAAACAAGGCCAAATTTTGATGTCCTTCTACCAGCCATTATGCTGCCTTTCCAAAGATGGCTAGGTGAGGAGCAGGCTTGGGAAGGAGGCATGAGGGTCCTAGAGTCCTCCTTCCTTCATCCCATAGCTGAGAAAGCACTAATTAGGCTTTGGGATGGAGGAGACAGGACTCTGGGACCCTGTCAGAGCCCTCACACCTCCTTCTCAAAGCCCAGGGCCTGCTTACCCAGGTGAGGGGTGCTGAAGGGGGGAGGGGTAGTGTTACCGAAAATCACCAAAAAAAGCCTTGTGAGTCGTACGTTGCACCACCTTGTTGGACTAGACTGTCCTACTTAAATGATATTCCACTGAAAATGGTGTTTCTTACATGCTTAAACTCTTGAAAAATACTCTCATTGGCTCTAAAAACAAATCAAGTCTAATCAATGAGATTTCTCATAATCCAAACAATGCCTCATATGCCTAGAGCTTTTGAGAGAACAAAACAGTTTGCTTTTTTAAATAAAAACAAAACAAAAAACACCCACCCATCTCTTGATTGCTTTTTAGGACACTTAATTAAAGCAATTTTTAGTCTTGTTTAATCGTGACTCGATAATGAACAACAGCATTTCTGTCTATGCAGAATATATAAGATAACTCTCAGTGGAAAATAAATTCTTCTTTCCTTCCAGCAGAGATCATTTTCTCCCTGACTAAATTTGGGGGAAGTAAAAAAAAAGTAAATCAAACCAAGTTCCACCTCAATACTATCCTCATCAGACTCTCTAAAAATACATAGTGACTACATTTTCAAATGATCTTTTGTATTTTTTTGCTGTGGGATATATATTACAAGGGTAATTTTCTGGAATACTTGTTCTTTTTCTGTTATACTATCACATTTGGGACCTCCAGCTGCAAAGTAGCAATCAGGCTGGGTTCCCAGTTTGGGTAGAAATACCTGACCTCTTGTAACCTATAGCACTTTACAATCTTCAATTTAAATTACAGAAAAACTGACATGAACTTACCCGGCACTTCATAACAGTTCTTGTTAACAGCTCCATCCTTTCCCCTCATTGTATCCTGCTCAATGGCTCTGGTTGCTACTATTCTACTCGGACAGCTCTATCTTTTCCTCTGCTGAGATTACATTCTTCAGAGCAACTTAGTTCTGACCATTTGAAAGGGTCTGATTTCTTCAGGTGAGCATGCTTTATTCCGTATCCTGGTTTTTACGGTGGTAAACATGATCATGACCAGTGCTTCTTCCCCCCTCCCTGAAAAATAGGTGCCGGAACTCACATGAAGTTGTTACAGTAAGTGCCACACTTTTTAACAACAACAAAAGAGAGATGCTGGTACTGTGTATCCTTGAGTACCCCCTGGGGGGCAGCACTGATCATGACCATCCAAATACAGTGGTACCTCGGGTTAAGAACTTAATTTGTTCTGGAGGACCATTCTTAACCTGAAACTGTTCTTAACCTGAGGCACCACTTTAGCTAATGGGGCCTCCCGCTGCTGCCACCCCACCACTGCACAATTTATGTTCTCATCCTGAAGCAAAGTTCTTAACCCGAGGTACTATTTCTGGGTTAGCGGAGTCTGTAACCTGAAGCGTCTGTAACCCGAGCTACCTCTGTATTAAGAACAGGGCCTTTGATCTATCTTCACATGGTGAGGAGCCATCTCCTCTCCTTTCCATTCCTCGTCCACCCACATTACGTATGGAATGGATTTATTTGGGGACCACCTCCTACTAGGTGTGGAATAAGGGAACTTAGGGGGCTCCAGCTGTCCCTGTTACATGGCACAGCCAGACAGAGGCTGGGAGTTAGCAAGTCACCTTCTGGTGGACCACTTTCTTCTTCTTTGGTTGATCTCACAATTGGCTTTCTGGGACTTCCTTTTTTCACCTACTCCACACTGCTTGATTTGGCTGAGATGTATGTGTAATTGGCCAGGATGTGGAATAATTGTTTTTTGCTTGTTTAAAAAGAAAGGTTTGGGCACACTTGGACAGATGGTGTGGTCAGGGAAGGAGAGTTGTATATGCTCTGGTGAGCATCCCCTGGGTAAAGCAATGCCTTCCCATTGTACCTTTTTCTCCCAGCTGGCTTGAGAGGGAAAGGGAGGGGAGCATCACTTGGGTCTGGTAGGCTTCTTCCCTGTCAATGCTGGACAGTGGGAATGAGATGGAGCAGCCAGTAGGCACTCAATGTGCAATTATATTGGGCCATCAATGAAAGGCATACATCATTTAACCTTACCTGATGGTTAACGTGGAACCAGTGTGGTGTCACTCAAAGGAGAAAACATGGGGCTTCCTCAGTGTTCCACCCTGTTAATTATGACCACAGAGAAATAGATTGTCCAGCCCACTGCAGATCCTTGACTCAATAGTAATAAATGTGACCCTCTAATCTCAACTGTTGCCTGGTATATTCATTAGTCATAATTGGAATCCAGCATGGATTTCCTTCCTAGCCACCCAATCATCAAATGTTTCTACACCCAAAAGGATGTCTGTAGATAACTCTTATCTTTACTTTTTAAAAATATATGACCACTGTCCTACCTGCACATCCAGTGTGATAAACAAAGTGGTGGCTGGCTTACTAAAATATTACTGATTTCTAAAAATAAATAAATAACTAATACACTCCAGCAGAAAAAGCTAAAGTAGAAAGCTATTTAGTCACAGCAAAATATTGTTTTACTGGCTGGTGTAAGGAAGTAGGATAGTGATATCTCTTGTCTTAATAGGAAAACTGTATTTTTGTGTTTCTGAACATCTTCAGTGAAACAAATTAGTCATTTTACTATTTTATAAGCATATTTTTATGATTTTATTAACTTCATTTTTCCCCAGCGCCATTTTGGAATTTGCCTCTTTTTTTCCTTTTACTTCTACACTTCTTTTTCCTTCTTTTATTTCTACTACTATTCGCTTGGTCCAAGGTGAACAGCCATGTTTTTTTCAACTCTTCTCTTACCATCTTGTTGCTGTCAGGATGAATATTGATGCACAGGCTTCTATCCCTGACTGAGAAGCTGCCTAGATGGGAGGCTTTGGGAAGATGCGGTTAGCACTTTTGGATATGTAGTCACCATAGCAAGTAAGGATGATAGCATTGATGTGGAAATTGGTGTCATTTACTTTTTTTAAAAAAGGGAAAAAAGCGTAGTCAAGAAGAAAATTATCTCTACTGGAAGGAGGTGTAAGTTATCTTCTCTTCTCCACAGGGATATGTATTTGGGCAATTTCCTTTCCCACCTGAAAACTGCAGTAAGGGGATTGGGTAAACTAAAACTCTCCATTTATTTTAGCCAATAGAATGCCACAGGAGAGTGGAGGCTAACAATCTCTGAACTGGATTCATTCAGATTATACTTTACAAATCTTGGTCCTCCATGACTCACAGTCATTGTAGACTTCTGTCCAGTTGTATAGCAATGGCCAACCAGTTTCCATTGTATATTGTTGCTCACTCTCAGTTGAGCAAGAAGAGATAATATTCTTGCTTTTTTGTCTGTTGTGGAACATGCAGTTGGGATGAGCTGCTTTTTAGAACCTGTTACTACATTGTGGGTATAACAATGGATAAAAAGTCTTCCAACATAATTTCCTCTTATTTTGTGCAGGATGCTAGTGAAGAAAAAAGAGGTGGAAGAGAAGAGAAAAGAGGCAGAGAAGAAGGGGTAACTACTGAATTCTAATTCTACTATGGACTTAGCCAGGGGTCAGCAAACTATTTCAGCAGGGGGCCCGTCCAGTGTCCCTCAGACCTTGTGGTGGCCGGACTATATTTTGAAGGGCAAAAAATGAATGAATTCCTATGCCCCACAAATAATCCAGAGATGCATTTTAAATAAAAGGACACATTCTACTCTTGTAAAAACACACTGATTCCCGGACCGTCCGCGGGCTGTATTTAGAAGGCGATTGGACTGGATCCAGCCACTGGGCCTTAGTTTGCCTACTCTTGGACTTAGCAGTATAAGTGTTTTTTTTCCTTGCCAGCCAGCACAATACATGACAGGTCTCCAATACATTTCTTTCTTGGGGGTGGGGGGGGGTGCAAGAAGACATAACAGTTTGTCCTATTTGTACTAAATGTTGCTTCCAATCTTTCTGCATCTAGTTAATCATGGCCTTTATTTACATGAAACCTAGAAGTGTACAGTAATCAGCTGAGCAGCTTTTGCATTTTTTGCAGATCAAAACATATATCTGCTTCACTTTCTTTTAATAAAATTTTATGACTTTTAAATGCATAAAAAGTAGCATATTGTGCAAACTGTAATCAAAACGCTGAAGTAGCCCCAGCAGTATTACCATCTGTGACACTTAGCCATTTCCACAATACATCTTAATTGAAATGTACAAAATCTGTTAGTAAAGTTTTAAAGATGCACATGCAAGTATTTAAAATGCAGCCTTTAGCCTACCCCTTGCTCATATAATTTTAAATAATGCAGTCATGATTATGCAATATGAGAGAGAATGAAAGAAAGAAAGAGAAAGAGATAATGTTTCCCTTGCAGCTGAAAATCACATCCTGGGGTCAAGTTCCATGTAGGATAGATAATATAGCTGTGCACCAGTTATGTGTCTTGCCTAAACTGCAGTGTGTGCAAATTATGTACAGTCATATTTATGGTTATGAAAAAGTTGAAGACCCCTCCCCAACAGAATCAACACACTGATGCTCTTCAGATGAATTTTTTTTAAATGTCCAGGGCGTATGCTTATTAATGTGGCACCTGAAAAGCCTTTTGCTGTAGTTAGAAACTCTTCCTACCTTGAATCTCAGCAGTCCTCCTTTGGTTGTGGTTCCTTAACCCTGTCAAAGCAGCAGATGTTGCCTGGACCAAAAAACAAAACAAAACCCCACACAACTGCAATCCCAATATTAGCAATGAGGAAAGGAAGATGGTTCAATCATCATATCCTAAGCTCTGCTGGCATCATATTTGAAGCACATTACTGAGGTTAGAGGACCATTCTTGCAGTTTTCCATCCATTTTTAATAAAATACTTTCCCTCCCAATTGAGAGCAATGCAAGGGTAACCAGAGACAGCTTGGGTCTAAACCTTTGCTTGGTTTGAAGCTTGTCAGCTGACAGAGATGGCTTTGGAGCCTTTGGTTCAAAGTTGTTTCCTGATCTTTCACTGATGTGACCCAAATAACCCTGGCAACCCCTCTCCTTTTGCCTTTACCAATATCAGAGCTCCAGTATCAACTGGGCCACAGCACTGGAAGTTCCCATTGTGGCAAGGAGGGGGAATCCAACACTGTATCTCCTTGTCTCACACTGGATCTTCCTCTCTGATAACAACACTCTCACTTTCTTGCTCTCTATGTATGTATATCATTGGAAAAGAAGAACCTATATGTATCATAGTCCCTGGGATGCCCTCTGAAGGGCCATAGGATTGCCACCACAGATTATAAAAGCAGTGTAGGCCTCTGTGTATGAGGATGCTTGTTTTGTATTCTGAGTCATATTAGAGCTTCTGAGGAAAATAACATTTGATTTGTATTGCATATCCAGGAATCATCAGCTAGGAAAATATGCATTCCAAACCAGGTAAATGAAAATTTTGGCAACATGACTAGAAATGAGAGCAAAAGTGCCGAGAAAGTGAGAGAAAACCATCTGCATCTTTTTGCATGTCTCCATTTGTAAGATATATTCTCAGATTACTGATAGGAAGAAACGTGCATAGATATTTGTGTATTTAGGGTCTTAGCTTACTAAATGGAAAAGGACAAAATAAATACTCAAGAAATTGCATTTTCCAGCTTCAAAGTACTGCAAACAATGAAGAGAAAATAAATGTGTAACAACGGTCAAAATAAAAAGCAATTGATGATGCCTTCTTGAGATGCATGTTGCAGAACATTGATGATTTATAAAACAATGATGTGACTGAGGCAGGAGGGTGAATAGTAGTTAGAGGTTAATTCTCAAGAACAGCAGGAAGATAGAAGCTCTTTTCACATATAATTTTAATCCTATGCAAAAATATATTGAGATGAGCAAAATAGTTCCTGCACACCTGTAACTTATGCTTATATATTGTGCCCACATCCCAGTTATCAATACATGAGACTGTGAAAAGTTTGAAAAATAGGTCACAGCTTTTGCAATGTGTCTATCTGATATGCAACATTATGGGGAACCTTATGTTGTTGGACTCCAAGTCCCATCAGCATGGTCCATGGTCAGGGATGATGGGAGCTATAGATCAACAACATATTGGGGCCTTAAATTCCCCATCCCAGGACTGGTTATAGACATCCTTCCCAAACTCAGTAGGTGTGTGCTTGGTATCACACTGAGAAGCAGTCTTCTTGAATGGGCAACATAACCCTGACTCCCAAGATTCAGATTAATGATGTTGCTGTTTGCTTTTCATTGCCCACATGCCTGAATGATGTACAGAGGAGGCCCTGTCAGCATTGTCATATTGAGGCTTATCAGCTTAAGCCTGACAATGCTGACATGTTGCATTGCCAAAGCCCTGCCAGATCCTCACCCCCTCACCAAACCGCCTCATCCACCTTTTACACCTCACCAAATCCACCCCCTTCCCTTAACATTGTCACTACACACTTCCCCCTTACAGCTCACCTAAATTGCATCTAGGTTAGCTGCAGAGGAACAACTGGGACAGGGAAGGACAGCTCTCCACCAACAGTCCTGCTCTGCTGGTTCTTCCCTTCTCCTGACACTGCTGAGGCTGAAATGGAAGCATCAGTGTGCTGTGGCAATGGCAGCAGAGCAGGGATGATGAGAGTTGGGCTTCAACAACATCAGGAGAGTCACCATCTCTCCACCTCTGATATATTCATTATATGTGTTCGGAAGAATGAAAAACAGGAAAATTCCTCCCCCCCTCTCCCCAGAAGCAAGAATGAGTTAATTGTTATGAAGACTGTGATGGGTGAAATATTTTTATGTTTAAGAACAGTTATGATTTTCAGAAATAAGCATAGGAGTTGATGAGAACTGTTTCCACAATCTAGCCACCACTATGCAATAAAGTCCCTTCACTTTCAGCGGAAGATTTAAGCATATGCCTGCATATGCCTCATTAAGGTTAATTAGAGTTAAAATGTTATCTTTTACTGGATCTTGCCCTGTATTCCCTCCCCATACCTACCCTATTCAATCTAGTCTGCCTTCTGCAATTTTCAATATGTACTATTGTTCCATGTTCTTGAAACAAATAAGTCACATTTATGATGCTGTTGAACATCTATAAGTTCTGACTTACAGTATAGTATGCATAAAAGTAATTTGATGTTTTTGTTTTACAAATGGCATACATTTTCATAATGACAAAAGGTTGCATTTGTTTTACAAATCCATCTAGTCTGCCATCCGCGGTTGCTACATGTTCAGGCTGTAATAACCGATATCACCTGATATTTAACAGAAGTATTTAGACACTGATCAGCAAACAAATATAGATGAGAACAGAAGGGAAAGATCATTGAAGACACAAAGATCTTGCTGAAATTTGGGAAACAGCTTTTGTTTGAACTCCTAGGTCTTTGATTTCTTTTCTTCCTGGCTTCTTATACGCAACATTGTTCAGTTTCATCCTGAGATGATAGGGAAGGCCAGCTGATGGCAATTTTGCAGTTGAATTTTAGCAGGAGAAACAAAAGTATACCTCGCCGAATAATATGCTAACTAAAACCTGTGATTCAACACAGCCTAATCTCCTGTGCCACTAGACTGAGGCTGTGGCTCATAGGATTTTGCATACTGTGGCCTAAATGTATGACAACCTCACTGGCTATGGGATGGCAATTGAGGGACGATCCTATGCAGCTGGCATATGCCTTGCTCTAACCCCCACTGCTAGGACCACTCAGTTTTGTTTCAGCCTGAGCCACAAACAATTGTTTTCACTTGGTAAGTCAATAAAGCTCAGGAGTTGACCTGAGAGGCTATTGAGTCTGGTAAATGGAAAGAATAAGTGGGCAGTGGAGCTACATCCTGGTTTCAGATGCATTGGCCTGAGCTTCTAAGAAAAGGGGAAACAGATGTGGAGGCAACAGGTGGAAGTTTTTAGCTGTTCTCATTTTATCTGTAAGCCTCTTTGAGTCCTTGTCAAGTGAAAGGTGAGATATAAATAAAATAAAATAGAAATATGCCTGAATAGCTAGGAGATTGAAGTTAGCACTCTGAAACAAAAACTCATTCTTTCTGTCACCAGTCACCTGCAGCTTATCAAGAAAAATAGTGTTTTTTGTGGAAAATGCAACCAGCATCTACAAAATTTTAATTTCTCCTTTGTATTTAAGAACACTGTAAATACCACAAACAGAATGTGTTGTTTTCTTCCATTGCATTTTAGTATCCAGGAACACTTGAATGTTAATGATTACATGGAAGATTTATTTCTCTCAAGAGCTCTCTTTGGCTTTCTGTTTACACCCCATCCTCCTCCCATATCTCCACCTCCCCACACCTTCCATGAGATCCCTTTTTGCATCTCTTGGTCTTATGTTGATATCAATAGGTGTCTGAACAGCAGAGGGATATACTGGCAGCCAAATTGTCTGGGCAGGCACAAGTTCCTTTGTAGACAGGACAAATAATTTATAGTTACAATATCATTTATGGATTGGTTTAAACAGGTCATTAATAATACAGGTGTGTTATCACATTAAGTCAAACCCAAACCAAAACATCTTTACTCAGAAAAGGTTCCCATGGGTGCAATGCAATATCAGTGATGCCTTTCACTGGCTCAAAATAATAAATGGCTGAACTATGCATGTGTTTTAGAAACCACAAATTGGCAAGTCTGACAAAAAAAGTCAATTGACCTGTTGCTAAACACTTTAGTTCTGAGACCCACAACCCATCAGACTTATCAGAGGATAGTAGTAACATTGTGTAGCTTTGGCAAATGAAGAACTTTTGAGCATCCAGACCTCAAAGCTCTGTAACTGCCACCTTGGAAACAACATAATTTCATTTTTATTAGAGCAACTGATAAGTTAGTGTTCAACTGAATCCTTGAAAGGAGCTAAGAGAAAGCCTGTGTGAACTTTTGTATGATCCTTTTCTATCTGTCTACTAACACACACACACACACACACACACCTCTAACAATCAAAACCCCAAAGAAGCCCTATGTCTCTTGGCAGGCTTGTGAAGACAACTGATAAACAACACTGACACACAGCACACATAAAATAAATCTAAAAAACATACTGCTTGTAATTACCAACACTTCCGTTACAAGATTTGCATAGTGCAGTGTAAAAGAAATTGTACAGCAAGCCCTTTGCTCTTTCAGTGGGAAATTTCAGCTCTGTTGTCTTATAGTTGTTACATTTACAAATGAGATACAACCTCTGCGTCTCCAACGGTAGATATTATTTGTCATGCTGTGAGAAATAGTTTTGGGTTGTTGTCACCTAGTGTGGTGACAAATAGGTTCCTAAAATCTTTCTGAGGCTGCTGTATTGGAGAGAAGTCACAATGAAATTTCTACAGACAAGAAAAATCCATATATTTGTCCTAGTTAGAGGTACCAGATATGTACAATTTCAAACGAAATAATTGCAAGGTTCAGTTGTGCCCTCTACAAGACCTGGGGAGGGGGGGGAATCTACACAATTCTCTTTATGATGCTCCCTTAACTTAATTTTAACTAAATTTCTTATATAAGGTCATATTTGTCTTCTCTTCCCCCCTCTCTCTCTGTGTACCTACCTACATACATATATACATGCATAATTTTATTTGCATGCCACCTTTTCATAGTTCAAACCATGCTCAGGGCCGCTTACAACATGAAATAATGCATAATTGCAACATACCCAAAGCAGTCATAAACAATAAATAAAGCATCAGAAATTACACAACCAAACAGAACCATTTCCACATAGATCATAATAAGATCCAAAATCAAAAAATCAAAAAATAACATTAATAACAACAGCCCCGCCCCCTGACAAAAACCCCTAAACAATATTCAAGCCCAAGAGACTGTTCAGCAGCCTCAGCTTTTGCAGCTGAAGTCAGTCAGGGTCCTGCCCTCCCAGGCTGGGTGAAAACAGGCCTGCAGAGCAGGGAGCAGGTCTTCCAGGACCCACAGCCAATATTATTAGAGACCTAGCTTCTTTATTAGTGTTTAGTTTATTGCATTGTAAGTATAGAATGGAAGGCATTACAAACAATAAAATGAAGAGAGGAATAAACAAAGACAGGTTTTGTGAAGTTCTGCGGCGAGCACACCAAGTGGGGAAGAGTGGGGAATTACATCACAGTAACAAAATTTTCTTTCTGACTACTGTAACTGTTCAATTCTGGTCATGGTTGTTTCATAACTGCACAGTTAATTTTTTGGAGTGATAGCCAGTCTATGGTACCGGAGAGCAATACCCAGGCCTCCCTGGACTTTCCATGTGATGTGACTTGTTCATGCTTCCATAATGCAGTTCCAGAAGGAATATATTTCATTTGTGGCTCTAAATGAGTCATGACTACGAAATGGTATTGCTGATGCCTGGGCCTTGCTTTCAGATGCAGGGATTTCGAGACTTGCCTTCTAGGTGAGTACCAGAGCTCGATAGGATGCTAGTTATGCTGGGGAATAGAAGTTCAGCAGACTATCGGAGCAGCCTTGATTTCCAATGTCAGAGCTGCTTACTCAAGGTAGGTCACAGAGAGTTCAGCAATTTCAAAGAAGAGGCTACCTATCTGGAAATGATGCGGATTGAACCTGAGACCTTGTGGTATGGCTCATTAAATACCCCATTCATATGAATACTTTTACCCCAAGTAATCTGGGAGCAATTCAACAAGGACAGGTTTTTTTTATTTTAAAAAAATGTCTTTTTAACAGGGTATTGCACATGTGTGTTTGTTTGGATTTATAGTTACTGTTGTGGTACTTAAAGCACAAACATTGAGAACCCAGTGAATGGCCTCCTAGAGTTGTTTGGGTCAAGTAATAATAATAATAATAATAATAATAAATTTTATTTATATCCCGCCCTCCCCAGCCGAAGCCGGGCTCAGGGCGGCTAACAACAATCAACAATCAAACAATCAAATATTCACACATTCTAAAAATATTACATTATAAAAATCAATTAAAATCAAATTAATGGCAACTAATTAAGCAAGATTCTAAGCAGGTTGCCAGAGGAGGGAGTCAGGCTGCGCCCTGACCAAAGGCCTGGTGGAACAACTCTGTCTTGCAGGCCCTGCGGAAGGATGTCAGGTCCCGCAGGGCCCTAGTCTCTTGTGACAGAGCGTTCCACCAGATTGGAGCCGCAGCCGAGAAGGCCCTGGCTCTAGTTGAGGCCAGCCTAACCTCTCTGAGGCCTGGGACCTTGAGGATGTTATTATTTGCAGACCGTAGGTTTCTCTGTGGGGCATACCAGGAGAGGCGGTCCCGTAGGTACGAGGGTCCTAGGCCGTATAGGGCTTTAAAGGTTAAAACCAGCACCTTAAACCTGATCCTGTACTCCACCGGGAGCCAGTGTAGCTGGTATAGTACCGGTTGAATGTGATCTCGCAGCGAAGACCCCATAAGGAGTCTCGCCGCGGCATTCTGCACCCGCTGGAGTTTCTGGGTCAGTCTTAAGGGCAGCCCCACGTAGAGCGAGTTACAATAATCCAGTCTGGAGGTGACCGTCGCATGGATCACAGTGGCTAGGTCAGGGCGAGAGAGATAAGGGGCCAACTGCTTAGCTTGGCGGAGATGAAAAAATGCCGCCTTTGTTATAGCTGTAATCTGCGCCTCCATAGAGAGGGAGGTATCGAAGATTACACCCAAACTCTTAACGGACGGTGCTGGCACTAGTTGCACCCCCGCAAGAGATGGGAGTTGCCCCCTCAATCCCATATCATCCCGCCCCAGCCAGAGGACCTCTGTCTTCGAAGGATTTAACTTCAACCGGCTCCCACGTAACCATCCAGCCACAGCTTCCAGACATCTCGCCAGTGTATTGGGGGCCGAGTCAGGATGGCCATCCATCAACAGATAGAGTTGGGTGTCATCGGCATACTGATGGCAACCCAGCCCAAAACTCCGGACAAGCTGGGCGAGGGGGCGCATAAAGATGTTAAAAAGCATCGGGGAGAGAATCGCACCCTGAGGCACTCCACACACCAAGGAGTGGCGCGATGACAATTCCCCCCCGAGCGCCACCCTCTGTCCCCGACCAGAGAGAAACGAGCGCAGCCATTGAAGGACTGTGCCCTGGATCCCCACGTCGGCAAGGCGGTGGTCCAGGAGTTCGTGATCGACCATGTCGAAGGCTGCTGACAGATCTAGAAGAATCAGCAGCCCCGACCCGCCTCGATCCAACTGCCTACGGAGATCATCTGTTAGGGCGACCAGAGCCGTCTCGGTCCCATGACCAGCACGGAAGCCGGACTGGAATGGATCCAGAGCAGATGTTTCATCCAGAAACCTACCAAGCTGTTCAGCAACCGCTCTCTCAATCACCTTACCCAGGAATGGAAGATTCGAAACCGGGCGGTAATTGGATAGATCTAAGGGATCTAATGATGTTTTCTTTAAGAGCGGACGCACCACTGCCTCCTTCAGTTCCCCTGGGAATATCCCGGTGCCAAGGGACAAATTGATGATATCCCCCAGGGGGGCCCGCACCTCGTCTGGACACGCTCTAATCAGCCATGACGGGCACGGGTCAAGAGGACAGGTGGTGGGCTTTCCAGCTTGGAGGAGTCTGTCCACATCGGCTGGAGATATCCGGTCAAAATGGTCCAATACTGAACCCGAGGACAGTCGAGGGGCCTCCAGTTCCTTTATTGTATCCAAATTGGCAGGGAGGTCATGGCGGAGCAACAGGACCTTCTCCGCAAAAAAGCTCGCAAATGCCTCACAGCTGTGTGTCAGATTGTTATTTAAATTTGGCTGTCCTTCAAGGGACGTTAAAGACCGAATTATACTAAATAATTGCGCCGGGCGAGAGCTAGCGGATGCAATGGAGGCCGAGAAGTAAGACTTCTTAGCGGCCTTCACAGCCATCTCATAGGTTTTCATAAAAACCCTATAAGATGTTCTTGAGGCTCCGTCACGGGCACCCCGCCATACTCGCTCTAGCCGTCTGAGGTCCCGCTTCATTTTCCGAAGCTCCTCGGTAAACCAGGGAGCCCGGTTTCTGCGGGGTCGCAGAGGGCGCTTAGGTGCGATCTCATCGATGGCTGCCAGGAGCTGGGTATTCCAGCCCTCAACAAGCTCAGTCAATGAGTCGCCAGGGAGAGCAAGGTCCCGCAAGGCTTGACGGAATCTAGCAGGGTCCATCAGCCTCTGCGGGCGAGCCCAAATCGGCTCGCCACCTAAGCGGGGTGGGGGTGGAAAGTCAATCCTGGCTTTCAGAGCATAGTGATCAGACCATGGCACCTTCATCGAAGGAGACATGATCACATCTATACCGGCACCAAAGATCAAATCCAGCGTGTGGCCTGCTTGATGTGTGGGGCCCGAAACAAACTGGGAGAGCCCTAGTGTCGCCATGGAAGACACCAGGTCCAGAGCCTGTGAGGAGGGAGCGGCATCAGCATGGAAGTTGAAGTCTCCCAATACCAATAGGTTAGGGAACTCCAAGGCCCAGCCGGCCACCGCCTCCAGCAGGCCTGACAGGGTGGCTGCTGGTGCGCTAGGTGGCCGGTACACCAGCCAGACAGCCAAGCTCTCCTCGGAGCCCCACACTAGGCCAACACATTCAATGCCGGGGATCGATGGCGATGGTAGAGCCCTGAAAGAACAATCTTCCCGGATTAATAATGCCACCCCTCCCCCCCGGCCCACAGTCCGTGACTGGTGGAGGACAGAGAAACCCGGGGGCGCCATCTCTCGTAAGGTAACAGTTACCCCTTCGCGCACCCAGGTCTCCGTCACACAAGCCAGGTCGACCCCCTGCGAGGTAAAGAAATCTCGCAGGGTGGCGGTTTTGTTGCCTATAGACCTGGCATTGCACAACACCAGTGAAGGAGGTGAGTAATCCTTGCTCACCCTACCCTCGTCTCTCGGGATGGGGCGCAGATTGGAAGGGGTACGAGCATATCCGTATCTCGATCCCCTTCGCTTATAACATCTGCCCCCACCGCCATACCTCCCTCGCCCCTCCACGGTAGCAATCCCAAGCCTCATAGTAACCTCCATTTACAAAATAGAAAAACAATACAACCAAAAAACAATTGTGCCCAAACAAAAACCAATCCCCACCCTACTCAATATCCCACCCCAAAACAGAACAAGATAGAACAAAACAAGAATACATAGATAAAACCCACCATTCATGGTGGTACAACAAAATAAGCAATAAAAACACGTTTAAAACACATTAAAATATATAAAACATCTTTAGCATTTGCTGCAGCAGCACCGTCCTTAAAACTATCAGGGAGGTGAGCCTGGGCCCCACCCCCTAGGCCAGATGGAGTTAGCCTGAGGAGGGAGAGGCCTTACACTCCAAGCACTCACGATGCAGCAGCAGCAATGTCCCTGGCCTCAAGTTGCCAAGGGTAGGCAACTATTCCTGTAATTTATGCAGAAATTGGATCAATTAAAACAAATTGCCATCTCATTAAGGTCTCAACATTGCCACTTCTCAATGATAATGTATTATTATGCCCACAGTTTGACTTTTATACTTGATTTACGCAATATCTTTAGGTATGAAATTAAGAGGTAAAATAATATTGAAAATGAATTTGGCACACAGAACAGATATTACAAGTGAACAAGTGAACAAGCTGGGAAAATATTTTTGTCATTATCCTGTCATTTTATCAACAACAATCTCCTTTGTTGTTCTGGAGAGATTAATTACTACGTTTCTTTTTGAAATCCATAGTGGTAGAGTTGAAATTGACATGTGAAATAATCTGCTGAAACACAAATTTCAAGGACTGCTTTCTGGTTTTCTGTTCTGCAGATACATTTACAAACACAAATTTCACTTCATGTCTCAAACAAAATGAATTACAAAGGGAAGTTCTGGTTTTCTTTTGTAAACTTTTGCTGCATAGAAGTGGCACTGAATTCTGCCTGAAGTGAAGTTCAAGGGAAATCAGAATACGGTACTTCCTACCTAGGCAAAATTTCTGAGGATTTGTAATGGAAGCTAATACAGCTTTGATAGGTCTAGCAAAATTTTCCACGTGTCTGTCTTATTACTACATTATCACTATATTGTTGCCTACTTCTTTCTTTACAAAAAAATTTTATTTGCATTTTTATTACAAAACAAAAAAAACCCACATCCCCTTCCCTCCACCCACCAATTATACAACTTTCATACCAATCACAATATACAACTAATACCTAGTGACTCCCCTTCCACCCTTTTCCTGGTTTCTTTACTTTTCTACTAAATCACATATTCCATATTTTTAATCTTCAAATGTCTTCCTATTTCTATTTCTTCAAATTTCTATTAGCTCCTATTCTGCTGGATTTGCTCAAGACCTGCTAGGTTCATTACTTGTTTACACTGGTTCTTAACATATTCAATAAACTTTTTCCAATCCTCCCTATATTCTTTACTTCCACATTGTAAAATATTTCCAACATTTCCCTTTTTCTTTTTTTCGCTGGTTTGGTAGGTGTTAAGTGCCATCTGTGGGTAATTTTCATCATATTTTCTTTTAATGCGTAACATTTCCTAAAACAAATTTTGAAGTGATTTTTTTTTTGGTGGGCGGAGCCCAAAAAAGAACATGGAAAGAAAACAAAGGGTGACTGTGGGAAATAATCTCTACCTCTTTTAGAAAAATAATAAAGCTATATAATTATATCATCATTGTACACAAACAAAAATAGCTCAGTTTTTAACTGTTAAACATCATCATGAAAATATCTCCCATTTCCCCCCTTGCATTCCATACACATGGGAAGTATATATATTTATACCAATTAGGATATGGCTGTTCCCAGATGGCATTCCTCAAAGTGTAATTCATATATTTTAATTGACATGCCCCAAATTACTATATGAAGAAGAGCTGTAGCGCAGTGGTAGAGTCCCAGGTTCAGTGCCTGGCATTCTCCTGCATGAAACCCAGATAAGGAGGCAAACTAGTCAGCCCAGGGCAAACAGTTCACTGGGTTCACAGCTATTTCATCCATCATGCATACTGCCTCCTGCTTCTCAGGACCATACCTTATAACACCAGAATGACAGAATAAGTGTGCAGAAAGAAATGGTAGTCTGGGAAGACTACAAGTTGAAGGGATAAAGAAAAAGTGATGATCATTACTCATGGCAAACAAAGCTATTCTAAGTGTAGGCTGAATGGCCTGGCAGGCTGCAGTTTATCTTGGCCCTGGGTGCGGGGCCAAGTGCCACCACTGGGCAGTTGATCCTGTGCCCAGAGGAATGCCCATGAGGCCCTGCTGCCATTGGCCAATTTTAGCATCAGGGGATGATCCGGTCTAGCATTCGCTGGTTCACGAGAGTGGCCTTGGGGCCATCCCACAAAGACACTTGCCCTAGAAGAGCAAAGGGACATATGGACAAGATGGAGCCGGGAAGTTAACACCAGCACATGGTAACACTTACTTGTATTGGCTTGAGAAGGAACAGGAAGTATAGTCTTAAAGGAATTTACCAGCAAATAGTTATTAGAATAAAAGAAATCACTGAGCAGAAAGAACAGATTGCTTTTCTGTTTATCATCCCCCAAATGTTGCAAATGTTGTTGCTTCACTCTGAACAGTACCAGCCTAAGTTGGTATTGGGTGACCTTTCCACAGAGGCTACTTGGGTTTCCAATGACAGAGATGAAGCAAAGAGTATCCACTAATGCACCAGCTCCTTCAGTACAACCCCCTGCCCAGGCACATTCCTGTATTCTCCAAGAAGATATTCATTTCTGCATATCCCCTATTATTCATGGAATGTGGAAGTAGCCTTGACTTAACCTTTGTTTTTCAGCTTCTCCATTGGATAAACCTAAGTAATAAACACACAAATCCAAGCCTCTAATAAACATCCATATAAACCTTTGGGGTGTTGGATTTAGTTCCATTCATTTGGCCTGATAACAATTATGGATTAACTTCTTTATTTATTTGGCTCTGCTCCTAAACACACACATTGTTAGTGCTATCATTCTGAGACTTACTCATGGATAAGCATGTTTAGCAGAAGGGATTGTGTTTTTAACAACAATTTTCCCTTGGTGCTTCTCTGGTGAATGTTTGTGTGTTGGTTCCCCCCACCTCCTTTTTTTTACCACTTGGTTTTTGGAAACATGAAGATGTATTGGGGACATCAGAAACTGAACAGCTCTACATTATTAGATTCAACACTATAGGGAAGGAAAAGTTCAAATAATGATTTTAGATACCTGACTATATTTATGAAGGTGCCGTGCTAGTCAGAAGCTGTTCGCCATAACTAGAAGGATTGTGTTGGCTGAGCCTTTGAAATGTGGTTCATGATATACTGCCAGCACACTCTTCTGTCAAAGAGCTATTTCATTAGTTTATGGATCCCCTTAAATGTTGTGTTGTTTGCAAACTCAACAACAACAGTGCATCTTTTGTTCCAAATTTAGTTTGGTTTCAATAATTTCTCTAGCCAGTCAATACAAATAACTTCCTTGACAGAGCTTATAGACTTTTCATAAGCACTGCATTCTCAAGCTTTATCTGTTTGCCTTTCATAAGATTACTTAGGTTAGCATATTTGCTTGAGAAAAATAAACTGAAGGAGACACTATGATAAAACTCTTCCTCAGAAAAGAAGAAGAAGGGGAAAGACGATATAAAAAAGCACTTTGTCAGCTTGTCTCTCAAATCCATATCTCTGTGTGGAGGGGGATTACTATTTGTATTTTAAGGGGAAAGGTATTATAGGATGGCCTTTGGGTAGTAGGACTACACAGCAGAGGTGCCAGATGGATAGGCGGGGGGAAACCATTGCTGTGAAATACAACTAGGGCGTTGTGTTGTGAAACTGGTGGGTTCAAAACTGTGAACTCACAGACCTGTTTCCTGGCAAAATTCACTGAGAATAAAATTCAAAAACCAGAGCACCACTGCATGGAAGCCCCTATTTCTTGTTTCCGTCCTCTCGTGTCTAATGGTGCTTGAAACAAGAAAAGAGCCTCTCAGACAAATTTTAATGTACAAGTAAGGTAAAGGTAAAGGGACCCCTGACCATTAGGTCCAGTCATGACGGACTCTGGGGTTGAGGCGCTCATCTTGCTTTATTGGCCGAAGGAGCCGGCGTACAGCTTCCGGGTCATGTGGCCAGCATGACTAAGTCACTTCTGGTGAACCAGAGCAGCACACAGAAATGCTGTTTACCTTCCCACCAGGGTGGTACCGATTTATCTACTTGCACTTTTACGTGCTTTCAAACTGCTAGGTGGGCAGGAGCTGGGATTGAACAACAGGAACTCAACCTGTCGTGGGGATTCGAACTGCCGAGCTTCTGATCAGCAAGTCCTAGGCTCTGTGGTTTAACCCACACCGCCACCCGCGTCCCTAATGTACAAGTAGTTTGATGTTAAGAAGAGGTGATTCTAGCACTTGGGTCATAAGTCATTTAGGACTTTATAGGTCAATACCAACCTCTTGAATTGTGCTTTGAAATAGGACCAGAACATGGCTGCACCTGAGGTGAAGTGGGCCAGTCGCCACTGCCTCCCCAAGTGCCAACTACCTCCAACATCACCTCTTACTTCCTCTCCACCTTCCTCTTTTTCTTTCTTTCTTTCTTTCTTTCTTTTTTTTTTTTTTGCTGCACATCAGGGTTGGCAGCGCAGGCCCCTCTAAGGCTCTCTGGGGACAAGTTGCCCACGTTTTACTCTGAGGAATGCCTTCCTTGGTGGAGGCATTGTGGGCGAGGTGGCACAGAGAGAGACCACCCCTCTTTGCAGAGGCAAGTACTATTTACAGTTTTATACTGGTAATGTGCAAAACTTTACATAAGTATTCTTCACCATTACTAGAATGAAATGTTGGCCACAGTGCCACAGTGCCTGTCTCCAAGGAAGGTTTTTTCTTCAGATCACAGCTACCTGGCTATCCAGGTACCTGCAGAGATATGCTGTTGCCAGGTTGTGTCAGGAGCAAAATGGCAATGCCTAGGCAGATCTGCTGGGTCAGGGTGATGAATGACTGGCCTGTGGTGGCAGTTGTGACAGTAGTCCATGAAACAGTGACAGGTAGCTCTTTAGATGGACAGAAGCCAGAAGCAGAAGTGGACAGGCTGGGGACAGGAAGCAATGATTGTCTTAGACAAGGAGTTCCATTTTGAGATGGCCTTGCTGGGAGCCAGCATAATTCCATTTGCTTTGTCCCAGTCTAGTTTATCTAGTTGCTGAATTTTGAGCTACCTGCAGTTTCTTCAAAGGCATATGGTATGTTAACAGGAAACTCCAAACATTGTGCTGCAGTACCTTGTCTGTACAAATATCTGCCAAGCGATAGGCTCTCTCACATGTGCATCAGCCTCAGATCTGTGTTCTCTTCAGGCAGAACTAATGCAGAAAGGAGCAACTCATAATTTCTGGCCACTAATATGTAGGGGGGCACATCATGTTTGATCCTAAGCACCTGCATTGGCTTTAAAACTTACTAAAGAGGCGGTAGCTCTATGTACAGCCTCAATCTGCCATTCAGACCTACTTGAGTCTCCCTCCCTCACACACTGTTCCCTAGAAACTGCTAGTGAATATGATCAAGTTTCCCATTAGAGTCTAATCTTTAGGATAGATCAGGTAAATGTCAGAATGTTATTCTTGTGCTTATGAATTATTCAAAAATATTTTAAAGTAAAGCTATTATTGGCACCACAGTGACCTGAAAGGAGTTTAATTTTCTGTAGTACTAGAAAAGAATTTGCTACTGTCTGGAAAAGGGGAAACATTTTAGGAAAAGCTCTCAGTGTTTAAGACCTAGGATATTTTGTATTTAGCACAAGGGTGGTGAACTCAGGAGGGTGCTCTTTTCCCTCCTGTGTAATATTCTGAGGGGCACAAGTCCAACCTTGGGCAAAAAAAAAACCTTGGGTTGGACTAGATGACCCGTGTAGTTGCTTCCAGCTTGTATTCAGAGGCTCACTATCTCTAACAGTGGAGGCAGAACATGGCCATAAGGGCTAGCTGTCATGGATAACTTTGTCCTCCATGAACTTGTCAAATGCTCTTTTAAAGCCATACAAGTTGGTGACCATCACTACATCCTGTAACCCAACGGGCTCTTCCAAACCTTACAAACTAGTATCATATATATACAAATTAGTTGTATGGCAACTTCAAACTAAATAAATAAATAAATTATAAATAATTTTTTATTTATACCCCACCCTTCCTGGTTCAGAAAACCGGGCTCAGGGAGGCTAACAACAAACTTAAAACACTTAATTGATGCAACAAAAAACAGCATAAAATACAGTATAAAACGTGAATAAGAATAAATTCAGAATTCAAAAATCAATTTAAGGGAGAAATCCATCCAATAAACATTAGATGATCACCAGGGCTAGCTGACTAAGTTAGTCCTATTTGGGCCAGCAAGGAGACTAGAGGAGAATTAGCTGTGGGATCCCACAGCAGGTAATCTTCATAAAAAGGGGAGGGGGGAGGAAGGGGAATAAAAGATCAGGCTAAGTTCAAATTGAAAGCCAGGCGGAATAGCTCTGTCTTACAGGCCCTGAGAAGGAAGTTAAATCCTGCAGGGCCTTGGTCTCATGGGACAGAGCATTCCACCAGGTTGGAGCCATCACTGAAAAGGCCCTGGCCCTGGTGGAGGATAGTCTGACTTCCTTAGGACCTCTAAACTAAACTCTAAACTCTAAACTAGACATAATATTAGCATTATGTGAATGACTGAGAATGCAATTCTCTGCACACTTACCTGAAAGTGAGCCTCACTGACCACAGTGGAACCTAGTTCTAAGTAAACATGCACAATATTGTGCTGTCAAGTATTTTTCAAACTATATTTGTCACATGAGCATAAAGGGGAACAAGTAGCCCACAAAAAGGCTTCATCTTGATTAAGCTGTGCAATATTTTGCAAATTATCTCCCTTTTCTGTTGGCAAATTATCACCATGAAATGATATTCTTTACACATTTAATTTGAAGAATCAAATTTTATTTTATTTCACCCCTCAGATTGAATGATTTTGTGTACATATGTGTCAGCTTGCAAAAGAATGCTGAACTCTCTTCTTCAGTTTATCAACTCTGTTATTTGCTATTATTGTGTGATGCATTACATAATATGTTGTTCTCATTTTTCAAATAGTATAGAAAAGCAGTGAAAACACTTTCGGCAAGTGTGGTTATATATAACATATATTTATCAAACTTTCCTAAAAATTTTGAAAGTAGTGGATGAGACTCAGAAATCTAGCAATTTAGATAGATGATAGATAGATATATAGATGATAACAGACACACATGCAACTATAAAAAGAGGTTAGTAGCTACAGCACCAGCACAACTTATGCAGTTGATGCAAGATATGAGTTCATTTAGTCATGATGCAGATAGTTACATTTCTCTTTACAAATATATGTTTTTCTTTGTTCTTTGGAGAATGAAATATGGGATTTGCTCTCATAAGATGCAGTGATGGCCACCAACTTGGATGACTTCAGAAGTGGATTAGGAGGATAAAACTAACAGTGTCTACTTGTCTTGATAATTATGTTCTTTCTACCTTCGCTGTTGGAGGCAGTATGCATTTGAGTACCAGTTGATGGGAATCACAAGTAGGGAGAACCCTGTTGCACTCAGGTCCAGTTTGTGGGCTTCCCATAAGAACACAAGAAGACCCTGCTGAATCAGTCTAAATATCCATCTAGTTCAGTAACCTGTTCTCACAGTTGGCTAAACAGATGCACATGGGAGTCCACAAACAGACATCTGGTTGGCCACAGGATGTGGGACTAGATGGGCCTTTAGTTTGATCTAGAGCCATGGTTCCCAACCATACACCTCACAGGGAGGCAATTTGATTTTTAAGGGGGGCAATTTGAGAATGAGTTTTTAACAGTGAATGGCCTCTTAGGCTTCCTCCTCATGAACAGGAGTTCACTATGTCACCGGGGGGCAGGGGGCGGGGATCAGGATTTATTATTATTATTATTATTATTAAAGATTTTCTTGTTTTACAGAAGTATGTGTAATGTCTCTTGTATTTTTTCCATGTAACATTTTTACAAATTCGTTTCATTTGTTGAGACATTAGGGGGAGAAAAAAAGGGGTGGAGGGGGGAAAGATGGGTGGGGTGGTGTCAGGTGGCAATGTTTCTATTATGCTTAATGTATGTAGGGTTTGGTGTCAGCGTTGCTTGTGCTGTTCACTTGTGTTCCTTTGGTGGTGAGAGAGGTTGGGGTTGGCCTAGGGTGTGGTTGTGGGGACCAGGATTTTAGAGATGCTTAGGTGGGACATGGCCAAAAGGGGTTGGGAACCACTGAACTAAAGGTATCTGTGCAATGGATATTAAGGAATGTATAACAGAGACATTTTCCTTTGTGAGAAGAATCATCATTAAAACACACACAAGTGCAAGCATCACTCAATTGGTGCCAACCCCAACAAATGTGTGGTCAGGCAAGAGACCCAATGGGAGGATCCTTACTGAATGGAGCTAGTGGAAGGCCCAGAAATGGGCCTGAGAGTGGTGCTGAAGCTGGACCAACCTGGGAACCACTGGCTCCTGGGCTGTTCTAATAGCTGTAATATGATAGCATTGAGTCAACTTCATGCCCAATTGTCCTGTCCCCCCTGCTTCCACTGTAGCCACTGTAATCAGCAGGTCTGCAAGTGCAGTGGTGGCCCCACAGCTCCACCAAGTCCTGCTTGGAGCACAGGTGAGGTAATATTGTGCTCTAATTTACCCAGCATTCATTATGCACTTGTCTTATCTTTCCTTAGCTTGAAACCTGATTTTTGACTTATTCCTATCTTAAAATTCCCAATTATTTCTTATTAAGCCTCTCCAGTTGCTTATGGTTTAGCTTTCCAAAAAAACCCCATATATTCTGTTCCTTATTTTGTAGCTATTCCCAGCAATTCCAGAAAAGCTAATTGAACTGCTCTCCATAAGGACTGTGCTGCAAGGTCGAGGGAGGGGAAGCAAACCTCTTATGCACCTTATTATGTTGCCACCCAAAATAGCTCCTTACAGTGCTTTAGGTAAAACTTGAAAGGAATCTACTACATCCTAGTAATGCCCCAGTTTCCAAGAAGGCTCCTGTTGTAGTGGGTTGGGGACAACATCCCACAATACTCAGAACTCCTTACATTAGCAAAGCAAAATGGTAAGAAGCCCCTCACCCCCGAAGGAAGGAAGGAAGGAAGGAAGGAGAGAGAGAGAGAGAGAGAGAGAGAGAGAGAGAGAGAGAAGGTAGTTAGGTGACCACCTTAACTCACACGTGCATATGCTCACTAATAACCAGCACTATAATAATAATAATAATAATAATAATAATAATAATAATAATAATAATAATAATAATAGAAGAAATGTAGTCTGGATAGATGCAGGCTAACCAGGAGAAAGCTAGGAAGTAAAAATTATCCTTCTTGGTCTATGAAATAAAATGGGTTGCCAATATGAGCGTGAATCCACATCCCCCCCCCCTCATAATCATTCATGTCTTATGAAGACATAAGGAGTTGTTCATCTGCAGTTTCGGGCCCAATCTGCCATCCCTATAATTTTCCTTTTATAAACTACATAGGAATCTCAATGCCTGCCTCAGCAGAAGCTATTATTTATTGGCTGACTTCCAGCAGATGCCATAAATTGGCCTAAGTTCACAAGCCTCAGCGAAACTTTCAGAGAACTTGGCTGTGGAGGTTTTTTACCTTTGATACCATTAAAAACCTGTACTTAAAGCTACTTCCCACCCGTTCTCACATAAAGAAAGAAACCTATGAAAGCAGCCTGAAGAACAGCAATAACAATTTTCACAAGGTCGACTCTTTGGGCCCTAAAGGCACACTCAGAGAAGGAAAAATAGTTTTCAAACTATTGATCTTATTACAAAAAAAGGAGGAGAAAACATGATGGGATAGGTTTGTGCTTTTCAAAAACAAGATATAAAGATGACCCAAACAGGAAATTATGTTTCCTCTGCTGGGGAAAACAGTGCAGATTTTTCCCATCCCCCAAATCATTCTCAAAAAATGGAAATTAAAATCAATAAGGGTGGCGGTTTTTATTATTAAAAAAATCTTTCTCTAAATACCTGTGGATATCAGTATGCCTGCATGATAAGTCATTGCAGGTCAAAGCTCTGAAGTTTTAATTCACAGCACCATTGTGTCTGTTTGACCATCTATCTGTTCCTTTAAAATGGCTGTATCAACAAAGGACTGTTATTTAATTTTCCACTTAAATTTTAAGTACAAATGAAAAGGCAGCCCTGTATGGCAGTAGCTGATTCCAGGCCTAAAAGCTAACAATGAGCTGCTCTTTTGCTTTCTCACCATACAGAATTATGTGATGTTCCAGCACTCAGCACCATCGCCTTTGAAATTAAAGCATATAACTCTTTCAGCAGAAGAAAAAGGAATTTATTCACAGATTCCATTATTTTGCAACATATGACTCTTATTAATTAAGCATGATCCATTGATCTAAAGAGGTGTAACACAGTTTCGCTTCTGAGAAAGAAACTTATATATTAGCTGGAATTTTGAATTTACTGGTGGACCATGAAATTTTTTTGATCAGAAACTGTTCCTTTATTCAATAAGAGGCCTCTCTAAGAGGACTTTGTACAGTAAATATTTCAGTAGTCATTTTTTTCCTCTAGATTAAAAACCCAATGATTGTTTTATACCTTTTTTATATGAACAGGGGGCTGAGACTGTTTTTTTCTTTAAAAAATGTCACCTGGGATATACATGGACCATATTTGAGTCTTTGAAATTATTCACAAAAGTAATTTATTGCTTCCTTTCTAAAGGGATATAAGGAATATTCTGCTTTCTTTCTTGATTGCTTCCTTTCCTTTCCATTATTATTCCCCTGTTGTACAATTTCTTGTGCTACTATGAAATATAAATCTATTTTTATCACAGGAAAATATGCATAATGATATAAAACATATTTCAATTTATTTAGCCTTTTCTGGGATAAAGTCCAATTATGGTCTTTAAACTATCCTCTAGTTGGTATTATTCTTTCACAGAACTTCCAAGCTGTTTTATGATAAAGAGGCATTTAAATACTGTATCTTGTCTCAATGCATATTTTTAAGGTACTATCCAGAAGGCATTCTTTTGGAAATCATTACTGTTGTGTTAAATATGCGTTGAGACACAGGGTGATCAAACACACACACACACACACACACACACACACACACACACACACACCCTATGCTGATCTTCATACGCTGGATATTAAAGTTTGAATGTGACATTTTCCTTTGTTAAGAGAAACATCTTTTTTAAAAAAAAGAACGTAAGAGCAAGTTCTGATTAGCATTGTGCAAATTGTTTTCCTTCTTGATGGGAAACAGCTTTTTTAAAAATCAATCAATCAATCAATCTATGGATTCTCTCATCATTCAGCTATCACTTTATAGCTGATGTAAAAGTTACATGTGGTGGAAATTCTATCTCTGATTTAACCCTTGTCAGACAAGTGCCCTGCATCTTTTCACATTGGTTCTGATATTCACTGAAAGGTAGCACTGGAACAGAACAGCAGGAAAATGGTGTGAGCTCTTCCATCACACAGATGACCTGTTGCATGAGCCACAGCCATTGTATGAATAGCCGTTTGTCTGGAAACTCCATCCAGTTTCAAGTTCACAAGTATCTTTCTTGCATGTTCCAGGCTGCCCTATTACAGTGGTACCTCCGGTTACAGACGCTTCAGGTTACAGACTCCGCTAACCCAGAAATAGTACCTTGGGTTAAGAACTTTGCTTCAGGATGAGAACAGAAATTGTGCGCCAGTGGTGTGGCAGCAGCGGGAGGTCCCATTATCTAAAGTGGTACCTCAGGTTAAGAACAGTTTCAGGTTAAGAACGGACCTCCAGAACGAATTAAGTTCTTAACCCGAGGTACCACTGTACTCCCAAGGCTGAAGTTATTACTGTAATCACAAGTGAAAATATGTTGCAGGTGGTGGACACACAGTGACTCCTGTACTGCATACAGTAAAACAATATCACACAGCCACAAGCTTGTCCTCTGAACTTTGTGCCCTAGCAGTTTTCAAGTTTTGTGCAGGTTTCTCTAAGGCAATATGCTGCAAATTTTCATGCCAATATCCAAGGACATTAATTTGGAAATCCAGTGTTTGGCTCCCACTGAGACCAAAAAGTGAACTATGAATTTATTATGGTGCAAATCTATGTCACACATCTGAGTCACTGCATTCAATTTAACATATTCCCATGCATCCCTTAGAAAGTTTTTGTCATTTTGCCAACAGTCAAGGCATAAACTTCAGAACTGAACTTCTTTGTTGTGCAAGGATAGTCTATATGATAAACTGAATATTGTCAGTACAAAAAAATGTGAGAGATGAATGTCTATTTTGCTAGTGTGAAATGTTCTGAACCACATAGTTATCGACATAAACTGTATTAATTTTCTGGAGTTCTGCTAACACAAAGGGAAACCATTTTTACAGCAGAAGGATAAAGTGTTTCTCAAGAGGAAAACGCAGGGTTTTCACTTTCTTTGAAATGTATAATTCTATCGGTCATTATGACATTCAAGGGGGTTAATATACCCACAAATCACTTCCCTAATGTACAATGGAGCATCCTAATGATTCTTTTGCCGTTCCTTACCTGTAACAGGAGACATATTACAAAACTTATTGGGATAGTGGGAAAGACTGAATACATTCAATGAGCCCTCTAAACAGTCCTACTAAATGCCCTTAAAAAGCACCTCAGAGCATAATTGAGAACATGAAAACTTCAAATGACCAATCTTAAACTAGAATCTCCATTGACTTTAAGAAAGTGACTGTGGAAACCTTGAGAATTTTAAAATGCTTTTGATACGAGCTTATAGATGACAGTTCAGAAGAACCAAGTGAAAGAGTAGGAAGAGGAAGGAAGATACAGTGGTACCTCAGGTTAAGTACTTAATTCGTTCCGGAGGTCCATTCTTAACCTGAAACTGTCTTAACCTGAAGCACCACTTTAGCTAATGGGGCCTCCTGCTGCTGCTGCTGCACCGCCGGAGCACGATTTCTGTTCTCATCCTGAAGCAAAGTTCTTAACCTGAGGTACTATTTCTGGGTTAGAGGAGTCTGTAACCTGAAGCGTATGTAACCTGAAGCGTATGTAACCTGAGATACCATTGTATATGAAAAAAGGTAGAGTAGTGAAAAGTCCTATCCCTGCAATTTAGGCTAAGAGCCTAAACTGAAATACCAGTAGACATATGATCAGACTTGGCGTTGAAACCAACAACATTGAAATGCAGATAATGTGTGTGAATCTGATTGGATGAGGGGATGATGGGAGCTACTTTCCTTGGGAATTTTTCCAAGCAATATTTCACTAATCAAGGCCCAATTCAACCTATGTTTTTTAATGTAAATATTCTCTCTCTCTCTCTCTCTCTCTCTCTCTCTGTGTGTGTGTGTGTGAGAGAGAGAGAGAGAATGTGTATGTGCCAAAAGCATGTACTCTGATCCTGATGCACTGCCCACCCAGACACTTTCTTCTGTTATAATCATGACAGACACTTTTCAAGCATTTTCCTGAACACATGAGCATTAAAATTGCATGCAAGCCTCCCACCCCACAAATCCTTGCAAGGTTCTTGGCTTCTGTCAGACCTTTGTCCATTCAGCACAAAGCTCTGAAGGGGGACAATGGGGTGTGGGGAATTGCATGCACACTCCCCGCCCCCCTCTGCAGTTTACACCCTTGCATGTTCAGGTAAAAGCTCCTCTTAAGCTGTTATTTGCCACACTAGACAAACGCATATGCAAATGTATCATTTTCATATTGTGACAAATTGCAGAATGGGGGGATTTTCATCAGGTAAACAACATTGGTGTGTGTAGGGTTTAGTCCCTTCACGTGCTCCCTCTATGGACCAGAGTCCTTCCTGGCTCCCATGGTTAAACTTAGGATAAATGCAGCCACATGTGCCTGTTGTATGTTTTAGAAATAACTGCTTTTACATTTCATCCCAACACTTCATTTTTAAGCTGTTCTTTTGTCCATTGCTCCTAAAAACATTTTTTTTTTAGAAAGAAAGAAAACAAATTTTGTTTCTCACTATTTATTTTTAGTTTTGCAAGCTAGAGCTTTTATGAAACCCAAATTGCAGGTCTAATGAGAACTGGCATTTGCTCACTGAACAGAAGAAAAGCATCGTGGTTCTTACTGCATAGATAACAATGTTTGAGCATAAACATAAAAAGAAACAGAAAAGCCTGGACTGTACTAGCTTACAATCCAATTAGTTCATGTGACCACATTGGATATCTCCTACTTCTGAAATGGCCTGTTGCCATTTAGAGTCAATTGGGATGGCAGCGATTACTTCTCATACTGTTTCCAACTCAAAACATCTTCATTCTTCTGTGCTTGACCACCTGTTCATAATACTGAAATGTTTAATGCACATTTGTTATCTTCAAAAGATAAGGATCTTCCATTTAATTTCTTTGAAGAGACAGGGACTCCCAGAACTGCAGGAAGATGATAGTGATGAAGCACAATACCAGCTGATAACTGTTGATGAAGGAGAGTTGGTAAATGCACCCTACCTAGACTTCTCAAAGCTATGGGCCACTCAACAGTGTACTTGAATAAATTAATTCAATCAATTCTGGCTCAGAATGTAATAGAACAACATGGAGAGAGGAAAGTAGAGTGATATCAGAAATTCATATTTCTAGGCTGTGTTTACCATATTATTGAAAGGGTGCTTGTTGTGTAATGGATAATCTGAAAGTGAAGTAGCCAGCATTACCCAGCATGTTGTCCTCAGTTTTACAGATCTCATTATTATATATACTAACATCAGGGCTAACAGTTTTGATGCATCACAAAGTGTGTACAAGACCTCTGCATCCTATTTTGTACCCATTTAATGCAGTTGCCACAGGTGCAATACCCATTCTTTGCAAAGGAAAATGGGCCTGCACTTTCCCCTCTCATTTATTGGCAGGAGAAAGTTTCTCTGGATAGGTGAGCTGAAGAGGAGAGTTGGTGGCAGGGGAGAGAGATTACTCAGCTGCCACCACATCCCTATAGGATTCTCAATCCACACTTAATAGGCTTTTCCACTGTCAAGTTAGGGAGGAGGACTGATATTATGGGCACGATCCAGACAAAGTAAAGTACGTTTAAGTTTGTCACATTCCAATGGGAGAAGGTTGAGGACAGCGCTGTGCTAGGCCATTTTACTGGCTGAGTGGCACTGTGGGTTAAACCACAGAGCCTAGGGCTTGCCGATCAGAAGGTCGGTGGTTCGAATCCCCGCAACAGGGTGAGCAGTTCAAAAGCACGTCAAAGTGCAAGTAGATAAATAGGTACCGCTCCAGCGGAAGGTAAATGGCATTTCCGTGTGCTGCTCTAGTTCGCCAGAAGTGGCTTAGTCATGCTGGCCACATGACCTGGAAGCTGTACGCCGGCTCCCTTGGCTAATAAAGCGAGATGAGCGTCGCAACCCCAGAGTCAGCCACGACTGGACCTAATGGTCAGGGGTCCCTTTACCTTAAATCCTTCCTGCCAAGTAAAGGCATATAGTTCAGTGATAGACATCCACAGCATTGAAATTCAGTGTCAAAAATAGCCTGCTTTCATTTGCATGACATCAATCCAGTCCTGATAATGAGCAAATAAGTGAACAGTGACAATTCCCACACCCATTTCTATTTTGATCTGAACTCTGTGTCATTAGTACCCAAGGTTGGCAAGTTATTTTGGCATCTGAGAGAGAAAATCCCAGAAGTGCCTTTCCTTCAGAATAAAAATACAATATTAAACAAACCAGTTCCTGCCCTTTTGTGACACCCACAATCAGCTGCATTAGGCAGCAACCTCCTCAACCTAATATTACCACCAGTCCTGGAAAGAAATACTGACATTCTTGAATTCTAACTGATTTTAATGAATGTGCTTAACTGTGATTTGGATTGTGTATTTTCTTTCTCTATACAGTGACCATATTAAAAGAGGACAGAAAAGACTCAGAGATTAAACACAGAAATAGCTACAGGTGCTAGCAGTGAAAATGTCATGCTGATTAATATGGGAAAAATACTTCAAATGATATTTGGGAAGCTGATAGTGGAAACTCTAATGTCAGAAGTTCTAAACAGCAAATCAGTTTGTATGATTAAATACATAATCCAGAAATGAATTTTGAGATGCTAAAGGAATACAGGAAAAAAATCCCTGGCCTCTTCGTATAACTGCAGTCATGGGGGTTGGGAGGTGGAAATGCAGTCAACCAACATTTTCCAAATGTGGAACAAGCTTAGAAACAGAGATACAAGTCATTGTCTAGAGTGACTCATGCAAAAAAAGGATATAAAACAGAATTGGATGATGGGACTAGAAGAAAAAGAAATAGGGGAAACAAACAGAAAAAAGCAAGAAGACAAAGGTACTGAAGAAAACAGAAATATAACTAAGGATGAGCAAATTTGTCAATTCTGGTGTCTCTCTGTTTCAAATTTATCCGATCTTAAATTCAGCTTTTCAGATTTCCACATCAGCTTGGGATTTTTTAAAAATAAATAAATAAATCATGAAAATTCATCAGTGTTAGAAAAGAAAGTAAAATTATTCTGTGTTCACAACATATAGTGAATATATATGTTGATTCCATTGATATATGTGCTTTTGTGTACACTTTCCCCAAGGATAAACATTTTTGTACACATTGCTTGGGTGGCGAACTGCATTGCAAAATTCGGAGAGGTTTGAATTTCAAAAGATGGTTGTGTTTCATTTTGCACATTGTTTTGGAAAGTGCAAATCTGGTCACTTCACCTTTATATGCAAACTGGATTGAATTTCTCCCTCATCCTTAGGTATGTCGACTACAGTTTTGTTATGTTCAGTCTCCTCTGAATATGGATAGCAGAAAATGGGTGTGAAGAACAAAATATGAGCGAGGACAAAGGGTGGAAACGCATAGGCCAGTCCAGCTTATCTTTCTGATTTTTCCACTTGCTTGCATATACTACGTAAGAAACAGATGTTTAAATTCTCCAAAGTTCTTCTGGGCTGGGCTTTCCCCAAGTTTCCCAGAAATAAAAATAGACCACACTGAGGGCTTGAAAGAAAATCACCAGCATCCCTTCTGCATTGACTTGCCAGCTCCTCCCAAATACCCACCTCCTTATCCTCTGTGGCAGTGAGGAGACAGACATGGAAAAGAGAGGAACACAGTTTCCCCCACTCCATTGCCCCAGTACGCTAGCTAATAGTACATTCAATGACTGTGCAGCCTGTGTACCCAAATACTTGAACCATACACTTGCACAGTTATTTATATGTAATGTTCAGTGACTGTACAGTCTGTCCATTTGAATACACAACAGAACACACCTTCACACAAATGTGTAGAGATTGCTTGTACTTGTGTTCAGTTTAAAGGACATGGGAGGGCATAAAAGACTATGGGAGCTCTAGCTTTACCCAAAGGAGCTATAATTGCAGGATCTCTAGGGAGCTAATCCCATGCATCCCATTACACTATTAGCCAATGTAATGAAGTAATGGAGAGAGAGACTTATTTTCTCTCTTTGTGATGTTGCTGCTGCTCTTTCCACTGAGAAAGAAAGGGAAGAGCAGTGATAGGTTGGCAGGGGGGAAGCCAGGAAGCTTAATGCAAAAGATTGAGGCTTGAAATTGTCACCTTTTGGGGGGGGGCTATTTTTTATAAATCACAGAATGTATTTCCTGGCATCTCTAATCGAGATTTTATATTACTGGTAAAATATCCCATTTTCGCCAAAGCGAAGCAAAGTATCTGAGCCTTTTTTCTGTTTGAGAAAATGTTTGGCATGATATTCCTAGAAACAGAACACAAGCATCTATTTGGAAATGCCTAAAGTGGTTTGGTATGGTGTCATCTTGCACAAATGTACAATACAGGAACTAATTGAAGCATATGGCCATCAAAAGGGAAAAGGACTGATTGCATGCCGATTTCCAAACACTTTCCACATTGTTGCTGAGAAGATCCTCCTCCACCTTCATATCTCCACATTGATTTTGGCATGGGTTTAATATGCAAATCTAAGGTCACCTGTTTCCCACCAGCTATTAATAAACTGGCAGTCTGTAATCCTACCTCCCTGAAAGCTAATCATTAGAAAGGAAATGCCACTCTAACATTACAGTCATTAAAAAAATAAAGTGAGATCAAAAGCTTATTCAGTTTGGTTTGATGACCTCCCTAGTACAGCAAGAGCTTCCAAATGACTGCCTTCTAGACAATTCTTACAGAGAACTGCTGACACATTGTCCTCATGGAGAAGAAACCTGCAGTTGGTCCTTGTAGCTAACAAAACCTTTTAAGCTCCAACCAGCAATTCCATGCAGAAGAAATGATTAAGGAAATGCCACCTCCAGGCATGAAAAAAAACTTTGCACAATAAACCAGATGGGATAAAATTAGACTGTGTTATCAAGACTGAAAAGCTAAACGTTAATGCTGTAATTGCAGCCAAGAAGACTGCTATATGGAGCGCTGATAAAGTTGCTTTGAATTAGAGATGGTTATGGATTAAAATACAAATTGCTATCCTCCACGCGAAAGTACAAAATGTTAGCAGTCATTTTGCTTTGGAAAGCACAGTTTTGCTGAAATTGTGGCTGGTGAAATCTCCTCTGATATTGCTAGCAAAAATGCTAAAATAGCAGCTAACGTGTGGTTTCACTATATGTTCTCTGTTCTTCTTCACTGGCTTAAGCCAGGATGTTAGATAGATGCCCAAGAAGATGTTACAGGATCAGACAGAAAGTTTTGCGTTTAGAAAAAAATATGATTTAGAAGTCAAAAGGATAAATGCTGTTTCTTAGAAGATAGAATCACCAATATGTCATGTGAGAATAGTAGAAGTCTTGCAATAAACTGATATTACTGGAGATGAAGTGTGTGAGGGGGGATCATAATAATAGACAGAGAAGAATCAATAGTGTTGCGGCATCTTAGAAACTTAAGGAAGAAGACAATCAAGGTGCATAACCCAGCTGGTAGTATTACAGGCAGCAGAAAGTAAAAAAAAAAAAAGCCATTATATTTGGTAAAATGAAATGGGTGAACATCAGTACAGGGAGCCTCTTGGTTTATGAAATGAAACAAAAGTCATAGATATAAACATCAAGTGCTCTAGTTGTTTGGCAATGAAGGTAAGAGATGAGGGATCTCAGACAAGAAGGCTAGGAAGGAATGTGTGTGTTCATAGAATGAGGGAAGTAAAGCATGTCAGAAAACAGAAAGCAAAAAGAGACTGATGACAATAACATTTCCCAGCATGCAGTGTCTTGGGGCCATTTCTTTTTTCACGTCAAGAGTTATTCCATATATTTCAGTCAAACTCTGTTATAGGAACACATTTTAAACATGGAGACTACATGGTCACATTACTGGGAAGAGAACAGTGGTTTCAGTCCCCGCCCCCCATTTCTGTTCCTAGCCTAATTTTGACTCATAGGGCTGCAGGCTCTTGGCCTCACAACATACATAAAATATGTTGCTGTATTTATTTCATACACAGTACCATTAGTTGTAAAGATAAAAAACCCACTCCTCAAAGTGGTATAAATCATATCACAGGTATCATAGTAAGTTCCAGAACCTCTCTGGTCGGCTCCATTGGCATTATAAGACACCAAGGGAGGCATTCATGGTAAGCTCCAGCACCTTTTTTTCTAGAAAAATAGTACTGTTTAAATGGCTCAGGACTGCCATACCTCAAATGACTGACCTGGACCCTGCAATTACCAACTGTGTGCCCCCTCCTCGAGGGTAGCAACATGAGAGCAGGCCTTTTTTGCTGTGGCTCCCCATTTTTTGCAAGCTCTCCCCAGGGAGGCTCACCTGGTGGCTTCATTACAGTGGTACCTCAGGTTAAGAACTTACTGTAATTCATTCTGGAGGTCCATTCTTAACCTGAAACTGTTCTTAACCTGAGGTACCACTTTAGCTCATGGGGCCTCCCGCTGCTGCCACGCGATTTCTGTTCTCATCCTGAAGCAAAGTTCTTAACCCAAGGTACTATTTCTGGGTTAGCAGAGTCTGTAACCTGAAGCGTCTTTAACCCAAGGTACTACTGTACATATCTTTCATTGCCAAGCAAAATCATTCCTTGTTTCCCAGGACTTTGGCAAATTAAACACTCTGGCCTTTTAAACTGTGAGGGAGTATTGTTTTTGTTCCTTACTATATTATGTATTTTTTGTTTCTCTATGGAAATCTGCCCTATGATCTGTGGAGTAATGGCAGTATAGACATTTAATAGATATTAAATGTCCCTGGTTCCATCCTTAGCATCTCCAGGTAGGACTTGGAGAGATACCTGCCTGAAATTCTGGTGAATCATTGCAGGACTTATGGACAACAGTGAGCCAGAAGAACAAAGGCAGCTTCCTATATTTCTAGGTGGAAATTCAGACCCGTTATACTACCTCACTCTTTTGAAAATGTTTTGTGGTGACAAAAGTTGTTGGTTCTAGATATTCAGTTCAGGGGCAGGTGAATAGCAATCTGCTCTCCTCCTCTTCTTCCACCAAATGGTTTTCAACACCATAACATTAAGTCCTCAAAGCTCTTGTGTTCATTGTATAGGGACTAACATTGAACATTTCATTGGCATTTGGAAGATGACTTCTGGGCAGAAGTAATAGAATCAAAGAATCAAAGAATTGCAGAGTTAGAAGGGGCATCTAGTCCAACTCCCTAATATCTTAAAGACTATCAAATTTCGTATGGCATAATCTCTTGTGGATCCAAATAAATACCTGGTTCATTACATATATATATATTCAGTTCAGCATTTTTACTCTTCACAGCATCTCAACTGGCTTCCAAATGCCAGAGAAATTTCTAGGAAACACTAGTATGAGCAGCAGAATTCTTTACGTACTAGGTAAAGATATGAATATTTTCCAAAAATTTGCTTAATCAAAGAAAGCAAATTAACAGTATGTTAAATTAAGCTTGCTTTTGTGTCTGTATGTCTGTGGTAACTGACAAGTCACCAGATGCTGAAGATCAATAAGTGTTTTGCATATTTTAATTATTCTTCTGGGTTTAGATCTTAATTACTCTTATGAACTTCAGGTAGTTTTGGCAGACAGAGTTTACCTTGAAGCTGTGAGCTTCACTGTTGTTTCATCAATTAATACAAGATGCCCGCATGCTGATGTAGTAGTTGAGTCTGTCACTGCTTTTCATCCTGGCAACTCCCACTGAATAATAAAATTTCAAAATAGACAGGTTTTACTGTGTGTCTTCCTAACTATATAGCTGGGTGCATTTCACATGTCATCATAGCAGGAGCTCAGGATTTATATTTAATTCTATACTATTTATTTCAACTGAAGACAACCGAAGCCACGTAGCTGTGTGAAAAGCTCATGTTTTGCATGCCAAAAATCTCAGCGGTAGAGCAGAGGCTTTGCATGCAGGTGCAGGATCAGATACTACAGTGAATTGCAATTTTTTTTTTTTTTTTTTTTTGGTATAGTTAAGCCATCAAATGCCCCGGTGAACATTAATGTTTGTAAATTCCTTCTAAATGTTAATAATGAATAGAGTGGTTCACCACCAGAGGCCTCATTGTAGCCATTAACCTTGTTTATTATGACAGTACAGGTTAACACCAACATTAAACAACCTGTATTATTGACACCTGATTAGTAGCTTTGTAGTAAGCCAATGGTTGCCATTTTGTTATTTTGACGCAATCTTGTCTGAAATATATTTCTCTATTGGTGTCTATGTCATAAATGAACAATAAAGCAACCAGTGCTATTTCATTGCCAAGAGTAATATTTACTATTTATATACATGAGGCCCAGAATCAGTCAGCAACTCTAAATCTGGTAAAAGTCCCTGTCTTTTCCAATCAATCAGAATGATTGGAAGAACAGGACATATAACAGATAGCAATTTGGGAGGTGGTTAGCTGTCACAATGTGTAGGAGCAGATTACCGGAGATCATATAATATTTGCATGGCGGGGTAGAGTAGACACAGAATGGTTTCTTGAAGTAGCTTCTTGAACTCTTTTCTCCCACTAGATTATTATATCTAGGAAAGTAGAAGTTTGGAAATATGACAAAATTATGTTGCAGTTAGATGCACATTTGTTTCCGATTCATGGGTATAGTGTTAACGGCAAAATCTAGGACTTCCCTTTCCTTACCCCCTCAAAAGAAATCAAATGTTAATGACTGTACATTGAACCACTGCTGCATCTTCTCATGATGATTTCCATTCCCAGTGGTGTGATAAACTACAGAGTGACTGAATAAACACTTTGGTTTTAATTACATTTGTAGTCTGTGTCTATATACACAGTGGTATTCCCTGAGCAAAACTTGAGTATACATATTAAGGAAAATGTTTTTTTAAACTTATGACTTATGGGTCTTTAATTTCATCTCAGGGTTCTGCTGACTACATATCTAACCTGGCACATTCTTTGCAGATTTATACTATCTCTACAGCCAGAAGGCAGAAGAATTATAGCCCAATAATTTTCAGACAGCAGCTTACTCTATTTAAACTCCACAGGTTTCTTTAAATTAATAGCAATTAGCTCACTCATATTTGTGGAGGACACATGGTAGCAGCTTGTAATTACCTAGTACCTTACTAACATTGCAAGATGCTGTGCAGTGTACAGAAAGGGTTGCTAGTGGTAAATTATGCATCATTAGCATTCTTTAAGTTTGCATTATCTAAAGTGAAACTTTATGACTTGTTAATATCATGTCCTTTATCATCTGACCTCAGCCTGGCCCATCACTTCAACGATAAAATTAAAGAAGGGGGTTGCAGTGCATCAGATAGCGTGAAGCAGACCTTTATTACATCAGCAGCAGCAACAAAATCCCTGAAACCCAATAAAGCAACATGATTACACAACATGGGGTGTGCTCCCTTTGGTACTAAAATGCTCTCCTCTTTGCATAATGCAAATAAATTGATGGAATTTAGTATTTACGAGGGAGATAATCTGCCACAGTACATAAATCAAAATGAAGCTGCAGAGGGTGGGCTGCACAAATGGGCTGAGTCACAGTCACACTAACCAGGCTTTGAGACATATTTTACAGTAGCCTGCATATCTGTGCACCTCTCAGAATAAATCCTCTTAAATGATTGATGGGGATGGACATTCTCTCAAGATGTGAATGCTGGAAATGTGTAATAAATCAATCAATCTAGAGTCTGAACAGACACCCTGTGTCTGCTATCTGCATATCAGGCTTTTGTTGTTCTCCTTCACTGCTCTGGAAATTTGCCTGGATTTTTTTTTTTTTTTTAAGGGGGATTTTGGAATGGTTCTATTTTTTTCTACACTTGCTTGGAATGAAAATTGCCTCAGCTCAGGTCTAAACATTTGCTGATTTAAACGGGTAGAATTACAACATATAAGGGAGCCTGCAACTAAGTGTTGCATTGTATCCTCACCCTTCAAAAAGCAGGACTCCGGTCCACAATTCCAAACAGGCAAGCCATGGCCTCTTATGGGAACTTGATTCCATTCCTCATTTTCTATCCCACCAAAGAAGACATTGAGCCTTCTGTGGCTATTGAGTATGTTCAGTTTTTGTTGAGTTCTTTGGGATGATTTCCCCTTGCATTCCCTCCCCCAGGGTTTTGTTTTGTTTTGTTTGCCTTTCTGCCAACATCAGCATCCCTAAGAGCATCCCTTTTGTTTTGGCTACACATAGCACATAGCAACTAAATTTGCTATTAGGAGAGAAAAGAAACTTTCTGTTTCAACAAATGGAGTTATAATGTGTATTATGATTTTTAAAACACACACACAAGTGAGATCACTTTTAAACTGGATTGTTCTATGATTGTAGATTAATGTCTTTTATTAGGACTATAAGTCGATTTAGTTATCTCAGCAATACCTTAATCAATGGGGTGCTAAAGTAGCAGTTGTAGTTCAATGTAAGTGATGTACTGGGGTGGAGTGGACCAACTTTGAATATATGCTTCTCAATGCCAGCCACTCTTAAGACACTACAGATTATCTGAATCCAGTTCAGTCCATCTTTTGGGTCCAGGTTCAGTTCTGAAAGTACTAATTCCCCACAAGAAAAAGACATTGTTGGGAAGTAGTTCAATGAACCTGTGAGGCAGCATTTGACCTGTTTGGGATGAGGCTGCAGTTGTACTTCCACTTCGGGATCAAATTCAGACAGCAGAGGTGCCATTAGAACGGCTCCTTACTCTGAAGGCATATGTGATGCAGTAGCTTTCACCGATTAGGCTAATGCCGTTAATAAATAGCTTAAATAAATGAATGTCTGGGGTGTTGCAACCCTAGACTGATGCTCAAGAGACAGAGGAAGATGACCTAGTTGAATCTGGGGCTGACTACCATTGGCAGAAGAGCTAAACTATGTTCCTGATATGGCACCTGTGGCTTCTGTGAAATAAAAGCCATGAGCCTTGCAGACACCTATCCCAAGCGCACTTTATCTGACTTGTCACCTGCCTCTGTTTTCACTGTGGCTGCCCAAGAGCACAAGAAGTGCACCAGGCAGGAGGCCACAGAAGAACATAGAAGAACACTGTATTAAGCATTTGGTCCCTTACCTTTCTCGCCCTGATCCGGCCACAGTGATCCATGTGACAGTCACCTCCAGGCTTGCTTATTGTAACTCGTCTACGTGGGGCTGCCCTTGAAGCTGCTCCAGAAACTCCAGCGGGTGCAGAATGCTGCGGCGAGACTCCTTATGGGGGCCTTGCTGCGTGACCACATTCATCCAGTGCTTTACCAGCAGCACTGGCTTCTGGTGGAGTACAGCATCAGGTTTAAGGTGCTGGTTTTGACCTTTAAAGCCCTATGCGGCCTAGGACCCTTGTACCTACGGGACTGCCTCTCCTGGTATGTCCCACGGAGGACCTTAAGGTCCACAAATAACAACACTTTGTAGGTCCCGAGCCTCAAGGAGGTTAGATTGGTCTCAGCTAGGGCCAGAGCCTTTTCAGCACTGGCCCCGACTTGGTGGAACGCTCTGTCACAAGAGACTAGGGCTCTGCGGGATTTGACATCTTTCTGCAGGGCCTGCAAGATGGAGCTGTTCCACCTGGCCTTCGGCTTAGAATCACTCTGACCCCTTATATGGGATTTGGTATATAAATCTTCCCATGGATAGCTGGCTCGGGTGAATATCTGATGTTTCCTCCCTTTATGGTCTTGATATATGGACTACTACTAAAATGAGGCTGCATTTTAAGCTCTATTTTAAGCTGTATTTTAAGCCGTATTTTAATTAACTGTTTTTTGTTTTGTTTTGTCCCCCCCCCCCATTACGCTTTATTGTAATTTATATTTGGTGTTAGCCGCCCTGAGCCTGGCCCTGGCCCTGGCTGGGGAGGGTGGGGTATAAATAAAAATGTATTTATTTATTTTATTTTATTTTATTTCTCCTCCTCCTAATCCCCCTCCTCCTCCTCCTTCTTCAGGCCAGGAATTGGTGGGGTGGGGTGGCAACCCTATAATTCACACTCCTAAGGCAAGTTGGTAGGACTTAGAAGAGTGAAACTTTTTGGAGGGACTTGTGTGGCCTCACCCCACCTGTAGCCTTTGTTAGAGGAAGTTGTTTACTTGGATCTTTCCATGGTGCTGCAATCACCTGTCCAAAATTAATTTTTTGATATGTTTCCAGGCACAATTCAAAGTGCTTGCTTTGACCTTTAAAGCTCATTATGGCTGAAGAACTGCCTGTACCCATGAGAACCTGTCTACTCTAAGATCTTCATCAGAGGACCATCTCTGGGGGATTAGGCAGGTGTTGGTCAGGGCCTTCTGAGTAATGGTGTCTGGTTGTGGAATATACTTCCCAGGAACAGGTTGGTGCCTTCTCTGTTAACTTTTAAGTACCAGAAAAATCAACTTGACTCTATTCAGGCTTTAACAGATGGCATATTTATTTATGCCATAGCTGGCTTTTGTTTTTTTACTATTTTTTCTGTTCTTTGTGCTCCTATTATTCTGCTTTTACTGTTTTATTTCAATTTTATCATTTTTTATTTTAATTTGATGGTTTTAAATTGCCTTGAAAGGCAATTTATGTTTTTTTATGTTCAAAATGGAATATAGATTTTATAAATGCATAAATGTTTTCTCAATGATAGACATAAAGGGGGAATCTAATTGATCTATGAATTTAGATCTAGTTCTATTCAGATGGAGCATCTCCTAGCACCCAGTTATGAATGAACTAAAATAAACTTGTGATAGTATTCTACTTTTACCCAATTCCTTAAAAAAACAAAAAAACAAAAATATCCACAAGGCTTATAGTTTTCATTACAAGGCAGTCCTCTAGGTACCAACACAGAAGTACGATAAATCACATTGAGTTCAATGGTGCTTGCACAAAAGTAATCCCCAGGATTATAACTTCAATTGTCCTACAATCCCTGATTCTTAAATTATGAATATTGTGCTTGTTTTTTTTAAAACCACAAGGGAACACATCCTTGTGTTTTGCCCTATTGTTTTCCCAAGTAATTAATTATATTGTTGATGAGTATAACCTAATTTATTAACATTAGAGATTATTCTTGGTAGGGAAAAAGCAATGTACTTTCCATGTCAAAGTTTTGATTGCTTATAGCTGATGCCAGTGGAGATACTCCAAGACCTTTTCTTGTATTTCTCTCATACCAGGATTTGAGATGAAATAAGCTCCTGCCCAAGAAGGGCATACTGCCAATGGTAGTGTGCCTAATGAAATATGAATCAATTTTTGCTCTAATTTACACCAGATTTCAGACTTATACTGAGATAGCTACTGTCCTAACCAATATATTTGAGGAGCTTTATAATACCATAGAAGATTAGAAACTGCTAATCCTCCCTTTTCAATTGACTTCTGTGTGGTTGGCAGAAAATGTTAGATAATGTTATATGGGCAGGTAGCCTGAGGGTCAAGACATCAGCTATGCAGAAACCAGTTTATAATGGAAGATTAAGACTTCCTAATCTTTGGTGGTACAGTGGTACCTCGGGTTACAGATGCTTCAGGTTACAGACGCTTCAGGTTACAGACTCCACTAACCCATAAATAGTATCTCGGGTTAAGAACTTTGCTTCAGGATGAGAACAGAAATCGTGTGGCGGTGGTGCAGCGGCAGCAGGAGGCCTCATTAGCTAAAGTGGTACCTCAGGTTAAGAACAGTTTCAGGTTAAGTACGGACCTCCGGAATGAATTAAGTACTTAACCCGAGGTACCACTGTATTATGAAGCTGCTCAGTTGTACTGGTTAGGGCAGTGGCTACCTCAGGATAAATCTGCAATCTTGTATAGACTACAGAAAAACTGTCAATAGACCAAAATCCATAAAATATACTTTCCCTGGAATATGAAGAAAATTATCATTGGCTGTAATATAAGATTGATTCCACCAAGAGTAATATGTATAGTCACTTTTGGATCAGCTAACATACTCTGAGATGGGGAGAAATTTGATTCTGTTTGCATTTTAATGAGAAACTATCTAATTTACATTTCTCAAACCATAAACCAAAACACAACTATCCTTAAAAATCTACACTTATCCAAATTCGTGATGCAGTTCTTCAGCTAAACAATGTTTTAAAAAATGAATTAAAAGGAATTCCACATGGACGTATTAGTGTCAATGTGTCTATTAGGAGAAATTCACATTAAAATGCAGAATAATTTTCATAAGGAGGTTTTTCTAAAAGAAAATAATAATCACAAATTAATGCAGAAAAATGGATTTAAGATTGGAAAAATGGCAACCAGAGAACCAAAACTGCCAGATTTGTTCATTCCTACTTATCAACAAGTATGTTCTAGCTATTGTCTCAACCACTCACATTTTCTAGGGAACTCCTTGGTTGTAGAAGTGTTATCTCTTTATATTAAAGAGATCAAAACCCATGTTTCAATTTCCTGCAGTTAGCAGTTTCCTATTCCTTAATTCCAAAGGAATAGGGGTGAGGATTCCTATTTATTCAGTGTTCTGGGATGAACCTATTCATTTCAACCTCCTTGAACTCACACATAGATATGAACATATCTATATGTGGGTTAAGTTGCATAATCAACAAACTGATCTGTCCATGGATCTGTACTGTACTTACAAGGTAGTCCAAGGACTATCCTCCTCTTTAGCATGTTAACCTCCTTAGAAGAGCTAAATTCTCCTCTATGTTCAAAAGGTTAAAAAATAATAATGCTCCCATACACCTCATAATGTACAGTCCCTTCCTAGGTAATTTTATGGAGAAAATCAGGTTGCCCCCATCAATCTGTGAGGACAGCCATCTTTTTTGCACATACAATGTCTTTGTAAGACTTCTGGGGTGGGTGAGGGGAACACTGAGGCAGCCACCATCCCCTTTTCCTGTTTTCACTACCCCTTTGATTATTCCTCATAAACTGTCTTTGAGTGATTTAAACATTTCTCTGTCCCACCCCTGAACCCTATGTACTCAAAGTTTGCCTTAGAGTGTTTCCACACCACAAAACAAACAAACAAGGAGGGAAACAGAAACACCACTTCTGCAGTTTCTTCAGATGTAAAACCAGTGGACAGAATGTTCTTCAGTTTACAATTCACTTTTGTTCTCAGCTTAGAAGCAAGAAGATGGATGGAAAAAGAAAGGGTTGCAATTTTATGGAAGAGAACGGCATAACACACTTTAAGTTGACAATGCAAAAAGCTTAGGAAAAGGAGGTGACGGTCCCACTGATCTCCAGTAACTGGCAATCAACAGAAGATACTCTGATTTCGATCCCAATCAAGAGACATTTTGGAGGCTTTGCCTCACATTTTGTGAACCACCTTTTTTAGAAAATTTCTCCTTCCAACTGTATCATTATGACCTCTACAATCAACTGAGAGCATCTATACCATCCATGTGCCACATCTGAATGGCAAAAAAGCATTTTCAGTGTTTACTCTTCCAGCTCCCTTCCCCTGATTCACCTACCAGTCTAACCATCATCCTGAAGTGCTGTAAGATGTCTCAGGTGTTTGTTGGCTGGATTTCAGTTGGACAAAAAAAGATGAGCTTAATTTATTAGATTATTATGTTTTAATAGGTGCTTTGCAGGATGGTATGGGGAATGTGAATTCAAGTTCAGCTAGAAATGTACTTTGTAAAATACCTGCAATAAAGTTAATGACCATTATGAATTTACAGATGTTTTCTAGTATTGCATGAGCTCTTTCACACATTCCATGAATTGTGCTTTCCATTTTCACAGCTTTTTTCTATATAATTCAAAAAACCCACCCTTGCATATACTTCTTGGAAGAGGCACAAATGATCCTAATACTGGGTTAGGAGACATGGGTACAAGCTTCTTTTTCAAGCATTATGGCAGCAGCATGAAAACAGGAGCAACAACTCAAAATTATCACACTGCACTGCAGCTAACATGTAATGGCTAAGTTCCACTGAAACTAATAAAACAGGTTACTCATAACCAGTGCTTTTTTCTAAAAATAAATGTTTAGGGGTACTCTCATTTTGACTCAAGAAAACCACCATTTTATAGTTCAAATCGGGGGAAATAAATACAGTAAACGGACAAAAGTACAAAAATTCACAAAATGTTTAGCGGTATGCGTACCCCCGGAAAAAAGCACTGCTCATAACTCAATTAAGTCTCATTGCTTTCAGTGGAACTTTATCACAGCAAACTTCTGCATAGTTTGGGCCAATATATTTTACTGAATATTGTTCTTAACTGAGTTATCTCCAACTTTAGCAGCACACAAGATTTATGTTCACCCTTACACACACACACACACACACACACACACACACACACACTTTCTGCCACATTCCAGCAAATCCTCATTAATTTCTCTCATTCCATGGCATTTAGGTTTGGAAAGAAGTAACTTGTTACAAGGGGGTAGCTGTTGACTGAATATTAGGAGACCCGTTTGACATGGAACCAATTTCCTTGAAGGATGGTGGTCAGTTCCATGCTGGAGGTATTCAGGTAGAGGCTAGACAGCCATCTGTGCTCTAGTCTGAATTATTTGAATCAACAGGGGAATTGGGCTCAATGCCGACAAGGTTACTTCCAACCCCCATGGTTCTGTCTCTTTTATTATGTTAACTGCTAGGTACATCCGTTGTTTCATATTTACACAAAGGATGGTCCATACTTGCATATGCTTCAGGTAGAGATAGAAGCACTACCAATAAAGAAGATTAGGTATACACACATTTCTTGGCAGCAATTTATCCCCGTCTTTAATAATTATTTACTTATAAGTCCTTGAACATAAGGGTTGATATGCCTTCTAAAATTTGACAGCTACAAAGATTGTAATTAAATATCCCTGCTATTTACGTAAATTGCTAATTCATCTTTTAAGCTTGATAAGGACCTGTATGGGTCATAACTGACTCAAAAGGAATTGCTTGAACTAAGCTGCAAGCAAAAGTAAGTGGCAGGAATACTGATTTAGGTAATTCTGTAAAGAAGCCAGTATCTACCATAGGCACAACTAATGTATCAACTAGTGCTTGTGTGTATGAAATGGATTAGACATATTTTCACAGAAACAACTACCTAAGGAAGAAGCAGCAGCAAATTAGAGAATCGCTCATGCCTTAACTGAATTGCTATTATACACTGCTGACATGAATGGGGGCTGGGAACAGAAGCCCTGCACAAAATGGTTGCTGCCTGCATTAAAATGGTGGCCTTGGTGTCTGACTTACAGTTGGGAAAGCAGGCACGCACGAAAGCGTGACTCACCCCTCAGTGCCAAATATAGGTATATTTTATTATATTCAACGCAGAGATGCAGTATTTTATTTTAAGTTGAAAACTTTTTCCATGACTGGAAGATGATATACAATCAATAGCCTCTGCCCCAATTTTATTTGGGGGGGGGGGCAGGGAGAGAACTTATCTTTAATGTTAGTGATTTCACAGGCGCCAATCCAAACTTTTCTCCATTCGTGAAAAAGTACTTTGAAAAGCTTTAATCCCCTCCCCTTCCTTTTCTTTCAGAGCTTACTGCAGGAGAAAGAAATGGTACATTAGGATTGAATACTGTGAGGGGAATTTCAACCTGCATAGCTAAAAAAAAAAAAAGTTATACCAGTTGTCTTGACAGAAAGAAACAAAGGGAAAAAACCTCACCTAAAACTGAGAAAACTAATACTGCTATAGATCTATAAAACATTTATATGGGGGTGGGGAGGGGAGCTTGTATTGTTAAAGGACTTTGAATGCCTGGACAGCTACAGTTATGATGAATCCATCCTATTTTTGGAGGTAAGTGAAAATCCAGTGGAACGCTGACCTTTACAGATGTGGGACCTGCAGGAGGGAGAGACATGAAAGACTCCACAACCATTTTATTTTGCTGTAACATCACGGTGGCAAGCAAACCAAGACAAAAGCAAGAGTGATTAGGTAGACAGCAACCCCCAGATACTTTCATAGCACAGGAAATTGCCAAAGGAGTACAAAAGGCAAAACCTAATGCTTGGATGCATTCCCTAGAGTTTCCCAGCTGCCTCTGAACCAGGAACACGACACTACTGTGGCTTGTGTGTGTAAAATATTTTGTTGCAGAGCTTCTGTGACAGCGCAGTTCATCGGCTGAACAATTCCACCAATAAATAATGAAGAGCTTGCAAAGTTTTGTTCCCAATTTGCGACTTTAAAGCCTGTGCTGTAGTGGTTAGCTGAAGTCACTTTCGTAGAAAAAGCCAAGAATGCAGGAGGTGGGCAGACAAAGTGGTATGTAGACGTGCTCATTCATGTAGATGCAACTGACATTTAAGCCCATTTCTCCACCAACACCTCCTTGCATTTATAGACATCTCTGTTCCTTTCTTTTTCCACTGGTTTGCAATGCTCCATCCCCATTTTGTTTCCTCCAACAACTGGCTGGAAGGCAGGACCCCCCCCCCATTCCCCCCATTTTAGTGTTGGGTAGGTGCAGTTAGTGGTGGGTGATGTATATAACTAGGTCAATAGGTTTTGGTCACATAGAATGTGTGTGTGGTAAAGGGAAGAGATGGTGAGTCCCCGAGACACTGTCAGGTGGGACTTTCATGCAGTGCTTTGTGACTTATGAGATAGGGCATGGATCACTTTGGAGATTTAACCTGTGTCACTCACTTGGAGTTGTGCGGCCTTGAAGCAGCATTAATCAGGAAAACCTACTTCCATACCTGAATGGGTGTGGCAGGGAGAAAGGGGTGGATATAAAGCCTGATAGCATTTGCAATATTTCATACTTTGTGCATATTGTATATTTTTTAAAAAAATAAGCTACCATTCTTTTTTTATACCATGAGTATAAAAAATACCATTCTTTTTTATACCATGAGAATATACCATGAGATATATTCCTTCTTTATTTTGTTAGTGTTTCCTTTACCTACATATCTAATGGAGCTAGGGTTTCCTGAAGTCTCTAACACCCCATGGCCACTATGGCTCATCCCAACTCCTATTGCCATCTGTCATTTTCTCCTCAGAATAGCTTCTCAAACACTGACAATTTACATGCTTGCCAGTACTTTAAATAATAACTTGAATTAGTCCCCAATTAGCCCTGATTCACTTTTTCCCTGATTCATCTCTCTTATCAACAGAGAGTAATATACTGTCATTCTTTGACTCTCAATTTAATTAACAGCAGTTCATCATAAAGATTCCTAAGCAATTTGAGCCACTGTAATTTGATCCATACGTTCACAGCTCACTGCCCTTTTTGCCCTTTTTGCAACAATCAACTGGCCGAGTCTATGGCCTTAAAGTTCTGCTACATATTACACCATAGATGTTAAGCATTCTCCACATATTCTGTGCTCCTGAATGTGTTCTACAATACAACAAGGCATCCAGTTATAATGACTTTGGAATCAGTAGTAAAGAAAGAAAGGGAGTCTTTTTTCTGTTTCAGGCATCTGCCACTCATTCATCATTTATGTGACGTGCTCAAATCAAGTGTCAAACTTTTTTTTTTACTGGAAGGCCTTCCTACTGTATTTCCAGAGAAAAGGAGTAAATTGTGATACAGGATCGACTTACTTCATTGGGTCTGCAGAATATTCCCCTGTACTTGGTCCTAAATCTCTGCCCATGCTTTAGAAGGCTCAGAAGTATTTAGGGAGGAAATATTTGGTGGGAGATCTATCAAGCTTGGCAGATAATTTAGAGTGTAATTCTCATTTTCCAAGAACTGACATTTCCTCAAGGAAATCTGATCCCATGGTTGTAGTTATCTATGAAATTAAGAGATGATTCCAAAATGCATTCTATAAAACTCACCCCACATTTCACAAGATACATCCAAATGCAACCTAGATTCTGTGAAAGATGCATCAGGAACAATGTGGGCCAAGTTCAAATGAGAAGTTCAAATGAGGATTAAAATGTGTCTTAAGCATGTTATATGACTGCTTCACATGTGAGACAAAAAGCAAAGCTAAACTAAATCTCATATTGGAGCAGTCATACAAAGTTTTAATTCAAATTAAGATATGGCAGTATTGAGTGTATGGAAGCTGCCTTATACAGAATCAGATTATTTGTCCATTTATAATGGTATACAGTGATTGGCAGCAGCTCTTTGGCTTTTCTCAACCTGGTAACCTCAAGATGTTTTAGACTCCAACTTCCATCAGCCCTACCCAGCATGGCCAATAGTCAAAGATGATGGGAGTTGTAGTCCAGCAAAATATAGCACTTAAGAGGTTGTGGAAAGCTGCTCTAGGGTTTCAGACAAAAGACTTCCCTAGGCCTATCTGGAGATGCTGAGGAATCAACCTGGGACCTACTAACATGCAAGGCAGGTGCTTCACCAATGAACGATGACCCTTCCCTATTCTCAAATAAAGTATCCAGTATATATGAAATAAATATCCAGTAAATATGAAATAGATAAGTCCAAATAGGTTTCAAAAGATTGTGAAAATTAGTACCACCATGCCTATACAATCTGTATAAACAACCATCACCACCCATTATACATTTCTTCCATGGATTATAGTTGATAGTTCTTTTCATGCAAGACCAAGCACCCGTTTTTCAGTTTTTCAAGGGACACAACCAGCATTGTTGCAGTTCACCTGGATGATAATAGGTCAGGGCACAGTGGCAATGAGGTCGGGGCTGGACAGGGGCAGTAGCTATTGCTGCTATCCTGCCCTACCCCTGCACCATTTAATGTAAGCTGCAGTGATACCAGTGTTGGGAGAGTGATTCCTCAGCACCTCTCCATAACACCAGTCACTTCTGGACATGTGGTGCTGCAGTGGGTAGATTTATCAGTGAAATTCTGTTTTCTTGCCTTGTGGAAATGGAAGTGTTTCCCTCCTGAATATGACTACCACTGGATAAAACTCCATCTCTTTATCTGCATTCATAACATTTAACAGTGGCTGCTATTGTAGGATTCGAGTAACTTTAGATTAAAGCCAGGCAAGTAACAGCTTCCAAATTATTACTCAGCTTCCCCCTGAGATTTCCCTCATAGAAGTGGACCTCGTTCTCCTGAGATAACACAACTTTCAGATCACTTAAGAAATCTCTTCCCTTACCAGACAGAATGAAGGCATTCTTTAGTCTTCAGATATACTTAGGTGAGGGAGGGAAATCCTTACTTACAGAGTCTCAGCATTCAGCAAATCCATTCAACTGTCACTTCAACTGTCAAGCAACTTCAAAATTGCAAGGTCCTTCCCCCTGAATAGAACTTTATGCTAATTAGCCTGCAAGCTTCTTGCACAGACTTAACACATGCAAAACTTTCTTCAGAGTTGTCCCTTCTGCTGAATGGAATACAATACCATTCCTCACAGGTGAAAGAGTTGTGTATATGACAGAGGAATGCTCTCACCCCTCCAGGAAGCACACCTCTGTTTTCTACACAACAATTTCACCTGCATCTCACCTCAGCCAACTCCTCACAGGGTATGGATCCAATTATTTCCTCTTTCTTATTATAGGGCAGCATAGCAGCTTGTTTCCTAGGAAGCAGAACTCAGTAAAATAATGCAAAAGCAAACTGTCCTTAGAATATAGATAAAAGGTATTATTCTCAAAGGGAGTGTAGATAACAAGTGCTGTTCTCTGACTGTGGAACTACCTTGTGTTTGTAGGAAAAGAACAAACCTACCGGCATTGTAGTTGTGATCTGTCTGTCTGTGATGGGGGCAAGGATCCTGTAGCTCTCCACAGGTTGAATGATCCTGGGCCACTAGCCATACTTGTTGGGGTGATGGAATCCATCAACATCTGGAGGTCCTCAGGTACCTCATTCCTGGCTTACCATTTTCTTCCACCCAATTCTCATATGGAGGACAGTATATGAATACAGTATTTGTACAAAAACATTTGTATGTTTATAAACACCTTAGAGGGTGTCCCCCCCAAAGCAGCATATAATTTTTGTCAAATAAAAATAAATAAATAATATCCTGAATTATAATGGGGTTCACATGACCCCTCCACCTCATGTTCCTCCATATGAAGAAAGATAGTCATGTCTACCATGTGGAAGTGTATACTGCAAGGAAGGTGCTCTTCCTCAAGCAGCTGGCTAGCAGAGCTCTTTCAAGTGGTCTGGAGGTTGCTGACCTTTTTTAAAAAAATAATATTTATCAAAGTTTTAAAAGTTACAGAAAGAAAAGAAAAATAATTAAACATAACAAAACCATACAATACAATACAAAGACAAAAATACTACATATACATAACAAAAATAAAACAAAAACAATTAAAAGAAAGAAAAAAAAATGGGACAAGGGAAGTTCCAGTTAAATCACTGTAAAGTTACTAAGGACATTACATGGGGAGGGGGGCATGGCTGCCTCTTTCTTTCCATACAGTTAACTAGGAAGGGCACCATGTAGCAACATACTGTCACTTCCAGGGGCTTTTTCTGCAAAACATTTAAATGACCCTGAGAAACACTTTATTTCCAAGCTATCCAAAGAAGAAAGTATAAGGAGAGATATAAAGTCCTTGGACCACCTCATTAGTTATATAATTAATATTATTTTATTGGCATGCTTTGTTTTGTTTTAAATTTTACATTAATATTCCATGCACAGATTTTTGACAGAAAGGATTTATCATTCAAGTTGTGTCCATTGGGCTCAAATTAGATTAAGACTATTCCACCCATCCCTCATAAAGCCCTTAGGAGCTTGGATCGAGTTCATCCAAACGATAGCCTTGCCCCATAAGTGGCCAGTCAACCACTTCATTTGCAGGACTTGCACTTTTAAAAATAGCATGTAGTATTTGTTCCACATCTGTTAGAAGTCAATGTTTTAGGGTGACAACACCGATACTTTGAAATTCCCTAGCTATTAACATTAAGCAAGCAGTCTTACTACATTGTTTAAGACATCTGCTAAAAACTTGTTTTTTGTTTTTTTAACAAGCCCATCATATATATATAATTTAGTATTTTCTATTAGTTTTTGCTCATTTGATCTGTGTAATAATGGGCATTATTTTATGCACATCACTTAGAGATTATTATTAAGTGGTCGTTATATAGATCCGAAAAAAAGATTCAGGCTGAGTCGGCCAATGCGCATTGAGACACTTGCCTTCTCTGGAACTAGATTCTGCCACTGCTTCCTGCTTTCACTTTCAGATCTAAAAATGTGGAAGTATAATGACAGATGCATTACCATTGTGATACTGGTTGATATATTAGGTTAGAATTTCCTCAAATTTATGTAAATTGAAATTTATTATCAGTAGCTGGTTGGGCTGATTATTCATCCAAAGCAAAAATATACATGTAAAATACACAAACATTTTGATTCTTTTCCAGAGAAAGTGAATTGGAGCGAATTAGGACTGAATGCTTAATTAAATTCAAGTGGTCATATAAGAGATACAATAATATCCATTTTAAATGCTGGTTATTATTATTTTAACTAGAGGATAAGCTACGAAAAATGATGGCAAGCATTTTTAGTTAATATGCAACATAAAGTCTAAGAAATCACTTGCATAAACACAGCTGAAAGACACAATACAATCTTCTCACTTTTTCATACGGAAAGCACCTTGCAGGTACAGGTTGATCTTCATAAACACATTCACATTGTACATGTCAGGGGCACCAGCTCCTGGGGCCTGAGCACTCTTGGACCTCCTCAATATTTTTGAACCAAAAGCATGGAGGCAAATGACGGAGCTGAGTGTGGCGTAGCTCCAGTAGTTGGGTCCTTCTCTTCCCCTGCCATGGAGGGGAAGGGTGGTCAAAGCAGTGGTGGAACTAGCAGGAGGAGGAGGAGCTGCTGGCCACTGAAGTTGCACATCTGACACCTTCAGCTGCACCTCCAGCTCCTGCCATTGCCCTCCCATCACCCTTGCAAGTTGGCACCTCTGGTATGTGTTATTCTAAAATGAAAACTCAAGCAGCTCTTAGGTTTGGGAGTCCTTTGTAGCTAGTGTAAAGAGGTTGTTAAGTATAAATAAAATAGTTCTTGTAGAGTAGTAACACAAGCCAGGTTCCATAATATTTTGTAAAGGGCTCTGGATCAAGACCGTCCAGCAAGATCAGAGCCAATGTTTCAAATTTTATTTCTAAGAGTGATCGGCTAACATGCTTTTGAAGGCTTGTAAACAAGGGATTAACATTCCTATAGTTTATATTCAGCTTCTGGTAATTGACAGTATACTGCATCTGAATATGGAAGCTCTTATCATTAATTTGGCTAACCCAGTAGTGGATGGCCCAGTGGGGCTGTGCCACTTACCTGGCCTTCCTCCAGCTAAGGCAGCAGCAAGGTTGTTGCAAGAACAGCAGTGGAGCCAATCTAGTGCTTCTGAAGATATGTTTGCACCATGCAGACTTCACTGCCGCTTTGCCCCAGCTCCTCCCCATCATGGGACAAACAGTGACTCAGGTAAGCAGTGCTACCCCATCGTGTCATCTGGTCTGGGTCTTACAAATTGGAAGAAGAGAAGAAGAGTTTGGATTTGATATCCCGCTTTATCACTATAAGGAGTCTCAAAGCGGCTAACATTCTCCTTTCCCTTCCTCCCCCACAACAAACACTCTGTGAGGTGAGTGGGGCTGAGAGACTTCAGAGAAGTGTGACTAGCCTGAGGTAACCCAGCAGATGCATGTGGAGGAGCGGAAATGTGAACTTGGTTCCCTAGATTATGAGTCTACCGCTCTTAACCACTACACCACACTGATAAGATCCCCACCACCTCCTCTGCTACTGGTCTAACCCTCTTCTAATGCCACCAGTGCCATTGTCACCAACACATCATATGATAGTACATTCTATAGGTTAGCTAGAAAGCATGTGTGAAAAATGATGCTTGACCAACATCAGGAGCAGAGAAAAGAATGGCTAGGGTCCATAAAATGTTTTCATTCTATTCTCCTATGCCAGAAAGTGGGGAACATACCATGGAGAATTGATTTCCCTTGCCAATACAAAGGTATTGATATCCGATCAGAACCCCCTGCTACTACATTTACTATAAACAGGCATACCAACAGTCTGAGACATATCAGCATTATCTAGAATGAGAATACTTAGAATCATCTTTGCATCCTGAGGCCTGGTTGGCTAAGCAAAGTCCGGGGTGAAACTGCAGACAGGAAAATGAATACAGTGGTACCTCGGGTTACAGATGCTTCAGGTTACAGACGCTTCAGGTTACAGACTCTGATAACCCAGAAATAGTACCTTGGGTTAAGAACTTTGCTTCAGGATGAGAACAGAAATCATGCTCCAGCAGTGCGGCAGCAGCTGGAGGCCCCATTAGCTAAAGTGGTGCCTCAGGTTAAGAACGGTTTCAGGTTAAGAACGGACCTCCAGAATGAATTAAGTTCTTAACCCAAGTTACCACTGTATCCCTCTCTATGTTTCTCCATAAATCTTTGTGCCACACAACACCTGCCAAAGGCATTTTGCTGCCTGAGGTGGAGGACAAGTTTCTCTCCTTTCCCATTCCACAGACAGAGGCTGGTGGCAGTTGAATACTACTTTAAGGCAGGCTGTGTGGAACAGTTTTTTTCTCAAATACCTTTCTGCTCCTCACTGTCACCAGGTATTTGCTTCCAGAGTTGGCCGCCTCACTTTGCTGAATGGTGCCCCCACATTATGCAGTGAAGGACTTTGTAAAGATTGTAACAAGTTCCTGTGAGAGAGCCACATAACCTCTGAAAACTGTTCCTTTGACTTTGTGTATGCATATGCCCACTTAGAATACTGTATAGCAATTCTAGCCATTATAGCTATGCTCTGCTTCCACAGTTGGAGGCAGTAATGCATCTGACTACCAGCTGCTGAAAACCACGGAAAGGGAAAGGGCTCCCTTGCTAAGATCCTGCATGCAGGTTTCCCATAGGCTTCTGGTTGACCTCTGTGGGAACAAGAAGCTGGACTAGATGAGCTGTTGGCCTAACCCAAAAGGCTCTCTCATGTTGAAAAAGAAATTCCTCAAAGGGATTCAGTATGCTGATACTCTGCATATCATAAAACTCTCTTGTGCCACTCTATCCAATAGCATAACGTCACATGATAGAAGTCATCCATTGATTTCCCAGTTGCCATGTACATTCCTGACTGGTACAGGAATCTTCTGGGGCCTTTTCTGGGAATTGCTTAAGTAAAGATTTTTAGCCCATTTTTTTAAAGCGCTTTTTAAAAAATATGACAATACAGCAACATTTTTCACCCCCCTCCTACCCAACTTGCTGAAGCCCATTATCTTTCTTGGTATTTTAACAACTTTATAGCTCCTGCAGTGAAGTGAATGAACAAAGGGAAACCAAACAGGTGCAGTGGTCTGAACTAATCTAGCAATGTGATGAAATGAGCAAGTAACACATAGCAGCACCGCAGTTGGCAGTTTCCAACCTGTTGCCCTAGTGATTTAGGAGCAACTTGCTATATCTTTAGAGTTGTGACTGTCAGTTCCTTAGTTGCCGGTTACACCGATCAGGAATTTTGCAACACATCAGCACGATTTAGCTTCAGGTCACTGGACATCTTTGAATGTTTCAGACCAAAAATCTTGAGCTTGAAAGATTTCAGTTTGGTATTGAGCAACATTCCTGCTCCTCAACTCTCCCCTCCCCCCAATATATTAGCTTTCTAAAAAATCAACGGTGTTAAGTTTTACGGTTCAGTATGTATAATTCAAGCAGAAAACACAACTTTCATAGTCACAGACCAAATAACACCTCAAAGGGACATTTGTGTTGTTGACATATATTTTATAAAATGTGAAAATTTGTGGAGATCTGTAGATAATAGTGGCTAAAAACTAAAGGAGCTGACATGCTTTTTTCAGCTGCTGCTAGTATTGTATTTAACATGAGAATATAAGAGGAGGCTGCTGGGTCAGGCCAATGGACCATCTAGTCCAGCATCCTATTCTCATAGTGGCCAGCCACATACCTGTGGAAAACTTGCACTGAAGCACAATACCACTCTCCCCTACTGTGGCCTCCAGCAACTGGTATTAAAATGAATTGCTGCTCCCAATGAATACAAATTGCCGCGTTGAATAAAAAAACAGAACAACTAATATTATGCCATTTTATAAACTAGTTTTGAAATCATTCTGGGTTTCAAAATCAATTTGCTTTATAGTATTGGGAGGTGATACTCGAGGGGGGACAAAATCTAAAGCCCCCATGGGCTCTTGAAAATAGTTTCATGATTCTGGGATCTCACCCATAAAGCCACCTTGGTCATATTTGCCAGGCTCCTGTAAGAGGCAACTGGTATGTACCGGTATATGGTGCCATGCTCTAATTCCATGGCCATTCAACTTTCTAAGTCACTGTTTCGCATTTGATTCCTGCTGATATATTTCAGGTTTCTAGGGAGAAACCTATTAGATTGACAAGCTTGAAGTCTGTCCAGTCCTGCTTTACAGAATACAGTTCTCGTGCAATGGGAGAAGACTAAGCTCTGTGCATGCAGATGCAGAGTTAGGATATACAGAAAACTCTCAGACTATGTTCTTTGCCCATTTTGCAGCTTGCAAACAAACCACGACTGTTCATTCTGACCGAGGTCTTTTTTATCATGTGCTTCTACCCACCCACCCCACCCCCTTAGAAGATTTCAGTGTGCTGAGCCAGGATGCATTTGTTGCTATGGGGCTCAATGAAATCCCTGGGATTTTTCAGTCAGCTTTGCATGAAGCCCTCAGGCTGCCATCAAGGCTGTGGTGCCATGTTCTTGAGTTAATCAGCATTGCCTATGACAAGTCTAAAATCCCTCCCCACCCCCTCATTTATATATGGAAATGTACAGGCTCTCACGAAAATAATGCATGTCAATTCTGCACTGGTTTATGAAGTAAAAAGAAGAAGAACCGGAAATGAGTTTTAGATATCTATCTAAAGCTCTATATAGAAATGTGGTTTTTTTTAAGCTACAGGTTAGCTAGCAGTTGCTAAGTAACCCTACTGAGCTATAAGCTGGAAACCATTATTGCGTCACCCTGTGTTGCTATATTGTTTCTATGCCTTAATAAGAGAGACTAACATGCATAGCATTTTCTGCATGCTACCACATTCTGTCATTGCAATGAGTTCTTTCAGAAACAGTTCTATCATCTTTTACTTGCAATCCGTGTAATTGATTTGCACTGACCATGTCCTTTCAATAAGCTGACTGTAGCCTCCTGGAAATTAATCCCTTAATATTTACCAACTTGGGGAAACACTTGTGACTTCGAATATGCCTTCCCACACTACTTGTTGCTTTGTCTAACCCTGTTTCTCCTCCTGTAAAATTTGAGAAGCTGGCCAAAAAGAAAGAAATGGCCAGTAGCTGTGGGGTTGAAACTGAAAAGTAGGGGTGAAGCAGGGCAGGGGGGAGTTCACATCTACTGAGAAATTGAAATTAAATGTGTCTTTTAAGAGGCTTTCTGGTATATTAAATGGAGTTATTTTGCATCTGAATTTTACACCAGCTTTGTCAAAGGTGGGAAATAATGGTTGTTGGTGAAATACACTCATTTCCCATAAATATGATTGGGATAATTCACTTTCTCCTAAACCTACACACCAGAGAGAGAGAGAGAGAGAGAGAGAAAGAAATGAAAATTGTTTTTTGAAGAAACAAAAAAACCCAAATAAATTTAAAAATCATTGATATTGTTTAGAGCAGAGTCAAATAGAAATGTAAGGTGTCAGTATTATACAACATGATTTATTCTTATCAGTCTACTTACATTATGCATATGCACAACAGAAATGTTTTAAGGGTTTGTTTCAGAAATTGGAATAGGCAAAACATATAACCCCTTGGTATAAAATTCAGAAGATTTTCTAGAGCAGCAGAGGGAAACTTGCGACCCTCCAGCTGTTGTGGAACTTCAACTCCAGAAAAGCCAATGATCATTGGTGATTGGAGCTGTAGTCCAACAACATTTGGAGGGTCATGGGTTACTCACCTCTGCTTTATTTTAAACTAGTAGCCTTATATCTGCTCAGGAATTCTAGGAACCCCACGAAATTGATACAGTTTTGAAAGGCTTATTCTGCCATCTTGATTCAAAATGGTGTCTAACTGTATCCAACCAGCTCCTTGATCTCAGCAGCTATGATACAAAACATGGTTAAAATCATTGCAGTTTTGAAAGGTTCAGTCCACCATCCTGATTCAGAATGTCATCCAGTTCTACACAAACACAGTTGAAAACTTCATTCTTGATTTCATGAACTACCATGCAAAATTCGGGTATGGCATCTTAAAAAGGTGTCCAAATACATAGTGAACAAACAACTTTCTGAAATGTAGGTGCTTCAGTTTTCAGCATATTTGTAATGAAGGTACAGCACCCAAAACTGTATCTAATGTACTTTTGCATTGCTGTGTAAGGCAAGTCCGTAAAGGGTGCAGCTACTGAACTGAGCAGAATTTTAAAATAAGTGAGTACCATAAATGATAACAACAAGTCAAAAGTAGTGTGCAAACAATGAATCAATCCAATGTAGATGGATTGAAACAAGTATGTTATTGCTTCTAAGTCAAAATGAACTGGTAAGTTGCAGTGGAACATGGAAACAGGAAGCAGGAGGGTGAGCTGGTATTGATCCCAGCTAATTATGAGCCAAGCCATAATTCCTGTGATTTGAGATCATCTTATAATTAGCTTAGGTTGTCTTTTTTTTAATATAGAAGGAAAGGATTAGTAAACTGCAAATTAAAGATCCATGCAAATCGTTGCGAAGCAGCTGCTTCATAAATAGATATACAAGAACTGAGGATGCAGAATTTAATCAAGAGAACATAGCATAAACTGAGCTTCAAAAATATACCAATGACCTACAGGCTGCCCAGTCTTCATTCCAGTGCAAGTGGGGCTGATATGGTCCAAAACAGCATCTTATGTGACAGTAACAGAACACCAATACCATGTTCTGCTTCACTGTCCTTTACGAATGCTTCATCTGTTGCACTGGTACCATACTCACACAGCACTAAGAAGTCCGTGCATGGAGCCGCCAGGAGTTCATTTCCCTTTTTCAAATAACTCTGATGTTCACAACTTGCCAAAACTTATGTATTGAGACAGAGCTTTGCCACTCTCTAGACTGTGGTTACACCAGGGGATAGAGCTATCACTGTGCAACTGTACATTGCATTAAGTCTGCTTTTAAAAGATGCAATGGGGGAAATGCTCTTGACTGGCATGGCAGCAATTAATATATCTGTTAAAGGATCTCATAATCCTATGTTGATGAAATGTTGAAATAATAGAAAACATATCTCTAGATCAGTATTTCCCAACCTTGTGCCTCCAGCTGTTTTTGAACTACAACTCCCATCATCCCTGACTAGCAAGACCAGTGGCAAGGGATGGTGGGAATTGTAGTCCAAAAACAGCTGGAGGCACAAGGTTGGGAAACACTGCTCTAGACACAATAGTAAATATAGAACTCAATCTGATAATCACTTTGAAGTTATATTCTACTAATAAAACCACAAATCTGCTACAATATTATTCATGGTGTGGAGAAGGTAGATTGAGCGGGTCAATGAAGCTAAATGTAGGAAGATGCACAGCAGACAAAAGAAAGTACTTCACAGTACATATTTAAACTACCAAATTCACTCCCATAAGATGTAGTGACGGCCACCAACTTGGTTGGCTTTAGAAGAGGTTTATAGAATCATAGAATCATAGAGTTGGAAAAGACCACAAGGGCCATCGAGTCCAACCCCCTGCCAAGCAGGAAACACCATCAGAGCACTCCTGACATATGGTTGTCAAGCCTCTGCTTAAAGACCTCCAAAGAAGGAGACTCCACCACACTCCTTGGCAGCAAATTCCACTGCCGAACAGCTCTTACTGTCAGGAAGTTCTTCCTAATGTTTAGGTAGAATCTTCTTTCTTTTAGTTTGGAGCCATTACTCCGTGTCCGCTTCTCTGGAGCAGCAGAAAACAACCTTTCTCCCTCCTCTATGTGACATCCTTTTATATATTTGAACATGGCTATCATATCACCCCTTAACCTCCTCTTCTCCAGGCTAAACATGCCCAGCTCCCTTAGCCATTCCTCATAAGGCATCGTTTCCAGGCCTTTGACCATTTTGGTTGCCCTCCTCTGGACACGTTCCAGTTTGTCAGTGTCCTTCTTGAACTGTGGTGCCCAGAACTGGACACAGTACTCCAGGTGAGGTCTGACCAGAGCAGAATACAGTGACACTATTACTTCCCTTGATCTAGATGCTATACTCCTATTGATGCAGCTCAGAATTGCATTGGCTTTTTTAGCTGCCGCGTCACACTGTTGGCTCATGTCAAGTTTGTGGTCAACCAAGACTCCTAGATCCTTTTCACATGTACTGCTCTCAAGCCAGGTGTCACCCATCTTGTATTTGTGCCTCTCATTTTTTTTGCCCAAGTGCAATACTTTACATTTCTCCCTGTTAAAATTCATCTTGTTCGTTTTGGCCCAGTTCTCTAATCTGTCAAGGTCGTTTTGAAATGTGATCCTGTCCTCTGGGGTGTTAGCCCCCCCTCCCAGTTTGGTGTCATTTGCAAATTTGATCAGGATGCCCTTGAGTCCATCATCCAAGTCGTTGATAAAGATGTTGAATAAGACCGGGCCCAAGACAGAACCCTAGTCACTCTTCTCCAGGATGAAGAGGAACCATTGATGAGCACCCTTTGGGTTCGGTCAGTCAGCCAGTTACAAATCCACTGAGTGGTAGCATAGTCAAGTCCGCATTTTACCAGCTTCTTTACAAGAATATCATGGGGCACCTTGTCAAATGCCTTGCTGAAATCAAGGTAGGCTACATCCACTGCATTCCCTTCATCTACCAGGCTTGTAATTCTGTCAAAAAACGAGATCAGGTTAGTCTGACATGACTTATTTTTCAGAAATCCATGCTGACTATTGGTGATCACAGTATTCCTTTCTAGGTGCTCACAGACTGTTTGCTTAATGATCTGCTCCAGAATCTTCCCTGGTATTGATGTCAGACTGACTAGACAAATTAGACAAATTCATGGAAGATACGGCTATCAGTGGCCACTAACTGTGATGACTGTGTTCCACCTCCACTGTTGGCAGCACTATACTTCTGAATATCAATTGATGGAAACCGCAGGAGGGGAAAGTGCTGTTGTGCTCAGATCCTGCTTGGATACTTCCCACGGGCATCTTCTTGGCCACTGTGAGTACAGGATGTTGAGCTAGATGGGGTATTGGCTCTTATGTTTTTATGAGCTGGCAGAGCAAAAATGACAAAAAATAATAATCTAGCTCCACCCTACCTTCCACCCTGGCTGGCTTGAGCATAGGAATTTAAGAAGCTGCCTGGTAGTGGCTCTCCAGGATTTTGAACAGACGTCTCTCCCAGCCTTATCAGGGATTGAACCTGGGACCTTCTGCATGCACGTTGCTGCTGTCCTTCCTATTCTGCCCCACTGCTCCTATTGAGCAGTTCAGATTGTTGCCTGACATGACTACCCCTTTGGGAAGAGCAGTAACAAATGTGAAGAATCTTTGCTAAGCAGGTGCATCTGAGAGTTCATATAAGTAAGCACAACAAACAACAAATAGTATGATACATCATTTGAGAGTAAGCCACACAGAACAAGAACTTACTTCTGGGTAGGCATGCATTGGATTGCACTCTAAGGTTTCACCTAAGTGTATAATATATGATCAAATTAAAATTACCTCATAATGGCCACTAAAAGCAAGCCACATAAGATTGTTTTCAAAGTTGTTAACTTTGGCAAAGCGCTAGGACTTGTGGGCAATCACAAAGAAAGCCTTGTGTGTCCATGTCATGTGGGCTTGATGCATAGATCGAAAAATTGAGAGGGAATTCCAAATATATTATGTGGACTGGATAATGTCCTATTTCAGGTAATGTTCCTCAGTGTCTAATCATTTTAGCCTTAATAATGCATCCTGCCATTTTACCATAGAAGTATAACGAGAGGAGAAATGTACGGTTCACAACATCCTATAGGCCAGAGATATTGTTGGACTCTAGCTCCCATCAACCCTTGCCATTATGTCCTATGGTCAGAGCTGATGGGAGTTATAGTGCAGCAACCTCTGGACTACCAAAAGTTTCTCATTCTTGCTCTAGGAATTATTTTTTTTTAAAGTGGTACATTGGCTGTCTTCCAGCCAACCAATGAACTATTCCAATAGTCATTGCAATGAATTTGTTTTGTTTTGTTTTGCTGTTTCTGTTTTGCAGTTGCACCTTTGGATTGATTAACAACTCTGCTTAATGCCATCTGGTGACTTGTTAGTATTTAGTTTAGCAATTAGTTTTAAAAACTCATCCTTGTCACCTCTGTTTCACACAGTGCCTCCCCTATATTAGCTCCAGGTGAAGGTTTCTATCCAACCTCAGTGCTTAGACAGATGCTAATAATTAATTTAATTTCATCACAATCTCTTTCTTACTTGAGTGTTCTTTTTACATCTTTGCATTTTAACTACTGGAGGGAAAGCAGTTTATTATTTGTCTAAATCAGGCATGGCCAAACTTGGCCCTACAGATGTTTTGGGACTACAACTCCCATCACCCTTCGCTAACAGGACCAGTGGTCAGGGATGATGGGAATTGTAGTCCCAAAACAGCTGGAGGGCCAAGTTTGGCCATACCTGGTCTAAATAATCAATTCCCCATGATTGGAGGGAGAATAGATTCTTCTTTTTCTCTCTCCGTATAAATACAGTGTTCCCACAATGTAGTACAGAGGACAATTACCATTTAGATTGCATGATTTTGTGTATGTTTTATTGTGTTATTTATTTGAAAAACCTCTGAACTGGTTTTAAAATATGAAAAAGCTATAAACAATAATCACAACAACCAAGCATTAGGAAGTGGTATATATACCTCACATATCCCCATCCAGCTTTCCCTCTCAGGCACAACAATTTAAGAAAACATAAGGTATATGCTGATTTTTCCATGCACAAGAGAAGACATGATAGAGGTGTATATTTGTGTGAAGGAAGTAGAGAAAGAAAAAATTTCCTCCCTCTCATAAAACTCGAACTTGGGGATTTCAAGGAAGCTGAATGTTGGAAGATTCAGGACAGGCAAAATAAGGGGAGGAAAAGAACTTCACACAGTACACAGGGCTTGTCCACATCCAAGCATGATTTAGCTGTTAACTCACTTTTTCCTCATTTGAGTTAGACTGGGGTTGCCATATAAAGTTGTTGAGCTTTAACAGACGCATTTTCCCAGACGTTAAAGCAATTTCTGCCCAAACACTGCTTCTGACTGCTGTAGTCCAGCTATGTCTGGGAAATTCCAGATGTATGGCAACTCTAAATTAGGCCAGAGTAGTCCATGCCTGTACGTACTTGAATTTGTATAAGTGAAACAACTTCTTTCCATTCCTATCGGAAGATGTCCCGTTCTGTGTTTGTTCCTGCCTTCTAATTTGTTGGTTTTGTTATGTTGATTAAGTACTGACAAGGCACGCTCACATATAGCTGCACTCACATCTTGCATACAAAATAAATAAAAAACCGCTCCCCGGAAGGGCACAAAAGCACACTGTCTTAGCACACACTTTTATAGTTTTCTGGTTTTGCGCAAACCTGAGAAGAAAAAGAAAGAGAAGGCTGCTCTTCCCTGTTCAAAGGTGTATGTAAAATTGTTACCAGCTTAGACATAATAAAAAAATTTTAAAATTAAAGAAATTGTAAATTCTCAGCACATGGTTTCGGTTTTGTTTTTTTGTTTGTTTTTTAAAGTTGGAAACAGGAAATACAGCACTAATCTTATTGTTCTAAACATATTTCATGGGCTCACTTCATTTCTTTCGTTGTCTTCTGTCCCTAGCTATCTTGGTGCCAAATAGGCTCTGTTAGTTCAACACACATTAATATCAATGTGGTAGTCATAATATCACAAGTGCAACATACATTCTTAATGTATCACTTGCACTTTATGCTCATTAAATCAATTTATTTTCCTGAATTAGAATTTGGTTGTCAAGGAGGTCATCATATTAACCAGTGATCAGTATTCATTGCCAAGTATTAAGGTCATGCTTTTCAAACTTGCTGTTCTACAGATAATCACCTAAATATGGAGATTATTATTCAAAAGAGCTGATCAGTCACATCTCAGAAGAGCTTCCATACCATAGCAGTAAGTATTCAAGTACTAAGTTCACATTTTAAAAAGTGTGCACACACTATAAGATTTGTATTTTGCTTGATAGAATTCAAGTGGAGTTTTCCCACTTCTTTCAGACAAGGCTGGATTTTGCTAAAAGCTTATTGTGAAAACAACCCTGCCTCATGATGTAACAGCATTCCAGGTGTTGATCAGGCAGGGAGGGGGATAGGAAGTTTCTCTTTAGAATAATTTCTGGGTTGCCGTCTGTGCTGCTATCTTTCTGTTTGGGAAGGTAAGCACACTGCTGCACAATCACTGTTATGGTAGATTCCTGTATTGTTTTCCCATGGACAGGTCTGACTTCCATCCAGGAGATGTGTGTGTGTATGGCCTAAAAGTGTAATTCTTTGCTTGATTATTATTTATAACTTATTATTTACTCAGAAGTAAGCCCCACTGAATTCACTGAAGCTTATTCCTAGGTAAGTGGGTATAGAATTGCAGCCTAATGGAACCAGAATTCAGGTATTGTTTGAATCTAGAATAGAGGATGTGGTCCTATCATGGCTGCAGCAAGAGTGTTGTGGAGTGCACTTTGATCTAATTGATCCTGCAGTCAGAGAGGAAGATCAAATACTGGATCCATGTGCTTGCAACCACAATCTTCCAAGATAGATAAGGCCCCAAAAGGGGGCACAATATGTATGCTGTGATATTTAAGAGATATCATTTTGATATTGTTTTGTGCAAATAAATGAAGTTGAACTGTATTTGGCAGTATTTGATGGTCCTCATGCATTGTTTCCTATCTACAACCTTTGATATGAAGTTATGCAATGTTCTCCCACCCTGCCTCCTGGTATCTGACAGCATTTAACACATAGCATGGAATGGTAGAAAGTTAGTATTAGATATTTGATGTTCATGTTTGTAGTTTGCTAGAATTGATGTCACCATTTTTTACATTAAGCTGTCTAAAATGTTCAGGTTAGGGTGTCAAACATGTCACATTCTAAATACAAATATGATTTGTTCAGTTTTTTGAAATCCACATTATAAGAACAACTTTGAAACATAGGTTGTATTTGAATCCTTCCAAATATTCATTTCAGCATTGAGACAAGCCTACATACAAAGTACTGCTTTGAGTAGCCAAACTGCTCCGATCCCCACTTGCAGCAGGAAGATTTCTCCAAGCCCAGTTCAAAACATTATCTAATGGGCCCCATGGGCTCCCATTAAGATACATGATGGTGCATTGTGCACTTTGCTTTCCGTTCATGAAGTCAATTTATTTTTAAAGCAAATCTTTGAGGAAGTCAATATCATACTTTCAGAACCTGCCCTAGTTTCCAGGAAGTAGGTTTGTTATTTCTCCAGTTCCCATATTAAGATCATGGCCAGAATTTCCCCCCAATGGACTATGGCACTCAGTGAGGCTAATAAATAAAATAATAATAATAATAATAATAATAATAATAATAATAATAATAATAATATTCTAAATTGTGGATTTAACTATTTCCTTCCTGAAACACATTTTACCATAAGAACATGTCTTAGAAATTAAAGGTGGTTAGAAGCTGGAACAGTTTTGTATGTGCTTCTAGCTTCTTGTTATTTGTAAAATATCCTGTGATTTACTGGTACAGTGGTACCTCGGGTTAAGAACTTAGTTCGTTCTGGAGTTCCATTCGTAACCTGAAACTGTTCTTAACCCGAGGTACCACTTTAGCTAATGGGGCTTCCCGCTGCCACCACGCCGCCGCCGCACAATTTCTGTTCTCATCCTGAAGTAAAGTTCTTAAGTCGAGGTACTATTTCTGGGTTAGCGGAGTCTATAACCTGAAGCATCTGTAACCTGAAACGTCTGTAACCTGAGGTACCACTGTAATCAGATATTATTGGTATTGTCTATTATGCTAACCTTCTACTAGTCCTTCAATGCAATTTTTGTATTACATTTTTAAAGTCTCATCATTCCTTACCATTGGACATGCTAGCTGGTGCTCATGGGAATTATAATCCAAGCCATCTGGAGGCCACCAGATTTGGAGACTTTACTACACACTTACCCAGGAATAAGCCCCGTTGAACTCAGTGGGACTACTGAGTCCACATGTCAACGTCTCTCACTGAAATCAATATAAACTTAAGCATGTACTGCATTACAGCAAACACAGACTTCATCTATCTATCCTGTCAAATGAAGATCATTTTAAATCATGGTGTTCCTTGCCAGCTGCTCAGTGGGAACTTGCTTGCACAGTTGCCATAGTGTTGCTGCTCAAGAGATATTCTCATCTTACTTGAAACCAATCACCCTTCCATCATTGCACACAGATTCAGTCCATCTGGGGATCTGTATAGCTGGGGAAATTAGCAGACTATAAGGGTGGAACAGAACATTTGGCAACCAGTAATCAGAAGCCAGGTTTTCTGTGTCTGGAATCATTGGCAGGTAATTTTCAAGTTGAATATTTCCACAGACACATTTTAATGGGAACAAATGTATTATGTAAATGCAACAATCACTGAGGAGACTCAAGGCCTATTTCCCACAGACCAAAATTAACTTCACTAGAACAACTTCTAATTTCTGTTCATATATCAACAATGAAGGAAAAAAGAAAAAGAAGTCACTTAAAATGGATTTTTAAGATAGCAGATCACTTTTGAAGTATCATCCACTCTTGCACAGTGCTGAGTTGGTGTGTTGAAGAATTGGAATGGCTTGGAATACCAATGTTTTGTGCTCCAAAAAGCACACCAGTATTCCAAACCAGGCTATTTTGTCCCCCACCCACGTCTCTTCTCCAGCTCAAATTGTGTTAAAGCCATTCTTCCTTCTCACCTCCTACCTTCGGACAAATCCTTTTATTTCTAGTTCAGGTCACCTTCACCTGTGTTCACTCATAAATCCATTTCAGGCTATTTCTGCATTAACCTGTTCTTTAATTATAGACTTAAAAGAACTGCATGAAAATTCACATTTAAGAATGTATTTTCTGTCAAAAGATGCATTTTCAAATGTATGATGATTTTAAAAAATACTTTAACCAAAGCACTTTGATATATTGCCATTGCCATTGATATATTGCCATTGCCTTCGGTGGAAACAACATGGTGATTAGAAGTGCTATATGTGAGCATGAGCAAGACAGAGAATATTTAATTAGGGACAAAGTACACTTATATAAAGGGACGCGGGTGGCGCTGTGCTCTAAACCACTGAGCCTAGGGATTGCTGATCAGAAGGTTGGTGGTTCGAATCCCCGTGACAGGTTGAGCTCCTGTTGTTCAGTCCCAGCTCCTGCCCACCTAGCAGTTCGAAAGCACGTCAAAGTGCAAGTAGATAAATCGGTACCACCCTGGCGGGAAGGTAACGGCATTTCTGTGTGCTGCTCTGGTTCACCAGAAGTGACTTAGTCATGCTGGCCACATGACCCGGAAGCTGTATGCTGGCTCCCTTGGCCAATAAAGCAAGATAAGCGCCACAACCCCAGAGTCGTCCGTGACTGGACCTAACAGTCAGGGGTCCCTTTACCTTTACACTTATATAAAGGGATGGCAAGGTTCAGTAGTGGAGAAAAATGAGGGCATTTAAGTTCTGTAGTAGCAGAGATTCCTATCCCTAAGCATTTGCATGTCTCAAGCTGTGGTGATGGCAGGAAGCCTTTTTACTTATAACCAGTGCAGGGGGTGGTACTTCTGTCAGTTTCCTTCTTCTCAGTGTTGCCTTTGTAGAACTCAGCAGAGGGGAGAACAGGGATAAAACCTGAATTAGTTGCGTCTGGCTCCACCTACTGTTTGTCTCCCTGCCTTCCACCCTACAAGTCTCAATGCGCACCAGTCTCCACTAGAATGAAGATGGGCCTTTTTCTTTTTCTGTTCCCTAGTGCTTAAAATGCAACTACAGTGCCAGGGGTATTGGGAAACATAGTTTATGAAAAGCGAGGGAGATGAGATGGGAAAGGTAGATCATATTAGAGTGGGTGGAGTAATGAAGAGCAAGAGCCACAGCAGAAGCCAGGGAAACAGATGGATGGGAAAGAGAAGAAGGAATTAAAATTCTGAGTCAAATCCAGCACTGCTGGATTCACAGACTTCTGCACAAGCTGCCAAGCTCCATTCTTATGCCCTGTCTCCTCCAACCCCCTATGCATCCTCAAAATAAGCTTTGGGGAGCTGGGGGGGACGGACCTCCAAGCAGATTGGAGGAGTGCCCAGGAGAAGAGGAAATGAAAGTTCCATTGCACCAATGGAACTACAAGCACAGCTCATTGGATACAATCCGCTGCCTTGATCATGATATGTTAGTCAAACCTGATCTCTTGAAGAAAATAGCAAATTTCAATTCAAAAAACCCGGAAAAAAACCCACCCTTGCTATGCGTGTGAGTGAAATGACTCACTCCATATTTCTCTGGTCTGCTGTACCACTACTTCATGCTGCTGTATGGCAGCTACCTCTCCTGCCTCTTCCCTACGGATGAGGAGAAGGGGGAGAGATTCATTTTGTTGCGTATTTCAAAACAAATCTACCTAATTTGGACTTCCCAAAACAATATGTGAACTGAAATACATATCTACTTCAAAATTTGCACCTTTCCTAATTTTGCAATGCAGTTCTCTAAGAGAAAAAGAAATCCATCCAAAATGTATATATTCTGAAAAGGTAGGTCGTAAATGTATAGATTAGTGAAAACAACATGCAGAGATGCATATTAATGCTGATGAATTTTCATAAGTCTTTAAAAATGAAGTTCTCAGACTGGTGCAGAAATGGGGTAAGCGGAACTTAACACTGGAAAAATTAGAAACAGAAAGAAATCAAAGTTGTCATTTATACCTCTGTCCTACTTCCCAGTGTTTCTTCCAACAGTTGCAATACTTTCAAAGTTCTAAAAGCCCATTTGCATCTCTGTCTACAATCCAGAATTGCAGCTGTTATAACACCATGATATACACCATAATTAGCTCTTATATAGAAGTCAATCTACTAAAGGACACAGATTCTGTCTCTATGGGAAGCCAAGCTATTTAGCAGAAAGTCTGACCTACCAGAAAAACCAATGACCTAGTTTAAAATGAGCCATGCTGTTTGGGACTATAGAGAGGCAAGTGGGATGTGGACAGCTTACATGACAAACTGTTTCCATCTAACAACTCACAGTGACCAAAACACAGCAAAATAAAGCACTCTGCAAGTTCTTGGACATTGTTACTAAAATCACCTTAAATTAGAGGGTGCTTAGAACTACCTACTAAAACTGATATTGCTTTGTCAGAGTCAAATACCATACATGCTTAGCTTTGCATTTTCTTTTCTCCCTCCTCCCTTTTTCAATGCTTGAATGAGTTTTTGAACCTTTGCTTTCCAAAGCGAAAAGAAAAAAAAAACATTCTTATATGACCAACTGCAAACTGCACACTGATGGCAACTGTATTTCAAAGCTGTCAGAATTAGTTAAGTATGAGCCTAGAATCCATGCAAGGATTGGATAGTCTGGGGAGAATCTAGTCCTACATTCTGCTCCCACAGTAGTCACCCAGATGCCTATGGGCAGCCCACAAGTATGATGTGAGAGTAACATCATGCTCCTGTTTATGTCAATCATCCATTGATTGGCCACTGATAGCATTATCCTCTGGGAATTTGTCTAATCCACTTTTAAAGCTATCCAAGCTAGCAGTCATCAAGCCAGCTATCATCCACTAGCAAATTCCATAGCTGAACTAGGGATGGATGCATTAGCCTATTTCTCTTTGTGTCAGTTTCATATGCATTCAATTATCAATCCATTTTCTGTAGTCCTTTGTTTTTAAACACAGGAATAAGGTACATTTAAATTGTATGCATTTCTGTTAGCACTCTTCCCTAAAATATTGTACTCATTTCATCTCCACAATAGGCATTTTTGTATGCATTTCTGGGCATTTTCCCTAAAGTATGTATTTTACATGTATTTTCCACATAAAATATGCACTTATGTGGTCATTTTATGAATTGAAACTTCATTGCAGTCTGTCTGTTAATTGTGCTTCCATCTGCATACAAGTCAGAACTGCAGAAATGGTCTGTTTGCTTATAGAAAGTGGACTGAGACACAGTGTGGAAAAAGTACTTCCTCTTGCCTTGAATCTCCCAACATTCAGGTTTACTGGATGACCTCAAGTTATAGTATTGTGAAAGGGGGTGGGGTTACTTCTTCCCCACTCTATCCACTATGAATAAGCAATGAAGATCCTCCTCAACTCTTCTTTACTTGGACCTACTTCTGCTTTTGCTATACACAGCTTAAGGGATGGATGAGTCATTTCCTGACTGAATCAACAATTGTGACAGAACCTACCCAATAAGACTGTACCAAATACTAAGAGGTATATTCTGGGGTGCATACTGAGTTAACCTTGGAGGTCAAATAGACTGGAAACAATCTGATCATCTTCCTGCCTGTACTAAAAATATCCTTTAATTTGAATATAGTAATTTATAAAACAAAACAACTTGTTCTTCATACAGTACACAACACCCCCTTTTTCAATCAAATAAAGAGAAATTGAATTCCATATTGGTGGCAAAGGAAACATGTGAATGAGATTTCATAGGTACAGGGGAAAATATTAGAATGGGCATAAACATTTGGATACAATCTACCAAATGGACTTCTTGTGTCTTCTAACATATACTGAAGTAGTTTATCCTAGAGATAAAACAATTGGTCTCCTACATATAAATATGACAATGGGTGTCAGAATTATGCTTCCAGATATTGGAGTGGGGAGCAGGGACACCCAAATGTTAAGGAGAGGTTAGATCAGAAGATAAGATGAGCCTGCTGGATCAGGCAAATGGCTCATCTAGTCCAGCATCCCGTTTCCATAGCAGTTGACAAGATGCCTGTGGCAAACCTGTATCCTGGACATCAATGCAACTTTAATCACCTGTGATTTCCAGTTACAGGTATAGATGATGACACTAAAACAGAGGCATAATAGATCCTCGGGAATAAACATTTTTTGCTCCTCTAGGTATAATCCAAGCATGTGAGAAAAAGAACCATATATTATCACTGCCACTTTAAAAGGTTGCTGGCAGAGAAGCTTGGATCAGTGCCTGCATGGGGCTTTCACGTATATGCTATTCCTGGCTATAGTTTCTGGCCATAGGTTTCTTGTTAATAAATAAAAAGAGCCTATATAATTCCTTAATATGTCTCATTGTCTTCCTTCCCAAAGTCCTTCTGACAGCAAAAATTGCTCTTAGGCATCTAACACCTATTGATTTTCAATAGGAAATAGGCATTTAACATCCATTTGAACTTTCAAACTCTCTTGAAGCATTTATATCAACACAGAATGGAAAACTTATGTCCTGTATATTTCAACTACTTCACAAAACTCAATTGCCTCGATCCAGTCTCTTATAGGTGCAGCACTTCTCCCCTGGTACTTTTGCGATTCTCGTATCTCTCATTTGTTGCATCAGTGACTTCACTCATTGGCTAAAACAATGGCAGGTAGAAACAAGCTCCTTTCTCACAAAGCAATTGATGGGAATAGTGCCTGCATATTTTGCTTTGTAGCACTCATTCTATGAGGGCAGCAGACTTCAAAAAAGAGGACAAGAGCACTCAGAGGCAGGGTGCCGTGTGGCCCTGGTTATTAATAGGTTCACCTCTCTCCCCCTCTCAGAAGTTCTGTGCTTGGTCTTTAAAGGTTACTTTAAAATAACGTATTTTCTTCCATCTGAGCACCCCCAGAGATGTTGGTCAATATAATGAAAACCATATGAAGAGTAGATGTTTCCCATATCCAGGGTTAGCAACAGTGTTTTCTTCTCAGTGCAGTACCATGCTTGTCATACCAATCAAACTTATTTGAATACGAAGTTCTCTTTGTTTAGTATGGTACAGGGCATGGAATCAACCCACAAATATAATAACTTCTCAAACCGTTCAGTAATTGTGGTTCCTAACAATCCCAAAGAGATAATGCTGGTTAGCACAGTTGCCTATTATTCTCTTGTGTCATATTTGACAATCCGTTACTCAACATTCTTTACGGATACTGTCACAATATTAAGAAATAGCTAATACACTCATTTTCATTCTTCTTTACCCTTACCTTCCAAATCCGCTGCATGGAAGACAGGCATACCCAGAGCTAATGTGGCTTTCAAATATACATGCTTAAGTCTGTAAACCAACATTGATGTGCATACCTGGAAAAATTCCATTAAACTTAATAGGATTTACTAATAAGTAAATTTGTATACAACATTAGAATACACAAGCTAGATCATCCAACCAGATGCTATAGGCATCTGACCAACCAGATGCCTTTAGGAAACCTATAAGCAGGTCCTGATTGCAACAATGTTCTCCCCACTTACAATTCCCAGCAACTTGTATATACTGTCTCTGACAGTAGAGGTAGAACACAGCCAGCCTGACTATCAGTATTCATGAATATCCTGATCCCCTGGCCTACATGGCAGACAGACAGTGTGCCAAGATGAAGTTCCAGTTCCAGAGGCCAATCAGCACAAGCAAAGTCCAGGGTCAGTCCAAGTAAGTCAAGACAGAAATTCAGTAGTCAGGATACAGTCTGGAGTCAATCCCAAAGTAGAAGCCCATGAAGGTCCATGGAGAATCCCAGGCAAGGTCCCTCAACATGAGCAGCTGAGCAGACACAGCACCTCAGCTCTGCTGCCCTCTTATACTGTGCATGCTGATTGCAGCATCTGGGCTTGATGAGCCGTGTGACCATCACCTGTTCTCAGCTGAGGAATTGCATGTCTCCTTCCCCACTTGGGCAGCCTCTGCTTCCTGGAGTGACCTACTCACTGTTCCCTATGTCTCATGACCCACCATAGGGACAGGACCTCTCTGGCTCTGGCAAGGAGTTCCACTGCTCAGCTTCCTGTGCACCAGCCCCTGGCCCCTTGTCATACTCTGTCACCTCATCAGTACTACCTACACCAACCTCTCCTTCCCCATCTCCAGTTTGCTCCTGTATGACCCACTCCCAACTGCACCCCTCACAGGGATTCTCTCCACTCCTGTCAGTTATTGGCAGTATGCATTGCCAAAAGCAGAAAAGAGGGGACTAAATAAATCTTTACCTGCATTCAAGAAATATGTAAAGATTTTTATTTATTAAAAAAACTAGGCTTTTAGCCAATAGTTATATGAAGTTTCTATACTGCTTTTTAAAACTGTTGTCTGCAATATGTTTTGGGTCAATTTGCCTAACCAACGGCATCAGTGGAAGCAAGACCCGTGCAAGAACTTCCAATTGCTCAATGGGGCTCCGCTTTCTCTCCCTGCCCCCATGTCCCTAATGCTGGTTCAAAACAAAGGGGGGGGGGTAGGAAGGGATTGTACGGACAGAATGATTGGAATAACATTTTCAATTGCTCATAGAAATTTTTATTAGTAGTATGAATCACCTAGTGTTCCCTTTGGGAAGAAAGGGTGGGTTATAAATTTGAAGAAGTAGAAATGAATGTGTAAGCCAATAAATGTTTATTGGGATGTAAATGTATCTACTGCTGGACTTTGCCGTAGAAAGGAAAAATATAATCTTGATTAACTGGGCCTGCAGAACACAGGCAAATGCAGCTGTCTCTGAGCAGGGTGAATGAGGTACGTACTTCAAGTAATCCTATCAAAGGAAACACTAACTTGAAGAACAGTGGGTGGAATTCACTTAATGAAGTGCACAAGGACCTCTGCTTATGCAGTTGGTCTTTTCCTCTTCTCCTTCCCACCACATGCTCCTCCCCCTGAAATTGGCTCCAGGTGATCAGGGGAATGCCAGAACATCTCACAAGGGGAGGAGCGTGGGGATCATTCCATCTGGTAAACCGCAATGGTTGTCCCAATGGAACGTTTCTGATAGCGCAACACTGAAGCCCCAGCACCACCATTGTTAGTTTAGATCTTGTGTACCCTGAGGGCAGATGATTTGCATTAGAGTCAAAATCAACCATGACATTTTTGAGACAGAGATGGACATTTTTGGCTTGACAGGCTATAGAATGACAGCAGAGCAGAGCTCGCTGTCAATATACCTATCATAGGCCAAGACTGCACTGCTAAAGCAGATTACGAATTTGCAAGCCCCAGCACTACATTTGGCATACTGCACAATATGCTGGGTAGCCCCCATGATCCTGCTAGCTTTCTACCTGCATACCTGTTTTTGCTTCACAGTCATCTGGAAGTATAGGATTTGTTAGCATCGAAGACAGGAGTGTAATAGTTTGTCCTGGCCTCCTCATCCTGGTGCCAAATTCAGTCAGCTGGTTAACTTCTAGGGCTCAGTTGCAAATGGAGCTCAATTCTATGGTTGTAGTTAAAGACAAACCTGTACGGCAAGCTTGAAAGCACTTAGATGAATATACATTTTCCTTTCCTAGGTTCATTGTAGGTGCTTCTGCTTAGGCTTTGTGTTGTGTATTTAATTTGTCTTAACTATACAGCTAATCCAAGAAGGGTTGTTAATGATTTGGGCCAGCATGCATTAGCGGTGGCTTTCCATTGTGTTTGGCTGCTGAGCTTTGATCCTTTTAGCTCCCATTCCCAGCAGGATCTGAGTTTAGCTCCAGCTTTCCCTTCTCCAATTTTCCTTCTGCAGAAGAGTAGAGAAGAGATAAATCAGCTGTGATCCTGCTGAAAGTCCTAGTTCTACTTTCTTTCTTTTTTAAAATAATATTTATTAAAGTTTCAAAAATTACAGAAAGAAAAAGTAAAAAGTGCCACATTAAACAAAAGTAAAACAACACATCCCAATATAAAAAAAACGGGAAAAAACCCCAGAGAAATAGAACCTGTTAAACAAAAACAAAAACACAAAGAGAAATGCATCAAATCTCCTCATTACTAATCTTTCATTAGCTTATTTCCTTGACCTCCTCCCACCTCCCTTTTTTGTATTCTAGGTCAATTATCCATTTCAGCAATTCCTTTCCCTCTTTTAAAATTTTTGTCCTGTAAATTGTCTTAATATAATGTAACTTTACTTTTCCTCCTTTCACCAATTAACAGTCAGTTATTCCCAAATCCTTTATATCATTCCTGCTAAAATCATATAATATTATTCCAACATCCTTCTAACAGATATTAATTTTACAATGTTTCTTTCCTCCAAATAAAATTTCTGCTAAATCCATAAAATATCAATCCACCAATTATCTATCACTCATTAATTTTGCCATATTTCTATATATAAACTTTAAATTTTTCAATCTTCTTCCATCAACTCCTCTCCCTGGTTTCGGATTCTGCCAGTCCTTTCCGTCAATTCCATATAGTCCATCAACCTGGAGATCTTATGTCCGAGGCTCTTAACTCTTTTCCAAGTCCCTTCTGCCGATCTCCTTCATATTCTTTGATGCTAGAGAGCAAATCTCGAGAAAACTCCATCTTAACAATATTTATATTCCTTCTGGACAGTTCAGATTTCCATAGTTGAGGCTAGGGTCAATAAAGTATTTCAGGTCGTATTTCAAGATTCTTCCAAATCCAAAGGCTCCCAAACCTTCAATTTCCTCCAAGTCCAAGTCCATGTCCCAAATATCAATTAATCCCTGGATAGAGGGATCATTCCGACTTTCCTTCTTCAGTCCAAACCGGAAACCAATCCTCGAAATCTGACTTTTTCTATATTCAATCATAGAAGGCCTCAATTTATAGTCCTCAATTTGCTTCTGTAAAACTAAGAGTCCCACTTGTGTTATTTTAGGTTCAAAAACAACTTTCTCCTTTTCCTCCACCATTTGTTCTGCCAAAGTAGGTTCCTGTGCCAAGTCCTGAATTATTTCTGTATTGGTGCTCTCTTCTCATATCAAATTAGTCACTTTTTTTTCCAAGTTGTCAACTTTAAAAGTCGTGGCATCTGTCTTTTTATTAAGCTCTTCCAGCGAATGACTTATTTTACATAATAGAGTCACAATATCTTCTCCTATCAACATTTTGAATAGTCCAAGGTCAATCACTGGTTCTCAGAATCCTTATGTTGCAGCTGGAGATCCCCCAGTTACATTCCTTTAACAGTTTCAAAAGCTCCCTCTAGAGGGAAACAGTCTCCACTTGTATGAGTTCTTTCAAGCACAGCTCAAGCAATAAACAAAGTTTCAATTTTCGGTTACTTTTCCTCCATTTTGAATGCAGAAGAGGACAATGGAAACAGTATCTTGCTCTTATTTCAACTAGCTGTCAAATCCGTATTGTCAACGAACTTTCCTCAAACGTCATCTGGCAACCCGTTCCCAGTTTCAGAGCTGAGTTGATTTGATTTTCCCCTCACTCCTGCAGGCTTACTAAGTTCAATTCAAAGCTTCCCCCCTCTTCACCTGCCTCCAAGGGGGGTTCTGTATTTTTAACCGATGGAAATTTAATCTTTTATCAAAGGCTTTCAAAGGCTTTAGCTTGTAACGTCTTTGCTTCAGTCTATTTACAAAAGCGGAAGGCGGACTTCCTGTTTATGACCTTCCCGCTTCGGCGCCGAATTAAGATACTTAAAAATCCAATTTTTCGTTCTACTCACGGGTAGTTGTTTAAAATCCAATTGTCCACAGGAAAAAGTCAGCGCTCTCCAGCAACAGCAATGCAGCTTCACTCCATGAAAGAAGCGGTCGATTCAAAGCACCGTGCCGCTCACCCCATGGCGCTCCGGATCCCCTAAACAGGGTTTCCCCGCGAGTAGGGGAGGCGCAAAAGGTGCCAGCCGAATCCCAGGTTCACAGGTTTCTTCCACCTGTGATTTCAATGGGTCTCCGCCTTCGCCGTGGCGGTCAGACCCTGTTTTTCACGGAGTAAGTTCCTCCCGATCGGAGGAGCTCAGCCATTGCTGGAGGCGCCAACCCGGAAGTCGTCCTAGTTCTACTTTCTGTCACCCAGAAAAATGCCTCCTTCCATGTACCAGGACTTTCTGCCCTTTGAACTTCCAACATTCAAAATCCCTGCCTGATTGAATCCCAGAACTCATGTTTGCCATTCATTACTCTTGGTTCAAGGTATTTGATTCTGCTGACTGCGCCCAGCTGAAAATTTTTACAGGGAACAAAAGTTGCCTGCTGATGTAATTGGAACATGATCCATACCACCATGATGTCCCCAGTCAACTACGGTACATGCAGCAGTGCTGTGGAAGGCCCTCCCTGCTGAAACATGAGAAGCCTCATCAGAACTGATATTTTGCTGGCACACCTGTTCAGGCCCTGAACTTTAATCTCTTGATTGAATTGTTCTTTTAACTGAGCTTTTTTAATGGTGTGTTTCATTTTATATATTTATGAATGTTTTATTTTTTATAATTTTTATTAGATTTCTGCTTTATATTTTAGAATATTCACTTAAACAACCTTAAAATATCAATGACTTCCCTTCCTCTCTTTCCATGGTTCATTTAGCACAACATAAATACCTGCATATTTTATATAAACTTAACCATTCAGTATTCCATTATTACATCCATCAAAACTTATTTACACTGTTGAATTTATCTTAATGCTGCCCACGTTTTCAAATAAACACAATTTTCCTCCATATATTCAATAAACATTTTCCAATATTCTTTAAATGTATGTTCTTCTTGTTCGTTGTTTTGATGGAATTCTTTTATTGCACATTTTAATTAAGTGTGGATATTTTATAATTGATTTTATACCTGTAAACTGCTAAGAAGGCATTTTCGCATGTAAACAGTATATAAATTCGAAAATGATGATGTTATTTAGGATCAGGCCTGCAGTTGCTTTCTGAGGGAAATCCTTCCCTGTGTGAGGGAAGCACTATTATATAGAGGAATCTTTCCATAAGGCAAGTGTGTGGAACTTTGTCTCTCCAGATGTTGCTGAACTAGTACTCTTATCAGCCCCAGCAAGCTTACCCAATGGCCAGGGACAATGGGAGTTGTAGTCTGGCAACATCTGGAGGACTACTTCTGCATTCCTGCCATAATGTATAACAGAGCCCTGTTTCTCCTCATCCTCTCTTGGTGACTGAATAGGGGCATGCATGTGGGCACCACACTAATAAGACCTGTGCTCTTCTCTCATATCCTTCTGTTTCTTAATCAAGGAGGGTGGGACAGGATGTTAGAGGACTGTGTAGACCATTTCCCTGTAATGCACCACCAAGGGGAAGAAAGATGCAATATAAGAGTTTTTATGCCATATGGAAACCACTCTGTGTGCAGATTCTCTGTCTGAGTGGGTAAGATCATCCCCATGATGAACATTTCTGCAGATATATATAACTATATTTTGCCATCTGTAATTCAAGTAGTAAATGAGAGATATTTGGCAGCAGTAGATACCTTAACATATTTTGTTCATGGCAGTGGTGGGATGGTTTGGTATTATGATATATATTTGGAATTGGTTTTTTTCATAGAAAGTAGAGCAAATTATAGTACTGATTCTAGATATCTATATTTAAATTCACATTTTCCAGTTAGCTGAACACAAGCCCTAGCTACCTCCAGAAATGGTGCATGTATTATAAAAAAACAGAAAAGAGCTGACTTTTCATTGTATTTCTGCTATATTTTTCCAAAAATGTTTAGTATTTGTTAGATTGTCTGTTAGAGGGTTAGTGACATCAAGTTTCAAGAAGGGACAAACTTCCTTTGTCATATTCTCCAAACTCTGCTTAAAATTAACATGACAATATTCTGAACCCTGTAATTATAGAAGACGTCATCAAGATACTTATGCAAATATTTTGAATACATGTAATTATGGAGAAAGAAAAAAATGTCATTCAAGATAACAGGTGCCACTTCCTGGGGTGCTTTTGCTTCTGAGCAGCAGCAAGCTGCTATGATTCTACCAAGTGATGGAGATCAAACTAAATTTTAATAAGCTACAGAGTGGCATTCAGCCAATAGAACCAAATACTCTTTAACTTGGGTTACATAGTATGCAGGTTTTAATTTTTTGAAGACTTTTTAAAGATATGCAACTATACTCTGCAGGCTGTTAGCTCAGTTGGTTGAGCATGGTGATGATAACATCAAGGTCGTGGGTTTGATCCCAGCTGCATATTCCTGCATTTCAGGAAATTGGACTAGATGAGCCTTGTGGTCATTTCCAACTATACAATTCTATGATCTAAGAAGATGATTTTTAAAATAAAAATTGCTTTAGGACAAACTTTCCCAACCAAGTGCTCTCTAGATGTTTTGGACTACAGCTCCCATGATCTCTGACATCTCCATACAAGTGCACAGTTGCCAATTGAATAGTAACCACTGGTGGTGTCAGTTGCATGAGAAGGGGCCACCACTCATTTAGCAACAAGGCACTTGCATAGGGCTGACTGCAGTAGCACCACCTCATGGGCCAAGAGATAAGAGTGGTGATGACCTTCCCACTATGATTCAGTTTCAGCCACTGAACCACCTCTCTAGGCACCACTGCATGGCATGCATGAAACAGTGTTATAATTATTGCAGTAAGCCTGATCTATCCAGATTGATTCAGGTATGTCCTGACAGTTGGTCCGAAGGCCTTCTTCATGCCTCTGTACATTCTGTGCATGTTGCCAATGTCGGCAGCAAGTTGGATACTCTGACACAGCTTTGCCCAGTGGTCACTGGCACATTGTCTGGCAGTCCGCTGGGCATCACTCATTGCCTTTGTCAATGTATCAAGTGCCTTTTCCCAGGTTGCATGCTTGTAGTTCACAAGAGCCTTGTGCTTTGCAATGATAATAGGCTCTATGTTCTTTGTGCCAGCCTCAAACCAGTCAGAGATCTGTTGCTATAGCTGAGCTGAAACAAATCTCCCATGAAAATATGGTTCCAAAGGTTCCATCACCCAACTCCAAAATGTTCCTCACTGTCTGCCCTTAGCTCTCACTTCATAAGTGGTTATATTTATACCACAGTGCGTGCACAGTGGCAGTGCTCCTATTCTCTGGTAGAAGCTGCATCCTAACAGCCCCACCAGAGTGTTTGGATTGTAGCCCTAGGTTACCTGCAAACATTTGTTTGGATTGTAGCCCTAGGTTACCTGCAAACATTTGTTTTACTCTGTGTGCCCCCCCACCCTATCTAGTAAATCCAAAATAATTCAACTGAAGATGCTGGAGTAATTCTACAGTGAGATGACATAACTGGAAAGGAAGATGAATCTAACTTCATAATATCCTAATGGGAGATATGAGACATTTCAAGTGCAAAGGGGATGGGTAATTGGTCCTAAGAAAGGCAAGAAGTTGATTAGAACTTACACCTAGTGCCCCAACCTTTTAGGAGTTGTAATGTCTTTATTTCCCAAAGTCTAACAGGAGAAGACAAATAAGCAAACCAAAGAATAATGTACAAAGGACAAATACAAGCCTGTCTGGTTGTTAGTAGAGAAATTGGTAGTTTAATGGATGAATTCACCTCATTTATCCCCTACAGATAAATTACTGGGTAGCCTTCCTATCACACAAACTCATAAAAGCAATTCACAAAAGATCAAAAAATCAATTTCTAGTCCCCCTGGTGAACTATCACCATATTATGTCTAGAGAGCAGCAATTCCACCCTTAATTGTAAAATTCTTGGCTTTTCAGGACCTGTTGAAATTGTTCTTATATTGCGGGATGATGGCTAAGCCTTTTCCTTAGTCACTGACAAGTATGAGAACAATTAACTATGAGCCAAATTGTCATCCTGTGCAAGCAGGCGAGACAGAACCAAAAACAATCCCTTTGTAAATCTTTAAAAATTTTAACACGTTACAAATCAGGATTGAAAAACTCCACAGAAAACCAGGCACAAGTTTCTTGGAAAGGTACTTATGTAGTTGGTATGAAGGAGGAAGAGGAGGAGATTAATTTATAAACTGCTTATAGGCCAAAATAGCTTTTAAGTGATTTACAACTATCAAATCAATCCATAACAGAGGTTTCATAAAAGTAGATTTGACACTCTTCCATAATAACCCCTCATCTCAAACAACAACAATAACATGATTTTGTTGTGGTAATGATGGGATGGGGAAATGTGCTGGAAAGTGAGTAATAATGGCAACATAATCTTTGAGCAAACAAATAATAATGAATGTTCAATTAACAGCAATATCATATAACCTCTGCACAAATTTTGTGCAAACAAGTCACAGTGAAAGCTCAATAAACAGGTCATCTGGAAGAACCCTAAGTTTGTTTTTATAACTAAAATAATGATCAATGTGCATATTCCTTCTGTAGAATTATGTTCATTTTTTAAAAAAAAACCACCCTCCTACAAAATGTTGCTTAAAAAACACACATGGACATTTTCCTATCTGAATGCATTGTTATAATTTCCATCAGCTGACCAAGTAATGTAGGCACAATAACTTCCAATTGTCACTCATCAATGGATGATTCGTTACTGTAGTTTCACTTCTTTGCTGCAAGCATTTTAGCTGCTGATAGCATATTCCCCACTCATTTTCTTTTTTCACATTTTATTACATCATTAATATAAGGACTCAAAGCTGTGCACCAGCCACAACAATTCATTTAGACCTCCTTCCCTTCAGGAATCAGTCCTTCTCATTCTGAGGAGCTTCATAGGCTCCAAGTTTGTTTGAATCCACTTTACCCTCCCCACCTGCTTCGATATTAGAAAATTAACAAGTGGTTATAATGTTCTTCTCGCCTTAGGACAGAACATGATAAAATTTGCAGACATGCACTATAAGAGTGGATAAAACATGTCAAGTTACAGGCAAATAGGTCCAGGAATTTTTGTGCTGGACACTATTCAAGTTTGACTTTTTTAAAAAAGAAACTTTGATAAATTTTTATGGTATAAATATGGCACAAATATTTATTAAATGAAATTTGCAGGCCAGGTTGACTCATCTAAAAGGCTTGAAGGATCATTGAAGTGTTTTCCTACAAGGACAGATATGACAGTTTCGGGATCAACTAATCCCATTATTATTTGGAAATAATAATGAAAAGCAGTAACTTCTTTCCTTTAGACAAAAATCGACAATGGCAGCCATTACAGGTTTTGGATGTGTAAAATAAGAATCACTTGATCTCATCTTGGTAGCTAATTTTCTGACATGTTTTGATTGCTTCTTATAATTTCGCAATTCCACTATATCTATACCAATATATTTCTATAGATATATGATCTTCATTTTCTGTTTGACATTTCCAGACTCAACCATTGGTGGTGCTATATATTCATTTTTTCCCCCTTACAGTTATGTCATATCATTGGAAGACAATCCCACAAAGGCATTATAGCATTTCACACAGTGTTTAGAAATAAGTAAGATCCATAACACACATTTTTAAAAAATGAATGTGAATTCATTAATGCAAATCTCCTTTGCTGGAGAAATTTTAGCAGAAACCTATGAGTCATCTGCCAGGGATGATGTACTGTCCTTTCAAGGTTTCATCATAGTTCATGGGGTAGAAATAGATGGCATCCAGCATTCAAGTCTAAAATCCTATAATACTATGATCCTTAGGTGACTTACTCACTGTATTATAACATAATGAAGTAGGCATATCCTTTAACATTTTCTGTACACAATATTCTCAAGTGGTATAAACTGGCTTAGGCTCTTTGAAGTCAGCAGATCTGAAGTGGCATGCCCCTGCTAAGCATGTGGGAATAAGAGTCCTAGGAAGCAGGGCTTTGACTCATCCTGGGGGTAAGAAGCCTTGTATGTGGCCTTAATTGAGATGTTTTGCAGGCAGTAAATTGCTGCTTTGCAGTGAGCTCCTCTAAAGCCCACTATTGGTTTGCAAGTTCTTGGAAATAATTACTGTTGATACAACATCTGCTCTTTGAAAGACAGCAGTTGTTATTTGTGTTTTATTTTTATTTTTTAAGGCATTTGACTTGCCCCCAGGCTCTTATACAAATCCTTTATGCAAACAAAATCTAGCTAAAATTAATCTTTGGAAACAAACGCAGATGCCCTAAGCTTCCACTTGACATTAGAACCTAGTTCTGCTCCTCTTCTCCTTCCTAATTAATGGAGCTGAACCTTTCAGCTTTTTCTTTAGAAAAACAGAAAAGCAAAAGGGGGGATTTTTTCATTATAACCCCCCCCACACACACACACATTTGTTGGGGAGGGAAGGAAATCTGAAAACAAAGGTGGGTGGCAAGCTGCATACTAGGACAAGCAGCAATGGAAATGTTAGAATTTTGCTCTCTTCTTTTTTAAAAACTTAGTTCCTCTACAGAACCCCAACTGTGATGGAGCTGCAGTCAATGGTCCTTTTGTTCCTGAGTCATATTCATGCTATATTATGATGCAGTGTCATCCCAGGGCCCTCAAGGGAGGAAAAATATGGTAACCCCAAACTTTTTAAATGGATACAATCTATACAGTACTCCTAGCATTTTTGTAAATACGAAACATTCTTCAGTTTGTTCTGCCTGAATTCTTTTGTTTTGTGTTGGCTTGGTGAGATAAAGGAAAATGTAAGCTAACAGAGAAAAGCTTCAGTTATTATTTTCACTGTTGTTCTGTTGGGAGATTTAAAAATAGTTTTGGATTTAGGCAGAGTAAACCAAGCCTGCCTGAATTCCAGTGGGAAATATAGCTCAGTAGTCCCACATTTAACCAAGAAGGTGGTTTCTCTGATCACCATCTCTCTCATCTCAGATAGTGCAGGCACTGGGATGAGGGCTCCCAAAGAGTATTGTAGTTAGATTGAATGGATACATAATCCTGTACCTCAGATGCCTGGCTGTAAAATGTGTAGTGAATGATGGTTGCAGTCACAAGCCTAGTGCCTTCATCAAATGCCAAACCATCTCAGATTCATTCAGTTCCATATCATTACTGTGCTGCTTTGATCATGTAAGTTTAATCAAATTTATTATTAGATGCATGGGCCATTGAAACAAACAAACCATGGAACAGTAATGGCAAAAGCCCCAAAGCCCCAAAGGAGCCAACATTGTTATGAGCATTTTCAATAGCTATTTTTTGTCATTAGGTTCTAATGTGATGTAGAGAGAAACTAAGATATATAAACTGATATTTCAAGAGGGTAGAGAATACAACAGATAACATGCTAGACTGAGGAATGCAAACTGCTGCAAGGCAAAGCCACTGGCTTGCAAGTGAATCAATACGGGTGTCTAAAACACAATCAAATCAGGATGCAGGAAGAAGGATGATTGCCATATGGCTATGCCAGAGAGCAGCTTGCTTTTGGGGCTTGCTTTGGGCCATTTTGCATAAATGATTCAAAGAGCAAATTATTAGCAGAAACACCCACTAAAAGTGTTTTCAAACACTATAGTGATGAAGTTAGATAGACAATGTAACTGCCTCAGGGTGAATTCTCTTACCCATGGGGTAAATTGGTTATCTGCACCATCTTGCTAAGTGGTAAAGGACCATTGCATCAACATCATGTATAAGTAAATTGCAACTTTAATCCTAAATATATTTATGACACTGTAAGCCCCACTGAACACAACTAAACTAACTTTGGAATAAAAACGTGCGGAATAAAATCATTACTGGGATGGGCTCCATCTGATACTTTGAACACATTACAGTCATACCTCAGGATAAATACGCTTCAGGATAAGTATTTTCGGGTTGCACTCCACGGCGACCTGGAAGTAACAGAGCATGTTACTTCTGGGGTTCGCCACTTGCGCATGTACAGACGGTCAAAATGCGCGGAAGAGGCAAAATGTGACCTGTGGATGCGCAGACGCGCAGACGCATCTTACGTTCTGTTCAGGATGTGAACAGGGCTCTGGAACAGATCCTGTTCGCATCCCGAGGTTCCACTGTACTTAACAGCTTCTCTCTTTCATGCGGTTTTTGAGGAACTGCTTCATATTGCAGATTGTGGATTACATGTGGATGGCTCAAGAATGCTTTTTAAAGTTTAAAGCAACCACAAAGCAACCCTTTAGTCACCTCACTTCACCTTAGGAAGTCCCCCGCAAGATATCTCCCCTCCCCCCAAAAAAATTTATTAAATGAAATTTGCAGGCCAGGTTGACTTTTCTATAAGGCTTGAAGGATCGTTAAAGTGTTTTCCTACAAGAACAGACATGACAGTTTCGGGATCAATAAGTGGACACACAAAATGAGTGGAGTAGTTTAGTCTGCCTTAATTAGTATTAAAACAAAATAAAAAAATTCCTTCCAGTAGCACCTTAAAGACCAACTGAGTTAGTTCTAGGTATGAGCTTTCGTGTGCATGCACACTTCTTCAGATACACACTTCTTCAGATTTAGTCATAGTTAAGTCTTACTGAAAGCAATTGAAGGGTCAGTCATTGGAATGTTTAGAAATCCATTCTGTTATTTCCTCCTGTGGGGTGTACCTTCAGACCACATCCTGGGAAGTACTTGTTTAGATATTAAGGTTGTTGCAATACAAATGATACTTTGACTATGGATCCTCTTTGCATTTTCCTTGGTCCCTAGAGAATCACACAGTCATACTGTGCCCAGTCTGTTTGGGAACTGGATAAAAGTGTATAATTCCCAGTCACTTTCTGATGGGATACTTTAGTATCTTTATCACAGTTAGTAATTTTCCTTTCAAGTTACTTGGAAGTTACTTTCAAGTAAATATGTTTAGGACTGATCTGCTACACTCTGAAAGGTTTTCTATAACATCATCATACACACAATTGTCATTTTCATGCAGATAACAATCTAGTAAACTACAATGATATTTCTACCAAGATGCATTATTAAATGTTTCCCCTTGAAATATCATCTTGTCAAAAGGAGAAAAATGTTAATAGATATCTTGATTATTATTTCTCCCAACCACATTCTTGGAGCATTGTGTTTCCAATGCTTTTATTCCTCCAAACCACACTTCATCTCTCCCTCAAAAAATTCTTGAGAAACAAAATCTCTTTTTCATTCATAGAACTTTGAACCTTAGTGAACCATATGTGCTAGAGGAGTATTGAGCAAACATAATTCAATATAACTGATAATTGCCTGGTAGATGTTGTTAGGAATACATTTTCTACAGAATGTGTTAAAGAATAGGATGGCTAGGATAATGAGGTGTAGTGAAAGGGCAAAGAGAAGACTATGATGAGCTAGTTTGTACAGGACCTTTTTATATTAGAAAAAAACTCAATGGGGGGTAGTGCATGCCCCTGTATATGTGTGTGCATGCAACGGTGTGTGAAAACTGCATTTGTTCTGATTAGAAACTGGGGGAGAAAAATAATTGGGAGTAAGTGGGATGCTGAATGTTACCGTATTTTTTGGTGTATAAGACTAGGTTTTTTCCTAAAAAAGAATGTCCAAAATTTGGATAGAACTTTCCCCATTTTCTTAAATTGGAGCCCCCCAAAGTAGGGGCATCGTATACATGGGGGCGTCTTATAGACGGGAAGACACAGTATTTAGCAGAAGTATCATGTAAGTTAGAACTTTAGAAAATAAGTTAGAAAGCACTATATTTCTAAACTGACCTTCCTTCCATAGGAGCCCAGGGTGGTTTACAGCATAGTGTAATAAAACAATATGCCACAAACAAGAACAGGTAAAACTAAATACGTAATGCAGCAGACATGAAATATTGCTGAGCATCAGATCGTCTTTCTAAGCAAACAGATGCTTCTTCCATTGACACTGAACCATCAAAAATGAGGCAACTTATCTATGTGGAGAAAATTCTATATTCGGATGCCACAATGGAGAAGGTCCTATTCTGTGTTACCAAACAGTAGGACAACCCACAAAGCACCTTCTCTCCTACTGTTTGTCTCTTTGGGCAGGGCCATAGGACAGTGAGAGGGTGCATCTTTTGCATAAAGATGGTTCCCGTTTCAATCCCCAGCATCTCCAGGGAGGACTGAGAGAGATCTCTACTTGAGTGTCTGCAAAGCTACAACCAATCATACAGAACAGGGATGGGGAACCTTTTCAGCCAAAGGGCCATACTTTTCTTTAGGGTAGCCTTCTAGGGGCCAATATTCACCTTTGTAAAATTGGCTAGTTTCTCCACACTTCTCTATTCAGAGAAGGGTCATTGTTGGAGTTAAAGGACACAGTCCATCCAGGTAAAAATTATTGGGTTTGTAAAGCAGGACCAGGGAGGTGTGTGGTATGGGGAGAGGGACAGATAGAGAGGCTTGGTGGGGTGGTTGAATTTTGGCCTCAGTCCTGAGGTTTCCTACCCTGATGCAGGGACCAAGGGTCTAATTCGATTTTAGACAGCTTCTTAAATTCCTCTGACAAATTTTATTGGAGTATTTTAAACTCTGGTTAAATTAGATGCAACCCCCCCCCCAAGTATTTCTACTTTTCCTCCCACCATTTTGTCCACACCTTCATCCCCCTGTCTCTCAAAATGTTGCAACATGCAAGTATTTTTGTGAACCAACTTGTCTCGGGCACAGAACACAATTACTTCTTTTTCACACCAATGTGCAATGGTGTAGCCATCAGGGACAGCTGAAAAGAGAATTAAAGTCGAATGTGGAGCCACTGTGCTATCATTCAACCAAGATCTAAGTGTACTTTCTGCCACATTAAAAAAAGCTGAACTGGATAAAGTGAAGCGAGTGGGTAGCATAAGTGTGGGGGCAGTATTAAGTACTCTGGTGCTTTCAATCACGGCAACATCAACAAATATATCAGTGAATGTGCTGCCTGTCAAGACTTCCCAACTCAATTGTATGCCTGTATTAAAAGTCATAGCAATTTCTACATCTAGTAATGCCTCTCAAGGCCATACACACAGCTGTAACGGTAACATAAAAATGGAAGTGCATGACTTGGGAAATATAAAATGAATAGATAGATACACACACATATATAGTATTTTATTTCTTTGAAACATATGGCTTTATAATTGAAAGCAATATACTTTTCCGGTGGAGCTTGTGCTAAGCTATTTAATGTATATCTAATTATTGTTTAGAGCTGTCATACATTTAAGAGATCAAAGAATACTTACAGCCTCTTTTAATGCTGCTAGCATTACTCACCTGGAGTCCTCAGTATCAAATATATTTAAAAAGAAATCTTCTGCTTCTTTAAAACAAAATCATTATGCAGTTTAATTTAGAAACTTATCAATAGTCAGGCCAGCACTTGCAAACCAGTATTCTTTTTCCTTTCGTTTGATATGCATTTGAGAAGATACCCTTAATATCATTTTGAATCAAATTATTTATTTGTATGCAAATAATATAGTTTTAAAGCTAGGATTTAAATTAAATCCTATCGAGGAGGTTGAAAGTTTGATGCGGTTGGTTAGAATGAAATTTTATGCTACCTATCTATACTTTTGCCACACAATTAAAACAGTGTCAGTTATTGGAGCTGAAAACCTACGTGAAATGTGCAGCAATTGGACTGGGTTCACATGGCGCTGTTACCATGTCATTTGCAAGTAATGAGCTAATCTCAGTTTGAATACTCAGAATTTACCATTCTGGGGGAAGGAGCTATTTTTCAATAGTTTTCTTCTACTTTATAACCCTGGCACATAGACATAAATAATAATGTTCATGTGTATCTTACCATGCTGCCTTTGGGAAACTATAGTTCTCACTTAGGCATCCTAAAACAAAAACAAGTTAGGGTCTTAAATGAGGATAGGGGATAACAATAAACAATCTACAAAATTGATCCCTCACCCCACAAAAAAGGAAAAAAGAAAGGAGCACTTTGCTTACTTACTAAGCAAAGTGCTCCTTGGTCAGGTTGATTTATCACAAAATATCACAGTGATTAATGAGTGTTTCTTCTAAAATAGGGGGTTATCAATAACGAACTTTGGGGCATGCCTCTACAAGCATCTTGTTCAGCATGAATGCTGTCTAAGCATGATGCTTGATGCATATATTGGTGTATGACTGGGTGACATATAAGTAAGTAAATAAATAAATAAAATTAAATAATACTGAGATTATAAGATGGAAAATTGGAGTCTAAATCAGGTGAATATGTTTTTTTGGTGACCACTGTTTCTTAATGGTGGGCAATTAAGTTTGAATTAACCTTCTTGTGTGACAAATCTCTAGAGGTCACACAAAGTTCTATTTTAAAATAAAATTGGATGCAATCTGAGTGAGCTTAGATATAGCTGTACTTGTTTCCTCATCATAGAACACTGGGCTTGCATTGAAGTTGAGGATGTTCAGTTTGGTCTAGAAGCTATACATGGAAGGGCATTTTTTCTTTCATATTTATTTGAAAAGTTTCATCATATGAAATTTGATGGAAAGTCTGGATGACCCACCTTGACCTTCAGAAAGTATCTTCTGCATTTAATGATTTCTCTTGACAAGGTCACTAATGATTTATTGCAGAGGTGTGCATTTGGTTCAGATAAATCTCGAATCCTGAGCCAAAATGGGCAAGATTCAAAGGAGATTTAAGGAAATTCAGATGTTTTCTGGGATGTCCTTAACCAACTTGGGATGCTCCAAAGCTTCAAGGCTACCCTAGAGCTTCAGACAACTCAGACAGATTCATGTTGTCTGCCTTTTCTAAGGCATTACATTTTCCGAAGCTCTCTATATAAGGACAGTGTAAAAGGAGGGAAATGGAGAGGGAACTGGTGTTTTCTGACTGACAACTCTAGCTTCCAACCAGGGAATAACTTTCCCAATCACAACAGTTTTTTTGGAGGGAAGTATAAGGAAGGAATTTATCTGTTGTCAATTGAGAATAAAACAAGCAGATGGTCCAGGAGGATACCATGGTCAATGGTATGAAAAGATGCTGAGAGATCCAACACAGCAGCTGTAGAGTTCTACTCTCCCTGTCTTTCCCATGGCATAAACACAGTCTTACAAAATCAAAAAATTAAAACCAATTAAATCACCTACAGAATAACACCAATGTTAAATCAACATAAGTGGACAGCAGTAGTGCAGGGATATAAAAAAATAACAATGCATTTTAAAAACTGAAAGACTATGCATCTGGGGCAGATTTTGAAAGTCTTCATCTACTGCTGAAACAGCAAAAACATCGGCACCAGACACATCTGTCTGGGGAAGAAATTCCAAGCCAGGACACCACCACTGAAAAGGCCCTCTCTCAACATCTGTGGGGACATTAGGATCAGTATCTCAGAAGGGTCTTTCAAACAGAGCAGGGAGATTTGGTTCATGGAAGAACAAATATTATGACCTGATTTTGGAATGAAAGTGGGGTAGTAGAATTCTACTGATAAATATCTGTCTTAACCAGGCTCAAAGTAGTCCAATTGCTCATCTACATAGATGGCCAATATAAAAATACATTTCTATAGTGGGGCCCCAAAAGCACCAAGGAAGGCAAAAGCGTCAGGACAGTTATAGCAAAGAGATTGTCTTTATTTTGATGTTCCTCTTAATGCATCTAATCTGGTGGCACTATCAGTTTGATAGAGCCAATACTCCATTAAAGATCCTGACCTTTCCCAGGGTGCTGCTGCCTCCCAATAAAAATGTTTAAATAATACATTAAAAGTACAAATAAATGAGCAGTGTGTCCAGAGATATTCACAAAAATTCCATACTTGTTTAATATGAAAGTATATTATTTGCTCAAGGTTCAGTCACTAAGGTTATGAGACAGATATCAATTTTTGATCTCTTTGAACCCACAAACCATCAGGAGTAATTAGTGCATGAAGCAGAGAGCAATTAACTGAAAGGCACTTTTTGCTAACAATCTACATTTCACTGCTATAACCTTCTATGATGTGCTAACATTTAATTGTTTATGTAATCACATTTTGACTTGGGAGACTTCAGATGACCAATCTTGCAATCAATATGTAGTGAGTTTGTTATTATTATTGTTCGTGGCACTTTTAATGTGTGAAGCATTTTAGAGTCACTTTATCCTCACAACAAATCCACTGTGAAAAACATCACTGCTTTTCCCAGTATAAAGATGTATTTAAGTATAAAGAGCAAACTAAGAGGAGATATGATAGCCAAATATCTCAAGGGCTGTCACATGGAGGGTGGAGCAAGTTTGCTTTCTCCTGCTCCAGAGTGTAGGACCTGATCCAATGAAATTCCGATGAAACATCAGGAAGAACTTTCTGACAGCAAGAGCTATTTGACAGTGGACTGGACTCCCTCAGAAGGTGGTGGACTGTCCTTCCTTTGAGGTTTCTATGCAGAAGCCATATGGCCAACTATCATACATGATCTACTTGACTTTCCTGCATTGTAGGGGTTGGGAGTAGATGACACTTGAGGTCCCTTCCAACTCTCCAGTTCTATGTTTCTATAATTCAATGACTAGATGCACCAGCAGGCTGTTCTTATGTTCACATGACAGATCCTTTCCATGTGTAGAATAGCTTTAATGTGTTCACAAAACAATATTAAAAAAGGAAAGGGCTAGTGTACATTGGCTATATACCATTGCCATTATAGGGAAATTGGTTACCCGGCAAGAGGTGCTGCCTCTACCAATACACACAAATGGTTATCTGCTATTGAATGCTGATCTGTTGACGATCAGTGCCCTTTTCTGTGGGGTAACTCTCAACTGTGTGGGGAGGGATACTGTTTTTGCTTGTTATCATCGTATGTATTTTTGTGTTTTTATATTGTAAACTGCCCTGCGATCCTCAGACGAAGGTCATTATAGCAATTTACAACAACAACAACCAGGACCATAAAAAGTAATTGTTTTTGAATCAAAGGGGATCGGGATTCAAATGGCCTTTTGGCAACTTAAAAGCAATGTCTTTAGAATGATCTGAAGAGGGGAGAAATCATTATTTCATTTGGTTATTTACTATTGCCTTCCACTGAATCCAGCTGGTTCAGTTAAAATAAGAGCAAATGTCTTGGGTAAAGGAGAATACTTTTGTTTCAGGAACAAAAGCTTTCAGATTTAGCTTTCTTATTCCTCTGCACGGTAAAATACTGTCAAAGTAAGACACAAAACAGAGGATTTCGTGTTAGACGATTGTCTTGCTTACCTAGAAGTAAGTGTTGATCCTAGCTGTTTCCATGTGATTTACTGGTTGTTCTGGGGTTCTTGTTGGGGGTGGGTGGGGAACAGCACCACTGTGTGAAATCATTTTGTAGCCATTGCAGGTTATTGTTGCTTTTACAGTTTTCTTCTTGGCTAACTTACCCTTTCTGTTGCACATTATACTTTCACAACATTTGGGTTGATTTGAACTCTAGCACTCTAGTAGGTTGAAATAAAATAATAATAATTTCTTGGGGAGGAGATGACAAACTGTGGCAGCTTTACTGAGCAATTTTTAAAGCACAGTTGATAAAACAGTCTGCTTGTTGTTATGTAGCTGAGCCACCGCTTCATCAAGCATTCTGCTTATTTCTCCTCATTATTGGAATCATGCCTTTCAGCTACTGAGACTAAAAAAATTAATATACAATTTAGGCAACAAGAATATTAAAAGTGTGTGCGCAAATGACATACTGACAAGGATAAAGGAGGGGGTAGGAACTGTGAAAAGTCTTTTAACTTTGTATGGGACTGTCAAACAGTTCTTTTGCCTCATTCTTTCGGGGGGGGGCACATTATCAATGCAGTGAATTAAGTATTGCCTTCTCATTAGTATTAATAGCACCTTCACACCTAATTCTTCATGCTTTGAGTTGGAAATTCAGTCATTTGCATATTAGACATTTGAGTGCCACTAGGCATAATCTTTATAGCCAAGGAGCAACATGTGCTTCATCCTTAGTTATGTACCAGGAAGGGGTTGACCCAGTACTGCTGCCTTCTTAGCCCCAGGCATCCCCACGCAAGTATGAAAATGGGGAGGGTTACTTTTCAGCAAAATTAGGTCACTAGGAGAATGCACTTCTGGACAGAGAGAAAATGTCTTAAACATCACAGTTAGGTGTTAAGCTCATAAGGCCATATTTTCAGGTACATTTGACAGATATTGCTTCAGGGCTCTCAGAACTTTTCTTCTGAAAGGATCTAATTGGAATATTTATTGTGAAGAAAAGCAACACAAATCGTGGGAAAGGGTTGGTGATAGTGCACAGACAAGGACTGAAAGCTGGAGAAAGAGCAGGGACAAGTATCTACAGAAGGAAAATATTACTGAGGATTGGGGATGGACATGTCTATTGATGCCAGTCTCTCTGGTTCTAATCCTCCCACCCCTACCCCAAAACACCTTAAGTTCAGATTGCTACATTTCTGCATCAGGTTGTGATTTATTTATTTATTTGTAGTCTCACAAATTTATTAGCATTTAGTATAGGGTTTTCCTAATGGAATTTTTTTTAATGCAGTTTTTTTTTGCAAGCAATTTCCCCTAAAATAACACATTTTTCTATGTTCTTTCTGTACACAGTTTTCAGTTGGTGAACTAAAACCTTCTGTGCCTACTTCTAAACACCTGCTGAAAACATTTCAATTCTACCAGGCCTGTGCAAGGAATTACAAATACATCCTTCCACAATGGTTAATTGATGTCTGATTTTAACTTTTTATGGTTTTTATAGTATGGTTTTATGTTTCTATTGCTGCAAACTGCTTCAGCATATATTTAACGGGACAGTAGTACACAAATATTTACATAAATAAATAAAACAAAACTGCATCACAAAATTAAGGGAAGTGCACATTTTGAATAATAATTGTGTTGCATTTAACGTATTGTTTTTGGAAGCATGAATTAGGAAGGTTCACACAGAAATGTGAACCAAAGTAAATTTCTTCCCCATCCAAAATGAGGATTAAAACATTGTTGTGGTATCTTTTCAGTGGCAGAATATTATACTTCCAGATACTTTGGAATATGAAACTAGATTTGCAAGCTGGAATTTCTATTTCGCTCACAATCTTTAACATATTCCCCCAACAAACCTGAAAGGGCAAGTTCACACAAGCATTCATCTGAGGTAGAGTCAACTTGCATGCAGGAACACTGTGTCAGAGTAGGAATAGAATTAAAAATGTATCTGTTTACTGAAGTATTCCTTGGCCTCTGGTCATGAGTTGAACTGTAAATATGGTTGCAGTAAAAAGGATATGGATTTTATTGGATTATTTTTTAATTGTGAATTGTTGTTTTGTATTGAATTGCTCAATAGGATGGTGCCTTGATATTATTTTAATCAGTGACTGCATTAAAATACTTTAAATACAGAATGTTCTCTGCAAGAAAAATCTCATGCTTTGGCTATTTGACCACTCTTGTAACAGTTGTTTGGTTAGCGTTTTGCATCTGTACCTCTTCCTTGTCACCTTCTGTTTGTCTTACCATTTCCCCCACTCCTCCTTTTGTTGAAATACATACATACATACATGTGCACATACTAATGAAATGTGCTGTATGCACCTATGGTTATTCTGTCTGTTTAAAGTTTAGAACAAAAATTGTTGAGCACAAAGGATATGTTAAAGCTCCTCTGTATGGGAATGAAATTTGTTTTGTTACAGGCAAACATGCACTGTCAAGTAAAATCTTAAATTATCATGCTGGAAGTAATGTATCAGCCTCCCAAACACTGGGGATCAATGCAATAAATATTACAGATAATGTGTTTAATGGCATAAGTATGTTCCATTATTTGGAAAGAGAAGAAATATATAATGACATTTATGAAGTCAGGGATATTTACGAATCGATAACTGATAAAAATCTTTATTCCTGTTAAGCAGCATTTTATGCTTCCAGTTAGACTCTAAATAATGTAGCTTACTGAACAACACAGGAATTTATGGAGTGAACTTTGGTTTGTAAACTGTCAGAGAAGAGAGTGCTCTCATGCTTGGGTCTTGCTTGCAGGCTTCTCACAGGCTTCTGCTTGGTCAGGGCAAGAATAAGATTGTTTTATGCATATTCTCTCAGCACACTGATATATTCTAGATATATTCTAGATACAGTGGTATCTCGGGTTACAGACACTTTAGGTTACAGAGGCTTCAGGTTACAGACTCCGCTAACCCAGAAATAGTACCTCGGGTTAAGAACTTTGCTTCAGGATGAGAACAGAAATTGCGCGCTGGCGGTGTGGCGGCAGTGGGAGGCCCCATTAGCTAAAGTGGTACCTCAGATTAAGAACAGTTTCAGGTTAAGAACGGACCTCTGGAACAAATTAAGTTCGTAACCAGAGGTATCGCTATACTGAACTCACTGCTCTGGTAATTGGTTATTTGCCATAGTGAAGGTCCACAAGCTTTCATGAACACCACACAATAAGCATTTATGATTTAATTGCTTTTGCTCATTGCCAAACACATTTCTAAATCATTTTCAGCTCTTTAAATCATTTTAAAAGTTGGAATGATAAATAACGTGTCTTATGTTTTCTTTGATTCCAAAATAACCCATATCACAATAGCAAACCTCATTTGTTTCTCTCTCATCCGTCCTCCTCTGCAAGTGTACTAATATAATGACAGAATCATGTAGGAATGATTTGTAATTAAATTAAATGCCACAACAAAAAGTGTGTAAAATGCATTTAGTACAAAGCAATAAACAAGAACATGATTAATTGCTTCAGTGTGTCTCGTTTTGATGTACGAAAATAAAGACAGTGCAGCAGATGAGAGCTTTTGCATCAAGGCAACATCCACCTGGTTTAAAACTTTGTCAGACGTTGGGCTTGTCCACACCAGTGTTTAATGTGTGTTTGAAGACCTTATCTCCAATATTTTTGGCCATCATCCACATGATTCCTGATGCCAATTTTTTTGAGAATTAAATTTGGATTTCCCTATCTGAAAAGAGAAAGTAATCCTGCCTCAAACTGCTGTTATCAGACAGCCAGACTCACTGCTGCAGGATTTTGGGGTATGTGAGAAAAAACTTTTTTATCCTCCTCTTTCCGTGCCTGCTTCCTCTCTTTGTCTTTTTTTGTCTTCTGGTAGTTCTAGCAACCACTCCCAGTAGGAACCAAGGCTAGAATCCCAAGCCAAATTGGACATATTTGGAGGAACTTGAGTGTCAGACAAATTAGGTACAGAGATCCATGGATCATTTTGAGGCAGGTTGGATGGCTGTCAAGGGCCAGAGAAAAATGGAAAGGCAAACAGGGTGATAAAGCCATGTGAAAAGGCCAAGGCCTACCACACTGGTAGCTGCACCTTCCCAGGAAAAGGTAGGACCCAATGCTTTGGCTCTCCTTCCAGTGCTCCACAGGATGAATGCTTCCACTCAACAGCTGTGGAGATGGCATCAATCCTGTGGGGTGTGGGTGGTGCTTTGCAAGCAGTTGATAACTGGTAGGATCCTGCTGGGTGCTGCTCCTTCATGAACAGCTTGTTTTCCTTGCATGCAGGGAAGCCACTCTGGAAGGAGAATCACCATGCAAAATTGGATTCTCCAGTTCACCAGCTGGAAAGCTGGAAGATCTGATCCTGTTCAGTGCCCCACTCAACCATCATTTTTAATTCCTGTTTTAACTTTTCTGCGAAAATAAGTTTTGCAAAAATCATTAGCCTTATCCACACATCCAAGGCAGAGTTAGGTGGTCTTCAGGGCATCACAGGGCAAATTCACCTAATCTGGCAGGCCCAGCTGCAATTTCTCAATACCCACACCAGTCTAATGACATTGTACGTGAGCATATTTCAAGATTTCAATCACTGCTTCCTTTTTCATTCACCTTGGGCATGTGCAGGATAAAAAAGGTACTGATAACCAAATCAAAGGAAGGGTTTTCAAATGTACATCAACCAATGATACCCACCCTTGTGGATGGCAGGGCCTAGAATCAATCAAGATTGAAAGCGGTTTATTAGGGTTGTGAATTAACGATTCCAGATTGAGAAAAACTACATTTTTTTCCTACTACAAATGGGAGTACACATCCTCAGATTCTGTAAAATTTTAATCCTGATTTACAATAGGCTTAAGGGGTTTGAACCTAATGAATTATGTGATTGACATACCACCCATAAAGCAAACTTTGCCTTCATCACATTGAGTTTATGACTTAGATGACTTAGATTTTTAAAAAGAGTGACCCTTCATGTCTAGCAACTATTAATCTCACTCAATTTTAGCAGTGCTGGAGAAAGGGTTTGGGGGTAATTCAACATTTAAGACAATTTATAACAATTCCTGAATAATAGTAGGCTGCCTATTTTTGCTTTATACTTTTATACATAGAGCTGCCTAGAACAGTTTGTGGGAAATTAAACCATCCAATGTCAATGCAAAAGAAAGAAGGGGGGAGAGATTCATTTTCCTATGCAGCAACTGACAAAAGCACCACTTTATTATAGAATGGAACATCAAAACCTCAATCGAGAGCAGGTAAGAAAGTGTTTTATGACAAAGATGAACTGAAGATTCCCATATCTGCTTTAGTTTTGAAGAGGGATTAGTTGCCGTTTCTATCTTTGGGCCTCTTCATATTTGCAGCTGTTTTATATTATAAAATGCTCCACTTGTTGACATTGATTGTTTCAACTTCTCCATGCTCAGCAAGTTGAACCAATGAATCTCTAGTTTTTCACTGTATAAATTGGTCTATTGTTTTAATTGTGTGATTTACAGATAAAATTGTTGTCCAAAAAATCTGGAGGGCACTAGGGTTGGCAAAGGCTGCTGCGGTATCTTCTGCTTTTTCAGTCCATGTTCTCAGATCACCCTGCCCACTACCAGCAATGCAATGCTTTGGATATAGTTGCTTGTAGGAACTGTAAGGATTGCAAGCACTTTCCCCCTTCAAATCCATATTTGCTTCCTCTGATGTGGGAAAATGTATAGTGCAGAAAAGGCAGGCAGGGAAAGGCTTTTTTTTCTGCTCTAAATTCTCTTATCCTGAAGCTACTTTTCTTTTAAATAAGAAAAGTGAAGGGGAGCTTTGTTACATGCATTTGCATGTAACGTCTCGTTAACCCCTGAGGTGTGTCATTTTCAAACTCTCATTTATGATCCCATCAGGGTTGCTGCATTAGAAAATGTTGGCATGTAAGAAACACTGTATAGTAAGAATGCTCACGGGAGAGTGAAAAGAGTTGAGCAGCTCCCTGCCATGCCGAAAATAGCCCCACTTGCTAGTGGCAAGTTTCTCCTTCACAAGCATTGAAATTGCCATGCTAAAACACTGTTATCAGAAATAAAACCTGAGATTCCATCCTGTCCCCACTGGGGTCAATAGGGAATGTTTTTGTTGCTGTTTTGACAGATTTTAATGGGATCAGGCTTGAGCCAGTAGATTAATTGTTGTTGGCCGGCAGGGAGAGACACTTATAAAGTTATGTGACAGACTATACATTGCTTCAGCCAGTTGGGCAGGTTTGTTCATCTCTAGCAAACAGGCAAATCTGCCTTCTGTGCTGTAAGACTGTGGTGGCCTAAATAGGTCTTTGATTCATCAGCAGTTCAGTTACTCGTGAAATGTGTCACAATGGTACAAACAACTGGTTCAACATCAGGACGATCTCCAGGCTATGGCACATGAAAGACCCTGGGAGCAGGAATTGCCTATCCATGGAGCACATTGGGAACATTATGAGACTTGCTGAATCAGACAAAGGCCCATGTAGTCCAGCATTCTGTTCTCACAACGGAACAGGCAAGCCACATGCTTTTAGGAAGCCCACAAGCATGACCTGAGTACAACATCACTCTCCCTACTAGTTTCCTCCAGCAGCAGGTATTCAGAGGCATGTTGTGTGCCACCTCAATCTCTGAGCGGTGCAAGATTCCAGGAGTTCCAGGCATTTACTCAGGATTTGTGTTTCCTTTTGGAAATGAGGCATGGTGGAGACTGCAGTGTCTTTAGAATATATGGTTTATTTACACATATGTACAACCTGAGTCTATGATGGAGGGGTTCATGGCATTAATATCCCAAAGAGGGTCCTGTTTCTTCCATAGCCACAGCCTTGGATTCAAGCAGAAATCAGCTGTGGCTTCCCCCCTGCCTTTCCAGCCTGAAGCGTTACTTGTAGGTCACATTACATGTTGCTCTAGCTTTGGACCTAAGAGCCGGAAGAGGGGCCCCACCCATTTGCAATCTGGTACAGGGCCCCCTTTCCATTGCTCTCTTAATGGACCATTATTTTATCTTTGTTCTCGTTTAATGGCCCATCACCTTTCCTTTGTTTTCTTCATGGTCCATCACCCAGGCAATTACCTGAACATGGGAAGCTAGCCTGCCTTATATTTGTTATGAGTTTCAAAGAGGGCACGCTTCCCATAAGTTTTGGAGTTAGTAAAAGATATAATTAATCAAGGTTTGGTTAAAACTGTGCCAACTGTGAAAATCCCTGGGTTATGCTTATGATAAAAGCTGAGGCCAGCTTGGCATAGCTGTTATATAAGGACCATTAACAGGGAACAAAGTTTGGATGGTGTGGGCAATTGCTGTTTCCTGAGGTAAGGAAGAGGGGGAAAGCATCCCTTTGCCAGAGGCTTGGTGGAGAATGCAGCTGGAGGAAAAACCCTTTGTGTGTATGAAATGGAGGTTGCCAGGGTTATGGTGGGTGAAGATGTAACAAAAAAGGGGGTTGTGTTTGGCAAGGTGTTCTTGGAAGAAGTCAGAAGTAGGGGGACGTCATGTGGGGGCTGAGGAGAAGGAGCCAACAGCACGAGGTGCAGGAAGCACCGACTGCTGATTCAGCTCCTTGCAGATTGGAGCTGGCTGCTCTTAAGAACCCTCTCTATGTATATATATGTGTGTAAATAAAGCCATGCATCTTAAAAACACTACAGCTTCCGCCATGTCTAATTTTCTAGATGAAAACACAACCTTTGGTGAGTGTCTGGAACCCCCTGGAGTCATGTCATCTCTTGGAAGAGATTGGGGGTGGTGTGTAACATATTTTAACACTTGCTGAGTCCAGGGGTTAGAATGGATCTGGCACCCCCCTTCTCTGTCCCAAGTATATCAAGGTCTTTCAGGGAGAGGGGAAAATCAGGGGGGAGAACATAATTTCACCCTCCACATTCTTCCCCCTTCCTGAAAGAGCCTGACATACTGGAGGGGTTTGTGTGATATAGCCACTTCCGCCCTACAGAGGAGGTGGGGTTGCGGGCTTCACACTCCTACCACGTGCGCGGTGGCTGGAGCCCAGCCCCTGCATGGTTTGGGGAATCCCCAGCCGCGTCACTCCCTGGCCAGCCAATTGGTTGCAGGTTTGAAGGTATTGACGGTGAGCCTTTGCTCGGGTGGCGGTTAGGCATTGGTATTGGTATTGTTATGTAGATGGAAGAGGGGAGGAAGCACCATCACCTGCCCCACATATTGAAGGGTAGTCCGATAAAGGATTCCTGGGGGGGGGGGGCGTGGCCCTGCCCAAAGCCTATGGAGGTGAGGGCCTAAGGCATGCCCCCGAGTGGTGACCCCGGGGGAGTTCCTAGTTGATGTGCATCAGCAGGACTCCCCCTACTGGTGGTTAACCCTTCCCGGACTTCAAGCGGATGGGCTGAAGCCGGATATAGTCAGTTAGGACCAATGCCTAAGCCAATACCGCTCATCACCTGTAACCAATAAAGTTGTGGCCTTATTTTGCCCATTAACCTTAATAATTGTGTCATGTGTCTTTATTTCCACTGGGGGTGGGGGTGGGAACTCGCCACGCAACCAGTGTATCCCTGGAAGATATGTGTGTGTGGAGATGGAGGATGGAGTTACAAGGGGGGAGAGAGAGAGAGAGCAATGCAAATGGAATATATCTCCTGGAAATGGCTACATATGCTCATAGCTATGCTGTGGGATGCTGGGAATCATACAAGCATAAGAAACAGTGGCTGGTGGCACAGGGTGGGGCAGTGTTTCTTATGTGGCTTCCTAACACAAAGGTTGCTGCCAGTAACAAAGGAGAGGGGTGAGGTGGAATGATGCTGGTGCGGCAGTGGAGCCAATCCAGTTCTCTCACCACTGCAGCTACACCACCCTGATTGCTCTGCCACCTCACTCCTACTCTCTCCCTCTTGGTTATCTCAAGCAATCTTCACATTTGGAATGCAGGTAAACGGCAGTGTCCCACCCCTCTGCACCCCACCAGCCACTACTGCAACAGGGTCCACGGATGCTGGGACCCACAAGAGCAACATTTCCCATTACTCCTGCCAGCTTTTTAATGCTGCCATGAAAATCTACAGTGGTGTTTATGGGACCATGAGTATTCAAAGCAATTCCCCGAAGTCCTCTAGACCACAATAAATTTGAGGAAGTTTGGAACTACTGCCAAAGGTCTGAAGCCCCAGTTTATCATGGACTCGGCTTAAAGTTCGTTCGTTTGCCTCCAGCAGACGTTCAGTAAAATAATTCAGTTTTCCTGAATTATTTTCAGAACACACTGAGCTTGATCCATCCATATGTAGATGGAATGCAACTTTTCTCTTTTAAAAAAACCAAGAGGTTCTCTAGTGCATTCTTGTTTTGATGCGTAGGCCCTGGAGATAAACTGCATACTTTGTCATCTCTGAACATGCTTTTCTTCTGATTACAGGTATTGTCTAATGGGCAATCTTTGTAGTGTTTGGGTTTTTTTAAAGAACGAAAGAAAAAGAAACAGCCTGTTCTCAACAGAATAGGTGGGGGAAGAGTGAAAATTAACCATCTGTTTGGAATGTCTGACAGCTACTAGATAAATAATGAACTCGAAGTTCATATTTGAGAAAACAAAATAAACAAATGGCTATCTGAGAGTACACTGTTTTCTTTTTTTAGTGGAACACTTCATCCATACAGCTGATTTTTAAAGATAAAAGAATACATGTGAGACCTAGATTTTTATGAAGGCTAAAGGAGATTGGGCTCCCAAATTTACACCATTAGAAAGAGATTGTTTTCTAATTTCCCTAGGGAAAAGGGGGCAAGGGGTGGTCTCACATTAAACCTTACAGTGCTGCACTCAACCTCTTGATTGCTCACTGGGGGTATATGAAAGTGTTAAGAGACTCGGTTTTCTTCCAAGCAGAATCATCTGCAGCCACTATCATCTTAAAAACATAAACAAAAACCGGGATGTCGGCTTAAAGCCCATGATGCCTAAACAATGTAAAATGTTACAATTGAGAAAGGGCCATTTAGCCTATTTGCTAGCTCTTAAAAGAGCTAATGGTGAGCATATTAGCCTTGCTTTATTTACAGGAGCATATAAAAATCTCTGCCAATATGTGTATGAGCTCAGTGAGGCACTGTTTCCCAACAGAAAGGAACTTTCCCACATTCAAATAAAATGTAAATTATTATTTTAAAATTTATATGCTCCTTTAAAAAAGTGAACGAGACAGTCTAGCATAGGCATAGAAGATGTGACATAGTAAGTGGTTTTTATTTTATATTCAAATCCCATTTCTTGGAGGAAGGAGTCAGGGAATAATACCTATACAGACTATTAAAGTACCCCAATTCCTAATCCTGTGACATGACTTCTCTTCCTTTTGAGCTGTCCATGGTATCTGCTACACATGTAGCCCTGTTACTTCCTCTGACATCACCTGGATCTGATCTACTTTTGGAATTCCTGGGACTAACGCTCCACTTGCGCTACTGTCACTGTCATTGCCGTCTCTTTCTTTCCTTCCTTGAAGGTAACATAACTCTAAGTGATCCATGCTGTGGGAACTTCCAGGTTAGACCAATGCAATGAACTCTAAGTGAAGCGCCCTATAAAGATGGCCCCCTGAGCTACTGAAGACAACTCAGAAATTGCAGGTACTTCTGAAAGTGGTAACTACATTCCTGACTGGGACTGGGCATCATGCTGATGCTATGCCAATTGCACTGGCTGCAAGTCCATTTCTGGATCCAATTCAAAGCCCTTCTTGGCTTAGGAATGACAGACTCAAAGGGCCCTCTGTGTCTTTCTGTATGCTAAGATCTTAACATCTGAGGGTGCCCTTGCTACAAGGAAGAGAGCCTTTTTACTGTTGACATCCCAGTTGGGGAATACCTTCCTCCGAGAGGTCCACCTAGTGCCTTATTTGCTCAGCCTCTTGACACAGGCAAGACCTTTCTACTCTTCCCATGCCTTTTGACATCATTTTAGCTAGGGCTGTTAGAGGATCCAGTCCCCAATTTGCTTTGAACCTCCCCCTGCCCCCATTTTTTGTCCTGTCACATGAGTTCTTAGAACTGAGCATGGGCTACACATAACCTCCTGTGTAATATATTCCTGTGAAAATTACATGCAAAGGCTGTCTGCCCCATCAGTTCAACATAAGGGCATCTGTAATGTTTTCATATGCACCAGTAAAGACGGGTGTCAGATTTATTCAACACAGTTTTCATATTTTATTTGTTTTATTTCTATACTGCCCTATACCCAAAGGTCTTTACTTTACTTTAACATGGTCCTGTTCCAAGATAGCAACCTCGCCACAACTCTCACCTGCAGTCTCCCTCTGGCTGGGTCTCCACCCTCCTACTTAAAGCACCCGGAGGGTGTGTCTCTCTAAAACATAACAAGCCTCTTAAAGAGATGTAACACTGGCCATTTATTTGTACATACACTAGCCCTTTATACATAGAATTACACATGAAGTGACAGCACACCACATTTTAAAGGGCATTAAAAGCTGCTCCAAGCAATTGTACCCTATTAAGAGGCAGGAAAGAAAGAACAGCCCTCAGTATCCCTCATAACCATATCTCATTTTGTGTCTCTGTGCGAAGGTTGGTTTTTCTTTTTTTAAAAAAATGATTTCCTTCATTTATCCTAAAAATATTGCACAGAAACAGGACAGGAGTACTTTAAGAAAGCCACATGTGGAAAAAAAGTGTGCAAGAGAATGGGACAGATTCATCCATCCCCTACTTTTAGCCCTTACTGTTGTCTGGCTTTTAAGATCCTGCTGCCTTTTAGTTCTTGTGTCTTTTATTATCCAGCTGTAATATTTATAATTTAATTGTTTTTCTATTTTCTTTTATGAAAATCATCCATGTACCTTTTTTTTTAACTGACGGATAGTGTAATCATCATAATTGTTGTCATCAACATAACCATCACCGACATCCATTATTTCCTCCAGCCAAACCAACCACTTTGCCAAGGTGTGAGATTGGGAGTTGGAGATAAGCACATCAAAGAGAGAGGAGAGGGGATATTTTCTATCGCGGACCACCACAGTGACTCACCAGGATGGTACTGACATTGTGACCTCATTACAGCTTTGTGTAATTTCCCACATTAGCACAGAAATCTAATGAGTGGCTACAGCTTCTCTACTAAAGCTATTTCTAGTAATTTTGTTGCTTCGCCTCCCCCATTCAAAGCACATGCATGAGAGGGTGACAATCTTTGCCCCTAACCTATTACCTAAACACGATCCACACGCAGAGACATATTTATGAGAGGGCAACTCAGGTTCGTTCGCTGGAGTGGCAGATCTGAGTGGCATCAGTAGCACTACTATCACCAACACATTCCCCTCCACCTGTTTTCTCTCATTCTGGAGAAAATAGTTCTGGAGGACCACAGTATTTCCCCTTGCCAGCATCCTGAAGAAAGAACATGGTGGGTAGAAACTGGGCAGCCACTGGGCATTGACCAATGCAGGAAGCAACAGAATGTTTCTGGATGACCTCAGGATGGCCAGCTCAGCCTTCAAAAAGCCTCTTGAAACACTGATAGGCCAGAGTAACTCAAATGACAAGCAAGGTCCCTATAAAGCTGAATCAGGTTTGCCCTTTTGTCCATGCAACAAAAAGACTTGGATTTCTTCCTCTGACTTCTCCTTGTTTTGCATGACCACATTTACCTTTGCTTTACCTTTGCTGAGTGCTTCTTTGACTTTCACTCATTAGGAGACCCAAGTCTGAAAAGTATTTTTTAATATAACTTGGGGTGGGGGGAGTGAAAATGTAAGCCATAAAGTTATAGCTCAGAGGAGGCGTCAAATCCAGAACTTGCTTCTTCTCTGTTGCAACTGAGCCTGGCTTTATGACCTTGAGATCCTTTAGCAGGGCTTATCTGTTCTCCCAGAAGTGCTTGAAAAACAGAAATGTTATTATCCCCTAGTTTTGCAGATGCTGTTGTTCTGTCAATTGTCACTGGGCTATCACCTAGCAAAAGCATACTGGAGTGTCAGTGCTGTCTGCAAACCTCAGAACAAACATCACTCATTCTAATTAAACAGCACCCAGGGATTATTTCTCCTTCTTTGTAACCTGCCATCACAAAATAAACTCAGAAAAGACCAAAACCTGCTGCTTAGATAACACATGCTAAAAAGACCTTACTGCTGTTGCACATGGAGCTCCCAACTGTCACACCGCCAGCTTTTGTCCTGCTCCAACCAACTATTAAATAAAAGAGGCCCATTAGAGACTGAAAAATCTCAGAATGATGCAAAAACAGGGACAGGAGACAGTGCACAGGAAGATGCTTTGAATATAGCAATGCCTGAATAATCAGAATGGGTGTGTAAACAAAGACTTCATACTCCTGAATTTTTTACTTCTAATATCTAGTCTAGTTTTCCCCAACACAATGTTCCCATCATCCCTTTATGGATATGGCTAATGGGAGTTATAGTCAAAAACATCCTTCAACCACGAGGTATTTCATACTGTTCATCTAAACTGAATTAAAATCTAAATGAAAACAGAACTCACTTCCATACAAATTTTCACTGTATATTTTGAATTCATGCCATCCAGTGTTTGAACCCTATTCTCAGCCATCTATAGTGATACATATTATATAAGCCAGGGTTTTTTTCTTTCCAATATGGTGCCTTCCGGGTGTTGCTTGACTCCAACTCTCACCATGGTCAATGATAAGAGATGATGGAATTTATAGTCCAACAAGGACACCAGGTTGGGGAAATACTTGAAGGGCTTGTGACAAGATTCTCAACTTAGCCACTGTATCTTGCATCTTTTAAGGATGAAGAGAGACATTCTAGTATATGATGGAAGCTCTTTGAACCCATAGCCACTGCATTTTATCACATTTATTTTCAGAACAGAGAATATGAGTTCCAACGATATTTATCACATTTTGTCATCACTTTTACCAGTCTGCCTGGGCAGACCTGCCCTTGAGCCCCCTGTCATTGGAAAACCTAATGGGGCCATTCCAGGTCAAGAATCAGTCTCTCTCCTGTGACTTAAACCTATGTCAACTTAACTATATTACGAAATTCTTGTTCTGTAGCTCCCAACCTACAGTCCCGTCCAGTTCACACTTAGGTTTGTGCTATTCCCCCCATTCCATAGCTATGATTTTGCTAACTTTGTCTCTGATCCCATCCCATATAGATGGACATTTGTGATGCATTCCTAATTTGTCATTCTTCCTCTTTCCTCCAGAAAGCCAGTCTTGAAGCGTTATTCTTAAGCAGCACAACACTATGTAATAGCAATGAAGAAAGCCAGCTGGCAGATTTGTTATTGTTGCTGTTGTTCCTTATATTATTGTAGCAAATGCATGCTTAGTCATTCCTGCCATCTGCTGCACAAGCATTATTTAATAGAAGCACGGCAACTACCTGGCTGTGGCTGGTGTTAAATTGTCTATAGAAACGGGGGTGGGGGAAGCAGGAAGAGGCAACATGACAGCATAAAAATAGAGTGCCTGAGGATGGAGGCACACGGTAAAAATGAAGCAAGGGGGAATCACCTGAAGAAAGCCAGAATGCAGGTTTCCTATTATTTGAATGATGCTTTTTTTTTTTTACCCGTTAATGAAGAAATATTGCTGCTGTTACACTTGTAGAAAATCAAAATCAAGACTAAACATGTAGAATTGCTCTCTGACTCTAAAATCAGTGGGACATATGAAGGGGATAATTATGTGCTGGCAACTTTACTTGACTCACTGATTCAAGGATGATTTCCTAAAAATTGCTGGCAGTTGTCATCTAGTTCCTCTTAGCTACATTTTCTTCCCTGACAGGATAAGAAAATTACATGAGGGAAAATGACTTTTAAACTTTCAGGGCAAAAAAAAAAAGCTGACTTTTTCAAAATATTAGCGAACAGGCTGCCATCGTGAGAGTTGCCACTGGGCAACAGCACCCACTGCTTCAATATACCCATGATAATTGCTGTAATTAACATAGAAAGTGATGAGACAGAGATGAATGCATGCAAAATAGGCAGATCTAGGCAAAAGTCCTTAATCCTGGGTTGGCTGCTGCTAGTGATGTTTGAGCTTTCCCACTAGCTATTGCAAAGGCAGGACACGTGTGCTCTGTAATTGTTAAGGCTGGGCTACTACTTCATGTTTCTTTCATATGTTTTCACCCATAAACCCATTCTCTTCATTTCTGCACAGATTTGAACAAAATAAAAACTATGATTGGGTACTTGAAATTAAACAGTGTTTTTTAAAAAAATACAATTTTCATCACAACACACATTTTAAAATGTACTTTTATGCTTTTTTCAGCTTGGAACATTTGGGAAATGTAAAAGCTGAGAGACAAATAAGTTTGATCTGCACATCAGTCTGAAACCTGTGGATCGGGTCAGCTCATATCAGAATTTGCAAAGATCAAATTCCTCAAGCATCCCTATTTATGTATTTATGTATTTTCTTACATTTATATCCCTCCTCTCTCCCATCAAGAAACCCAAGGCAGAACATATGGTTCCTAGGCAGTCACTCATCCAGGCATTGACCAGACCAAGACACACTTAAGTTCAGTAAGGTGGTCACCTCAGGTACATTCAGACCATACACTGTGACTTTTCCACATGTCTCAATTGCTGTGGTCTTTCTCCTCCTCCTGCTGCTGAATTGATTTACCAGTGTGTGCAGAAGAGCTATAGCCTGAAAACTCAGGAGATAATGAATGAATGTGTCATTCACTCACTCTGTATGTAAAATAAAACTAGATAGTAGGCCATTTGATTGTGGAACAAACAAGTCCTCTTCTAATGTCCCTCTAAGACACTCCTCTTCTAGGTCTCCAGACCCATATTTGTTGCACTGCCTGGGTTTGGGATCATTCAGATGACCCCTTCACCCATTACAGAAGGATTTATGCCTGCTAGTCAGGTTTCTTACCTTGTTACATCCAGCCAGGCCCCTACAATTTGGCAGGAGTGTGGTGATCTTGGTGTGTTCTGATAGGAGAGTAGAGCCATGATTGTCCAGGATTCATTTTCATGAAAAGACCTATGCACATGCATCTGTGTATAGGGCTTTCTGACAATGCACAGCTGGCGGGGGGATCCTTGGCATCTGGGGTCATGACCAATGAGCAGAAGGCTTTGACAAAACAATGGCACCATGGGAATTATAAGAAAGAACTGCATAAAAATCAAAACATCCCCCTATTGTATAGTGGGTGCACCTGGTTTGTCACAAGATGACGGCCATGGGAAATCATTTAAGGCTGCAATCCTATAACAACGTACATGTCATTAAGCACACTGAGCTCAATGGGACTTATTTCTGAGTAGACAAGTTTAGGTTTGTGCTGAAAAGCACTGTTTATGTGGTGGCAGCCACTCATTCTGTGTGCACCATCCTAAACACTAAAGTTGCACAGCAGCAAGTAATAGGAGGGGAATGGTACGTATGTCTGGCAATATTTCACAGCTTCAGCACTGGGAATCCCAGTTCAGGGTCTTTTGGAATATGTCTACCCTATATTATCAAACATTACATGCATATTCTGTGCAGCAGAGCTGCAGCAAAATCTCTTGTTATGTAACCAGTTGAAATGCCTAGACCAATGACAAGCATTTATTTCCAATTTTCTCATCCAGCTGTCTGTCTGCAACACACATATTTTAAATGTGGTGTGTTTTATCAGTTCTGATTTTTTTAAAAAAAACAATTTTACTTGTTTTCTAAGATCTGTAAAATATATCTATTACCCACATTTTATTACAGGTTTTTCTAGGGCAGGTAGCAAAGGAAAAATGAAATCACTGCGAACCACAGGTTGTATCCAGGCATTCTTATTCTAGAAGGGCTTATTATTTGAATGCAGTCACCTGTCCCAAACAAGCATGGTAGCAATGGTTTGGACTGCAGAGGCCACTCTTATAACATATATCTTTGTACGCATAGGAAATCTCTTTATGTGGGCATGGGAAAGCACCTTTCTGTGTAATACCTATCATACCTGGCATAAGGAGCACAGCACCTTATTTATTCTTTAGGGGTCTGGTTCAACTAAACCAGTGTGCTAGCAGAAGGCAATGAAAGGACTCCTACTAGCACAATAGAGCTTTCCCCCCACCCCCTCTCAATGCCCCTGCAACTCCCCAAAAACTTCTCTGGGAGGTTGGGAAAACTCCCAGAACAGTACAATGGCAGGAGGGGGTGGTGAGCTGGTTCCGTCCAGCAAGTAGAAATGGTTGCACTAATGGAATGATCATATTACTGTGACATTGAATTTATCCACCCTGAATTTATATCCTCTTTGTCAGAAGACCTCAGAGCAGGTTACAAGATTAAAAGCAGTAGAATAACAACCAGCTAACAAAAGCACACAGGAGCAACAACCCACATCCAGAGCTGGGGAGTTATTAAAGATGAGGAGTATAAGCCTAAGTAATTAATGTAATATCCAAACTCCTTAAGAAATATTAGCTATACTAAGTTTCATGCTACTGTAACTGGTTAGATGGGGAAAAAAACCAAGCCTCTCTTTCTCTCTTATGGAGCATCTTCAGCCAAGGGCCTAATATTTAGAAAGCATTAATGTGATCAAGTGGAGTAAAATGAAGATTAAAATGTGTCTAAGCTGCCTACTGAAAAGAATAAAATATTTCTCAGCTTCATAGCCTCTACCTTTATGAGAATCTTAAAAACCTGTTCACAATGGAAAGCTATAATTCTCCTCCTAATAGCCTCAATATGCATCAGAAACAGTACAGCAAGGTTAAGGGAGTCTGACAAGCATTAAGTGAGATTATCTTCTACATACCAAACAGTGGATAGCAACTGTTGTATCTTAAAATGTGGATGAAACTTGAAATCGAAACTGTCAGAACCTTCTTCTGTAAGAGAGATAGAGCCTCAGCCTCTTTCCTTCTTACCGATAATTGTCAAAACAGGGATATTACTGTGTGGGACAAAGAAGGGCAATAGAAATTTTAAATAAATGGAAAACTGTTGCTGGAGAGAATGTGGTATGTGTAACGAGGCACAAGAGTCATGGAATTTCATGTTAATGAGTTGGGGTTGTCGGAGATGGGAGCCCGCGTGGGAATTTGGGCACATGGAAAGAGCATTTCAAGGAAAGATATTTCTGCTATAGACCAAGCAGATGACCTGCCTTGTCACCCTAATCATCATCTCTTTGATTTATGTGCCTAATGGCCTTCTTTACCCAGCATCTGGTCTGAATGAACATTGTGAGCTTTCTGCTAATTAGTTAGAAGTACAAACCAGGGTCAATCTTTTCAAAGGAGCTTCCTTTGAAACTTCTCTTCTTGGTTCCTGGGGAAGGAACCAAGGAATTATTTTCCTCAAACACCAAGAAATACTTCACTAAATGTGCACTTGACGTGTGTGTGTGTGTGTGTGTGTGTGTGTGTGTGTGTCTTATCTCAGTGGTGAATGCATCATATTGTAGAATATAGACTGGTGACCAAGTACAGAAAAATGTTGAAACTGACCAATTGGATTCTTAAAATAGATGTAGGTTATGTCATTAGCAGGTCACAGATTTGGCATCTAAAATGGTTACAAATTATGCCGGGACCTTCCAGATATTCATCATTTGGGGTTGGGATTCAATCACATACCAGCAGATTCAGGTTGTGCTATTAAAGTTGACTTGACACCCTTAGGACCAGCTGAACCATGTTCAACCACTGTTCACATGGAATAACAAATGCATTTCCCACTCTAAACTGAACTTTTTGTGTTAAGGAAAGTGATGGTAAAATAGACTAGAACAGGCACCCCCAACCTGTGGCCCTCCAGATGTTTTGGCCAACAACTCCCACGATCCCTAGCTAACAGGACCAGTGGTCAGGGATGATGGGAACTGTAGTCCAAAACATCTGGAGGGCCAAAGGTTGGGGATGCCTGGACTAGAAGGTAGTACTTGACACAATGTCATTTAAACTCCATGCAAACAAATCAAAATGAATATTAAATAAATAGCCCTCATCATCTAACCCCCTCACACATTTTGGGCATATTAGTCAGGCTGAATGCTCAAGAAAGAGGTTAGTTGCAAACAGACTCATACTGTGCATTTCGAAACAATAAATAAATAAATAAATAAATAAATCTGAAAGTCATTTTCTTGCTTTAAAAGAACAATATGCTGCAAATCTCCATATTGCCCCAAATGTAATCAAACCAGTTTCTACTTCGGGTTCATACATTTATCTTGAACTTTATCCGAAGTACACAGGGTTATCCTCCTGACTTCCAGCATGCTCAAATTCCCACAATAATGCATCATGCAATTTATTTATAATTGCTGCCATTCCACATCTTCTCACTTTCCCATTTCTTGGTCTGACCTTTTTCAATGAGCTCATCATCACAGCTACCAGGAAAACGAACATACCAAAAGATGCTAAATTATAGTCAGAATTGCCTATTAATGAACTCCCTGAATATTGTTGTCTTGCTTCATAAAGTGCTGGTTTATTCAGACTGACAGAATGTCCTTCAGATTAGGTCAGCTCTAGTGATTGTGAAACCTGGAGGAAGAATTCTATTTTCAAGCCTTATTGCCTATTTGAATTTCTGCAAATCTGTTTGCTCCATCATTCCTCAAATATCAATTCTTCACTTCAGTTAAAGATCCAAATGGATTTTTCCACATATTGCTTTTGCAGGTCAATGTTCCTTAGGTTTATTTTATGTATAACATTTATATCCCACCTTCTCTTCATGAAATTCTACCCTCCCTACATGTTACCCCTCTGCTTCACCTACATAATAACCCTACGATGTAGATTATGCTGCAATGTGACTGGCCCAAGGCTGCCCAATGAGCTTCCTGGCTGAGTTCAAATTTGAACCTGGGTCTCCCCAACCACTACACTATACTGGGTCTCATGCAGAGAGTCTGCCATTATGGACTGCATGATTTGGCTGGCATAGCTTGTCTGCCAAAAATTGTGGCCACCATGGCCCAGACCCTCTCTGAACTTGGTGGGATATATTCTTTGATGTAACACGTTTGGACTGTGAGGTGAGAAATTGTGCATTATCCCCATCTCAGGAAGAACACAGGAACTCATCCTTGTTGTGCTGTAATTCAGAGACTGAGACTACTTCAAAAACACAGTATGAGGTCAGATTGGCATAAGTGTGTAGGCCCGTAAGACTTACTAGAGGTGGAAGCGGTATTCACCATTATGGGGAGTGTGATATATAAATATTTTTGGCCCAGTCTTACTGAGTATCAAGAAATAAATGAATGAGAATAATAACCAAATTACTTTTACTGGTGCAAAGGTACTATTAGCCATCTCATATAGATGCAGCCAGAAGGTCTGCCTCCACACCAAGGAAAAGTGAAGGAACATAGGTACGCAAGTAGCACTCATGCAATTGCTCATAGGTTGCATCTTGTGCAGATGTCAGATGATGTGAACAAGCCTCCTTGGGGAGCGCATTCAAATGGGGAGCCACGACAGAAAAGGCCTGTTCTTGTTTTGCAACCCTTAGGACCTCAAGATGATCATCATGGGGTATGGATTGGTTCATATGGGGAGAAGCAATCCTTGAGATATTTGGACTTCCAGGGTGTTTTGGACTACAGCTTCCATCAACCTAACCACTGGCCATGCTGGCTGAGGTTGTTTTGGGAGCTGTATTCCAAAGCAGCTGGAAGGCTATTCCTAGGTTCACCACACAGTGTTTAGGGAAATTTATCTCTATTCCAAAGCTTCTGTCTAAGCAGCAGGATGTGAAAGTTTAAAAGGTAAAGGGACCCCTGACCATTAGGTCCAGTCGTGACTGATTCTGGGGTTGCGGCGCTCATCTTGCTTTATTGGTCGAGGGAGCCTGCGTACAGCTTCTGGGTCATGTGACTAAGCTGCTTCTGGTGAACCAGAGCAGTGCATGGAAATGCTGTTTACCTTCCCGCCGGAGCGGTACCTATTTATCTACTTGCACTTTGGAGTGCTTTCGAACTGCTAGGTTGGCATGAGCAGGGACCGATCAACAGGAGCTCACCCCATTGCGGGGATTCGAACTGCCGACCTTCTAGGCTCTGTGGTTTAACCCACAGCACCACTCACGTCCCTTGTGAAAGTTTAGGGCAATGTTAATCTTTGCCACTAGTCCCTCCTGATCCCCAAGAGGTCAAGATGTTCAAAGCCTTAATTCTACTGTTCATAATGCTTCTGCAGGTCATCTGACCAGGGCATGTGAGGATCCTGCTGCAGGTACCCTCATGATTGCATGACAGAGACCAAGGAATCTGTCAGCTACAACCTAGGTTGCACAATCTTATTATTACTATTACTATTACTAATCTCATTGGCTTTTTATTCTTAAATTGGATTTTCTTTGTTTCTTTCATCTGTGTATTTTATTCTAGATTGCTGAATCATGTCACCAAATATCATGGAATCTGATGACACAGGAGACATGTGAAAATGGTCAAGTATCCACCATGCTAATTAACAGCAGCGGCTATAAAACTCTCTGATCTTTCAAAAGTGTAAGTGACTTGGTGATGTCCAGAACTTTCAAAGCAGGGATCAAAACAGCCGGAACTGCAATTCAGTTTGAATTCCTTGGTTGATAAGATTTGGCAAAAAGTCTAGTTATCTGTGACCAAACCTTCATCCATCTTTGCATGCAATAAGGAGTGGGCAATTATGGAACCACCTTAAGGAATGCAGATTGCACAGAAGAAACATGTATTTTTTTCCTTCTTTTTCAAGGTATGTGCTTTTATTGTATCCACTGTACTTATAGCATGGTACAAAAATAAGAGATTGGAGCCATACAAGCTGGCAAGTTAAAATTAGTTTTGAGAAAGTGGAAGTGTTGATTACTTTGAATGTTCATTCCTTTAAACTTTAAAGGTTTTAAAAAATTCAGCATGGGTTTATGTCAGTGCTATACAATGTAGTCATAACTGTTTGGAAATCCATATTAAGCAAGGTAAATGACAGTCATTTTTAATTACGTAAACAGTATGAATGTGATCAGTAGTTAGTTATGCAGTATGATATTTCCTTTGCTTCTTAAAAGTGAAAGGGGGAAAAAGTATAATGACTCCTTGGGGAAAGTTGTCTGTTCTAAGCATCTATACTCCATGAAACCGTGGCTTTGTAAGACTTCATGCATTAGAAACAGGAGTGCTGAGAGCTCTTGATTTAAGCATTGTTTCCTTGTAATCAGAAGACAAACACAATGGAATTAAAAACTAATGGTTGTTTTTTCTGTTTGACAGCGAGTGAGAAAAATGTTTTGTTTTGTTTTTGAACATTAGCTGGTATGGAAAAGTACAAATGCAAATTAAGCAGATGCCTTCAATACTTTTTTCACAGATTCCACTGTGTGTTCTGTCTTTTTCAAATAGCCACTTTAAACATTGTGCCAGGAAAGCAAAAAACAAAACAAAAAATTCTGACAATTGTAGGAAAACACAAGGTAGGTCCCCCACCATTTTTTTTTAATGAACAAGAACTGTAGCCTTTTATATCTACCATAATTTTATAGTGTATTTTCTTTAAAACTGGGTTTACTCCCAAGTATGTAGTGTTAGGATTGCAGCCTTAATCTGCTTCTCACTGTGATTTTTTGTTTCTTTCACATTGGCTCAAAAAGAGTTTTAAAGCTGTCAGACACAAAATCATGTTTACTACAAATATTTATAACATAAGTTGGCTCGGGCATTATGTTTCAGCACACACACAAAACCATTTTCTCATTGAAATATACATTTATGATATAAATAAAATGTTACAATAAAGCATGACTTATTCGTGGTTAAATGGCATTACACTGACTGAAGGAATAATTCAAAGAATTCAAGACGCAAAAAGCAAGCTATCAACGGTACGCTAAACAAGACAGGATGACATTTATATACAGAATTGTGAAATCGAGCTAGCAAGATCAGCTGAAATCCTAGCCTCACTTACCTGAGAATAAGCCCCATTGAATTCAATGGGACATACTTCTGAGGAGAAATGGTTAGAATCATAGCCATAGATAGCTTTGTGATAGGCCTTTAGCCACATCATTAAGTTTGTATTTGAGGTACTACAAGACTCTTTGTTTTGCTGCAAAAGACTAAAAGGGCGACCCCAATGGAAATTGATTAAGTTTGAAAGGAAACACATATGAAGGGTAAGTGATTTATAAATATCCATTGATGGGGTGTGTGGGGTGTTATGGAAGGGGTAGCACCTTTGGTGGGGGGACACATTGTGCTCCTTTTGGGATAGTTAGCTTATCTTTGGTTCCCATCTTACACTCAGCTCTCACTTGTGGCTCCTAGAAGCTGTCAGCATGCAACAATGGTCACACCCCAGGAACAGCTTCAGCTGGCCGGCAAAACCAGGTGAGGATAACTGATGAGTCTTAAACGTGCCGTGAATTAGGGACTTCCCCTGCATGCAAAGACAGGCTCTAGCAGATGGCACAAATGAGACTAATATTGGGTTCAGTGGTCAAGAAGACTGTTTCTGCATGTACTGTAGTGGTAACTGAGGGGTAGATGGGGCTTGTTAACCCGAGAAGGTAGCCCATCTAGGAGGGGGGAAAGGCTAAGGAAGAAACCCTACACAAATCCTGAGTGGAGTCCCTAAAATAGATGGATGATGTATTGTACGCCTTCTTCTTGCAATTCCTGCATCCAAGCTGGTGCCAAACGTATTGCTCTGCTTTTCTTTGGATCACATCAGTGAGTCGGGGGGGGGGGAGAGATGTCTTGTCATCTGGGCAACCCAGGACCCCATATACACTGCCTAGGCTTGCATGCCTGGGAGTTTGCTTCAGTGCTGCTAATTTAGCAGTTTGAGGTGCACTCCATTGTAAGGTTACCAGATTTTTTTCAATTAATCTGGGGACACTTTTCAACTTCAGTCAAATTCAGTGGATTTTGTCAGGGGCCTGATTTGTAAATCCGGGGACTGTCCCCGGGAAACAGGGACGTCTGGTAACCTTACTCAAGACAGACAGATGTCAACAAGAAATGTACACTAGGATGTACACTAAAACATGCATTTGAATGTCAGTCTACAATGAAATGGAAGACAGCAAAATAAACCATTAGCTGTTGAACGGAAAATACCAAATGAAAATACGGATGGATGAATGTCGGAACTGACTGATTCATGTTTGTAAACCTTCAAGTCAGATATATCCAGCCTGCATTTGTGCATCTGATTATTCCTGTCTAGCACTACATTTATTTCTGCTTATAATCATGTCACTTATCTTGACCTGTTTTCCATCCCCTCAAGATCATATTGAATCCCTTTTCTGTTATTATAAAGTACTAGCTAGCCCAGGCACTTTGATGTGTATCACCTCCATTCTTTTTCCAAAAGTATTTTAAAGATATTTAATAACAACAGGCCCCAGACAAAGCCCTGTGGCACTCCACTTATCACTTCTCTTCAGGTTGATGAGGAACCATTGATTTGCACTCTTTGAGTACAGTCCATCAACCACCTTGAAATCCACCTAACAGTAGCATAATCTAGCTCACATTTCACACCATCTGTTGCTTGGAAAGGACTATCAATGTAATACAATAATAAATTAAATTACATTTCTATTAGCAAGTTGTGGTTAAAAATGTTATTTTTAAAATGGCTTCTCAGTGTGTTTCATAAGTGTTGGGCTCTCTATATGATTCATTTTATTATTAGTGCTTCCTTTTTATTTCTTTATTATTATTTTGTTATGACCTACAATCTGAAGAAATAAAACCTGCTACTGCTACCGTTATTACTATTGGTCCTGCTTATTTTTTATACAATGTAGGTTTTCACTGAACGTATGTAATAAAAAATATAGGACTATAACAGTTGAAAAGACAATCCAACCTAAGGAGCACATGCAAGTTATGTGAACTGGTAAAGATACAAACCACAATTGAAAGAAAAGTATCTCTTTATGGAAACAGAAGAGGAAGTAATAGATAATACCAACATTTTAGGGAATAAAGTTGTATTTAAAAATGCATAAGAGTAGCATCATGTTTCAGGTATGCATAAAATTTGGAAAACAAACACCTATCTGAAGAAACCTAGACAGCATTTTAAAAAGCAGAGACATCACCTTGCCGACAAAGGTCTGTATAGTTAAAGCTATTGTTTTCCCAGTAGTGATGTATGGAAGTGAGAGCTGGACTATAAAGAAGGCTGATCGCAGAGGACAAGATGGTTGGACAGTGTTCTTGAAGCTACCAGCATGAGTTTGACCAAACAGCAAGAGGCAGTAGAAGACAGGAGTGTCTGGAGTGCTCTGGTCCATGGGGTCACAAAGACTTGGACACGACTAAATGACTAAACAGCAACAACATATGAAGAATTTAAGACAACATGATTTAAGAAAGTGGGATTTTCACTTAAAGCTAAAATTTCATAAGATTAAAAACTGCCACTTTACAAAAAATATGTGAATCTACTTAACATTAACAGTATAAATGAAAATACATCCATCAATAAGAACTGATTTTCATCTTGAGCTGATATGTAACATCTTAACAGTGTCAATAATCATATTAAGCAAGTATAGGGGATACACTTCAGGAAATGTAAGGCTCTTCAAATTTGAAGAGCGGGTGTTTGAATCAAACACAGCTACAAATGTTTACACAAAGATATCTATCTGGATTAATTGATAAGAAAAGTGTCTAAACTGATGTCTATCCAAAAGGTTTGCTTTTCCTTTTAAGGCCACCTGAACAGTTTTCAAATAAGCATTTATCTCCCTGCTATCACTAAACAGGGAGATAATTATATAAACCAATTAAAGCACATTATTTTGGTCAGACTGGTTGAATTAATAATTCAAGAGCTGACCACCTAACCTTTGTTTTTGTCAGTAAACCATATAACAACACACCCACCCCACCAAGGCTTATTGCAAGACATTAGCCATAAACACACAGAGCAAGGCATAGGCAGTCTTGTATTCAAATTTTATTGCAACTTTTTGGATTTGACATGATGTTTTATCCTAATGGCCTTTATATCCCTAGTATACATTTTAATTAAACAATAAATAACTATATGTGGAACATGGATAATTATAAAAGGTATGTTAGAAGTGAAATGTCCTCACTATAACTCTGTCTAGGAACCAATGAAAATGTTTTTTATATATATAAATAAAAGTGCAGTTCATCAAAGGATTAAATTATTTACATGGGCACATTTAATCAGTGGGAGTGCACTGCTTACTAATAGAAAGATGCTAAAGATTTAAGGGACCTATAGAACAGAGAATTAATGGCGGGAAAGAGTTAAGAACCTTATGTGAATACTGAGTTTTTCTTCTTTGTCTGATCATTGCCAGGTATTTAAAAAGAAGTAAATACACAGGAAGAAAAACAAGGGCAAATTTATAAGATCAGCCAAGATGATAATAATCCATGATAAAATTAAAATGAAACCCTATGCATGTCTACTCAGAAGGCAGTTCCATTACGTTAAAGAAGACTTTCCCCCAAAGTAAGTAGCTATATAGGGTAGCAGCCCTAACTTGTCACAGCTGGCCAAGCTCTTGTGACATTCCTAGGACATGCTCATTTCATTACTCATGCAATGGATTTTAAATTTAAGTGTTTAAGTAGCTGACCATGGGCATAATGGATTCATTCCAGGAATATAGATATGGTTTACCTTCAATAAGTGGAATGACATTTTGAGATAAATGAAACGATTTCAGTATGATCTTTAGAACACAATTCTATGGTCCCTGGGAGGGCATCTTGGAGGGTATAGGATTTTGTGGCTCTCCCTCTCCACAGGCAGTGAGAGCGCCGCTGCAGAAAGGCATGTTGGTGTTGCTTCTACACTGTCAGTGTTCTGCTGGCAGAGAGGGCAAAAGGGTGGTGTTCTGGGGGCAGATTGGACTCCAAACCCTGCTGTTCCCCTAGCATGCCTTAGAACCAGATGGTGGAGTGGTGAATAAGTATGCCAACCCTCTGCTAGCATACTTCCTGCTATCCAGTGGAGATATGCATTGTTTTTAAAAGGAAGCAGAGGTGGCAAGGAGATAAAAGGGAACAATAGCACTCCACCATCTTTTCCCCTGTTGGAACCAATGAAGTGGGGCTCTGAATATGGCAGTTTCTCCATTTTAAAGTCCCCTCCCCTGTAGGATTTCTCTCTGCCTCTACTACCTTTTATTTGGCTGGGGTCCCGACATGCTGAAATCACCCTAAATTGCCTCTTATTTTCCATTTCCCTTGCTAAGTATTTCTTTTGATCACACCCTGTCAAATGAGATCTGAAATCTGACGGCCAATCTATCCAACGATAACTGTATCAGAAGAGCATCGCTTCATATTATAATGCAAGTGAGCATCCTAAGAATGGTATTATCATAAGACAGATGGAGTTTCTTAGCCCTCAGCTGACTGTTCTAAACTTTTTATAACAGGAAAAAAAAAATCTGTTATTTTTCAGATACAGTAGAGGAATGTTCCCACATATTTTAGAAGGGAACAAAGCAGACTGTTTATAATGTTTTCAAAACCAACTTGATTGTTCATACACATGGACAGGCTATATGTTTTGCACACAATTCACTGTATTTCCAAATTGCTTTTAATGACCAAATATTTTTATTTCTCCAGTAGTAGTAGTAACAGCAGCAGCACTTTTAATGTACAAATAAATTAGTTTGGTATGTTGTATTCATCCTTACAAGAACTCTATCAGGTAGTTCAACCTAATTCTTTTTTTAAAAAAAGTTTTTATTAAAAAAAAATCCAGGGTTGAAAAGTACATACACCATCTCTATTTTCAGATCATAAAATCATTTCTACAGATCAGTTATATTTGATATGAGACTTTACTATTTTGATACAGTATAAGGTTGGGGGAGAAGAGAGGTGGGGGGAGAGAAAGAGAGACCAGGTGGAGGGAGAGGATGTAGTAAACTTTCATTCTTTTAGCTATGTGCAATGTTTTTGTGTCAATATTTTTCCAGGATGATGAGGAACCATTGGTGAGCACCCTTTGGGTTCAGTAAGTCAACCAGCTACAATTCCACCTAAAAGTTATCTCATCCAGCCCACATTTTACTAGAAAGTCAATGGACTTTTCTTCTGAGTAGATACATATAGGATTGTGCTGTTACTCCCAAGTAAGTAGGCATAAGATTATAAACCACTTTTATTGCTAGAGACACCAAGACTGAGTGATAACTCCTATGCAAGTCAATATATAGCAGAGTAAACCCAGCAAGGAAAAAGATGAGGCAGCGCACATCACATTAAGCATTTAATTTGGTTGAAGGACGCTTGACTACAGGTATCATTTTTTTTAAAACCAAAACGTAATTGGATACATTAAATATCATTACTTTATTCAGTTTTAGTTAAATCACAAATATATCTTGTCACTATGTTCCTCATATTATAGCAAACACTTATATGTTTGGAAGTACTGTACAACTCATTTTAAAAACACATTTTACCATGTAATAACAGATGCATTTCTGTTGAAATTGCAAGTGCGCAGTTAGACTTAAGGGATAGCGATAAGCAAGCACTGTATTCCAGTGCAACTTAATTTCCTCCATAGACCACTTGATAAAGGCTACATATACCTTAGTAAGGAGAACTTTTCTGAATTAAAGGCTCCTAGCAAAAATCCTAAGATGCTTACTAGCAAGTATGTTCCATGGAGTTTAATAGGATTTACTTCTTGGTAAATATGTTCAAGGTTGGGTTGTCAATTTAAGAACAGATTGCACAAATATCATTTAGGTGTGAGTGCTTCCTATAAGACTGCGGCAAAGATATTATTCATCTTTAAAATCAGTAGATGTATTAGCTCTATAAATTTACTTTAAGGATGGGTTTATTTTTTTTAAAAAAAAAATATCTTAGAATACATCAATTCTTGGAGCAATGAGCAAACATGTGAGGAAATAACCAGTGAAAAGGCTGCCCTGATCCTCCCAGATGTTCTCTTTAACAAATCACCCCATTTGAAAAGAAGAAGAAATCTGGTTTTAGAAGTCTAGTGAGGATTTTGGCAGCAAGCTTATAAGAACTGCCTTCAGAAAATGTACTGAGTCCTATTCTTCCTATGTAAATCACTTTTAAACACCAGCATTTTAATCTAAAGGTCACTTTGTCCATAGTATACACAGTAAGGATTTTCTTTTTTAAAAGCAATTGGGACTGAGTAATTCTACTGATTGTCTTGCCTTAGTTTTGCAATTTCATGCTGCAGTTCTATAGTGCTTTAAGACTTACAGAGAAATCATATGCATGTCTACTCATGTAAGGCCCATTGAGTTCAATGAGACTCCTTGTTAAATGTGTATACCAGGGCTGGATGTGGCCTCTCTATCCAGACCTCAGGACCCTCCTCAGTCCTCACCCCTCCCTGGGCCACAACCCTCACATACACTGATCCACACCCTCCCTGAGAACTTTTGCCTACTAAGAATGTGTCACTGAACTGTGATCATTTATCTTGCTTGCCTAGATGGAAGGGACTTGTGTGCATGTGCAGAAAATTAGGGATGGATGAATCCATCAATTTCATTTTCTCATTTTTACAATGTGTCTTCTGAATGCCTATATAAGTATACCCAGTCAATCTAGAATACATTTTCAGGACATCTAGAAAATTTCACTACAGTTATTTTTGGTGTTGTTTTCTCCAGTATTCTGGCTGTGAATAATGGTCCAGCAGATCTGGACGAGATAAATGATGATTTATGAAGCAGGGAATGAGCATTGGGGCTGAGCATTTCTGTATAGCCCCTCCTCTTCTCCCTACATATACCACTCCAGAGCCTCCTAGGTTGTATTAAGCCAGAGTTTCCTATTATGTCAGAACTGGGGATTGTCAGTTAACAACCCAGAATAGTGAGCCAAGCTCTGATCATGGTTTATGAAGCTTTGAATTATCGTCTGAACCAAGGTATTGAACTGAATTCTTTCTTTGAATTTCCCAGCTGCATGGCCTGTGAGTTTATTTTTTAAAGATTAAAAAACCCCCACATGATTTATGTGACATGTCCTACTTTAACTCTTTCCAAAGTATTACTGTATAAGATATTGCTTCTTATAGGAAGCAGTGCAGCTGTAGAAACTTTCCGTTGTCATAAATAATATGCTGGCGCATTAAAACGCACTTTCACATCTCATTGATGATAATAAAATATCTAAGAAGATTCAATCGAAATCCATTCTTTTTTACAACAATGGTATCACGATTACAGCTTTAAAATATATAGTCCATGTATTCAATAATACAGTAGTAGTAAATCTATCACGAGCAGTCAGCAAACCCTTTCATATAGCTGGAGGGATCCCCTTTTCCATTAAAATAAAAACCATGTCAACGTCTGAATGAAAATGTATTGTTTCATATTGACATTGCAAACATAAGCATTCTTAATACAGGGAAATCAGTAACTATCCTATTCTCACATTCTTCCCTAGAAATATTATGTTATAAAGTTATGACTTTATGTTTCATAGGCTATTCAAACTTTCTCTGAGCGATTTCGTTTAAGTGCTCAGACTGTTCCTCCCCCCGCCCTTACTTTTTTATTATTTTGTACTGAATGTTTTCAGGGTTAAATATTGCTTGTGAGTGGAGTGAAATCCCTCTAACTCTAATTTGGAGGGTGGGCACCTGTATGAACAACCTGATCTGAATGGTGCTGCTTTAGCACTATCCTGCACCCAACATTTTGTTAGGATTGTTGTTCAGCTGGTGGCCAGGAATTCCCCTCTCTGCTTGCTTCCAACATCTCTGGAATGCCTCATGGACACACACAAAGGCAGGTAGCCTCCCAGTTGCTCTTGCTGCCAAAGCTCAGGGGTCCTTGAGTGACCCTGAGCAACATTTTCTGACGAAAGTGGGGACATCCTATTGCATAATATCTTTGAGCATATTACACCGAACCTGGTCCGACTGCACTGGCTGCCAATTAGTTTCCGGGCCCAATTCAAAGTGCTGGTTTTGACCTATAAAGCATTAAATGGCTCAGGACCCCAATACTTCAAGGACCTCCTCTTTCAATATGAACCTACCCAGACCCTGAGGTCATCTTCTGAGGCCCTCCTTCATGTGCCTCCTCCTTGAGATGTCCGGAGGGTGCCAACACAAGAACGGGCCTTCTCTGCAGTGGCTCCCCGTCTGTGGAATGCTCTCCCCAAGGAAGTTCGCTTGGCACCTTCATTATACACCTTTAGGCACCAGGCAAAAATGTTCCTTTTTAACCAAGCATTTGGTGGATTTGATTGACATCCTATGCCCTTTTAAAATGCATTTTTTAAAGGGGGTTATTGGGTTGTTGCTTTTATTGTGATTATGTATTTTGTGGTGTTGTGTTCTCGTTTTGTTCTGTGAGCCGCCCTGAGACCTCCAAGTATATGGCAGAATATAAATTAATTCATTATTATTATTATTATTATTATTATTATTATTATTATTATACCCCACCATCTGACTGGGATGCCCCAGCCACTTGGGGCAGCTTCCAACATATATAAAAACATAATAAAGCATTTAACTTTTTTTAAAAAAAAAAACTTTTCCTATTCAGGGCTGTCTTCAGATGTTTTCTAAAAGTTGTCTAGCTCCTTATCTCCTTGGCTTGGGAGTCACAAATCTCTATACCCTCCAACATTTCTCACATGAAAATAGGGACAGCCTACCATACCCTCCAATATTTCTCCAGTGACGATGGCGACATCCTAAGGAAAAGTGGGACATTCTGGGATCTGATCAGAAGCCATGATGGCTTCTGTAAATCCTGGACTGTCCCTAGAAAATAGGGACACTTGGAGGGTCTATGGCTGCTGGAGCCTGCTTAAGGGCTGCACCCTGTATAGGGACAGGTCCTCCCCCCCCCCCACAAGAGCATATTAGGGCATCCAAGGGGCAAAATGTATATGAGGTATCTGACCCAATTCAGCAGGAGGCCACTGTTCCTCTGGCTGCTCCTCTGGTACAGGAAAACACTGCCTTTTCCTCAGGCACATGGGGAAGTATCACCTTTCTCTCTGGCGCTGGCTGCTGCTGCTGCTGCTCTCCTAGCATATCACACTCCCAACCCATTGAGCTTTTCATGCTTGTTCTCACACATCTCCAATTCTTCCTGCTGCACCCCTTTTCTGGAAGGCTCCCAGGGAGCCAATAAATCTATCAGAAGAGGTTCATTTCCAGCCAGCCAGTCCTTCTCCACAACAGTCTTCCTTTTCCACAGCAGGCACCCAGGCAGTGGAGAAATCAATTAGCAGCAACTCCACATTCCCAACCAGCTAGCCCTTTTCAGAGCCACTTGCCTCCTTGCCTTCAGCTACTGACTGCCATGCTTTGGAGTGACCATCCATGTTCTGGATCTCTGGCAGGGCACCTGGGTCACTCTTAACCCCTTGTAGCATCTCATCAAAGAGGGCTCTCAATTGGCGTAGAGTCAAACTTTCCTCTCCATGAAGGGTTCTCTCACACTCTGTCAGCAGGTGGTCTGTTTTATCAAACCACTGGCTCAGGCATTGGATCATTTGCTCTAGTTGCTTCATTTGTTTCTGCTCCTTCTGCTGCTAAAGCATCAACCTGACCTGCTTCAGAAATGTTGCTGTTCCTTGACTCGGGCACATCTTGCTCAGGAGTCTTTTCGCCAGGAAACACAGATCCCACTTCTAACACCAGTATTGGTGTCAGAATCTCTGAGTGGTGTTACAGTCCAGGCACACTTGCCTAGGGTCGATGTTTCCTTTTGGAAATGAGACACAACAGACACTATGGTGTCTTTATGATATATGGCTTATTTATACATATATGCAACCTGAGCCCACCATGGAAAGGTGCACAGCATTCACACCTCAAGATGTTTGTGCTTCTCCCATATCTGCAGCCTTGAATTCAATTTGTTTCTGAAATCTGGCTCTGCCTCTCTGCATCTTGCTGCATTTTACAGCCTGCAACACCACATCCTAAACTCTCCAGTCTGCTTCAGAAAGTCTCTTTTTGTCTTCTGCTCAGAGCTGCAGGCTGAGCTCCTCCCATTTTTCATCTGGCACAGGGTATTTGCCTTCTTAATAGCTTTCTTAATGGGTCATCACCCTTCCCTTTCCCCCTCTTTTAATGGGCAATCTCCACAGGTGACTACTTCATCAGGAAGCCAGCCTGGCTTATATTTTACATGGTTTAAATTCAAAATCTGCTGGGTCCAGAGGTTAAAAGGTCTGGCACCCACAAACTCATAACAACAAAATGGCCAAAGTCAATTCTCCATTTCAGAAATAAAGCAACAAAATTTGAGTAGTGATGAATCATCACGTTCATTCTCAGTAGAACCACGTCCTATGCCATATTGTTATCAATGAAACTGGACAAGTTTGCAATGTTAACTCTGTTATGTTGGCTGATGTCATGCCTTTCTTGATGATTTGTTGGGAACTCAAAACTAAAACTGTGACCTTTTTAAAATCCAAATATTGTCTGTTGACATTGCTTTGGACCCATCACCAAAATAATTCCCACCAAAGGATTTCACTGTGAATTTGAGACACATGACACAACAGCCATATCTGAAGAAAGCCCTGGTTGCTCTACTACAAAGTGCCCTTTGGAGAAGGTCAACCTATACTAGAGGAGACAGAAAGGGAGTACTTAACCCTTCCTCTTTCTGCCATCTTCTCCTTCATACATTATCCAGAGCTTTTTTCCAGCCAGTAATTTCCTACACCTGTGGTTATTTTCCCTTGTTTGAAATCCTGTGGTAGTGAGGCAGCTGGGTTAATTTCAGAAGAAAATGGGCTGGCAATGAAAGGTTAAGCATCCCAAGTGTTAGCAATAGATAAGAAGCTGTTGAGTCTGTGTAATATTCGTTTGTTTCTACAAAAAAAATAAATGCATGAAAATATGAACAAATTATCTGTTGCTTCATTTTCTCACATAAACAGCATACAGTAAGGCTCTGGGCTGCAGCTTGCCCATTCAGCATATTTGTGAGTTGTTCATCCTTTCTTTAAAAACAGGTTCACCACATTTGGACTCATTAACAAGCATATAATTTTAAAGTCTCACAATAGATAAGCAATCAGCTCTGACAGGAACAAGACAGAGGACAAGCACTTCAGTATCGGGGAATTGAAAACACAAAAACACAATCCTAGACTGATTGTTGCTGGTTTAATAAATCCTAGCGTAAGCTCTGTGAAGCACTGAAATGTCCATTCAGATTTGGACAGGAATGTTGAAAAGCTACTTGTTTTGTTTAAAAGGAAGGAGGCACTATGACTCCAGGAAAGAATAATCTGCTCCACAAATGTAGGTTATACTCAGATCAATTAGTTTTGATCCATTGGTTATGCACATCATTAAGCAAATTGTGTAACTGATCCAATAATCACAAATGAAAAATATTTGATATGCTACCTCTTTAAAAGGTTTGAAACATATACGGTCTAATTTAACGTGTTTTTCCTATTGTTCTGTCTGCACAAGCATTTCAACTTGCCACATGGAATGACCCCCCTGACCCCCATGTGCTGTTTTTGGGATCTTCATTTTAACATGAGCCTACCTAATTTGCATGTCTCAAAACAATGCATTGACAAAAATCCAGCTGTTCGTCAAGATCTGCACCTCTCTGAATTTTGTGATGCAGCTCTCCAGCCAAAATAATATGTACAAAAAGAATGTCTGCTAGAAAATGTCTGCAGAAATAGGTGTACATTGGTGAAAACAACATTCAGACATGTTTTATATTAGGAAAAATTTTCAGGAGGAGTTTTTTGAATGCAAACGGATGCCAAAAATGTGGGAAATGGAACTTAAGATTGGAAAAATGAAAACTTTAGAGAAACTGAAAATGATAGATTTGTCCATCTCTAGTTGGAATATAATGTTCTGCTTCAGGCCCTTACAAATTGTGGCATCCTTGAGGAGGGCTTGACTGTTTGGCTGACTCCCTGAACAGGAGTACTCCTCCTAAAAGATGAGGATAAATGGCTGCATTTTGTTGCTGGTTACTCATGCATCTTTCAAAGCAAAAGCTGACTGTGATATGTTCGATTGCTTCTAAATAAATAAATGAATAAAATATGTTCAGTTGCTTCCTTCTTCTGTCAGGCCTCCTCTGTCTCTATGCAATCCTAGGTTTCATTCTATGCTCTTGCCTCTCAGGTAAACTTCCTATTTTTATTAACTCTACAACAGAACTCTATACCTGTTTGTGTGAAGTAAGTTCAATTAAGTTCAATGGTGCATACATCTATGTAGATATGCCTATGTAGTTATTTAATTCTAACAACACGGGTGGCGCTGTGGTCTAAACCACTGAGCCTCTTGGGCTTGCTGATAGGAAGGTCAGCAGGTCAATTCCCTGCGATGGGGTGAGCTCCCGTTGCTCTGTTCCAGCTCCTGCCAACCTAGCAATTTGAAAGCACGCCAGTGCAAGTGGATAAATAGGTACCACTGCAGCGGGAAGGTAAATGGCATTTCCGTGTGCTCTGGTTTCCTGTTGCGCCAGAACCGGTTTAGTCATGGTGACCAAATGACCCGGAAAGCTGTCTGTGGACAAACGCTGGCTCCCTTGGCCTGAAAAGCGAGATGAGTGCCACACCCATAGTTGCCTTTGACTGGATTTAACCATCCAGGGGTCCTTTACCTTTACCTTTTACCTATAATTCTAACATTGCATTGTTACTTTACATTTATTGTAATCTTAGGTCACATAAACACTATATATTTTACACCGTCAAATAATTATAGGTGCTGCTGTTTGTTAAGTGCTGCTGGGAATTATAACTCTGTGAGGGGTAAATACAGTGCCCAGAATTCTTTGAGGGTGAAAAATGTGCTTTGGATGTGCTTTAATGTTATTGTTGACTTGTTCCTAGTGTTTATTCCTAGAGCCCACCTCAGATTTTCAGAGAAAAACAGAACACTGATAACTCTTCAACATTTTGACACAAGCATGTGATGTCTGATGCTTTCAAGTTAAAATCTGGAAACAATATATTGAAGAATTACTATAAGGGTTATCTCAGAAGAAAATCCTTTTAGTCACATCATTCCAATATGAGTTTCTTAGAATATATAAACCTAGGGAGCTATGCTCATAACACTATTAATATGCCACAAGTAATAAATGTATCAGATGGCTGTCAATAAAACTTGCGAATAGACAGTATCTGCGATAAAGATCCTAGGAATTCAATGTAGCATTTCCCCCAAAGAATTGTACTCTATTAACAGATTTTACTGCATTATGTTGCCAACTGTTGCTTTTAGCACCTCTTCCTTTTGTAAGAAAGGAATATCCTCACCTAGCATTTTGCTAGTGCTCCCAAGAAAGTATAAAAAGTAAATAGTATGTTGTTAAGTCTGAAGAATTTAGAATGCTTGCTCACAATGGCAATTTTTTTTAAAAAAAGAATCTCACAAATCAATCATTCCTATATCTTATTCCAATAGCTAATTAGCCCACAGCAAGGGGACAAAAAGAGCTGTTATTACTTGGTACCTGAGCAATTAAAGATGAACCCCCCACCTCTATGAGTACAAAAATAAATATACACACATTTAATGATTAATGAGAGACTTTCTCAATTATCAGGGAAATGATGAACACAAGCTTATTATCTGTTGAGTGGCTTAAATCCAGCATCTTTGATGTCAGGAGGACCTTTTAAATGTGAAGGGAGATATGGTTTTTTTTAATGCTTTTTATTTTTATTTTGACAAAGTAATAATCATAAATTAATGAGAATAAAAATGTGCACCCCACCCTCGAGACCATTCCATTGTTAACTATCTAATCTCCCAAAATTTCAACACCTCTTATGATGGTTTGCCCCCTTTCTGTTTTAACAGTACAAATTCTACAAGCACCTTTCATGTCTCCTCAGAATCATTTCTCCTGCATATTCCACGCCTTACCTTAATGGCACATGTTAATTTGTCATTAGTAGCTATATCCCACACCTCTGTTCCAAATCATTGAATCCTACCATCCGTATCCCATAACAAGACAAGTCTTTCAGAAACTCTTCATAGCTTTAATTATACATCCCTGGTTAGCTATCTCCACTTTCCAGTTCAGGTGACTCCACCTCACACTCCATATGAAGGAAGTGATTGCATAACTATATGACCTATCAAAGCCCACAGAGTTCTATGAGCTTTGCTCATTATGCTTCTCCATTTTTGAATACAGCGGCGTAGCGTGGGTTATCAGCACCCGGGGCAAGGCAAGTAATTTGCGCCCCCTAACCCGGGGCAAGGCAAGTAATTTGCGCCCCCTAACCCGGGGCAAGGCAAGTAGAGTAATTTACTCTCCCAAGCAGCAGCAGCGAGGCTTCTCTTTCCCCCGCGCTCTCCCAGAGCTGCCTCTTTTCTTTCCTTTTTTCCCTTTCTCCAAGGCTTTTCGCTTTCTCTCCTTAATTGATTCCCCCTCCACACCGCGGCGTTTCCTGGCTGCTTCCCCCCCCCCCCGTTCCCCTCTCTCTCCTCCTCGCTCTGCTTGCCTTGCCCTGCCCTGCCTGAGGGCGCCCTGAGGAGACTCCGCTCTCCTTTTTGACCAGGCGAGGTGGAAAAAAGGGGGGAAAGTCTCTTCCCGCCCCCTCGCCAGACTCCCTGCTCGGCTCGGCTCACTACCCAGGCGGCCAGTGGAGAGAGAGCCGCAATTACCATAACGTTCCTCTCCCTCCGCTTCGCCAAGCTGTCAAAGCCTGGCAGCAGCGGCAACGGCAGCAGCAGGCGCAGCCAGACCCCCGCCAGCCAGCCCGCCCGCCCGCTCGCCCGGCTTCCTCTCCTTTTTTTGCCCGCGCTCGCTCGGCTTTGCTCTCCCCCTTCTGCGACCTCCTCGCCAAGCCGAGCGAGCGCGGGCTCTCTAACCCGTGGATTTTAGTAGGGGCAGAAAGCTGCTAGTGCGAGTGCGCCCCCCGCCCAAGTTGCGCCCGGTGCGGCCGGCACCCCTGGCACCCCCCACGCTACGCCACTGTTTGAATATGTAGACATAACCATTTTACTTGGCATGGCCTTTCTCACTGGCAAAGGGCTGTAGCTCAGTGGTAAATCACTGCATTTTTCATGCAGCGAATCTCAGGTTTAGTTCCTGGAATCTCCAGGTAGGCCTGGGAAAGAATCCTGTCTGTTTCCAGTGTAGACAATAATGAAATAAATCAAGTGGTCCACAAACTTTATACAGTTGGTCTGCAGAATGTATATTGATTTTAATTGTATTTTATTGCTTCTTGTATTTCAGTTTTGTAACTTATGGTCCCCCCCCCACCCACATTCTCTATGCCTATTTTTCAGCTGCTTTGAAGAATTGTATTTTATCATACTAATACTACATATTAATATAACAAATAAAATACACAATTATTTCTACTTAAAATGACTTCTAAGTAGATCTGAGTGGTGTGGTCTTTATCAGCCAGGACCATATAGCAAGCACAATGACATCTCAGTTCCACATACCCACATGGTTATGATGATGCTGTACCCCAAGAATCCCCTCTTTCCCTCTGCTTATTATGTTCCTTGTCTTTCAGATTACTGCCTTGTTCTTCTGTAAATTTTCTCTGCTACATGGCTAAAATGTGCTGCCCATGTATTATGACATGGGTATGTCAGGTTATATGTGGATTATGGACCCAAAGACTTTTAGATGCTAGGTATAGGATCAATATAATCTCTGCTACATGGCCATGCAAGTGGATTTATTTACAGTCAATCAAATATAAAAGTTTTGGTACAGGTTTATGTGAATAATTTGAGATTTTCTATATTAAATAAATTAAAGGAAAAAAAGGATGACGGAAGAAGAAGTACATTGGTTATTGTGAAAGAAAGAAAAACTGTTAAGAAAATGAAGACTATTATTATTTTAGTTAACAGAAGGGTTGTTCAATGATAAACACTGTTGATGTGTAGCTGCATTCCAGGACTATTTTTTATCTTCTGTAAACACATAGATAGTGACTGGGCAGTAGAACAATGGCAAAGTTTGCCCTGGGTTTTTGTGTAATAATAGCCTGCATCTGCTCACTACCAAACTGCCATCTTGGCATCTGTTTACAGAACACATGGAGCATGAAAACAAAATCAGGCCATTTCTCTTTGTGGCTCAGATGTGGGTGACTTTGGCTACGTAAAAAGTGAGAAGAAAAAAGCAGAAAAAAGCTGTAAAAACAATTTATGTAATTATAGTTTATTTTGAAAAAGTACAGTGACTTTTATCTATCATTAAATGTTACCTTAGCAAACAGTGCTTTGTGTAGCTCTACCTTTGTGAAGTACCAGCCTCCATGTGGAAAATAATCAAACAGAAGATGGTGTTTCCTACATTTCAGTCTCTATAGGAACTTGTAATTATAGTGGCACAAACTCCAGCTTGCACCTCATAGCTACGTACAGAGCCAGCCCACATACATATTAGGTAGGGTGGAGAAGCCACCTCAGGCAACAGAAATGCAAGAGGCGGTGCCCCCATGGGCATCCTGTCTGCCTCACAGCTTCCATTGCTGCTGGAGAAGCAACCCAGGTAAGGGAGGCAGTGGCAGTGGCACAGTGTTCTTCCCCATGGGTTTGCTGCTGGTCTTCCTCATCCCTAGTGGCAGAAAGTGACCAGTGGCAAAGCTCTCTGGCAAGAGGGAAGCATTCCAGAAGTCTTTGCAGAGTCCTCCCCATCCCCGGTGGCATGTGGGTGGGTGGTGGTGAGACGTTTTGCCTCAGGCACCAAAAAGGCTCCAGTCGCCCCAAGCAACAGAGGGGTTTCAGGTTGAGGGGCAGTTAGAAGATCTTCTCCCCTTCCTGCCACCCACGTACTGGTTAGAATAGCTGCCTGTCTAAAGTAGAGGGCCTTCTATGGACTCTTCTGCCATCTGAGGTGAGGGGGCAGCTATCAGAGAGGGGTCCTACTCAGGGACAGCATCTCAGCTGTGGAATTCTTTCCCCAGCAAAGATCACCTGGTGCCTACATTGCATTATTGGCACGAGGCAAAGACCTTTATATTTCCCCAAGACGTTTAGACTTGATTTCCTTTTGCTGATGGATTATATGCTATGTTAATAATGGCTACTGCCTGGCCTTTTAAAAAAGCACAATTACTTTAAATGTTTTGTTGATTCCCCCCCTCAGAAAAGAAAAGTCCCCCTGGGAATTTGAATGATGCTCATAATAAATGCATTCTAAATAATTAAATGCTTCTGAAAGCAACCTGGGGGCACACTTGCACCAGGTTAATTACATTTGTTTTAAGCAATTTCTAGCCTGCCTTTCCTAGACAACAAATCCCAAGTAGGGCGCAATAAAAATAGATTTTTTAAAAACAACAACAGAATAATAACCATCCATTAATATCAACTATGGGTCAGATTTAAACATTTAAGTGGAAGTAGAAAGACAATGCTAGTGTCCTTACCTATCACCACTTGTGGGGTGGGCAAGGACACAGCACTCCAGCACCAATTTCTCCGGTTACGAATGACTGCTGCCAAAATGCCACCAAGTGTGGCATGATCTAAAGAAGGCAAAGACAATGAGAATGAACACCAAACACCTTCCTCAAATGTCAGAGCTTTGCATTGATTTTCTATTGGAAGTATTAGACAGTTATAAATTATTATGGCAAGTCTTTTCTTATTTCAAGACACTCCTGGCTGCTACATCAAAGGGATAAGCAAAAGTGATTGTTCTTATAACTTTGTGCAGGTATTTGCAGGACAAAGTATAATTGACAACTTATGTTTGATCACAGCCCTTTTAATTAGGAACATATTGCATCTGCTTAACATTGCTAGTGTTTGGGTGCAAAAGATTTTCAGTGTCAATTAATCTCGTAATATCCCTAAGCAAGCTGGAATTGTTGAAGAAGATGGAAATTGGCTGATGAATGTATTGGTCACTTCAGAGGCATGTTCAAATCTATCTTCTTGCTGTCCTAATGAATATGGAAACCTGCCCAGTGTGTGATTGGATTTTAATGACTACAAGGTCAGGGACTTTGCAAGGTGTGAATCTGCTTGCAAGGTCGTAAGTGGCAAGCGGCGCATGGATCTGAAAATAAACAAGGGGCTGTCAGGAATATTAGCTTTTTTGTAGAAAAACCCATGGGATGAAAAGGTTAACAGGTGATTGCATTGTAACTTGTTTTGAAACTCAGAATGAGCTCTAAAGGTACGTGCATTATCCTTCATTATACTTTGCATGAGAAATCATGGTAATTTAAAATGCAAGCAATGTTTGATTATAATAGCACACTAGCTTATCACAAGACTGCATTTATCACTAGGCAAACCAGTCCACTGAATCAACATATGCTCAAATGGGAACACCTTTGGAGTAACAGGTAAAATTACCTGGTCAAAAATGCCTGTGGGTCAGAAGAAAATATCTGCCTCCAATAGATAATCCAAGCCAGAAATTACTCACAAAAATGCAGGTCATGTGCATTGCTACCCTAAATTAATTTGATTTTCAATGAGGAATAATTCAGGTTGTTGGGAAAGAATAATAGGAAATGAGTTTAGAAATATTAAGAAAAAAATATTAATAGCTTGTCAGAAGGAGTATGAATTATTGTGGAACAATGCACAGATTGCTTCTGGAGAAGAAAAACAGCAAAAGAAACTGCAAATGAGGGAAGACGGATAAAGAAAAAAGGAAAAACAGAACACATCGTTCTGAGTAAATCAAAATAAAAAACTACCTTCTAAAATCTGAGCACAAAAAGAGCCAAATCTTGGCTGTGCCTCATCTGGCAGGTTATTTCCTTAGAGTTTCAACCTGCAATCCTATACACAGTTACTTGAAAGTAAATCCTACTGAATTCAAGTAGATTCCCTTGAATAATTAATGAATTAACTTTATTTCTTAAAGCCAAAGGCTACTACAATATAAATATCACCAACCAACAATATTATTTAGAAGCAAAGTGGTATACAAAAAGAAACAAAAAAGTGATATGATACTCTATTCCATTTAAATAACACATCTACAGCAAACTATATAGGCATTAAAAATGCAGTAGAACAAAATCCCATCCCATCCACACCACTAAGTTTTTTGGAGCCTGGTTCATATTTTCATGGCTGCCAGAGCAAACTTTGCTACTTGGGTAGTAGCAGTGCTTTTTTCTTGGGGACGACACAGGGGTACGCATACCCTTAAACATTTTGTGAATCTTTGTACTTTTGTCCATTTACTGTACTTATTTTTCCTGATTTGAACTATAAAATGGTGATTTTCTTGAGTCAAAATGAGAGTGCCCCTAAACATTTCTTTTAGAAAAAAGGACTGGGTAGTAGTGAATACACCTTTTGCTTGCAAGCAGTTTGCATATCTGTTCCAGGAGGGGTCTGCTTGGACCGAAGGACACAAGGAATTATAAAGGGCAACTCAGTAAGTAGTGGGATACAGCCTCAACCTCACTAGGCTTAAAAATACAAAGTTTATGGTGGGTTGGAATGTTTTTCACCCTCTCATCTAAAATAAATAAATCAGAGGACACACAATCAGACACATAAAGTGGTGAATGCTTTTCATAAAGAAGTTACAGTAGATTGATAAAATAGTTCTCTAGTAGCAATGCATTGGGGGCTGGCCCTACATGTCACTGAAGAAGAGGAATCCTCTTCCAGGTCCCTGGCAGTGTGTGTGTGTGTGGTGCAAGTTGGTAACTTATAGCAGCTTAATGTAAAATGAGGAGGCTGATCTGGTGTGTATCACTGAGTCAAGGATGGGTGAGCTGGGTGGAGCTGGTCTCACCCAGAAGTGCCCATCTGGTGCAGCAAACAAGAGGGTTAAGGACACCTCTGAACAGTCATGGTTAGAAATGTACTGTAAGTTATCTGCTCTCTTTCACACTTCCTTAATGTCCTGATGCAGTGTGGTGTAGTGGTTAAGAGCGGTAGTCTCGTCATCTGGGGAACCAGGTTCGCTTCCCCGCTCCTCCGCATGCAGCTGCTGGGTGACCTTGGGCCAGTCACACTTCTTTGAAGTCTCTCAGCCCCACTCACCTCACAGAGTGTTTGTTGTGGGTGAGGAAGGGAAAGGAGATAGTTAGCCGCTTTGAGACTCCTTACAGTAGTGATAAAGCAGGATATCAAATCCAAACTCCTCCTCCTCCTCCTCTTCTTCTTCTCACTAAAAAACAAAGGTATCAAAATACATTTAAAAATGCAGATTAAAAAATCCCATTTAGAAATGCCTGTTCTTAGAGAAATAAATATTAAAACATGTATTTAAAGTCTATGGCCATGAATACCTCTTATTTGCTACAAAGAAAGGCACAAATGCAAAACATGACCTGAGATACTTTCTGTTCTGCAATCAAGGCAATTGAATTTGTGGATATAAGATTTTCATTTAATTCTACAGGAGCAAGAACCTGGCACTAATACTATAATTCTCAGTAGACTGCACTGAGATATAATCACTTGTTTTCTTTAACACTTGTATACGTACTAATAACCTATTCTACCGCTGAAATAAAATAAAAATGAAAATGTAAGACTTTGGTGTGGTTTTTTTTAGAAAAAAGTACTGAAGGGCCTGTTGCTGCTGTCCCCCGTAGCTTTTTGGCATTGCTATTTGCTTTTGTAGGTCTCATTCTGACAGCTACATTAGTATTTTCTGGTTGAAGTAAAATGGGAAAGCAAGCCAGGCCTAATGTTTTTAAAAGGCTTTCTGACCATTACAAGGGAGGGGGTGGCTGTTTAATTGGCATACAGTGGCAATTACACGGTGGCAATACAATGAATCTCTCTGTAGAGTCTCCAATTAGTGCACAAGAACAGGTATAAAATGCTATTTCCAGTGGACAGAATGTTGTGGTTTGTCTTCACTACCTTTACACAGCATTAATAAGGGAAGGGGAGAAGTATGGTTTTCTTTTAACTAAACAATGAAGTGCTTTTCTCTCAGAGATGAAGGTCATAATGCAAGGCTTCCTGGAAAGCTTAAACTGGAACTATTCAAGGGAAACAAAATATAAATTAGATATTGCTAGTTTTCAATGTGGTTTTATTTAATATTTATTTATTTTATTTAAAATATTTATAGGTCGCCTTTCCAAATCAAAATCTCTCTCTTCCATTATATATGAACCTAGTGTTTAAAAACTTCGATGTCATGTTGTATGAAGTGTTCCCACCATTTTTGTCAGCATCCTTTCATGCCTGGGGTCAAAACCCAGCAGGGTGCAGCAAATGCTGTTGGGGTATAGTAGGGTAAGACGTTTATTTCATGATATGTGACTTTTATTTTCAAGAAGTTACTGTATTTTTCCATGTATAAGACGAGCTTTTTTTGACCCAAAAATTAGGTTCAAAATTTAGGCTCAGCTTATACACAGGTAGCTAAGGAGGGTCACACAAATGGTTTTTTTTGTTGCGAGCCTGAGATTGTCAGCAGCGATTGGCTGCTGGATTGTTGGCGGAGGGGGATGCAGAAAATCACTCACCCGCCAGAACGCAGCACACAACCGCTGACATCACTTACAATTGCTGCTTAAAATCTCAGGGTCACACTTCGTTCCGACAGGTGAGCAATTTTTGGCATCTCCCCCCCAACAATCAAGCGGCCAATCACCACTTAAAAACTCAGGCTTGCGCTCTGTTCTGGCGGGTGAGTGACTTTCAGCATTGGCCGCTTGATTGTTGGGGGGGGGGCGGAATCCCGAAAATCACTCGCCCGCCGGAACACACACAGCTGCTCGCATCGCAGCTGCCTGATCGCCACCATTAGCCCTCCTGCTTGCCACTGCGGCAGCCAATAGACAGCTGCCCCAATGTTCTGCTGGGTGAGCAATTTTTGGCATTCCCCCCAAATAACCCGTCCCCAAAGCTCAATCCCCCCTATTTTCTAAATTTTGAGGCCCCCCCAAATAAGGAGCATCTTATAGACGAGGGTGTCTTATAGACGGAAAAACATGGTAATATTTATTTCCTTGGATTCATATTATCATAGAGAACCCCCATTTCCACCCACCCCCTCACGAAGTTGTTTTCATAAAGCAATCAATGGCATGACATTTATTTCTTTTGCATCTTCGATGGATCTTCTATTTCATTAGATCTGAATCTGCAGATGTTTAGAAAGCTAAAACAAGAATCATATTTGGCAAATTAAAACATAAGCCATGTGCTAGGAAATAAGGTTGCTGAATAGTGTTTATAATGATAGCAATTTATTTCAGGGTTTAGAGTTTCTGTCCTGGCAGAGTGCAGTTCTGAGACATTAAATGTTACAGTGGACAAGGAAATTTCCATCCTGAAATTTTATCAGAGGAAAAGGCAGATTTTTATTAATCTATCAAAATCCTAGCCTGATCGCCAGACTCTGTCGAGATCCTACTTGTTGCACATAGGTTAAAAGGTCTGGCAACTATACTTAGCTGCATTACATTTGATTTGGTTAGAACTTCGCACAGGTCATATTTTCAGCACCATCTTAGGCACAGTCCTTCCATGTTCTGTCAGGCTTACCCAGAATATAAAGGTAAAGGTAAAGGACCCCTGGACAGTTAAATCCAGTCAAAGGCGACTATGGGGTTGCGGTGCTCATCTAGCTTTCAGGCTGAGGGAGCTGGCGTTTGTCCACAAACAGCTTTCCGGCCCATGGGGCCAGCATGACTAAACTGCTTCTGGTGCAACAGGACACCGTGATGGAAACCAGAGCACACGGAAATGCCATTTACCTTCCTGCTGCAGCGGTACCTATTTATCTACTTGCACTGGTGTGCCATCAAAGTGCTTGGTTGGCTGGAGTTGGGACAGAGCAATGGGATCTCACCCTATCGTGGGGATTCAAACTGCTGACCTTCTGACTGGCAAGCCCAAGAGGCTCAGTGGTTTAGACCACAGCGCCATCCACATCCCAGAATGTATGTATAGATTGCAGCTGTATAGGTTGCAATCCTATATATATCTACTGAAAAGTTAGCCTTACTGGATCAATGAAAGTTACTGTCAAGTTAAAAGAGGATTAGACAAAATCATGAAGGATAAGGCTATCAGTATCAATTGCTACTAGCCATGGTGACTATGTTCCACCTCTTAATATGTTTCTCAGTACCAGCTGCTAGAAATCACAGATGAGGAGAATGCGGTTGCACTCAGGTTTTGCTTTGGGCATTTGGATGGCGCCTGTGGGAACAGATTACTGGACTGAATAGGCCTTTGGCCTGATTGAGGAGGGTTCTTATATTCTTTTGAGAATAAGATTGCAGTTTTGAGGTAATAAAAAACTGTGACTGGCTCTGTGAACTCTGCAAACATACATTAAAAGGCAGATTTGCATATGTAGAATAACTAAATGGAATAACTAAATAAGCATGTTTCCCTTCACTCAGTTGTGATTTGATTATTCAACATTTAACATACGTATTCTGCACTGCAAAATACCAAGTTTCAGTTATCCCTAGATGATATGAAATGTTTGTCCGTGGTGATAAATTTTTGACATCTCATCCCCACATGCAACATATCACTTGATACTATAGTTAATGAGTGTCAAAAGTGCATGTATGAACTTGTCCGGTGTCTTTTCTTGTTACTTGATAAACTTTAGGTTGCTTCTGAGATTCAACTCTTGTAAATGAATATATCACACCCTAAATACACACACAGAATGGGATACTTTTAGCTTATAGTTCTAAACACACTTCAGAGGAAGAGCCTAAGCTCAGTGGTAGATCATCTAACTTACATGAAGAAAGCTCCAGGTTCAGTCCCTGGCATTCCCAAGTTGGGTTGGGAGAAATTCCTCTCTGAAATCTTGGAAAGCCACTGCCAGCCTCTCTGGACAATACTGAACTAGATGGCCAATGGTTTGACAGTATAAGAAAGTTCCTATGTTCCTAAGCCTCACAGTGGGATCCACCCCCCCCCCCCGAGCAATCGTGGACAGGGTTGCCCTACCCAGACTGTCAGCCATTTTAAGTATAAAGAGGTGCAGGGGTTGGGGAGGTAGGGTTCATTTTTATTTTAAAAACCAGCAATAGCTGAGTGAAAAACTTTTTTTCTATATGATAAAAATAAAAACATGAATAGAAAAGTATTTGCAACTTTTTTTTTTAAGTAAAAAATAACTGCTCTTTTCAGCAATACTTTCCGATTGCGTGTTCAGACCTTTAAACCTTCCCCTTAAATAAATTCAGACAAGACTCAAAATTTTTGTTTGTTTTTTGGCAGAATTTAGGTCACAACTTTATTGATTACAGCACATGAGTGGTTGAATAGGCTCTGGTTCAACTAGCTCCCTGCACCGTTGCAGGTAGCGCTGACCCAGGGCATCAGCCTAGAACACCCGGATAGGCGGAAAGCCAGGAACAGGCTATGTCCACCACCCAGATACCCCCCTGGACTCCGGCATGGGCACAACCCCCCTCACAGGGTTGACCAAAGCATTGAGTCGTTGGATTCCTTTAACGGAATACCCTTCACATAGGGGTGGCAAGAGCGTTCCCCTATCCCCATCACCTGAACCAGTGCAGGCGAAACCCAAATTGCACCAGCCAATCAGCCAAGTTGGGAAAATTCCTGCCGTGCCCCTGTCCCAACGACAGACGACACACAATGGCATAGCAAGTTCAAGCGCGCAAGCCGTAAATATAGGGAGAGGTGGGCGGGTGTTCCAATGCACGTACTGAAAGAGGAAGCTCTGGGTCACGTGCATATATGGGTCCCTTGATCCATTTAGCTTGCATCCCATTGGTCTGATTAAACCCTGCATCAAGGGACCTGCCAATTGGATGTTGTGGCTATCCAAACATACCCACCCACAATACAGGGTTTGGTTGCCAGGTCTCAGCGCAACACGTGCCCTCTTTAAGGGAGGACCCGATGAACAAAGGGCAGAAACTGAGGGTATAATAGACTGGATGTTTCTGAGGGTTAAGTGCATACTGTTCCAAAAGACTTTCCTTTGGAAATCAAACATCGAACTCTGTTTTACCTACACTGCATTTTGCATATTCATCTGTGAAAAATCAGAACAGGAGAGCACAGTGTTTAACACTGCAGCAACACATTTCCGATGCAAAAAGCAGCACAATGGACAAGAGCACTCCACAGTTTCACTGAGCAAGCTCGAAACAGCATTCCCTTCCAACACAAGGCAACACAGATAATATCATATTGCCTACTTCTGCCCTACATGATATGATTTTATACGTCATTCAAAAGTAACAAACTGATGCTGTAATTTACTCCTTCCTCTGTAGTGTTGCTATTCTGAGCAATTACTTTTGATTTAGACCCTGATAAACCCAATTTGGCTGACAAATTATCATTTTATTTTAAAATCAGACTCAAGTTTGTTACTTACAGTTGTCATAATATAGGGGACCACGTTCATTTCTGTTTGCACTAATGAAGTTTTTGAATGCATTTTCTGACCTTTTGGGGCGAAGAAAATCATTAGCAGCAAGTATTTTACCAAATGCCCTATTCGCCAATGAAATAGGCTGTTAATAAGAGCCTTTTCACCTACATTGCTAATTGCTCTCTTGAAAAACAGTTTTATTTGGATTTCCAGTTTTCCATGCCAGCTGTAAATAGATATATGTTATATTGCATTCTTGATTTAAGGAAAGAAATAGCTTAAGATGAAGAGCAACAGGAAGTCAGCAGGGATTCACCAATGGATGAGGGAAATGGGTTTTAAATCTTTCATTAGTTGTGGGGGAACTCCTTTACAGTTCAAGTAATGTGTAGTAACAAAAAGGGGGCAGTGGTACAGTAATACAGGTCTTTCCCATGACATCAGCACTGAGAGGGCTGCCAACCCTGTGAGCAAAACAATTAGTTTTGTTCTTTAAATCTTATCTGAGGCATGATTTACTCAGGGGGGGGGGGAGCTCCCAAGTGGTGAGAACAAAATCTAAAGAGCTCCTTGCTTTGCCTAAAAAGTAAGCTTGTTATTGACCTTAGTAAATCAGAGGTAGGAGTCAGATAAGCTTGGGAGGGTTTGGGGAGAATGCTGGAATATGGGGTGAGAAGAGGGAACAATTGGACAGACAGACACACTTGAGCAGGGAGGGTTCAGCATCAGACCCAGCTGACTGGCTGTTTTTGCACTAGGGAGCTGAGAAAAGTGCCATGGGTGATGAGGCAGAGTGTTCCACATCTTTCTCGTCTTCATGCCATTCAGCATGCAATACCAAACTTTTAAGTTTGCATTTGCTAATATGAATGGGAAGAAGAAGTGGCAGGCGGGCAGGCAGACAAAATGGCCATTGAAGCTCTTCAACTACCCCAGCAAACAGTTGCCAGGTCAAGCATGTGGCACCACTCAACATTTTGAACAGACCTACTTATATATTTTTTCAACTATTATCATCATCATCATCATCATCATCATCATCATCATTCATTTTAGTCATTTTCAATTTTACAAAAAGTAACCCAAAACAACTTAGCACAACATTAAAATCAAATATAACAAACCAGAATGGGATAAAAGCCTAAAAACCCCAACCTAAACATGTCTAAAATGCTCTTCTAATACAACCCACTCCACTACAAACTGGCAAAGAAGAGGCCACATATACTTCAAACCGTCTTAACTAAGGGCCGAAAGCATGGGTAAAAGAAATGTTTTTGCCTGGCATTTAAAAACAGATAATGAAGGTGCCAGCCATACTTCCTTGGGCAGAAGTCCCATTCTCTTGTTACTATTCTCTGTAACTCCTTTGGAGGGGGCACATAGAGAAGTACCTCAGATGATGAACAGAGAGTTCTGGTTGCTTCATGTGGTTCACGTAGTATAGGGCAAAACTTGCTCTCTTTCTCTGTTTGTGGGTCATGCTGACCAGTGGGTCAAGTTCTGCCACTTGTTGCAAACTGTGGCAGGGCAGAGTGCTGTTGTGTAGTATATTACCCTCTAATATGTATGTTTCCTCACAAGTAAGTCTCACTGTATTCAATGAGACTTACCAAAGTATAGGACTATACTCTTGGTGTATTTTCTAACTTACAGCACAGGTGGGGAAAATAATACTGCAAAATCTAATGCCATGGCTTTGAAAAATGTACACTGTGCTTGCTGAAAAGTTTTTGGAGACAGAATTCATGCAGGAGGAGATCCAAATTGTGGAATAGTCACAGGTGTCTCTTATCTGGTGTTCTTATTTTTGGCATCCATCCATCTCAGGACACAATGGAGTGCACATCTGGGGGTGACGTCAAACAACTGTGTTTGCAGCACTGAAGTGACCTTCTTGGGGTGCAAGCCTAGGCAGTGTGTATGGAGGTCCTGGGCTACCCGGACGACAAGAGCCTCCTCTCAGCCTCACTGCTGTGGTCCAAAGGAAAGCAGAGCAATACGTTTGGCACCAGCTTGGCTGCACAAGTTGTCAGATGAAGGCCTACATGGCACCATCCAACCATCTTAGGGATTCCACTTCAGATTTGTGTAGGGTTTGCTCCCTAGGCTTTTCTTCTCCCGTAGAGATTGCACAAGGCAGCAAAGGTTTAGGATAAGAGCTTTCCTTCTCCTAGATGGGCTGCCTGCATCAGAGGAGGTTCTAATTTCTTGTGCCAATTTAAAGTCTTGAGTGAAGAGACGGAGAAGAATAAAAGGGCCCGTGCTAAAGACCTCACACATAGGTTGGGGGAAGTCCACCAAAACCACACACCACAACCTCAAAATTGTAAAAAACACTCATATTTGACACATACTGTGGACAGTGTAGAAATAAACCTTGGAAGGGGGAGAAAAGTAGATAACTGTGTTGTTCTTGTGGCATTTTGCCGACTGCACAAATGTCCTCACTATTCCGTGTCTGCTATGGAGAGGGAGGTGTCTCTTCCAGATTCAAGAATAGATGCAAAGCTGAGGAAAACTGCAGAGTCTTCCCTGGCCAGGAGCCCACAGAAACTGCTTTCCTTCTGGATAGCAATTAAGATTTTTAATCATGCATTTGGAAACAGTGCAATAATTACCAAAAAGTGAGGAGATTCTTTGATGAGAAGACAATCTTAAATGCTACTGAAGTTGCTAGCAATTCCAAAGTAAATTTAATAGGATTTGCTCACTACAGTACATGATGCCATTAGCTAAGGAGTGAGCAATGTTTCTGGGGAACAGCAGGGCGCTTCGCATGCAGTTCGATAAAAATGTGTAAGTACCACCTCAATGCAAGAAAGTCATCCTCATAAAAAGAGAGAAACACCAGAAAATCCAGCTCTCTCAGCCTTCCCTGCTTTTGTCCTCTAAAATAAAATCAAGTATTGTTTATGAGAGATGGATTAAGGAAATAAAGTACAGTAACTGACAATGTTATGTGGAGGCGTTTCATGAAATTATCCTACTCGCTAGGCAAAAAAATGATTGCTTCAGCACAGAGACCAACAGTAGGCTGAATAGCATGAATGGATAACAAAATCAACCTGTGCTGATTGCTAGACCTGTACAAGAGCAAAGTGTGGTTACATTCAGATGTAATTCTAAAGGCAGGGGTGGCACATCCCATTTTGCCCCTTGAAGCAAAACAGGTAGTGCCGCACTTCAATTGCCACCTTGCCAGCACCACTATGCCCACCGCCACCTACACCACCTGCTCTGATGCAGAGAAGCAGCACTGGCACTGGCACCAATTTCAGGTAAGATCTCACCCAAATCATGCGAGATCTTGTGTGTTTTACAAGATCTCGTGAGATTTTAGTGAGATCTGGCCCAAAATCTGCATCAGTGCCACTTCTCTGCCACTGTTGGAGGCAATAGGGCACCTGCGGGGGTTTCTGCCACGTGAAGCGGTGGTCTCATCACACCTAATGGCTGGGCCGGTCCTGGCTAAAGGTTATCAAAGCTTCAACTTCGCAAAGCTGTATGTGAAGGCATGGTTTCAATATGGAAAGCCCCACTTAACAAGAGAAAATTGAGAGCACACTTTAATATTCTGATTGTTCCTTTGCATCCATGACTTCACCTGTCCTGCACAGGTACATATTCCTATGTAAGCGCTGTACACCAGGCATAATAATTAATATTAGATGTGAGACAAGTGGGTATGGTTTGGAGGAAATGGAATCTTGGGACAAACCACAGAATATGCCTTCTTTGTTTTGGATATTGCCATCTCCCCAAAAAAATCATTTTCAATATATCCATCCTCTGTCTTCAGAAGAGCTTCTGTGTTTGCTGATAGAATTCTACATGTTAAACTTCTTTATATATTCTGGTCCATTTCTAATGATTTCTTAGCTACAATAGAGTATAATTTACTCACATTATGCTACTTTTACTTAATCTGTGACATTATTAACTGTAATGCTTTCTATGCATGTTAAAGCCTCTAAAAATCATTTTAAGTTATTCTGAAACCCTCTGCTCAATTGGGATTTTTGAGGAAGTGCTTAGTCATCAAAAATAATCTTTGTTGCCATTTTTATAGCTGCTGCTTGTGTTAATGCAATGCATATTAGGGCTGCGTGATACCATTGAAAAGGTTTTGCTTCGTTGTGACTCAACTGTGCAAAATATGGCTAATAACAACATCACCTTTTTAACTGTTCACTAAGATCCTTAGCTCTCTCTTTAAGAAGTTGTGCTTTGCTGTACAGAAAGATAAGCACTGAAAACTGGAATAATAGAAATTCACTATAGGCTAATGTCTTACAAATGCAGCAATTAGGTCTTAACTTCATGCTCTTGTTCATGTGATTAGCTGTATCCAAACTGATAAAAAAAATCTTACAGAAATCCATATATGTTGCTGTATATAATTTTGAGAATGAAAGCTGTGTCTAATTTTCAGTGTTGCAATTCAGCATTTTCCAAGATGGCACAATTTTAAGATGCCAAATGTATAACAACTGAAATGAATTTGCAGTTCAGCATCTCTATCACTCTACTCCAGCAGTATTCAACTTCCAATATTATTATTTGACAGCTGATAGTTTATATTTGGAAATTTTTGATTTTTGATTATCAATATTTTATACCTGACATGTTTTGATCACTGATCAAAATGCCCATGGTCCCATCATTAATATTAAATATTAAAGAAAAAAATAACATTTTTATTTTAGCCTCCTGCTAATTAATTACTTTTTAAAATAACTGCTGTTTCTATATGAATTAATTGCTTTAATAATAAATTGTATATTTAAGGGGTATAATGTGGTTTTTAACTAGACGTTTAATGGGTTGTAGCCAACTCACTTCTGTTCAAAGGAGATCCATTAAATGAAGCTAATTTAGTTATGTTTATTAACTTCCATGGGTCTACTCTTAAGTAGGCCTAGAATATGGCTACAGCCCTATATTTTTATGGTCTGTTATTACTGTGCTGCCTTGGGAGGACAACTGCGCCATTAAAAGGAATATATAAAACAGTTAATAACTTAATGAGAATATTGCATTTTTCTTATTTATTCAAAATATCTATATACCCTGTAAATTTCAGAGTTACAAGCAAATTCACAAGGCATCTTCCAAAATAAAATGTAACTGAATAGAAAACATCATAAACAACACAATACACTAATTCAAAACCATAAGAGAGCAGCATAAAATCAAAGTAAAACAGCACTAAAAAACCTCACAGAAATCAAATTCAATTGCAGCAATATAGTAGTCATCACTGCTCATTAAAAGCAGAAACAACAAGAATTGTTTTCACTTAACAGAGTCACTGACAAAGCAAACATCTCTAGCAAGAGCATCCCACAACTGGGGTACAATCACAGAATATACACAACCTTCAGTTGTTATATTTGGGAGAATATTATATCTGACAACTAGTGCATGTAAACAAGCATTTTCAAAAATTTGATCAGAACCCTGCCCAGGAATCTTCATGATTCCAGTCAACTGCTTTTTGTATTTTTACTGTTGCTATGATAACTGCTTTTGTTTCTGATGTTTTTAATCTACATTATATTTGTTTTATAGTGTAGGCTATCTTGGAAATCTAGATTAATAAAATTGTGGGGTTTTTTTTTTTTTAAAGATTCTCTCCTGGGAGGCTGCTCCATTGGGCAACATCCAATATTTTACTATACCCACACTTCTCTCAACCTTTAAACCTACTGAACTGAGAAAATGGTCACAAATCCACTGACTGCGTTCTTCACTAGTTGGCTCATATATGCTTCACTGCCAAATAGTTCATATCTTTTTTAAAAAAACACGCCCAATGGTGAACTAGGCACAATGAAACTTTAATTTGCTCCCCCCCCCCCCGCATGCTCAGAAAATCTGCCCCAGAAACTTTAGGGATCTCGGGAGCAGATTTGGGGGGCATGCAAGGACTGGGGTGTCTGGATAGGAAAGTGAAATCGTGTTGCACAAGTCAAAGGCCACTCACTCAACACTGAATTCCACCCAAAGATGATAATTAAAACAAGATTTGTGCACACATCTATTATTTCATTCTCCTATGCATTATTTCATTTCGCAACACGATTTAAGGATTTACAAATGGAAGAAAAGCACACTGCAAACTCTTATCTTCAATTATAGGATTCAGTTGTGGTTCCAAATACATCAGCAAAGCAGAAAACATTTGATGAAGAACTTAGGTAGTGCTGTAGTTGCTATGAAGGTGGTGGTGGTGGTGAGGACTTTTTGAGAGAAATAAAACATCTCATGCTGTTGTTCGGAACTTTTCTTGTGACATTCTCTACTTTGTTCTCTAATATTATGTACTAGAAATGCCACTAAAGCCGTAAGTCTCTTTCCAGTTACACCCAAGAGCCGAAGTTAAGCCGTGCAACTCTGACTTCAGAGGTTATAAGTATTACTCACCAAGATCCCCCAAACCTCTTATAGCAGTATTTTTGAGTCTGGGTGCTTTTTTTTTTTTTTTTTTTTTGGTCAGAAAGCACTCATGAAAACTTATGCAATATTCCTCCAGGGGGTGAAAAGTACCAGACAGAAATGCTTAAAACTGTACATAACTGAACATGAGCTGTGCTGCAGGAAAGAAGTTGACCTTCTCAATGACAAAGAAGTAAAAAAAAAAATGTTAAAAAAAAATTCAGTGCTGCGGAAGAATGGGGAGGGGGCAGATCAGTAACTCAGAAAAAGTGACTGACTGCAAAATCCAGATAGGATATATATTAGCCGTATTCAATAAGCAGGTGATGGGATGGGTAAACAGTGTTAAGTGGAAGGGAACGATTTCACATATGTTATTGGATTCTTTCCCAGTTGATTGGAAAACCCTGAGGGGAGTAGCCTGGAATTTGGAATTGAACAGGCAGGGTTAAAAACTACCATTTGTTCTCTAAACATATTCAATTCTGACTGCCCACTCTTATTAACCAGCTTGTCGGCACATAAGTGTTCTCATTAAATTGCCCAGGTATTCAATTAAACCGTTTGTCTATTGCTGTTTGGGAGGAAAAATAGAGATGGAGAGGGCAGGCAAGCAATGGCTGGCATTTCCTGAGCTCTGACCTTTTAAATGAAGGTATTCTCTAACAAAGTTTTATTTCTTTCTTAATTTCAAAAGCTAGCTTATGAACAGCAAAAACCATCCCACAATGCCTCCATCACTATCTGGGTTGCTAGGAAACTTTTCACCCACTTAAAGCAAGCAAATTTTACCCCTTCGAGATAAGACAAAGTTTGCACCACAGCACCATTTTACAGGGAGCAGCTGCTGGCTCAGTGCAGATGGGACACTGGAATGATCATGCGTCCATCCTTTGCCACACTAATGCAAATATGTCCAGGAAGGGCTGGGCAATGTGTCCAGTTCCATGAGGGGGGGGGTGTATGGCCTCCCTTTCACATAAGTAACACAAAGAGGGGACTTGAGTGTAGTTTGACTCATCACGTTTTGCCCGTTAGTGCCAAATATTTATCAGGGCTGTGCACAGACCCCAGTCTGCCCCATGGCCTCAATCTCTCTTCCCTGGTAACCCTTCCCAAATTAACTTGGAGGTGCCGTTCCAGCCTCATGCATAGTGCTTGTTTCAAAGCAGCTTTTCTGCAGCGAAGGCACTTGCAGGTGGACATCCTGCACCACACAGGAGAGTCAGGAAAGAGGCTCCTACCTTGTTCTGGATAACCCATCGAGCGTTGAGGGTAGCTCTTTTAGCAGAGCTTCACTGCCAGGTGTCTGCTTCTCTTTCCTGTCTGATGTGCCACTACCAGACAGTGAAGGATCACTCTGGGCCACACAATCCTGACCTGTAGCACCTGTGGCTGTCCGCACCCAACTCAACTGAGCCCGCACCCAAGTCCCTCTGAATATGCCAATTTTTTTGGCTCCGGACTCAGGTGAATCCAGCACACAGCACTAGCAATCATTTTGTATATTCATGCAAGAATATGTTCAACCAATATACTATTCTTTTAACAAAATGTAAAGTTTGATTCCAGGAATGTGTCACCAGCTTAGAAAGGAATACAAAATATATTTAGGAACAAAAGCTTTGCATATATTATTCTTTTGTAAATGTGATCTTAGACTTAGCAACATTTGATCAAGTTACTTTATGATCTCACTGTCACCAACTGACAACTACTGCTACCCAGTAGATCACTGTGGCTGTGCTGCAACAGATAACCGAGCTCGTCATAATAAATGTGTCTGTTTGACAGACTGGTTGCCTTAATGTCACAGCACTGCCACACATGATTTTTCTTCTTCTTCACATTAGTTACTGATGGTGCTATTTGATTTAAAACCCAGAAAGATATTTGGTGAAATCCTAGTATTTTAATACAGATCTTGAACAATGTTTTGTTTGTTTGTTTGTTTGTTTGCTTGCTTACTTGCTTGTTTCTAAGTATTAATAACCAGCTCTTCACTGGGGGACAATGTTATGAAACAATATTTAAAATTACACAGAAAAAGAACAACAATATACAAAAATTACAGAATCCATGAAAAGCCCAAGTCCAATAAATAAGACAAACAACTTCACAACTTAATCATAAAAGAAGCAAAACTAAACTCCATTAGAGATGACAATCAGAATTTCCAGTTGAACCAAATACCTGGGTAAGAAAAACAGGACATCTAAGAGACTGAAGCAACCAAACAGCTTTAGCAGCATTCCCCATCCCCACTTCTCATTCTCTGTCTCTCACACAAAGCGGTCTCCATTCTGTGCCAACAGACTCTCACTCTGTCATAATGCCCCTTAAGCAGTGATCTCTGGCAGAAAGTTGGTCAGTAGCCCAAAACAGGTTTTCTCTCCTCTTTCCAGAGCTGCCAATGCTCACAGACCTCAAGATCAGTAGGTTTATTAGGGTGTACAGGTATAGTTTCTCAGCCAAATCATTGTTCATATTTTGTCATTTAAATTCAGGTGAACTACAGCACAAAATATAGGATTCTTAGGTTGGCAGAAATGGTAGCCTAGGGTCCAAGATTTTAATGGAAGTACAAGCAATGTATCTCTCTCTCTCCAGATGTAAAGGTAAGAGGTAAATGTAAATGACCTTTGGATGGTTCAGTTCAGTCAAAGGCGACTATGGGGTGCGGCGTTCATCTCGCTTCAGGCCAAGGGAGCCAGCGTTTGTCCACAGACAGCTTTCTGGGTCATGTGACCAGCATGACTAAACCACTTCTGGTGCAATGGAACATTGTGACAAGTGTCAGAGCACACAGAAACGCTGTTTATCTTCCTGCTGCAGTGGTATCTATTTATCTACTTGCACTGGTGTGCTATCAAACTGCTAGGTTGGCAGAAGATGGGACAGAGCAATGGGAGCTCACTCTTTCATGCGAATTCGAACTGCTGACCAGCAAGCCCAAGAGGCTCAATGGTTTAGACCATAGCGCCACCTGTGTCTCCAGATGTATATAATAACATTGTATAACATTGTTTGGATGCTTCCAACACACAATTGTAGCAGACTCCAGGGCCCTGACTTATACAGGCAATGGGCTGAATACAGCCCATAGCAAATTCTGTTGGAATGACAAGTAGCTATCTATTTAAGTCACCTTCTTTCCCCTCAGTGTTGTAAAAAGGAAATCTTGTAGACTATGAGTAGGTGTGATTTGGAGCAAATGGCAGAAAGGAAAAGGTTTAAGCAGTCCCTGGTCTGATCTCAAGTTCTGCTTCCTACAATTCCATTTTATTAAGTTTTACAATGAAAGGAAGTATCTCAGAAATGTCCATCACATGCAGTTTGCCCCTCTCCCCTGCAAGCCATCTCCCCTCCAGATGATCTTTCCTCTGTCTGCTTACTTGCTTCAAACTGAACGATTCCTCCTCCTGCATATGTGCTGAGACTTATTCTGATTGATTCTGCCAGCTTCTCCCACCCTTCTTACGAATATTAGCACCTCAGAAATTACCAATATGAATCTCACTTTTTCTCTTGCAGTTGTTTATTTTTCAATCTTACCTTGGACAGCGACAGCATCTCATGAAGATTAATTTATTTGGATATTCCTGTTTTCCCTTCCTTCCTGTTTCTGTTAGTTTCTCGCCTACCACAGCTAGTTGTAGGCTGCTCCTTAGTAACATTTCTGCCCACAACTGTAATTGCTGAAAATATTTGTGCTGGTTTCCTTCAGATCTCCACAGGTCTGGCTGGCTACAGGAAGGTGACCTCTTCACTTGTTAATTAATCACAGTATCCTATTTCTTAGAGGCATAGTCTGGATAGCTCAGTTGGTTAGAGTGTGGTGCTGATAATGCCAAGTTTGCAGGTTTGATCCTGCTTCATATTCCTGCATTTCAGGGTGTTGAACTAGATGATCCTCAGGTTCCCTTCCAACTCTATGATTCTGGGTACTATTTCCCCTGCAATTCACCTTTTTAAAAATGCATCTGGTAATTGAGCATTTACAGGTCTAAAGGAGCTCTGGAGAAGCACAGCAGTAAAGTTCTATATCTGAGCAATGCTGAATATTATTTTGTAGCTTTAAAAACAGGTTGCAAGACATATTCCATGATTAGCTATTCTGTCTGAGTGGATTACATTAAGCCTTTGGTGCCCAAAAAGGAATGCACTTTATCAACAAGCTCAGGGTCGATGCCATAATATTGTCTCCAATCAGTGTCAGTCTTCCTTGGCCATTCTTTGCCATGGACAATGCAAACCAGGAAATCATGGAAATGGACAGCAGCAATTAACATGAATACAGCTTTTTGATTCCTTTTTTCCCCTGTCTGCTGCAAAGGCAGGAATTTCCAGCAGCCATATGCACAATTGTTTGTTTCACATGTTAATGCTGACCTACATCAGCCTTCACCAGTTGGTGCCCCCTAGATGTTCTGAACTACAACTTTCATCAACCTCAGCCAACATGGAGAGTTCCTGTTGGTCTACTACACGTATGCATGTCCAGGGTTTCCTAGGGCTGGTCACTGACAGAAAAATGTGTGAATTGGCCAAGGGTTTCTGTTCTTTTTGAACTGTGGCTTGAAATAAGTTATTGCACTATTTTATTATTTGTCGTAAAAGGAGTCAAGCACAGACCATGCAATAATAAGGTACCAACAATCTGTATCTTGTGCACAATTTCAAAAATCTGCAAAATACACAACCACACAAATTTCAAAGTAATGACATCTCAAGGCCATTTAGATCATGGAGGATAAGCTATGCTTTCCCTCCAGTGTTGGGGACAGTGTGCCTCTGCATACCATCTGCTGGGAACCACAAGCAGTGCTAGTGCTATTGTATTCAGGTGCTGCTCAGAGGATTTCCATGGGCATATGGCTGGTCACTGTAACATTTCCAGAGAATGAATGAATGAATCTTTATTTGTGTCAGCCATCGGCCATAGCAATAAAACAGCACTACAACAACAAGACTTCCAGGTTGGCGCCCCCGGCAATGGCAGAGCTCCTCCAATCGGGAGGAACTTGCTCCGTGGAAAGTTGGGTCTGAGCCGCCACGGCGAAGGCGGAGACCCATCAAAATCACAGGCGGAAGAAGCTTGTGAACCTGGGATTCGGCTGGCACCTTTTGTACCTCCCCTACTCGCGGGGAAACCCTGTTTTGGGGATCCGGAGCGACGTGGGGTGAGCAGCGCGGTGCTTTGAATCGACCGCTTCTTTCACTGTTGCCGGAGAGCGCTGACTTTTTCTTGTGGACAATTGGATTTTAAACAACAACCCGTGAGTAAAACGGAAAATTGGATCTTTAAATATCTTAATTTGGCATCAAACGGAGAAGGTTCAAAACAGGAAGTCCGCCTTCCCCTTTTGTAAATATACTGAAGCAAAGAGCTTACAAGTTAAGGTCTCGGAAAGCCTTATGTAAAGGATTAAACTTCCATCGATTGAAATTATTAGACCCCCCTTGGAAGCAGGAGAAGAGGGAGGAAATTTTGGACTGTGTATCCTGCAGGAGAGAGTGATTAAAATTAAATTACCACTGCTCTGAACCTGGGAACGGGCTCCCAGTGATTGATGTTTCGGGAGAGTTCATTGACAGCGAAGAGAACGGATGCTGACAGTCAGTTAAATAAGAGAAATATATTGTTTCCATTGTCCGCTTCTGCGTTTAAAAGGAAGGAAAAGTATCTGAAAATTGAAACTATCTTTACTTTTTGATCTGTGTTGGAAAAGATTGATACAAGTGGAGACTGTTCCCCTCTAAAGGGAGCTTTTGAAACTGTTAAAAGAGTGGAGTTGGGAAATCTCCAGCTGCTTGATAAGAACTGTGAGAACTAGAGATTGACCTTGGATATTCAAGAATGTCGACAGGAGAAGCCTTATGGACTGCATTTTCTAAGATAAGCCACTTGTTGGAACAGCTTCATAAAAAGATGGATGCTATGACTACTAAAATTGACATTTTGGAACCAAAAGTGAGCACCAATACAGAAATTATTCAGGATTTGGCACAGGAATCTATTTCAACAGGACAAATTGCTGAAAAGGAGAAGGAGAAAGTTGCTGTTGTCGAACCTAAAGTAATACAAGGGGGAGCCTTAGGCTTACAGAGGCAAATTGAGGACTACAAGTTGAGGCCCTTTATGATTGAGACTAGAAAAAGTCAGATTTTGAAGATCGGAGCCTGGCCTGGACTAGAAAAGGAACGTTGGAAAGATCCCTCTATGCAGGGATTAACTGACTTTTGGAATATGGACTTGGGTCAGGAGGAGATTGGAGTTCTGGGGGCCTTTGGATTTGGAGGAATTTTGAAACATGCCCAGAAATACTTTATGGATCCTAGTTTTAATTATGGAAATCTGGCTGACCTGTCGAGAAGGAATAAAAGTATTGTTGGATTGGAGTTTCCCCGAGATCTGCTCTTCAGCATCAAAGAATATGAAGAAGACTGGCAGAAGGGACGTGGAAAAGAGTTAAGAGCCTCGGACATAAGATCTCCATGTTGATGGACTGTATGGAGTTGACGGAAGTGGCTGGTAGAGTCCGAGACTGGGGAGAGGAGATGGTGGAAGAAGATTGGAAATTTAAAGTCTATATATAGAAATATTGTAAAATTAATGAGTGATAGAAAAATGTTGGAAGGAAATTTTATGGCTTTAGCTGAAATGCTATAAGGAGTTAAGCTTAAATAAGTATACTAATTTTAATGGAAATAAGATTAAAAATATGTTAAGACATTTATATGATAGAAAATAGAGAAAGATGGAAAGGAATTGCTGAAACAATTAATGGAAGTGGAATACAAAAAGGGAGGTGAGAGGAGGTCAATGATACAAGGGAATGAAAGATAGAATATGGAAAAGGTATGATGTATGTTTTTAAATTGTTTTTGTTTTGTTTGGTTTAGTTTATTGTGTTAGTTTAATGTGTTAAGGTTGTGTTTTGTATTGTATTGTTTTCTCTCTTTTTGGTTCTTTTTTTTCTTTTATCTTCTTTCTTCCTTTTCTTTTTTGTAAGCTTTAAAAGTAATAAATATTATTTTTTACAAAAATAAATAAATAAAACAACACTACGATAGACAAAGATTAGAAATGAAAAGTCAGACCTTTGAGCCAATACTATAGTGTGGGACCCACAATGGAGGCCAGTTGGTGCTCTCTTTCGTGTTTCTGTGCCTTGTTAATGATAACAATATAGACTCAAAGATACCTCACTAGAAAACTGTACATCCCCTATGATGGATTACCCCCCCCTCCCAATTTCTCTGTATGCGTATGAGAGAGAGAGAGAGAGAGAGAGAATCATTCTATCCTTTATTTGGTCCTTGCCTAATTCTCCAAAGCACTCATTTGCATTTAACTGATTTGATACATTTGTCCATCTGTTGCATAGATGAAGCAATGTAGGAATGTATCATTGTCTCTTTGTTTTAAGATGGCATCAGGTTTTTTTGTTTTGTCTTTTGTTTAGAAATTCCCAATTGTTCTTTCATCCTTATGGATGGGGTGCACTCACTGAATAATGGTAATGCAAGTCATGAACGTCAGGCACTGAAGTAAAATTTGGTTTTTAGATTTTTAATCAATGGGATAGTAGCTATAAATAACGTTTTGCACTAGTTAACTATTTTATTTGAACTTGAATGTGCTTTTACTAGAGAAACCTTAATTGCACATCCAGCATATAAATTATACCATCTACAAAACAAGCCATCTTACAGCCAATAAGTATCTTTTTGTGTTTCAGCTGATGAGATTCCTGCTTAAGCAGGAAAAGTCTCTTTCATTTCAAATCCAGTCACAAGAATGCTTGCTATATTTACTTCTCAGTAGCAATATCTTTCTTAAATCCTTTCACAGTAGCTCCTTTGAACATAGTAGCAGGTCTGAAATGCCCTGTGATTTAAATCCAAGTACTATACAAAGAATTCTTCAAACGCAGAATTCTATTTAACTGAGCATTAGAAGCATTTCCGCTACCCTAAACATCTGAACTGGAAAGAGAAATCTGCAAGTGTTTGTAATATCTCAATTCTATAACCACGCTGGCTGTTAATCTCTAATCTTCTTTGCCCAACTTTTCTTTTCTTTGAAAACTTGGTCACGACTATGTTCATTGTAGCTGTGGCTCCGGTACATTTTAAATATGATAAGCTTACAGGTGTTTACTTCTTCCACCCAGAGAGTCCACATGGAGCTGTTGCCCCTTCATCCTGAACTTACCATATTGAATAACACAGCAAACCGTAGTATGAGGGGATGGGGATATTGTCAAACAGTGTGTGCAGGCTTGGATCAAAAGGTACACTTCTGTAAGTGGAAGCCACTTCTGCTTATGTAAAAAGCTGTTTTGATTTAGTGGGACAGCATTGCTAGAGATTCATTGATGTTCTCTGCAATTAGCAGAAGCCAAAAGTGGAGATCCTCTTTCAGACTGAGGGCCGCATTTGTATCTGGCCAAACTTCCGAGGGCCAAGTGAGCAAGGCCAGAGACAAAAGTTCTTGCATAACCACTGTACATTGTTACCTAATATTCTCAATAACTTTGCAGTTTAAATTCTCCACACATTCGAAAAATGGCTGAAGTGCAAAAAGTTCCATACTACAAAACCATGAGCAAACTGCTAGTGCTTCATGTTCTTTTGGATTCATCCCATAGTTGCCAAGTAGAGAATAAGTACTTTGAGTAGTTGCCAATTGACATTATACCACTGTGCATATTCTCCATCACTACTTACGGTCTATGCCAGTTGGCAGGGATACCTGTGAAACCTCATGGCTATGCTATCAGTTTGTGCACATTGTCCATGCGTATGCACATCATCAGCAGTTATGTACGTTCCTCAGTGAACTCATTTTAGCTACAACATATATATTACTGTTTCATCAACAGTACTGCCAAACCACAAACATGCAACTGGTTGAACAACTATCTACACCCACTGTTGCTTTCCTTCCTAGGCAACTGTGAAGATCATATTACATGTACCTACAGTTTCTGCCTGAGGGAGGATAACTTAGATTTCATGTAACAGTGTGTTTATGACTCTGAATGATACATGGCATGCCCTATTCAGAATCTATTGTAATATAATGCTGAGGACCATGCTTCCAATACAGTGGTACCTCTGGTGAAGGACTTAATTTGTTCTGGAGATCTGTTCTTAACCTGAAATTGTTCTTAAACTGAAGCACCACTTTAGCTAATGGGGCCTCCCACTGCCGCCGCACCGCCGCCACACGATTTCTGTTCTCAACCTGAAGCAAAGTTCTTAACCCAAGGTACTATTTCTGGGTTAGCAGAGTCTGTAACCTGAAGTGTCTGTAACTTGAAGCGTCTGTAACCCGAGATACCACTGTATAGTGGTTCTAAAAGAGTCATGGGTGATAAGAATGGGCAACAGCTGGTAATGCAAACAGATTGTGCAAGTTCTTCAGATATTCTGCTGCAAGTACAACTAGGGGAAAGCTCATCTCGCTTGACCTGTCTCTCCTCCTGCATCTTTAGAAACCCAAGCCACTTGCATTGTAGATAAAATCCCTTTTGACCTACTTGCAGGCAATATATTTAAGTGACCCTGTTTGATATACTTGCCTTCTGAGAGACCTCAAGAAAATGAGACATGTGTCTCAAGAGATAATTTCTGGGGTGTGGGGGATGTTAGATAAAATCAATAAATTATGTGCCCCAGAGGCAAAACAAACTGTTTCACATGTTGGTTTGCATGGGCAATTTGTACAGTTTCAGTCACTTGTCTAGCAAGTTTCAGCACAAATATGAATAATTGAGCTGGACACAGTATGACTACTGAGCCTAAAGAAAACATTACATTTGTACCTGTGATATGTCAGGAGTCGTAAACTCCCAAGTGCAAGGTAGCCAAAATGAAAGTAACATCCAGGGATTGCATACAACACCTTTTTGTGTGTCATTTCAAAAAACAACAGGAAAGCAATTCATTTCTTTTGAACTTTGTCTTTGATAAGTGGTTTTTATCTGGATCAAACCCTTCCATTTATTTATATTTTTTTTTAAATGCTTGTCAAAATTTCCATATATTCCTGTCTTGTTATTTTTGGATAATACTGAGCTCTAAGAAACATCAGTTCAATTGAAATCGTATTGAAAAAAGAAAAAAGAAACAATGTAACCAACTAGGGATGAATGAACATTTCACCTCCCCAGTACAAAGCTTTGAGTGCGCGCAACAGGCTTACAGGCACTCAGAAAGTACCCACTACCTATGCTTTCCACTTATCCTACCCCAAGGACTTGTGTTTTAGGATAGGGGCAGGAGACTGTGGCAGCAAAAGTGGGGATAGGTACCCTACAGGCCCTGGTGAAGCTTGCTTCTCTGCCAAGGAATGCTCTAGACCTATAGTGCTATAATCACCAGCAGGAAACTAAAGCTCCTCATCTTTCCTGGCATTGGCTTACACCAGAGCTTTCCAAACTGCATGTCGTGACACATTAGTGTGTCGGCTGCAGTGTGTAGGTGTGTCACACAAATTCTCCTGGGGCTGGAAAGGGGTTAGTTTTAACCTCTGGTTTGCTAGTAAAACCGAATTACTGTGTCACAAAATGATGCATGTCTAACAAGTGTGTCACCAATATGAGAAGTTTGGAAAGCTCTCACTTACATATTAGTAGGTTGCCCAAATAGGAACTTCTGCTGTCATCTTCATAGTATGTTTATTGGCACAAAATATATTGGATGTGGACTGGGGATACCACATTCTTTGTTGGTTGTGTGGATGAAATGGAATAATCCTCCTACCCTATACAGTGGTACCTCGGGTTAAGTACTTAATTCGTTCCAGAGGTCCATACTTAACCTGAAACTGTTCTTAACCTGAAACACCACTTTAGCTAATGGGGCCTCCTGCTGCTGCTGCTCCACCGCTGCACAATTTCTGTTCTCATCCTGAAGCAAAGTTCTTAACCTGAAGCACTATTTCTGGGTTAGCGGAGTCTGTAACCTGAAGCGTATGTAACCCAAGGTACCACTGTATACTCCTCTCCCAAGCTTGGATGAAGCTTGGGAGACAAGTATCATAAAAAAAAATGTGTGGCTGAATACAGTAAGTCTGCATTCATCTTAAATGCTTTCTAAAGTAATTTGATGCTTTCAATAGATCCCCCCCCTTTCTTTTAAAATAATACGTTGCATTTCTCACTCATTGGGGAAAGCAAAACGCTCCATAGCTGAGTGAATGTCAAAGGATACATCTTATACATTCAGTGCCTGCATTAAGTGGAAGGAAAACAATGAGCAAAAATAATGGCTTATGAACAGAAGCATCTTGCTATCTTTTATTGAGAGACAGATCTCCTAGGACTCTGCTCTGCCCAGCTCCACACATATACTGCTGGTTGGTACCAATTTTCTAGAGAGTCATTACCTCCTAAACTCCAAATTGTAGATTCAAGCAATCAGTACCAAGGGCATGAGGAGGGGAAAAAACCTGTTCTGCTCTGCTAGAGTATCTGTCACTTTCAGCGCTTATCCCTGGCCAGAAGAATTTTATGGAGACAGTATTTCTCAAGGCCCCGGAGTTTCAGTCTTATTTTTACACAATTCTCTCCTTTGTGAAACTCTGGGGAAAGAGTGTCACTTCCACAGCTCAAGAGCACCAGAAATATAGATGTTAAAATTATATTCATTTTATTGTCCTGGAGTGTCTGCACGCGCACACACACACACACACACACACACACACACAAATATTTTCTATATTTTTTTCAGAGTGAAGCAAAATGGGTTGGGGTTTTTTAGTGGAGAGAGAAAGGAGAAAGGCTCTTGAGTACATATATTCTTTGAACAACTGTGGGAATGAGCCACAGCACCATAATGTGCCCAGTAAGTGATTGGATTCCATCTAAGTCTGGCACTTGTTAGATGCAATCCTACTATCATGTTAGCATAGTGAATTTAGTTTAGGGATGGGAAACCTTTGGCCTTCCAGATATTGCTGCAATTTAACTCTCATCAGCCCCACCAAGCATGCCCAGTGACCAGGAATGGTGAGAGCTGTGTTTCAACAACATCTGGAAGGCCAAAGGTCCTCCCCACCTGATTTAGTTAAAGCATGATTTTAAGGGCTCCCACTTTTTAGCTTTATTGGACAAAGTTCAAGAGGGTGGTAGCTCTTAATAGGCAGAGTGCTTAATAGCAGCAAAGTGAAACAACTGCTGTTAGAAGTTCATAGTAAAGCACCATTCTCATTTCTGTTTAATACCTACTGATACCTCTTTCATGGCAAGTCTATTAAGCAATGGGTGGAATCCACTGGGTATCAATCTGCTTAGAGAAGGCATTCAGCAGGAGGCTTCTATAGTTGATTCTTGCTCTGCTTTAGATCTGCTCCAGAGGGAAGAATGTAGGAGGCGAAGGAAACATTGAAAATTGCCTTCCTCTTCATTCTACTGACATGCAAATAGGAGGTAAAATGAAGTAAGAAGCATCGAGGGGACTAGATGACTCTCTGGGTCCCTTCCAACTCTCCAGTTCTATGATTCTATGATTCTGTAATGCACAATAATACATGGATTCAATGTATTAACTTAGTAACCTTGGATTACTAACCCTGAATAAAACTTACATTGCTACTAACCCATTGTATTGTTTACTGCTTGCGTAACTAAATAGATAGATAGATAAATAAATAGATATTCACTTTTTTTTAAAAAAAAAAACAAAACTGATCTACTGTGGTATAATATGGAGATGCAGGTTTTTTTAAAATAGCATCTGATTTAATGTGTTTAAACAATATTTCATTACTTCTAAATTTGTATTTGTGAAAAAGTTACAATTTCACTTTTCTTGCCTTTGCTGAAGCAAATTAATCTACTATGGCATCTATGCTCCATAGTCTGCAGCAGTCAACCTTCATATTACCTTGCCATTTCTCCTACCACTCAGCTCCCAACTGCTGTCCAAACTTGAGACCTTACGCAGTCCAACAGAGCTGGAACTGCCTAAGGGGGTGGGGGCTCTTCACACACGACACAACAATGGAGACATCAGAAGAAGCTCTAAAGCCAAACCAAAGTCTACAAATCTATTACAAGCAGGGAGAGCATTCATGATTTCATTTCCTGGACTTCCCTGTCTGGCAACCAATGATGCTGCATTGGGTCAGAAGTGGATGTGGAGGGGGTGGGGTTTGGGCAGGATTTTCTCCTGGGGCTGAGCAGTGAAAATCCCACTTTGGAGTCGGCTGGTGGGTGGGGGGGAGAAGAGAGAAAGATGAGGGACTGTGATGCTGTGTGATAGCTGGAGGCAGATTTCTGGGGTGATTTTTGCACACACACACACACACACACACACACACACACACACACACACACCTGTATCTAATCCAGCATGTTCTTCCTATCAATTGCTAACCAAATCCTTCTGTGTACTCACAAGGAGGCCAGGAATATGAAGGCTCTCCTCTCTTCTGTTTCCCTAGCATCTTCCATTTAGGGTTATGCTGCCTGGATACATGGAGGTTCTGTTTAGCTATCATGTACAATAGCTATTAGGGACTCAGGTGGTGCTGTGGGTTAAACCACAGAGCCTAGGACTTGCCGATCAGAAGGTCGGTGGTTCAAATCCCCGTGACGGGGTGAGCTCCCATTGCTCGGTCCCTGCTCCTGCCAACCTAGCAGTTCGAAAGCACCTCAAAGGGCAAGTAGATAAATAGCTACTGCTCCGGCGGGAAGGTAAACGGTGTTTCCGTGCGCTGCTCTGGTTCGCCAGAAGCGGTTTAGTCATGCTGGCCACATGACCCGGAAGCTGTACCCCGGCTCCCTCGGCCAATAAAGCCAGAGTCGGTCACAACTGGACCTGATGGTCAGGGGTCCCTTTACCTTTTACAGTAGCTATTTATGGATGTATCCTCCACTAATGTCTAATGATTGAAAACCATCTAAATTAGGGGCCCCAAGTTAATTGCACACTGAAGAAGAAATGTTTCCTTTTTTCCAGTTCTGCATCAGCTTCATTTGGTGACACCAGATCCTAGTATTATCCCCCATGGTTCTCATTTCATTGGCTCCTGGGAAAAGCAAGGGCATACAAAAGCATGCAGCTCACTGGTGTAGAATGAGCTGCTCAATGTTCCCAGGGAGATTATAGAAAATGTCACCTTGTAACATTTGTAGGGGAACTACATCCCTCCAGATGTTGCTGAACTACAACTCCCATCAGTCCAAGCAAGCATAGCTAATGACCAAGGATGATGGGTATTGTAGTTCTACAACATTTGGAGAATGGAAGGTTCCTCTTACCTTCTGTATGTTTAGAGTCTTTGTTTAGAGACTGTTACATTAGAAAAAAATATATAGTTGCAGAGCGAGTGAGAGAAAAGAGAACTGAGTCAAATAGCCAGTCTGCTGAAACAGCAGAGAAAAGGGAAGGAGTAGAACTGGCAAATATTAAGTCAGTGTGAGATGATGTGAAAAGAATGGAGTTGAGGGAATCTCAGCATACTTCTTGTGCTGGAGAAACAAGCAACCGTGAGACTAAATATTTCAGCCTATATTCCTTGCTTCTATAGTCAAATTATCAGAACTTTTCTACCCACCCCTTCCCCTTGATTGAGCATCCCTCAATGGTCTTTGCAAGCTATTTCAAAAAACAAAACAAAAAACAGCTGCCTGATGTGACTTTGGAATTAACTACTTGGTCTTTATCAATGAAACAATGACCCCAATTTAAATTCCAAGCTCTGTGTCTGCAACTTCATTTTATTTGGGAACCAGGGCCAATTATAATAGCATTGGAGCTGCATGCAATTACAAGTATTTGCATATTACAAGTATTTGCATATACTTGTATATCCTATACATTTATATGGGGCATGCCTGCATGCAAATAAGCTGGCAATCAACTGCTAAATTCACGCCCTTGGAACTATCCATGTTATTCCCTTATATATGAATGTGCTTCTCATGCCCTTTGTGAAAAATCAGATTCTTCTCAAGATCCATAGCTTACAATTTCAGCTACACTTGACTTACATTCACATTCCCAAGGCTTCTTTCACAGGTCTAACAGCTAGGGACTCCTGGAAGTGAAAGCTGAGATTCTGAAGCATGATATATATGACAGCTTTTGGAAAAGAGATCGCTTTTGTTGCTGCTTAGTCTTCAAGTTCCAGGTCTGTTTCTAATTACCTAAAGCATTCACACTATTTTTCTGCAGCCATTTTGACAATCATTAATGTTTGCTTTCAACGAGGTTGAATAAACTGATATTATTTTAATACGAAGTTGAGAATGCAATTGCTTCATAATTGGCTGACTGCAGTCACTTAGCTCAAATTCAGGAGTAAAAATCAAATTAGAAATGCACTGCATAGCAAAAACGAAATAATAATAATCAGATTTAAGGCCCAATCTCATAATTTACTCCATAGGAACATGGGAAACAGCTTTATACTGTGTCAGATCATTGGTTCAATATTTTTCTACACTGACTGACAGCAGTTCTCCAGGGTTTCAGGCAGAGGACATTCCCAGTAGTATCTAGAGATGCCAGGAATAGAAAAGAACATAAGTAACTACAAACTACTGCTTTCTACCAACTCCTGTGCTGGTAAAGCTACTTGATACATCCCTGTCTGTGATGTTCTCTCCATAAGCTTCCTATATGTTATTAATTTAGAATAAAGTAAGATTTTATTTAGAATAGAATAGAATAGAAATGAATAGAATAGAATATTATTAATTTAGAATGAAATAAAACAAAAAGCAATAAAATCTCATCATATCCTACTCCACTACAAGAATCTCTGGATGCATATATAAACATACGCTACTGTAACCTGGGAGAAAATGGTTTGCTCAAGGTCACTGTTGATCTCCAGGACCCACCAGGGATTACACAGTCTCCTAATCTAATAGCCAAATTCCTGTGACTGTTACTTGTGAGTAAGTCCCATTTGAAATGGGTGAATATTATTTCAAAGAATCCATAGATAGGATTAGGATTAGACAGTCCAATACTGTGGTACCTCGGGTTACAGACGCTTCAGGTTACAGACTCCGCAAACCCAGAAATAGTACCAAGGGTTAAGAACTTTGCTTCAGGATGAGAACAGAAATTGTGGGGTGGCGCAGCGGCAGCGGGAGGCCCCATTAACTAAAGTGATACCTCGGGTTAAGAACAGTTTCAGGTTAAGAATGGACCTCCAGAACGAATTAAGTTCTTAACCTGAGGTACCACTGTATGTTATACCACACAGTGTTCTGGTTCAGATATAATGCTAAGCTGCCATCATGGCCATGAGAAAATTGGAAATGTCCATTTTCATTTTCAAGTGCTCAGACTTGGAACTGTGGTTGGATTTAACTGGGGTTTGTCAAAACAAGCCAGGATGGTAAACTATGCTTTTGAAGCTGACTCATTCAGAAAATTCACTGTTGAAACTAACCAGTTTGTAACCAATTGGGACATAATAACAAACTCTCCCCACAGACACAAACCCCAAACTCATTCATGTAGCACCCAGCCATGGTTTTATGTTACATCCAAACACAGTGTTTCTCTGTTCTAATGACTCTCTATTTCATGCATTTAACAAAATGTTTTTCTATCTTGGATTTTGGGATTGTTTGCTTTTTCAAATTCTTTATTTACAACTTTCCCTACTCCTTATTCTGTTCTTTTATTCTCTGCCTTCTGTACTGCCTTGTCAATCACTTTTCTATTTTCCTTTTGAGCCTTCATTTTGTGCTCGTATTCTTTTTTTTCTTTTTTTTTGCTCTGTTCTGTATTTTGTTTTCTTCCATTGTGTGCTCTTGCCCCCCTCCCAACTTTTATTGTTTTTATCCTCCCCTGCTATTTGTGCTGTAGAGTTTCAAGAGTGAATTAGAGTATTTGTGTTTACTGAACTGGGGCCTTACAGTTTAGCTATAGCACTCAGCTGGAGTGGCAAAGCAGCATGAACTATGGCAGCATTCAGCATAGCCTGAGGGGTCTCACAATCCTGAAGTATTGCAGCTTTTTGCCCATATTGAATATTCATCCCTTTTAATGATGCTGTACACTGTGAACAATCCAGTTGACCACTTTTTAGTCATACTGATTTCAAAGGGAGGCAGTCAAGCATATGCTTAACTCTCCCTTTGAAACCAACACGACTTAAAAATGCATGTTTGGGTTGGTCAGTGTCCATACAGGACTCTAAATATGTAGATTGCTGTGATCCAAAGTTCTCCAGAGTTCCAATGAGGCTTACATAAGCAGAGACTTCCCATTCTCTTCAGTGTTTGGAAGTGGTCCCCATGCAGCTCTCAGCTGTGTGCATGAGAATATCAAGCAATACGGAAGTGAACAGCTTTTGCTTGTGTGGAGCTATATAAATGCATCAGAAACCACATGTACATATCTGCACCAGATATTTTTACCCTGTCATCAACTCTGTGAGATAGGTCATTAGAAGCTGGGTTGTTATGGCATGCTCAGTGCCATCCAGATGGTATGTGATTGTCCAGGAATTTAAAATAAGGTCCAACATTCACTGGCTCATGCTGGCTTCTGTTATAATTGCTATTGCAAAATATTACTATGGACAGATTCAGCAAAAAAAAGTCACGATCCTCCAAGCAGTTTCTGCTAGCACAGTGGATTTTTTTACTTTTTTCTCTGACTTGTTGATCCCCATGCTTTTTTTACAAATTACTTATGATTCCTCCCAATTCCCTCCCCAGGCACCAAAAATAGTGTGGGTGACGGTGGTGGTGGAGATGTTGTTATCTAGGAATGCCCAAGGCCCCTTGAATTCACACAGCTAGCATTTTGGTTCTTTGGACCTTGCCCATTATCATCATATATATGCTTTGCTTCTTTCTATCCCAATACCTGTTGACAAGTCATTGAAGCACACTTTGTCATTCACCAGGCACAGAATAAAAGGATGGAAATACATGTTGCATTTGCTTTTGATGAGAACTTGTACTTGCTTCTTTTTGTAACCAAGCAGCCATTGTGAGTTAGTCCATTCATCAACTAAATTTAAATCAGAGTCGTCTTTGTCTTGGAAAGGGGGGGAAAGCAACTTTGAGATTTAATTTATACTTTAATTGTTGCCACCTGCCAGTTGCCACTGGAATGGGTTTTGATTTGACCTTATTGCAAACCTTTAAAATAACTTATTATGCCATGGAGCACACTATTTATAAAACATCTGTCCCACTTTTGATTGAAAGAACTGGCAAATTACTTGAAGTTTTACTCATTCAAAACTAATCTTCCACCTCAAAGCCTGTCAGTACAGAACATCCCTTGATAGTTATGTTTCTATCCTATTTGGCAAAATGAGAATAATACATTTTGACTCCCAACAAAAGAAACATTTTCAATACCATGTTTTGAAGTTTCTAGAAAAACAAAACACAAAAAAAACCTCTTTCTTTTGGTCTCAGTAGGATATTACAAAATATTAATCTCTTTTATAGCTAAATGCCATCTGTCTAAAACTGGACATTTTTTGATAACTTAAAATCAATCAGGAGAACTAATTCTATTTATTTTATATCTTCATGACAGGATATCTCATTTGACTTTTTTCCTGATATTGTTACAAAAATCCACCTTTACTCATCTCATTTCTGAAACATCTGAAAATTGCAGGTTTCTTTTCTTTCTTTGTTCCATTTATGCATTTAATAGATTTTCATATTTTAAACGTGCATGTGTGTATTCAATGTAATGTCATGTAAGCTCCATTTCTTATACTGGACAAAATTTAGCTATTTTCAGTTACTGTCCAGCAACTCCTGCAACCAAGCTGGTGCCACACATATTGCACTGCTTTCCTCTGGACTACACAAGCAAGGCTGAGAGGGGGGTCTTGTCTTCTGGGCAGTTGGACCTCTATACACACTGCCGCAGCCTTGCAGCCCTGGGAAGTCACTTGGGGGCTCTTAACAGTGGTTTGACTTAATCCCTGGAGATGCACTCCATTGTCTTTCAAGAAAGATGGATGCCAGCAACAACTGCCATGGAAGGCTCAGCGGGCAGGAAGCTAAGCAAGGCCCTTTATTGTCTCTGACAACAGCCACAGGTAAAAGGTAAGAAAGGTAAAGGACCCCTGGATGGTTAAGTCCAATCAAAGGTGACTATGACTATGGGGTGCGGCACCCATCTCGTTTCAGGCCGAGGAAGCCAGCCTTTGTCCACAAACAGCTTTCTGGGTCATGTGACCAGCATGACTAAACCACTGAATAAAATATATAGTGAGGCAAATACTACGGTTCTATGTATATAGTGAACTAAAGGAGCTCAGGCCAACATGAGCTTTTCTGTGGAATTGCTACTAAAATTTCTTTCTGCTATCACTACATTTTATGGCTGTGGAAGTCATTCTAGTCCCTGAGTACATGAATAAGTTGGGGAGGACAACAGGGGAAACACATAATAATTTTCCCCATCATATGCTTGGTTCCATTTCTGACTTTGTTACATTGAGCATGAATTGGGATTCTAAGCACATTCAGCTGAACCTTCTTACGACTCTTCCCCAGAATTGGGAACCCAGACAAAGCAGGGTTTCCAGTTATGGAGAGTCGTATGAGCCATTCAGCTGAACACATTTAGAATGTCACTTCAGAATTCAGTGCTTAATGGAAGGAGGTCTGAGGTTTCTTCCTGAAGTGATAGAAATGATTATGAATTGCATGTGAGGCCCTGGTCTTCCCAACGTATGTTCATTATGGATGCCTTCAGGGGACTGTGCAGATTTGTGAAATCCTTATAATGAAAAAGGGACACAGGTGGCGCTGTGGGTAAAACCTCAGTGCCTAGGACTTGCCGATTGCATGGTCGGCGGTTCGAATCCCCGCGGCGGGGTGAGCTCCCGTCTTTCAGTCCCAGCCCCTGCCCACCTAGCAGTTCGAAAGCACCCCTAAGTGCAAGTAGATAAATAGGTACCGCTCTGGCAGGAAGGTAAATGGTGTTTCCGTGTGCTGCGCTGGCTTGCCAGATGCAGCTTGTCATGCTGGCCACGAGACCCGGAAGTGTCTCCGGACAGCGCTGGCCCCTGGCCTCTTAAGTGAGATGGGCGCACAACCCTAGAGCCGGACACGACTGTCCCTTACGGGCAGGGGTACCTTTACCTTTACCTATAATGGAAATATGGATTTAGTACATACGGCATCAAAACAAATATTTTACTGATTATACACACCAATCTGTTTCCACCACTCATCTTTCGTGCCCCATCACACTTAGTATAAATCTGTCCTTATGTTACCTGAGGAATGATTATAGCACATTAAATTCTGGTAATGTTTAATATTATGCTCTGTATCGTATTGTGTTCATGTTTGTTAGAAAACATCTGCTTAGCAGGCTTTGGGGGGGGGAATCAAAGACCTCTTTTTTAAATGTTACCCTCCTCCATGGCATTTTTCCTTCTTTGACATCATAGTCCTTGGCCTCCGTTACCCCTACTGCAATTTAATCAAAATGGCTGTGTAGACCTATGTTTCACTGATGTCACAATTCCACATTTGACATCACAGATGCTTAGAAACTATGTGGTTTGCCACAAGCAATTTGATTACATGAAATGTCAGCATTGGTAAACTATGCCAAACACTGCACAGCCTACGAAGAAGGGGGAAGTGGTGCTGATAAGAAGCAGTAGCAGCCACCAGACGAATAAAAGGGTGACAAGGTTGTTGCAACTATGTGAACATTTGCTAAGGTGAATGTTTTTAAAGAATTTGTTCAGCTGTAGTTTATCTTCATTCTGACAGGAATACTGGAATTAACATTTGGTTTAGCTCACATTTAAACAGGAAGGCAGATGGTGGTTAACTTTCTATATTAAATGCTATTGACCTGTCTGCAGGTAGCATGATAGGGTGTTAATTCAGGGCTTCAATAGGCTACCTATCTCTAACTATAGTACACTCTCTTCCTAGACCCATGTCAGTCTTCCCCAAACTGCTGCACCCCAAATGTTCTGGAATCCAACCCCCATTAGGTCCAACCAGCACAGCTATACAATCCAGGGGCTGATGGGAACAGGACTATATTTGCTGGCACTGATGGGAGCTGGAATCCAAAGCATTTGGAGAACATGAAGTTGGGGAAGGCTGACCCAGAGATTCCACATTTGGAGACAGATATAGATATATATCCATATTGCCATGCAGGTATGTGAAAAGTCAAACCAAGCAACATTCAACAGATTTATCATCTATTTCAGAGGAGAAGTGAGTCCATCAACAGCAATGGAAATGGCAGGGAGGAGAGAAGGTGTCATGCTGATGCATGCTTCCCTGTTAGCCAATGGGTGCCTTTGCATGGTTACTATAGAGACAAAATATGATCTGTAAAGGCAGCTGCTTAGCAGCTGTGGCCAGTTAAGAGAGCAGGTGGTAGGCAGTGAGGGCTTTGCCAGAGGGAAGACTTAATTTTGGCAGGATGGGAACTGTAAATAAGTAAGTATTTAAACAAATTAATGGACAGGATCACAAAGAGAAAATTTAAACTGGGGGGTTACATGGGGTCTGTCAACAAGAATGGCTAAATTATAAAACAAGAATATTCCAGGGGGGGAGGGAGAGAGACAGTGAACTGTGCCCTCATTCAAAATAAAAATCATATCCCCCAAGAGATGAGTTAAAATAAACTAGTTCAAACATCCACACATGACTGTACCTCTCTGCTTTTATCCTCTCAACATTGGGAAGACGATTATGCTACAAAGATAGAAAGTGTCAGTGAGTTGCAGCATGCAAACAATAAGAAGAAAATAATGCTGTTAGAGATCATAAACACACACACAATTTGGAACAATTTATAGCGAGAGGTAACAAACCTGAGGTTTTCAAAACATCCTGTCCTGCAAGAGTTTACATTCATAAACCTGAAAATGAGCATGTAATAACTATGATTTACTGGCCCTTCCAAAGAAATTCTTAGAACTGTAGCACAAGTACACACTTCCTCAGATTGCAGACTTCCTTGGTGATTTAGAGGAAGTGAGTGCATAAGAATAGGCTGCTGGATCAGACCGGGCGGCCATTTAGTCCAGCATCCTGTTCTCACAGTGGCCAGTCAGATGCCTATGGGAAGCCTGCAAGCAGGACCTAAGGACACCATCATTCTCCCCACTTGTGCTCCCCAGACCCTGGTATTCAGAGGCATGTTACCTGTAGCACTGAAATAATCACAGCCATCAGGCTAGTAGCCATTGCTAAGTCTTCTCCTTCTCCATGGGTTTGTCTAAATCACTTCTAAAGTCATGCAACTTGGTGGCCATCACTACTTCTTGTGAGAGCACATTCCATAGTTTAATTATGCACTATGTGAAGAAGTACCTGTAGGTAATTCTTTTTGTCTGTCTTCCAATATCAGCTTCATATATGGCTCTGTGTTCTAGTATCATAAAGAAGAAAAGCCCCTCTCTAATCACTCCTTTCAAATCGTACATAATTTTGCACACCTCTGTCATGACCCCCTTTCCTTGCCATTTTTTCTATAACTAAAGTGCCCCAAATGTTGTAACCTTCCTTCATAGGGGTGTTTCTCCAGCCTTTTGATCATTTAAAAAGCTGTCTCAGCTCTACAATATCCTTTCTGATATGGGGTAACCAGAATCGTAAACAGTATTTCAAGAGCACCATATGTTTGGATAACAGCATTGTTATATTGGTAGTAGTTTCATTTCCAGTCTCTTTTCTTATGTGTCCTAACATGGAATTCACTTTTTAACAGCTGCAACATACTGGGTCAGCTTCATCTAGATATTCACCATGACTCCAACATGCACTACCCGATCACTCAGTACCAGTTCAGACCTGTATGCATTACATGAAGTTAGGAATTTTTGCCTCAGTGTTCATCACTCCACACTTTCATTTGGATAAAAACTAGGTTGTGTATGAGTGTGTGTGGGGGGGGGTGTTTTGGAAGGGGGATCTTTTTCAAATGAGACTTTTTCTGAACTTTCTAAACTTATATCATTCATTTGAATAGCCTTTATTTCCTTACACCTCACTCCATTTGTTATGAGTTTCAACAATCATTTAGGCTCCAGTTCCATGCACATTCAGTTGGGCGCAATAGGCCTTAAGGCTTCAATTTTATCTTTGCCACCCAGCTCAGTGACATGTTATAGTACCTCCCTATATCATTTTATTATCACAACTTTGAGATGTGAGATACACTGAGAGATATTGAGGTGCCTAAGCCAATGAGCTTTGCAGATGGACAGAGATTTGAACCAAACCACCTCTCCTGTCATGTCATGTGTGTGGTGTTCAGAAAGCCAAGGTTACGATAGACGTCAGTGGATTCAAGCTCTTGCCTACAAGAATCCCTGGGCAATAATTGTAGCTGAATCATTGCTGGCAGAGGTTGATGGAGTGGGTTGCTATGGCATCGTCTTGCATAGTCTGTGTGTGGTGATTCAGGAATCATGTTAGGATCTGTCCCTGCTGTTGTGAATTGATTGGCTGCAGCAAGCAACTTGTGGACATCACTACAATAAGTCCCTGATTGGTTGCCCTTGGTGGTGCTTCTAGAGGTTTGGGGGATGCATTTAATTTTAGTACCATTTTTTCTTTTTTGAAGTTGCATGTTTTCTTTTTTTTTTTTAATAATATTGATTAAAAATTTTCAAATATAACAGAAAAGAAAAACATCCAAATTTAAGGCCTTATTTTCAATATCATCTTTCCAGGACTTCCCCTCCCCTCCCCCTCTTGTATTCCAATTCTTTCAAATAGATTCAGCAAATTCTTACCCCAAATTTTAAAGTTATTATCATTAACCCAATTTAAAAAATATTTTCCCATCCCCTAAAATCGACCTGTTCCCTTCCACGAGTTCCCCTCTTTAGTATACAATACAGATTAACATTAAAAAAATAGAAAAAAGAATAAAATGTAATTTAACACCCTTTGGATTCCAAATTTCCCTCCCCCCTTTCCTGGTTGCGTTCCCAATGTCCGTCGATGTCTACTGTCGTCCTGGAGCTCCCACATCTAAGCCATAATCCTTCACCAGTCCGCTTTGCCGTCTTTTTAATAGTCTTTGCCGTCTTTTGGTCATCTTTGATTTCGAATGTCCAATCTTGGAAAGGGTCTATCTTCCAACTTTGTCCAGTTCTTGTTATTCTTGTTGTTCTTGTTGTTCTCTCTTCTCCTCTTTTTTTTTCTTCCCCTGCTCTCCTGCACAAATGTTCTAATTCCAAAAAGAAGTTGCATGTTTTCTCCTAGGTTGAACCTATAGTGGTAGTGGCAACATATATTCAATCTTGGTACAATATGAGTATGGAATTGCTCTGCCCCAACTTTACACAATCTTCCTTCATACATGTGGAGACAATGGATACATGGGTAGGACAGTGGGGTGTGTGTGTGTGTGTGTGTATGCTTTGCCTTGGCTGTGCATATATAGATAAACACAAATTTTCAGGCTTCCTATAAGTTTAGCTTCTTTTTTCTCCCTTATTGGCTTTGTCACTTTTTAATTTTGAATGTAAATCTGATTTAGTTGAATGGTTTTGATTTTCTTTCACACACAAAGGTTACAGGAAAAAAAACTAGGTAAGATATATAAGGTAGGTTGGAAAATGTCATAATGCGGCATTTTTTCCAGTTAGTTAAATAAAAACAAATCAGCCAATATTCAGGTTCTCATTTGTTTTTCTTTGGGGCAGTTCATGACCATTTTTCTAAAGAACATAAGAAGAGCCCTGCTGAATCAGACCAAAATCCTATCTAGTCCAGCATCCTATTCTCACCTTGACCAGCCAGATGCTTATGGGAAACCTACAAGCAGGACATAAACTAGCAGTGCTCTCCCAATAATTTTTCTAAAGAACATAAGAAGAGTCCTGCTGAATCAGACCAAAATCCTATCTAGTCCAGCATCCTATTCTCACCTTGACCAGCCAGATGCTTATGGGAAACCTACAAGCAGGACATAAACTAGCAGTGCTCTCCCAATAATTCACCCCTATCAACTGGAATTCAGCAATGTGACATTTCTGATCCTGGAGGTAGTATAACCATCCTTACTAATAGCAGAAGCAGACTTTGGGCTCTAAAATTTCAGAGGGGCCCTGTATAATGAGAAAATTCAGAAACTGCCCCCACCTCTTGCCCTCCATTCCACAGCATTGTTGTGGCACATTCTGCTGTGTGGTGCCCAGTCTGGCCAAACCATAAAACTGCCTCTGCTAATAGCAAGCAACAGCCATATCCTGCATCTAATTTGTTGGCCATCACCACATCTGTAATCTCTCTCTCTCTCTTTATAAAGTACTCAGTTCAGTGAGGCTTACCTCCAAATATGTGTAGTGAATGTTTCAGTCTTCAAAACATAACCAGTAAAATGAGCTGTAACCAAACTAAAAGCAAAACAAGGGCAGCTAAACTGATCCAGCTAGAAGCAAACAAGTTGCCTAGCAAAAGCCATAGGGCCACCTTAAAACTCATAACACCTCAGCATTCCAACAGCAGAACATTGTAAGTCCTCTAAGAACCGAATAAGAGGGGGGACTTCCGGGTCGGCGCCATCCCCGAATGGCGGACTCCCTCCGAGCTCCGGAGGGAGCCTGCTGGGTAGGGGTTGGGTCCCGCCGCGCCGGCGACGCGGGGACCCTCAAAAACCATGGGCGGTGATGCCCATGGACTTGGTGACTCGGCGGGCACCATTTGCGCCCCCGACCCACGAAGGAGCCTTTTTAAAGGCTGCGGAGCGGGTGACGGGGGGGTGTGGTGCTATGAGTCCACTGCTTCCCCTGCCTAGCGAAGCCGCATGCCATTCGGCGGAGAGCACCGACTTTCTTCTATTGAAAATTTGGACTCAAAAGAAAAACCCGTGAGTAAATCTTCCGGACTTAAAAGGAAAAATCTGATTTATGAATTTGGAGCGAGCGGGGGAGGTGCAAAAAGGAAGTCCGCCCCCCCCCCTGTTGTAGAGGTTTTAACGCAAGGATTTAACAATTAAGATCGAGAGATGAACTTATTTATTCGGAAAAAGTTAATTTCACGAAGGGAAATTACAAGTAATTGTGCTGGAGGAGAAGATTGATTGGTGAGAACTAAAATGTAACCCCCCGGGAACCGGGAGCGATCCGTTATGAGAGACTGGTGAAGAGATACAGAAATTTTGACAGCTGTCAAAGTAGCTGTCAAAGCAGGAAAATAAAAGAGAACTTTGTTACGATGGCTTTGCTGGCTAAATTCGTTACAATTTGGACATAAACTATTGAAAACAAAGGCAACAAGTTATTTGACTTTTGGGTCTGATCTGGAAAGAAATTAAGTTACCTTATTCCCTCTAGAGGGAGTTCTGGGACATTGCAACAGTGACAGCAAGTGGAAAATTACTATGAAATTGAGCAGGATTTGTTATCTCTTGGGAAAGCTGCAAAAACGAAGCATTATTTTGTCTACAGAGGTTTCTACACTAAAGGAGACAATGGATTTATCTATTGAAGAAAGGAAGGGACTTGACGTAAGTTTATGTTCCTGAATAAATAAAGCCTCTGTAGAGGAACCAGAAGTTTCTGAATTAGAAGGTTTTTGCAGCAGAACAGGAAAAACAAACCTGAGGAATAAGAGCTGGACTAAACTCGAAGTTGGAACATTTGGGACATCCAGACTTTAAAAGGATCAAGAAACAGAATTTGAGTTATACTCTTAAATATAGAGGTCTGGATGGAAGAAGAATGATCTTTTCTGAGAGTTTCTCCGAGATTGAACTTTCTGAAATTAAAAGCTACCAAAAAGACAGCAAAGCGGACTCGAGAAAGAGTTAGACATGGACATGGGATCTCCAGTCTGGCAGTAGACAGATGGATGGATTTTGGGGATCGAAACCGGGAAAGGGGGGGGGGGAGATTTGGAATCCAAAGGCTGTAAAATTACATATTTTTTATTTTCTTTTTTTTTTCATTTTCTCTTGTTGTGTGAGAAAAATAGGGGAATTCGTGGAAGGGAATTGGGGTCGATCTTAGGGAAGTATAAAAATATAAAGAGAAATGGTTAAATAAGATAAATTAATTTTGAATAAATGGGCTAATTATAATTATAACAAGGTTTTAAAATTTGGGGTAAGAATTTGTGGAATCAATCTAATGGAAATGGAATACAAGAGGGGGAGGGGGGGAAGTCCTGGAAAGATGTCAATGAAATTAAGTGTAAACTTTATCCTTTTCTTTCTTCTTTCTTTCCTTTTTTATTCTGGAAACTTTAATAAATATTATTTTTTTTAAAAAATAAGAACCGAATAAGAGGAGCCTAGGCTGGCCAAATATATGTCCAAATTATTGGCCTCAATTATCTAAAAGCTGATGTCCACAGGGACACAAAGAGGTTTGCAGAAATGCAGTTTAAGCTAATGCATTGTATAAGGCCACCAGCAGACAAAGGTAGCTAGGAGCCAAAATTGCTCCCAGACACATAAAAGTAAATGCTTGGCTGCCAGTATAGCAAAGCAGGTTATCTGCTGCCAAAGTTCATATAGTCAATTGGACAGCAGAGCAGTCAGTTGGATAGCAAGAGAACTGTTGCACTAAGAGTAATCTGGCACCATCTGATGAATGATGCCTTAATGCTACTGAGCCCAGGAAAAGAAAGGTCCCATAGCCTCTTCTGAACTTCAGAATACTTACTAAACTACTAAATGACCAATACCTGATAAATGAATTCAGCTCTTATGCCACTTTGTAGGTTTTCATAGTGAATTTGTGTCACACAACTGGCAGTTCTGGTGAGAGGAATGATCTAAGGTGTCCCTTCTCAACCTCGTGCCCTCCAGATGTTTTGGATCACAATGCCTTTCAGTCCTTAGGACCTCTGCTTTCTAGGTACAGGACAGGCCAAAGCGTGGATGAACCCTTAGCACTAGACTGGAGAAAGTTGGTCTAGAATCTCTTTGGCTGGACATAGGACTCAGAAATGAATGCATACGATTGGGAATTCACATGCTGTTGTGTTTAAACAGTCTGGGCTATTGAATACCAAAACTGCCAACTTGCTACTGAAATGTTGATGAATACAAAATTTATTTCCCCACACAATGGGGAAAGGGCCATTGTGTGTATTTAAATAATAAAATATAGAAAAGACAAATAAAAAAAAAATGTGTTCCATCATTCATTGTGAAGAAAAGAAAAACCCTCTGTTTGTTTTAAATGGAATAACTGCTGTTTTAATCTTTGGCATATTCATTTGGGGAGCTAATGGGGAAGTTATTTCTTTTATTGATTGTATATTAATTGTGAACTGCTTGAAAAAAATTATTGATGTAAGTCAAATAAATATTTAAATTGGTGACCTTGGAACTTGATGGAAAGCCTCCCATAGTTTATTTTCTCACACTTATACCCCACCCTTCCTCTCCATGGGAGTACAGAGTCGCCTTCAATACAGTATTGCATAGACACCAAGAAGTATGTAACAACCCATATTTTAATGTCATCTAAGGGAAGTCCTTCTCTGAGTTCCCTTAACCTAAAGACTAAAGGGTGTCATATGAGAGAGAGACCTTTTTTGGTGGTGGCTTCCTATTTGTGGAATGATCTTTCTAGGGAAGATATCCTGGCACCCAGAATTATTGTCCTTTTGCTGCTAGGCTAATACTTTTTTGTTCTCCCATACTTTTAAATATCTTATTTTCATTCCTGTGGTAAGTTTAGTCACTTTAGCTCCTGTATGTCCTATTGCTATGTAGCATATTTGATTTGTATTGTGTTTATACTTTGTACTGTATTTACACTGCCTGGGTTAGATTTTTTTAAGATTCATTGTGGATTATTTTTACTGTATTGTTTTGTTTATTTTAATTGATTTTGAATATTGCATAGAGAAATCATTTTGTGATGTATTGACACAGACAAATAAACAGTTAAATCAGAGTGGATTCTGGATGTTTTTCTTTCTTTCTTTCTTTCTTTCTTTCTTTCTTTCTTTCTTTCTTTAGAAAAATGAATTGCCTCTTGATGGCCCCATTGCCACAATCTCTCTTAACAAGGTTTGCTGTGGGAAACAGTGTAAGGAGCAAGACATGTGAAATATACTTCTTCTTTGCCAAAGCTTTATTAAGCATTACAAGTATAGGCCATCATAAAATATATTTTTTATGAAATATACAACATTGACTATTGAGGACAGGAGTTCTCCATCTACTACGAGCTGTATCAGGTTCTCCCAACAGCTGTGCCAATTTCCATCCAGTATATTGCCATCCAAAATAGTGAACTGAATCCCAGACCTTTGCTTAACTTGCTGCCAGCTGCATATCCCTGTTCCAGATTGTACCGACAATATAAACAAACATGCATTTATAATTATGTTGAGACTATCAAACTCGGTACAGGTTTCTTTGACCTGAGGTCAGATTTAATCTTAGAGGTCTATCCAGTTGCCTTCAAAAGTATAATCCTATTAAGTAAGGCAGGATGCTGAGAGATTCGACATGGCTTAATTTGAATCACATCTCCCCCATCCCTTCAGACAGTTATTTCCAATGCTCTTTGGACAAAAAATAAAATAAAATTCTCTTCATTTCTCTTGCTGATATTAATTCAGCGCCATTAATTTACCTCACGTTCCATGCAAGAAGCTACATCGCAGAACACGATTTTGACAAATCCACTAAATAAATTCCCTTAAGCTATAGCCAAAGAGTCAATAAAATCGAGAGCTACATTTGTATTAATTGTGGATTTTATGGGGGAACAGCTTACCTTAGATGTATAAATGAAGAAAGTCTTAATCTTTTATTCTTACCACTGAGTGGCCTTTAAACTTTAGGTTTCCACTTAGAGCACCTACCAGGTGTGACAAGTGTATCAAGATTTGTCATGAAAAGTGCTTTAACTGACACCTGCGTTTGGCACCTAGAGGGGGAAATGTTTCCCAGGCATACTTAAAAGGGAAGGCTTCAAAAGACCTTAAAGCCAATTCAGTTAACCAGCCAAAGAGGGAAAGGTAAAATTACAACATTAGCATGAAAATATTACAACTGTAAGACGTACAATTATGATAATTTACAGAATAAAAAAAATGAGGAGTCTTCTGGGAATACGACACAGAGACAAACCCTTCGTACACGTTAGAGCTCTCTACCAATAAGGAGATCCTATTGCGGGAGGTGCAGATTAGGTGTTCTCATGAAGAATTGCTGCTGATTAAAAAGAAAAAAAGGGGGGGGGAGACAAAACCTTATGGCTAGCAAAATCCTAGGATACGTTCTTGATTCTGTTGATGTTAATGATAGCTCCATTATGAACTACAGCAGAGTGCCAAATATTGGATGAGGAATGAAAAGATATGGAATGTGGGAAAGCAACAAACTAAAAGTTTTCTTTTGTGCAAATATTCCAGCCTTTCCAGTGGTGTAGTAGTGAATGTTGAAGCAGATCTAATCTCATAATCACCCAAAGAGATTCCATAGGCACACCCCTAAAGAGAAATGAGAAATGATACAACAGAACGTCGTAAAGAAAAGGACACAAAATGAAAGGAAAGATAAGATCTTGCAAAAAATTAAAGAATTGGAGAAGAAATTAAGATCAAATCCGAAGTCACAGCCGATTCTGAGAGAAATTAAACTATACCAAGCACAATATTCCAAACTGATAAACCAAGAAATAGAATGGAAGATTAAATTAATGAAACAAAAAACTTTTGAATCGGCGAATAAATGTGGGAAACTGCTTGCTTGGCAGTTGAAGAAGAGACAGAAATTAAATACAGTTACAAACCTAGAAATTGAAGGAAGAAACATTCAGAACCCCATGGAAATTAGAAAGTGCTTCCAGAGATACTTCAAAAAATTATACACTCAAGGGCCGCAAGATGAGGCTGAGATTAAACAATTTTTGGAAAGAAATGGACTAACAAAGTTGTCACAAAAAAACAGATTAATCCTGAACAACAAAATAACACAACAAGAGATTGAACAAGCCATTCAGAACATGCAACTGGGCAAATCTCCAGGGCCAGATGGTCTGACCTCCAAGTACTACAAGATATTAAAAGACTATCTGATTCAACCAATGATGGAGGTTTGTAATGAAATTATGGAAGGGAAGAAGGCGCCGGAATCGTGGAAGGAAGCTTTTATCACATTGATACCAAAATCTGAAACTGAAAAGACACAACTCAAAAACTATCGTCCCATTTCCCTTCTGAATGTGGATTACAAAATATTTGCAGACATTTTGGCAAGCAGACTAAAAAGAGTTCTTAATGAAGTAATTCATAAAGACCAGGCAGGCTTTCTCCCAGGTAGACATATGTTTGCTAATACTAGGAACATTATTGACATTCTGGAACTTTTGCAAACAGACATAAATACAAAAGCAGTGTTAATTTTTATAGATGCGGAGAAGGCCTTTGATAACATTTCTTGGAAATTTATGAAGGGAAATTTGAAAGAAATGGGAGTGGGACGGGGGTTTGAGAATGGGATTGATGCAATATATTCAGAACAAAAGGCCAAACTGATAGTTAACAATGTGGTTACAGAAGAGTTCAAAATTGAAAAAGGAACACGACAAGGCTGCCCGATTTCCCCTTTGTTATTTATCTCGGTTCTGGAGGTGCTCTTGAATATGATCAGAGGGGACCGGTTGGTGGAAGGGATTCAGGTCGGAGCGAAACAATACAAACTTAAAGCTTTTGCAGATGACCTAGTTTTGACCCTGCAGGAGCCAGAATCTAGTACGAAAAGAGTATTACAATTGATTCAGGACTTTGGTCGGGTGGCGGGATTTAAATTAAACAAACAGAAAACCAAGGTGCTGGGAAAAAATTTGACAGATATAGAGTCAGAACGGTTTCAGAGAGAAACAGAATTAACTATGGTTAAAAAGGTAAAGTATCTAGGGGTAAACATAACAGCAAAAAACCTGAGTCTATTCAAGGACAATTATGAAAAATGTTGGTCTGAAATTAAGAGAGACTTGGATAGTTGGACAAAATTGAAGCTTTCTTTGTTAGGCCGAATTGCTGCTATTAAGATGAATGTATTGCCAAAAATGTTGTTTTTGTTTCAAACATTACAGATTGTGGATAAAACGGAGTGCTTCCGGAAGTGGCAGAAAGATATATCTAAATTTGTCTGGCAGGGCAAAAAGCCCAGAATTAAGTTTAAGATATTAACAGATGCGAAAGAAAGAGGGGGCTTTGCCCTGCCAGACTTAAGGTTGTACTATGAAGCCGCAGCTTTCTGCTGGCTAAAAGATTGGCTACTTCTCGAAGACACTGACGTACTGGACTTGGAAGGTTTTAACAATGCTTTTGGTTGGCATGCATACTTATGGTATGACAAGGTTAAGATCAATAAGGCCTTTAAGAACCATATTGTCAGGAAAGCAGTATTTAATGTCTGGACAAAATACAAAGACTTATTGGAAAACAAAACTCCAAGGTGGCTTTCACCTCTGGAAGCTAAGGCCCGAAAAAGACCCAATATGGAGGCCAAATGGCCAAAATATTGGGAAATATTAGAAAAAGATGGAGACAATTGGAAATTGCAGAGTTTGGAGAAAATGAAGGACAAAGTGCGAGACTGGTTACATTATGCTCAGATTAAAGAAGTTTTTAAAAATGACAAAAAGTTAGGGTTCCAGGTGGAGAAATCGAAGTTAGAAACAAAATTGTTGGAACCAAAGACTAAGGTACTATCTAGAATGTATAACTTGCTGTTAAAATGGAACACACAAGACGAAATGGTTAAATCGGCTATGATAAAGTGGGCGCAGGACATTATGTTCGAGGACTGGGAAAGGTTATGGACCACTGGGCTGAACTTCACTGCATGTAATGCTCTGAAGGAAAATGTAATGAAAATGATATATAGATGGTACATGACCCCAGTTAAACTTGCCAAAATATACCATTTGTCTGATAATAAATGTTGGAAATGTAAAGAAAATGAAGGAACATTCTTTCACCTCTGGTGGACATGCCCTAAGGTGAAGGCTTTCTGGGAAATGATATATAATGAGCTGAAAAAGGTATTTAAGTATACCTTCCCTAAGAAACCAGAGGCCTTCCTTCTGGGCATTGTCGGCCAGAAGGTGTTAAAGAAGGACCGAACATTTTTTATGTATGCAACAACGGCAGCAAGGATACTCATCGCAAAAAACTGGAAAACTCAAGATCTACCCACACTGGAAGAGTGGCAGATGCAGCTGATGGACTACATGCAATTAGCCGAGATGACCGGCAGAATCCGAGACCTGGGAGAAGAGCGGATTGAGGAAGACTGGAAGAATTTAAGATGTATTTACAAAAACATAATTTGGTTGAATGTTAAGAAGGATGCTAGATTATAAAAAACTGGCCACCACTAAACTAGATTTAAATTTGATGATAAGTGAGACTAAAGAAAATATAAAATTTTTTTGGAAGAAGTGCTAGATTATATTTGAATGAGTGGACATGAGATTGTAAACAAGTTGATAATTTGTTTGGAAAAAATTTCTAACGATGTAAATGGGAGCGGGAGACGTGAGGGAGTCCAAAGAAGTGATGAAATTGTTGTAAAAGAAGTAAGATTGTTTATTATGTGTGCATTTATATTTAAAAACCTTAATAAATATTTATTAAAAAAAAAAGAGAGAAATGAGAAATGCAGGCAGCTGTGTGTCAATCTCAATAGCCCCCCAAGAGCTGTGATAGGTAGCATAATATCCAATCTATGAGTATCATCTGGCAATTATAGTGAACTGGCAGAGGGTAGTGTGATAGCATGCTGGACTTGGGGTGCATAGACCTGGATTCACAGCCCTGATCAAGCATCATGTCCACTAGGTGACCTTAATCAGTGACTGTAGTAGCACAAGGCTCATGTACTAAGCCAGACATATGGCTGGACAAATAATAAGAGGTTCTCCAACTAGAGATTTTATTATCATGCACAACATGTGCTGACTCCCATTTGGAGCAATCCCAAGGGAGCAATCCTACACACAAGAAGCTCCAAACCTTCTAATTTACAATGACTGGCAAATACTGCTCTAACATATGATGTCTGGGCTCCTGGTGTGTTTGGGGGGGGGGTGAGTACCAGTGCTGTATTGTCCACCATCCCTGCTTCACTATTCCACTGAGCCTTTCAGAGGAAGGTACTTCATGCCTCTCTTCAGCCTACTATATAAAAAAAATTGGTAAAGATAAAGGGACCCCTGACCATTAGGTCCAGTCATGGCCGACTCTGGGGTTGCGGCGCTCATCTCACTTTATTGGCTGAGGGAGCCAGCGTACAGCTTCCAAGTCATGTGGCCAGCATGACTAAGCCGCTTCTGGCAAACCAGAGCATTGCACGGAAATGCCGTTTATCTTCCCACCGGAGCGGTACCTATTTATATGCTTGCACTTTGACATGCTTTCGAACTGCTAGGTTGACAGGAGCAGAGACCGAGCAACGGGAGCTCACCCCGGCGCGGGGATTCGAACCACCGACCTTCTGATCGGCAAGTTCTAGGCTCTGTGGTTAACCCACAGTGCCACCCGTGTCCCATATAAAAAAATAATCCTGCATAAAGCCATCATCTTAAATTGAAACATGTCAGTTCATGTGCCCTTTTAGTAAATATGGGAGGAGGAACTATATGCCCAAATATGGGTTGTTGTACCAAATACCAGTCAGTGAAAACTATTCTGTAACAAGTGCATATGCATCAGAGAGCAGGCATGATGTAACAGAGTAAGTGGAGAAATTGAAGCTCAGATCCCTTTTGAGCCATGACCTTGGGCCAGGGAAAGTTGTGATTATAAAATGGGGTAGAGAGACCTGCACTTTGTTCTTCTGGAGGAAGAGTGAGATTAAAAAAGTAATAAGTATATAAAAATGTAGATCCTCAGCAATACAAATGCCTATATGTGCCTTGACAAAAGAGGGCCTAAGAATTATCCTGTGTACACTGCTTTGACTTACAAGTGAGCTGAACCTGCCAACAGGAAGATTCAAATTAAAGACACAGGAGCTCTTAAAAGTGCCTTTGAATTTAAATATGCTGTATTTGCATCTTTGTTTTGAAGGGGCAGGAAGTAATCACTGAAAATGCCTGGGACAATTCAGAAGTAACGAAAATAGGGCCCACCCTATTCTTACAACTGTAATTTGTTTTAACTGTTTTCTATTCTGAATTTTAAATCATTATGACTCATCCTGGGGTCTGCTAGTGAAAGGCATGTAACAACAACAGCAGCAACAACAACAACAACAGTCCCTTGATCATCCCAGCAGGTTCTCTTCCCTATGCATGTCTAGGTAGAGAACAATAGAAAAAGAACATCTGCTTTTGTCAACTTGGCTTGAATCAGAGTACAATGAAATGGCCACTATGTATATTGAAATTGTTCCACAGGTTTGTTCAGACTGTCTTCAACTGCGTAGGCTTCCAACTTCCCATCATGAGGACTGATTAGTCACATGTGTACAGATGAGCAGTATGAATATACATGAGTTTATCCTGATTCTTCTAACAAAAGAAAGTCTATACTTGTCAAAAAATAATTGGAAGAATGGCCATGTACATTTGGTCTCTCTGACAAGCCCTCTCATCTCAGTGAATCAGTTCAGCCAAGCTGGACTTGCCAAGCCAAACACAGCCAACTATGTATTGTGGCCTGTTTGCTGACTGACAAGACCCCTGCTTTGGCAGTCCCAGACAGGCAGAAAAAAACAAGCTTATAAAGATATTTTTGGACCACCGTATGCAGTGGATCACAATTTGTACAAGGCCACACATGTTCTTTAACATGGTAATAAAAGATTTAGGTCCTTTTAACCTTAGCTCCATTGGGCCAAGGCTTCCCAGTGTCTTTGAATTAAAAATATCCGGTTAAGGGGACAGATATTACCATATGAATCCATAGTGTGTGTGTTTATGTGTGTGTGTGTGTGTGTGAGAGAGAGAGAGAGAGAGAGAGAGAGAGCACACATCAGAAGATTAAGTAGTGGCAGATGCCTCAGGACATTATCTAAACAAAATGTTTGAAATGTGAATTACAAGAACTCTGATTATCTTCCATGCTGACTGAGTGGAACATTTCCCTGAGAATGACCTCAAGGGAGCAAGCAGAATTCTCTAACGTGAAATGAGAACCAAAATATATCAACATCAAAGGCTTCACTAAGTTGGGAGCCTGACAGCAGAATCGGGGAGGTAGTGTGAGAACATGTACTACTAACAATTAAATATTAACTATGGGGGAAATTTAGCAAGCCAAATGCAAACGACATGCATCTGAATAACAGAAACAGACTGAGCCAACCTGAAAGCTTCTTTGGTGTCAACTGTACATGTTACAAAAATGTTGAGATTTCTAGTGCCCGAAGGCCAGGAGTTCTCTAACTGAGATGTTATTTGGGTGTGAAATATTGTTTTGAATACTGGAAGGATCAGAAAGATAAGAAGATTTCAGTCTGTGAATATCCTGAGATATTAGAATCCAGGCCAAAGACGAGGTTTAACAGACAAAGGAGTTCTATTAATTTCACTTACTTGATGTGTGAAATGAGAATGTTTAAAGAGAGTTTGTTTGTTTGTTTGTTTTTTAAAAAACATGGTAAAAAAAAAATATGGACCATTTTGTAAAATCAAGGATCAAGTGTAGTTTGTATTGTATGCATGCTGTTGCTATGGGAGAAGGTGAAATTTTCCATCACAAAGGGGGGGAAATCCTGTTGTGGTTCCAAGTGAGAAAGTTTATTTAACACATAGGAACAAAATAGCTTAGTGTATTGCCCACACAACTTGGCAACCAAAATGGTAGGGAGGAGACATTAAAGATTTCATTGTCAAACCCTATTTTTCATTCCTACCAACGTGGCATAGGAAATTATTTTGAACTATATACATATTGTCACGTATATGAGAAATGGAGCAGTATGAGGGGGCTACACTTTGCAGAACTGAAATCAAGACCAGAAATATCAGAGGTTAACATATCAGTGTTTCTGCACATCAGGTATAGAGATTTGTAAGGTTTGCCTTTACAGTGGGCTGATCCATTCAGATGCTCCTGAACCTGCTTGAAGGTTTAAACCAGGCTTCTTCAACCTCGGCCATCCAGATGTTTTTGGCCTAAAACTCCCATGATCCCTAGCTAGCAGGACTAGTGGTCAGGGATGATGGGAATTGTAGTCTCAAAACATCTGGAGGGCTGAGGTTGAGGAAGCCTGTTTTAAACAAAATTTCCAGTCCGATTATGCAGGTCTCTGGGTTTTGCAATGAAGTTTTGGTGTGCAAAAGATACAACCAAAAAATTGCATTTTAATTAAAAATGTATACAAATAGATAGCAAAGATATGCATTTTTCAGACGTATAGACAAAAAAAAATTGAAAATACATATTTTATGTTCAGAAAGTGTGCATTTTAAAAGTGTAATTTAAATGAGGCCTTTTTGTACATACTTTCATTCATACTAGGATGGTATGGGTTAAAGCCGCATATAAGTCTAATGCACCCCCCCCCTTTAAAAACATATTAATAATAATTCAGATAACTGGGAGGAAATTAACATCACAGTAAGGCAACTGTTCCACCTGGGCAACCATTTGGCTTGCTAGATAGACTGATTCCTCTCTCCTCTAACCCCTCCTTATCCTATCTGTTTGTGATAACTGCTACAACTATATCAATTCCATCTGCAATTGAGTATTCCTTCCAACCCAGATTCTATTATTGAGCCCTACCTTCAACTGCTTCTCGTCTATCTTGGAATGTTAGCCACAATGAGATGACTAGAGTTTCTTTCCTTGGCTTCAACCTCCAAGTAGCTGTTATAAGAAGAATCAGGTATAGGCTGCTGGCAGGCTAAGCGAGTCCTCCCAGCTTTTGAATTATTCTTCAGTTTCCTCAATCTGCCCATATGCTTTTTCTTTCCCTCTTTGTCCTTAGCTTTGATCCAACCTTGCTATCGGTGCTCTGTCTTACTCACTGACTAGGGATGGACTGAACAATTCCATTATTGTGGATTTCATGATTCTGACCCATTCCATTTTGTTGGGAAATTATGCTGTGAGCCATTTCCATAGGGAAGAAACCCTCCCACTGTATTAGTCAGTTCTCCAACAGCTAGTCCATATTTCCTATCTGAAACAGATGAGTTTACAAGATGAAAGATCCATGTGAATTTCTTCCCCTTATCTTGTCATTTTCTATTATAGAAAATATATAGAACTTCCTGCAGCCAATCGGAAGCCACGCTTTGGTTTTTGAATGCTTTGGAAGTTGAATGGACTTCTGGAACGGATTCCAATCGACTTCCAGAGAACGAGGGTAGTAGGGGGTGGACACACAGTGGAATTGGTTTCATGTATTTGATTTCTTGTTACATTGTAGAAAAGGGCGAAATCCAAATACTTCCATAAAATGATGCCAAACAAAAATGAGTAGTTTGTAACACATTCCTTTAGAAGAAGTAAATCCCACAAGGTCATTGGGATTTTGCGTACTTGTCTCATGGAATAAGACTCTATTTTAGCAGAAAGTGAAAGAGACAAGGTATCAACTGCAATGCTATGAAAAGATACAGATAGCTTCTAAGATGTTACTCCTTCCTTCTCCCTCCTGAGAGGACCTTTCCCAATTGCCTATATGTCACGTTTCAGTTTCATGCTTGAAAAAGAGACCATGTGGGGTAGGAGATAAGGCAGTTTTTAGTGGAAAAATCAAACAAAAGGTTAAGCACTTCTCTACTCAAAATCACAGCCTCCCAAACTGCTTTTCTTTTTAATAGAGTTCATCAGGGCGATTGGCATTTAACACATAGTTAGCTCCAAAGTCTCTACAAAATCAGAGCTCATGGAGGGTTAAAACAATTTTAAGTGGCAGTAGCCAGGGCAAATTCAAGAAAAGAGGCAATGGGTTAAGGTCAGGAGAGCAATCCATAAGGAGTGGAACAAGGCATGAAAAGGATCTTTAGAACTCAGACAATCGACTGAACTGTCCAATGGATGGGTGAACATGCAACAACTTAGTCCTCAGTCCAGAGAGTTTTTATGATGGGCCTGATTTTGACCAGTGGCCTTGGTGCAGATAGAATAAGGAGCAGAGCATTGTTGGCAAACACCCAGTTTAAGATCTATGATGTCTTACATAGACCTCCCAGGAGCTCAAACCCCCTTTGCACAAACAAAATCCATCAACATCATCTACCCTAGTTGTAGTTCCAAGGGATATATCACATGAAACTGTGTTTTTGGTGGCTTCACTCGAGCTCCTCTGGAATTTATTCCTGTGACAGGAATTGTCTAAGGAACTTGGGATGCTCGCCATTTAATCAAATGAACGAGCAAACAAAAACTCAACTAAATGTGGGTTTTTCTTCCCGCCCAACATGAAATTTACACTGGCTTACAGCCCAGAACAAGCACATTTACTCCTGCACCTGTGACAAGTTCACAACTGAACTCATGTGGCATATCAGGACTAGAAATGAGAACTTGAAATGATAAAAAAGGAATGAATCTACAGTAGAGTTTTTGAAGAAGAGAAAATGCAAAAAGATTTCTTCTCTGATGTGACAGTCCTTGAAGCACTGACACAAGTTCCCTCAGCACTAAATACTTCTAATTGTTCAGCTTATCATATGGCAGAACCAGGTGCCACAAGAAAGGCAGTGCAGCTCCTACTCCAAGTTTCTTCCTCCACTCTTCTTGGTAATTTGCAATACAATACACAATTTGTGTAATAATACATGTGGATATATAATTGAATGCTAATGGTGTGCTGCCTCAGCAGGATCCAGAAAAGAGAGATATAAATAATTGTATGGAATAAATAAAAAATGAAATACATTGCACATGGCATAACATCACCACGTCATTCACCTCCTATTCCCTCCACTGCCACCAGACAATTATGCAATGTGGTTGGGGAAACACAGTACATACATGTCACATGTTGTATTATAGAATGCAGGGGTGGGGAATCTCAGGCTTGCGGGGTGAATGTGACCCTCTAGGCTTTCATAGCCTGCCCTTGGGACGGTGTTCAAGACATGTCCTATCACCAGGCCAAACCCCTCACCTACCCTGCTCTGAAACCCCATTGAATATATTTGCCAGGCTGAAATGTGGCCTCAAACTGTAATGTCTACTCTTTATTTTGATTCAGAGGTTCGTGAGTGTAGACCCCTCTCACATCTGCATGACTGGAATGTAGCCTACTGTGCAAAACTAAGAGTCATGTCTGTTGCTTTTGCCTCTGGGCCTTCGACTGAAAAGGGTTCCCCTTTGATATAACACTAAGTGACAACAAGTTGTGTTCTGCCATTTTTTTCTTCCAGGTTTGTTCTGTAGAAGAGGCCTAGTTGATTTGTTTAACTTTGTTAGGTGGTTACGGTAGTCTAAGGTATGCCTGATGTAAATTCTTTGTGCTGTGTATACATATGCGGCTGTATCATGGATCTTGGCTGTAAATAATGGATTGGTGTTTTGGCTTGAAGCCAGAACCTTTTATCATTTTACTTTCAATTCAGGGCAAAAGTGAATATTGCATCTATATTTTAAGCTTTTGTAGAATTAATTGAAGCCTGTTTTTGCAGCTGGTAAAATTATTGGGAATGCTTGTAAGGATCGAGTTAAAGAAAGAGTATAAAACCACTGGCACTTTCCCAGAAGGAGATGTAACTTCCTGTCATGCATATAGCCACTGGCTGTATCACCTATCTTTGCAGGGGGTAAATGTTAGCATAAAAGATAAAACACACACATACACACACTCATTCTTGGGAATAGGGTGTTCAATGCTCAAGTCACTTGCATGCAATGTAAGACTGAAGACAAAGATGGCTTGATTGTGTCATAGAAAAAGACAATGAAAACACATATTCTTTTATGCCCTTCTGCAGTATCTTATTGTGCTGGCTTAGTAAATCTGAGAGTGCTTCAAAGTTGAAGCTGAAGTGGGGGAAAACTGATTCATCTTCTCTGCTGTGCTTGTGACTAGTCCAGCTATCTGTTGACTTGCATCCATTGGCACCACGAGATCAACGTAAAGCACTTATAACTTAGTGAAGACAGCCACACCACTTTCAAAGTCATATATGAAGTCTCTGTAGGTGGGGGCCGCATATAGGCAATGTTTCCAGTAAGGCAAAATCCTTACTGACTTTTGGGGGCAATGCCTTAACAGGGAGCTATGATAAGAGCACCTTTCCATTCCTTCCTTCCTTCCTTCCTTCCTTCCTTCCTTCCTTCCTTCCTTCCTTCCTTCCTTCCCCCCTCTCTAAGCTTGTCTTGCTGCTGCCAGAAGCAGAGACAGTGATTCTCTAATGTACCACTTTTCCGACCAAACAATGCCCCTGGCATCATGTTTTAGCAGTGTTCTAATAGCACCCTGTTTGGTGGGGAGGGATGCTGCATAGTGGAACCACTACTGTTTGCAATGGTGGCAAAACAAAGATGAAAAATGGGAATAAGAAGCTTTCCCACTAGCATTCTTCCCGAAAGCCCTAATCCCCGAAAGTTACTTCAGTTTTACCCTACCTCCCAAAAATAATTTCTGGCAGTTTTTTTCTTCTTGCTTCCCAACTTCACTAAGTTTCAGATAATTAATTTTGGGGTACGAATCTTTGAGTCAGTGAACAGAGGCTCTCGTTTTTACCCCTTTCCCAATGTTTCCTAGCATGGAATTCACAGCTGCCACCTAGGCCCTAAAGATCCATTTCCAAAAATATATCAGTCTTGGTTCCAGAACATCGCGTAGTTGGGATTTCAGTGTTTAAATGCAGGAAACAAAAATGAAATGTCCCACTGCAAATGCTATTATCTACACGGTGACAGTAAGGGGCCAGTCTAAATATTTAGCTCCACGGTCATGTGACCTTGCTGACCCTGCAGTTAAACTTTTTAAAAAACCTTTTTCTTCTTTTTTGGCATGGTTTATCAATAAAGCCATGCACATCAGTAAGACAGAGGGTAAAATTGAAATGAATTTTAAAAACAATGCATTTTCCAACTCCCTAACTTGTTTTATAAAATTCTCCTAGTTAAACCAGAATTCAAGAGGAGAGGAAAATAGCACAGATCAAACCAGAAAAAAGACAGCAAAGACAAGAGGACAAATCTCCATAATTTCCATCAAATCTCCTTCCACATCTGTTACATGCATGGCTTTGGAAATATGACAAATGTGCCAAAGAAGGGATTTAAAGTTTTGGATAACAGTTCTTGGAACCAGCCACTTGCTTTATCTCATCTGATATCTGTGTCTTTGACCAGAAGCTACATGGCACATTAGATAAAAAAATATCTTTAATCTCCTGTCATCAAGTTAGTAGAATAGCTTCCCACCTGGAAAAAAATTAAGTAACAGAGAAAATACAAAGATGTTATTGAAATGCAAATAAAACATTTTTGGAGTGCCATGTGTTTGCTACATCCATTAGAACAAGAAGTAATGAAACTCTAACAAGGACACTGTCCAAATTATCATAATCTTAGGAAGAATTTCAGTGCCATATTTGCTAAACATTTAACAAGGAATGTTTTGTTGTAGACACTTATTTTCAAGGACTCCCACAGTGACTCCAATTATGATAGCTCCCAGACTATTAAGAAGCCTTTTATACTGCATAAGCAAACAGCTCTTTGGGGAGTACCTTTATGTAAAACACAATAATAAATCTACTTTGGGCATAATTAATGTTGATGTATAAAATGTGTTCTTTTAGAACATGTTCAGTACCAAAAAGTGCAATTTATTTCTATATTGGGTGAACAGCAAAACAAATGTTAGAAGCAAAATGGCTCCCCCCCCCACCTTTGGGGACAAGTTGTTTAATATTTTCCTGAACATATATGCCAGTAAGTATATTTACTGGCTGAGTGAACAAAGGCCTTTGGTTTAATGCACCTGTTTGGCATTCTGAGCTTGTTTGGTTTGCTATATTCCTCTGATAACTGATAACTTAACATTGGCATGTAGGTCAATGAGTTGAGTATCTCAGTCATGAGGAAGAAAATGTATAAATCAATCCAGTGGTCTTCTGATTGCCTTCTTTTTTCTATGACATTTTTCTTTTTCTTCTACTAAGTTTCTGTTATTTTTCTTCTGAGTTTATCCTAGCATTGTCTCATATCTCTTCCATGGTCTAGCTCTTTCTCTTTATAAAGAGAGAAGTTTTCATTTTTCATTGTCATTGTTTTATGGATTTTCTCATCTAAGAACAGATCTAAAGTTGAGCATCTCATCATTATCCTGATGAAATCTATTGTTTTCACTGGCCACATGATCAAATACGTGATGGAACATATTCATAGCTCTTGCATGAATTCCAGATCATGGGAGAGCATGTTTGCCCCCACTATTCATAAAAGCCACTTGAAAAAAATCTAGGTATCTTCTGAAATGTATAGTCCAAAGTAGGTCCCTGAACATGCACACCAACTTCAGGAGTTTCATTTCTACTGAAGTCTCTCCAGGGACTGGTGGCATTAATCTGGAGCTGAGGTTGTTGTGCTTGAATGGCTGTTTGATGAGTGGCATGGTAGCAGCAAGTGTTGTGAGTGCCAGACTAATTGGCTGGCTGGCTGGAAGACTCATTTGGTTTGGCATCTGGAACAACCTACAGGCCGCTGATTCCTGCAGAACTGTTTTAGGACTTGTGTTAAGTTGTATTGACTCTCTTATAGAAAGGTAAAAAGGAATTAAGCAACAGAGCACACCATCTCCACCAAGGAGGAGACAGGGGACTCCCCTGAGAAGGAGGCTAGTTCACCAACACAGGAGCCAGATATATGGAGAAACGTGACTCAAAGAAGTAGGAAGCCCAGGGTTCGCTCTGATTGTTTAGAAATACACAATCGCTTTGAGGTCCTCTCCCCTAGCATGGAAGACGAAGAGCAGACTCCGTTTGAGGATCTCTCCCTCATTACAGTCGATCAGGTATATGAAGATGAGAAGCAAAGTCAGTCCTCAGGGAACGTGCAGGCGACCTTGGAACGGCCAGCTCACGGAAGAACCCCAACCAAACCTAAGAGGAGGCGTGTAGTGGTGATAGGGGATTCCCTACTGAGGGGAACAGAAGCAGTGATCTGTGGGCCTGACAAGATGTCTCGGGAAGTGTGCTGTCTCCCCGGGGCTAAGATCCAAGATGTAACTGAACGACTGCAAGGAATCATAAAACCCACTGACAAATACCCCTTCCTCTTGGTTCATGTGGGAACCAATGACACTGCAAGCAATAGCCTCCAGAAGATCAAAAGAGACTATGAGGCTCTGGGCAGGAAATTGAAGCAATTAAATGCACAAATTGTCATCTCATCTGTCCTCCCAGTTGAACGACGTGGCCCAGGGAGAGAGAGAAAAATAGTGGAAGTGAACAGCTGGCTTCGCAAATGGTGTAAACAGGAACGGTTTGGATTCTTAGATCACAGACAGCAGTTTCTTGAAGATGGACTTCTGTTTTTTTTTTTTACATAAATATTTATTCAAGATTTTTCAAATACAATATAAATGAACAAACAAAAGTGTTACTTAACATCACATATTTTCTTAATTCCTTTAGACTTCCCCGCATCTCCCGCTCCTGCGTTCCAAATTATAAGCATTAAACCAGCAATTTATCCCCTTGTCTCCATTCTTTCTATCAGATTTTTCATTATTATCTCTCAAATTTTAGAAACAGTTTGTTTCAATCCTTAAAAGGAAAATTTAGTTTTAGCCTGATCATTATCTAAAAATTTGTTTTTTCTTAAATTTAACTTATCTTCATACAACACTTCATCTATTTAAGTGGTGCCAAGTTAATTATAATCAAGCATCTTATTTAGCATTCATACAATTTATAATATTTTTGCAAATAAATCTTAATTTTTTTCCAGTCTTCTTCTGTCGTCTCCTCTCCCAGGTCTCGGATTCTGCCGGTCATCTCCGCCAGTTCCATGTAATCTATCAGTTGCATCTGCCATTCTTCCAGTGTGGGTAGATCTTGAGTTTTCTAGTACTTAAGTCAAATCCAGCTGGCAAATGTCCACTATTGTTTCAAAGTAGCAGATTCTAAAGCTCTCAGGCTGCTACCAGTCCAAGTACAAAGTATCCAAGTCTGTAAACTGACAGTTCTATTGTTCAGGCAGCACAAGCACCCAGGCTTCTTAATCAAGGTTTGAAATTCCCAAAGAAGAAGATTAACACAGTCCAAATCAACAGTAGCTCATATAAACAAATTAGGTCCTTATTTTACTTTTAAGCAGTTTCAGTTGATGCTCAATTCAGTTAAATAAAAGCCTTTTGAATGACTCCACACCTCCAGCACTTTGCTTTGAAGTTTAAGTAGCAGCGGAAGACCGACTTCCTGTTTAGATCTTTCCGCTTTTAGCCCAATTTTCCACAAGATTAAGTTCACATTGTAAGGTTCCTTTCTTACTCACGGGTTGTAGTTTTGCAGTTTCAAATTTTTTCAAGAAGAAAGGTCAGCGCTCACCGACAGCAGCTGCGCGGCTTCGCTCCGCAGAGTAGCGATTGACTCACAGCGCTGCGACCCCCTCCACGTTCAGAGGCTCCTTACGGGGTCTCCTCTTAGTTTCAAGGGCCGCTTCTGGCACCCGCCGAGTCCCACGTCCCCAGGCTCTTGCTGCCTGGGGTTTTTCAGTGCGGGTCTCCGCTTTGCCGTAGCGGACGACCCGATTCCGCAGAGCTTCCTCCTCACAGTGCAAGGAGGACCGCCATTGCCGTTTCGCGCCGCCTCCGGAAGAAAAATAGTGGAAGTGAACAGCTGGCTTCGCAAATGGTGTAAACAGGAACGGTTTGGATTCTTAGATCACAGACAGCAGTTTCTTGAAGATGGACTTCTGGCAAGCGATGGGCTGCACCTCACAATGGTTGGGCGGAATGTTTTTGCCAAAAATCTCAGAAACCTCATCAGGAGGGCTTTAAACTGACTAATGTGGGGGAGGGAGACAGTGCTCCTGAAGGTAGGAGTCCAAATGTCATAGACCGAATGGAGCAAACAGCACGCAGACCTAGTGATGGGAGGAAAAAATCCTTAAATAAGAGACATGGGGGAATGATTAATGGACTTCAATGTCTGTACACTAATGCGCAAAGCATGGGTAATAAACAAGATGAGCTTGAGCTCTTGGTACAGCAAACTAAATATGACATAATAGGCATCACTAAAACCTGGTGGGATAAGTCCCACGACTGGAATATAATAATGGAGGGATACAATCTATTTCAGAGAAACAGACCAGACAAGAAAGGAGGAGGAGTGGCGTTATATGTCAGGGATGTGTATACCTGTGAAGAGATCCAAGATTTAGAACCTCAAAGCCAAAGTGAGAGCATTTGGGTCAAAATTAAGGGAGAGAAGAATAACAGGGACCTCATTGTGGGAGTTTACTATAGATCCCCAAGCCAAACGGAGGACATAGATGATGCCTTCCTGGAACAGATGGCCAAGCATGCAAAAGGAAGGGAGATAGTAGTAATGGGGGACTTCAATTACCCGGATATTTGCTGGATGTCAAACTCAGCCAAGAGCATAAGGTCAAACAGATTCCTCACTGGCCTTGCAGACAACTTCATTGTCCAGAAAGTGGGAGAAGCAACAAGAGGAACAGCCATTTTAGATCTGGTCCTAACCAATGTTGATGACCTGGTTAGTGGGGTAGAAGTGGAAGGATCATTAGGCGCGAGTGATCATGCTCTTCTGAAGTTTACTATACAGCGGAAAGGAGCAGCCAAGCATACTAGGACTCAATTTCTTGACTTTAAGAAAGCCGACTTCATAAAACTTAGGGAAGTGCTGGGTGAGATCCCATGGACAGTAATACTAAAAGGAAAGGGAGTTCATGATGGCTGGGAGTTTGTTAAGAGGGAGATAGTAAAAGCACAACTTCAGGCAATACCAATGAGACGGAAACATGGAAGGTGCCTAAAGAAGCCAGGGTGGCTATCTAAAGAACTCTTAACTGAGTTAAGTTTAAAAAAGGATGTGTACAAAAAATGGAAAAGGGGGGAAACCACCAAAGAGGAATTCAAACAAATAGCCAGCACGTGTAGACACAAAGTCAGAAAAGCTAAAGCACAGAATGAACTCAGGCTTGCTAGAGAGGTTAAAAGCAACAAAAAAGGCTTTTATGGGTATGTTCGTAGCAAAAGGAAGAACAAAGAAACAGTGGGGTCGCTCAGAGGAGAAGATGGTGAAATGCAAACAGGGGATACCAAAAGGGCTGAACTCCTCAATGCCTTCTTTGCCTCAGTCTTCTCCGATAAAGAAAACAATGCCCGACCTGAAGAATTTGGAGCAACTGATTCAGCAGAGGAAACACAGCCCAGAATAACTAAGGAGATAGTACAAGAATACTTGGCTAGTTTAGATGTATTCAAGTCTCCAGGGCCAGATGAACTGCATCCAAGAGTATTAAAAGAACTGGCAGATGTGATCTCAGAACCACTGGCACTCATCTTTGAGAATTCCTGGAGAACAGGCGAAGTCCCGGCAGACTGGAGGAGGGCAAATGTTGTCCCTATTTTCAAAAAGGGGAAAAGAGAGGACCCAAATAATTACCGCCCAGTCAGTTTGACATCAATACCAGGGAAGATTCTGGATCAAATCATTAAGCAAACAGTCTGTGAGCACCTAGAAAGGAATGCTGTGATCACCAATAGTCAGCATGGATTTCTGAAAAATAAATCATGTCAGACTAACCTGATCTCGTTTTTTGACAGAATTACAAGCCTGGTAGATGAAGGGAACGCAGTGGATGTAGTCTACCTTGATTTCAGCAAGGCATTTGACAAGGTGCCCCATGATATTCTTGTAAAGAAGCTGGTAAAATGCGGACTTGACTATGCTATCACTCAGTGGATTTGTAACTGACTGACTGACCGAACCCAAAGGGTGCTCATCAATGGTTCCTCTTCATCCTGGAGAAGAGTGACTAGTGGGGTGCCACAGGGTTCTGTCTTGGGCCCGGTCTTATTCAACATCTTTATCAACGACTTACATGATGGACTCAAGGGCATCCTGATCAAATTTGCAGATGACACCAAACTGGGAGGGGTGGCTAACACCCCAGAGGACAGGATCACACTTCAAAACGACCTTGACAGATTAGAGAACTGGGCCAAAACAAACAAGATGAATTTTAACAGGGAGAAATGTAAAGTATTGCACTTGGGCAAAAAAAATGAGAGGCACAAATACAAGATGGGTGACACCTGGCTTGAGAGCAGTACATGTGAAAAGGATCTAGGAGTCTTGGTTGACCACAAACTTGACATGAGCCAACAGTGTGACGCGGCAGCTAAAAAAGCCAATGCAATTCTGGGCTGCATCAATAGGAGTATAGCATCTAGATCAAGGGAAGTAATAGTGCCACTGTATTCTGCTCTGGTCAGACCTCACCTGGAGTACTGTGTCCAGTTCTGGGCACCACAGTTCAAGAAGGACACTGACAAACTGGAACGTGTCCAGAGGAGGGCAACCAAAATGGTCAAAGGCCTGGAAACAATGCCTTATGAGGAACGGCTAAAGGAGCTGGGCATGTTTAGCCTGGAGAAGAGGAGGTTAAGGGGTGATATGATAGCCATGTTCAAATATATAAAAGGATGTCACATAGAGGAGGGAGAAAGGTTGTTTTCTGCTGCTCCAGAGAAGCGGACACGGAGCAATGGTTCCAAACTACAAGAAAAAAGATTCCACCTAAACATTAGGAGGAACTTCCTGACAGTGAGAGCTGTTCGACAGTGGAATTTGCTGCCAAGGAGTGTGGTGGAGTCTCCTTCTTTGGAGGTCTTTAAGCAGAGGCTTGATGACCATATGTCAGGAGTACTCTGATGGCGTTTCCTGCTTGGCAGGGGGTTGGACTCGATGGCCCTTGTGGTCTCTTCCAACTCTATGATTCTATGATTCTATGATTCTATGAATTCATGGGATCCTTTCAGGGTCAGAGATAATTAGATTGGGTTCCTTATGTCAAAGTCAACTGAAATAAATATGTAACACACCAGCATCGGCAAAGGAGGAGGAGACTGTGGTGGTGTCAGAGGCTGTGTTGGTAGCCACAGCGGCTGCGGTGGCAGTGGCAGCAAGTCTGCTTTTGGTGCAGACGAGTTGGTGAATGTAAGGCCTGCTCTTGTCAGGCTCCCATCCCCAAACACAATGATAGTGTTGAGCAGGGAAGAGATCTTTATTCAGGCTATTAGTGGCACAGGCTCATTAGCAAGCATAAGGTCCAGAAGGAAATATTCCAAAATACATGTGTAAGGCAAGAGGTCCATAACTGAATGGAAGCTACTAAGATGTTCCAATCATTGACACATCCCACCTGCCATGTTTCTAAAGATGAGGTGGAATGAATTCACTCACAAGACTCTCTTGCTCTATGGGTCTGCCATGAAAACACACACGTGCTTCCACATACAAAGGTAGCACCTGGTTCTTGGTAACAAGAATGCATTCTCCTCTTCTTACTCCAGCTCTCCAGCTCCTCCTCTTCAGGTATTATCTTTGGGTGTTCAAAGTCCTCCACCCTCCCTAATAAGGCTCTATGCACTGTGGGAAGGGCAATGAATGAGCCACCTAGAGTCACCTAGAGTCACATTCACCCTACATCTCTGGGTTCTAACCTTCCAATCCCACTTTGCTCCTTCTCCTTCTCCCTTCCTCCTTGTTTCATTCCTCGTCCTGTGGAGCTGCAAAACCATGCCAGATCCTGATGGAACCGAGGGGCCCTTGACAATTCTTATCCAATCCCATGATCTAAATAAAACTAACAGTTCATCCATTATCATTTTAAACAATGAATTTTTCATAATTGATATACCCAACATTGGGCAATATTCAGCAAGCATGTCTGGTTTATCCAAAAGTAGCATCCGTAATGCAGACAGAATTCTAATCAAGGTCTCAGGATATGTCTTTGCCAATTTCTGGATACCAGCCAACTACTCCTGAATGATTTAACTGCTATTTACATACCTGAGCGCAATGCTAAGCAGTCCATCATTGCTGGTATTACAGGCCTAGCCTGATCCATTAGTTTGAAACATACCCACTTGCACTAATCACCTTTAAAGTAATGTAAGAGCAATGTCTAGCTCATTATTTCTCAAACCATTTGGGTCTCTGTGCTTAATATTCTGAAAGGCTTTTTGAATACAAGGTCATCTTGAGCTAACAATTTTTATAACTTTGTGAAGCTTTTTTTTTAAGGACTAGAATGGCTGGAATGTCAGTTTATTACCCTGCAGCTTTGTATAAATTTTATTAATTGCCAAGAAAACATGCATTATTATTGGGGGGGCAGTGTATGAATGGAGTGAGGAGTTGCAAAGGCTCTTTGGAGATGCATGGTATTCCTCCTTCGAAGGACAACTGGTACCCTGCAGTGCATCTTTCAGGATCTTTTTTAATGAGGGCTGGATCACCCACTATTAGAATGAAGTTTCTTCCTTCGCTGTAACTGTGTCCTCAAGTACAGTCCTTTACTTTTTCCTAGTGAATCACAGCCATTCACTTACATTAGAAAAAAAGAAAGGTACCCACATAGAAGAGGCAGACCTGCGTGCAGTATTGCTATGGGGATTAGATCTGTTCTATGCCCCCGAAGCAATTTCAGCCACTGAAATTGAGGATGCTTGTATCTGTATAGCCTTGTTTTCTTGGTCTTGAGAAGAGTCTTGAGAACTGGTGTGAGCAGCAGCAGAAACAACAACAGATATAGCTCAATGGAGCACATGAGTTCTTTGCCAGAAGAAAGCTAATGGGGAATTTCGGGTACTTGAAAGTCAAGCAGAGACCTGAGTCAAAGGGATGCAGGAATACATTCAAATGATGGGCCTTAAACTAGGAGGTCAGTCTGTGAAGAGACATGAAAATGGCAATGGGAAAACAAATGGGAGCATCATTTGCTCTCATTTTTCTTGATACATTGGATGGCTAAGGCTTAATCTTGCTGTGTTGTAAAGCAGAATTGCCTCAACAGATTTCTCAGATATATGATGAGGCAGGACTCTCCTTGACTATGATGTCTCTTGCTGTGTTTCCTATGGTTTAAGGGCTCCATAAAACATGGAACAAACATGGATCTGGCCATCCAAGCATCCCAAGAGATAGTCTTTATTGACTGTTCCAATTCAGGCTACAGAGGGGAGATTGTGAATCAAATGTTCTTCCATTTGGTTAAAATAAAATCTCTTAACATCTCCCTTACTATGCCAGGGACACGGGTTCCAACTTATTCCTCATTATATGCTAGATCAGGGACAGTCTACATGGGGCCCTCAAGAAGCTGTCCGATTACAATTTCTATCAGCCAGCATGGCCAATGGTCATTGATGATGGAGAGATGCAGGTCCCCCAGCCATGCTGTCAGCAGACTGCCATTTCACTCTGAAGGAGCCAGTGTCTGACTCCAAGCTAGAGTTGGGCAACACAATATTTCTAATGGCTACGTGACTGGAATGTAAGGTAAGAGTTGCCTCCATTGCTCCATCCACTTTTGCCCCTCACCTTACTCACTACTGGCATGTGACCCCCACAAGATTCCCTATGTGGGAATGCAATCCACAGGTGTAAAAAGGCTTCCAGTTCCTGCCGTAACAGGAATAATTTCATTAAATGTTGAGTCCTGTGTTGCTTATGTATTACCTGCATCAAACATTCTTGCCTGTTTGCAATTGCCCTTGGATAGCTAAAAATAACAGTAACAGTTGTGCTTAGTCTTTCAGGATTCTTCTCCCTTTTTATTTTACAAAATTATTCAGTATTATGTATGATTGGTCTGATGTTCACTTTTAAGTTACTGTGGTGTAGTCAGTATATGAATTGATTTGAATATTCCCTGTCCTCCGGGCATCGTTTGACTTTAAGTGCATAATGTCACTTTACTTTTCTAAAACCTAAGGATGTAATGATGCATCATTTGTAGTCTGTTGCCAATTATTATTTGTGCAGAAGCTACCTGAGCATGTGGTATCTGCAGAAATTAATGGGAATGTCCAACTGTTTTCCATTCCACATAGATTTCAATCTGGTTTCCAAACCAGAATACTCCTGGCCTGAATTGCTAATAAATTGCTTATTAAGGATGTAACATTATACTCTCGCTGCTTCTTGACATTCTATAGGCCTTAGATGCTGTCAACCATGACACTGTATTTGAATTTTTGCTTTCCATTTTAGGGCTGCAGTTTTACACTTTCACTGATACCTTTCTAATTGGTCTCAGCTACTTAAATATGATTGGCTTCACATCCTCCCCATCTGCTCAGGTTGTTTGTGTTCCTTAGTGTTTGTTTCTTAACCATTTAATCTGCAAATTTGAATTACTTCTATTTTAAGATAGCTATATCATTACTAGCTGCAAATATTCAGTTTCATCAAGTTCTAATAATTTATGTAATTGTGGTCTTTATTATTATACTTTTTTCTCTGTTTAGCTGTTAAAACTCTGCCCTGCCCCATAAAAAGCCAATCGCAAACTTTCTCAGTGTGCAATTGTGGGTATGGTAACCTATAAGTTATATACTACAAGAGCTGATCATTTTGTTGTTGTTTACTAATCTGTTTGAATGACTTTCAGAAACTTTTCCAATATTTATTTGGGAAAACTTAAACTTGGGTGTCCACAGCAAACATATTAAGTACCTCTTAGGCTTACAGCATAACTCTATGCACATCTACTCAGAAGTTGGTCCCATTCTGTTCAGTGGTGTTTGCTCTCAGGTAAAGTTTGCTATCGGTAAGAGGTACAACATTTTCTGTCTTCACTTGCCACCTTCCTTTTCTGTATCACTTTTGAGGTGAAATGTCACAGGGACAGCTCCTCCAGCATAGGTATCAGAAAGGTTATGTAAGGTTTGTTTCCATGGGCCTAACCTATAGCCCATACACCAGCTTGGAGAAGGATGCTATCATATCCGTAGTCCTTAACTGGAGGATAAGCAGAGAGTCACAGAAGGATGCCAGTGCTGAACTTTAGTACAGAGAGGGCTAGACTGTCAGGAATCAAGTGTGCTCCAGCATCCAGGTTGCCAGCCTGAGGAAAAAGCCTAGTCTGTTGCCAAATACATCATGTTCACCTCACCTGAGATGCCAAAATACCTTTTAAGGGCTTACATAATGATGCTAAATGAGCACTAGATTCCAAGGCAGAGTGCAAATACATTGTTGCCAGCTACAGTCATTCTTGGATAGGGAAGCCTGGCCACAGTAAGGGCAGATCCACACTCTGCTTCCCCTCAGAAAACCCAGCAGTTGAGTGCTGAATCAGAACTAACAGCAAATAGGTTTTCTGTGGATTGCTGTTTGTTCTGATTTTTGCACTGAAGAGCGGGTTTTCTAGGGGAAAATGATGGGGTAAAGGCAAAACTGCTCAGACCTGTACCTAGAAAGCAAGTGTCCTGGTGGAAGTGTGGACAAGCCCTAATCCATGCTTTGGTAAACTCCAAGCTACAATGTGCTCTACTCAGGAAGGTCCTGGAAGACAGTCCAAAAGTTGCAATGGCTGCAAATTGCAGTGGCTGGTCTGGTGGGTGCTGCCTATAAAAAGTGGCCTGCACTAGTAGCCAGTCCACTTCGGAGTCCAATTCAAAGTGTTTATGTTGACATGTAAAGCCCTAAACAAATAGGAATCCATAGATCTGAAGGAATGTCTCCTTCCAAATTCACTGCCTATGAATTAAAACCTACTGGTGATTATGCCACTAGGGAGCTTGGGGGTGGAATGGCACTTTGCGGGCCTTCTAGGTGGCAGCTCCCTGCCTCTGAAAAGACCTTCCCTCTGAGCACCAACATTGTTCCCCTTTCAGCAGCACCTGAAGGCATACCTATTACCCAGACTTTTGGAAGGGCTGAGGCTTTTGAACCAATCAATTTAAAAGCAAAACAAAGCAAAACAAGAAAACCCCACCTTCTCAGTATGTTGTGGATGTTGCAACTGTCAATATGGCATTTTATATTGCTATCCTATCGTTATATTCAGTTATGTTTTATGTGATGTAGTTTCTGAAGGGCAGGTTATGATAGTGATACTAAACACATACACATACATACACAACATAGCAGCTTCAGAGGAAGGAGGGGACTCAGAAACTGAGTGCATGCAAAAGGGGGATTTGAGCATTTCTTCCTCATATGTGATATTGGTTAAAAGGAAGAAGAAGAAAAGAATCCCTGCCATCCTGTGGCAATTAGCAGCCAGAAAACTCAATTGGTTCCAAAGGAAGGCCTTATTTCAATACAAATTGCTCTGTGCAGTCTGGACTGAGAAGGGGAGTCTCCTTCAAATGTTTTCCTGAAGATAGTCAACATCCACCCCCCCACCACCATGCCTCGCACTTACTTTATTAAAACCATATTACTAGCCATGTCATTAACATAAAGAGTAGTTAGGCCACTAACCAACATCCCTTTCTTCCACCTGCAGACACTGGTAGCTGAATTCGGAGTTCTGTGCTAGAGGCAGCAGAAGCTATGATTGACAGCAGACTGCACAGCAGTCTGTCAGACTGACTGCTGTGCCTCTTGAAGTTTGTCTTGCCGTCTGCCAGCTCTAGCACAGGCCTCTCTCTCTGGTTTGCAAACACTGCCAGCTGTCACCATATTGCTTCCAGTGGCCCAACCTTAAACCTGTTTACTCAGAAGTAAATTCTACTGAGTTGAAGAGGCCTACTCCCATGCAAAGTATGTGAAGAATGCAACTTAACAGAGTGATCCTATTCATGTCTACTCAGCAGCAACCCCATTGAGTTAAATGGAGCTGATCCCCAGGCAAGTGTACATTTGTGCATCTATGCTGAACTAAATGGGTTTCAAGTAGCCATGAATAATCAGCTGCAAAATTAGGGATGCCCAAAGCGCAAAAGTTTTCTTTTAAAAAATAACAAATAGTTTAATGTCATTTTGTAATGAGCCCCCCCCCCATTAAACTGGGCAGAAGAGAATATTGATCTATCTATATATTATTAAACATCCACCACCACCCCCCTGTGCACATTGAACAACAGCTAAAGAAAAGCTATTGCAAACCATAGGGGGTTTGAATATATTTCTATAACTCTGTCTGGTTTTTATCCTGTTAGCATCAGGTGTTTAAACAACTCCAACCTTGAGCTTTGAAATAATAGGCCAGTAAAACTACTAATAAGAATGGATTTAATAATATGGGATATATTGCGACAGTATTGGTGACTGGCTCTAGCTGCTATTGTTTACCTCTGACAAATAGAAATACAAGGGAAGTTAATATCCCTTGTTGTTCTATAAGATGTAGATATTGTTAAGAAAATTTATGCATAGCTTTAGTACCTGCTTGTAAGCTTTCCAGCATGCCATAAAGTGTTGTATCATTTAATCAATTTTAATGGTGTATTTATTAAACTGATGCTTTTCACGGGACAGAAAGAAGCAGTATTTTTCTCAAGCAAAAAAACCTGGCCATACTCCAAAGAAAGTTTGAACAGCTTAACATGATGGTTTGACAAAGGAAGTTGGAGAAGTACCATCTTGGATGAGAATGTCAAAGAACTGCCCACAATATAGGAATATAGGATGGAGAGCTGACTTTCCTCCCCTTAATGCTCTTTAAAGGAACAGAGTGCAAAAAGAACAATATGCGTTTGCATACAGGGGCGTACCTAGGGGTTGGCCAGGTTAGCCCCCACCAAGGGTAGACACCCATGTGTGTATGCGTGCAAAAATTGTGTCTCTCCGCTCTGGCTCATAATGGTTTGGAGCCTGCCAGCCCATCTTCATGCTCCCTAGGCTGCTCCTCCACTGCTCTGGGTGGTTGGGTGAGGTATGCAGGCTCCTTTGGCAAGGGCACAAGGGATGCAAGGCAGCCTAGGTATGTGTCTGTCTGCATGTGCTGGAGAGATTAGTGGGAGCTCAGAACAGGCTCAGCATGAGCACCAGTTTGACTTGTGAGGTCAAGATCCGTGAACGAATAGTTCTATAATGGGTGGAATCTAGAGAGCATAGCAATCCAACCCCCTGATCAGTCATGCTGGAGAGGGTTTTGATGAGGCAGAGGTCCTCTGCCCAGCTGTCCCCAGCATGGAGCTGCTTACCACCTTTGCCTAAACCATGGGCAGGCAGAAGGAGTCAGTATATGCCCTCGAAACAAGGCAGTGAGGGTGGAACTGGGTAATTCATGGATCCTGTAAGCCAGTCCAGCTACTCAACAAGACCTATCCAGCCCTCTCTACTGCACCTGCCTTGAGCTGCCAAAGTGGGGCGCAGGATCTTCCTGCCTCCCACATCTTCAGATGTAGGGCTTCAGATGTGGTGGTCACTCCACCACTCTGTTAAGCCCCACTGTTGCCCACCATGAGTTTTGGATTACTTAGTTACAGCACAATCCTCACTATGTCAACTTGGAACTAACCCTTATTGACTCCAGTGGTGCTTACTCACAGGTAATAGGGGTTAGGATTGCAGATTTAGTCATTCTTCAAGTAGACCCACTGAAATCAATGGGATTTCATTACCAACTTATATCCCATTGATTCCAGTTGGACTATTCTAAGCATGATTAAGTCTGGAGCCAACCCAATATCCCTACATATGAAGCATATTTGATCAGAATAATAAGAAAGATGGTCAAATATCCCATTATCCCATGGAGAAAGTGAAGTCTGCTTCATATGCAGATACTATTAATTTCTTTATCTCTACATACAACCCTCTAAGTCTGCATGTAGTTCTCTTCCAACTCTTGATTTCAGACTGACCTCTTTTAAAAGAGAAAACAAAGATCCCATTTGGTTTTGTAACTGATTAGGCACAGTCTATGGAAGTCTATAAGCAATTCATTAAATGTGATGATGCTAATAAATTCCACTGCATGTTTTTAATTTTCCTTTTCCTTTCCCCTCCTTTTTAATTGAATCTGTCTGGCTTTTAGCTTTTTGTGGAATTATATTTTTATAATTGCTGTAGTCCCGGAGTTTCATTGCAGACACTTCATGATTTCTGTTTTGTGTTTAATAAATCAGTTGTTTCCAGGTTTTGGAAATCATCCAGAGTGCATCTACCTCCACTGAGAAATACTTTAACCAAAAAAATGTCCAAGAAACAAGCCACCTTGGCCTAGTTCAGATGATCATATCTTAATAAGCCATGATACGTATAAGCTTTTTGCTCGTCCACACTTCTGTTTGTGTCTGCTGAGTTTATACTAGGAAGTCTCTAATTTACCATAAATCCCCTTTGCTCAGAACTGCTTGAAGTTGGTTTAAGAGCCTGACTTTTTCCAAAGTGAAACACCTTGCAGAGCCAGAGCTCAGGGGAGTTTAGATATGCAGGAATTCTAGAGAATTCCAAGGAAATATGCCCAAATCACCAGACCAGAGTGATCAGGTCTAACAATTCATTAAAGAAGGGTGCAAACTTACAGCAAAGATCCAACAGCTCCCTCAAACAGACATGAATTCAGCACTACAGCTGCTACTAATTAGGCAGGGGTCATCTTGACCATCAATATGCTGCAAGCAGGGCTTCCAGACCAGCTCATATTTGAGGCCAACATACAAAGTGGCAGCCATAACTTTCCAGGTTGAAACCATGGTTAATAACCCTGAAGGGGACTACATGTGCAAGCAAAAAGGCTTATGTATATCATAGGGGTGAAGGAATATGACAACTTTGACTTCCCTCCATTTCTTATTTTCTTCAATCTTAAATTCAGTTTTCCACATTTCTGCAGCAATTTCTTACACACACACACACACACACACACACACACACACACACACACTGTCGTGGCCTGTCCCAGATAAAGAAGCAGACATCAGATGGTTAAATCTTTGTTGGCAAGAGAAATGATTTCAGCAGCCCCCACAATGCTCCGGATACACACGCGTGGTCCACAGGTCTCAGCCATATGGATCAGTTGCAGCAACAGTGGGGCCCTCCCCTCTTCTGGCTTATCCAGTGGAACCTTGGGTTGTGGACGTAATCCGTGACGGAGGCACGTCCACAACCCGCAGCGTTCGCAAGCTGAAGTGCCGCGTCTGCGCAGGCGCCGGTGCGATTTGGCGCTTCTGTGCATGCGCAATCGATGAAACCTGGAAGTAACCCATTCCGGTACTTCCAGGTTTCTTGCGGTCCACAACCCGAAAACACGTAAGCTGAAGCAAACGTAACATGAGGTATGACTGTATACCCTCCTCTGAAGGGTTGCATGAATGCAACCTGAAACTTCTCCTGCACAGAAGCTGTCACTCCTTTTCCCTTTTAAAGCCCCTCCTGGTTCTAGGAGACAGTGGGTGTGGAAATGTGGGGAATCTACTGACCCATCCCTCGCCTCAACCATCCTTCTTCTTCCACTACGTCCTGCACACCTTCCTCCTCCTTGGGCTGCCCGCTCCCCTGTCTTCTGCCTTGCGAGTGGTGTGACACTCTGTAAATCACTGGTCCCGTGACTCTGCCACACACTCTTCATCTTCGTTTTAGTGCTGATTTCTCCAAACAAATTATATATGCAGTTTTGAATTATATACACATTTTTGCAATCAGTTTCCTCACATAGAATACATTTCCTATGCTTGGTTTAGCTTTCAAAAGTTAGCTGTGTTTCAGACTGTGTATTAGTTTGAGCAGTATGAATTTAGTGGTTCCTCATTAAAATACAAGCAAAATTGAATTTCTTCCTCATCCCTACGTTGGCTTAGTAAGGTGACATATGATAACCCAGTATGGTCAGTCTGTTTTACCTTTAAAGAAGCAAACAGTAAATTTGGCCTAACAACACATTTTATTATTTGCAAATACCTTTTTCAAAATAAAATAGCATAAAAATAATAAATAATAAAAAGGAGCATTGGAGCAGAATGGTGGCTATGAGGGAGAAAGAGCCAAGACAGCCCCACAGCAGCTGTATGGCCCTAAAAACAAGTCCAGATGCATCTCTGTTGCCAGCCAGAAAGGAAGTAGTCAAGGAGCCAACTGAGATGACACTGAAGAGTTAGCAACAGACCCAGATGCTGTTGCTGCTGCTGCTGGAAAAAAGCATTTCAGACTTTGGCATCTGGCTCTTACTTTTGCCAAATATGTGCTGTTTGTTTCCACAGCTGTTAAATGTGTGTGTGGGGGGGGGTTGTAAAAGGACAGAGCTGTAAGAAGAAAGGTCAGCAACTGATATGTCAGTGACTGTGGGAGGCAGCACGTAGTCAACACATGATTTAACAGTGAGAACAATTTGCTTTAGGAATGTATTCCTGCTTATTAGAAGAGAGACAAGGTGTGCTTGAATCAGCCACATGCAGAAATCCAAATGGTATATTTATGTTTACAACTTCAAAGCAGTGTTGACAATTATAGAGGGGTTAATGAATATATTTCCTACATGTAAACATAATCCCCCCTCCTCCTCCTCATCTCAGTATATTAAATTACCTGGCAATAATGAACTCCGCCCAGCAGAGAAGATTATTTTAGGCAAAAAGAAAGAAATCTGCATTGTGGTCTCATTTACCTGCTGGTAAGCAGGTATGATAATTCATCATTAAAATTCAGTTATGCACGTTGTACAGATCAAACACATTAGCCTAGTATGTTTCCGCCCCCTCCCCTTCTCCCCAGAATCACAATGTTGCAGAAAAATCAACAAAATTGACAACGGAAGTGAACACAATGGCAAACCCACATTTGCAACACACATTTTAAATAATGAATGTTTTATTTCATCAATTGCTTTGAAATAGTGCATTTATTTCATATCATATACCTTTATAACATGAGATACATACTGGTTTGTGAGTTTGGTCATGCCAAGTCTTAATTCATCTTAACAGCTTCACTTGTTTAAACATATTAAAGAAAGTTGACTTTCTTTATAATATAGAGTCCATAGGTACAAACTGACACAAAGTTAGGTTAAGCTTGTTATACATGACATTATGCTGGTGCCAATGGGCAACATAGGAAATTGCTCATTAAACAGGGTGATAGTCAGCCCCTGAATTTGTTTTAAAAACAAATTGAAAACAAATCCCCATTTGTCATTTTAACATCAGAAAGGAGTAGGAATCTGAGCAAAAGAAAATTGGGGCAGGAACATTCACCCATTGGTTCATTAATTTTTAGGGAAGTGACACTGTGAAATCTTGATGTCGAATTAATTAGGGTATAATTTTTCTAATTCCCTCTGGCTTGGGGGTACAGAGGACTGCTGGGAAGAAGGGAAAGATACATTGTGCAAGCTGCCTTCTGTGCAATGTAGGATGCAACCCAGTATGATATCAGGGTTACAGGAGCAGAAAACTGGCTGAATCTTCCATGGTGGGGGCGGGGGGAACCAACTAAGGAACTAATGCAATTCAAGAAAGTGTAAATTAAAATGAACAACACTTTTGAAATTAAAATTAGTGGGAAAACAAATGATGTTTCCTTGCACAACACAGCTATCCACCAGCAGCTTCAATTCACTGATCACCTGATATTACTCACTTGTGACAATGGAGAACACCAGGACAACATGATAGGTCACAACATCACACTGCCTCAACTGCTGTGGCTAAACCAGAACATTTATGCCAGACCAAAACATTTATTTTACCAGTTCAGAAGATCAGTCCTTAAGTGTCTTTCAAATTAGTAACCATATCACCCTGAGAAATGCAATGTAACCTCTTAGCCAACAAGGTTGATTTTCATAGCTCATCCTTCAAGCCACTTTAGCTCTTTGCCAGCTTAAAAGGTCAAGAAATCTATAAACAACTCTGCATCATTCAATTACATGCAAACTTTCTTTTTTAAAAAAAACAAAACAAAACCATAGCTAGTCCTGATCCCCAGTGCTTTGTATAGTTTAGTGTCACATTCTGCTCCATGTTACTGTAAAGGATTGTTCTCTCCCTCCCTCCCTTCCCCAACTCTGGGGCATAATAAACAGATAGTATCAGTATTTTCACACAATGAAAAACACGCACACACACAGACACAGAAAAATGTTTTCTATTGTGCAATTTATTCTCTCCGATGCAGGAATCATAGGTGCTGTTTGTAGCAACAGAGATCAAGTAGTTTTAAAAGAAATGTGGATAATATTACCACAGTATGTGATGCACAGACTTTAGCTACGTCTGGTTCTCATGCAGCTCACAAGGGAAGGATGACTCCCCTCTTCAGAAGTTATACCTAGGGATGCTTAATGAAATTTCTCCCAAATGAATTGCTCCCTTGAATTACCCAACCTTTTCCCTGGAGTATGCACAGTTTAACGTAGCATTCAGTTCATGTGTACAAGCAAATTATATCACAGCACACTGAAAAGGAAACTTGCTGGATCACAGGAATGTTGCTCAGTCACATCAATATTCTGTTTTGCTCCACCATTTAACCATTGTGCATATGTGCTGGATCATGTTGGGTTGTATATGGCAAACATCTGTGCCATATATATACCACTGATTAAGTGAATTTAATATTATTATTTTTCCAATGGAGTGGAAAGCTGGCCATAGTAAACCCATAGAATAATGGCATGGAAATGAATTTGTGAAACTACCCAACCCACTGCGAGTAGGAGAATTGTGTAGAGTGCTTCTCTGGTTTTGTCCTTCTACTTGCCAGTCAAGTGTGAAACCTCCTTTTGCTGCAGGCATCCAGGGCAGGGTTGCCAGAGGCAGAACTTCTGTGTGCGCCTCAGTATCATGCAAAGTGCATCATTAAGTTGGAATTTTATGAGGTCACTGGGGGATGTTGGAACATTTGAAGCTGACAATCCACTATCAAATAAGGAACAATTTGTAAGAGTCTATGCCTTTGGGGTGTTCAGTGCATCAGGTATGCCAGCACTTGAGCTTTCTAATCCATCTCACCCATAGCAGGTAGATTTGGTAACAGTTGGATTTATTTATTTATTTATTGCAAAACTACCAGTCATCTAAATGTTAGTTTTTAACTTTTAAAACTCTTTAATTAATTCATAGCAAGAAGGAGGAACTATACAGCTATGGGAGGGGGGTGTTTCCCCTCACAAATTTTTTGAGCTAATAATAATGATGATAATAATAATTTATTTATATCCCGCCCATCTGCCTAGGTTTTCCCAGCCACTCTGGGTGGCTCCCAACAGAATATTAAAAATACGATAAAAGACCAAACATTAAAAACTTCCCAAAAGATGGCTGCCTTCAGATGTCTTCTAAAAGTCAGATAGTTGTTTATTTCCTTGACATCTGATGGGAGAGAGTTCCACAGGGCAGGCGCCACTACCGAGAAGGCCCTCTGCTTGGTTCCCTGTAACCTCACTTCTCACAGGGAGGGAACCGCCAGAAGGCCGTTTGAGCTGGACCTCAGTGTCCGGGCTGAACAATGGGGGTGGGTGCTATTGTTAAGCCTTTGTTAACTTGTAGAAAATCCTGAGTATCTAAGCATTTAAGTCTGGTATAAAATAATCAACACCTTAAACTGAACAAAAGTCTCCCACACGTTCTGCAGTTATAAGTACTCTTTCACAAATATTATGAGTACTCTTTAAAATATGGTGACCATAATTCATTGTTTTAATCAAACTGGGTTAAATTTTAAAAGTTGCAGAATAATCTATGTCCAATTTATTTATTGGGAAATATGCTTGCATTAACCCAGCTCATAAATCAATGACCACAGAGAAATGTGCCCAGAGAGGACGTCTGGATCCCACGGAGTTGGGTCAGGCTTTGTTCTGCTTTGACAATTTCTTTAGAGCCCAGTATAGTTGTGAATACACTGACTACATACTAATACTTGCCTCTTGAAGGGTTCAGTCATCAGAGAACTAAATGAGATATATCAATTCACGACTAATGAACCAGAGTGATCCTGAACTAATATTATTTCTTGGACTATCAATGGATGGATTGCTAAGGAGATAGTAGCTCCCTGCTTGCCCCTCCCAAAATAATTGGTCCTTGAAAGGAAAGAGCTAGAGAGTTTTTCTGTTAGAAGAGTAGAAAACTACCTCTTCTATAGGAAAAGGCCAAATGCAGACCTTGCCTATTCTTCTATCCCTTTTTCATTGGATGTGACTATCACCTGACTGCCCCCATTTAATCAAATCGCTATGGCTTTGATAAAATTTGTCATTTGCATGGTTTTCTTTATCCCCCTGCCAATCCAATTATTGCTGGAGACTAACACAAGGAGTGGTCAGGATAATGACTTTAATCCTCTAAATATTAGCACAAGATGTTTCAAAAATCAAAGACTATCCAGGTTCTTGCAGAGGCAGATTTAGGGTTGTTCGAGTGGTGTGCAAACACTGGGTGCTGAGCCAAGGGCAGTGGTGGAGAAAGAGGGTGCGGAGGGGTGCAGGTCATCCTAGGTGTCATCACTGAGGGGGTGACAAAATGACAAAAATATGAGTTTTTAAAAATAATAATAAAAAAAATGGGCTCACGAAACTTTTTAGTTCAGTCAACAAACGTAATGAAATGTGGCTGGCACTGGGCACCACACTGTGGGGGCCTGCAGCGTGCTCGAGCCATTCATCTCTCCTGGGAGTGACGTGGTGGCTTGAGCACCTACAGGCTCCGCGCTGCCTCAAATGGCAGCGCAGGACTTGCGTCTGCCCTCCACCTCTCCCTACAGCTGAGGGGGAGGTGGCGGAGAGGCACCATGCAGCATGCCCCACCCCCATGGGCAGCTCGCCTCCCCACCTGCAGGACACATGCGCCGCACCCATCATGCGAGTGGCTACTTAAGCTGCTGGCCAAGGGGACCCAGTCTCAAAGTCTGGTAAGCTGGGCTTTGGGAAGGAGGCTTGAGGCTCTCTGACAGGGTCCTTGAGTCCTCCCACCTCCTTCCCCAAGCCTAGTTAGCACTTTTCCAGCTTTGGGAACTATACAAATAAATGGTAGAAATGTAATCCTTTGTGATTGGGGGATGGGGTCTGTTAATTTTAGCTATATTCCACATATTTACTTACAGATATAAGCAGCATACCTGCCAAGTTATGAAGTTTCCCCCTGACCTTGACAAGAAATGGGAATAAAAGTGGGAAAAAACCTTTCCTTCTTATCCACAAAAGTTTAAGAAAGTAGAACACCTAGAGACATCTACGAAAAAAATCTGGCTTGGAAACTTCCATCAGCTGCTTGTAGGTCCCTAGCTATTATCACTGACTTTAATGCTTATTTCAAAACTTAAAAGCATCTCTCTCTTCTATCTTCCTTTTTTTAATGGGAAAAAACGTCACCTAGAGAGAAAGTTTTCTGCTGGTCAGTGGAGGGGGAATAAATTGTCTGCAGTCTCAGCAATTTGTAGAGGCATGCAGTAGCCATTGATGGCACAGCCTCAGGCACATACATGCAGCAGCAGTGGAACAGAGCACAGTCATCAAAATGTGCAGAATGCAGCCAAGATGCTCTGCTCCCACATCTGCAAACTCGGCTTCCTCAAACTCGGCCTTCCAGATGTTTTGAGACTACAGTTCCCATCATCCCTGACCACTGGTCCTGCTAGCTGGGGATCATGGGAGTTATAGGCCAAAAACATCTGTAGGGCTGAGTTTGAGGAAGCCTGGGCTATAGTATGACAGAATGTGGCTGCCAACAGGAAACAAACCAGTGACAAACACTACAGGAACTGAGAATTAGGGGAAATTGGTTATTATGTAATGACATTTTTCAATAGTTTCTCATGAATTATATCAAATAATAGCAGCAACAATTTAAAAATCTATTTAAATGTGACTGCTAGGCTAATACTGATAAAGACTGGGATAAAAATCTCCCCTTAAAAAGTTTGTTGGAAGGCGTTGAAAAGGTGCCAAAAAGGCAATAAACATGGCACCAGCACCAGCCTGAAATTTTATGGGAGGGGTTTCCAAACGTTAGATGCTGCTTCTCCTATATCACATGGGCTGGGTGTCCTCAGGTATATGCCTGAGGTCCTCTATGGCAGAGTGCAGGGATCACTTGGGAAGCAGACTGAAGTGACTGGATGCCAGCTGAGCAGAACACAACCCCAAAGCTGTTTTCTTTTCATTCATCATGACTCCGTAGCCCCTGAACCTAGGGGGCGCTGTCCCAACTGCCCTATCTAAAGCATTTCAGCTTTACAGATGGAACTATCCATGCTTTCCTTCCCCAGGCACTGTTCTGGGGGTTCTCCTGACATCCCACCCTGCCACAAGCCAATTTCAGGGGGCATGTGGGATGGGGAGGGTGGAGGACCCCACAGCACAAGTGGAAACCCTTGCATAGGCTTCCGCTGACAGGGCTAGCTGGGTGAATCCTGCCCTGCATAGTCTACTTCTGGTACTCATAGAACTTACCCCTGTGTAGCACTGGAAGGTAGAAGGGCCAGTTATTCCACAGAGTTCTACTTGCTGTTCCTGATTCAGCTAATCATAACGTTAATTACTAAATGACAAAAAGAGGCAAGGAGGCACTTTTCTCCTTGGGACAAAAGACACAAATGACAGGCAGACTACATTGCAAGTGATGTGCAGCCACACAGGCAGCCGTGGGGTAGGACAGAAAAGTTTCACTCCATTTGTCAGCACTCCTGGCCAAATACTTACCTTGCAACTGTCTTTCCCAGGAAGGATCTCAGTAAACAAACAAAAGTCCCCCCCCCCCAAAAAAAAATGCTGTTACTTTTTTAGTGTTCTGTATTGCTGATGATGCAGAGGAGCAGCAAATAGCCCTTTTAGCAAGGCAGAAGGTGAGGCTACCCAGCAGTTTGTGTGGAATATGAAATCTAACGGAGACTCCTGTAACCATTTGACACGCAGTCCTGGTTTTTTTCCATTGTGAATCTGAGCATCTAATTTTGAGGGCAGGGTCGAGCTGTCTTATTTGAAGCATATAAAGACTTAACTGCCATAGATAATGTCAACTCAAATTATTATTTCCTTTCCAACATAGATTATAGGATGAGGGAACATAAAGGGGAATTAAAAAATAAATTCAGCACATATATCAGAAAGCACCTTTTCATGTAGAGAATAATAAATGCTCGGAATAGCCTGCAGGCAAAGTTGTTGAGGCAAAAAGTATCAGTGTCATTCGAGAAACAATTAGTTACCATCCTCAGGGAAATAGACTACTAAAAAGGATATGTCTTGATGGACCAAATGACCTTTATTCATTCTCCAAAATACATCTCATGTTCTTATAATTCTATTGAAGACTATTTCAGCATTTTGGCCTCAAGCAATGTCAGGTTTTGCTTGAATTATTCTGCTCACAGGTTCACTGCCGAGGCTATTCCTTTGCTGTACTCTTGCAAATAATGCAAACAATGGCCAGACTTTCCTCATAACACCACAGCAACACCTTCACTGTTGATTCAAAGCACATACTGAGCTGCGCCATTGTGTTACATTCTTCCTGTGACAAGCAACTTGATCCTTTGCATATTTGCTTGGAAGCAAGTTTCCTTGTGAATTCAGGGGGAATTACTCGCAAATAAGAGTCAAATCAGATGTGGTGCAGGAGGCTGCTGGTTATTAGGAACTCTCATTGTAGAATATATGAAGCTGCCCTTACCTAGTTCAGTATTGTCTGGGCACCCACCATCTCCCCACCATCAAAGTGAGGCTAAGACCTTTCTGTGCAGCAGATTCCCTATTGAGACAGTACTGTGCAACAACATAATGAATATATAATACATAAAATGGGTATCTTCATGGACTCTGCTCAAAGACCAGATCCACCAGGCTCCATCAGCAGGCTATTACTTGAATTCTATAGTTAAGAACTAGTGCCTGAGTATGATTTTCCCCTCCCAGACCATTTTCCATTTTCCATTTTCCATTTTAGAGAGCCAGTGTGGTGTAGTGGTTAAGAGCGTAGACTCGTAATCTGGTGAACTGGGTTCGGGTCTCTGCTCCTCCACATGCAGCTGCTGGGTGACCTTGGGCTAGTCACACTTCTTTGGAGTCTCTCAGCCCCACTCACCTCACAGAGTGTTTGTTGTGGGGGAGGAAGGGAAAGGAGAATGTTAGCCGCTTTGAGACTCTTTCGGGTAGTAATAAAGTGGGATATTAAATCCAAACTCTTCAAACTCTTCTTTCCTTTTAGATTGCAATTCTGAGGACAGGAACTGTCTTCATATTGATATTTTTCAGCTGATCTTGGATCCTTTCGTTCGGTGAAGTGCAAGGTGGAAGAATGCTATAAAGAAACAAACAAAGAGCCCAGCAGTGGAGTCTTTCCCAGTCCTTCTGGAAATGAACCATACTCAACTACCTCAAGGGCTGTCACATGGAAGAAGGAGCAAGCTTGTTTTCTCCTGCTCCAGAGGGTAGGACCCAAACCAGTGACTTCAAATTACAAGAAAGGAGATTCTGACTAAACAACAGGAAGAACCTTCTGACTGTAAGAGCTCTTCAACAGTGGAAAAAGACTCCTTTGGAAGATGGTGCACTCTCGTTCCTTGGAGGTCCTTAAGTAGAAGCTGGATGGATATCTGTCTCAGATGGTTTAGTTGAGATTCCTGCACCGCAGGGGATTGAACTAGATGAGTGTTGGGGTAACTTCCCAATGCTACTATTCTGTGATTATAAACTTAGGATCTTCTGCATAACTCTTAGGAATAAAACCTCTCAGTGGGGATGGAAAGATCTGTCAATTTCAGTTCTCTCTGTTCCCAAATTTCCAAATCTAAAACTTACACACAGAGACATTAAAAATCCTCATGAAAATCCCCAGCATTTTAGTGATTTTTTTTTAATAAGCAGCCTGGTGGGTGGTCTTTAGAAAGAGGTGTATTTAACCCTTTCATCCATTCCCCTTTTTTATTCAAAATGTCCTCCAGGCTGATATTAGCTGTATGTAATGGACAACTGCTAATGGGCTGTAAACACCCTGCATTCTACAGCATATACCTGACTTTACTTCTGGGATTCCAGTCATTAAGATATATTCATTTTTGTAAAAAAACAACAACAACAACAAAAACCCCTTCTCATTATTTTTAAATAAACTATATTTTGGGCAACTGTGACTGGATTAACACAGATAAGTGTTATTTAGGCATTCCATTTTCTTTGTTCATACTAAGCTGGTGTGTAGGATTTTCTGGATTCCATCAACATGGAAATGGTTGAAGTGATTGTTTGAAGTGATTGAATTGTAGGGGGAGATTAATTATTCAAGGATAATTAATATGAGAAACAAATTGATGCGATGGTGCAGAGATAAGGATCAGAACAAGTGACATCAGCAGAAAAGGAAAATGAGTAGGAAGTCTTAAAAAGAAGTAGAGAGGTTCTCAGTATCAGAAGGTACATTATTAAAAAACAAACAAACCTGAGTCCTGGGCCTGGTGGTAGCAAAGATTGTCTACACAGGTCTGAAAGGAGGCTGCCCTCAGCCATGCATGCATACAAAACTATGCTGTAAATCCTGGATTCCCATTTCTCACTGTCTTTATGCATAGTGCTAAATGGGCTTTTTTCTCAGCCGGAACTCACTAGAACTTAGTTCTGCCACATCTCAGGTGGGCGCCATTGCCATTCTAACAGAATGAGGGAGGTGTTCATGGGGAGTTCCAGTACCTCTTTTTCTAGAAAATAAATAGCACCGATATGCTAAAGATTGTTTCATTCACAGCCAACACAACAACATCTGATTCACAGTTTCCACCTCCTCTTTGTGTCATGGTAGAGTTGTCACCTTTTATTGACAAGTATCCTGCACCATGGGAGGATGAAATCCACTAGGTTACACATCAGCTACAAAAGCAACTCAGTGGTTAGGGCAGAGCCACTATGTCAGCTTCCCACCAGGTGGGTGACCGTTACTTAATGGGAGTAGGCCAGACAAGTTAGTGGGGAGATTGGTGGGGTGCAAATGCACTGGAAAAGCAAATCCAATGCAACTGCCATTTTGTTCACACCCGCCAAGCTCCCTGCTGCCTCTTCTCTCCCTGCCTGCCTCCTGGTAAACAGCAGCAACTCACTTGCCAGTAAGGTAGCACGATAGCTCTGTTCCACCTGGTGAACTGCTTTTGGTCAGCTGTTCAGTTTCTTAACTAAAAAAACAGCAGTCGGCCAGGAGAAAAAGCATACAAAAATTTAAACCAAAGGCAAAATTCTGCATTATTTATTTATTGTTGGCACCCATCTGTCAGCACTGTGATAGCGACATGAACACAGTTTGGAGCCGATCACCTGGTGCCAATAATTATTTATTAAATTTCTATGCTGCCCTTCATTGGTAGTTTTCAGGATGGTTCACAACATAAAAATACAAGATAAAAACAAAAAGATACATGATAAAAGGCAGGACAAAAAAATGCGCCACAGAAACCAATAACCCCACTTTCCTTACCCCCTCACACATGGGTTTGTTGGGTTTCTATTTGTTTAAAATTCTTCCATTCTCCCATGTTCACATTAAATGGTAGATTTTCTGCAGCAAGCTTGATGTTGTGTCTTTTGCTGCTGTCATTATCTCAGCATTGAGCTTTGTAAATCCCACATCATGCTTCTTTACCATTATTCTTTGTTAGTGTTTTAATCATCTTCCTTTTGTTTCTCTCTTGTTTCTTCAACAAGACTATGAACCCCTGAAATGGCCTGCGATTGTGGGCAACCCCATACTTTTGCAAGTTGTCTGCTCTGTTGTTGGCAGGATAACTCAAACTGTGACCACAGGCACAAGACTTCACATTTGCCTTCCCTCAAGTCCCTCTTGTAATTAACTTCCTGCTGCTTCTCTCCGATAACTGGAGGACCAAAACACTTTGAGTTCCACTCAAGTATAAATCATAGGAATGTAGCATTGCACCCTACTGGGCTGGGTCTTGCCTGGAGTTCACCAGACTTGCTCTGTACTACATGATTTCTCCTTCAATCCAGAAAAAAAAACCTAAGCAAACAACAGGAAATTACTCTTAAACAATCAGAGATACTATGCAAGTTCTTGTCCCACAAGAACTCTTATATAATATAATATTGCACCTTCACATGCTCATATTTACTAGGAACTAAATTCCATTAATATAAGTTGATCTCACATTCAAGAGGTCTTAGGATCATAGTGTTAGCTAATTATTATTAATAATTCGGCAATCATTATTCTTTACTGTGAGCTATGTTTAGATAATGAAATGAATCTATACAGGTATTAATGTACAGACACGAACACTTCCCAGTACAATCAGGAACCCTTCAAAAGCTGAGTTCCTGATGATCCAGATAACACACAATTGTCCATACAGATGCTGAAATGAATGTGCATAGACCAGGGCTCGAATTTGCCATCATGACACTATAATGTATACATTGCTATATATTATTAAAACTGTAAATGGCTTTGGGAAGCTTAGTACTGCTATATGTTTGAAAAGGATAAAGAGCCTGATTCAAAGTTCCCATTTTACTATCCTTGTTAATAGGTTTAGTCAACCTACTCAATATTTCAAGGGAAAGATCAATGCTATCTAGAGATTTAATCACTTGTCCCCCTACCCCAAGAATAATAGCTGGGACAAGCTCATTGGCCTCACTCTCTCCTGCATATCCCCATCCTCATCCCTGCAACCACCCATATATTGGAGCCAAAATGCATTGCAGTAAAGAGCCTCTTCTAGTGAACCAGACTCAAATTTAATAGCCCTCATCTGGTGCTGATGCTGTAGTAATAGCAACAGGAACAGAGAAGAGGCAGTGGCAGCAGCAACAACTTGCTCATCCCCACTCTCCTTCTCATGCTATGCTGTTCCTCTTGGGGAAGGGGAGGATTAGTGGACAGGGCTTAATCCATAGCGGTCAACGTTTTCCTTTTTTTAAGGGAAATTCCCTTATTCTGAATAGGATTCCTCGCAAGAAAAGGGAAAAGTTGACAGCTATGGCTTAATCTGATCCTTTGGGGTTTTAACTGGGTGTTGGTTCTTGTGGTCAATTGGTATGATTAATCTAGTCATGGGACAAGGAAGACTATTTTGTGTGGATGAACAACTTTTTAGTGTGTGTCACTGTTTTGAATTGATTTATTTGTTATTTAATGTGCATTTAATGTAATTAATGTAATGTACATTTAATGTAATTAATGTAATGTACATTTAATGTAATTCACAATGCAAAGCACTTTGAGACTCTTTCTCAAGTGAGAACAAAATAATTAAATGAATTGTTATTATTGTCAATCAAATAATTATAATAATATGTAAATTTGACACAGTGCTTGGGACTCTCAGTCAGTACTGAGTATTGTGCATGTGTAGCCACAAATACTGGATATAAAGATAAATAACAAGGAAGTCAGGCATACAGCTTTCAGGGCATTTGTTTATTACCTTTCCAGCCCTAATGGGACCCCTAAGCTACTGACCATTATAAAAACATAAACCAGCAAACCAGCATAAAGTATAAAAACACTTGAATAAAACACTTATTACTTGAACTTTTAAGTAATAAGCAGAAGAACTAATAAATCAGCTAATAAATACCAAGATCCAGATTATATCACATTCTCAAAGAGTGCAGTGATATAATGTATATCTAAACTGTAGTCAAAATGACAAACTCAGATGGCTGTCTCAGATTCTGTAGCCTTGGTATCACTGTCAAGAAGGCACCATTCCATGAGCGAACCAGATGCACCTAAAATGGTGGTGAACATGAAGCATAGCACAGCATATTGTTACCCCATGCTAGATTTATTTTCTGAGCAGTACAAATGCACACCGTCCAACTTTTTCCATAAAAAACCAGGACACACTCCTGAACAAGTCACATGAGCTGTCTCATGATGTCATCCTCCAATTCCCCCCCCCCCCCGAGCATGACATGAGAGTGTGCAAGATCACGGTACCCAAAATAGCCACCGTGATCTCACATAAACAGATGAGATGTCCCATTTTTTGCGTGTCGAGGTCCCCAAGCCACCCCCCTAAATAAATCACAATTCACATAGAATTTTTGTTTAAGGTTTTAGGCATAATTTTGGCCACAACTTTATTAAAATACATAATGTGAGTGGTTGCTTAGGCATTGGTTAAGACTATCTGTCCCTGCCCCAGGACAGACCTGACTTCTGGATTCCAGCGGAAGTCAGTAAGGGAAAACAATATTGGGGAGAGAGTGGGGCTGAGCACCGTACCGTTACCCCTCCCCACATACTCCCAGGGGCTTGCACGGCCCTAGCCCCTTGCCAGGGATACGGACAAAAGTATGGCAAACCTCTGGATTCACTTAACAGAATTCCCTTGCAGCAGCAGCATTGGAGAAGCAGGCACAGCCAACCCTTACCTCTCCACCAACCAAATTTTAACCAATACCTAACCACAACCTTACAAGTTGTGACGATTTGCTATGCAGTAGGCAAAAACCAGGTGGGACGCAGGTGGCGCTGTGGGTTAAACCACAGAGCCTAGGACTTGCCGATCAGAAGGTCAGCAGTTCGAATCCCAGCGATGGGGTGAGCTCCTGTTGCTCGGTCCCTGTCCTGCCAACCTAGCAGTTTGAAAGCACCTCAAAGTGCAAGTAGATAAATAGGTACCGCTCTGGCGGGAAGGTAAATGGCGTTTCCGTGCGCTGCTCTGGTCCACCAGAAACAGTTTAGTCATGCTGGCCACATGACCCAGAAGCTGTACACCGGCTCCCTCGGCCAATAAAGCGAGATGAGCGCCGCAACCCCAGAATCGGCCACGACTGGACCTAATGGTCAGGGGTCCCTTTACCTTTACCTTAGGCAAAAACCAAAAGGCACCAGCCAATCAGCCAACTGGACAAAATTCCTACCAGGCCCCTGCACCAAAAGCAGATGATCCCATGACAGGCATGTTGTTGTTGTTTAGTCGTGTCCGACTCTTCGTGACCCCATGGACCAGAGCACACCAGGCACTCCTGTCTTCCACCGCCTCCCGCAGTTTGGTTAGGCTCATGTTTGTAGCTTCGAGAACACTGTCCAACCATCTTGTCCTCTGTCGTCCCCTTCTCCTTGTGCCCTCCATCTTTCCAACATCAGGGTCTTTTCCAGGGAGTCTTCTTTTCTCATGAGGTGGCCAAAGTACTGGAGCCTCAACTTCACAATCTGTCCTTCCAGTGAGCACTCAGGGCTGATTTCCTTAAGAATGGATACGTTTGATCTTCTTGCAGTCCATGGGACTCTCAAGAGTCTCCTCCAGCACTATAATTCAAAAGCATCAATTCTTCAGCAATCAGCCTTCTTGATGGTCCAGCTCTCACTTCCATACATCACTACTGGGAAAACCATAGCTTTAACTATACGGACCTTTGTTGGCAAGGTGATGTCTCTGCTTTTTAAGATGTTGTCTAGGTTTGCCATCGCCTTTCTCCCAAGGAGCAGGCGTCTTTTAATTTCGTGACTGCTGTCACCATCTGCAGTAATCATGGAGCCCCAAAAAGTAACAGGCATAGCAATGTCAAACGCAACAGCCCTAAATTAGGGAGGGTGGGCGGGCGATCCGATGCATGCAGCAAAAGAGGCTGAAAAAACTGTGTGTCAAAAATATACAACCTTTGGGCTGACCCTCTAAAATGGTAACATCAAAATCTCCCCAACAACCCAACTTAGCCCAATCACAGTCATGGCCATCCAAACGGTTCCACCCAGTAACCTAGAGGGGGTGTCTTGTTAGACTCCACCGCAACACGTGCTCTCCATGAAGGAGAACATGCTTTTTGGGACACTTAGTGGGTATGCAAATAGGTAGAACTGGTATGCTGGAGAACTAATGACAAGCAACAGTATGTCCAAAATCACCTGGTGAAGATTGTGTTATTGTGATGTATTTCTTTTACTGTTTGATTTAATTAACCTTCTGGTCTATTGTAGCATCGTATCAAGGAAGAAGATCATTATCTTGAAGAGAACAGGGTGGCTGCCAGCAATTGAACCTCTCATGCCCCATAATACCTAGAAATCCTAGCCCTGAACTTTTAAGTGGTTGAATCTGCTCTCTTCTCTAAAGCGTTAAGTCTCCCACAGCTTGTTACACTGTGTGGGAATCTTCAGCCTGCACCTGGACTAAGGAGCTATGCTGATTGCCTGCCAAGTATTAGTTTGTCTTCCATTCTGGTGGGAAACTGTTGTGTTACCCAGACACCAGCTGTGGCTTATGAAATGATCTTTTGCTTTTGTGAAAAAGTGATGTGTTCCCCAAATATCAGCTGTGGTGGATTCTAATATAAGTCACAAGCACATCTCAAGGAACTGAGCTTCTATGCAGGCCAATAGCTGGCAGATGTTGTGCGCCTGACAGGACTTTGTGTCCATTGCCATTCAGTAGGGTTCCTGCTCACAAAAGGAAAGGGAATAAAATACCAGCTTTTGCTTTGTTTTCTTTGCCTTTTTCTGTAGTGCGTCATACTCCTGCTAATAAAATCTGTTTATTAAAGAGCAAATCTACGTGCTTTGTTGCCTTGTCTGAATCCCCCAAAGAACCAATGCCCTTCTGGCAATATATGTGCCCATGGCAACATATCACCCTCCACAACTGGTGATGTACATAGTCTTGTCATAATTATAATCACTATGTAGGGATGAAAGAGCCTGTGCACAGAGGACCTGAATCAGGACATAATTTATCGGAATACCAAATACTGGCCATATACAGCTGTAGCTTTAGATTCTCACCCTGTGCTTATATTACTGAATAGTCAGCAACAAAGTATTTTTCCCATCAGACTTGTATTTTAATTGTGGGCAGTGAAGCAGACTTTACCATTTTGATTATAAGGATAGCTTATAACTTGGGAAAATGTAACTTCCAAGGTTTTTTGTTTTTTATTAAAAATTGTTTCTAAAAATGCATATGTGCAATTAAACAATATCAATAAAAATCAGCCCAGAAGACCAAGCCTCACATTCAAAAATAAGGTTTTTCCCAGGAGAAACCAAGATAACAATCCAATTAAGCTGTTGCTGTATGCAAATGAGCTCTCACACTCGAAACTTTCATAATACAGAAGGCATCGGAAAAGCTAAATAACACATTTCTTGTTATATTTCAAACAAGTCAAGTGATAAGTTGTCAAAGAGGTAGGTAGGTTTCAGGTGAGTAGGAGCAGAAGGGAATTGGTTTATGAAATATATTTAATGATGGATGACTTCTGAGCACTAGGGGAAAAAATCATATCATTGCTTCCCAATTAAAAATTCATTAGGACTTGCAAGGCCTGGATAACATTTGGTAAATAGAAGCAGCATGTGAAAAATTTGAATGAGAGTAAGGGCTTAATAGAATAATCAGGGCTTGAACTAGTGCACCGCAAAACAACAATACATAAATATGTATGCACACAAGGCTGAATCCAGCTTGTCCTACTTTTTCTACTTCCATTGCCTTTAATTTTATTGGTATCAGTTGGACTATAATGAAGCAAGCAAGGTTTGCCCTAGCAACTTTGGAGCTAATTAATCCACTCTTATGTAGACTGATATGATGCTGCAGTTTAAAGCAGCTCATGCTTTCAGAGGGCACGATCCCTTGCACACACAGAACTCAGTGATGGCTCTGCCACCGTCTTGCTGCCTTACATCAACTCAGCATTGACATCTGCTTCTCATATTAAAATTCGAACACATGACATTGCATTATGCAGAGGCAGGGCACAGGCCCATTTAACTTAGTACCGTATATTCCAACAGATTGTGTCTTGATAAGGGATCTGACAGAGGAATTTCTCCGGGCTAGGTTTTGCTGCTACTTGCATAAAGGCCTCTTGTATGGACTTTTGACCATTCTCCTGTAATATTTTAAAAAGAAATTGTGGCTAATGCAGCTTGCTGGATATCTCCACATGCTCACCTTTCAGCCTGAGTGGCCTCATTCCCCATTCCTGGTGGAGATAGCAGTGTGGCATTGCAGCTTGACTTCCTTGTTAATACTGCCCTGGCTTTAAAAGAAGAGCCTACTAGATCTCAAGTGCCCATCTAAGTCCAGCATCCTGTTCTACAGTGGCCATCACAGCACTCTACCAACCTGCATTTTCCAGCAACTGAAATTCAGAAGTACCCTTTGGAGAGGAATAATTGGAGCGTCTGTTTGTTTCATCAGCTGTTGCTCCCTGTAGCCTGTGCAACTGGAAAGTGAATCCTCTTAAACATTATTCTGATTCACTATGTTGCAGGAAAACCTGCCTGTCTCACCAGTGAACAAAATAACTGCATGAGAAGTGGTGAAAAAGGAATCCAAGTTTATTATTATTTTTTAAATAATATTTATTCGAATTTTAAAGATTACAAAGAGAAACAATAAAAAAGAAAAATAAGAAAAAACATAAGAAATACAAAGAAACAATAAAAAAACAAAAACAAATCAGACCTTTGCATAACTTTCTTTCCTTTACTTATTTCCTTGACCTCCTCACACCTCCCTTTTTTGTATTCTAGTTCAGTTAGATGTTTCAGCAAATCCTTTCCAGCTTTGTTTTTATCCTAATAATTTATCTTAATATACTATAATTCTCGTCTTTCACCAATTAATAAATCAATTTTAACCTAATCCTTTATAACATTTCTGCTAAAACCACATTACTTCATTCCAACAACCTTCTAACATTCCTTAATTTTGCAATGTTTCTGTAAATAAACTTTAAATTTTTGCCAATCTTCTTCCACCGACTCTTCACCTTGGTCTCGGATTCTGCCAGTCATTTCCGCCAGTTCCATATAGTCCATCACTTTCATCTGCCATTCTTCCCGGGTGGGTAAATCTTGTGTCTTCCAATACTTTGCGATGAGTATTCTTGCTGCTGTTGTTGCATACATAAAAAAAGTTCTGTCCTCCTTTGACACCAATTGGCCGACCATGCCCAGGAGAAAGGCCTCTGGTTTCTTCTGAAAGGTATATTTAAATACCTTTTTCATTTCGTTATAGATCATCTCCCAGAAGTTCTTAATCCTTGGGCACGTCCACCAAAGGTGAAAGAATGTACCTTCAGTCTCTTTACATTTCCAACATTTAAAGGAATCCAAGTTTATTTCTGTGCAGAAGTTTGGTCCAGCGGGATTGTTCCACAAGACCGGACCCAGAGTATTGGGTCACACACGTCTTCATATACATTACATACATTCCAAATCCTTACATCCAATCAGAACACTTAGTTCCCTTCATTCCCTTATGCAGCATGTAAGCATGGACATTGCTATTTCCCTGTAATTGGTTTGGTTTTACCGCAGTGCGGAGCATGCTTAATGCTTCCTTGTGTGTGCTTCCTTGTGATTGGTTAGAGTTTGCCACAATGCTGAGCATGCTCAGAACCATTGCATCTATGTGTCAAAACCTTATTTGGTGTGATTCCTGTAATTCATTACATCAACTATAGCGGATAGTGTCTGCACATGTACTGCTATTAGAAGATGGTTCTGTACTACTTTGGGTTGCAAGGGCTGAGATGACTGGCAGAATCCGAGACCAAGGAGAAGAGTTGGTGGAAGAAGATTGGAAAAAAATTAAAGTTTATCTTCAAAAATATTGTAAAATTAAGGATTGTTAGAAATATGTTGGAAAAAGGAAACTATGTAGTTTTGGCAGAAATGACATAAAGGAATAAGTAAAAATGATTGGGTGAAAGAGAGAACGTTAAATTATAGTATATTAAGACAAATTATTAAGATAAAAACAAGGGTGGAAGGATTTGCTGAAACAACAATTTGAATTAGAATACAAAAATGGGAGGTGTGAGGAGGTCAAGGAAATAAGTAAAGGGAAGAAAGCTATGTAAAGGTTCGATTTGTTCTTTTTTTTGTATTGATTGTATTTTTTTGTTTTTTTATTTCTCTTTTTTCTCTTTTTTCTTTTTGTAATTTTTAAAATTTGAATAAATATTACTTTAAAAAAAATACTTTGGGTTGCAAGAGTTTGTACTTAGCTCCCGCCAAAGCCAGCATGCACAAATGCGCTCAGAGTTTCTGTGGCCTACCAAACATATTCCAGGGTCATTCCCTACATTTCTATTCAATGGCCCACAATGTTCCAAAATTCCATTAAGGAATCACCTTAAAAGGTGCCTTTCTTTCATGGCTGTACAAGCATATCTCACATTTGTATGCAGTTCAAACAAGAGAGTCTCTTTATACATGACCGTCTCATTTAAATTATGCAAATTTCATATTCTATTCTGAACTTGCCTGTCAAAGTTATAAAAATAACTCCAAAGAGGAATGGAAGATACCTTGGCAGAATAAGTTATTCTTATCTTGTAATAATGTGCTGTGCGGCTGCATTACTATGTGTTTCTACATAATCACTATTGTTTGCAGTGGAGTTACTGTTTCATTACATGAAGCTATTGAGAAATAACATGCTGTATCTCACAGTGGAAAAAGCTGCATAACTTTAGATGCTGAGAACATACCAGCAGGGCTCTTGAAGAGTAACATGTAGTGTAATGCACTCTAGTATTATTGAATGTTCCCTACTATTGCTAAAGCCCTGAGGCCTATTTTTATCACAGGAAGACACAATGGCCTTCTACACCTACAGCATTTAATGAAGGGATTTCCTCTCTGAGGTGTCCCTCCTCCCCCCAAAAGTAGAATTTGTCAAATATTGTATTCCAGCATGTAATGTGGGTTTTCTACACATTTCCCTTGTTTTCTAGAATTGTATTTGTTGAATTCATTCTACATGCACCATAATTTCATCCAGTTGATCCATTAGTCAGCTTGGAATGCTATGGACCCCACCTCCCCAATTCGAAAAGAACAAGACAAATTCCATTGTCTTGAAGATCCCTTACAGAGATATGAAACTAGGCTTCTTGTTAGTAATTCATCACCATCCTCCTCTTCCTCAATTGATGTACCACCTTTTCTCAAAAGATTCCAGGATGGTGTATATAATAACTGGGATGACTGTAACTCAGTATTAAAGCACATGTCCTGCAAACAGAAAGTCCAATGTTCTATAGACCTCTGGAGAGCTGCTACTAGTCAGAGGGTACCTTATAAAATTAAGGCTGAGAGTCTCCACCACTGCTTGAGACCTGAGTTTGTTTATAATGTTTTCAAACTACATAAGAGTTTCAAAACATCCATGTCTCCTATGCATTTTACTACAATTTAAATTGTTTTAAATTGGCTTAAGAAAAAATATTTTGCTTTGAATGGGTCATCAGCCCTCACCCCCTTTTTTTAAGCATATACCAAATAATAGCAATAAATCTTAAAACAGCATAGCTTGTGCATACTGAACAGCATAAGTAATTGTGGTCATCTAATGCATTTTATTCCTGATTTTTATGTGGGAATCATATATGTTTGCGTGTGTATTGATGCAGAGCGAGAGAGAACAGATAATGCACTTCATCTTCTGTGATATGCAGATATAAATGATAAAGGAGCATTAAAATAATTTTAATTACTTGAAATGCACACTGGGCTTTAAGTCTTCAGATCTCCAGTTTCTAGAGTACGATTCTGATAATGATAAAGGTGATAAAGAAACAAACTCTTCTGAAATAGTGCAGCAAATATGACAACTGGCTTGCCAGAGCAGCCAAATATGATTTCAGTGAGTCAAAGGCAAGATTTTAGTTTCCTGGAGGAAGAAGAAGAAATCAAAACACTACCAGAGCAGATCAACTTGGGACTTTCAGAAAAGGTAGCCTTTGGCTTCAATTCCAAATGAACAAATCAATATAATTTACTTCTTTGTAATGATCCAGTACAGTGTGCATCTGCCAGTACTACATGCTCATTGAGGTTCAATGATCCATGCAAAATTTGCAGGGACTGTAAAAAGGAGTTTGGTGCTTGACATAAACATCCAAGCCGCTTTTTACTATCCCCCAAAGTTGTTGTTTTTTAAATGCTTTGGCAGAGATGTTGCTGGAGGAAAAGTGGGCTGTTAAACATTTGTGTGCATGTGCTATTTTTCATCTATACATACCACGATTTTTTGGACCAGCTCCCAAATCTTTAGGATCAGAATGATATTTTGTGAATGGTAAAGCACATATTCAAACAAAGCAGGTATCCAGGCACATGATAAGTATTACAAACAAGTGTGTACAAATACATAATTAGGAGTCAAAGGAACAGCGATTGCTGCATTTTCTGATTCACAAAATCTGTTCGGGGGGGGGCACACCTTTTAGTAACACTTATTTAGAATGCACTGAACTATCAAAAACCCACAAAGTGTCACCTGTGGCCCCATTTCCAGAAGATTTGAGTCAGGATATGTGAAGTTCAGCTGTTTCAAAAATCTGTCCCTGATTTTAATTGCTGGAGTTCTCTTTCAAAATCCAGATCTAAACATGAAACAAAGTGAGGAAGATTTGCATGCCAGCTGGATAAAAATGACTGCATTGCAACTTTCTTCTCTTTAGGTGTCAACAATCTTCTTTTTAAAAATAAAATAAAAAATACATCTATTTGGAATTTCAAATGATGTTAAAGTTCAATATTATGACCGCTAATAATGATTTAATCATTTCTTTCCCATCACTAACCAAGCATAATTGTTGACAACTGGCACTTTGGCTGTGCTTCATTTTCAGCAGATGCCCTGAGGCAAGTTTAAAATGAAGAGGCTTCCTCTCCAGGTGGTCCAGCACCTGCAGTTCCTGGTGTTTGGTTGGTTATGAGTCCATTCACTGGCATCAACTGAAGTGGCTGATTGTTCCTGCTAAACCCCTTTTGCATCTCTTTCTTATCAGCATCTTATGATCTGGGAGATGATGCATTCTTCTTCTTCACAATAAGCCAAGCTTCGGATTTCTTTTCTTTGTCATGTTTGATATGAACTCTGTTGCCAGGTGACAGATTGTCTGAGGCTTTGACTGAGTAATGTCTGCTATAAAAGGGTTCATAAACTATCCTTGCCTTTTTAATCACACTTCACTACTTTTCTAAAGCCTAGCATCTTTTTGGGTTAGATCTTTTCCTAAGCCGCAACAAGAGTTCACAACCACGCTCTCTCCAAAGTTTGGCCTGGACAACGCCCAGGCAGTATTTAAAATGCTGTGATCTTGAGGAGACATCTTTCCACTTCAAAATGTTTGGCTCTACTTGCCAGGACTTTATCAAGTTTAAAGTGGGGAGGGGATAGGCTTTTTATTAAATTGATATAGAAATCCCAGGGAAAGGCCATAGTGGTAAACAGGAAACTTTGTGTGCAATCATTAGGATGTATCGCAAAGCAAATATGCTTAGGATTGGATGGTACCTCTTGTCTAATCACTAGAATGAATTTGAATATTAATGACACACATTAACACTGCTGCATTCACTTAAGGGCAGTGGTTTTCAAACTTTCAAACTTGAATGGAAGAAACCCCACCCTTTTCATATAATCATATCTGCCATGGAATCCTGTGCTTTGCAAAGAATTTGGTGGGTGGTAGGGAAGAATTGATGCTTTTGAATTATGGTGCTGGAGGAGACTCGTGAGAGTCCCATGGACTGCAAAAAGATCAAACGTATCCATTCTTCAGGAAATCAGCCCTGAGTGCTCACTGGAAGGACAGATCGTGAAGCTGAGGCTCCAATACTTTGGCCACCTCATGAGAAAAGAAGACTCCCTGGAAAAGACCCTGATGTTGGGAAAGATGGAGGGTACAAGGAGAAGGGGATGACAGAGGACGAGATGGTTGGACGGTGTTCTCGAAGCTACAAACATGAGCCTGACCAAACTGCGGGAGGCAGTGGAAGACAGGAGTGCCTGGCGTGCTCTGGTTCATGGGGTCACAAAGAGTCGGACACGACTAAACGACTAAACAACAGGGAAGTTAGGTGCACATTCAGTTCATGACATAGAAGCCAACTCCTAGGGGCTGAAGTCCCTTTCCTCCCTGCCAGCTCATGGACATTGCCATTCAAATGATGTATGTGTGCTGTGTCTTCTGATTGAGTATGTGGTGCAGGGTTTACCTGGGCCCCCCAATATTTTATTCAAGTTTGCACCCCTGGTTCATGCAGAGCCTTATTGGATCTCACTGTTGCCCTCATGTGGACCGAAAGTACATTCTAGGCACACCCAACTTTTTCCTACGACTTTACATTGCAAAGGCAGTTTAATAGCGATGGACAAACTGCTTCAGGGATGTTCGTTATCTTTTTGTGCAGTAACACTTGACAAACTCCTGAAGAACCCTTTGACATCTAACAACACAGTTTAGAAATCACCCTATTAAATTATGTTTGTATTTTCAGATTAAAAAAGAAAAAGAAAACATTATTTCTTCATAAATTTCTGCCTGGCTATAATTTTTCTACTTTTTCTGTTCTTCAGATGCAGTGCAGATAATATTATTCTGGACAGATTTTTATTTTTTTTAACCTATGCAGAATATTTCTGAAGTTACACTTTTCTGACATGCTGTAGCTTCTAATCTCACACTGTCATGAACATATCATATATACACTCACATTATACTGGAATCAAAGATACATTGCTGATACGGCAGCTGTACTGAATAATACTCATCCCAGGAAGGAGGGGACACACTAGGAAAAAATACAGAATGTTTTCAATTCCCACAGAGTCCCTGGAAATTCCATCAGTGTCCACCAATCAGAAACTGTGTAGGTGCTGAAGACAACACCCAGAGACCCAACACAAACTCCTGCATCACCAAGGATATAGGATACAGTGTTCCTGCCTTCTGTTTTCCCTTCCATAATTCCACTGTTTCAGTTATTCTGCCAAAGCTCCTTTGCCAGAACAGCATTCCCTCTTTGTATCTTTGGTGTTCCACTGGGACAACTGAATATCTGGGTATTCTACTAGTATAGCAGAGCTACTATTGAACCCTATAGTTCCTCAGTCTACAGATTTCAAGTATAGGGCTGCACCCTATGTAATCATTTATATTTTCCTCAGTTTTTAAGCAGATTCCACTTATTATATCTTCTGCTATTAGAACTGTGTCAGGAATATGAGGGGTTTTTTTAAGGAAGTAACTTCAAAATGCCTGTCCATATTGTTGTCAAAATAACTTTTACTATTGAAAACACCCTTGTAGTCCTGTAACTGTATTAAACCACAAGAACTTAATCAAAAGCTATTGCTATATCAGGCTTGATCTAGGACTTTTGTTTTTATAAAGATCAGGAGATGTTAGGGGTGTATAATTAATTTAACAGACTGCAATTCCTGCTATCAGCTCTGAAAGTTTCCATACATGTTGTTCCAGACATGATTTTTCTCATAATATACTTGGTATTTCTACTATACCCAAAATATAGACAATATATATTGAGTCAATGTAAATATGGTTGAACACTCCCTACTTATTGAACTGCAAAAAGTTCCAGGTGTAGAGCTTCAGTTTCTTTGAAACAGATAAACTTATTTATTTGTTTATTTGATGATATTTCTACACTCAGTGTTAATTACACACCGAGTAGAGCTATCAAAATTAGTGGACATGACTAATATAGGTTCATTAATTTCCATGGGTCTTCTTTGTGTAACATTGGATGCATGCAACCATTTATTTAAAAGGATGAAAGTTGAACATAACATGAGTGAAGGAATAGGCACTCCTATCAGACAGTAGATTCACCACCCCAGATCAAATTCCCAGAGAGAGATTGTGTACTACATGCATTTACTTGTGATGCTTAACTCAAGCAGTGTCTCTTTGCTTGTGTTTTGGCTGGGAACTGCATGTGCTGCACCGTGATTTCCACAATGGAACAAAGGAAGGAAGGAAGGAAGGAAGGAAGGAAGGAAGGAAGGAAGGTAGGTAGGTGCTGGACAAAAAATCTCTTATCTTTCTGAAAATATTGCACCCATGGAAAATAAGGGGCAATATTTTATTATTTCTAGAGGAGGGGGGGAAGAACTTTTTCCAACAACTTTGGAGTGAGTAGTGTACTTCCACATACCTCAAATGTACAAGGTGAGTCAAGGGGATCGATCACACACACACACAATAAAAAGGAGCTCCACACTTCTAAGGATCTCTGTACTACTTTCTGCTCCCCACATTTCTTAAAATGGCTTCAGAGTGATATTTGGATGTTTGTTTTCCTTCTGGGATTGTGCCCCCGGGTGTGTTTTGTGAGCTGGTCTCCGACCGTGATAAATTATCTATCTTATCTAGCACTGATATAACCTTATGTGATGTTGCATCACTCCAAGCCATTCCAGGATGTGTTGCCAATGGGAAGCAGTGTCCCAGGAGTGACATATTGACCCAATTAACACCAAAAGCTAAGCCAAACCAAAGCTTAGTTGGACACTGTTCATTAGTCTGTTAAAACCGTTTTTTTTGGGGGGGGTACCTAGTTCAGCTTCCCATTCAGTGCACAAAATGCATTAATTCATTTAGCTCACCCTAGGCTGCCCATTGAACTCAGTGTATGTATTGGGCCCTAGGTGCCTCCTTTGAATGGCTTTGTGCTATGTTGCTATGGATCTATGGCTTGCTGGTTGTGGGCATCCAGCAACTTTCAGAGGAATGAGGTCACCTCTCAATGATGAAGCAACCAAACAGCCACTTGAAACAGCAAGCTTGGACTCAAATCATAGGTTTCCACAATGATGGGATTTTTTGGTGCACTGACCCATCAAAATAAAAATGATTAAGCATATAATATGCTTATGTTAAAAGGTTCGGGAAACCTTAGCTTTCTCCAAGCAACCTTTATCTATACATCCATCCAGACACCAACATGCACATGCATGGGTGATATAAATAAGTTAAGAGGAGCCAGATAACTTGATGCCATATTCCACAATGCATTCCACATTAATTGAAAGCTTAGCAAACATACATATTGCAAACATGTTTGTTCATTTATTGTAGCATGGGGCAGGGACAACAACTGAAAGTCCTTCCCTTAGGCCATTTCTCATCCAATAATTCTTTTTGCATTACAAGGTAAAATGGAGTTGAAGATCCCATATTTACCTTGTGACATGTCATTATTCCCCACACAATATCAAGGAAGTAATGGAGAAATGTGTGTTTTAAATAAAAAAGCAGTGTTGTACTTTTCTATATAAAGAATATATATTACTTATTTCTTTTAAACATATTGAGTTCAACTTATTGAGTTACACTTATACATTTCAGTCTGAGACACAGTAATAGTCTGTCACCTTATCAGATATATTTGCACTTTCCCCATATGTAGCTATATTTAACGATTCTTCAACCAGAAGATAAGTTTCTAAGAAATGTATTAGAAGCATTTAAAGTCCTTTGGGAATTTTAGAAAATGATGTGGTTCCCATGGGAATTTGTAAGCTGCACCATGCAGTCATTTCCACTCTTCTCTGTCCTCTCCTCTACCAGAGAGAAGCAGATAAGATGTACCATGGGAGTTACTAGCTGGATGATTCTTCCAGGAGATGTGAGCCATGGCTTCACGAATCTACTGCATTGGCAGTTTCTTATGTCCAGATTCCATCTCATTTTGCCTTGCATTTTTCTAAGAAAAGATGCTATTGTGTGTCTTATTGCTTTGTCGCTTTCATGCAACTTGAAGATCTAGCTACTGAAAATGTTCTCTTCCAGTTATCATTTCTCCAGAAGGGTTGAAGCTGCCTGGAAAAACAAGGAGCAACTTCACTGTGCCTTTAATGTATATGGTACAATAGATTACCCAGCTTTAGTAGGCTTTGACATAAAATTATTTTAACAGCAATCCTTAGAAATGTGCACTTCTCCAAATTTTGCAATGCAGTTTTCCAGCCAATTAAAATGTGTACTAAAATACATTTTCTAGGGTAAAGTGTACATATGAATAGGTGAAAACAGAAATGCATTATACCAGGCAGAATTGTATGCCAAAACATTTCTTTTAGGAGAAATTCACACAAAAATGTTGATGAATTTCTATGCAGTCTTTATTTTATTTTATTTTATTGCAAATATAGTGGAGAACTAGTGCTGATATTCATTTAGTATAACTTTCAGGTGGTGCTCTCTCTCTCTTTCTCTCATCACACACAAATACACACAGAGAGAGAGAGAAAGAGAGAGAGGGAGAGAGAGAGAGAGCACACGTTTCTATAGCACTGAGTTTTTAAGAAGAGACTGAAAAGAATTTTAATATCCTCTCCTGCAGGACTTAGAAGGATTTGTGAGAAATTTTAAAAATAACCAACAATGAAAGAGAGTGGTGGATTCTTCTCTAGCAGAGGTTTTCAACAGACTGGATCTAACAAGAGCAAGAACAGACCTAACAGGGATGCTGTAGCAATAGATTTCCTACATCAATGGGGCTGAAATGGATTGACCAGTGATGTCCTTTCCAACTCTATGATTCTGCTGTCAAATTTGTTAAAGACATGTTGGCCTCTCTGCCAGTAACGGGTGCTGTACAATTGAAGATAATCAAGCAAATAGTTCAGTTTCCTTTGCGTACTTTAAATCTGTGCTTTTTCTGGGGGTATGCATACCTAAATATTTGGCCTCATTGAGGGGCAGTATTTCAATATGAGTAGGAAAATGAGAGAACCCCTAAACTTTTTTTTAATAGAAAAAAACACTGCTTTAAATAGAGGTGATGAGAGGGGTTTCTTCCTCCTCCAGCTGTATGAATTTATTGCTTCCATGAATGCACCATGTATGCAGAGGAGGTGTACATGCTGTACTACAGGAAGAATGAATTATAACTAACTCTGTTTTTAAAGGGAACAGCAAGAAACTGACTTGTCTCATACAACCATGTCATGTGTTTTTGTTTTTATTTTTAGGATCTGCACATTGCCCTGATATTTTTGAGCTGATATACTGTCGTGGCTCTGAGCTGTGAAATCTTGGTTCAAATCTCTTCTCAAGAATGAACTCACTAGCTAGCCTTAGGCAAGCTATTATCTCTCCAGCCTCAGCCCTGATCTACAACACAGGGGGAAATAATACTGACAGGGCTGAAATGATGCATATGAAGTGCTTTAAAAAATGTTGACGTCCTATACCCAAACCAAAAACAAGCCCTATTGAATGCAGTAAGGCTTACTTCTGAGTAAGCACAAATAGGCTAATCCTATCAGTGTATTACTCTATCCTGTATACTTACTGAATTACTTATAAAATGCTTAACCATCCTTCTGTTTATCCGTGGATTTCATGCTCTTGGTTTGGGCTCCTGCCAGTCACTGCACAGAAGAAAAATTCTCTTTAAATAGTAAGGTAAAAGGTAAAGGTAAAGGACCCCTGGATGGTTAAGTCGACTATGAAGCGACTATGAGGTTGCAACACTCATCTCATTTTCAGACTGAGGGAGCTGGCATTTGTCCACAAACAGCTTTCTGGGTCATGTGGTCAGCATGACTAAACCACTTCTGGAGACGGAAATGCCGTTTACCTTCCTGCCACAGCAGTACCCATTTATCTACTTGCACTGGCATGTTTTTGAACTGCTAGGTTGGCAGGAGCTGGGATAGAGCAACAGGAGCTCACCCTATCACAGGGATTCAAACCGCCAACCTTCTCATCAGCAAGCCCGAGAGGCTCAGTCATTTAGACCACAGTGCCACCTGCATCCCTAACTAATAGTAAGAGGCCTGATCTGAACATGTGACGAGGCCTTATAAAAGGTTGGCTTTGCTGATTGTTGCACCTTACCTCTTCTCCCATGTTACCACAGACAGCCTGTCTTGCTTTCAGGATGCTGCTCTACTTACTAAGCCAAGTCTAGGTGACAAGGTTTTTTCTTTAAAACAACTACAACAAAAACAACTTCAGGTTCAGCACCTTCCATAGGCACCTTGCTCTTGTTCTTCATAAAGTCTATCACATCAAAATTTGTTTTTTCTTAAACATAGAACAACACATTTAAAGAAAGTTTTCAAAAACATGATACTTTGTTTCTTTGCAAGACCACCTAGAGATATAAAACAAATGGAGCTAGAAATAAACAGATGCAGTGTGGAGAGCTCCTGTTCAGGACACATGATGCTTACCTATTTTCCAACAGGTAGGAATTGCCCCCTCCCATCTACTTGTATGGGGGAAAATATAAGATCCTGTGACCCACGTGTGTGGGGTAAAATAACAAAAGAACTCACCAGCAGGATAGAGCTCCAGTAGCAGTATAACATGGGAATATAGGATGTTAAAACTTGTCATGTCCCATTTAATTCACATGCAGCTCTACCCTCTTTCTAACCCTCTTGCAATGAAGAGACCAATCACTGCTAAGTTCAACATGGTTTAATTACAAAGGGCAGGTTCATGTGTTTATCCAAGCAGCAACAAGGAGAGCACAGGCAGAATACTCTCGGGTAGAAAATACAGAGTATTTTTTCTAATACACGTGCTCTTTGCTTTGGAGCTTGCTTAGACATGTCCTCTCATGGCACAGAAAGAGAGAAAGGAAGAGGCTTTACATCCTCCCTCACAAGGGGAAGGAAGAAGGGGTATGGCCTACCTGAGTCTAGGAAACAAAGCTCTATTGTCATAACCCCTTCATGCACCAACTAGCCCTGTGCTTGCCAGTTGTGTTTGACTGCAATTTCCCACACCACCCTCCGTTTCTCAGCATTCTGTGCTCACTGAACATATGCAGGCTGTGTATACAACATATTTTGAAAACACATTGAAAACATGTTGCTTCTCCCAACTGTAGTTTGCATCCTCACTCAGTTATAATTTCTAGCGTGCTTAACAAGCTACAGTACTCAGGATTCTTCAGGGGGAATCCTGAGAAGTGGTGTGTATGTAGCCTCAGATCTCATTTGACCATTTTGTAAAGGTGCCCCTTCTTGGTTTACCTCCTCCACCGCAAATATGCTTTTATACTCCTGCAAACATGGAGATTCCCCCATGGCTGCTAGTATCTTGTGTGTGAATGGTGCCAATTTCACTACTTAACGAGTGGCATTCAGAGCACAGAAATTGCTGTTAATATTAAAATATGACAATGACCTTAGCTATAAAATATGAAAATGAGTGTTAATGTATTATGTGAGGGAGATGTGAATGTCTTGAGCACTATTCCATATTGCAGTTCCTTACACATGCTAATTCATAGTAAACACTGCATATTTTATTCATTGGTATACCATACCATAAATGGTTGGTCTTCCACATAGCAACACTATAGTCTTGCTTTATTGATCCTGTGAGACTGCTTACCTATTGCACATCTCTTACCATACAGCTGGGATAGAACAGCCTTAACTGTGAGTGCAGTGAGTGTTGGTCCTTGCTTCCTCACATAGGATATGGGGTTGGGCCATCTCACCCTAGGAGATGGCAGCACTCACAAAAATGCCACAAGTTAGCACTGACTACAGATTTCTCCCACCTTCATGACATAGCCCAGAGTATATCACAAAGGAATAATTTCATAGAATTTTCAGGTGAGTTGTGCCTTGCTTCAAACCTGAAGAAGGGGAAGCTCTAGGAGGTTAATGTGGGGGAATGGCAGGGGGTGTTGGTGAGCCAAGCAAACAGGGCACAGCCCCCAGTATGTTATATGTCTGATACCACACTCCCTTTAATTAAAATTGTACAGAAAAATAATCTGACTACCAATTGCACAGCTAAATGAAGTTGCTGGACCAAAAGTAAATTAACATTGATTGCAGGGCGAATAAATTGAGCAGATTCTGAAAGTCCTGATTTATTGAGGTGAGAACTGTTCCTCAACCCATTAACACAAAGATTTAATTAAAAGTGTCATGGTTTTTAGCAGCAAGTGCAAGAAGAGGTAGCAGTCATTATATATATATATATATATATATATATATATATATATATATATATATTGCTATTTTGATAATGAAAATAATCAATAGGCAAATTACAAACAGCAGCAATCTGAAATTAGATGAGTGGACATTATTAACACTGAAGTTCTGATGACAAACACCAAACATAGGAATGACTATTAAAATGTATCATAACTGTTGCTCTCTCATGAGCCTTTGCAGAAAATCACAGGCTCTTTGCTGTTGTGTGATTAAGTCCTGCTCTCCTGGAGAACAGAACTTTCTTGGGAAATATTCATCACTTTTAGTGCTGAAACCAGGACTGAACTATCTATACTGCACAGAAGATGATCCCTGTGTATAATCCTATGAAGCTGCCAATCAGCGATACCTAGGACCTTCAGAAATACCACTCCTCTAGTTATAATCTCCCTTCAAATGCACTGTAATTTTTAGTATGATTCAGAGTGATAAATTGTTGCTAATATTCTTTCAGCGTGAATTACTTCAGACTGAACTGAAGCCGAAGCAACTCCCTGTGTGAGACTATCTATAAATAGATGGAGACATGAGAGTTTCAGAATAGCTCAGGGACAATTTTTTTTTTTTCAGTCATATACATAATCTGATCCAGATTAATATTCCGAGTGAATACAAAAATGGAACACAAATACTACAGAAAAAAATTGACTTCCACCAGAAGCAGTGATTTCAAGACATGAACTTGTGTCTTCAGTTCATCATGTATTAAAAAATGGAACAAAATTTCTGAAAGTAGTGGTGTGGTATTAAGACAATGAATGGCTATGGGTGTGATCTTTTCACACAGTGCCTATTTAAATTATGGAACTTTCTTCAACAATATGTAGTGATGACCACAAACTTGGATGGTTTCAAGCAATTTCATGGAGCAGAAGGCAGTCAATGATGTCTATGTTCTTTCTTCACTGCCAGAGGCAATGTGCTTCTAGATGCCAGTTTTTGGGAATGACAAGGAGGGATAGTACTGTTGCCCTCATTTCCTTGCTGGCAGCTTCCATAGGTTACTGGTTAACCAGTGCAAGAAAAGCAGACAGGACTAGATGGGTCTTTGTCATATTCTTTAATGCTTAGGTGCTATAAAGGCAACCCAGGAAATGTAAAGAAGAAAAACTTTGCAGAACCTCTGCAGAACATAATTTTATATCTGATTGTGTAGCTTTAATTCATTTTTATTTTTATGGAGAACTTGTAATCATCCAGATGTTGTTGACCACAACTCCCATCACGTCTCAGAACTGGACATTCTGGCTAGGCCTGATGTGAACTGTAGTTCATCAACAACTGGAGTGCCACAGGTTCTCACTCCCCCTGCTGCTCCCTGCCACAGAAGATGGCACTTCAAAAGCATTTTGGGTACAGAAATGCACCACAGATAGTGTCCATCTCCACAAAAGTCAGAATGCAAATAAAATGCCAAGCTTTCTGGCACAGTTATGTGTGAGAGTTGATACTGTGGAGAGAGAGAGAGAGAGAGAGAGAGAGAGAGAGAGAGAGAGAGAGAAACCTATTAGAATTCCACAAAGTCTTACAGTCTTGCAGGACCAGGCAGATAATCAAGGATGCTCCAAGCAACATATTGCTTGCATAGACATTCATTTCTCTCCTCCTCTTATATCTGTCTTAGCCCAGTTCTCACATGCATTTTTAATCTACTAGGTGACTTTTATCCATTATTTTCATGTGATGAACACTCTTGCCCACAGGGGGAGTTCAGAGAATGATGGCATCCTGGAAAAAAAAATGATTGAGAGCTCAATTTCTACAGAATGTGTTAAATCTGTGAGGTCACAGAGTAAGGATGCATTAAAAAGGAATGTCCATGACTCAAAGACTATGAGATAAAAATTATGGAAGAAAAGTCAGGTTACTAAACTGAGAAAATCTAGCATCTCTCTCCATAAAATAATGACAACCATAGAATCACAAGTTACTGGGGACACTATAGACTATCTAGTCCTACCCCCACCCTGTGTAGAGAATTATCAGGAACCACAGATAATGAGACTGGTATACTTGCACTTAGCCTCTAACATTTCACATGTCAGTGTAGGAATACTTTTGCATACTTGTATAACACCTTATTCTCATTTCTGCCAGTGATTTAGCTGGCCAGGCTTCATAAAACAGCTCTGTAGTTGGAGCACATGTGGATAATTGGAAGTAAAATATGGATTACTCATAGATGAGATCATTCAACATTATTTTCTATGATCTGGCCTTTGAGAATAGGATACTGGAATGGATTGGCTTTTTCTATGATCTAGCACAGTTCTCCCTACAGTCAGAATATATATTTCACACACCTGTAAATAAATGAAGATTGTAATACACTCTGCATTATATTCATAGATTCTCTTTTCTTTAAAAAGTTCATAATAATAGATGTAGTGATGAAAATGAAGAGAGATGCAAATAATATACTATTGCAGAAGAAATAAGAGTGACATGGGAATGGGCCAGTTAACACCTGCAAACAAAATCAGAATATCCCAAAACAAATAGAGATACTCCTGTATCTTGTTGCCCAAATAAAATATATTGTACTTTAGACACATAGCATTTCTAGGAAATTCTTAAAATATTTTGATAACAAAAATGGAACTAGGTCAGTGCAGGCTTGGATCTTATTTTTTTAAAAAATGGAAGAGCCTGCTGTATCATCTATTCCAGCAACCTGTTCTTATGGGGCCCACTAAGATGTAGCATTAAGAGTACTCTCCACATGCATTTTCCCCTTTCCAAAAATGGAGCCAAGTTCAATTCAGTTCTCTCTCACCTTCCCTTTCATTCTACAGTCCCCTGCACCTCCATTGCCCCAAGCAGGGTGGCACAACCAAGATCAGATTAATTAGGGGCTCACCTGCAAAGTTTATTCCCCTCTAGAAATCTGTATTTTAAACCCATATACTTGTATCTCACCTTTTGTTTACCCATTATGGCCACAAAGTTTTCAGAAATCATGTGTGAATGAGAGAACAGTTTAGGATCCAGGTCACTGACATGAGGATTTAAGAATTTATAATTGGTGAGAAGAGAGAAAGGATAATAAGATGATTTTCCCCAATCACTTTTTAGCTACAATTCCATGCCTTGAAATTCCATGACTTGGAAATACATTTCCTATTGAACACAGTGGATCTTGCTTCTGAGAAAACATGCAAAGGTTTCAGCTGCCTAGGAGTTTCCAATTAAACCTGATTTTTTAAACATCAAATTCAGGAGTGGGGGTTAAAGAAAGATTTCACAAAAGAGAAGATTGTCAGTTTAAAAACTCTGACCCCTTTTTTATTATTTGTAAGCACAGGCCTGTGTTTTCAAAGGTGATCTGTTCAGATGCAGCTGTACTACCAGATCACTTACTGCTGGATTAGCACTTAAATCTCCCAACAAAACCTGGATTATCTAATGCTCAGATTGTTAGCAAACAAGGAATGCTATAATTTTTATAGCCCAGTTAGATGGGCATATTACATTTCTTGTTCAGCATTTTTTCCTTTGATTTCAAAACAAGGTTTATTCCAAAATGATTTTTCTTTTTAAAGCCTTTAACACTAACATCTGCAAGGGCATCAATATTTTTTGTTTTGTTTTGTTTGCTTGGCTAATGTGCTCTGGAACAGAAGATCTTTAGGGTGAATCTGACATCTGCCAGTTTTACTGTCCTTGGAAATAGATTCAAAGCCATCAGGAATAAGTTTTGAGGAGCCTTTTAGGAATTCACTCAGATTATTCTTTTTCCCACTTCAAACCTTCTTTGAAAAGAATGAATGATACAAATGCTACAAGCAGCAAATGTGGGAGTGGGCGGTTGTGTCTTGAAAATTCCAGCTCCTGATTATTAGTAGATTATGCCAATTTTCAAATTGCAAATATATTTTTCAATAGCATGTTATTTTTACATCATATTAGAGACAAAGAGTAGTATTCAAGTATGTTTTAATCAGACTAGATCCACTGAAATTAATGAACATGACTAAGGTCCACTACTTTACTCTTCTGAGTAAAACATTGTTGAACATCATGAAAGGACAGATATGCTAAATGTGCATTTTTAAAAGGTGTGTATTTTATTGGTACCTTAATCAGAACATGTGATATAGTAATACAGTTGGCTCCATGTTTTAGGGGGGTTTGGGGCAAGGTGCTCTAAGTGAGCCCTTTTCCAGAGTGCATCCAAGTGTTCCTTGCCACTGCCTATTCACTTGCCTCTCTTCTTCAACTGAAAGTACTTTCCCACTACTGTCAACTGTAAGCACCCCTTCCATGTAGTTGTTTACTCTGCTGAAGTAAATAGGGAATTTTACTATCAGAAGAGACCCAGTGCCACACTGAGATGGTGTCTGGAGCTCTGGGAGGGGTAGTGCATTTAAATCAATAACAAGTTGGTTTAAAATAGATTTTCAGTACTTTATTTAAAAAAAAAAATCAAGATGGTAAAATCAAGTGATCTTAATTATTTGTGTCTCATACTCAATTTTTATTATTTGTTAAAAAAAGCAACAGCCTTAAAGCTATTAAGCACTAAGACACATAAAACATGACAAATTGTTTCCGTTCATTAAATTAATTAGCTTCTTTTTGTCTCCTGCTCACATTAGACCTGCAGCTTTGTAGATAGATGCCATTTTTCAAATGATAGCTGTTTTCCATTTTATCAACAAAATGTTGAGAGGTTCAACACTTAATAGTATTTTTTTTTTCATTTCTAGAGTTAACATGTTTTTGTTTTTTTTACTAGTAGTTCTGCAACTATACAAAAACTTCAATAACTTTCTCCTACTGATAATTCATTAATGGCAATGAGGTATTCTAATAATTCTAGCCATTCTTCAGTTCATCTAGGGGCCACTAACACTATCTATCTATCTATCTATCTATCTATCGATCGATCTATCTATCTATCTATCATCTATCTATATTCAGGCTCTCTTTTAAAAATGCACCAATCCTCTACTGGTGTTTTATTATTGCCAGTGGTTAACTTTTATGACTCTGCAATTTGATATAGGTTAGAGCTAAGCTAGCTTCCCACAGCCGATGGTGTGATGTAAGTTTTGCTCCATCAGTGCAGGACTCCCATTTCCAGCCATCAAACATATGGATAGTTAGGAACACAATTATTGGGATCATGATGTCAGAAGTCAATGCCTTGCCCCTAAATGGGGCATTCTGGAGGCATGAGGGAAAGGAGCTGCTCTGGCCTGAGATCCATTGGCTGCTGAACCAGTCTCACTGCTGTTCTGTGATGCTATTAGGCATGATCTGGGCCTGGTCACTGACCTCCTCCAGGCTTACTGTCGCCTCACCTTATATTTCTATCTGCCTGAGGATCTGTCCTGTAATTATCCTAGGATGGGCTGCTCACACCAGAGTCTTCTGTCTATGGTGAAGCCCTGTGCTAGGGAGCAGAATGATCAGGGCCAGGCAAGTCCCATCTCCCATGGTCACAGCATATTCAGTGAAGTGTGAGGCTTTGACAGGGTCCTGGAGTCCTCCTTCCTCCTTCCTAGAGTCTCAGTGCTTTCCCAGCTTTGGGAAGGAGGTAGGAAGACTCTATTTTTGTTATTATTCAAAATTAAAACAAAACATATTATCCAGAAACATATCATCCTTATTTCCCCCCCCATTTTTCTTCCCTCCCCCCACCCTCCCAAACAAAACCCACCCACCGCCACTGCTTCCCTTAGTTCCAGTCTTTGATTTCTCTAAGAATGCTGTTTTCTGCATGTTACACAGTTGTATAGATCCTCAAACTATTTAGCTGATTATCATCAATAAAAAAGTTTGTGAATGTTTATTCAAAGCCAGCCAAGGAGTCCAGTTCGCTTTGTTGCGTCTTCAAATACTTTGTAAAGGGTTCCCATTCATATTTAAAGTCACAGTTATCCTTGTCCCATAGCTTATATGTCAATTTTGCTAGTTCTGCATAGTCCATCAATTTTTCTTGCCATGATTCTTTAGTTGGGGTTTCTTCAGTCTTGCATCCTTGTGCTATTAGAACTCTCGCAGCCATTGTAGCATACATGAAGATGTTTTTCAGCTTTTTTGGCAGATCTTTCCCTACAATCCCTAACAGAAATGCTTCAGGTTTTTAAACAAATGTTGAATGAACCTTTTTCTACAATTCATTGGATATCATTTCCCAAAACTTTTTAATTACATTACCATCCCACTACATATGATAAAATATGTTTTCCTTACACTTCCAACATATATTTGAACTAGTTTTGTACATTTTCCCTAACTGCACTGGTGTCGTGTACCATCTGTACATCATCTGCATGTAATTCTCCTTCAGTAGGGAACAATCTGTAAATTTTAAATCAGTTTTCCATAATTTTCCCCAATCTTCCATAATAATGTTGTGACCTACATCTTGTGCCCATTTAATCATAACTGATTTTACCTCTTCATCTTTTGTGTCCCATTCTAATAATATACTGTATGAGGCCTTCAGTAATTTCACTTTCCTGAAGGAGGTAGGAGGACTCTAGAACCTTGCCCGAACCTTCGTACCTCCTTCCCAAAGCCAAGAGCCTCCTTACTCACCTGTGGAAAGGCAGCACAAGGGCTGTGGATTTTGGCCTTGCACAAGGTGCCATAGTACCCCAATCTGTCACTGACAAAGGTAAGAACAAAGGACAGCATACATTACTTTAAAGCAGAGGGCCTTCAGATGCTGATGGACTCCCAACTTTCAGCAGCTCCAACAAGAATGGCTAATGATTAGGGATAATGGGATATTTTATCTTATTCTACACTGCTTTGGTAGCTTTCTGGCTGTGAAGTAGTTTTGAAATCTGCAAACATAATTGTCCAACAATATATGAAGGACCATTGGGTTTTCACTGGTGGTGGGCTTCCCTCATCATAAATTGTGAGGTGCAATATGGTGGGAGTCTCATGAGCTTTTCATTGCACTAAAATGTGATCCTGTCTTGTTTTACTTTTTTTCAGATGCTCATTATATTTGGATGGATTTCATAAAATGGGAAGGTGGACTGTTTCTGTCATTTAATAAATATGCAGCCACCTCGAGTCCCTTGCAATTTCCCTTATGTTGTTCAACCCCATTTGTGATATTCAACATGTTTCGAAAGGGAGAGTGAAATCGTTTTTGCCTTGTAACAAGCCTTATAAAGATATTTTAACTGCTTTTGGAATTGATATAGTGTGCTTGCCTGAAGAAGAACCCCCAGATTTGCCTCCAATTTTGAAATGCTTAAATTTCAGTGACAACTCCTAATTAATTACAGGTATTAGAACTTAATTTGATTAGCACTGAGAGTTGCTGTTATGTCTGAGGCATCGCACTTCATGGTGGCTCCCTGTTGAGTGTACACTTGGTAAGAAATCCATGTTGGTACATATTGTGTGAAAGTGATAGTCCTGATAAACTGATTATAGTAGCATTCTAAAAAGCAAATTGAAAGAGGATGTCATACATTGCCTATAGAGTGTGTAATTTTGTCAGGAACAAATTATTCCCTCATGTTGTTCCCTTTCCCTCAGATATTTTGACTGTGGTTATAAACACTTCATATGAAAAATACTTGCACAAAACAAATGTCCGTATTAGCCTGAATATAAGCCTCACTTTCCCCCCAAATTCCGACGGTGAAAAGTTAATAGTGTGGCTTATATTTGCAACCTTACAGTATGCAGCCAGGAGCATGGGGAAAACAGTGGCAGGAGCATGGCAAAGTGTCAGCCGCCCCATGCACAGTTCCCCATCCTCTCTCCCAATGCTGGGAAGGGAGAGAGCAATGCAGAACGGCTCCCCCCCCCCCCCCGCCCCAGTATGCAGCCAGGAGCAGCGAGGAATGGAGCGGCTTATATTCGGGTATTATTATTATTTTCTCCCCCCCTTCCAATTTTAAAGGTGTGGCTTACATTAAGGTGTGGCTTATACTCGGGCCAATATGGTAGCCAGTATGGCTAAGAATGCTAAGAACAGCATAAAACATATCATTTCATTTAATTGTATGTAAAAAGTAGTCTAGGAACAGAACTAGGTGTGATAAAGAAGAAGGGAATGCCCACCCTATGGCCCATTCTTTGCCTTGCCCATGAAGTGTTGCAACCTAAAAGAATGATGGGGTGATACTGTTGCACGCCTCTTCCAGTGGTGCGAGATTCTAGGGGTTGCAGGCACACTTACCCAGGGTTCATGTTTCTTACACACCCACCACTTATTCTGGCATTTCCACAGGTACTGATTCCTTTTGCCTCCCCCTCTTCCACAGAAGACACCCAAGGGGTTCAGAAATCAATCAGAAGTAGCTCTTTTCCAGCTAGCCAGCCCTTCTCTGAGATGCTGCATTCCCTCCCCCCTTGCCTTCAGCTACTGACTGCACCACTCTGCAGTCCAAGCCCCTTAGACACCCACACATACTCTGGATTACTTTGGGCACACCTTCCCTCAGGATGCCATGCAGGTGAGATCCTGTGTCTCTCTTAAGCCCCTGTAGTATGTCATCAGGCAGGGCTCTCATCCCGCATGGAGTCATGTTTTCCTCTTCATGAAGGATGCTCAGCAGTCTTGTCAGCAGCTGCTCCATTTGATCCATCTGCCAGTGCTGCTCTCTTTGCTGCTGCTTCACTATCTGAAGCCACTCAAGGAGTGTTGCTATTCTTCCCTCCATTTCAGCTCAAGCACACTTCCCTCACAGGCCTTTCCTCCAGGATACATAGATGCCGCTTTTGACACCAGTGTGGATCCAGGCATGCTTACTCAGAGTCTGTGTTTTCTTTTGGAAATGAGGCACAGTGGAGACCATTGTATTTTTATCATGTATGGTTTATTTACACATATATGCAACCTGAGCCTATGATGGAAAGCTTCACAGCATTGACACCCAAGAGGGTTTTGTTTCTCCCAGTGGCGGAGCTTCATGCTCCAGCACCAGGGGTGGAGAGCAGGCAGGGGCATGGCTGGTGCGCATCCCAGGGGTGGGCTGCATGTCCCAGGGGCATGGCGCACACCCTGGCCCCAGTATGGGGGAGCAGCCACAATGGCACCCTACCAGGATCGTGGTGCTAGGGGGTGTGTGTGCTCTCCCCACCCCCTCTTCCTATGCCAGTGGTTTCTCCCACTGCAGCAGGCCTGGATTTAAACAGACACCAGCAATTGTGCTCTCTGCCCCTCTCTATCCAGCCCGCTGCTTTACTCTCTGCATTACATCACTCCCATTCTCCTGCTCTAAGCTTCTGACCCACACTGATTCTAATTTTCTCAGCTGCAAGCTCTCTTTATCCGGGGAAGGAGGGAGGGTGTGGCCTCATTCATTTGACATCTCAGACAGAGTTCCGTGCTCCGTTGTTGTCCTAGTGCAGGCTTCCTCAACCTCGGCCCTCCAGATGTTTTTGGCCTACAACTCCCATGATTCCTAGCTAGCAGGACCAGTGGTCAGGGATGGTGGGAATTGTAGTCTCAAAACATCTGGAGGGCCGAGTTTGAGGAAACCTGTCCTAGTGGCTCATTAGCTCCAGGCTATCACCTCACACAGGAGGCTAGTCCTGGCTTAATTAGCTTTTGACACATCACAGGAAGCACCAGCTTCACCTAATTGGCTTTTGAAAAATGCTGATTCCAGGGGATTTGGAAGTATCTAATACACAGTTTAATACACACTGATATACATGAGACTAGCAAGCAATTTTAACACTCTGAGACATAATTAAATTCTAGCACCCACTAAACTTAGGAACTTACAGGAGTCTAACACCCAGAAACTCATCACAATACCTTTCCATTATTACATGTTACAGGGACAGTGGAGGAAACTCAGTAAGGGTTTCTTTGTCAAATCTAGTTTGGTTTAAAGGCTGAAGAGACACAATAGATTCAGAGCTGAGTTGAAGGGTGTGTGATTGTGGCATCTGTTGTAAGGTGCTTGTCTAGATTTTTGCCTGGTCCATTTTAATGGTTCAGACCATTAGTCTTGCATTTGATATCAAATCAGCTATCTGACCATCAGTGACCCTCAGGAACCTTTATTCTGTTTATGACATGACCTGTCAACAACCAGACTTCTTGACTCTAAAGTTGCAGAGAGGATTAAATTGATAACTATTTGGCTATGGGGGGGGGGGACTGCTTATATGCCCCCTAAGGAAGAGCTTCAAACTCCAAACAAACACTTGTGCTTCAGTTTAGTTTATAAAACCTTGGAATCATGATGATAGGATTTGTTTTTCAAAAATGTAACAGTTTGCTGGTTTCACCCAAACTTTATCTTATGTAACTACAAGGATAATTATTAGGAGCAACCACAGTACATTTCAAAGGAATATTTTCTGAACCTTTGCACCCCCTTCCTTTTACACAGAAGTACACGAGAGCCCCCAAAGTACTTAATGTATAGATCTTGCATGAGGAAAGTGTTGGGTTTTTTCTGGCACCAACTATTTCCTCTACATTTCACAGAGCTCTCAGTCGCAGTTCACAGACCTTGGACCAAGAAAGGGCAAGAGACTTCTATAGCCTGGCAGTTTGCAAGTTACAGATAGAACAGGAAGAGATTAACTCTCAAAATCAGGGATAGAGATCTTGAGCCTAACTTTGAGTCTTAACTGCCTTCAGGATAAGGTATTAACTCTGCATTTTCTTATTAAGATTTTGTGAGTTCTGTGACAAATGTAATGCTCATCTCTTAGGAACTGAGGACTCTCTCTTTGAGTTAGGTATGTGAGCATTGCTGCTTGCCTATCTTTGCACTATAGATGGTAGTCGGGAATTTAGCTTGTATGCTTTCTCTTCTTGTGAGAAACCACCCTTTAGAATCGTTGGATTATTTTGATTGTTGTTAGCCGCCCTGAGCCCAGCTTCGGCTGGGGAGGGCGGGATATAAATAAAATTTATTATTATTTATTATTATTATTATTATTGTACTAGTTCTTAGTGTGCAACTTCCTTATTAGGTATTACGGTAACATGTACACATACATTTAAATAACGCATATTTGTTTTCCGGACTAAAAGTGTCATTTCTCTTAGAAGTGTGTGCTGGGTCCAGGATGGACATGCATGACGGTTCAGAACGTGTGAGAGAGAAAATGGTGATACCTTGCCACATTAAACTCTGAGGGCCTGCTGGTAGTTCCCTCACTGCAAGAAGTGAGGTTACAAGGAACCAGGCAGAGGGCCTTCTTGGCAATGGTGCCTACCCTGTGGAACACCCTTCCATCAGATCTCAAGGAAATAAACAACTATCTGACTTTTAGAAGTCATCTGAAGGCAGCCCTGTATAGGGATGTTTTTAATGCTTGACATTTTCTTCTGTTTTTATATTATGTTTGAAGCCTCCCAGAGTGGCTGGGGACAGCTAATGCGCTGATCTCCCCCCCCCCCCCCCAATAATGCTCATGCAGATAACAGCATAGGGATCAAAATTCCTAAGCTAACTAAATGTACTGCATGAAATCGTAAGTGGTTGGTCAAGAATATGGGCATGCTATGTGATAATAAAAGACAAAAGTGGAAAGGACCTAACAGAAGCAGAAGACATCAAGAAGAGGTGGCAAGAATACACAGAGGAACTATACCAGAAAGAAATGGATTTCTCGTATACCCCAGGTAGTGTGGTTGCTGACCTTGAGCCAGACATCCTGGAGAGTGAAGTCAAATGGGCCTTAGAACGCACTGCAAATAACAAGGCCAGTGGAAGTGATGATATTCCAGCTGAACTATTTAAAATTTTAAAGGATGATGCTGTTAAGGTGCTACACTCAATATGCCAGCAAATTTGGAAAATTCAGCAGTGGCCAGAGGATTGGAGAAGATCAGTCTACATCCTAATCCCAAAGAAGGGAAGTGCCAAAGAATGCTCCAACTACCACACAATTGCACTCATTTAACACGCTAGCAAGGTTATGCTTAAAATTCTACAAGGCAGGCTTAAGCAGTATGTGGACTGAGAACTCCCAGAAGTGCAAGCTGGATTTCGAAGGGGCAGAGGAACCAGAGACCAAATTGCAAACATGCGCTGGATTATGGAGAAAGCTAGAGAGTCCAGAAAGACATCTACTTCTGCTTCATTGACTATGCAAAAGCCTTTGACTGTGTCGACCACAGCAAACTATGGCAAGTTCTTAAAGAAATGGGAGTGCCTGATCACCTCATCTGTCTCCTGAGAAATCTGTATGTGGGACAAGAAGCTACAGTTAGAACTGGATATGGAACAACTGATTGGTTCAAAATTGGGAAAGGAGTACGGCAAGGCTCTATATTGTCCCCCTGCTTATTTAACTTATATGCAGAATTCATCATGCGAAAGGCTGGGCTGGGTCCAAGCCGGAATTAAGATCGCCGGAAGAAATATCAACAACCTCAGATATGCAGATGACACAACCTTGATGGCAGAAAGTGAGGAGGAATTAAGGAACCTTTTAATGAAGGTGAAAGAGGAGAGCGCAAAATATGGTCTGAAGCTCAACATCAAAAAAACAAAGATCATGGCCACTGGTCCCATCACCTCCTGGCAAATAGAAGGGGAAGAAATTGAGGCAGTGAGAGATTTTACTTTCTTGGGCTCCATGATCACTGCAGATGGTGACAGCAGTCACAAAATTAAAAGATGCCTGCTTCTTGGGAGAAAGGCGATGGCAAACCTAGACAGCATCTTAAAAAGCAGAGACATCACCTTGCCAACAAAGGTCCGTATAGTTAAAGCTATGGTTTTCCCAGTAGTGATGTATGGAAGTGAGAGCTGGACCATAAAGAAGGCTGATCGCCGAAGAATTGCTGCTTTTGAATTATGGTGTTGGAGGAGACTCTTGAGAGTCCCATAGACGGCAAGAAGATCAAACCTATCCATTCTGAAGGAAATCTGATGTTGCTGATGTTGGGAAAGATCAAGGAGAAGGGGACAACAGAGGATGAGATGGTTGGACAGTGTTCTTGAAGCTACAAACATGAGTCTGACCAAACTGCGGGAGGCAGTGGAAGACAGAAGTGCCTGGCGTGCTCTGGTCCATGGGGTCACGAAGAGTCAGACACGACTAAACGACTAAACAACAACAACAAATGTGATCTTTAATCAACTTTCTCCTCCCCCTGTTCATTAAACTCTCCTTGAGCCAATTCAATACAAATTGCACTTACTTTAGAGTTGGAAGGAATCCTGAAGAACATCTAGTCCACCCCCCCCCCCCCCGCAATGCAGGAATATGCAGCTGTCCCTTGCGGGAATTGAACCTGCAACCTTGGCATTCTCAGCCCCATGTTTTAGTCAGCTGAGCTATCCAGCTGATGCCAATTGAAAGCTTTGGTCTCCTATATTCCAAAATTAAAGAGTCTGATAGAGTGAAACAGCCAAGTTGTCCAGGGCCATCTTAAAAATCAACAAATTTACATTTATGTGACCTGGCCTCTGAAAGCTCCTGCAACATACCTACATGTGTCAATAGTAGGTGTTGAATCCAATGAAGTCACTGGGTGAGCAGAATAACTCCCACTCAATGGAACTTCCCCTTCCTCTCCACCTGCTCTGTGCTCCCTACACCCCAAATATCACCTCCAGAAGGTTGGGGAAACCTCAAATATCAGCTTGATAAGGTTGGGAAAGATTTGGGTGGTGTACAAGGGAGCGTTCATTGGGGGAGAAGGGGACCTCCTGTGACAACAGAGGTAATTCTGCTCACCCAGTGACTTTGTAAAATAGGAGGATTATTTTACTAGAAAATATTTGCCTGTTCTTTATATCTATTAGGGAACATAGGTCGAAACAGGGAGAATGAAGAGTAAGGAGCACAGCTGTATAAAATGTGACACAAAAATGCCAACGGAATTTGGGGGAGCAAAAAAAAATATCACACACACCATTAACACTTCTCACAAATGAATTTAACTGCAGTCTGTAGGACTTGGAAATGTGATGCTGTGCCTGAATCTGGAAAAAAAAAAAAGTCTAATTTGAGTCTCTGCAGGTCATTATAAGTCTAGTCTGGTCTTGTGTAAGATAATGAAGCTGCTGCCCTTGTTTGTATGGGTCAGTAAGCATCTAGTCATGGTCTGGCCATGTTAGTAATAATTCAGATTTGGGTCTTTATAGAGTAGAACTATGCCAGGGTGCAAGTGTTTACATCTATGAACAGTTTGTGGGCAGACATATTTTAATTGCTTTTCTCAAACTGTTCCCCTGCCAGTCGAAATAAATTGCATGTTGAATGGCCACTGTTGCGATATTAGAGAATATTTGCCAAATTGATTACAGCAAGTTTTGTTACAAAAATGTAAAATCTGGGTGATATGGCCCAATGCTCCATGAAGTCAATGGGAATGAACATCTGTGCTTCGTTGAATGGATACAAGGGAAAGAAAAATGGAAGGACCATTTTAAAACGTTAAATTGCAGGTGTAATCTAAATAGTAGCACAATGACCAGGAAACCTGGGCCTTGTGTAATGCTTTTAACAGCACAATGTGATAATACTTCTATAAGGGCCGAGCAGGAACAGACAGCATGTTGAGGTGGTGCTGCTGACACGTGGCTGCTGCAAGGCTGAGGCAGCACAGTGATGAGGTCAGTGATGTGCAGGCACATCAACAGAGCCAATCCCACACTACCACTGGCATATTAACACAATCCTCTTTCCCTGCACCTTCCAGGTCAGCAGCAGCACCCTGTCCACTGTGCCAGCTCTCCCTGTTTTCGAGTTCTCTAAGACACCTGCTTCTTGGGAGAAAAGCAATGACAAACCTGGACAGCAACTGAAAAAGCAGAGACATCACCTTGCCAACAGAGGTCCGTATAGTTAAAGCTACGGTTTTCCCAGTAGTGATGTATGGAAGTGAGAGCTGGACAATAAAGAAGGCTGATCGCCAAAGAATTGATGCTTTTGAATTATGGTGTTGGAGGAGACTCTTGAGAGTCCCATGGACTGCAAGAAGATCAAGCCTATCCATTCTGAAGGAAATCAGCCCTGAGCGCTCACTGGAAGGACATCCTGAAGCTGAGGCTCCAATACTTTGGCCACCTCATGAGAAGAGAAGACTCCCTGGAAAAGACCCTGATGTTGGGAAGGATGGAGGGCACAAGGAGAAGGGGATGGCAGAGGACGAGATGGTTGGACGGTGTTCTCGAAGCTACCAACATGAGTTTGACCAAACTGCGGGAGGCAGTGGAAGACAGGAGTGCCTGGCGTGCTCTGGTCCATGGGGTCACAAAGAGTCGGACACGACTAAACAACAACAACAGAGTTGTTAGGTGACTACTATTCCCCCACAGCTGAATGGATTCCAAGGTAAAGAAAATGAAACAGAAGCAAGCAAGAAAGGTGCACTAAAGGAAAGGGGGAAACAGCAGCTCTTTAGGACCCTGGGAATTTGTATAGCCTTGTGTCAAAATAATATGGTTGCCATATTTCAAAAAGTTGTTGAGCTTTTTGGGGCGGGGCAAAGTTGTTGAGTTTTGGGTTGCCATTTCTCCATCTTTGCCAATTTCTGCCTGGACGCTGCTTCCAGCTACAGTATTCCAGGTATGTCTAAGAAATTCTGGACCTGTGGCAAGCCTATTGCACGAATTTCTTAGAATGACATCTGCACATTTAGCCATATAAATTTCCTTCTTGTACCTCTAGGCTTACTTTAAAAAGAAAGCTCAGAGTCTGGGCTCCATTGCAGGCATGATTCAATTGCAACATTTGCACCATTATAAATTTAGCCTTGGTAAAATGTATGGCTAATCAGAAATGAAATAAATGAGATTCTCATTTGCATAAGGTCATGATAAGCAGAAACAAATAATAATAAGCACCTGAAGAAGCATGGATTCAGACAATTGGGAGGAAGCATTGGATATTTGCAGTCACACTCACAACTCATGTATGTGTGAGGGTACAGTATGTGAGTGTATGCATCCTTCTCAGAAACCACTAGAAAAAACCTCTGTGTATGGAATTACATTTCCATTTTTATTGCATTGTGCTTGTTTAAAAACTATGATCTTTATTAACATTAAGGAAAATTAAATGACTTAGAATTAAAGAAATTTGAGATATATTGTATTTCATGCAAGGAACAAACTGATATTTCTTTAGGCAAGTGGGAAGAGATATTCCCTCAGGATGGGCTGGGTAGTTTCCCCTACCATGTCATTGTTGCCTTGGATTTTCTTTTTTCTTTTAGTTTTTTTTTAAATTTAGCTTGCTTTATTTCAACTTGCATGTAATTTGACTCATTTGCCTGAGCCATCTGCTTAGTGGACACACCACTAAGTGTGCTTTCCCCCAAACGGTTTGGTGTACAACCACAGAAATTATGTAGGCTAATTTAGGAGTGGAGGCTGATGTTAATTTATAATATTGGTTTTTTATTACACAGTTTGTAAATGGCTTTGAGTCTTTCAATGATCAATCTAGGAATGTTTTAACATAAATAAATAAAATAAGGTAATAAATAGGATTGTGCTTTGGAAAAGGCCTGGACCTTATCAACATAGCTTTTTCTTCTAATATACTATGGCCATATATAATACACATACAGAATGTTTTACTTGGTTCATGGGTCATAGAAGATGCACTTTACTGGACTGCTGGAAGGCAAGATTGTGGGTGAGATTTTTATTTTATTTTACAGAACGTAAAAAAAACTAATAAAAGGATTATAGAGAAATGTTGATAATACTCCCTAAAGACATGATTAAGGCCAAAGATAAATATATGCAATTTATAGTGAAGTCAATGGGAGTCCTAGGCTCAGTCCTGAGATAAGAATTGTAAGTGTCTATCTATGAAGTGGGACATTTTGTTGTAGGTTCATGTGGTGCTCAAATACTACTTTCTGCCCATTGGATAATATTATTGGTTTTCATTTCTCAAGGAAAACAAGCTAATTCAACTTGGTTTCTGTGGATCAATATCCTCAAATCTTTTCAAGGTGCCCAATTGGTATATACTATCAGAAATTGCAATGTTCATTGACTGTATCTGATTTAAGAATTCTTATAATAGATGGCAAATGTGGAGTTTAGTGATAAGAAAACTGAATACTTTAGAAGGACTGTAGGGTGGAGGAACCACTTTAATTCTGAATGTAAGTATTTCAAGCAATATTCTTCCCAAGCAATATTGCCAAGACTCAAAGTTTCATTCTATTATTTTAAGTCATTCTGTGAAGGAACAGTAAAAAATGGTAGAACTATTATCATGCTTCAGTATGCAATATGGTGATTGCTAAATATTTTGCTACACTGTTGAGCTTCTACATTGGCACTGATGGGAGTTCCCCCACTTATTAAAAAACAACAACACTGTGAGGACCAGGGATATTTGTCAGAACTATGGCAGGAAGGTAAAAGATTAAATCCCCTATCCCCACATGCAGCAGTCTTGCTGCGGGTCACTGTTCTTTGCAGTTGTAAAAATATTCACACAGTTTTAAGCAACACACAGAGTCATCCAGTCAGAATCTCAATCAAGGCCTCCCAGGACCTCTTTACCCTTTAATAGAGCAGCAGACCTCTCAGAAAACACAATTATTATTATCATTATTACCATTATTAGTATTTATCCGTCACCATCCTTCACCATCAAAAGTATGCTGTGCCCTACACCAGAGATACTACTAATACCCCAATGCACCTCCATTCTTAGGGTGGGCCCATGTAAATAATCTCCCCAAGTATATTAGTATGTATTATCAACCAGTTAAATCATACTTGATCATTTGAACCAGATGCTGGGATACGTTGTTTAACAAAGCACTGGGTAATATCTTAAAAGGGCAAAATAGTCAAGCAGCAATCACCAACTTTGGGGACTGGGGTTGTGGGCACAGTATGAATTTCGAGAAAGTGTCATGGGTGCCAATCACAAAATGGCTGCCATATTTAAAAGATCAGTAACAAGAGACAGTAGTATATAATGGTGCGGAATTGTCCCCCACCGCTTCAGTGAGAAAAAGGTACCTACTTCAGCTATCATTCCACCTCCTCACAGAGAAAAGCTCTTTGTCCATCTCCCTTGCTCACAGTAGAAACAAAGGAAGGTGTTAAATTCTGGCATCCAATAAGACGTAGGCATATTTAAGGGGGCAATTTTCATTTCAGAAGCCATGCCAGTGTAAACAGGAACTGCTCAGGAAAAATAGTCTCTCATGCACTGTGAATTTTTGAGGTGACAAAACCATTCTTGAATGCTCGCCCATGTAAACACTGACTTTAAGCTTAAATCCTAGCACAGTGGTTGGAAGAATTCTAGTCCACTTCATTGTTCTGCACAAAGTGGTAGACCGGACCTGAATTCATGTATTTCACACATTTGATAATGGAAAAACATCAATTAGCAACATTTGAATTAGTCATTAAATTTTGCTGTAATGCAGCTGTGGTTGGAATGTAGAACAATTGACAGACAAATGCATTTAAACTGTAAAAAGTATCAAGGATCCACATTTTGCTATCCCAGTTCTGGCAATAACATTGCTCACAATGTTTCATTCAACAATAAAAGATCAAGGACTTCATTCAACATGAGAGTTATATTAATGTAGAGCAGGATACACTATGTGATTCATTGAAGTGGCACTTTTACTTCCATACATTAAGGTTCTCAAAAGAGCCACACTGCTATGTAAATCAAAGAAAATAATTATGGGCATATTTTAATAAAGTGGTGATGGTGACAGCTGATCAGCAAGATCTTAGGCACTCCACTGGATCTCATGAGATTTCACCAAAAGCTGGCACCTCTGTTGGCGCTGTTTCCTTATTAGCAACAGAGGCTATGGGGTGAGCAGAGTGCCCTGACCATGCAACAAACAAAATAGAGTTAAAAGCTTTGTTCCAGCACTAAAAAACAAACACTTACCTAGTTCAGCTGCCATTAATAAAACACAATACTGTAAAATAATAGCAAAAAATATTATAAGTTGTTAGATAAATTGTGAAACGCTGAGTAAATAATAATAAGTGGTACCTCGGGTTACAAACACCTCGGGTTACAAACACCTTGGGTTACAAACACTTTGGGTTACAGACTCTGCTAACCCGGAAGTAGTACTTCGGGTTAAGGACTTTGCCCCAGGATGAGAACAGAAATGCAGCGGTAGCGGGAGGCCCCATTAGCTAAAGTGGTACGTTAGGTTAAGAATGGTTTCAGCTTAAGAATGGACCTCTGGAACGAATTAAGTACTTAACCCGAGGTACCCCTGTAATGGCATCCAGCAAACTTTTTGACATATTGCAGTATAGAAGATTGGTGACATGAAGCACAGGAGAAAATGAATCGTCCTTAGGTATACTGTGTCCATTATAATAATACAAAGTGTGTGAGAAAGAGATGGTTTCACAAGCTGTTTGGTACATTATAATGAATATATATTACGAAAATAGAAAATATGAGGCATAGAATCATTCATTGATTATTATTATTATTATTATTAAAGGTTAACTGGAGAAAATGAGAACTTCTTGCTTTCCACAGACTTCTAGTTGGCCACTGTGAGAACAGGGTCCTGGACTAGTTGGGTCTTTGGGCTGCTCCAGCAAGGCTCTTCCTATCTACTTAGCATCATGCCTTATATGTGTTCCAATTGGGGAAAGAAGGTTCATTTGCAAATCAGGCACTAATTATAGGTAAAGGTAAGGTAAAGGACCGCCGGATGGTTAAGTCCAGTCAAAGGAGACTATGGTGTGCAGAGCTCATTTTGCTTAAGGAGGAGCTGGTGTTTGTCCACAGACAGCTTTCCAGGTCAGGTGGCGCAACAGGACACCGTGATGAGTGCTTGAGTGCACAGAAATGCCTTTTACCTTCCCGCTGCAGCGTTACCTATTTATCTGTTTGCACTGGTATGCTTTTGAACTGCTAGATTGGCAGAAGCTGGGACAGAGCAACTGGAGCTCACCTCGTTACACGGATTCAAACTGCCGACCTTCCGATTGGCAAGTTCAAGAGGCTCAGTGGTTTAAACCACAGCGCCACCCAGTCCTCTATTAATTTACTAATTATACTAATTTACTAATTATAGATACAAATTCAGCAACTAGAAAGGTATTATTCCCCCACCCTCCCCTATAGAACATACTTAAAGGAAAACATGCAGAGAGCATTGAAGGCACTTTCTCTAAATATCCTGCACCAAATATCCCAACTGCCTCCCCACAATTTAATGTTTAAAGATAAACAAAGGGAGCATCCTTTGGTGAGTTTAAACAACAAATATGAGCCTCTGGTCATTTGTCCAGTACATTTAAGCTCATTATATTATGAAATATTGAGGTCCTTTATTTTTGTTGTCTATCATGTTAAACTACTCCCAAATGACAGACTATTCTCCCCCACTTGCTGAAAAATCATTTTCCTCAGTATAACTCTGGAGAACTATGTGGAAGGGATGAAGGCCGAGAGACAATACGGAAGTGAACACTCATTCCATCAAACAGAACCCCCCCCTTTTTTTCTAGCAAGAGAAAGTGGTGGGCAAAAAAGTGTTTATAATAGTCTCAGCAGGTTTTACTTTTAAGTGGATAAGCTTTGCACAACACAAACCACATAAACCGCATTCATCTTCTCCTTTCATCAGCATTTTTCTTTCCTTCAGCTTCTTCCTCATCTGTTTTCCATACATCATGCCTGCCGCTCTCTACTTTGCATCTTCCATTCTATGTATTGTCACTATCATTCAAGTCTCGTTCTTGTTTTCCTTCCACCAGACCATAGAATCTATATTTTACTTCAAGATTGAATGCTGTCTTTTTTTAAACTGAGCTTTTCCAAGTTAATTAATTTTTGCTTTCCCCTTGATGATCAGTTTTTGCACTTCCCAGGTTTTGTTAGCTGAATCGTACATCTTGACACCCTGTATTTTTCCTCTTGTGTTATATATTAAAGAATAATAAAAAAACTATGCTGATACACAAAAGAAGTCAGAACAGAACATCTGCAATTACACACACACACACACACACACACACATATCTCTTGGTGAAATGAGATTGATAACGCTGGAAAAGAGATCTCATTTTCAATGAAGTGAACTTCATTTACTTTCCTCTATTGTTTCTGAAGAATTACAGAAAAAGAAACCAAGAGATGGCCTGCACACTTTCTCTGTGTAGTTGGATCATGAGTACAAGATAGAACCAAAAATTTCACCTGGCACCACAAAGCTCCATGGACTTAACCCCATGATAGGTAAAACTCTACTCTATGTTATGTAATGCAACCTATCTGCTGAAAGTGTGAGAATTCTGTCAGATACTAATAGAAGCAGCTTCCATGAGCAGACCTGTGTGTCTAGATTCACCAGAGGTGGGTGAAGGATATTGCTAGGTAGTTGCTCCTTTAGTTTGCTTCCCATATGGGTCTTTAGTCCTTTCACCAACTGAACTGGCAGGGAGAGTTACAAATAATTGGGGATTTGCCATTGAACCCCTTTCAATGTCCAGTAACAGGAGTGGGGTAGGAATGTGGGTACTTATGGATGTGAGGGCGATCTGGCTGCGACATCTGTCACCCCATTGATCGCCAGGGTTGATTCGGCTGATCTGGCTGGCTAGGCGGGTGTCCCCTTCCTCCCTCACCGCTCCATGTGCGTCCCTCCCGAAGCTGCGCGCTCGGTGGAAGAGGACGACCATCCCAGATAGAAGGAGTGTACCGTTCTTCGGTCAAGGGTATACGATAGCTGCTCTCCCCTGCTAGAACCTCCAAACAAGCTCAAGGAATGTGGGTACTTATAATGCATTCCTACTGGGATTTCCAAAACTCTTCTGCTGTGTATTAAAACATAGAAGCAGCATGTGCAAAAGACACTTAAGTTTGGCTTGTGAGATAAAACAAATAAATTTTTATGAGAAAAGCATCTGCTTCGTGAAATAGTCTGCATTCATATATCCGAATCTAGTCCAGATCAACAATTAGATGGCAGGTAGACAAGAGACACTATCAGTGGAGGCTGATCCACTAGAGCAAATAGGGCACAGCCCTACCAACCTTAATCTACCTTCAACCAGCTCCCTGCAACAGGCCTCCTTACTCAGTTCAGATAAAGGCACTTGCTGGTTGTCAGCTTCCTCCTTGTTAAGTTGCGGGTGAACATATCAGACGACGCAGCGATTCTTCTTGTTTATTCCCAGGCCAGAACAGAATTGAACTGAAGGGTTCAGTCAGCCTGCTTATATAGAGCTCCAGTACAATGTAACTGTATCAATTTTCTAAAACTATCCAATCACTGAACGTCACTTTCGATCCCTTATTTGCATAACTATCTACAGTATCCCCCTGCTGGCCCAGGGTGAGAACTTCAGTACATAACACTCCTCCTTAATGTTTCAATTGTAGAACTCAGCAGGAAGGAGAATAGGGATAAAACTAGGATTAGTTGGCTCTGTCTGGCTCTCGCTCCACCCACTGTTGACCTCCCTGTCTCCAGCCCTACCAGTTCCAATAAAGCGTGTTCTCATTAAAAGAGAGCATGTGTTGCGGTGGGGGCCAGTCAAGACACCCCTCTGTTGCCAGGCAGTTTGGGATGGTATGGCTCTGGGAGGGATTGGTAGCCTGAGTTGCTGGGGTAATTTTGATGTTGCCAATTTGGGGATGGGAACAGAGGTTTTTTTAAACAGTGCTTGCAGCGGTCTGCTTTCTCTTTTGCTGCGTGTACCGGATCACCCACCTGCCCTCCCTTAATTTGGTCTTGTGCGTTGACCTTGCTATGCCTGTCATGGGGTCATCTGCTGTTGGGGCAGGGACCTGGTAGGAATTTTGTCCATTTGGCTGATTGGCTGGTGCCATTTGGTTTTTGCCTACTGCATAGCAAATCATCACAACTTGTAAGGTTGCGGTTAGGCATTGGTTAAAATTGGTTGGAGGAGGGGTAAGGATTGGCTGGGCCTGCCCCTCCAGTGCTACTGCTGCAAGGGAATTCCGTTAAAGGAATTCAGGGGATTGCCATCCTTTTGTCAAACCCCTGGAATCGGGTTCAGGCCGTGTAAGCCCCTGGGAGCATGCGGGGAGAAGCTGAGGGCCTGTGGCACAGCTCCAGTTCTCCCCAACATTGTTTCCCCTCACTTACTTTCACTGGAATCCAGAAGTCAGTTCTGTCCCCAGGCAGGGGGACAGATAGTCCTAACCAATGCCTAAGCAACCACTCACATCCATGTATGTTAATAAAGTAGTGGCCAAAATTATGTGAAAAACCTTAAACAAAAATTCTGTGTGAAGTGTGTGTTATTGGGGTGGGGTGTCTTGGGGACCTCGACACACAAGCACCAGCAATCACTGAATACTACAAATGTGGAAATCTACAAATGAAACTGAATAGATCATGCACAGGTTTTACTTATGTTATTATTAATTTTACTTTAAAAATTAATATCCTACTTTTCACCATCTAGGTCTCAAATCAGCTTACAATGATATGAATATGCAATACACAAAATTGAAAAGATAAATCAAGCCTCATTTTTTTTTTAATTCAGAAGTTTTAAAAAACTTAAGATTTTGTTAAAATGTCAGAGAAGCATTCATGATACAGAAGCCTCCTGAAATAAAATGGTTTTAACCAGGCACCTGAAACTCAACAGGGATGGTAACTGCCTGGCATCTAATGGGAGGGAGCCCCACAAAGTTGGGCCCACAATACTGAAAGCTTGACTACTCAGTGACATGAGTCATGTTTCTCGACCAGGGGGTTGGACTCGATGGCCCTTGTGGTCTCTTCCAACTCTATGATTCTATGATTCTATTCCATGATTCTAGGACATTGACTTGGGATGTCCAGGGTAAGGTGGTCCTTAAAGTATTCCGGGCCCAAGTCATTCAAGGTTTCCTACATTATTTCAAGAACCTTGAAATTTGTCTGGTAGCAGATGGAAAGACAGTGCAGATCTTTTAACACTAGAGTTATGTGTCTATTCTCATCACTTGTCCAGCCATTTCTGAATGCAGAACACTGCTCCAGCAGAATGGTGAAATCCTAGACATATGTGCTCAGAAGCATGCCCCACCAAATTCAAATGGACTCACTTCCTGGTAGGTGAGTATAGAACTGCAGCCAGGAGATGCTTCCTGAAACAAGAAACTGGTGACAAAATAGGAATAAACTCATGTAGAGAACGAGAGGAGAGACAAAGGTGGACTTTATGTTTTATAAGCATCTAACTAAAGAAGGTTTATTTTGTATCCATGTTACACAGCTATTTTGAGGTTAGTGTAAATCTGATCTGGAACCATGTGTTCACACCGCATGCCCACTTGTTTCACAAGTTTTCTATCACACACACACCCCAAACTGCCAATTTTTGTCCCTTCTTTTCTACATGTGTGTGTGAGAGAGAGAGAAGTGCAGTAATGCATCTCATAGTAAAAATAGCACTCTTGCACTGGAGGCTATTTCTTTTTCAGCAGCAAATCTCGCATCAAATCCCCAAACTGCTTCAAAACTCATCTGGGTTTGAAGAGAATAAAGGGAATTGGTCTATCTCTAAAGAGCACTTCTAAAAGTATTTTAAGACATAGATGACGTATAGAGGAAATCTTTAATTAAGTTCTCCCTATGCTTGTGGTCTGTGTGTCTATGTACATGCCTTTTTAATGCTTATGACTTTAATTTGTTGAACACCCCCAAGAGCCATACATTATCTGCAAAGTATTATTTTAATGACATCAATTTAACACATGTATTATACTGTGGACACACAAATAACATTATAGTAGCCTCTTGAGAGACCCTTCAATAAATACTCATTATGTTCATTGTGGCTACCTAAGTTCATTACATGAACATAACCCCCTTCTGCCCAGCCTGGTGCCCCCCAGATATATTTGGGCTACAACTCCCATAATTCCTGATCATGGGCCAAACTGTCTGGGGCTGATGTGAATTGTGGTCCAAAACATTTGGAGTCCATTAGATTGGGGAAAGCTTATCTGCTATTTCAGCAGGATGTCATCCTTCATACAATATTCTTTCTTTCATGTTTTCACTGTTCAGTTGTGTACACGTTTCCTGACAACTAACAGGTTGATTCTTTTTCACTCATAATATCTTAATGCACAAGGAAAACTTTCTCCTTTTATCTATTAAGTTGAACATTTCTAAACTTCAGATAGTTTGAATCAAAGTTGATTGAATCAAAGTTGCCAGGAGCGACAATAAATAAATATCTGGAACTTCTCAAACTTCAGTATAGTTACACCTACACCCACCTAAGATAAATGCTGAAAGTACTGTACAAAATTTAAATTATAGAATTGTCAATGTATTCACAGGGACACTGTTTCATTTTGTTCTTTTTTTAAAGGAAAGAAACAGAACAGAAGTAAAGAAACTAATTAACTGGACCCATTCCTGGTTTTGGCATGGAGCTGGCCTTGGTTGCCCTGATAGATGACCTTCTCTGGGGAAGACACAAGGAGACTGCAACCTTGTTGCTCCTTCTGGATCTCTCAGTAGGGTTTGATACCACTGTCCATGGTACTGGACTGTCTCTGTGAATTGGGGATTGGAGGCACTGTTCTATGATGGTTCTGCCCCTACTTGCATGGCAGGATAGAACCATTGGGGGGCTATGTGACTATGTTCTCACAACTTAGTTACTGCGTGCTGCAGTGCTACACTTTATCCCCAATATTATTGAACAACTATATGAATCCATTGGGAACAGTCATCAGGAAGTCTGGAGTACAGTGTCATCAGTACGCTAATAGTATCCAGTTCTATTTCTCCATTAAATCTGAGTCAGAAGCTGTCCAGTGTCTGGAAACAGTGGTGGTTGGCTTGGTGAAGGTCACTAGAACAGACATGAATTCTGCTAAGAAAGAGACAGTTAGTTTTTACATTTTGTAAACTACTTACAAAACAAACAAGATGAATTTTAATAGGGAGAAATGTAAAGTATTGCACTTGGGCAAAAAAAACAAGAGGCACAAATACAAGATGGGTGACACCTGGCTTGAGAGCAGTACATGTGAAAAGGATCTAGGAGTCTTGGTTGACCACAAACTTGACATGAGCCAACAGTGTGATGCGGCAGCTAAAAAAGCCAATGCAATTCTGGGCTGCATCAATAGGAGTATTGCATCTAGATCAAGGGAAGTAATAGTGCCACTGTATTCTGCTCTGGTCAGACCTCACCTGGAGTACTGTGTCCAGTTCTGGGCACCACAGTTCAAGAAGGACACTGACAAACTGGAACGTGTCCAGAGGAGGGCAACCAAAATGGTCAAAGGCCTGGAAACGATGCCTTATGAGGAACGGCTAAGGGAGCTGGGCATGTTTAGCCTGGAGAAGAGGAGGTTAAGGGGTGATATGATAGCCATGTTCAAATATATAAAAGGATGTCACATAGAGGAGGGAGAAAGGTTGTTTTCTGCTGCTCCAGAGAAGCGGACACGGAGCAATGGTTCCAAACTACAAGAAAAAAGATTCCACCTAAACATTAGGAAGAACTTCCTGACAGTAAGAGCTGTTCGACAGTGGAATTTGCTGCCAAGGAGTGTGGTGGAGTCTCCTTCTTTGGAGGTCTTTAAGCAGAGGCTTGACAACCATATGTCAGGAGTGCTCTGATGGTGTTTCCTGCTTGGCAGGGGGTTGGACTCGATGGCCCTTGTGGTCTCTTCCAACTCTATGATTCTATGATTCTATGATTCTATGATTCTATGACTTAGACATGTTCTTGGCATTAAGTGGTATACAAATTAAATAGTGATTGCTGCTGTTGCTGCTGCTGTTAAGTAGGGTTATTCTGCGCTTTGTACAGATTCAAAAGTAGTAAAAGATTTCATAGGTGAATAGCAGATTGACCAACACATTACAAGAACTGTTGGGGCAGGGCTGTCATCCAATGCTCCAAAGAGAAAAGAAGACTATCTTCCCCACACAATCTGATACGGAATGGAAGACAATTTGGGGGTTTACTTCAAAATAATTGAATCAGGAAGAGCTATGATACTTGAAACACACTGAGCAATGAAATGATTTATGTGCATTTTGAGGTTTGTTCTCTTTTTGTTCTTGCATTTGGTTTGAATGTCTGTCATCTTAACAAACAATACTGGATTGTACCGAATCAGGCTGCAGATGGGGAAATCTTGTGATTATTTGCTCCTCCCTATCTATCTAAATAAAACTTCCCTTCACAAAGAAAACTAGATGTCACATAGAAGTTTAAAGCCTATTTTTCTGTATGATGTATCTACTTTGAATCGCAGCAGTCATATATTATGGTAAACCATCACTAAAGGTATGCCCAGTGTGAGCAAGAGTAACAAGTAATGATCCTTTGCTTAGCATTACATCTAAACTGGGGGTTGCACTTTGTTTCACACCATGACTAGTAAACCAAGAACAAGCCTGGCTTGCTTTGGAGCAAAACAAATCATCATCCCTGGTTCAGTCATAAGGCTAGGTCAGAAATGATGGTTGGTTGTGACTGCTTGTGCTAGGAGAATAGCAAAGGGGGAGACATTTACCCATTAACTGTGTTTTACTTTGACCATTGTGCAAACCAGGCCTATATCCAGAAGTGGTACATTCCACAATAGTGTTACCATTGGATCTGCCAGCTATGTCAACCAATTTCTTACACAATTTTTCCTCTCATGAGCAACTTTCACAGAATTCCCAGAGCTCTGCACTACATCTCCTTGAACTCGTGAAGCCATATTATATTTGTGATTTGTTCATTTGTTTCCAAGTGGCCTGGCCTGACATGGAGTACAAAACTGTCTGCAAATCTTATCATGCAATGCTATGAAGTAACTGTTCTCCTTTAAAAAAACACCAACGCTCTTTTTAAAGGGTCACCGGTGACAAAAGTATTCTGTTAAGGTTATTTTCTAAGGGAGGTGAGCCTTATAAAAAGGGTTTCTGTTTTCATCCCATAGAGGCATTTGCAAGACCCTCACATGCACACAGTGTGCCGTTTGAGGTCTAAAAATTTATTCACAAATCCATGCGGGAAGAGGCCACTAAAAAGCTTATCAAAGGACTCTGTGAGATATCAAACAGAAAAGAGTTTTTGTTTTTATTTCCTCTTCATACAACCCATAAAAAGTGACAGACATATGGCCTAACAAAGTGCTGTGTGAGGTTTAAAGCACCACAATCAGTCCTTTTATTTACAAAAGAGCTATTCATGTTAACTTAAAAAAATAAATGTGCAATTCTGAATAGTACCAAATGACTAAAGTACAAAAGGACCTGAGAAAAAACTCTTTCCTCTCTGTGTGTTTTTCCCATGTCCTACCTAGAATCTGACATATTTTTATTTCTTTTTTTGCAAGAAATTATGTTGCACCTTTGATCCCACATTCTTCAAACACTGAACAATATCAGTTTAAGTCAGACACCTTGAGTGAATGCCTACAATCAACATCCACGGTTTCATAAAGAGAGTAAAGGCCAAAGCTTGGTTAGACAAAGCAAAACTCATTTTCCTTACTATGATATAAATTTGTATAAATGGAAATTCTGGACTTGATTCTCCTGTTTATGTATTAGTTATCATCTGCATGGATATCCCAGGAACATACAAAACCTCAATATAATTCTAGTAACAAACTATACTCATACCCAGTTAAGAAAAGATATGCTGAAACCATTTATTGTGTGGCTTTTCATGTTGAAATTTGTATTTTCAATGCCAGAATCTTTTACTGAAGTGATATGCAAATTATCTGAAATTAGAAGGAATTTAAAAGACATTTATATTTACATACATACCCTGCCTTTTTCCCTGATGGGACTTAAGGCATCTTACAAATAAATACAAGAACAGCTAAAAACATAGAAGAAACAATAATTCAAAAACAATTGAACATTAATAGAATTAGAACCATACACATATACTATATACTAATCTGCATAGGCCAACACTGTTTTAAACATACAAATAATTAAGGTAAGGATGGGGTGTATGCAACCAGTATGTGTTTGCCCAGGCAGGCACATTATGTGACCAGTGAGAGCAGCAAATAACCAGACTGTACAATGATAATGGGATAAAACCAGAACAAGTATTTATTGGCAGCATAGGCAGGGTAAGGGTTGGCATGGCATTGGAGCCAGGATCAGTTCATCATTCCATAAACTGCGTCCACAGAGTTTGGACTGCTCCAAACCTATTTTATGGGAGTTGGCCACTATTGAACCTCTTACTGGGATACCAGGGGGCAGATTCCTATAAGGCAGAGTGTTCAGCACTGAGCTTGGGGGTGTCATAGTCAGTCCTCCTCTTGGACTCCTTATGCCCCCTCCCCCATACTATGTGGCTCCTGCCCAATGCCATTTAGGCCCTCAACAAACAATATTCTTCTTCCTAACAAAGGAAAGCCATAATTTCACAGAGGGAAAGGCCAAAAATCCCCAAGCATGTGGCAATCAGGTTGAGAGAGAAAAATCATTTCCAGCCCTGTCAACCAGCAAACCAAAATTGCTCGGTGAAGGCTCTAAGCCAAGGGTAGGTGAATGGAAAGATCTTGAGGCAAAAAGGCTCTGAGCTCCAGGGGAAGCAGCCTTATAAAGGCTTTCGCCCTCCCCTTTGCAAGGGCTCATGGGGCAGCTTTTCCCCATGAGCCCATCTCATATGCAAGATACTGGGCAAAACCAGTGCTGCTGAGCAGAGGCGCCCCATCCTTATTGGGCATGGAACAAGGCTTAAAGACCATTTGAGCTGGGATAAAAGGCCTTTCATGAATTATAGGCAAAATATGACAGAGAAGCAGTGAGTGAGCTGTGTTATTTACACCCTTCTAGGGCTGCATGCCATAGGGCAACTCATAAAACACCCCTGTTGCAATATGTGCTTTCCTAATCTAGGTTTAGCTCATACATCTTGGGTGGGACAAATACACTTCCCCTGCCTATATTTAGCTCAAGGGAGACAAGAAAACCTGGAAAGAAAACTCAAAAATCTTATTTCCTTACTGTTTGTTATATGTGAAGCCATCCTCATAATGTGAAGTCAATAGAGCAGGAAGCTACGCCATTGTATTCTATCACTAGTTCCATGAATTCCAAAGATGTTCTCAACTGTGTGTGTGTGTGTGAGTGTGTGTGTGTGACTAAACAAATTACAATTGTTAAAAATCCTTTTTAAAACTTCTATTAAGTTAGTAGTTGTTGTTTCTGATCTGGTTAACAAATAGTCTGTGTATTTGCTTACTTGTTCTCTGGTTCTACTTTGACTTTGTTATCATGTCCTCATTACCATATTCAATTAATTAGTATATAAAAGGTAACATTCCAGTATGCACACCTTATGACAAAGCCTTATTGACTTTGGCTAAATAGGACAGGGTTGTTGTTGTAACAGGGTTGAGGGAAAGTAAGCCCAGAGAGAAGATTTTATAAGATTGGGATAAAAAAAACAACAACCCAGTGAATTACACTTTATTTTACTAAAGGTCAAACAGCAAGAAGAAAAAGAGGGAATTGTTTTGGAAGGTGGGGAGAAAGACAAAGTGCATGAAAACTATAGGAAAGCTACAATTGATTTAACCTTGATCTGATTATGTTTATTAATGGCAACTTGATTTTGATCGTTGCACGTAGGCATAGATTAAGACCCAATCTACTTTCTTAACAGTCATAAATGTCTCTCTATGTACACACACACACACACACACACACACATCTTGAATTACTGCTCTGTATTATTAAGTGCAGTAAAGTCATTTCAATGCATCTTGATACTAGTGAGAGCATTTTTCAATTATTTATCAGGATAAATCTAGTAAACGAACTCTGTGATTTCTATACAAAGCCCTAAAGGGCTTGGGATCCTAGTATCTAAAAAGCTACCTTCCCCAGGATCAACCATCTTGGATCATCCAATTGGCAGCAGAGGACATGTGGTTGATGTCACCATTGGATGCTGCCTAGCTCATGCTGACCCATGACAGGGCACTTCGTAGTGGCAGTTCCTGATTGGTGGAATGCCTTCCCTGATGAAGTACATCTGTTTCCCTTATTATTACCATTTAGGAGGAATTTAAAAACGTTCCCTTTCACCCAGGCATTCAATGGCTAAAAGATTTCACCCAGGCATTCAATGGCTAAAAGATTCAATGGCTAAAAGATACAGAAAAAATGTAAGATAGAAATAAGTGAAGATGTGTGTTCCACGTGTGTAAAGAAAGTATCATTCCTCATGTTCCCATGAATCTTTGTGGTTTGTAACCATGTTCTTTGTCTGAAGCATAAATAATAAAATTAGACCAGGTATTGGAGAAACCTTTGATTGTCTTGTGCTGCCTTCTAAATGTTTTTAAATATGTTTTATTTAGTTATACTTCAGAAAGAATTTAATATAACCACATTCTAGATTTACATCTCTGTGCATTTGCTGTATCCATCAGAGAAACTTCACCCTGGATTCTAATGTATTTGAAAACCTGCAAGAACAAACCAGGGAGTGGCAGAGGCTCAGGATCAATTAATACAGAGTATAATCATGAGTGAAATCTTGTATTCAGTCATTTGAACATTATAAGCTTACACAATATCTCTGTTCTTTTCCTTTTCTGTTTCTTCTCCAGTTTTATGTCTGAAGCTTTATTATTTTCTATTTTCTTCTGAGTATATCTTCCTGAAACCATCAAAGTACTTAGCTGCCTTAATTTGGGGCAAAATGATTTTATGAATTCGGAACACATAAATCTGTTTATTTATGTGTTTATTTATGTGTGCACACAAATCACTTTGGGTCAATATAAGATCAGCACATTTGACTGAGATATGTCATCTGAGGAACAAATAAGGATACCTATGGAATAGGTTCCTGCCATTCACAAATGTTGGTGATATAGGATTGTGGGGCTGGGCTGGAAGATGTCTGTTGGCCCCTTCTGGGTCTATGATTTTGTATCTGTAAGATTTAGAATCTAGTAGAAGAACCTACTGAACTGGTCATACCAACCAGTTAAGCAAATGCCCTTAGATAGACAGTTGGATGTTCTCGACATCATCTTAAAGAGTGAGCTTTGTTGCCATAGTGATAACTTAATGGTGGTGCTCTCCAGGAAAGGAGTAAGCATTGCCCAACCCCCCTCATGTTGCTGGAGATGACATCATCTTGTAAGGAGAAGAACAATAGCCAGAATTCTGTGGGTGAGTTTTTGGCTGATGTGACAGCTGAAAAGAGGCACAAAGAAGCTTGATTTCTCCCTCTGGGCTGTAAGCTTTTCCAACCTATGCTCAGCTTGCCTACCATATAGCCTAAATGCACCACAATCTCCATTGATCTTCATCCCGAGGAGACCAAATTCTGGGTAAGCACTGGAACCACAGAAAGCTCTGAGAGATTGGGGTGTGCAAAAGAGCTGGTAAGAAAATGAATTCCACCCTACCAAGTAATAGATGCACATTTCAAAATATCAATCTGCCAGATCTCCTTTAGTCAATGTTTCTTCTAACATGTTTCTGTTTCACTTTTCCCTTCAAACCTCAGGTTTTAACAGAAGTGACAGAAATACCACTACATTAAAGTTTACCTCACAATAAGCCATCTATTTCTGATGAGTAGTGGCCAGCATAATGAGGCATCTCCCTAGTCCTGGCTCTTCCAGCAGTGGTGTCACTGCTGTTTACTGAGATGGTCACTTGTGAAAGAAGACCTGCTTGCTGAGGCATTTAAGTCCCAAGGTGTGTTTTTTTAACTTGGGTTTATTTATTGATTCACTTATTTGCTTCATTTAAATACCAGCTTTCATCCAAATAGGATCACAGACTAGTTTGGGTGACTGTCAATGGCAATGTTATTTAGCTCCTCCCCTTCCATGCATACTAAGCCCAAGGTAGCTGCCATCAAAACTGACCAGAATATAACAATAATGGTTTTTTGAAAAATCCACAATATTTAAATATACAGAATAATATGTAGAACAGTGTAATAAACAATTCATAATAATAGGGAAATAATATTTCATTATCAAGACACTGAATTAGATCAATATATTGGGCAATTAATAAAACTAAGCCTAAAAACAATCAATAAAGCCAATTAAGAATAATAAATTCTGAAAGACCAAGGAAATACCCAATTAATATGCATTACAATAAGATCAATTGACAAATTCATAAGCATGGGAAATGCATAATAAACAGTCAATGAGACTAGAAATAGTGGTTGTAAATAATGCACCTCATTCACAAACTCATTCCTGCTTCCCAGCTGGTTACATGTGCTATCTGCACAACAGGAATAGAGTTATTTTTCTTGCTAGACCATGACCTCAATGGGAAGGTGTTTAAGCCAGCTTTGCTGCTCCCAAGATGGTAAGTGTAGGTGTTCAGCTGAGCATTTGTTTAATTTATGCACTTATCTCCTTGATAGTATCCTACACTGGAAGGGGGAAGGAGCTGTGCCCAGACACATTGTACTTACCTGGCCATGTTCTTGAATCAAGAAGGAGCAGGCCAAATCTCATGAAGTCAGTTGTGCAGGAGCCTCCAGAACCTGGAGGGTGGGAGTTCAAAGCATCAAATGGAATTCCCAGTTCCATGGCCCAAAGTGATGTGCACACAGGCACTTGCCAGTTAAATCACAGTTTATTCAAAAAGATCCATACTCTTGCATCAATAAAAGTTCAGCTGCTAAGGCTTCTCCTCCTGCTTTCTCACAGCAATTTTTGCAGGGTATATAAAAATATGGCCAAAGTTTATTGGCTAACAGGCATAGTATCTGATGCATATTCTCCTTCCAGGTTGATTTAAGCATAATACACAACATAGTACAGTGGTACCTCGGGTTACATACGCTTCAGGTTACATACGCTTTAGGTTACAGACTCCGCTAACCCAGAAATAGTACCTCGGGTTAAGAACTTTGCTTCAGGATGAGAACAGAAATTGTGCAGCAGTGGCACAGCAGCAGCAGGAGGACCCATTAGCTAAAGTGGTGCTTCAGGTTAAAAACAGTTTCAGGTTAAGAACAGACCTCCGGAACAAATTAAATACTTAACCCGAGGTACCACCGTAATCTTGACAAATAAATCTTGAGCCACTAGGATCATTAATAGATAGAGCTGTAAATGTGTGGTGTGTGGATCTTAAATGTGGCAAACTACTGCTCTAGTTGGGGCCCTGTACTCAATAGCCCTGCCTTGACTCCAGAGATATGGCCTTCATACCTTGCAGGTGAGTACACTGGACCTCCAAATGGCTGAAAGGCTCTGATTGTGTGACCAGGCGGTGACAGCCACAGCCCCCAGGGCTCATAAGGAAGTAATAAAGACCCTGACAACATATTATGGAATTAAAATTAGGCCACAACTTTATTAAACTTCCGAATGTAGGAAGATTTTGACCTTGGGTGTGTATCCCTCCCAGCCCCTCAGCTGGGGGACCTGGGGCTCATCAAGGTAAATGGGATATGGGGGTGCTCTGTGAGATGTAAGTGTAGCAGGCAGCCAAGCCCATATCCCCACACGCAGGGTAGTTCACTGACGACCTTTCAGTGTATGGCCAGTGACACCCATATATATATAACCCCTTTAAGAGGGGATCCAGGAATCACCACCGCAGGGGGTTGAGTCACCACTTCACGCCCCCCTCCCCATATAGGGAAGAAAAGACTAAAGGATTCCACCCAAGGCCATAAACCACCAAAGTTGTGACGAATTGCTAGGGAGAAGACAAAACCTGCCAATGCAGGAAAATTTCTTCCCGGTCGTTCAACAGCAACCAGTCATAGACCATAGCAGTGCCCGCAAAACAGGAAAAAAAAGTTAACCTGCAAACAAGAAAACATTAAGGGAGGGTTGGGTGGGTGAAGTTCCTGAGCCAACTGCCTGGCTACTGTTGGCTATATATATACTGCTGGCTACTGTCCCCTATATAAATGGGACTGGCTCCATCTCCCAGCAATGAAACTTGACTACTGAGGCTGGGTGTGAACCTCCAAATAATAACATTGAGAGGCAGGCCAATCCCTGTTTGCCAGTAAATTCCCTTGGAACTGTAGCACCATGCACAATCCTGCAAAGGGCACCCACAATGTAAAGTGTGAGTGCTCAATAACTGGACGGTATGGCCCATAATATCATGTATCTCTAAAATCAATGTAATATACTAATGGCTGTGTTTTCAGATAGTCACTGATGCCCACAAACTGCAATTGTTGACAGATGTCAAATAAGCAACAGAGTAATTCTCTCATGTGTCAGAGATGGGCTGCATTCATGTTGAGATGCCTGCTTTGATTAATCTATTTGTGTGTCTTGGTAGTGGTCAATATTGCAAGGAGCTCTATTGACATGTTGTTGTTTTGGTGTATGTGTGCTTAAATGAAGAAACATCCAGTAGAATCACAGAGCCCTGTCCAGTAACAGCCACATTATGACTCTCATACATTGTCCTGTGCTAGGAAATAATGATCATGTGCTTACCAGCAGTTCAGCATTTGTTTGTTTACAGATTTTATCATTTTTTATGTTTGGGCCTTTTATTGTTTCCTTAAGTGATTGTCAGTCTAACTCTATATCCTGTTCCTGTAGCTAGTTGCTTCATGAATTTCTGAACAGGAGCCTGATGTACAAGTTGATCACATATTAGTATAAGATGCTATTCATATAATTCCAAATACCTTAGGGAAAGCTTTATGCTCAGGTTTCTTATTGCGGTTTGTGTTTCTCCAGGAAAACAATATCATCCCCAACTCATCACATATATTAAGCAACATGGGGGCAATATGCTTGCAGTCAACCATTGAAAAAGGCCCCGCAGTGGTCACATGCATTTTTCAAACCTCACAGCTCCTTTAACTGGATGGAAATAAATAAGACAGTGCAAATCTGTGTTTCTGTTTACTACTACTACTAATAATAATACTAACAAATATGCTCATGACTGGGACTGTTTAAGAAAGCCGGGCTATATAAAAACTCAATGTTGCTATTTTTCACCTCACACACCAAATATTTTGGGGGTCTACAGGATGGGAAGCATTATCCACTACCTAGTATTAATATAAGAATGTCAAAAAGGGTCTCCAAATATTGCTTCCTCTTGCTCGGCAGACACATTAGACATATCTAACCAGTTCCTGGCATACTGTGGTATGTGTGGGTGTTTTGATGTACAGTTCAACCTGCTGTTTCAAGATGGGTTTTGCACCAGCCCTCATGGACAGGAAATGCAGTAATATAGTCTCATTTATGCTTGCTATCCCAATTATAGATTTTATTGATTTCTTTAGACCATTTATATATTGATTACAATTTTTGGCAAAAAGCACTAAGCAGTTTAGAAAAACTGGAATGTTTTGCATTTGTAATCAAGAGGCAAATCAATATCTGAATCAAGGCACAGAAAATATATACTGAAAGGCACAGGAAATAGATAGGTAGGAGATGACCCAAGGATGTTGTATCCGTTCTTTTTTCTTCTTCTGTGTAAAACAGTGGCCTTGTCAGCATTTTGCTATATAAGGTTATCTAAGAGGCCTGGAATTATTGGCACCACTACTCTCTGAAGATCTCTTGCTTAGTGCCAATGCACTCAGAAGTGAGAAAAAGAATTCCTCTCTCCTGTACTGATGCTTCAGAAAACTTGGACAGCCCAGGAGACAAGGGATCTTCATCCATTAGTCTGAGATGATAATTGGAAAATCTGGGTTAATGAGGATACCTGTGTGGCATCCTCAGGGAGAGTCAGGCAGCCAATACAAGTCCCCTTTAAGGTGGTGAATTCTAGAAATTAGTTATACATTCTGTGAAGAAGTGATTTGTTTTTGTCTATCCTGAATTGTTTGCCCTTCAGTTCCACTGGGTGACCTCAAGTACCATTATTGTTTGAGATGGGAAGACAGCTGTTTCCATCATCTTTCTCCACACAATGTATAATTTTATAAACCTTGATAATGTCACTCCTTTGTCCCTGAAGCCAGAAATAAGGAGGTGAAAATAAGGGGCATAATTTCATTAGATGCATAAGCCAACTAGAACAAGCAATTTAGCAATATAACCTTAGCTCTCAAAACTCCCTGTGTGGGTAACTATTTGGTGTAAAGAAATTCCACTCACAATATGAACTGACGCTTCATGAGGCTTGCCAAAATCCTTTATTCCTATTTGAGCCTTTAACCAAACATGACCAATGGGGCATAAATCCCTATCCAGCTCTTTTGGACAGCCATCTAATCCCACCCTATTAGCTAAACTGGGTGGGTTTGTGCCTGCCTAATCTGCAAATGCAAATGGTCCAAACTATGGTCCAATAAGCCAAACCTTTATTGACAACACCACCTGCACAGCCAGTGGTTTACTTCCAGTATTTTTGACTCTTTTCTTATGCCACAACCTTCAACAGGAAGGAGTAATGAAAAATTCATCTATGTCCTAAGGTCATTCAGCTTCCTGTCCGGAGTCTCATAGTCCTCTGCTATATATTGAAATGATACTACCCACATGAATCAGAAGGAAGGGGTTGTGGTCAGTGGGCTTTATAATACTGGTCAGCTTCTCTGTCAGACTGTGAATCTTTGCACCTGGAAGATAGCACACCTCCCAGGACATCCTGTTATCTCTGCATACTGCCCCCCTCAGTATAGAGTCACCTACCACCACCACATGTCTCTTCCTCCTCTGGGGAGTGGCTGAGATTGTTCTAGACACTGTACCTTCCACAGCCACATCAGTGTATTCCGAGGTCAACCTGCCTTGTTCCTCTGGTCCAGAAAAAGTGCCTGAGGTGAGGGCATGGAATCAATGTTGCCACTTCAGGGGCACAGCATGGCTCCTGACAGTCCTGCTTCTGTGTGTCATGTTCCTCCAGGGGCTTGTCTCCTGCAATGGGCAATCTTCCTCCTTCCTAGGGATACCCCACTTGCATCACTGTTCCAGGACAGTCCACTCTGCTGTATCAAGAAAATCCTCATGTTGCCCAGTAGCTAAAAGTGTGACTAGGCAGGCTTCAAGCTATTGTACCTTCTCTTCCAACAAGGCAGCCATCTCGCACTTGTTGCAGGTGAAGTTTTGCACATTCTCAGGCAGGAAGACAAACATGGCATAGGTGTTGCAGGTTACTGCAAAGCTCCTTTGCCATCTATGTCTCTTGGTCCCCCTCAAAATGCCCTTGCAAATGCCCCTGTCCTAGTCCTAGTCATGAGTTCCTGGTCATGTGCCTGAATCAAATTTTGAATAATAAAAAATGAATTTTAAATGTGTCAGAACAATACAAGGAAAACTACATTTCAAATGTTGAGCTTACCATTTGTAAAACCAGTTCCAAAGAGTAGAGGAAAATAGCAAGCTGCTTCGATCAGAATACAATGATCCAATTAATGCATCCTGCAAAGGACTTAGAACACCAATATCAAACAAAGCTGTACACAATATCTTTGAAGTGCCTGTTTGCAACATGAAATTGACATGAAATTCAGCAGAAATATAAGCAACCAGATGCTTCTGCTTGAATTTTGCAAATATAATAGATAGCGTTGCAATTCTAAAGGTGGCATGCACTTCAAATTGCCAGTTCCTGGAGGCTGGCACCAGGCAGCACTGGGTTTAGAGTGGTCCCTTCCAATTATTTTTCAATCTAAAGGACTGCACTACTTAGGCCTTTGTCTTAGAAGCAGCATTAAAATTCAAAGCACTGCAGTTAATTCACAAATGCCAGATTTCAAGCTCTCTAAGCCTGAAGTGATACTCTCGGCTAAATTCTATTCTCACGTACTAAGAACAGAATAATGACCGTTGTGTTAAAAGGATCAGAAATCTGTATTGGATAGTACATTTTCTGCCGCTCTACTTTCAGCAGATTGATTCTGCACAGCAAGGGCACGACATACCAGAATAGCACAACCAGCCAGTGAAAGGACTTGCATGAACTCCCTTATGAATAGTCAGTCCAGAGGTCCATTATAATTCAATACTGTCAACTCTGGATTAACTGTAGCAAAGCCACAGTCAGAAGTCCCTCAGCTTTGCTACTGGAAATCATGCCGAATATGGAACTCCCATGGCTGATTTGGAAGCCACATGCAAGTGCCGCTTGCAGTCAAAATAATCGCACAGTCAACTGAATCCAGCAAGTCAAGTAATAGCCAAAGAGGAGACCTTCATATAATTTATAATAAAATCCTGTTTATGAAATGATTTCATGTACTCTAGAAATTATTTCAGCTCATGTACAGTATCTGACATAGGTTGCAACTAGCAGTTCTTTAATAGATAAATGACTACTCCTTGATCTGCCAGTCCCATTCACAGATTGGATTGCCACTGAATTCTACTGATATTTTCCTTCCATTTAAAAGACTGAAAATATATTGGAAAATATCGAGGCTTTCCCAAGCTTTATCCATGTCCAGTTGCCAGCCATACTTTCTAGCTATAAAATTACACATTCCTCCACTGTAATTAGCCAGTATTTTGAGGAGATATTACAGTTCTGAACTGCTCATGCATAAGTTTTTGTACAAACTTATAAAAAGCTTCACTCAGTATTTAATTGAGAAATACTGTACTGAAAATTACAAAAACTTCCCATACAAAACATCGTGTGCAGGACTGCACTACTGGCATGGTTAATTGGGAAAGCATGTTACAAATATAAGCATTTTGTGAGTCAATACCCACAGCAGAAGTTTTGAATTGCTCATATTTGATGTATTCAGAAGAGTGTTTTTCCCTTTTTTATTATGAAATGGTTGTGTATAGAGATAATTTATCACCATTCATCAAATCCCCATTCACCCAAAAATAATAATCAAAATTCATAACTGTGCATATAAAATCCTGGGCACACATCAGTTGTACATTTTGATTCCAACCAACTTCCATTAATATTACAAAAGTTAACCTTTTTTTAGGTTGGTAGCAGTTGATTTCTCGGGTAATTCTCTGCTCAAGCCTACACCCACCGAAATCACACTGCCTTGGATTGGGGTGTTAATATACCTTTGCATCATTGCGCAATGACTAAGTTATGAAAGTTGCTGCCACAAGTTCTGGTGGTGACTCTTGACTCACAAGGTTCTAAAAGGGGATTAGACAGATTAAAGGAGGATCTTTCTATCTATCTAACTAACTAACTGGAATGTCAATCATCATAAATTCTAATTCTAGGGGTACAGGACAAGTGGGGCCAATAGACCCTTACCTAAGTAAATGTTGCTATTGCCACCCTTTGGCTACTTTTTCTGCTTATTTATACAAGTTTTGAAACTAAGAATAGGGAAATAAGGGAAGTAAGCCTGAGAAGGGAACATCCAATAAAAAATAGGACTTAAGGCAATAGCAATGCTTTACTAGAAATTAGCTACTAGGTATACTCATCACATTTCTGCTAAAAAAAAGTGGAGTAAATGTGTTTTCTACTATGCGGCCAGAAATGCTTAATCAATCCTGGCTAAGTGGCCTGTCCACCATTTTGTGTGCAATATGTCATGATTAACATGATGCAGATGTTCATAGCATCTGGACAATGTGTCACCTGCTAAGGCAAAATGCAAGATTATCTGTCCAGGCTTGTAGAACTCCAGCAGCTACCTTTCATGAATACAAATTCACAAGACATTTCAACTCTTTCTTTGCAACAGGATACACTGCTCTTCACTGTTGTAAGTCAGAGTGGTTCTGTTGTTCTCTTAACTTACCAAACCAATGCCCCCATTTAAATGAAGATTTCTTTCTCTTTTTTAAAATCACAGTATAAATTGATATGCCATAAAAAAACATTGCTCTAGTCATAATCTTTAGCCTTCTAGTCACATATAAAATGAGAAACATAATGTTTCAATCCCATCAAAATTTGATAATATCTGGACCAGAATGTGAATTTACCATGTTCAGCAACTGTGACTGTCTCCTGAAGCAAGGTACCTTGGCCCTGAAAATGGTCTTGTGCTCACAATTTAAGCTTGCTTAATAATAGTGGGATCTTCCCCCTGGTGGCTATCACCAATTGACATTTTAACAATCAAAAAACTAAACATGGAAAGTGAAAGATGGACTTATGAAGACCTCCTGGTAAGATCAGATAAAGGATGGAAAATCAGAACATATGAAGACTTAAAGGATAAAGTGGCAGGATGGCTACAATTTCACCAAATTAATGCCTTATGGAACGAACATAAAAAAAACTGGGATGAATGAGAAAAAGTCCAGATGCCAGGTGGAAATATTGGAAGGTAACTCCAAACTCTTGTCCAAAATGTATAACCAATTATTAGATTGGGATACGAAGGACGAAGAGATAAAGGAAGTTATGGTCAAATGGGCTATAGATCTTGGATACAATCTAGAATATGACAGGTGGGTGAAACTTTGGAACAAGGACATGAAATTCACAGCATGTTGGACTCCGAGAAAATATGGAAAAAATGATGTACCGATGGTACATCACCCCTGTGAAATTGGAAAAAATGTATAAGACCGGAGACAAGACATGCTGGAAATGCAAAACCAAAGAGGGTAACTTCCACCATATGTGGTGGACTTGTGAAGAAGTTAAAAGGTTTTGGGGAATTATTTATGATGAATTAAAAAAATTATTGAAATATACCTTCCCCAAAAAACCCGAAGCCTTCCTCCTGGGAATGGTCGGAGAGGAGATCAAGAAGGAAGACCAAACAATGTTCCAATATGCAATGGTTGCCGCCAGTATATTGTTAGCGCAAAATTGGAAAACACCTAATATCCCAACTGTTAGAGAATGGCAAATTAAAGTATGCGAGTATATAGAATTAGCCAAGTTGACACAAAAAATCAGGCATCAAAAAAGTGTAAAATTTATTAACGATTGGAACAAATTCATAACATACATAGAAGCAAATTTAGGAAATATTAAAATCACAGTAGGTCTAACTTAAAGCCTGCGATGTGCTGATGTTGTAAAATTACACTGCAGAAAGATATTGTGGTTATTTAGCCTAAAACCAAGATGGAGGGAAGTCAATCATTGTTATGTCATGAATTGATGTTGGTTTGTTTTGCGTTTGTCTTTTCTTGCTGTATGTGCTGCTTTGTATATATTTTTTTCTTTTTCTCTCTCTTTTTTTTCTTTTTGACCATTTGTATGTTTTTGGTTTATTCACTTTTTATGGTTTTGTTTTAAAAAGAACTCAATAAAAAGAAAAAAAATGTGGGATCTTATGCGCCAATTTTGCACTTGTAGGCTAGGTGGTCAGAAAGACCACTGAAGATCATTAGGTGGTGTGTTGCAGTCTTCTCACACATGCCCCAAGGGCAGGGCTTGCATTGTGGAAATACATGATAGTTACAAAAACATGTAAGTTTGACTGTTGGGGAAACAAAACTCCAATCATTTTTTAAAAACAAATGTGTTATGAATAACAAACAAGCTAACCAATTTATAAATTTGCAAACCAAATCATTCCATTTTAAAAATCAGCCATGGTTCAAGGCATAATCATCACGCACATAAGATGGAAGAAAATGTTGCACAATTGCATAAGCAAGTGGTGAAGGGCTCCCTTTCCTATTTCCAACAATTCCCAAATGGTAGTTAGTGCAAGAAGGCACACAATAAAAGAGAAAATAAATGCATGGCAATTTCAACATCTAAAAAAGTGACCTATTTTTAAAGTTCATAGATGATCCTTGTTGGCCCAATTACAATGCAATTTGATGTGTGTGTGTGTGTGTGTGTGTGTGTGTGTGTTAGGTGTTAGGGATGACCATCACAACACACAGTTATCAGTTGCGAAGAACTAATAATGATGTTCTAAAATAATCATGCCAGCAAGAATTTGTGTGTGAGTTAATGACCCAAAGAGTTGTGACAGCCACCCCAGGACAAAAATGCAAAGTTGTGCATAATTGTTGTATATGTATCTTTCATATTAAGTATGGTAATGCTAATAGAAACATATGGTTACCCATCTGCTACCGGATTGAAGGTCCTTGTACTAGCAGTGTGTGAAACACTGAGCAGCTTTGGCCCAGAATACCTTAAGGACTGCCTTGTGCCGTATGCCCTGAGCCAATCACTGCGATCATCTAGGGGAGCACTATTGGTGGTTCCCCAGGGTTCAAAAGCATAGCTCATGCCAATGAGAAGCCGCTTTAGCAGAGTGGGACCAACTCTCTGGAACTACAAGAAACCAGCCAGGCCCTATATCTGTAAAGCTTCAGACATCAGAACAAAATGTTTTTGATTGTTTGTTTTTCATTTCAGGAGGCCTTTGCAACTTGAATGCTGCTCTAATGGTCTTAACTTTCGATCCTTTAATCACAGTTAGAATTTTGTACATTGAATGCCCTCCCCCTTTTAATTCTAAACAGAAGTAACTTATTCCATACTCAGAAGTCAGAGTCACTGTAATCAATGGAAATTACTCCCTAGTGTGGTTCAAACTCTAGCCTAAGCCCTTGATTTCTTTCTTCTACATGTGTTTCTCCAGAAACAGGGGTCTCATACCACCCTTTCACAGCCTGGCAGCAGCAGAATTTTAAAAACCGAATTTCTATGGTATCTCCACACTGAAATGAATGTTCCTGAGCTACATTTACCACTCAGTTATCTACTTTCCCAATGCACTGTCAAACCTTTCCAGCCCTACTTTTGTTGTTTAAGTTTTCTCCAATCATTCTCCCCACCCATCTCTGCTTTGCTTTAAGTGCTGGTTCATCTCTAATAGTTGCTCTAGGCTTGGACATGAACTATGAAACAACTTAAAATTGCTGGATTTGAGATTTTGATTAAGCTGATCAGTGCAAGAAGCTGTCATACTCCATTTTCCACTAATGAAGCCCCAAAAGATAACAAAAGTTCTCATTACTGAATCACAAGACATCTTAGATTTTGCAATATTCCCGTTCATCTTGTTTCAGTTACCTCAACCCATCAAGTCATCCCATGTATTCTGTATGACTTTGATGCTGATGTTTCCCTAATGCTGCACCATCAACATGTTTCATTGACACTTCATCAGCCAGTTTCCTATAAAATGTTAATCGAAATGGGCTTTCCTCACTTTGCTGGATTCCCTCTCTGTTCCACAATCTATTTCCAAAAGCAGTCATCCAGATGCCACTCAAAGATCACAAACAAGGCATGAGAAGTTTGGCTTGTCATTCTCTCTTGTCTTCAGCACCTGGTTTCATACTCCCCCATATACATGAAGATTCCTTTGGGTCACCCAAAAAAGCAGAAAAAAGGACTTGTTGGTCCTCTAGGCAAGGAGTATGACTCTTGCATTTCATACAACACCCCAAAGTAGCAAGTTGCCCTTTGTCATTTTTAAAAATCTAGTTAATTTATCCAAGAAGGGATCTTTGATTAGAGTTATGTAACTTATGTGAACAAGGCTGTATGGATGTGCCAATAAAACAGTGGGAGGTTTGTCAGAGATTAGAATGAAACCATGGAACTCGGCAAGTACATTATTATATGCTTATATTTAGCATCTCCCTAGAGTCTCTGTCTTGAACTACCACTTGAATCTTCCAGAATGGAATATTATGGGAAATAGAGATTTCCTGATACTTATCAAGTTTACCGTTCTGATTACCCTTCTAGATCTGGATGTCTATGGTAAGATAGAGCTTCATTTAATAAGGTAGTTCTGCCTCCTCCTGGAAAAAAGGTATCTTCCATACTGATATTGTCACCTATCTCTTTGTAACTGAGGATCATTTATTGTGATGTAGCTGGCACAGAATGCAAAATGCCACCTCCCCAGAGAGATGAAAAGGAAAGTGTAAATCCAGCCAGTATTTTGGAAACTACACAGATCAGGGACTGGGTGGTATTCAGTTAAGTTTTACTCAGAGTTAAACCCATTGAAATTAATGGGTTTAATGTCCATTAATTTCAATGAGTTTACTCTGAGTAAAACTTAGCTGAATGCCACTCATGGTTCTGTGTAGTTTAAGCCAGTCACAAGCTACCTTTGTGTATGCTTGTCCCCATTTGAGCCCCTCCACTTATTTGGAAGAGACCCTGCTCAAAAATAAGGATTGTAGGATGGATAGCAATAGGAATGAGCAGGAAAAGTGTCTGTTTTCTAAGACCGTAGAATATTCTCTCCTAGCTGAGGAGTATAAATGCATCTTTATATTACATTTTAGGTGAGGGATATTTGGTTCAGCAAGCTTTCTGGAAGTGTGTCATTAGAAGGATGGCAGTCATGTCAGGAGGGAACCGTAAGACTCTGTTGGGAGGAAAAATAACAGAGAGCAGGCCATTCATTTGGGGGTGAATGAGTTTCCTTTCCTCTCTTTTACAACCCTCCCCCTTTCACCTCATGTGACTGTAACTATCAGATGGTAAGCCTGCAGGCAGACACCCATGACAACTGATAACCATAAGGAATACTTAGGAGAAATATTCATCTGCCCTTTTAAAAAGCTGTCAGGAGAATATATATATATATATATATATATATGCAGGTTTTGGTGTCCTCGGGTGTCTTCCCGTGTAAAAGTTGGGGTGTCTAGGCGACGTTTCGACGAGGTCTCACTCGTCATCTTCAGGCTGGTGCTTTCTGGCTGGTGCTTTCTGGCTGGTGCTTTCTGGCTGGTGCTTTCGACGAGTGAGACCTCGTCGAAACGTCGCCTAGACACCCCAACTTTTACACGGGAAGACACCCGAGGACACCAAAACCTGCATTCCTGTACCCGTGAAAATCTACGAAAGCATATATATATATATATATATATATATATATATATATATATTCATTTTCTGCTGAGCCTGGGGCAAAAACAAAACAAAAGCTCAAATAATAAACATGCCAGTATCCTCAATTCAGTTGATTTACACGGGAAACAAATTAAAAAATGCATATAGAAGGGTACGTTAACTACTCTGTATATATTTGAGAAATAAAAAAATATAGACTGTGGTGGGAATTTAAAAAAAAAAAAAAAATATTGTCCTTATGATTTGCACAATGCAGGGCCAAAGAAGATGAAAACAAAGATGCAGTGGTAACTCAGGCAAAATGAATTTGTAATGCCAAGTATACCATATATATATAATGTTAACTGGTTCATAGTTACTATTTAGAATGTGTGAGGGGTTAGACTGGAAAGAGGGTGAGGGCACACATTGAACAGAAAGGTTTGAGGGGGCTTGCTCCTATGTTGAGTTGGCCAACATCTTCTCTACCACTAGGCATAAAGAAGGTTGCAAGTACCTTCAGCTCCCTTCATGAAAACAGAGTGGAACAGACAAGCCTGGTGTACATAGGGTTGGGATGAGGGTGAAATCTGAATCAGCTTGCATTTAAAGGTAACCTACCAAACTCACATTTTCTTAAACAATACAAGAACTGAAACACAGTTGCCTTGATTCACAAAAGAGATAAAGTCATGCCAGGTGTTCCCTCTTTTTTGAGAATAGAGGCATAGAATAGAGAATAGAGGCAGTCAGGCAGGAAGACTGGCTGTCTTTCTCCTTCTCCCTCTTGAATAAAGAAAAGTCTGTGCAGCCAGAGCTCTAGCCATGGCTGTCTTTCCCTCAGTACCCCCAGCATCCCAGGTGCAAGCTGGCAGTGGATGGGGAATCATGGTGCCATGGTCAATGCTTTAGCTCTGGATTAGAGATTCTGTCTGACACCTGACACTCCCAGGAAACCATTCCCCCTTCAATAGTAGAAATGAATCTGGTCCCATCAGTATTTCCCCCGCAAGAAGTTTGAGTCCTTTCAACCATCCCAGCCCCTCCATAATTAAAATCTGCCCCCAGTTTGCCACCCACAAATGGATGCTGCTCATTGGAGAGCCATTTAAGTTCTACATATACTTAGAAATTCCAATTTGATGTGTCTGTTATTATTGCTTTGACTTGACAGTTTTTCTTGCCTGGGCCATTTGGACTGGTAGCCCTTGAAGGTCAGCAATCCAATCTATCATTTGGGGGTGAAGTGTCTGTTAATCCCCTTTTGGTTCACCTGAGATGTGGGGGATGAATCAATAAATAGTATTGTGCTCACAAGAGTCTAAGTCCTTTCACTTGGTTTTCCAGTTCTTTAAGACTATTGAAATGTCTAGTTCTAAATCACATGGATATTATTCCGTTAGCTGATATGAATGCAAGTGGAAAATGTAATATTTTTTGGTGGCTGGTTTCATCATGTTCTGCTGTATAGAAACTGTGGGAGTGTGTCATTTCTAGACATGTTTACAGCATCTTCGAAACATGAAGATAATCTTAAGGAGAAGAAAGATATATCTGCAGAGTGCACTAGCCATATTTTAACTCCTCCATCGCAGAAGAAGAGAGATAATAGCAATAAAGGTCTTAAAGCGTTGGTTTTCAAAATGTGCACATATTTCCCTCCCCTAGTATCCATATTTCACCAGTGCTGGATAAAACAAAAACAAATGGTTTCGTTCTAAAGATGTTTCCATGTTGATAGGCAGTGAACAAAACTCATGAATAACATCCAGGGCTTATTCGCCTGAGTAACACAGGCATCCCTGTGATAGACTTTGCAAGAAGGAAGCTGGGAGGAGGCCATGGGGCTCAGCAGTATTCTCTGATACTTTTGATTCAAAGAGCAATGCAAGAGGATTGTGGAGATCAGGAACATGGGAAGGGATTTAGGATAGTTCATTGCTATAGTAACACCTGGCTGTCCCTAAAGCCTCTTGCACTCACACTAAAACAAAAAGAAGCAGGGAAGTGTGTGTGGGAAGGCGAAGGCAAGATGAACCAAAACCATTGTCTTTCTTCTCCTTCTGCCCAATTCCCTCAACTGGCTTCTGACATTTGCTTGCAAACAGTCATCCTACATATTTTCTTTCTTTTTTTTCTTTTTGGTGCATTAGAATGGGTATTGTATAAGTGCATCTTTTCCCCAAATTGTAGCAACACCACCATTTGTGATTAACTAGTTCGTGGTCACTGGGCCTTACCAGGGTTCACATCCCTGTGGAAGCATCCTTCTGCATGTATATTCACTTGTTTATGGCTTCCTTCAGACCGCTGTATCTGAAGAAGTGTGCATGCACACGAAAGCTCATACCAAGAACTGACTTAGTTGGTCTTTAAGGTGCTACTGGAAGGAATTTGTTTTGTTTTGACTATGGCAGACCAACACGGCTACCTATCTGTATTCAGACCGCTGTTCAACATATGCAATACCTGAAAAGAACTCTTAACCACACACCTAAAAGGTGTGCCAAGAAGGCACATGACAGCCTTGTCTCATCCTAGCTGGGCAGATTTAGATGCAGTAAAGCTGCCAAGGTGAAAGGGTACCTACTTTCCCATATTCCCTTAGGTTGGTTATTTGTGAGAGGTTAATTGCCTACATGAACATTCACCATATAGATGCTTCACAGTGCTCAGCAGGCTAGCTTCTACTTAACTCCCTCCCTTCTTGCGCCAAGCCTGCCAGCTGTGACGAAGGAACACCTTGTGTCATATAACCAAATTATGTCCCTTCACTGATTGTCTGCCTCACAAAACATTACTACCTAGCCTCTACAGCAGGGGTCAGCAAACTTTTTCAACAGGGGACTGGTCCACTGTCCCTAAGACGTTGTGGGGCTGGACTATATTTTTTTTTATGCCCCACAAATAACTCAGAGACACATTTTAAATAAAAGGACACATTCTACTCATGTAAAAACACGCTGATTCCTGGACCGTTCGAAGGCTGGATTTAGAAGGGGATTGGGCCGGATTCGGGCCCCGGACCTTAGTTTGCCTACACATGCTCTACAGGCTAATCCACAGTGGAAGATCTTAAGGGACCAATGCTGTGGTCAGGGCCAGCCCACCTATGAAGTCAGGTGAGGTGACCATCTCTGGTGGCAGGTTCCCTAGGGGCAGCAGATCTCAATATCTATCATTCTTTCCCCCCTGTTCCTGATGTAGATCTTCACTCACCTTTTCTTCCCTGCCAGGGCGGGTGGGCTCTATTTTGGGGTTTGCCTCAGGTACCAACATGTTTTGGACTAGCCCTGGCTGTTGTGGCAGTGAAAATGCTGCCACATAAGCTTGAGTGCAGACTTCAGCACTTGGATCTTGAGCTCTCTCCAGCAACAGGGGACAAATTTGCCCCCATCTGCAGGTAGAAGGACTGAGAAAGTTAATTCAGTCAAGATCTCTAATCTTGCCTGTCTTTTTGTTGTTATGGATTTTAAGCTGGACTTTGTAAATGGATAGTCATTAATAGCACAGTTAACCAGTGTTCACTTTTCTCTTGTTTCCACCACTTGATTTATTGGAAGTTCTATTTCTCCCATTTCACCCCACGAAAATACATATAGAAAACACAGTTCCCTCTCGCCATCCTTGCTAGCCAACTCTCTTCCATCTTCTTTGATATGGTTGTGATTTAGTATTGATTTGAACATCATCTTTTCATTTTCACATCTTTAAGATGTGAGTAGAGGATACAAAGGGAAAAAAAGCAGAAATGTACCATGATAACACCCCAACAGTCGGTTGCACATCTTACACAATACATAGCCATAGCTGACTCAGGGGTCCAGAAAGTTCACCGAATTCCTTCACTAAGGCTCACTCATGCCTGTTGAGTTCTTACAAAAGACAGAGCCCCAGAGAATGTAAATGCAAACACTTTTCTTCTTTTTTCTTTCTGTGTTGTATCATGTTCAGCCTGATGGTTATCCAAGATTTCTCTATAAGAATATATGAAATAATGGGTGGATAACCTCAGGAGTTCAGATGAACCCCCTCACACAATGAAAGCATGTGTGAGAGGGTGTTGGGATCATGCCACATGTGCAGGTTGTGTGAAAGGGTTGTACTCATGTACCAATTTCCCCTCATGGGGAGTAATTTTATAGGCAGTGGTATATGTATAGGGTTGCCCTTGAAATGGCTGTAGAATGTGTCACTGGGGGGGAGGGGCAAGCTGATAGGAGAAATCATTTTCTCTGCCCTCCCATATGTAAACTGAATGTCCCTGGTGTTGGGTGCATTTCAGCTCATGCAAAGCAGTGTAAGGCCTAACAGAGCTTTAGAAAATGAATATGGCCTCAAGAATTGGCATAAAATTCTCTGCAGTAATGTGGGGTTCTGTTACAGATACATAGATGTTCCTCAGCTGATCATTCAGTGTAGAAAAGTTGCCTTAGTGGTTTAGAGTTTTAGCATATAAATGTCAGCGACTTTTAAATACCACCTATACTAAATCATATTTGGCATGGTTGCCTTATTTAATCTGAAATATCTGCCCAGTACTAGCAAACACTAATGTTAATTAGCATTCCAATTTCACATGCAAATATATATTGCAAACAATAAAAAAGCACTACTTTAGTAGGATTATAGTGGGAGGTTGTGTACATTCAAATAAGTGGGAATGTTTCAAGGGAACACATTGAAAAGTGGGTCTGACAGACATATCTTTTATTCCTCACATGATTTCCTAAATCTAATTCACCATTTTCTTGCTTTACATTCCATATATAATCATAAGGATAGAATACTGGCAGCATAACAGTGCATCTTTTAATTAATATATTATGAATGCTCCATTTATAATTAGTCTTTTACATATACTACCTACACCAAGCAAAGATTAGATAATCAGTGCAGAAGCTACTGTTATTGTGTTCTTCAGAGAGAGAGAAATCTGAATATCACATTTATAGGTGAAATAGAGGAACTGCTCTATTTTGAAATGGCTTTTATAGCAGAGCTATGTTTCTGCTATGTATTGACATGTGCGTAGATGGCAAATGATTTAAGAACAAACGTGAAAGTCATATGAAGAAAAATTAAGAACCACATATAAGAACCAGTATAATCTTGCATTCATATAAAAATGTATTTTGGAATGGGTCTGTACACATGTCCACTTCCAATGATTCCTTTTCATACCATGTCTTCATAAATGACTTGGATGAAGGAATTAAGGAGATGCTCATCAAATTTGCCGATAACACCAAACTAGAAGGGGAACTAGACTCGGGATTCTAGATACCCTTAACAGACTGGAGAACTGAGCCCAAACTAACAAAATAAATTTCAATAGGGACAAATGTAAGGAATATCCAGCTGCACAAATATAAGATGGGGGACAACTGGATCTAGGGGTCTAAGTAGACCAGAAGCTCAATATGAGTCAACAGTGTGAAGCAGCAGCAAAAAAGTGTGGTATAAACCGCTGTTACATGCAATGTGGAACAATTTTGTTTTCTCCTGCTCCAGAGGGTAGAACCTGAACCACTGGATTCAAGTTTCAAGGAAGAAGATTTGAACTAAACACCAGGGAGAACTTTCTGGTGGAAAGAGCTGTTTGACAGTGGATTCCCTCAGAAGGTGGTAGACTCTCCTTCCTTAGAGGATTTTAAGCAGAGGTTGGACGGCCATCTGCCACTATCAGGAGGTTGGAACTGTAGCACCACCCTTCTATGCCAACCACTTCTGTCCCCTCCCAGGCCAAATTTAGCATTCATTCTCCATTGATTTGCATGCAGACTGCTTCTACTCTTAAATATTGAAAAACAAAACAAAATGAATTTTTTGCATATTAGGGTTGTCATATTTCTAACAGTGAAAATCCGGACAGAAGAGTTGTTGGACTTTTTTGGGCAAATTTCCTAATAAAAGAGAGAGAGATCTTTTTTTGAGCTATTTTATTGAAAAACACCACTGCCAACAGTCCAGATTTTCCAAGACATTCATTCAATTTCCGCCCGGACACTGCTGTATTTTGTATATGCCGACTGGAAATTCTATTACATACAGTATTCTATTACATACAGTAAGAAGTACTCATACAGAAAAGAGGTACTCTTGCCTCTGAGGTGAACTTTTCTTTGTTTCAGGTCACTCATACACAGGTGCAGGCAACATAAAGCAATATTTCATTGTGGGAGCCAATTTGTCCCAGTCTTCAACCCAATTTGCAGCACATTCCCATCCACATTTACTCAGAAGTAAATCACACAGTGTGGTTTGCTCCTGAGTATATGTACACAGGGCTTAACCTAGGCACTCTTAAATTTCTAAATTCATTATTATGAAAAGGTGTCATGCTACTCATTTTACCTATTCTCAGTGTGATCAAACTAAAAATACAGCCCACTAATCTGAATTATTATTTGTGCTGCCTAGCCAGCAAATGGTTGCCTTTGAGAAGCAATTTCACATGCATATGCTGACATTCCAAGTTCCTGAGCTAGTGAGACTTACTAAGACTTACTACTTATCACCATGGGGTCTCTCTCTCATTATCGCTTAAATAACACTTTAGCTTATAAAAGAGCCATTTATATCCTTTTGACATATTCAGCCAACCTTTAAGAAATAATTGTTTGCCCACAGATGCCTTATGGTGCCCAATGTTGTGTGCCACTCAGTTAAATTCAAGCTGAACTGCAGCCTCAAATCAAAATCTTCTGTCATTTGTAAGTATAATACATGCCCTGACATTTAGCGTTATTTCAGGTTTATGTGTTCAATGTCTGTGTTGTTTTTATAGTACTACTACACAAAACAAGAAAATAACCTTCCATTGACATAGTATTGGGATGTAATTTACTTGCTTTCAGTGTTGGATTAAGACCTCTTATTAACATTTATTTTTGTATTGAATAATACGGAGATCCCCAGGCAAAGCACTTCAGTCCAGAATTGAGTTACACATGCCACAATGACTGGATTAAATCTATGCAAAATAAAAATAATTTAGCTGAACCAAAGGAATAGATAGGCTATCCAGGATATGCTATCATTCTATAGACTTTATAGGCTGTCCTAAACTAGCACTTTGGATGCAGCAATGGACTAGATAATCCAGCCAAGGGTGTTAGTTGATGTTTCATCGACCCAAGTGAATGATGTTCAGCCTATACTAGATAGGGTTGCACTCCACTCCTCTGAAAGGGCCAGATTTGCAGCTTACAGGTGCTTATTGATTCAGCACTGTTAGATGCATATGTAGCCTCTGCTGCTCAAATAATCTTTCATCAGCTCCCTTACCTGGATGGAGAAGCTTGGCCACAATTACCTATGCTCTGGTAACCTGCTCTTTAGCCTACTGCAATGTGTTGTACAGGAGGTTGCCTTTAAAAATGGTATTTGATTCAAAACGTGGCCATGAGAATGTTAAGTGGAACTTTGTGGTTTGATTATTATGTTATGCCTGTGCCTTTTCTTCTGTATTGGCTCCCAGTCCATTTAGAAGTCCAATTTAAAACTCTGGTAGTAACCTTTAAAGGCCCAAATATCTTGGGACCAGACTACCCCAAGATCCTCTTTAGAGTCCCTCCTCCAGGTGCTCCTACTGAATGACGTAAGGCACATGACCACAAGGGAGACAGCCTTTTTCACAGTGGCATTCCAGCATCCCCAGGGAGGCTAGCCTAGCATCATCTTTAGGGAGGGGGCACCAGGTGAGCACAATTCAGTTTACCTAGATCTTCCAAACAATTGAGGTAACCTGACTTCTCAGGTTTTGAATCTGTGCATTTAATCTTGGTGTTGTGTGTTCAACAATATTGTTAAACATCTGCCTAAGAGTAGGCAACAACATACAGCAGAATCCTATACCCCATACAAACCAGCAGGAGATCCTTACCAGTCCCATTACACCAGCATCCCTGTGTTCAGGGGAAACCCAGCCAGATGGGCGGGATATAATAATAATAATAATAATAATAATAATAATAATAATAATAATAATATTTTAGCTCAAACTTACTGGAACTCAGTTCTAGCATCTCTCAGGTGGGTGTCATTGCCATTCTAAGAGAACACAGGAAGTGTTCATAGTGAGTTCTGCCTGTGTTCATCCAGAAATGACCAGAATTTTATGTGTCTTCTAAACAATGTCAAGCAAAGTCATGAAAGGCATAATAAAGGATTCCATTCTTCCCACTCTTAAACACTCCCAGCCCAATAAATCATCCATCCTCAGCTGTGACTGGGGCTGCTAGCTCTAAATATGAATTGGGAAGATCAGTGGCTGCATTTGGACTTCTTGGAGAAGCTAGTCATAACAACTAAGCCATCTCCTGTACTTTGGTCCTCTGGTATGCATCTGTGTAAAGATTCCCAGTCTTTTCCAACTGAGAACCATTTCCAGGGTCTGATAATGAGTGAAACTGCTGTTTCATAGGGCTCTTTATGGTAAAAGGTGCATTTCAACCATAGGAGCCAACTCCTAGCGGCCGTGGGGATTCCAGCCCCCACAATAAAATATTTGAGGGGGGCAGAGCATTCCCATTCAAATGGTGTGTGTGCACTGTGTCATGTGATCATTTATGTGGAGCAGGGCTTACCTGGGCCCCCACAATATTTTATTAAAGTTGGCGCCCCTGATTCCAACCTAGGTCAGGGGAGGGAAAATGGATTTGGATGTTGGGCCTGATCTAGAACTTCGCTGTGGTGAATCACTTGGCCTGGCAAAGCTTTCTTCACTAGCTCATCAAGGTCCTTCAAAACTGAAATTCATTAAGTATAATATATGGTCATGATTATTAGGTTGCATATTCCTCCTCTTGCCTGTTAGACTTCAGCATATTGTATATACATGTGATTTACTCCAAAGTGTGGAAATGTTGACTAAATACTTCCTCCAGAAAATAATAGAGAATGAAAAGGGTGGTTAAATTCCACAAAATAAAGAAAGCATGAAATTCAATACATTGGCCACATTCCTCAAACCACCCTATTCAGCAGTTGCCACATTAATGACCGCTCCCCGCCTAAAACGGGGGGCGCCCTTTGCGTGGACGCGCGCAGCCCCTAGATCTGGAGCGGCTCCAACAGCATAGGCTTGGCTTTGCCTTCCCTCAGGTGGGATACCTGGAGGTCTCCGCCTACCTCCGTCAGTTGTCCAATCCCACCTGGGGGAAGCAGGTTTCGCCTTTCCCGTAGCAAAACGTCACAACTTTGGCGGTATCAGGCCTTGGGCGGAATCCTTTAGTCCATCTTCCTCTTTGCAGCGGTGATACCAGGGTTCCCCGTTAAAGGGGTTTCTGAAGGGAGGCTTTGACCGTACGCCGAAAGGTCGTCATTGCTCTCCCCTGCGGCGGCGGCAGCGTAACGGGGGCGGCTATCTCTGCTTGAACATATGTTCTCCAGAGCCGGTCCATCCCCCCCCCCACACACACTGGATAACCCTGATGCTCCCTCAGTCCCCGGCTGGGGACTGGGGAGGGAGAACGCCCAACGCCTGAGCCAAGGTCTACCCACATTTGAAATTTAATAAAGTTGTGGCCAATTTAATCCCATTGCACGTTGTCTTGAGTCGTTATTCCACATGACGGGGGGAGGGGCGGGGACCGCGCGGGATCTGGGGACTTCGCCTGTCCACGCAATGGCATTCTCCTCTCCTAAGTGCAGTCTTTGAGTAAAATGCTAAAACCATTCCATTAGACTATTTTAAAAATGAATCCTCACAAACAATTTTCAGGGACAAAAATAACAAAAAACAATTTAATACTGTGGGGATCTATCCCTGTTGTTGAACTTTTATAGGACTGCTATTTATTAGATTTGCAGTTTGAACTATCCCAGAGGGTGAGTAACAACATTAAAAGCTTTTAAATATACTGACCAAAATCTCCCAGGGGATACTTAACCTTCAACACTAAACAAGAACCTATATTAGGAAGCCAAAGACAATGCTTCTGTCAATATGCAGGTGCCAGATTTTGTGTTGTTTTCACAAAACAAAACAAAACAAAAAACCTTGGTATGCTTTAAGCAATAAGTTAATCCTCCAGACTGCAGCTGGTTGCAAGTATGAGATGGCCTTTCCAATATACTTAGACCAACACTGTTCCCCACTTTTTTTTCTTTCCCCAGAGCAGTTCCTTTGCTTTGACAGTGATGGGTGTCAGAAAACATTTGCTCTTGGACAAACATAATAATAATAATAATAATAATAATAATAATAATAATAATAATAGTAATAATAATTTATTTATACCCCACCCATTTGGCTGCGTTTTCCCAGCCACTCTGGGCAGCTTCCAACAGGATATTAAAATACAGTAATCCATCAAACATTAAAAGCTTCCCTAAACAGGGCTGCCTTCAGATGTCTTCTAAAAGCCTGGTAGTTGTTGTTCTCTTTGACATCTGGTGGGAAGGGGTTCCACAGGGTGGGTGCCTCTACCAAGAAGGCCCTCTGCCTGGTTCCCTGTAACTTGGCTTTTCGCAGCAAGGGAACCGCCAGAAGGCCCTCGGCACTGGACCTAGATATCTGCTAGTCAACTGACTCATGGCCATTTTGCATATCCTGCTGTGATTCTGTGGTTTGAAATGATTTTTTTGACATCATCTCAAGAGCGCCCCAATTGCCCTCTATTTTATATTTTAAAAACTGCCCATGCCCACTTTTTCACATTGACCACATTCACTTTTATACTTCAGTCATGTCCACTTTTGCATGTGCCTCCTCTGCCTCCTTTTGCATGTGCCCCCTTCCTAGGCTGGCAATGGCCAATGCATCTTGCAGCTAAAGAAAAGTTTGCCACTCTTGCTTTAAAGATTGTAACCCTGACATGTAGCACATCACTATGAACATATGTAGGATATCAAGATGTAGCATATTTTGGGGTCAGTCAGACAGAAGTAGGCCTTTTAAGAGGTGAGCTCTCTTTAGGAGAATTGCAATGAAATTGATCTATTTAATACTGGAGCCCTAGTGCAGTTATACAATAATGCACAAATTTACAAAGAAATGGCTTAATTCAGCCTTCATCAACCCAGTGCATTCCAGGTGTTTTGGATGATGACTTCCATCAGTTCCAGCTATCCCAGTCATGCTGGTTAGGGGAGACGGGAGTTGTAGTTAAAAATATCTGGAGAGCCCCAAATTGGCAAAGATTGGCTTGATTGATAACACCTTTTGTAAAGGTGTTGAATGTGGGCTTCTCTTATTTGCTCTTGCATTGCAAAGTCTAAAAGCATTAAATTGTATTGGTTAATGGCAGGACACATAGAATAGTATTCAAAGGTGGAAATGCTCAGATTTCTTTACCCTATTTGGCCTGGTCTCAACACAGAATTCTCTGAGATAAGTTAAGTGCCTGATTAAATTCATAATAAGTTGCTTATTCACAGTTAGCCTACTCTTACAATGAATTTGTAATGGCACAAGCACTGCCTGCTTAATGCAATAAAGTTGATTTTTTATTTTTTAAAAATCTAACAAAGTTAGCAGTTTTAAAAGTATGTCTTGGTGCAGGACAACCTCTTAGATGTCTGGAAAACTGCAAGGAAATTGAAGAGTACTGTAATGCTTATTTCTTTAAACCATAGATCCTTAACCTTTCTCATTCTTAATGTTCTTCTTGGGAACTGCTTATAAGCCAGAAAATGAGGTTTTATCTTGTCCAGTTCAGGCAGTCAGAACTGTAATTCACTTCTACCATACTGACCTAGGAAAGATCAACACCTACATACCTTTACCGTGAAAGATTTTCAGAATATCAGTGGCTGTCAGCTCCAGTTAATTTGCTCCTCTTAGAATGATAAATCAACCCTACATATATATTTTAGGAAGTTTGGTGGGCTTAGCTGTCTGTAATGAAGTAATAAGGCTGTACATTTTTACAGAGTGAATGACTGGAAAGTCACAGGAAATGTAACTAATTATAATGGATACATAACCAAAGCAAGGGGGGAAATGCCATGTCTGAGTCTAAGAGGCAGTTATGTTCAGGACAAAATGAGCAACCAGGTAATCTATGGTGGGAGAGCTAGAAGGAGCTGGAGAGTTGTATTGTGCTCCCTGGTGAATGTCACAGGCTGAGGTTAGGGAAGGAGAAAAAGACTTGTGGAAAGATCCAACAGTAGGGACTGGGAAGGGATTTTCAAGCGGTCATTGACCACCACAATATGAGTAGGTCTATGTATGGGAAATCTGGAAACTGCCTGAACACCTTTTCCTCAGTACTGCGATAATCTATGTTTTAAAAATGGATTATTGTTGCATTTATAGTTAGAGGTTTTCTTCTTTGGGGAAACCGTTTGAAAAGTTTTTGTTCGTGTAGTTTACATAGAGTGCAGTTGTGTGAATCCATTCTGCACCCATGAGTTACACATTTTCCTTATATCTGTCTTCTGCTCTGGCTGTAGCGCACTTAAAATGCTAACAAATCACTTGCAATAAACCCTGGGCACCCATGATAACAGTGATTTAGGTGCGTGGGGAAAGAGGTGTTTTCATTATTGACTCTATCAATTATATGTTGCTTTAAACTTATAGCCCCATGTTCATTTTTATGGCAGAAAACTTTCAGCTACTGTATTTAGTGCGTTCTCCACCACCAAAGGCTTTGCTCTTAACTGCTGATAATGTAAGAAGATTATTATCCTTGCTCTCATAAACAGTGTCCCACTGGGACCATGCTTAATAATAACAAATATGTACGGGGCTTGCAAGCTAATGGTCTGTTGTTAACAGAGTTGCAGAATATTTTACCTTTCAATCACATATACATTTCCAAATCCCTTTTGTTAAGAATACATGGCATGATCAAGGCCTGTCTACAACTGCACCTTGGCCTCACACTTGCTCAAGGAGGCTGCAAATCAGGGTGTTTGTGCAGCAAACCTTGTGGTCACCGATTCAGCAGTACACCCTGTGGATGGTTTTAAAAGAGGATTACACAAATTCAATAGCTTCTAGCAACAATGCTATGTTCTACCTCCACTATCACAAGCAGTATGCCTCTGAATAGTTGTTGCTCAGAATGGCAATGACCAAGAATGCTGTTTCGCTCAGGTCTTGCTTGCAGGCTTCCCACAGACACTGGGAGAACAGGATCTTTGACCTGATCCAGCATGGCTCTTTGTATGTCCTTACACAGTTTGGTAACCAGCAACCCTTAGCAGAAACTTGGATAAATGAACATGGAATTGGGAGCCTCCATTCTAGTAGCACGGTCTCCCCACCTACACCCTGGCTCTAGCTGAGCCTTTTATATAGTCAAAGTATTGGTAACCTGGGTGTTTAGGGCAGTGAGAGACTTAGTGGCTGTATGCTCTGCTAGTGCATACAAAGGGTCTGAGATTGTTATACTGAGATCTCCATGTTAGCATTAACCTAAGGGCTGTGCCAGAACATGTTGGCAACACTGAATGCTTTATTCCTCAAAGCCATTAGTGGAAGTTTCTGCCCCATGTGCTAAAGCCAAGTGCTGGATTGCTTCCATACATTTTAGATAGATATATTATTTGTAGAAACAGTCCTTCCATTCATTATTTATCAAAAAGACAATTCTTAATCTATTTGTGTTCTTTGAAACTAGGCTATAGCTGATATTAAAGGATCCCTACTATTCTTAGCTAACCCCCCCCCCACACACATTGCACTGATGAAGAAGTCTGTTTCTCTTGTTTTCTCTAACTCATTCTTGATGAAATGAGTTCTGTTTAAGACATAGATTGTGTAAAACTCAATAGGGGGGACAATCTTCTTCAGGAGTTTTGTTAGAAGGTGAACATTTTATTTACCTTTGATATATTCTCCCCTGGAAATTTAGCTCTGAAATAAAATGTAATTCATCTTTCTTATCATGGAAAACAGCAGGAAGCTATAGTTTAGTTTAAAATTACATATCTCCCATTTCTAAGAAAGGAAGCTTAAAATGTGACAAAACTTGGTTTATTTACATGAATATTTGCAATATTTAGAATGTTAGGAGCAAAAATGTTTATTTAAAAAAATCTTTGGAACAATAAATATTATGAGTGCTAGCCCCACTAATTGCTCCTCCTGTGAAAATGGACAAGTGGGGTTCCACAGGGTTCTGTCCTGGGCCCACTGTTGTTTAACATCTTTATAAACGACTTGGATGAAGAATTTCAGGCAAATGCCATGGAAGACAGAATCAGTATCCAATATGACTTTAAAAGATTGAATAACTAGGCCAAAACTAACAAAATAAATTTGAACTGGGACAAATGTAAGGAGTGTGGTGTAGTGGTTAAGAGCGGTGGACTCGTAATCTGGGGAACCAGGTTCGCTTCCCCGCTCCTCCACATGCAGCTGCTGGGTGACCTTGGGCCAGTCACACTTCTCTGAAGTCTCTCAGCCCCACTCACCTCACAGAGTGTTTGTTGTGGGGGAAGAAGGGAAAGGAGAATGTTAGCCGCTTTGAGACTCCTTAAAGGGAGTGAAAGGCGGGGTATCAAATCCAAACTCCTCCTCCTCCTCTTCTTCTTCTTCTTCTTCTTCTTCTTCTTCTACACTTAGGCAGGAAGAACCAGCTGCACAAATGAACAGTGGAGGACACTTGGTTTGCCAGCGGTACATGTGAAGAGGATCTAGGGTTCTTAGTAGACCACAAGCTTAATGTGATTCAGCAGTATGATGCAGAGGAAAAAGAAAAAGAAAGAACGCTAATCCTATTCTAGGCTGCATCAGTATAAGTATAGTGTACCAATCAAGGGAAGTAATAGTACTGATCAGTTCCACCTGGGTCAGACCACACCTGGAGTACTGTGTCCAGTTCTGGGCACTACAGTTTAAGAAGGATATTAAGAAGGATATTGACAAGCTGGAATATGTGCAGAAGAGGGAGACCAAGATGAAAAAGGTCTGGAAACCAAGCTTTATGAGGAACAGTTGAAGAAGGTAGGTATGGTTAGCTTGGTAAAGAGAAGACCAAGAGGAGATATGATAGTCATCTTCAAAGTGCTGTTACATGGAAGATGGAATAACCTTTACTCCTACTCTAGAGGTTAGGACCCAAATCAATGGCTTCAAGTTACAAGAAAGGAGATTCCAACTAAACATCAGGAAGAACTTTCTGACAGTAAGAGCTGTTTGACAGTGCAATGGGTTCCCTCTGAAGGTGGTGGATTCTCCTTCCTTGGAGACTGGATGGTCATCTGTCGTGGATGTTGTATTTAAGATTCCTGTATTGCAGGAGATTGGACTAGATGACCTTCAGGACCCTTCCAACTCTACAATTCCATGATTCTATGAAAAGGCATGCAACACAGGGAGCAGGTTTTCCAGGACTCACAGCCAAGATGGTTATTAAGCTCAGCCCAAAATATGCTGGTGTAACTCACTCATCTTGGCTCAGGAAGTCCTCAAAAGGGGTGTTCTTGAAGAGGCTTGGTGGGGCCAGAACCCGGGAGGACTTAGACTGGATCCTAAGTTCATTCAGCTTAGCCTCATGACCTGGCAACTCAGCAGAGAACACTGTTTTAAAGGCTTGATTTCCCTCTTCCACACTTAAGCTGGCCACCAGCGGCAACCCCCTGTTGAAAGAGGTTTGGATCTGGTGTACCTTTACATTACACCTAACTTACTCAGCTTTGCTTAATGCCAGCTTCTCATACATAGGATTGCTTGCTTAGTCTGGATCCTATTCCTACCCAGTTATTCAATGCATTTGATGCAAGTATCACGAAAATAAAGAAATTATCAGTGACTGTGGAAGTGCAACATTTGCTAAAAAGGATGTGGGGTGAATTGCAGTTTAGGAATGGTTTGGAAATGGATGGAAACTAAAACTGATAGTTTTGTGATGATTAGACACTGAATTTTCTTAAAATCTCAAAGTTGAGCTTATCAGCATGGATTTTTTTTTCTAATTCACACCTTGCTCCTTAATTCAAATGACAAATGACAGTTCCGCTAGAAATATGAACAATTTTCACTTATTCTATGCAATGTTATGCAAACCATTTTACACATTATACACAATATTATTAGCATAGTATACATATATATATACACTCCAGTTTCTCTGAAGAAACCAGAACATAAACAGATACAGTATGTGCAAAAATCTGTATAACTATATAAAAATACATTTTAATAGAAAACTATGCTGCAGAAATATAGTAAAGCACGGGGGGTTGACTCTTTTTGTATTATACATGTAATTTTGTGCATAATTTAGCATATAAGGAGTTGGGATTTTTTAAACAACAACAACACGGCATTGCATGAGCAGCCCAGGCATAAGCAGTCATGAAAAAACAAGTGGTGGTTTAATGTAATTTCTGTGAAGAAATCCATTTAAAACATACTTCCTTGATTTCCAGTGATGATTTTACACTTAGGTATTTAAAATATTGTGTCCAGTTCTGATTGCTGTATGTGGGAAAATGTAGGAAAGAACAACTTGTCTGGAATTTGTAAACTGCTTTGAGGGGTGGGTGGGTGTGGGTGTTGTCAGAAGCCAGTGGCACTGTGATCTAAACCACTGAGCCTCTTGGGCTTGCCAACTGGAAGGTCAGCGGTTCGAATCCTCATGACGGAGTGAGCTCCCGTTGCCCTGTCCCAGCTCCTGCCAACCTAGTAGTTTGAAAGCACGCCAGTGCAAGTAGATAAATAGGTACCACTGGGGTGGGAAGGTAAATGGCATTTCCATGCACTCTGGCACTTGTCACAGTCCTCCATGAGCATTGCCTGTTAGTCATGATGTCTATGTGCTAGCTCAAGGATAAGAGGCTGCGTGCCTCTGAAAAACTGTCACCAGGGAACATTAGTAGTATTCTCCTGCTTGTAGGCTTCCCCTAGGCATTTGGTTAGCCACTAAGGAAATTAGGATGCTGGATTAGATAGGTCTTTAATCTTTTTCCAGAATGTTCTTATTATGTTCTTGTGTTCCGAACTACAGTGTCTAGATGTCTCACCCATGAAACAGGGTGGAAGAGATGGAGACTTTAACCTAGGACTATGCTTTAATGCCACCCATGAAAACTTAAATTTGGAAAGGGGATTTTGGCTTCAGAACTCAGGCTTCCTCTGCTGTCCTTATTCATGGACTCCAAGCATTAAAGAGAAGCTAACATTAATCATTACTGTTAGATTTGGCAGGCAAGTGTTAGGAGCGCGGGAGGAGTATGAAAGCTTTATCATCCTGGCATTTCCTGCTGTCACAACTCAGCAAGTCCTAGATGGGGAGGAGGGTACCAATCAATTGAGAAGTGATTACGGGAACTTCAGTTCCAGTGCTAAGGTTGAAGGAAATGTTTTGGATCCTGGAGACCAGGTGCCTCCACTGTAATATTTTTTTCTGCATATCTTCAGATTATACCAGTAAAAGAAACATGAACCACATTTCTGTGACATGGGTAATGGTCCACATATTACTTTCAAAAGGTATGTGTTCACAAGAGCAGTGTAAAAGTGCTTTCCTCATTTTAATTTATTTTAAAAATGTGTTCATTCTATGAGTTGGCTTGCTTGAACAAAAATAAATAAATCTACATGTTCAGCTGATGACTGCACCTGTTGTATTTATCCAAGATGCTACATTATTTAGAAAAGTTGAACTATATCTTTTCTTTGATGCTGCTCTGCACTTTGGACAGCCATTTTGTCTGTTGAACAATGGACATTTGATTTATAGTACTATTAAAATATAGATATAAGCCATTACATGCATTCTCTTGCAGCAAGGTCATTATCTCTGACAAGTACTGAAGTCATTATCTTTGACAAGTAGCGTTGGGCTTTCATTTGCACAAATATATCGTAGGCAAAATATATTTCTGGGGAAATCCTGTGAAATTGTAATGTAACATTTTGAAATACATGTGGAAGCAAATGTCTGGAAACTTCCCTTTAACTCAGTGCAAATTCACATAACTCACTGATCCCCATTTCCACTCCATTCACTCTAAAACAATTGGGAAAGTGAAGTAATTTCCCATAACTCCATTGTTGTGATCATATCACTTCCTGGTGCAGCAAACGGCTGCAGTAGGTCCTCTGAGCAGAAAAGATGGAGAAATGCTATTGGGTGACAGAACTGCTCAGCACCTACTTTGCTTCTGTCTTCATGCAAAAGGAAAGCACTGCCCAATCTGGTGATAACAGAATAAAAAATGCAAGGAGCAAGCTACATCACATGCATTTTCACTGCTAGATAGAACAGCTATGATTCCCTTAACACAACTGCATTTTTGTATTCCAAGGTTAATATGGTAGCATAACTCTCCCACTAACTTTTCAAAATGTGTAGGTGGCAGCTGTCAATGAAAGGGAGGTTACTTCTGTAGAGCTCAGAACTAAATAAAAGGCCATCAATAAGGTTTGTAAATCCACCTAATTATTTGTACCAGTAGGTAACAGTAATCACTTGCTTCCCAGAGTTGGTGTTTCTAGACTGAATTATTATACAACTTTGCTTGCTTATCCTCTGTATTTTATTTTATTCTGTTTCATTTTATTGGACAAAGCAGATAAACTCTATCAATTTTTCTCACATCCCAAGAACAGAAATCATTAATGGAGCTGGTAAAATCTTTAATTTTACATTCCCATTTCAATGTATTTACAGCTAATAAGCTGTGCATTTCTTGAATCTATCATGCTCTACTATGTTATCTCAGAAGCCAGATCACCAGCCATTACTATATTATTTTAAAGCTTCTTATTCATCATACAGCTTGACATTATTTGTTGGATGGGTTGGATGGGTTGCATTTCTTCTATTAATCCCCCACATTTGCCTTAGCAGCAAAAGTGTGCATTGAACTCACTGCCCCCTTATTTTTTATTTTTTATTTTTTGGGGGGGGAGCAGGCAGGAAATCTTTAAAAGTCAAAATGACCTATCATTGTGTGTGAGCAAGTCTTCCAGCCATTGCTGCACTGCCTTCGATCTCTTAGGGAGCGATCCTATAGCAAGATCCACTGGGATGAGTGTGCTAGGATACAGTGTATCTCCTGCTGAGCTGGGAGGTTCCTGGTACAGCTAGTCTTGATTCCCTCCATCCTAGGCTCAGCCAGAGATGTGTTGATATACTGTATCTCATCCATTCTGGGTCAACCAGGATGTAATTGGCTGAGCTGAGCCTGACAGATCTTAAGCCAACATAACTCCTGAAAAGTGGGTGTGGTATGGGCAGAATCAGAGAGAGGGAACTTGGGATGGATCCTAAGACTGTTCAGCTCAGTCATGTGACCTGGCAACCCAGCATAAGATAAGCTGGCAAAAAGCTGGTGTGTAGCTCAAACCCTATTTAAAGGTTTGCTTACCTTCTACCAGGCTTAGCTCAGCGCTGCCATCAGCAATCCTACTGCTGGACAGAGTTCGGATCTGGCTTAACTTACACATGCTTGCTTTACTCTAGCTTCTTGTGTATAGGACTGTTCCCTTGGTCTTTGTCCCAAATGGGAATCAGCAAATGTTGTGTGTGTTAATAAAATCTCTAGCTGGAGAACCTCTTATTATTTGTCCAGCCATATATTTTGCTTACCACAACTGAACATGCAAAGCTATGTATACCCCATTTCCTTTTGTATTAGTGATGCTATTTGAGTTTTTACTTTATGCATGTTTTCATTTGTCTGTGTCGGGTATACCTTTTCTTCACTTGCTTTGTCTCTCCAACCTCAGCTATTCCTTTGTCCTTGGCTTCCTCTCCACTCATGGATCCTGACACACTCCCTTCACTGGTGGGATCTGGATCCTAACTCCCACTTTTATTATACACTCTTTTTTAAAGAGTAAAACATAAATAACTGCCAAATGAAACAATTTCACACATGGTGTTCCATAATTTTTATATCTGAATTTATATTCTGATCTGTTTCATGAAGCTGCCTGAAGCAGCTCTGGATTCTGCCTTACATAATCATGAAACTCACCACAACAGATGTCAGAAGTTAATTTTCATTGATGTCCTTGCCTTTGCTCCATAAATAGGAAGGCATTTTCATTCACCCCCCCCTAAAAATATTGTCTAGTGTGCAGAAAGCATGAGGAATATAGCTACTTTTAACAGGCACAAATGTTATGTACTGCATAACCTTGAGACACTTTAGCACAGAGCCAGCTCCACGAATTCCACAAGATTCTTCCACATATCTTCATACAAATTTTCAGTTGTGACACTTTTTAAAAATGGAAGCAAACTCTGAATACAGCAACTCCTGCAAAACATTTGTTCCACTTTCATCACTGCCAAGAGATTGCTAGTGGTGTGACATCAAGCTTCAGAGTCAATTATGAAGTGTTCTTAGATCGAAATTCAACCAAACGGAGGAGGGTGCTGAAAATCTTTCTATGTCTATTAGCTTTGATAGCTAAATGGAACCTCCAAATCCAGACACAGCTACAGCCAAGCTGCTAGACCCCCCAAAAAAGAATTGAATCAGGAAGGCGGTTCCCTTGCAACTGGGCCTGGGAAGGAACAGGCATGCCTGTGAAAGGGGAGAAGATGGCCTTGGACAGCGTTATCTTCTCTGCTGTTCCAGCTGGGTCTGCTGCTGGCATGTTTGTTTTTCTCAGAACCTAGAACTAGGCATGATTATTGGCATCCATCTGCCTCAAGAGACAATGGAGTGCACATCCACAGTAGAAATGATACTGGAAAAATGGGGGGAAAGAGGAGAACCTTGCCTAACATAATGCACAGTCTTCTGTCCAGCCATCTCTTTCTCTGACAGGGACCTCAAGTAGAACCCTGCTGGTCTATCCCCAAGGCTATGTGTGCCATATGGCTGTGCCATGCAGGTCAAAGGTTGAGGTGCTTGGATTCAAGGGGATTGGTTGCTCTCTTGCTGTGGCATAGTGGGACCTCTGCAGTGCCCTTCAGCACAGCACTTCATAGGGCAGCAAGATACCAGCTGACATATTTGTCCTTGATATGTTCTTGTTTATCATTATTAAGCATTCAATATCCTGCTAATTCAAAGACCTGCTGTTTCCCCAGGCTTTTAGTTCCTCTGGAAGAGATGTGTTCTCATAAACTGTGTTCCGTTTGAAGATAAAATATTCATCAAAATTCTCTATTACTATTTCATAATCATGCTCGCTGTTAAAAGAGAAGGTTTTAAATATTTGCTCTCTTATTCCCAGAACACACAAGAGGAAACTTACTTGTACTTGCCTGCCCTCCCCATTGAGCTTTACAGCAATTCTGAAATGGGTCAAGTGCTGCTTCCAGGAAGGGCAGACTCCTGGATAGCTAATAATAAAGCCTTGGAAAGATTAAATATCAACTTTTCCCTTCTTCTGCACCACATTGTACACCCTTTATTTCAGAAGAATCCTTAAGAAACATAGCTGAAAAGCAATCTCTTTATAATATTATATACATGGGCTTGCCAACTTCAGTGTCCATGGGTCTTATAGTGCCAACAAAAGTTTTCACTGGTGCCTCTGGAGACGTACCCTCCCAAAACACTAAATCACTAGCCTTCCTTGAAAGAAAGTTATAGGGCAAAATGTGGACATAATCATCTAAGTGATTTCTGTGCAACGAGAGCGAATGTGGTGTGGCCACCATGTATATTTTTTCCAGGTGCTGAAAAATTCTCCCTGCTGCTATTAGACAGCATCTTTGTGTGTGTGTTAAATCAATATTGTGTGATTTCCACAATCAGCACTACCAGGACATAGCTGAATTCCCATGATAACCATAAGGTTACCACAGGTGGCTGTGCCTCTTATTTTGTATTATTCCACAGTCCCCATGGAAGCTATTTTGTATTATGCCACCCTCCCCCCACACTAAAGCAACATATTTTGTGATTGGCACCTCCAACACTTCCTCAAATTCTAAATTGTTCAAGCACTTGATGACTCCTGGTGTAAATCATGATGGTTTAAATCATTGTTTAAAACTCAATGGAAAGCTAATGTCGATCCAGCTTCCACAAATACAGATATTTCTCCACACACATGCTAACTGATTAAAATAACAATTAAAATATGTCAGTTTGCAGCTAATTAGAGCTCTTCTGTAACCCAGGAGCATAATTCAATTCACATTTGCTTAGAGTTAACAGACAAACTTTTGTCAGATTCTAGTCAACCTCTCTTATTTGAAGGCTAAAGTTGCAGTCCTGCTTCTGAGAGAATGTTCCTAGCATTGCGGTAAAAGTCCATATCTCCATAAGAAGGGCTGGTCATTTTTCAATCCCCCCCCAACCCCCCCCACAAAGTTGTGAGATACATTTGACTGAGAGATAGCCGTGACACAAAGTTGCTCAATGAGCTTCATGGATGAGTGCAGATTTGGTTTCCTCAGTTCTAGTCCAGCACTCTAACCACTACACTACAATACACAATCTTATATTGCAGACCCCTTCATGGATCACTGCCTTGCCATGGCAAAGGGGCTTGAATAACTCAGAGAAGCTATGAGCTATGCCGTGCAGGGCCACCCAAGATGGAAAGGTCACAGTGGAGAGTTTTGACCAAATGTGATCCACCTGGAGCAGGAACTGGCAAGCCACTCCAGTATCCCTGCCAAGAAAACTCCATGGACAAAGACAACAGGCATATAACAATTATGACGCTGGAAGATGAGCCCCTCAGGTCGGAAGGCGTCCAACATGCTACTGAGGAAGAACGGAGGACAAGTACAAGTAGATTCAGAGCTGACGAAGTGGCTGGGCTAAAGCTGAAAGGTCGCTCAGTTGCGGATATGCCTGGAAGCAAAAGGAAAGTCCAATGCTGTAAAGAAAAATATTGCATAGGAATCTGAAATGTAAGAACCATGAACCTTGGTTGGATGTGGTCAAAAATGAGATGGCAAGAATATTGACATCCTGGGTATCAGTGAACTAAAATGGACGGGAATGGGCAAATTCAGTTCAGATGACCACCATATCTACTACTGTGGGCAAGAATCCTGTAAAAGAAATGGAGTGGCCCTCATAGTGTTCTAGAAGCTACCAGCATGAGTTTGACCAAACTGCGGGAGGCAGTGGAAGACAGGAGTGCCTGGCGTGCTCTGGTCCATGGGGTCATGAAGAGTCGGACACGACTAAATGACTAAACAAAACAACAACAAAAATATTGCAGAGCTCAGGTAGCTGGAATCTATCAAACAAGGTCCTTTCCTGCTGGTGGCAGTTGACTGAGTTAATAGTCAATATGTCTGTGGAATGAGCTCAGCCCAGCTGTCCTGTGTAGGTCTCAACTTGCTAGACTGAAAAGTAACTCCAAAATATGCGTATTTAGATCTGGCAGTAAATTAATTGTTCCTGCTTTAGCAAGCACTACCTGTCCCATGCATTGTGCAGAATGGTTTCCCTGACTATGTTCCTAACATAACAAACCTTAACAAATACCCTTTAAGTGTGTGTCTGTATATACACACACATCTTTTTTTCTATTAAGATGAAACACCAACTGCTAATATTTATCCATTAAGGGTTTGTTTCCTTAAAAGCAATTACCAGAAATATAAATACAAAATGGTTTGATTCTTGCAGTTAGTTTGGCCTACATTCCCTTTGGTGATGAATGGCATAGATTATGTCATAGTACTGCAATGAGAGAATGAGGGTGGGAATCCAAGCGGCTTCTCTCTTCCTCTTCCCCAAAGTAAAGAAACTGGCATGTTTTCTTCTTGGCACATGGACACACAGAAGTCATATGCAAAGTGTTTTTGTAGTTTTCAAAAAGCCAGCTGTTGCCAGATCTATTGTGGATTCCCCTACAGTTGTTTTACAGAGATAGTGTTGTCCACATCCATTGACACTAATTATAATAATAATCCTGCATAATAGGCTTGGAGCAGCAGCCAGAGCCTTGCTCCTCAAACTTGGACTTGGAAGTGCTCAGTATCGGGATAATTCAGATGTAGCTTGTTTGAGCTGTTCTTAGATAAGCACGAGTGGTATGTATCACCTGCTACAAGTTCCTCCATTCTTTTTCTCAGCTCTCTAGTGGTCCTCTACTTTTTCTTGGCAGAGGAATGCAGGCAGAAAAGAAAGAGGTGGCATATGAATGAAGTAGACACACAAATGGGTTTAGCAGGGGTTTAGAAGCAAGCTGGCAACCAACCATAGCTTGCAAAGGTTGATGTGCTGAGAATAAATGTCGTCTGAGTTTAACTACATCATATTGTTTGCTGGTTTTGCAGCTTATATTAACATTATAAATGTTCTTTTCCATTCTTGTTATTTCTGCCTTTCACATCCCTCTGTTATAGTATTGCCATGAAACCCAGTTGTCTGAGAACTTCCAACAAGTTTTGAATGAGCCTAAAAGTTGTGGTGGGCCATTGGGTCAATTTCAGCCTGTTTTGAAAGAGGAAGGGCAGAAACTTTGATAAAAAAAGGTTACTGTGATTCCTTCTCCAAATCAGTTGCAAAAATCAAACAAAGGAAATGTTTGTGTAGAATCAACATTAAAATTATGCTCCAGATTCAGCTAAAGCCTGAACCAAAACAGGCCAATTCAGGGAGATCTGGGGCAGTCGGGGGTTAGGTTAGGGCAATGGGCAGAAGGAGAAGCAGGCACTGGGTGGGAATGAGAGGCCAGGCCAATAAGTGGCAGTGAAATGGCCTAGGATAATTGGAGGGACCTACAGGACTGTGTGTCTTCTCAGGAGGTAAGGGTGGATGCCTTTGGATGTGGGGTGTTCTTTCCTAAGTAGATTTCTCATCTGAGCTCTCCTTCCTTCCCCTCCTTCCTGCCTGATGTCCTACCTCTCCCAAAGCAGGACATCTAACTTGTAGGACAATGTACAGTAATGTACATCACTTCCTGTCCTTCCTATTAAGTTTGTAGCCAGAGACAATTGTGTCCACTGGTTCTTTCCATTCCATTAGATTTATGTTATGCACTCTATATCTGTGCTCTCAATTAAAGCCAAGCACTCCAGTTCACCCATCTTGGTTCAGAGGTTTCTAGCATTAGCAAGTCAACACCTACTGTGATGGGATAATGAGCTGCTTGTGCGTAAAAGCTTGATCCCTCTGGGGTTTGGCTGGTCATCCAAACCGATGCACTAACGGAGCCCCCAAAGCATGACTCCGTCAGTCGCTGGTAGAATCTGACAGTGGGCGTCTACGGAATTTACGCCAACATAAAAGCTGTTTGACGGACATGCGCCTTCGTGACTCTCTGCGTGACAGTTTCCGGCGAAGGGTGGGAGTTCCCAACGGGGGTCCCGTTACCTCTCCACTACTCTCACTGGAAGCATCCCAGAGCCTCCCCTCCGCTGTGACTCCTGCACTCCCCCTGCTGGTTCCCTCTTCTGCTGCAGATTCTCTCCTATTCTCCTGGAGCCTGTCCACCACCTGTCTCTCCGATGGCAGTTCCCTGACACCTACACATGATATCTCTGTCCAAATATGTGTGACTTGTGCATTTCATGCTTCAGCACTTGGGCCCTTCTGAATTGTTATTGTATCCCCCTGCACTGCTTTAACTCCCAATTAATACACATTTTCACCCTTATAAGTTGAAATGATCACTCCTAAATCAGAGACTCTTCGGCTTTTGTCAGCTCTCCCCCAGCAGTCTTGGGTTTGGGGCATTGAAAATATATCCTTAGTTTTATGTGAGAAAGGCAATATTTCTTTAACCTTTTTAATCGCCTCCAGCTACTTGATGCACAATGCAGATTCCTTCACTTTCATCAACAATTATCTTTTACTTAAAGCATTTCATTTTAGGTGTATGATTGAACTTACATTGTTGTTTGAGTCATGAGAAGTGAAGTTGGTGCTCATTAAATAATTTTATGATGTTATATTTCTATTTTTCTTTTCCAGAAAGTGAGCAATGCTTAGCCTTTCTATCAATATGATAAGAAAGGAGTAGTTAAAATGGATTCTGTGTAATTTTAAACCTGTTCAACACTTCCACTTCTTATTCTTTTATATATTCTTTCACTCTGCTGCTTCCAGATATGAAAATGAGAGGTACAATGCCGCAGAATCAGTATTCAGAAGCAACACAGTGACAAAAAAAAAAAAAAAAAAAATCAACACAAATGCCAGGTTCCAGCCACATGCTCTAATAGCAAATACATTAAAAACATTAAGAATATCAAATACACATTATTAAAGCAATTCGCTAAACCTCTTTAAAATGTAGCTCAATAAATACAGACTGAATATCTGCTATGTTGCCAATGTCACTCTTTAGTGAAAGTGTATACAATATTGGAATCTATTGAATTCAGGCACATCGGGTGAAAATAACATAGAAGTAGCTAGCTGGAACAGTTACACCAAGGATGTATTCATAAAAATGTGCTACTAAAAATGTTTCCAACATTCTCTTACTAACATATACAAGCTATCACACAATGTGCCTCCATTTTTTTAAAAAAAGAAAAAAATGGTAATAAAACAAAGTAGAAAGTGGGGAGATTTCTTGGTGGAAATTAATTGGTGGGGGACAGAAAAAATTACCCAGAGATTCTATATTGTGTGTGTGGTGGCTACAGCAGATGTATTTTCTTGTTGTTGAAGTATAAAACACAATGCAAAAGCCTTGTGAACAGCAAAGAATGAACATACAATGGGCAAATTTTCAAGGCCTTGTATTACATTTTTATCTTTCATAAACCCCTAGAAAATGCACGTGTTTTTCTTTTATATGTACATGGTTTGTTCAGCATCTTAGAATGAGTCAAAGGAGTTGCAGTCCTAAACATACTTACCTCATAGAAACCATAGGACTTATTTATGAGCAAATGTGAATAGGTTTGTTCTCTTTAAACCTATCCAAACCAACACTTCTGTCACATTTCCATTCAGCCCAGTTTGTCTCCTGGGTGGCAAGCAGAAGGAGGAAAGGATTCATTTTGTCCATACATAATGTCTGCTTTTGGATCATTTTGGTTGTGGTAGTTGCTGCTGCTGCTGCTGCTGCTGTTGTTCCATGCATACACTGGCCAATGAAGTTTATTGACTTTGGAAGAAGGTTAGATAGAGTGCAGGAGGGGACATCTGTTTCAGAGGGAATCGTGATGTAGCTAGATTCTAGGATTGTGAAATTTAGTTTGTCCTGAAAGAAACCAGGATTTTAAAGGTACATGTATGGGAGGCAAGGTCAGGTTTCTGATCATTAACAGTGCTGACAGAATAGGGACAGGGGTCCAAGGATTTTGGCATGTCCATTGGTATTTTTTATTTCCTGCCTCTCCGCTTTGAATGGCAGACTCCCCTGCCATATCATAAATTGCTTTTGAAGGACCCCTCATGCTTAAAAAACAACACACTTGCCATGGATTAATTTTCAAGAGCTATTTCAGTTATGTTTCTAATTTTTCTAATCTTCAGCTCCCTACATTGTACAGTGATTTTCCATTAAAAAAAAAAAAAACCCTCATGAAAATTCACCAGCATTTTAGTGCAAATTTCTCCTAAAGTATTCGTTTTCCCATACAATTCTGCTTAATAAATCGTATTTTGTATGTTATTTTCTTTTATTAACATACACATGCAGTTTGTAAACACTGTTCAGTTCAAGAGCTGCTTTGCAAGTGTGACTTTCAAACGTTAGCTGTGTTTCAGTTCACACACTGTTTCAAAAAGTGAAATTTGATAGATTTGGCTTTAAATGCATACTGAATCAAATTTCTCCTCCATCGCTGCAAATGATTCTCTCAGTTGGCAGCTTCATGCTGGCTGTCAAACAAATTGTGGCAGCTTACCCTCAACATTCTTCAGCTGAAAATTGGGGCACATGTCTTTTGGTGCACACTGCCACACAAGTCAGCTGACTGCCTCCCTTGCCATTGCTCACTTCCTTTCCTCCTCACTCACTTCCTCTGCTTGCACCCAGTGCTTTCTTCTGGGGGGGGACGCAGGGCGACGCATACCCCTAAACATTTTGTGAATCTAAGTTTGGCCTCATTGAGCGGCGGTATTTCAATATGAGTAGGAAAATGAGAGTGCCCCCAAACATTTTTTTTCCAGAAAAAAGCACTGCTTGCACCACACCTCATGCCGCCATGACAGTGGTAGTAGCTTTGGTGGTGGCAGAGAGGGGCGAGCAACAGCGTTGCACACGTCCACTGCCTCGATTCTAGTGGGGAACTGCCTCTCCCATGTATGAGGGTTCCGCTTCACATTGGTTCCATGCACAAGTGCTGGTTGCAAGCACCAGCATATCCTCCTCCCCAAGCTTGGTAGCAGCAGCCCTGGGTGGGCAAATAGGACATTCCAGGATCAAACAGGACATTCCAGGATCAAATCAGAAGCTGGGTTGCCTTCTGTAATTCTGGGAATGTCCTGGGAAAATTGGTACGTGACAACATGGTGTTATCTGTCAATTGATGGTGTTTTTACTTGTTTAAATTGTGAGCTCATTTAAATGTACACATTCAAATGTGCATGATACATGTTTACTCAAAAGTAAGTCTCACTTTGTTCAATGGGCCTTACTCTCAAGTAACTGTGCACAGATAAAATCAAATAGATTGCTCTGTTTACTTCTAGTTTAACTCTACTATCTGATTCTGCCTGATTCATTTGAAAAATGAAAGAAGGCACTACTTTGCATTTACACCCTACCTCCTTTTATTTAGGAATATGATGCAAGCCAAAGGAGTCAGGGGGTAAAATTGAGATTAAGTAGAAACCCATTGCGATTTGGCAGGGGGAAAGGAACCATCAATTAACAGAAGGCTGAATAAATTTATGCAGCATCATAAACCTCTAGGTAGGAATAAACACTTTTAAGTATGTAAAACTTTATTTTGACATTTTCTTTAAAAAAAATGCTTTATCCCATTTTACCTTTGGACATATGTTTTATTTATAAACCGGCCTCATCACGTTTTGACAATTACAGTTACATTAATTTATTTTTGTTAGCATAACTGAACCTTATAATTCCTGTTTTCAGCATGTGTCAAGCTAATGGGAAAAATACCAATTCTAACACTTTGCCAAGCAGTCATTGATATAAAATGTAAATATATTTGATCCAAAGCTCTGTGGGGTTCTGTTCTGAGACACATCTTTAGAGCTGTGTGCAAGCATGGACCTCGCCATGTCTTGCAGTTCTGAATTTTTTCTCCTCAAAAAGAAGGGATTATACAAAGGATGGAGCAGAAGTATCAGTGTATTTCCGAATAAAAGAGCGAGATTTTCCATATTATTTTTGAGGATCTTCCTGTTTCTGAGAGCCTACATACCGTGCTTTTGAAATGACGTGGCAGAGCCTGGTTCTGTTTTAGCGTAGTTATTTACCATGCCTAGGAATGTCTTAGAATTCCAATAGAAATGGAAGAAGGAACAGAAATTGCCAGTGTTTGTTCAATCTTCCCGTGTCTAGAACAGAAATCAATCCAGCGAACATGATTGGTGTTCACTGTTGTTTTCAGTTCGCAAATGATATGAAATTTATGACTTTCTCTCCATTTGCATTGCCTTTCCTTTGCTTGGAAATGTGTGGCCTTTGCATTGTAATGAATGGTGTAGAGTTATGGAATGGTAACACAATTACCTGATTAATTAAATACAGTTCTGCCACAGTGAAGAGTGAGATGAATAATATACTTTTTGTCAGAAGCCAACATGAAGAGGAAAGGAAACATCACTACATGCAATGATTATGGATTCTAACGGAAACTATCTTGAATTTTCCAAAATGTGTGAAGTAGTGCACCACCACCTCGCATGAGTGCTACAAGTATGACTCACAGCTTCCGGCTGTACACCTTATACAAGCATGAAAAGAGGGATACAAACAAAAGCCATTTACATTTTCACTGGTGCTTCGTTTGAAGGTCTCATTAGGTTAGGGAGTTCAAGATATATTTTATATGCATAGGAGGTGCTTCGGTACAGTCCCAATATTCACATACACATCCCTTATTGTAGAAACACAATGTGCCTCCTGCACCTCAGCTTGCATGTATTAAAGTGTGTGTGTGTGTGTGTAATGAGTTATTGGCATCCATCTGTCTCAGGTCCTGGGCTGCCCAGATGACAAGTCTCCTCTCTTGGCCTCACTGAATTGCTCCAAGGAAAAGCAGAGCAATATATCTGGCACCAACTTGGCTGCAGGAGTTGCCAGAAAGGAGCGTACAAGGCACCATCCAATCATCTTAGGGACTCCACTCTGGAGTTGTGGAGGTCTTACTCCTTAACTGTTTCATTTCCTGAAGATATCTCACAAGGCAGTGGAGGTGTAGGTCCAGAGTTTTCCTTTTCTTAAATGGGCTACGTTCCCAGGTTGATGAACCTGATCTGTCTCCCTCTTCCCTCTAGAACACATGCAGGAACTGCCTTCTTGACCACTGAACCCACTATTGGTGTTGCCCATTAAATCTGACAGAGCTTGTCTTTGTATGCAGGGGAGTACTCTAGCAGGTGTGGCTCATCAAGAGAGTTTAGGATTGGCTTTAACGAGAAACAGTTCTAGGTGGTGACCTATGGGAGCATGCATGTGACGTCATTTTGAGCATCTGCGCATGTGCGAGCAGCAAAACCCGGAAGTAACACACTTCATTACTTCTGGGTCACCGCGGAATGCAACCTGAAAATATTCATCCCGAAGCTACTTCAACCCGAGGTATGACTGTACTACATTAGTTCCTGTGCATCACCTGCGTGCAATAAAAGAAGGGGTGAGAGACTCTAATGCTACTGCTGCTGAGTGGAAGAAGATGGGAAATGAATCCACCCGTTATAGGATGCAAGAGTGAGTGATGCTCCTAAAGGAAAGGGGATGGGGGAAACTGGATGTTGCAGGAGGGAGAAGCAAATCATGCTTAGGCTCAACAAGCAATGGAGTGAACCACTAGAAAGGTGAGGAAATCTGATATGAAGAAGAGGCAGAGATCACAGATTAATATTTTGCCTAGGGCTGTTATTATCTGACAGCTATCTTCTGTTCAAGTTTCCTTATGTTGTATATGGGGCTAGGGGAAGATTCAGTGCATCATACAAATCTTATCATGCCCACTTAGGAAGGAATCTTGTTTACTTCTGCAGCTGCTGCTGCTAGGTAAATTGAAGCCAAGAGAAGGAGTTAGAGGGATGGCTGGCTGGCCAGCCAGCCCACAGTATTTGCCCACGTTGGTGGCTGCCTCTAATTTTAAGTTTAGCTGCTAGGTTTGTGAGAACTACGGTTGCTAATCCAATTCCCCACTACTTTTGCATTATTTTTTTAACTTTCAGCACATTTTGAAGGCTGTGCTTTTCTTGGCATGTGTAGACATGGAATCAGCTTCACAAAAATCAATAATTTGAAAACATCTATAGAGAACTGTTGGATCCTGATACCATGGGAACTAATCAACTGGACATGTATTTGCTTTTTAATTAGCTGAATCTATAATTCCTTTTTTTATTAAACATTGACAAAAAAGAATTCTCTCAAGCTGGACAAGTGATAGACAGGGATGAGCAGATGTTTAAATAATCTATTCCCACTTCCACTCAAGAACAGCAGCGATCTTCAACTTTTGTTTCATGCAGACCCTGATACAAAGAATAAATTATCAAATGCACTTTTAAAAAAATCACATTTAAGTGCCTTTAGTTTTCAAGATAATTTCTTTAAAATGTTGCTGTGCCAAAGATAAAGTGTCAGATAGAGCAGAAGAAAAATCTGCATGAATTGAAGGGAATTTTCTTAAACAAAACATGTTCTTTTTGTAAAGTTGAAATTTAAATATCTGAGCATTAGCACTAATTAGTTTGAAGAACATACCCAGAAACTATATAACAAGACTTCATTTTCAGCATATGAACCTCACTGCAGTTAGGTAATTTTTGCTTCTGAATTTAATGGTCTTATTCAGTACTTTATTTGCTATAAAATGATGTGCTGCTATACTTACATTGAGATAAGTGTTGTGAAGCAGCAGCACAAAATGGCTTCTATGGGTAGGGGAGAGTACCAGTGCCCCGTCACTTCAGTGGTCATCTAATGAAAGCACCTGAGGAAGTGATGAAGCCATTTCCTCTATGTGCTGTATTCCACGACATGATATTTAACAATAACATGGTCCCTCATCTGCACACTGAGCCTTTGGGCATGCTATATTGATTGTTATAATTATAATCTGTACTGTTAGCCACCTTGGGCTCCAAAGGATGGTGGGTTATCTGAATCACTTATTCTTAGTGGACACAGGGCAGGAACATAATTAAACAGACTAGTAAATTTTAATCATAATGCTATATGTTTTTGGGACTATGCTTACAGCATCTGCAGTGGCCTTGAAGGGACCAGACACACAGTAAGGACTCAAAACATATTCCTTAGCAGAAAGGCAAAGGGGCTGGCTTACAGTGCGCCCCCTTTAAAAAATTCATCAGGGCCTCTTAGAGTCACAGGGACTCAAAATCTGTTCCTTCAGACTGGCGAACTGAGACAATCATGTATACGGACTGCACAAAGCCCTGCTACAAACTCCTTCCCTCTCATTTATATTACTTTCTATAATCTTTATACCCATTCCTATAAAAAAGTGGGACTTGCAGTGAAAAGTTGGTGGGATACCTGTCAGTTTTTGTGTATGATAAATGGTAGTCTCTTTAACCTTCTGATGGGATATGCAGTTATGGAAATAAATAAATGGTTTTAAAATTTGCTAAGTGGTTATAGATGTGATTGGTTAGCAGACATGCTATCGTTGTGCCATGTATATGTTCAGCTCATCTGTGGGTACTTTCCACACATGCTAGAGAGCAAATGTGATTTAAACAAAATGCATGTTAGTATGAAAGCAGAACAGATTTTGGGTAGATATGTCTTGCTGTAATGTGAACAAAGACTTTGTGGAGGCAGCCTGAATGCCAATATTGCACTTATTCTGTTCAAGCCTTGCCCTGGAATGTTGGTTTGTGGTGAGACCACAAAACTGGTTGCCATCTAATTCAGACATCATCTCAGTTTGTGGTTTTCTCAGTTCAGAGGCTTAGCAGACAACTGGTTCCCCCGCCCTGTAAATTCAGCTTGACTTCTTTAGCAATTGCTTCTTTACTGTTTCTATCAGCCACACTGAACACATTGAAAGATGAATAGCCAGACAAATCACTCCATAATTGATAGTCTGGAGTGCTCAATGATGTCATCAACCAGAACCTGGAAACCTCAGTTCCTCCTATGGCATTTAAGCCATGAATAGAGCCTTTTGCCCCTCTTCCCATACACACTTGTGACAAGAGATAGGTGCTGCAGCCTTCATCACTTATGAGTGGAGACCTTTCATTTATGAAGGGGCACATAAATGTCTTGTCAGGGTCTGAGGCTTCCAAGTTCTAGTGCATGATAAGGAAGGTGTCACCTTCACCACATAGTTAGGAACTTTACAGGCACAATCTAGGTCTATTTTGGCGGAATCCGAATCCTGCATAGTCCCAAATGACTCCTCCAGACTAAAAATCAGCATCAGCTCTTATCTCTTGGCATTTAATAAGCAGTATGCCCAAACAATTTCTTCATTTCTGCCTAAATTCTATAAAATTCTTATTAACCTGTGGTCCCATGAAAGGAGAAGGAGAATCCAAAACTAGTATCCAGAACAAGAATCTCACAAACTCCACCCACTCACCTAACATCTCAGAAGCGTTATTCTCAGGGAAACTTATTATGTTCCATTTTATACCAAAATAGATAACTAAACACATAATGAACACTCATACCATTTAGGTCACTGTGTGTATATATGTGTGTGTATTTATGTGTATAAATTACTCTTTTACCTATAAAAGAGGGTGCTGGACTGGATCTATTATGAGAATAGAACAAAGGAGTAAAATCAGGTGGTTAAAGAAAAATCCATCAAGAAAAGCCCTACCTACGTTATTTAATTCTCATGTAGCAATTTTTGATTCATAGACAATTACCAAAATCTTGCTAAATTAGTTGCCAAGGGATAGTCCAATCTATGTATTAACACAGAAGACAAGTCAGCAAGGAAACGTTAATAGCTACCAACTGCATACCATTTGGAATGGCAACAAGTTGAAACTGACAGCCAGCTCGGAGACTAGAGTTAACAGTAAGCTAATGCACAGGCTGAAAGAATTATACAGCTGTTTATGAAAAACAAGATAGCTGTGTGGAATCCAACTGAGGAAAGCTTGCTGAGCCGGAAAAGAAATCTGTCAGAAGTTTCTGATAGCTGCCTTTTATTCTGATAAATTCTTTTCTTCCATCTTTAGCAACTGATGTAGATGCATTATGGAAGTGACATGCTGGCACTGTTAAACACAGAGTAGGCATAAGATTTGGCCCAGGCAGTAAATAATCATTTTAGAGTATTGGTTTCATGGGGCTCACACAGAACTAACATCTCTGTCTCTCTCTTTCACTGTGGTCCTGATTTAATCCAAGACTTTGATTCATCCATAAGTTTTTGGGTACTTAAAAAGACCAATGCTTATAAAAAAAACAGATCAGGGTTCAAGATAGCTCCAAAATATATCATTATCCTCATCTGCTTGTATACTTAGGGTTATCTTGGGACTAAATAAAAGGCCAGATGGTAACCTTAACAAAAAATCAGTGGAGAGAGGAAGTAATCATTTCTACTTAAAGTTTTGTATGATTGTGGTGTTTGCCTATGCTGGTAGGACTGCTATGAGTGGAACTGCTGGCAAAGGGCTTTCTGGGAAAGGACTGGAGTGCGTGTATTGATTTAAATTTCATTTCTAACATTTTGCATATGCGGACCTATAGGGTGATGGTCCGGAATATACATGATGGAAGTTTACATTTTTATCTCATAAATACTAATAAGTAAAATAAATCAGGATGTTCATCTATACAAGTCTAAGGTATGAATCAACAAAGCTTCTTATCAATAACATTGCTTTCTGGATATCTGCTGTTGTTTAACCAGGGGTTCAAAATGTAGCAGAGTCTCCTTGGAGGTGTGGCTCTGGGAGCTGTCATTATTAGAGTTTGGATTTGATATCCCGCTTTATCACTACCCGAAGGAGTCTCAAAGCGGCTAACATTCTCCTTTCCCTTCCTCCCCCACAACAAACACTCTGTGAGGTGAGTGAGGCTGAGAGACTTCAGAGAAGTGTGACTCGCCCAAGGTCACCCAGCAGCTGCATGTGGAGGAGCAGGGAAGCAAACCCGGTTCACCAGATTACAAGTCTACTGCTCTTAACCACTACACCACACTGGGCTGTAAAACAAAATGCTAAATGAACAGGAAATCAAGGAAGTGTGGAGCAATGGGAGACACAATGGCAGGATTACTTTTGAAGTAAAATGCAACTAAAAGAATGACTGTATGGCAGTTATTCTTGTGTAAGAAGAACCCTCCAAAATCCTGTGAATCAACTCCACCCCCCTTAAAAAAGCACTAAAAGCAAAATGCCAGTGATGCAGTGGCAAAATTTGACTATAACTTGTAGATAACTCTTAACAAACTGCATTTAAGCTCTCTGCAACGTTTTTCCTCTCTCTCCTTAAAGTCATGCATATATGTAGGCAAATGGGGCAAAAAGAAATATGTGCAAGTGTCCTGCACATACATAAATATAACTCTTTGTGCTCATGTGTGTGCATTTTTTCCCCAGTACCTCAGCATTGATTAAAGTGAATTCAAGTACGGTTTTCCATCCCTCCTAAGCCAGGAACTCATGAAAATAACCACTGATGCCCCGTTCCCAAAAAAGACAAACTCAACAAGAATTACGGAGGAAGGAGGTAGCCTATTTTTCTTCTCCCATCTCTTAGCAGATGCCACATTGTAATGTGAATAAATTGTCTGATTAATGGTGAAGGGTGTGTGCAAAAATTGCTATAACCACAAGTGGAAGAAAAAGAAATCTATTCAACCCAATGCCATTTTATCTTCCCCACGGCTGTGGTATGAGCGAGACATAAAAAGAACAGAAGTAGCTAGGATAAAAGAAAAGGTGGAAAACTTGGAACATGTTCCTTCATTTTGTACACACTCTTCCAAATGGCTCACCTTCCAGATGCTCCCCAGCTAAAGCTGTTGGCAGGATACAAATACTGCAGATGAGTCAGCGTAACAGAGACATACACAAACAAGTGCGTGCACACACATACACACAGTCAAGTACACCAGTCTGACTCAGTTGTGTTTGTTTTTGTATAACAGAAATACAGCGTTGCCCTTTTGCAGAAGAAAAGAAAAGTTCTCATAGCATTTCAACCCACATAGAAGCTAAGTGGCCCTCAGGGCCATGGCCAAAGCTTATAAAGCCTGCAGTCGTGCCCCTGAGATGCCAGTGAGTATGTACATGCCAAGTAATCTCCCCTCCCCTCAACCCTGGGTGGCCACAAAACACTCCCAGGCACAGTATTGTGCGGCTGGTAGGAGTGGATTCATATTCAGAAAATCCTTGTTTTTAAACATTGCTTTAAGTTATGATCATAGTAATAAAGGTTCTGCTTTGGTCAAAAACCCCATAAAGGCAAAAACAACTCTACTGTGGATAGGCTGAAGCTGCACGGACAGGCAAAATATATTAGCAGAAAACAGCAGGTGGAAGATTGTAGGGAAATTCGCACAGGGTAGTTAAGTAAGGCAGATATTAGGAGAAGCAGGTGTCAGGACTAGCCATAGTGTCTGCCTAACTACAGATCTCTCCAAGGTAAATAGTTTTCTCCAAGGGGGTTCCTACCACCCAATGGTTTCTGTGGGTTAGCAAATGGAGCTGTGCTGGGAATCAAATAGGATACTGCCTTCTTCTCTGAGCTGTTACCCTTCCTGGAAAGGGCCACAACAGGAAGTATGAAAGTTACCACACACAAATTATCCACCATATTTTATTATTGATTTGGATTTGCAACATGTTTCCCCCCTAAAATTCTGGGTAGGGAATAAGATAATCACTAAACTTACCCACACAATCAACCTCTGAAGTTAAGACTCCATTTTGTGCGTAGAATATCATATTGTTGCTTGGTATTTGCAGTCACCAAGAGACATCATGCATGTACAGTGGTACCTCGGGTTACATACACTTCAGGTTACATACGCTTCAGGTTAGAGACTCTGCTAACCCAGAAATATTACCTCGGGTTAAGAACTTTGCTTCAGGATGAGAACAGAAATCGTGCTTGGGTGGCGCAGTGGCAGCAGGAGGCCCCATTAGCTAAAGTGGTGCTTCAGGTTAAGAACAGTTTCAGGTTAAGAACAGACCTCCAGAACGAATTAAGTTCTTAACCCGAGGTACCACTGTATAAATTCACCCTACAGGCTTGGCAAACCTTCTGGGGAACTGAAGTGTGCAACTGTAGGATGCCACAACAAATAATGGTTAATAATGTGCACTTTCCAAACACTATGGTATACAAACAGTATGGTTTAAACTAGTGTTCCCCAGTCTAGTTTCTCCCAGTTGTTTTTGACTATAATGCCAATTATCCCTGATTATTTGCCATGTTGGCGAGGGTTGATGGAAGCTCTAGCCTGAAACATCTAGGGGTTGCTAGGCTGGGGGAGATTGGTTTGAAAAAAGCTGTCAGAAGATTGTAAAGATTGCAGTGGAATCTAGACTTTGTTTTTAGAGAGTAGAACAGAGTAAATGGAAATACCTTGCCTCTATGTGTCAGTAAGTCAAATGCTTGGTGTGTTGTTCTGGAAGCACATCCAGAAGACCATAAGCTGCAGAACAAAAAGTTGTTCTACACAACCAAGTGGGTATTCCTACATCTACTTTAAAACACATTACTGAACACAAAATTGACAAGTAGCCTGTTCATTTTCCTTTTCTCAGACACAGTTTCTGATCAACATCTGTGGTGCTTTAAATGTAAAAATGGAGCATCTGTATCAGGTTGTATGTGGAAAAGGTCTATAAACTGTTAAATTGGCTAAGTTAGTAAATCAATTCTTTAGCGGGCTTGCCAAGCAGAGTTAACACTGATTTATGCACCCTGGGGAGTACATAAAAGACTAGTCTCCTGGGACAATCCTTATATAAAAGAATTTACTAGGCTCACTAATTCATCTGCTATATTTTCCCCATCCTCGACTGTAGCATTGGGTCAGCTGCTACATTTTTCTAACAGATATATAAAAAGTCATTTTACCATAGTGGGATTTGGTTTTGTAGAACTGATTTGTACATTTGGGAGGCTGGGCTGTCTTGCAGAAATCTTCAGCTTCAGTTCAGGCTTTCAGTTCTGTAGTCCCTAACCACTGAAAACCACATAAATGTGATTTTTCTATTTCTAATGCTGGCTTTGGTATATAAAGCTTAAAATGGCCAGGGCTGAGATGTCTGAAGGACCACTTTCTCCTATATCAACCCACCTGCTTGTTAAAATCATCTTCTGAAGCCAGCACCCAGGTGCATACATCTTTGGAAGTTCAACAGGATTCTATAGGTAACAATATTTTTGACCACGGTCATGTTCTGTCAGGTACATTGAGTGATTTCTTTCTATTGAAATTATCATATGTACCATGGCCTTTGATTAAATGTAATTAAGGATCATTACCGAACATTACATTAAAGATAATTATGGATTATTAGGACCCCCACCCCATAAACTTCTTTTCTGGTGGTAGAAGCTGATGTTTAAAAGATGTTGGTATGTATTTCTAAGAGTCAATTAAGGCTACATTGTGTGCTTCTGTAAATGGAAATTTGAGTATATAGTATCACAATCGTCATCAGAAGACAACAGACAACTGCACGGTATTAAATGTTAGTCCAAGCCCAAGCTGGTGGACTAGAGTTCTGTGGCCTGACTACATAGAACCCAAGGCTCTCCCCCCCCCAGAGAAGGGCCAAATTATGCCTCAGAACAACACAAGGAGGACTGGGCCAAGACACAGGTGTGTCAGTTGCCTTCAAAGATGCTGTGAGGAAGGAACAGGGATGTAGATGTCCTAGTTCTGCACAGGACTAAAGTCCACCCTGTTCTGGTCTGGTATGGGTATATGTGTTTTATGGGAAATCCACAAAAATCCTGAAGAATAAAACCTAATGGAAAATACATATTTTACCATTAAACACATGTACACACATGTGGCAGTTCAACTTCCACTGCTAACAGTTGTATCAGGTACTTCCATCTTCTTTTGTAGTTTTAAAAACTTATTTTTTTGATTTTAAAAACTACAGAAGTGGCAAGCTAGCATTAAAACCTTCTGCCGCAGTTTCAAGTCCCCCTTGGAGAAAAGTATTTCCTTGTCTCCCTCCTCCCTACAGCTCCCCGTTCTTCTGTGTGCCCTATGGTTTGAGAAGAGCCGTAGCTCAGTGACAATGTATTCAATACGGACCCATGGCCAATGACTTGGTATGCGGCAGCTTCCTATGTTCCTGTATCCTCCTATCTTTTGCCACCTCAGGAAGGAGGAATGCTGGTGGCAGTCTGCATCTGGCTCTGCCAGCTGAACCCAAAGTTGTTTATAATAATATAATAATAATTTATTATTTATACCCTGCCCACCTGGCTGGGCTTCCCCAGCCACTCTGGCTGGCTTCCAACACAGATTAAAAATACATTAAAACATCAGTCATTAAAAACTTCCCTAAACAGGGCTGCCTTCAGATGTCTTCTAAACATCAGGTAGTTGTTCATCTCTTTGACATCTGATGGGAGGGCGTTCCACAGGGCTGGCGCCACTACCAAGAAGGCCCTCTGCCTGGTTCCCTGTAACTTGGCTTCTCGCAGTGAGGGAACCGCCAGAAGGTCCTCAGCGCTGGATCTCAGTTTTTGTGGCCAGAAAATAGATACACTGGTACCTCCAAAGTTTTGTATGGGGGAAAACCATAGTTTGGTGGTCGACCACATGCTTTGTGTGAAGGAGGTCCAAGCTCAATCCTTGACATCTTCAGTTTGAAAGGATCAGATAACAGCTGGTGGGAGAGTCTTATTTCTCAGGGTATAGAGAGCTGCTGCCAATCACAGTAGACAAAACTGCCCAACATGGACATCTGATCTTATATAAAGTCACTTCCTGTGTTCCTTCTTACCCTGCAGGCTGCTGGTTGAGAACCCTATGCTTCCCTATTAATCTTAAACAGCAACTTGAGTCTTGCTCTCAGGTAAATCTGATTGCATTTTATTGGACACAGTTAAAATTCTCTTCAGCTTTCCCCCTTCCTTCATTATTTGCTTTTCAGAGCAAATACTAGCGTGCTCTTATAGCAGAACTACAAATGGAATTTAACCTTGTTCCCAAGGGCATACTTCAACAAGTTCTTCTCTACATGCAAAATTTTGCTATGTAGGTCTTGGATTTGTTTACACTACCTATTGGATAAATATATATATATATGTATATTTAAGAAGTGATGAAGCAGTTATATGGAAATGGGGAACGTGCATTAGTGCAGACTTTTCAAGATGTCCTTGATAGAACAAAGCATGTACGGTCTGCCATTGAATTACTTGATAAATAGTTCAATATTCTGAATGACAATTTGCTTTGCTTATTTTGATAAAATGTGCAGCTATTGTTGTTATTCAGCAAGGGTGCATGCAGGTAATCTGTACAGAAGTAAATTAAAAATGCATTATGATAAAATTATCTTGAACCTACAGAGTACTTGTCCACAGGCAATATTTTCACCTCACAGAAAAGGAGTTACACTGGATTAAGTGAATGGCCCATCTCCTCCAGCATCTTGCTCACATAGACATCAACCAGATGCCTATGGGAAGCCTTCAGACAGGACATGAGCGCAACAGCAATGTCCCCATTCATCTTCCACAGCAACTGGTATTAAGAGGCAGACTGTGATACTAGAAGCAGTACTCACCATTCTGTGCAACAAGACACTGACAGACTTGTTTTTAATGAATTTGTTTTACCTACCCCACACCTTGTATATGATGTCATATATGATGGCAGCTGTAGGGAAGGTAGGAATGGCTTGTCCAAATGTGCCTTGCGAGCCGAATGGAGTGCCCTAATTAGGCCTGCAGTCTAGAGGTTCTCCACCCACCCGCGATAGTAGAGATGGGGAAGAATTGGTTACATCTACTTTTTGCAGTGAACTGATAGAATCTGATACTCCTGGACTTGCTGGCAGATGGAAACACAACTCCCAGCAAGACTGCATTATTCCCTCAATTTTCTGATGCAGTTTCACTGCACAGAAAATGCACAAACATACACATTGTGCATAAACATGCACATTCTACAGGAAAGAAATGCACTGAAAAGCATTGAGAAATGCATAGTTTAAATAAAAAGGAAATAATGTATGTAAATAAATATGTACAAAATGCATACAATTTAAATGAGGACGTCTCTTGTGTTCTTTCAAAACCACATCAGATGGGACAGAAATGATCTGTGGAACTGAAACATGATGAAATTAGATTGCTATAACCCTCCCAAAGCAAAAGCTTTGGTGACATCAGTTCAGGGAGGAGACATGAGACTTGGAGGGGGGCAGTGTAAAAACATGGTCGTGCAACACTTGTCATGAGTCAAGAGGACTCAAATTTACATGTTCATTTTCTTTTTTGCTCCTCAGGCTCACTCTGGCCTAGTAATCTTGCAATCCATTTTAACTATGGCAATTTTAAAGAATAATTCCAATAAGCTGGTACATGTGCAGTTTCCCAAGTAGCTTCTGTTTCTGTAGTTAATTTGCATCTTTCTGCCACTTTGCATTGCCAGTGAGCTTGTATGCAAAACAACAATCCTGATGTGATTGTAAATTATGGCCATGTAAAGGTTTTTGTTTCAGTGTAGTGATTTACCAATATATGAGAGTGTACATGAGAATCACTAAAAGACACTACACCGAAAGACACAAAGAATTTTTTGAAGTATGCTTCATGGCGTCCTAATGTATACACCTACATCTGTAATGTAGAAAGAGGGGGTATTAAAAGGTGCTGTAAACTACATTCTGTGCAGAATTTGGAAAATCGGATCCTCTTCAAGAAGGGTACGCATTGCGCTCGGGCCCCCAGGCATCTCCCACCTCCTGGTGTGGGCAGGGTTATGCCCTGCTCCACTCTGGTTGGTTGTTTCGCAGTCACTTGGTCCCTAAAGCCAATAGCTTGGCTTGGGGGGTGGCCGCGAAACATTATTTAATCCCTGCACAATCTTTGCTGGACCTCTTTGCCTTCACACAGTGGATCACTCACCCACCCACCCCCTTAATCTGGTGTGTTGGCCTTGCTATGGACATTGTTGGTCGCCTGTTTTGCAATGGGGGCCTGGTAGGAATTTTTCCATCTGGCAGATTGGCGGAGCCATTTGCTTTTCACCTACCGCGTAGCAATCATGACAACTTTGTAAGATTTGTCGTTAGGCATTGGATCAGCAATGTGTGGGGAAGGGAGGTGCATCCATCACCTGCCCCTCCAAGCTCAAGGGTATTTTGTTAAAGGAATCAGGGGTTGACCTGGGTCTTGTCCAAAACCCAGCAGTAGGAGCTAGGGCCTACCAGGACCCCACAGAGGCACCAGGGGTGAGCTTGAGTTGGTCCGCATCGGTGGGGCTCCTCTGGTGGTGATTCACCCTTTTATCAAATTCACCGCGATGTGGGTGGGAATAGTTTGGATGTTACCAATACCTAAGCCAATACCACTCATATTCTGTATTCAATAAAGTTGTGACCTAAATTTTGCCCAACAACTTAAAGTAAAAATCCCATATCACTGTCTTCATTTTTGGGGGGTGGTTGCGGGTCTTGAAGCACAAAAGCAAAGCAGGGAGTGCAGTGGTTTGGGTATTTGAATAGGGGCAGGTAATTCAAAACTGCAGAATCTTAAAAGAGAGTCAGATGAGGAAAAATTGAAGAGGATTCCTAATAACATTACAGGGCAGTTAGACTTGGGACTTGCTCTATACAATATTTGGCCTGGTAGTTAATCCAGTCCTGCTGTCCAGTGTTTATTTTGCTACAAGTTGCTCTCGTGTTTATTGAAAACACATGGCACAAAATTAGATCTGGCGTAGCCTCACATTCACCTAATCCAGAACTAATTTGGGCCTTGTGAAAACGCAGCAGATGTGATACAGAGCATTCTAAAACAATAGTTTGAATCAGGCCTAAACTAGCAGCGATGCTCTGGCTTTTGAAAGGAGTTGCGTGGGGAGAGCAACCGTGTGCCACTTTGTATGCAGGTGCTAACTCCACAATTGTTACGTACTGAATTCCTTCCAGTCAAAAGAATTCGAGGATATGAAGTAAATCTATCCTATTACACTTAAGACATTTTGCCTGGAGAGAAAATTGAGGCGTATTCAAGAGGCTCTGAAGCATATTTCCCCACTTCGCCTGTTACATATACATACAGAGCTTCCTGCCCTGTATATACTTGGAACATGTCATGAACAGTAGCACCAAGGGTATTTAATCCACATGCCATTAAAATGAATAGCTCAGCATCCAGTGCCATAGAAACTCACTCTTCCCTTATCAGAAGGTTTTAAAAGGAATGTAAAAGGGGTATTTAATGATGTGTTGAATGTTATCCCTCCTTCCTCAGATTCCAACTCAGAATGAAAACGTAACAGACGCATACTTGATTGAATAAACACACATGCACATACATCATTTTCATCTTCCCTATTCATCCTACACCCCCCACACTTATTGAGAAGAGAATACAACAGGCTGTGAAGACTAGATTTAAAATGTATCACCCTTTAAAATAACCTATGCGGCCCCAAGATTTTTCACTCAAATAAGGGATTTGTTCACTGCAAGAGATTTACCATTTTAATGAAGGAGTTTGTGTTGGCGAATGGAAGAGGCACCCCTCAAAGTTCTGGAATAAAACTTATGGAAATATTAATTATGCCATGGGATTCCCTGTGACAGAGTTTTGCTGTTATTTTAAAGCTAATTTATGAAGCTATTTTTCATATACTTAGTTGGAAAGATTTATGTTCAGAGATTTAGAGAGGTGAAGCACTGGTTAAAGCAATATATTGTTGCAAAAGCTATTCCCTGCTCCTGGCCAGTTTATTTTCTTGCACCTGCTGTTTGGAAAAATGTCTATCTATTTTTGCAATAATAGGATTAGAGTGCCTAGCAAGCTTGCAAAAGGGGGGGGGGGATAGATGGGGAGGGGGGGACAGACACTGCTGGGATTTTTGCAAGTGCAGCCTAAAGAAATGCAGAGGTTGGGTATGATCCACCATGATGAATTGTTCCTGGAGTCGCTGTTCATTTCAGAGGGTGCACGCTAGCAGTCAGTGCACCACATCCCTTGAGTGAAAACAGTTTCAAAAATATAAAAGGATAAGGTGCTAACCCCTATTACAAAGCAAGACTAATCAACATACTCTTGGCTATACAGATTGTTGGTCCAGAGGAAAAATGTTTCACTGCTGCAAAACCTGGGGAATTGCTTCGTGGCTGAGACCTTAATTAACTTTAACAATGGGGCAAAATTAGATTGCAAAATCTTCTAGTCACCTAGAAAGTGTTAGAGATTTTACTCAGAATAGTTTCAGTGCCCTTCATTCTTTCACTATCCATGTTACAAAATACCCAAAACGCCCTGAAATTTCGGGGGGGGGGGGGTTGAGAAAGAGAGGTCAGTAGGGTTCATGCACAGGGTTTTTTTTGGGGGGGGTAAAAAAAGGGAATCTATTGAGCAGTGAAGCCGGATTTATTTATTTACTTAACTGTGTATAATCTGCACTTTCACAAAATATCTCAAGACAACTTAGAACACAAAAAAGCTTTTTATGTTGTAAACATAATGAAGGGTTGCATGTAATTCAAATACATACATACATACATACATACTATATACAATAAATTCAGTCTATAAATACCCATAAAATATCACTAGATACTGTTTGGTTGAAAAGAAAAATATCTGTATTGTGAAGGCGTTTCTAAATACAGTCATACCTTGTGTTACGTTTGCTTCACGTTGTGATTTTTCAGGTTACAAATGTGGCGATCTGCGCGCTTCGTGCATGCACAGAAACAATCTGTGCGCTTCGCATATGTGCAGAAGTGCTCTATCGTGCTTCGCGCGCACACAGTAACGGCAATTTACTTTTGGACTTTTTGGGGTGCAAATCGCACCCCAAAATGGATTGCGTTCATAAGTATATGTACCACTGTAATACAGCTTTCAGAAGCCACCTGAAAGAAGGTAAGGATGGTTCCTGCTGAACTTCTGCAGAGATGGTTTCCACAAGGCAGGGCCTGCCACGCTAATGACTTGGCTTCTAGTGATGGGCAATTGAACCTCAGGCACATGGAAACCATCAAAAGGGCCTTATCAGTGATCAAGGTGGAGTATAAGGTAGTCCTTAAGGAACACTGAGCCCAATTTTTTAAGGGCTTTCTGAATTAACTCAAGAACCTTGAACTTGGGTGAGCAGAAAATCAGCTCTCTTGGCAGCAGAGAAACATGTTGCTGGTAATCTGTTCCTGTGAGCAGACTGGCCACTGAATTCTGTACTATTTGCAACTTTTGGATCAGGTACAATGAAAGCCATGCATACACCTCCCATCAGTTCTAGCTCCCTGGCCACTATAAATTATGCTCAGCCACCCACATGCCTTTCAGATTTCACAAGCTACTGGCACTGTCAGTATGGTATGAGAATTGGTGTTGTATAGTAGTTAGGCTAGGACTGGACAGTTCTGGCCATTGACCTTATTGGATGAACTTGGGCCTGTTGCTAGCTATCAGCCTAATTAATCTATCTAATATGGTGGTTGTGAGGATAAAGTGGGGGAGGAGGCATATACTCCAATCTGAGCTCCTTGAAAGTTGGGAGAAAAATATAACAACAAACTTTTTTAAAAAAGCATGATCAGAAAATATATTTGCAGCCATTTGGGAAGTGAAGGAGATTCTCTCCCTTTTCAATCAATGCTAGGTGGGGGAGGTTATATACGGATTTCTGCACATGGAGATCCTTGCTTGCATGAGGTGATTGTGGAAGTGCAGAATACACATAGCTCTGGACACCTTAGCTATGTAAATGGTGAATTAAATTGACCCCATTGCCTCTGCTACAATTGCCAAAATTGTGCTGTGCTCTTTTCTGCCAATTTCCCATCTGAAATAATTGATAACTTTTTCAGGTAGGAAGAGTAAATCCAAGAGATCAAATATGGCATCTGAAGACAGAACTTTAGCCCTTAAGGTAGATCTTCCTCAAATCCTGTTTTCAGAAAGTTGAAAGCAAATATATCGTTCTGAGAAATATATTTTGGGCTTGCTATTTCCCTTGTCTAGAGTACAGCATTATCTTACACCTTAGGGTAGCAGTAGCAGATCAGAGTCAATCCTTTCCTTGCCTACCAATGCAAATTTCAAACATGAGCTTGCACTAAATTAACAGTAGGGAAATGATGCAGGGTAGAAATCTCTATACTGTGAAAATCTAATATAAACCTGATAGGAAAAATAATCCTATTACTGGACTCTGCATATCCTGTTTGAGTGGAACCCTTTGAAATAAACATAAAGTTTTTTTAAAAAAACTGGCCAAAAAATCGATGCTGTAAATAAACATTGTGGTACATTTCTCACAGTAAGTGGAATAAAAAATAATACATGCGTACAACCTTGCCTTTGTATTAGTAAGTAAACATTTTTGGGAAGCATAAATGTTTGATAAAAGGGCTTTGTTTTAGCAACTTGTAGAAACAGCATGGTAAATTTGGTACTCTGAAAGATTAAGGTTGATTTTTGAGGGATAAATAATCAAATTGAGATGGAGAAACCTTTACATTCCATAAGTTGCCCCGAGGCAGACTAGTCAATAACCAGAAATAGTGAGAGTTGTAATTGCATAACATATGGAGGACCACAGGCAACCCATCACTGACTTAGATGGATGGATGTAACCTGGTGATGATAGTTGCTTTCTATTCTCCACAGCCAGAAAAAGCTGTTCTGATGGGAAGCTGGTATTTCCCACCTCCCAAAAGGCACTCCACACAGATCATATCTCTGAGGGTTGTGAAATGATGGCTTCTACCTGGCAGACATGTGCCAGAATAATTCTTGTTGTTCCTGGCTGGCTAAGCCAGGCTTCCTCAACCTCGGCCCTCCAGATGTTTTTGGCCTACAACTCCCATGATCCCTAGCTAGCAGGACCAGTGGTCAGGGATGATGGGAACTGTAGTCTCAAAAACATCCGGAGGGCTGAGGTTGAGGAAGCCTGGGCTAAGCTAAAGTACATTACACCTTCCAAGTACAACCTTCTCCTGTGGATGGAAGGATCTGGAGATGTTGGTTGTCTCTGTTTCTCATTTCCCCCATCTTAAATTCAGTTCTCCACATTTCTGCAGCAATTTGTAACTTTTTAAAAAAGACAATTCATCAGCATTTTAGTACAGAATTCTCCCAATAAGCACATTTTTGTAGTCAAGTTTGACTAATGTGCACAATTTTCATAATATAACACACTTTTGTATGTTATTTTCACTAATGTTTTATTTTTTTAATGAACCCTTTCCTCTAATATACAGTAAACCCACATCTTACACACATTTAACATATATTATTTCATCCATAGGTGGTGGAAGGCAGGCCAGTGAGGGGAAGGATCAGAAGTGATAGTTGGAAACCCCAAGTGAACTCAGTGCAAGAATAGGAAGCTTTTAAAGTTATCAGCCTTTCTTCGTGAGCAATTCCTGCTCGTTGCACCTTGCGAGTGGAGTCCCTGTGGCCTGTGGTACAGTGGTTCTGGGAGTGGTAGGGAGGCACTCTCAGAGCCACCATATTACCAGAGCTGCTTGGGGCTTCTAGCTTCCTTCAATCTCTGATCCTCCCTCTCATAGGAAGTGGGCTGCTTAGCTCCAGGGGTGCTCCAAAGGTAATTTTGGCTTTATGTGATTTTTGTGCATACTGAAACCCTTTGTATGGTGCAAGTTGCCTGTATGCATTTTTGTAAACACCGGTTGGTTGGAGAGCTGCATCACAACATTTGGATAAATGCAAAATTTGAAGAATGATTCTATTTTCTCTCTCACATTGTTTCCGTAAGTGTGAGTTTGATCAATCTGTTCTTAAATGTGAACTGAATCAAATTTCTCCCCATCTCAACTTGCTCAACTTCTTATACTTCACAAATGCCCCCAACCCAGTTCACCAACCATATCATCCCAAGTTTGATGCCTGAGGCCTATGTAGCTCTGGAAGAACAAGTGCTACTGCTGCCTTCCTCGAAAACCACCCGCCCTGCAAAAAATGCTACAATTTCTTCTGCTGCTCCATCTCTCTCTTTCTCTCTGCCCCCTCTATTTACCCTTCCTCTGAATTTCAGCATCCCATGTCCCTTCTGCTCAAGGAAAACTCTTTAAAAATCCAGTTTAACTCTATTAAACACACATTACATACTTCCCCATAACACAGTATCTCATGCCTTTAGGGGATATTTGTAAGAATACAAATTGTGATAAATGCTTGGGAATTGCTACGGTTGCCATTTTTCGAAAAGTAAGAAACAGGACACCCACGACACCCTGAAAGTTGTTGAGCCATTTTTAGGCAAACCCCAGAGTTGTTGAGCTTTATTTAGTAAAAGCTACAAGAATTTTTGAGTTACAGATAGGTAGCCGTGTTGGTCTGCCAAAGTCAAAACAAAACAAATTCCTTCCAGTAGCACCTTAAAGACCAACTAAGTCAGTTCTTCAGATGGTATCTGAAGAAGTGTGCATGCACACGAAAGCTCATACCAAGAACTGACTTGGTTGGTCTTTAAGGTGCTACTGGAAGGAATTTGTTTTGTTTTGTTAAGAATTTTTGAGTTTGACATCCCTAAAATGGTCAGCACTGCCATATCAGCTTGATAGTGCAAAAGCCATACCAGCAGCAGAAGAAAAAGGCTTTCTCCCAGTCACTCCTTTATTGCTCCAGGCATTGCCTGGTGCTCCTGCTCCTGCTGTGTCTGGAATGAAAGCTGCTAAGAGCTGACTGGATATGATACAGTTGGAACCTGACCTTCAAAAATAAAATAAAATAAAATAGGTCACACATATTTATCAGTTCTTGGTAATATGAAGTTGGGAGACTGTGTCAAAGTGAACTGTGTCTCATGGCATATCATCAAACATTCTTCAGTTGAAAATAGGGACATTTCTCACTCCCCCCAACTGACCCTTCTTAACCCTCCCCCCCTTTTTAGTGTCTCCCCCTGCAGAGCATCACCTATCAGATGCAGAACGAGTGCTACCACCACGACACCAATAGGATGCAGCACACATGCCCTCAACTATCCTGGAAAAAACCACCCTTAATCCAGATTTTATTTTATATTATTCTTTGGTAGATTTACAAAAAAGAAAAAAAGGGGGGGAGAAATGGACAAGTGCAAGAATATATAGAGAACTACATCAAGGGCACAGAGAGAGAGGCAAGGAGAGAATTCACAAATTGCTAGCAAAAAGGATATTTTTTTTAAAAAAAAAAAATGCTGCACACCTTAAATTTGGCACAGGTGAGTAGAAAAGTGACCTAATTCAGTGGGGTAAAAATTAGAGTTGGGTACCAAAAGAGATCTGTAGAAATAGTGACAGAGGAATATAAGAACTAAGCTCACAGATCAGGTGAATTAGGTAGGATTAGAAATTGCATTTGAACTACAAGAGTGCTCAGGTAGTTAATGGATTCGGTTAATATGCATTTAGGATGTGTGTGTGTGTGTGTGTGTGTGTGTGTGTGTGTGTGTGTGTGTTTTAATGCCGTTAGAATTTTTTAAAAAATAGATCTAAGTTTCAGAATAGGAATTGCTCTGATTTGTCTACCAAGTTGTGCTCTACTATTCTGCAGCTTAGCTGAAATAAACAACAGAAGGTTTATTATAACAGCACACTTGCTCCTGAAGAATACAAATGTAATCAACACCGGTAAACGCAAATTTGTTGGGCAATAGTGCTACCCTTTTGAAGAAACACTGACATTTCCTCTCTGTTCAAAACCCTTTAACTATCTTACCACTTATTAAAACCATCAGTATTTTAAGTTCCAACAAAACAAGACAATGAAAGTGTAAATTGGATTTGGGATGTTTGAGGAATTTGATAGCTACGACTTGGTCTACATGTTTGGGGACCAATGTGTGGTTTGTAATTTGGCAACCCACCAGATTGCATACTTCCCTGAATGTGGCAATGGAATTATTGGCAGATAATATATGGAGAGCGTATATAAAAACATAATTCAGCAGATAAATCCAAACTTGACCTGAAGTACCATACAGTAGGGAATTCTAACTAAACATTAGGAATAACGTTTTGACAGAAGAGCTGTTTGAAAGGACAATTTTTTGTCTGGACAATTTTTATTCCAAGAATATTAAGTTTTTATTCATACTGTTGTTGTTTAGTGGCTTAGTCGTGTCTGACTCTCCGTGACCCACCGTGACTACTTCGAGTATGCCAGGCACTCCTGTCTTCCACTGCCTCCCGCAGTTTGGTCAAACTCATGCTGGTAGCTTCGAGAAAACTGTCCAACCATCTCGTCCTCTGTCGTCCCCTTCTCCTTGTGCCCTCAATCTTTCCCAACATCAGAGTGTTTTCCAGGGAGTCTTCTCTTCTCATGAGGTGGCCAAAGTATTGGAGCCTCAGCTTCATGATCTGTCCTTCCAGTGAGCACTTAGGGCTGATTTCCTTCAGAATGGATAGGCTTGATCTTCTTGCAGTCCATGGGCCTCTCAAGAGTCTCCTCCAGCACCATAATTCAAAAGCATCAATTCTTCGGCGATCAGCTCTCACTTCCATACATCACTACTGGGAAAACCATAGCTTTAACTGTATGGACCTTTGTTGGCAAGGTGATGTCTCTGCTTTTTAAGATGCTGCCTAGGTTTGTCATTGCTTTTCTCCCAAGAAGCAGGTGTCTTTTAATTTCGCAACTGTTGTCACCATCTGCAGTGATCATGGAGCCCAAGAAAGTAAAATCTCTCACTGCCTCCATTTCTTCCCCTTCTATTTGCCTATTGCTCCCAAAAGCACAATATGAATAATCACAATATCCCTCCACCAGGGGAGGGGGGGAGCAGGGAAGGCTCTACTATACCCACCAAAAGTGTGGTAGAGTGCACACTACTCCTGGCAGAGATTCTGCTGGTTTTAGCTGCCATTAGGCCCCAGAACGGGATGCGGGGTGGCGCTGTGGGTTAAAGCACATAGCCTAGGACTTGCTGATCAGAAGGTTGGCGGTTCGAATCCCCGCGACGGGGTGAGCTCCCGTTGCTCGGTCCCTGCTCCTGCCACCCTAGCAGTTTGAAAGCACATCAAAGTGCAAGTAGATAAATAGGTACCGCTCAAGCGGGAAGGTAAACGGCATTTCCATGCGCTGCTCTGGTTCGCCAGAAGCGGCTTAGTCATGCTGGCTACATGAACCGGAAATTGTATGATGGCTCCCTCGGCCAATAGAGCGAGGTGAGTGCCGCAACCACAGAGTCGGTCACAACTGGACCTAATGGTCAGGGGTCCCTTTACCTTTACCTTTAGGCCCCAGAACTGAGTGTTATAAAGCTGGGGCAGGATCTGCTGAGTCCAAAGGATCTGCTGAATCCATCTCTCTGTGGGCCTGATCTGGACTCCCCTGCTGTGCCACCCTGGAGTTGGTACAGAAAAAAAAAGCAAAAATAAAAAAGCAGAGAAATACTGCCAGCCCCCCTTCCACCCTAGCAGGCTGGAGCCAAGTTTGAATTGCTCTGTTAAATTCAATTCTGAGATCTTACCTTTATATATATATAGTTTTGAAGTTGTTGAATACAGAAACAGAACAAAATAGAATTGTCAGCGGTAGCATGGGAAAGTGACAGAGACTGCAAATGGACAGATTCTCCCATCTCAGGCCTTTGGGGGAATTTCTGAATGACTAAGGAAATTATTATGATAAAAGCTGAGGTCCTGATATTGCTGGCATTTCATAGCCATTTCAGCTTGAATTCACTGCTAGGAAGAAATGTAGTAAACACTGTAAGAAACATTACACATTTTCACTGAAAACATGCCCCAGAACAATGTTGGTAGTCTTGTTTCTTCAGGAGGAGACAGTAAGAGCAGGAAAGCTATCCTTTCATTGATCCAGCTAGTCGTTCAATATGTTGCAACCAAGCTTTTCTGTTTACAGGTTTTTCTTCAGGCATAAGTGTTGAAAGCAAAGTGAGATGTTACCCTTGGTGTAGTATCCAAGAAGTAAAAAAAGATATTCTAATAAAGAATTATGCTTCTAAAGTGACCCTGGTATGTGCATTTTTTCAAATAAAGTGATGATAGAACCTATGATTATCAAATCACTGAGAGTGTGAAACATGTTATGTAAAATGTGCCTACACCCCAAATATTGGTTTAACCTTTTCTTTGCTGGCCATTTCCCCATTTCAAATTGCTTTCATTCAACACAACTCCAAGCACATAGCTACACAACAGCTCACAGCCACTCACAGCTACTGAGGAAAAGATCAAGCATCCTTTATCCTCCAACATCTCCCTCTTGCCACTTTTTTGTTCAAAATTGTAGTATCCCAAAGCTGCTTTTCACTGAGACTTCATTCGTGTATAACTTATGGTTTGTCTCTGATAATTAGATGAGAGTAACTTTTTCCCAGGCACATGACAGCTCATTTGCAACAACAGAAGTACGTGAATAAAGAGAGGGCATAAACAACAAGGAAAGCCTTTAACCAGCAGTTGGAGAAATGTTTTCCCACCACACCAGATTTGAGCCTGGATCCAGTTAGAGGTGCTGCAAATGGAATCCCTGATCTGGACTTTGTGTGGAAATAAATTTGTTCTCCTTAGAAGGAGGGGGAAAATAGGAGTTCGTTTCCAGGACAATGGTAGTTCATTTGTTGTTAAGTGCAACAATAACCTATTGGCCAAGCTTTATGTTGTAGAAAGAAACATCATTATATCATATGCCTGGGAGAAATTTAGTTGGGATTTTTTTTTTTAATGAAAATGAAAATCTATCACATTGGATTCAAAAAAGACTTAATGCTGAAAAATCAGGTCATGATTTTTAAAACTATTTTTAATAATTTGATAGAATGAATGTATAAATTACAAGTTATCAGGTGATAATATAACTCCACTTCATTCAAATTCTGAAAATTGTGTGATAACTATAGCTATCCAGTGACCTACAGTGTACATGTGTAGAGACATGTTCAGGATTTCTAGGTGACAATGATTAAGGAATGGAACTTCATGGACCTTATGCTAAACAACACCAACAGCTTCTGCTTCCCATTAAAAGGAGACAGTTGTTGTGTGTGATTAGATCATCTGTTCCACACTCAGAATGCTTTTCCTTTCTCATTCTCTCTCTTAACTTTAGTTTGGCTTCAGTGATCAAAGGGAGGGAAAATATGTCATCTCTTTAAAAATGCATCTTTCACCTGCAACTGAACCCATTGTTAAGCCATTAAGGCTGCTTTTGTCATACTTAGCCATAATATGCTATTCCATTTCTCCATCTGCTTTAGAGAAATGTCCACATTCATCCAAAAAGGCAGACATGACCTCTGACATTGCTAAGCAATTGTTATTTTTCTCTAGATCAGTATGGAAACACACCTTCAAGATCTCACAAAACTGTGGGGCAAGTGTTCCCATGCATTATTGGTTTGATTCAACGAGAAAACTTGCTGTGGTATATTATCATTGGGTAATGTGCAGCACAATCCTAAATGTTTTAGTCAGAAGTAAGTCACACTATTTCTCAGTAAGAGTCTTTGAAATTACTGCCTAAAATTTACATGCTAAGGGGCTAACTACCTGTGACATGGCATCACCTGCAAATCATGACTTTTTTCTTTATTTATTTACAAATGTGTGGGGTTGTGTTCATTGAGAGCACCTGTGTGAGGTGTGGAGTTTTAACCCTCTACCTACTGCCATTGCAACAAAAACATCAGGTTCCTGTGCTGTACTTACATGTAGAAACTAAGATCCCACTGAATTTAATTTTATTGTAAATGGCAGCTATATACTGCCTGGCATATATGGCAATACTGGCAGCCTTCCAGTATATATTTTCTAGGATAAACAGACTTGAATGTTTTGCAGCTCCTTCCAGTACAGGATATTGCTCAGCTGTTCACCGCTTGGCTTAGTATACATGTTGTCTGTCCTTTCTAATGTAAGTTCTGCTGCTGACTAGGACCAAATTAGAAGGAAGGCTAAATGACGAGCTTTTGTTGTCTTGCCTTCCAGGAGGACCTCCTAAAATAATGTGAGAGTCTGTAACTGGTAATGTTTGAGAACTACTCAGTACCATCTCCGGAGAAGCATGTTATAGGCATCACAGTATAAACAAGGCTTACATGGGGGATTTGAAAAGAGTATAAAATTCTATGTGTGTGGTTTCCTGTGCTCACCTGTACTCTCAAAATATTGTTGGCTTACCTTGGCTTTTTACAGTTTTATTTGTTTGGTGTGTTTTTTTCCAGTTTTCTTCTTCCACCTTAGTTACAGTTTACAGTTTTATTTGTTCTGAGTGCTGGTACAGCACCAGACAGTAAGAGTTTGCTTTAGAAAATAAAAGTATACCTATGTGTTGAAGGCAATTATTTTTGGTATGTGCGGTCACATCCCAGCAAAATGCAAGACATAAAAAGAACACATACCATACTACAAACACATTATGAAAACAATATTGCTAGCAGCTTTAAGTAAAGCAAGTTATTAGCTAATATTATTTCTGGTTAATGGAATAAATCCATTATAATGCTCACGTTATAAGAAAAAAGGTGGGGGCTCATCATGAAATCTGCAAGGCCCACCCCAGACTCCCTACCACCACCAGTTGAGTCACCTTTAAGACCTAGGGCTTGTTCTTATGCTTTGCAAGTTCTCTGGCTTAAATTTAATTGGTTTTTGAATCCAATTATTGGCTGTCTTACTACCATGTGTTAATCCTTTACATTGGAAATAAATACTACAAAGGAATGAGCTCAGTTAAAAACTCCAAATGAATTAAATCATTGTTTGTTTCAAGTTGTCCTTTTGAGCCATACCAGAGGGCTGCCTTCAATATATGGCTATACTTTTATTTAGCTCCAGATCACAGCTCTGGTCCCAGCTCCATGCCACTAAACAGTGCAGCAATGTTTTGGGATGGGATGTCAAATAGTGTACCAGGGCTAGGGCTTCCGATAGGCAAGCAAAAAAGGGCAACATAGATGTGGCTAGGTTTCCTAACATGACACATTAGCTTCAAGAGCAGAAACCATTGCCTGTGCTGATTCATCCAGACTCAATAGATCTCGCTAGGTTTAAATCCAATTCCTTCTGTTCAGTTTGTTTGTAGATTTGGACCTGTGTAATTTTATTCTGCTGCTGATTTCAATTTACTAAATAAATTTAAAAAACGCAAATCTGCTCTGATCCTTTTCTCACATGCACTAGTGTCATATCAAACTTAATGGAACTGTAATGATGTGAGCCTCTGCTTCCCCACTGCTTTCGGATGTGTAACCTCCATGAACGCTAATAATTTAAAAGAAAATACATCATTTTTTTTTTAAAAAAAATTTATTACTTTTAAAGCTTACAAAAAAGAAAGAAGAGAAAGAAAACAAAAAAGAGAAAACAATACAATACAATATATAAACAATACAAAACACAACCTTAACACATTAAACTAAACACAATAAACAAAACAAAACAAAACAAAAACAATATAAAAACATACATCATACCTTTTCCATACTCTATCTTTCATTCCCTTGTTTCATCGACCTCCTCTCACCTCCCTCTTTGTATTCCACTTCCGTTAATTGTTTCAGCAATTCCTTTCCATCTTTCTCTATTTTCTATCATATAAATGTCTTAACATATTTTTAATCTTATTTCCATTAAAACTAGTATACTTATTTAAGCTTAACTCCTTATAACATTTCTACTAAGGCCATAAAATTTCATTCCAACATTTTTCTATCACTCATTAATTTTACAATATTTCTATATATAGACTTTAAATTTTCCAATCTTCTTCCACCATCTCCTCTCCCCGGTCTCGGACTCTGCCAGTCACTTCCGTCAACTCCACACAGTCCATCAACCCGGAGATCTTATGTCTGAGGCTCTTAACTCTTTTCCAAGTCCCTTCTGCAGGTCTTCTTCATATTCTTTGATGCTATAGAGCAGATCACGGGGAAACTCCGACCTAACAATACTTTTGTTCCTTCTCGACAGGTCAGCCAAATTTCCATAGTTAATGCTAAAATCCATGAAGTATTTCAGGACATGTTTCAAGATTCCTCCAAATCCAAAGGCCCCCAGAACTCCAGTCTCCTCCTGACCCAAGTCCATGTCCCAAAAGTCAGTTAATCCCTGCATGGAGGGATCTTTCCAGCTTTCCTTCTCCAGTCCAGGCCGTGCTCCGATCCTCAAAATCTGACTTTTTCTAGATTCAATCATAAAAGGCCTCAACTTATAGTCCTCAATTTGCCTCTGTAAGGCTGAGGCTCCCACTTGTATTACTTTAGGTTCGACAACAACAACTTTCTCCTTCTCCTTCTCCACATTTTGTTCTGCTAAAGTAGATTCCTGTAGCAAATCCTGAATAATTTCTGTATTGGTGCTCACTTTTTGTCCCAAGTTATCAATTTTAGTAGCCCTAACATCCGTCTTCTTGTGAAGCTGTTCCAACGAATAGCTTATCTTGCATAATGCAGTCACTAAGGCTTCTCCTGTCGACATTCTTAAATGGTCCAAGGTCAATCCTTGATTCTCACAGTTCTTATCCTGCAGCTGGAGATTCCCCAGCTCCACTCTTGTAACAGTTTCAAAAGCTCCCTCTAGAGGGAAACAGTCTCCACTTGTATCAATCCTTTCAAGCACAGTTCCAAAAGTAAAGTTAGTTTCAATTTTCAGTTACTTTTCCTCCTTTTTAAACGCAGAAGAGGGCAATGGAAACAATATATTTCTCTTATTTAACTAACTGTCAACATACGTTTTATTCACAGTCAATGAACTCTCCCAAAACGTCAATCTACTGGCAGCCCATTTCCAGGTTCAGAGCAGTGGTAATTTAATTTTTATCACTCTCTCCTGCAGGCTTACACGATCCAAAATTTCCCCCCTCTTCTCCTGCTTTCAAGGGGGGTTTAATGATTTTAATCTATGGAAGTTTAATCCTTTACGTAAGGCTTTCCAAGACCTTAGCTTGCAGCTTCTTTGCTTCAATTTATTTACAAAAGGGGAAGGCGGACTTCCTGTTTGAAACCTTCCCGTTTCAGTACCAAATTAAGACATTTGTAAATCCAATTTTCCGTTCTACTCACGGGTAGTTGTTTAGAGTCAAATTGTACACAGGAAAAAGTCAGCGCTCTCTGGCAACAGCAATGCGACTTCCCTCCGTGAAAAAAGCAGTCAATTCGAAGCACCGCGCCACTCACCCCACGTCGTTCCGGATCCCCAAAACTGGGTTTCCCTGCGAGCAGGGGAGACGCAAAGGGTGCCAGCCGAATCCCACGTTCACAAGCTTCTCCTGCCTGTGATTTTAGTGGGTCTCCGCCTTCGCCGTGGCGGTCAGACCCTGATTTCCACGGAGCAAATTCCTCCTGATCGGAGGAACTCCGCCATTGCCAGAGGCGCCAACCTGGAAGTAAAAAAAGAAAATACATCAAAGGTGTCCCAGAAACTGAGCTTTCAGTTGCAAATCCAGAGTCAAGTTGTTACTATCTCTTCCTTTTTAAAATGTACAGTGTAGTCTCCTTTTAAGGTTTACCTTGAGATGCATAACAGCTGGTGTTTAGGCCATTCACTTGTCTCAAAAGGTATGATTTATTCACAAACCTGTTGCATAGCATTTGTCCACCATCACAAGGCAGGAAAACCCAAGGCCCTCAGAGACCAGGCAAAATTCCTTACTCTCTAAACACCATTTTAAGAGCTAGAAGAAGATAATCATGCCATGTGTATACATATAACAATCATCCAATATGCTATCTTTTTAACTTCTTGCCATAAACATTCCTTTAATCTCCCACTTTACTAGCAATTTAAAAGAAAATCTAACAGTTTGGCTGGTGTTAGCATTTTTATTCATTAAGCATCTTGCATGCCCTTATTAGTATGCAAGGCTATGTTAGACTAACCTTCAGAGTTCACAGTCTAAAAGGTTTAAGTAACCAGATGAACCCTCTTCAGGTGCAATGCACTGACTGCTAAACTGACTGATGTTTTTTTCAGGATTGTGAACTTTCGTAGTCTTCCCATTACACATGCAATACAAAAACTCTGGTTCTGATGATGAAGCTAATGAAGTTCAGGAATCTTCAGTTTATAAAGGTGTGTACATGGGGGATCATTGCAAAGGTGTTTAACATAAGAAAAGCCCTGCTGAAGACCATCTAGTTCAGCATCCTTTTTCTTCAAATGGCATTTTTTTCAGATAAAATATCTAAGAGTTCTCATTTTCCTGGAAAAAGAAATTTTGGAGATTTTTCACTGTTCATTCTCCACCATTTGTTAATGGCATTGGCAGCCATTATTTACCTCCAGAGCCAACACTAGGTCCACTGTGGAGAACGCAAGTAGAAAAACACAGTTGTTGTTGCTGCTGCTGCTGCTGCTGTTTGCATTCGCAGCAACAACACCAACAACAAAATCTTTCTGAATAAAGAGCCCATGTGCTACTGCCATTACTAATGAAGAGCCCTTCTCCCAGGAAACTATTGGATAACCTCCTGCCCCAGGAGAATTTCAGTGAAATGAACCCCAAACCTTTCTGGCCACAAATATAATTTCAAGAAACTATTTGCACACTTCTCTGGTATTTTTTAAACATCTACACAACAATTACTAAATTTCAAAGGTTGGTGAGGTCTAGCAACATTATAACATCCCGTTTGCAAGCCAAAATAAAATTCTAAGCACACTTAATTTAAACTAGGGGTCAATCCAATGAGATTTAGGAATGTAGGAAGCTGGTTTATACAAAGTCAGACCACAGGTCCATCTAGGTTCTTTCTAATTATAAGGTCTTATAATTTGTATGCAAGATAGATATTAGTCTGCCAGGCAAATATATACAGTTAAGTTGAACAAAAACAGTTCAGTATTAGTTAAAAAGCTATCACATATCAACTATATAAGCACAAAATGAACAAACTTAGTATATGGCGGTCCAAATTGCTAAGAAAAATGTGGGCCATATTGACACCCACTTCCTTTTTCATCACTGCACAATAATTTTTAAATGCGATCTCACTAGTTAATCATAAGAAACAACAAATGGGATCCTCCTAAATCGAGGGTCCTGGATGCGCTTGGGACCCTTAAGCCACCCCCACAGGGTGTGTTATTGCTAGATATGGCCCAAGCCTTGTCTGCTGGGCCCCGGGAACACACGTGGCTGTTTGGGCCAATTGGGGCAAGTGGGCGTGATCCCAGGGACCTATAAATGTGGCAGTGCAATGGGGATGGGGCACTTGCTTTGTGCTGCCGCACACCCTCCCTCCCTCCCTATTTTAGGTGCTGCTGCTTTGGCCTTGCTTTGGATTGGGTTGCCTGCTTTGGAGCAGGGGCTGGGTAGGAATTTTTCCATTTGGCAGATTGGCTTAGCCACTTGGTTTTCGCCTGCCCCCTTAGCAATCGTCACAACTTTGTAAGGTTTGGTGGTTTATAGAAATGTGCGGGAGGGGAGGTGTGGCCATCACCTGCCCCTCCAGAAATAGGGTATTCCAGTAAAGGAGTCTGGGGGTCCTGGATCTCGTCCAAAGTCCCTTTGAGGGACTAGGGCCATGCCAGGGCCACAAGAACGCCGGGGTGAGCTTCCATCGATCTTCACCGATGTTGCTCCCTCGTTTGGTGTTTACCCTTTCAGACTGCCAGCCAGAGAGGCTGGAGTCAGTTATAGCCTCTGACCAATGCCTAGGCCAATACCGCACAATTTGTTTTATAATCAATAAAGCTGTAACCAAATTTTGCCCAAAAACCTAAACTAAAATTATGCGTCCGTTTGAAGTTATTTTACTGGAAAAGGGCTTGTGGGGCCTCGGGGCGCAATCCAGTAATAATGAATAAACAACAATTTTATTCACATGGAATTTCTGTGCCCTATCAGTGCATTATGCAATATATTAAAACTGAATGTCTGCTCCAGAAACTTTGCACAATACAGTAACACACATTCACACAATATCCAGATAAAATAATTATTTATTTATTTTTTAAAAAAGGAGAAACAAAGTGGAAAAGGAAGCCAAAGTAAAAAGACAACACTTTTAAATTAGCATGGTTCACACAACCAATCTCTACAAATAAGATGGGGAAATCACGGCGCTGACAATTGGGATACCAATTCTCAGCATCCGCAGCCAGCATCCCCAGTGATCAGGAATGATGGGAGTATCCGTCCAACAAGCTCTGGAGGGCCACTGTTTCGTCTCTGCCTGGGAAAGCTTACATTTTTAATTTAAAATATTTTCAGATTTGCACTTTGTCTTCCTCAGTTTTTCAAACCCGGGCACTTTATCCCTCCCAATTACATTTGTGAATTTTGAGAGGCTGCAAACTCACTACCACTGTGAGCAAAAATGCCTGCCCTTTGAAGTAACCAGAGCTCTAGATCTAGTATAGATTAGTCATGCATTCTTTCCAAAGTAAAAGCAAAGTTTAGCCTTTTTATTCATTATGCCATGGCTTTTCAGAGAGTTCCATATTCATTAAGACAAGTTGGCAGATAGGAATTTAGGAGGGTGTGGGATTTATTCAAGAAACAGACGCAGCATGGTCATGAGGGAACATTTCTTTTCTTATAAGTATTGTGCACACCTTCTCATGTGGATTTGCGAGACATTTTATTTGCATAAACAGCTGTCTTCTTACCTCATTTCGGCAGCAACAAATAGCACCATCTAAGAGAACTGCCATAATAGATCCTATTCTTATTCTTCAAACCCCTCCCCCTCCCCTCCCTGCAGCTGCTTTCCACAAGCTCATGGGGGTGGGGACAGAAGGGGTGCAATGTAAGGCTTACACTGTAAATTTGGCAATGATAAAGAAAGGGGTTGGGCTTTAGTAATCTAAAAATCGAGGGTGTATTGAGAGTGGGTGGGAAATCTATATTTTATTATGTTGTATTCATTTCAATAAAGTTCACCTTGATTTGTCAAGCGCTACCTCCCCACTTGGACATCAGAGAGGTTCTTAAGAGGATGATGAGTGAAAAACAGCCATCCAATTAAACTACAAAATTCTGAAAAGGTCAAAATAGTACATGTTACTAGTGCAGTTCACAGAACAAATGAAGCATTTAAATGCCAATATTTCATCCTGGTAACAAAAATTGCGAGAGGATGAAGCTTAGGACATTTTGTTCAGGAGAAAAAGCAATGATTTAGCTGAAAGCCTCTTCTTTTTTTTACAATGGTCAGAAATATGATGCTTTATGGCTCTGTTCTGATAGAAAAAATTCTTTAGAAATAAAACATCACAGAATCACTCATGGCACAGAATTCCACATGCATTGATGAGGTGTTTGTGCACTGTACTGCATGCTGTGTAGCTCTGTTGCAACTATTGCCAACTGCATTGTTTCCACACTGGAAAAGTATTTTGTGAAATATTATTTTTTGAACATTTGCAACCCTCAAGATAAAATTCTGTTTTTTAACTGTACAGCAGATATAAAATGAATTAACAGCATCAGCAAATGGTGACAAGTCCTAAACTCCATTCTGTGCTGCTGATGGGATGAGGATATGGCAGAGGAGTCCCGTCATCATGATCCACTGGGCTTCATTGGTGGTAAAGAGCGCATGGAGGCCCCCACTGTATACACAGAGGTCTGAAAGCTGATGGAGCCAAAAAAAGGGAAAGAAAAATAAGCTGCTCCATAGCTGTCAACGTTTCCCTTTTTTTAAAGGGAAATTCCCTTATTCTGAATAGGATTCCTCGCAAGAAAAGGGGAAAGTTGACAGCTATGAGCTCCTCCCAACTCCCCTGCAACCTATTTGTAGGATGTGAAACAGTCAAAGAGCAGTCAAATACAACATCCCTAGAGTGGACATAAAAGGGGATGTCTGGACCAGCCAGTCGGAACTTCCTGTTTCTTCTAGGCTGGGACAGACTTCCTCTGCATGTGACTAGATGTGGGCATAACCTCACCTGCCCAGGTAACAAAAGAGCAGGACTAGTCAGCCATTTCTCTCTCTGTGACCACATTCGTCGAAAAAGCAACATCTGCTTAGCCTAAGATGCTCTCTTGGCTTCCAGCCAAGACAGGACAAAGGAGCTATCTCCTTATAGGATAGTTTCCAGGTATATTACTTTTCTAACTTAAGTCTGCCTTCTGGGATCCAATTGTGAGCAGAATGTGTGAATAAACTCTTTTTATACTTTTATAGAAGACTGTGTCATGTCTATCTTTTTATGAGGGACTAAATGGTGAATTACCAAAGGAAATCGTATTTTAGATGCTTTAGCGAGCTTGAGCAAACGCATCCGCTGTGCAAGTTTAAAAGGGGGAATGTTACTCCTACTGCTAAATTATAGAACTTGTTAACACAAGTTGGAAAGGATATTATAATGAATGTATGGGGGTTGCTTGTGCGTAAGTTGCTACCATGCCTGGCTAGTTTGCCTGGTTAAACCTTTCCTGACTGGACAGCCCTTCACTTCGTGGCTGTTCAGTCACTAGCAGAATCCGTCAGTGGGCGTTTCTTAAGCTTCTTCCAGCACATAAGCTCTTTGACGCCAAGTCTACGCCTACTTTCCCTGCACGGAAGTCTTCTGCACAGGGTGGGTGTGGGCAGAGAAGGACCAGTGCTCTCCCCGCTGGTCTCCAGCGAAGAGTCCTGGAGACCTCTCTCTGATTCCCCCATCCGCCCCCCTTTATCCCTGGTGTCACGCTGATTTCCTTCCCCAGCTGATGAGTTCCCTCTCTCCCTGCTTGCCCCTTCTCCGGCATCGCTTGGGAGCTCTGCCTCCACTCCTGGCTCCAATGTCAGTTCCCTGACAGATATAATCAAACAATATATCCTCTCCTACATCGCTGAACATTCCCACACTATTACGGTTCTCTCTCTCTCTCTCTCTCTCTCTCTCTCTCTCTCTCTCTCTCTCTTTCTCTCTCTCTCTCTCTCTCTCTCTCTCACACACACACACACACACACACTGACCCAGTTAGGATTGTTCACTGATGGTTTTAAGTGCCAATTGTTGTGTGGGAGAGAGAGTGCGAAGGTAACTACAGTCGTACCTCATTTTGCAGACGGGATCCGTTCCGGAGCCCCAGCCGCTAGCCGAAAAGGGCGCAGGGCAAAGTGCTGCGTCTGCACATGAGCGCGGAGCGGTTTACACTTATGTGCACGTGCAAAACGTGATTTAGCGCTTCTGCGTGTGCACGAACAACAAACCTGGAAGTAACACATTCTGGTACTTCCGGGTTTGCTGCAGACACTAGACAAGGCAGACGTTCATGGAGGTATTACTGTAGATTGGGTGCATGGTGCTATGAAGTTCAGACTGTTTGGATTATGAAAATATGATCTCTTAAGCAGCTATTCATCCTGTTAGGTGAAACACATATGTGCCTGTAATAGGAGTGGCAGTTTTGGCAGGTGATGGTTTCTTCCCTATTGCATGACAAGCTATGGGTTGAGGAGCAGTGTCCATATTTGGATCTGTTTACCTTAAATATTTGGATCTGCAAAACACGTCTCCCTACCAGAAGACTGGCAGAACTCTCAAGAAATGATGCCAAGGCATTGTATTTGGTCAAGCATTTAATGGTGTGTAGTTGCATGCCTACTAGAAAGTATTTTTGTTTTCAGATTTGTAACTGTCTTGGTAGGTTCTCAGGGATATGAAGACAAGAAAATAAATAAATCTAAATCGATCTATGAACCTTTAGAAATCCTGTAGTCGGAAGCAAAAACTTAATATTATCCCCTTCTTCCTAGGCCGTGTATCTCACTAGTCCTGCTCCATACCTTCATGGGCTTTTGCATGGCTGCAATATGTCCTTAAAATACGATAATGCATATTGCCTGCCTGGGTGGAGTAATGGAGAGATACTGTGGCGACAGAGTGTGGAGAATAGGCCTTTGACTTTGCATCTAGATCAAGGGAAGTAATAGTGCCACTGTATTCTGCTCTGGTCAGACCTCACCTGGAGTACTGTGTCCAGTTCTGGGCACCACAGTTCAAGAAGGACACTGACAAACTGGAACGTGTCCAAAGGAGGGCAACCAAAATGGTCAAAGGCCTGGAAACAATGCCTTATGAGGAACGGCTAAGGGAGCTGGGCATGTTTAGCCTGGAGAAGAGGAGGTTAAGGGGTGATATGATAGTCATGTTCAAATATATAAAAGGATGTCACATAGAGGAGGGAGAAAGGTTGTTTTCTGCTGCTCCAGAGAAGCCGACACGGAGCAATGGTTCCAAACTACAAGAAAGAAGATTCCACCTAAACATTAGGAAGAACTTCCTGACAGTAAGAGCTGTTCGACAGTGGAATTTGCTGCCAAGGAGTGTGGTGGAGTCTCCTTCTTTGGAGGTCTTTAAGCAGAGGCTTGACAACCATATGTCAGGAGTGCTCTGATGGTGTTTCCTGCTTGGCAGGGGGTTGGACTCGATGGCCCTTGTGGTCTCTTCCAACTCTATGATTCTATGATTCTATGACTTTCATGTGCCCGGAACTGTACTCTGCCCCACCATATTTTTGCTTCTGGTCCCACCATATTTTTGTCCAGCTTTGCTCAACATAACAGCATAAGAGGAACTCTGCTGGATCAGCATCCTCTTTTCACAGTGGCCAACTGGATGCCTACAGGAAAACCCCAAGCAGGACCTGAGTACAACTGTGCTCAAGTAGGACCTCATGCAACAGCACTTTCCCCTGCTCATGATTCCCAGTAGCTGTTAGTGGAGATAGAACACAACCATCGTGACTAGTAGCTATTAATAGCTTTAATCCCTATGACATATCATCTACAGAAGGATGCCAATGAAGGGGTACACCCATTTGGTTAAAAATGGATTCCACACACTTGAATTACAGGATTGTTTGGAACAACTAAGTTTCTGAAGATCACCAAGTTGCCTCGATGTATCATGTATTTTATTTTATCCTTGCCATGTGTAATCTATTTCTTAGTTGAGGTGGTGGGTGGTGAGTTTTCAACCCAGTAAGTGTTCAAAATATTGCCTGCCACTTTTCCTTCTTTTGGAATGATCTTGCCAGGATAGTTTTAATTACCCCATAGTTCAGTGTTTATATTGAATCAGAAGCATCATGTGAACACAGGCATCATGTCAATAACTGATAGGAAGCTTTGCCTCCAGGAGGGCTGACTGTGCACACTGCTACTTTCCAGCTATCAAGCAGCAATAAAAGAAATGTGTGTGTGTGTGTATGAAAGCATGAAGTCACAAGAAGACAGCACCAGAATGACAAGAAAGTATGAAGACAGATGGAAACAAATGAGCAACCTTCCAAAACTTTCTGTTTTATGGGGTCTACATTTCTTCCATCTTGCACAGACACCACCACCATCATCATTCCCATCATATGTCAAGGTGAGCTGACAAAATAAAGTTTGCAGCTCAGTCTTATGCACATTTACTTAGAAGTAAATCACTAATACTTAATCTTAAGGATACGTGTATAGCATTGCAGGCTTCATCTTTACCTAATGCATTGTTAATAATTATTAGCAATCCTATCATTCTAAAATGTTCCAGTAAAATATCCTTGGGGCATTTTCACAAATGACAGCAGGAACACCTTTTAGTCTCCCCAACGAGTTGCTTCTGAATGCTGTTTAATGAGCTACAAAAAAATGAAGCACAGCCATTACCATTTCAAAAATCAGATCTGTGTTCTGGCCAATATGATTTTCATTTAATTTACAAATGTAGGAAAATGAAATAGCACCCTTACAGTGCAAGCTTGTACATGACTGCTCAAAGGCAAGTGCCATTGTTTTCAGTGGGGCTTACTCCTCATATAAGTATGTACAGAGTCACAGTCTGAGTTTCACAGCTCTTGCCCCCAGCTAAATGTTAAAAATGAGCATAGCAGATAAAAGAAATGGCTTGTGCAAGCAAGGTCAGCTCCTCCTGTCCACCCCGAGCCTGGGGTATATGGAATATTTGCACTTTAGCAAGTGCAGGAAGCATCCTCTAACTTCCAAAAGCAGGAAGGCCTCTCCCTCAGTCTCATAATATGGGCTCCTTTAGTCCTTTTAAGAAAATATATGAATGCCTATGGAGAGGGGGTAGGATAGCACATCCTGGTGCAGAGCCTGTGCATGCACAATTCTCCATACTATCATACAATCCTGAAATGACAGCATGGAGAGAACTTTACACATATATAGAGCTACATGCATACGGGCTCATAACTTTCAGCGGAATGTGCACAGGTCAAGGGCTGGGTTTGCTGCTATTCTCCTGCTCCTGTCTGCACACCTGTGAACTGTGAAAAGCCTCCCTCTTTATCCTTCACTTCAGCCACGTCTTCTTTCAGTGTGCTACTCACATTTTCAGCTGAAGAAACTCAGGTGACTACCGGTACTTTAAACTATGTCTCCTTTACGAGTGCTTCGACATTTCCTACCTTTTTTCCCGTCTTCCATTGTCCAGTGCCTTTTCCTGTCCCTCTCGTTATCTTGACCTACAGTTCCCCTTGTAGCCTTCAGTTTAAGTGATGTGTTGAAGCACGAAAGAAAAGCTGGTCTAACCCATTACACAAATATGGGTGCTACAAATTACTGCAAAGTTTTGGTGCAATTAGCAATTTCCCTTCCATAGAATCCTAGAACTGTGATCGCAAGTGGCACTGATGATCAAAACAAACATATATTTACAGAGCTTGTGTCAGATTATACAGCACCTGTCTTTTACATCTGTCTCAAAGAGAAGTGATTTAATCTGTTGTTTTAATGAGCACTCAATGCATTTTTTTAAAAAAGAAGAAATTCCAAAATTAGCTTTTTTAAAATAAAATAAAAATCCTCTTCCATGAATACTACTAAATGAGCACTGGTACAGGGGAAAAAACTTTTATATTGGGCTATGTTCTAAAACAGCATACTTTCAAAAATGCAGAATGACAAACCAGTACTGGTTAGAACCTGTACACTCAAACACCATCATACATATTCAAATGATGAAGTAGTATAGGGAGTAAGAGGAATGGGAGAGGAACAAGCCCTCAGGACCAGCCACAGATGTGCAAAACCAACAAGAAGCAATTCTGCAAGAGGAACTCATTGTGGCAATACCTCTCCAGCCAAAGTTCCTGGTGAAATCATAGTATCCTATGGGCCCATTAAATAAAGAGAATCCTGTCACCAAAAGCAGAGCTAGCAGCTGACATACACAGGCAGCTCCTATTTAAGGCTCAGGCTGAGGATGACTGTTGATGAAGCAACATCTGAGCTCTACTTTCATGTAGTCTGCAGCCTAAGCCCAGCATGGATTTCGCCAAGTACTGCTGAGGGCCCACCTCACCTCTGCACTGCTCAAAAAACACACACATGAGGCTGCTGTCCAACTGATGCCATGTCCTCCATTCCTCACAAATAAATTTAGGTACAGTACAGTTAACGAGACAGACAGATCAGTCCATATCAAGACACATTTTAAAATATATACTGCAATAAGTATTTTGTCACAAAATACATACTGTATTCAGATATGTATCTCAGTGTATGTATTTCTAAATACATTTAACCAAATGCATTTGTAATGCATTCTGCTGGTAGATTTTTTTTAGCCAGGAATTGTGTTGAAAATCTGAGAGTATTGCGAAATCAGAATGATAAATTCATTCCAGTGTGGAAGGGTCAGTGCAGATTAGGTCAGATTGAAGTGGCATTCACAAAACTCAAATTTCTCAAGCCTTCCCACTTGTGACATAATTGTTTGTCCCGACCACTTTCAGACCCTTCAAGTGTTCCTATTTCCCAGTAATGTCCCTGATTTAGAGAAGCGGTCCCGGTTTCTGATTTGATCCCAAAATGTCCCACTTTTCCTTAGGGTGCCCTTATTTTCATTGGAGAAATGTTGGAGGGTATGGAGTTATCCAACCACCGAGCCGTCTGAAAGCAATCCTGTATAGGGAATTTTTTAAAAAAATGTTTAATGTTTTATTATGTTTTTTATGTTGGAAACTGCCCAGCTACTGGCTGGGGCAACCCAGTAAGATGTGTGGGGTATAAACAATAAAATTATCATTATGGAATGGTACATCTCTATTTTCACTGGAGAAATGTTGGAGAGTATGCACTTTTCTGACTACACTGACAACAGCTGGAGAGAGTAGAAAAATCCATACTACATGTTAGTAGTTTAATATATTGAGATTATCAGGATCACTCCAGCTGGCTTTAGAGACATTCTTGTAAAGGTGAACTGACTGCTCACCAGCAGGAGTTATTTCATGCCCATGAAATGGCATACAATGTGTAGGTATAAGAAGATTTTGGCCTATTTGGATTCTTTGTGTCCTTTTTCAATCATCGCCTGATATTGACTACTAGCCTATGAGACTTGCTACTTCTTTGGGATTACTTCCTGAAAATTTAACTCAGTTTGGTTCAGTATAGTTTTCTGAAAGAGTAAAAATGTTATTGGAAGAAACTACACTGTGAAATAACTGAACAAAGAATAGAACTATGGGTTTAGCAAACCAATCAGATAGCTAAAGTATCTTGGGCTGAAACACAATCTTGTACTGTTGTTTTGACAATAAGAATTTCATCAGTCAGAGAGAAACCATTTGTAAGGCAGAGATAGATTGTCGGGAAAGACAGAAAAGGTAGATCAGTAAGAGAGTCAATAAAATGATGGCTGGAGAATACCAGGTGGATTAGTATTATAGTGATTTTTGAACTGCAAGATAGAAAAGGAGAAGAAAAATGTAATATTTTGCACAAAAATATATTAAAGACTAACAAAAATGGAAAATTCGGGAACCAAGGGGAGATTACTAGTTTCATGCTGTATAATAACAGACACATAGTAGCTACAAAATTGAACCCACTTATTCTAGAGTAGGTTTGGTACCCTAGGGATTTGCTACTGCTACTTACAGAAACCAGAAGTGACATGATGAAGCATACTTAGAGGGTTTACAAGCTATGCGAGGCCAACTAGCTAGAGGAAAGGAATTCATAAAGATTCATCGAGGATCAGAGATGAGATTGGAAAGGCCAGGGCAAAGGAACAGTGGGATGGGAGTACGGATGCTTGGGTGTCAAATTGTTGATAATAATTTGAAGAAAAGCTAGGTCTGGAATGCCAGACTTGCTCAAACACCCAACTTTCAGGCTGGGCCAGGGTGGAAATGACTTGAGGGAATAAGAACAACAGTGCCTAGAATGTAGGAAGGAGAATAAGGAGATAGGAAATGTGTGACACAGCCAGAAGAACTGAAGACTTGCCTGACTTACTGTATTTTGAATGTTTTATAGGTTGCCTTTCTGAGTGAAGCTCTTCAAGGCAGCTTACAGTCCTAGAATTACAGAAGCCATCCTGGTTTTTTATTTAAACCTGGAATATCCTGGTTTTCTTTTTTCCTCCACTCCACATCTCAGAGAACAATTAAAAGTGGTGGAGAGATCAGACCACCTCCACTCCTGTTCTTTTTGGAAACAGGAAACTTTAGTCTGTGTATGTGTGCAAAAATGAAGTCCATGTGAAAAAAATGAAGTCCATGTGAAATCAGTTGGAGGGGGATGTAGACACTCCCCCCCCCAAGAAAAATCGAAATACTTCAGCTTAGAAGTTAACAAGAAAAGATCCCGTTTATTTCTTCATTTCCTACCTATTTGAAGTACACTCTGTTTAAGAGTTCTTTGTTCTGTCTGCCATAGATTTAATAATAACATCCATTACAGAACACATTTCATACCCAAGCATTTCAGATGATAAAGGCATACAGAAATTTCCGATGATAAAAGTATACAGAAATAATACTAAAGGGGCACAGGAGTTCTTCTTAAGTTAATGCAAATGACAAAAATAAAATAAAAGTCTGTCATTATAAGCCTCAAAGTTCTATAGCTTAAAGAAATTGCATCTGTTGAGCTACTAACGTGAAATGTGGCATATATGATGTACCAGAGCCTCTAGGAATGTGCCAAATTTCAATCCAGTTCAATAAAAAATTGTCACAGGTACAGCATTAAAAACTGTTGAAAGTTGACAATTTGACCCTTTCTAGTCAAATTGACCCTTTCTAGTTGTATCATATACTTCTAATGTGCTTTGTTCAGAATTATTGAGGAGCACAAGCCCTCATTTCTTTGGTTAGGTTCTGAACAGTGGTTCAAAGGTTTTTAAGGTTTTCCTGCTCCATAAAAGTATGTGGCAGCAACTACTGGTGATATAAGTCAAGACATCCATGGAGCAATTTTTGATGTAATTCTTTTACAGGGTCTACAATATTTGGAGAATAAGAACTATCACGAGGGCGACCACACATGTACTCCACTACAAAAGTTTGTTTGGTTTGTTAATCATTAAAATAGAGAGAGAGACATGTTTGTTTCCCGTGTCCTTAAAGTTCAATTGGCCTCTGCTAGGACCTGAACCTTTAGTGTGGCAGGCCCTGCCCTGTGGGAGTTCTTACTAATAGTAAGTCCATCAAGAGTCATCTCTGTTTTCTTCCAGACAGGACTAGCCCACCTCTGAGGCAAGGTGAGGCAACTGCCTCAGGTGGAAAGATGCACAGAAGCAGCAGATCCCTATATAGATCTTTATTTCACCACCACTGCTACCCTGCCACTGTTCCTCACATAGATCTTCTTCCCTGGTAGAGGGTGTGTGCCATTTTGTGGTTCACCTCAGGCACCAAAATGTCAGCATCCAGCACTGCTTCTAGGCGTCTTCTAAAAATGGTATTGTTCAGGACTTTGGAATGTGATGTTTTTAACAACAGCAACAACAACCACCAGTTTTTGTTAATATGTTATCAATGTCTTTATTGTTGTTATCTTGTAACACTGCTTTATTATATTTTCCACAAAATTGCAGTTTATAAATATTTTTAAAACTCCATCAGAGAAAACACATGTTTTCTGACTGAATATATGTACAGATACGTAATTCAGCCATTTGGCTCCACCTCTGATGCACCTCTTCTGATGCGTCATCTATTCATGTTGCTTTTGACTAAAGCCCAGGTGCATTCAATTTGTTAGTGCAGTTTTTTCCTTGCAAAAAATGCAGACTCCTTATTACAACTTATTACTTCTTATGTTCAGAAGTTAGGATGAGCATGCGGAATGCGTGCGGCCCATCCCTATGCATGTCACCACACATTTCTTGTCTGAACAGGGCTTTAGGTAATCTTACTGTTTTTCATTCCGGGTGTACCTATTGCTTTGAATTCCACAATCTGTTCTCCTTAGTGATACAAAAAATAGTACCTTTCCATCTACTAAGCCCGATCAAATAGCAATGAAAGACTTCTGAAGCAAGGCTGGGGGAATGTGTCAAGTGCAGTGCTATCTCCTCCTTTGACAAGAGGCATTTATTGCTGCGTTATAGATAGAAATTGTAAAGAGGTATGTGTAGAAAGGGAGGAACCTGGTAATTGTAACTTGTCACAAATTACATCTGTTTGAATTCAAAAGAACTAACACGACTGCAAAGAAAGCGACAGACCATGTGTGCTCTCTCCCTCTCCCCTCCACCCTCCCTCTTCCTGCACTTTCCTTGACTGTAAAGCTTCAAAAAACTTAGCATTACTTTGGACAGTTAAATAAAGCTCTTCATCACTTGGGGGGGAAGAAAGAGTTTCACTTGTTGATCAGAATATATTAGATAAGCTCTGGTTTATTCACTGAAACTGAACTTCATTTACTATTACAGCAAAATGTCACATCAGGCGATCAACAGTATAACCTAAAAAATATACTTTTTTTCTATTATATCTTAGAAATTTTCCCCAAAGGGGTTCTATAGGATAGTTAACTTCACTTAGAATAGATGCCTTATTCAAAGTACAGTGCGACTCAACCACCTATTTTGTTATTCTTCTGTATTCTGAAGCAGTTTTCATTCTACACATTTTCCAAGATTCTTAAACAACTCAATATATTTTTCTTAATGTGCTAGACCTTGACATTCACCAGTCACAGAAAGGTCAGTTCTATGGTCTTCAAGCCACTAGAGCAGTAGTTCCCAATTAGGGGTCTGGAGAAAACACCCAAGGGGTCCACAGCACCATTCCCTGCCAGAGACTCACTTATATTAATTGCACAGTGAAAGCAAAAACAGATGGAGGTGCATCATACTCTGAGCTCCTACCTGTTGTGGATCAAAGCGGCAAAGTCTTTTTAGCTCAGGAAACTCAAATCAGTAGTGTATTTACAATATACAGTAATTCTCATTTCATTATATTTTCTTGAACTGCTTTCTCTTTGTGCCTAGGAGAGAGAGAATTCAATTCTTTGTATGCACTTTACTCCTGTTTCTTAGATTCATTAGGAAATCTCATTTACTGTTAACTTAATTACTTTTTATTAATCAAAGCAATAAATCAAAATGGTCATTTATTCCATTTTCATGTCTGATTAACGAAGGGTCTCTTTACCATCTTTGCATGGAACGGAAGAAATACTAATTTCATTCTGTATAATAATAGTCCCATTAAAGGATATGTAAATAATCCAGAGATGAGCAGACTGTCAAGATACAGGAGCCAAGATGGAACGAGGTTTGGAGAACAGCAGTTGCAAAATGCAAAATAGAGTTGTTTAGCCCCAATAGCTATCTTAATCAGAACAGGTCATGAAACCTATGTAAAACTAATATTATGAAGTGGAATTCACCAAGTGCTGGATTCGAACAACATGCAATTGAGAGCATGCAGTTTAAATTCAACTTATGTTCATAAGTTCACAATGACAAGGAAAAGTGGAAGAGCATCTGATATGACCTCTCCATTGTTGATCTCTTCAGGGGCACCATTCATATTTGCATCTAATATTGTGGAAGCTGTTTGCCCATGAATATTTTCTATGCTGATGTGGTGTTTGAATGCAATAGCAGAGCTAAAAGTATTGTTACGTCCAACAAAATTGCAACCCCATAGGCAATGTATCATGTTTATGTGACTCTGCAAGAGATAGGGGCAAAGGGTTCAGCATGGGATCTGTATTTAATCACTGTGCGGTTCCTACAGTAGTATAGAGTTCCAGCTTCCATACTGCACATTTAGGAGCTGTATTGCTTTCATTTGATTCTCCAGTATGCCACATACATTGAAAAGCAACAGTCTGAAGTTTTGCCAAGCTACCTTATAAGTGTTCCAAGTGATATATTAAAATTCTGAACACTTAACCACCCAGTTTTGTTGTTGTTTCATTCTGGTATTTTTATTTTCCATCTTCTTTCCCAAACCCTATCCTGAGCTAATATCATTATGCCAGGCACATGCACTTACAGCATGCTTAATAATGAAAAAACCTTTATAGCAGTCAGTAATTGACTTGTGTTGTGTGCAATTGCTGTAAGGGTATCTAAAAGCTTCTTTAAATGGTATCCATATTCAATAGGTGAAGCAGCCCAGACTACAGAATTATAATAGTCTGCAGCATAGATCCAAATCAATACCAAGCTTGTCACTAAAGGTAGGAAAGGGGAGCTATTCAAACAACCAATTTAGCCCACTTTCCTGTTTGTGAAGTATCCACAATGAAGCTTTAGTTTTTATTTTACAGATTTGTTCATCATTCATAATTTGACAACTGGCTTATGCAAACCATTTTGCCATAAGCAATACTTACCTCTATGACTCTTTGAAGCTGTCTAGCACAGCACTTACCTCACAAACCCTACTAAAATTTTCTTTGGAATTTAAGTGTTCTATACCCTATGGAACTTAATTGCTTTAACAATTTGCTCAAAATGCTTTCAGTGTAGAGGTCAAGGAACTCATTCCAGAGCATTTGTAGCTAAGAAAGCCATTGCTAGGTGCTTAAATAATTAAGGGTATAGGATTGTGATACATATTTGTATAAAATGTGCATATGCTAATTAATATGTGAGAATGCCTCTGGCCAAATTAAATGTCATATGGCTCAGGTCTCGCCAGTACTGAGCTTTGTTGTGTAACCAGCCAGCCTATAAGCAATTATTTCTCCCTGGAAAAAGTATTGTTTTGTTATTAGGGGAGGGAAATGGAGAAGAGATCTGACCCAAAGGCCACACCCTAACCAGAGAAAACATTGCTGTAGGCCTTAGTCTAGGTTTCAAAGGACTGTTGTGCCAGAGGGCTTCCAGTTGCTACCCTTTTGCTGCTGCCTCTGCACATTTCTCCCTTGCCTTCTCAATCAAGGTCGAGAGCAGAAAAGCTGCCACTGGCCATTATTGCTGCAACTTCTCTAACTCCAGAGGCACTAGGTGCATGGGGCTCTTTCCCCACTACTATGCAAAAGGAGAAGAAGGAGCAAGGGAATAGCAGAGCCTGTTTGCTTCCTCTCAAGTGTGTGTGGGGGGATGAGGGGCCACAGCAATGAGAAGATCCAGCAGCCTTGTGGAAATCCTTTTTTTTTTTTTTTTTAAGGAAAAACCCGTAGTGAATATACTTTCCTGAAGAAACCAGAGGCCTTTCTCCTGGGCATAGTCGGCCAACTGGTGACAAAGAAGGATAGAACTTTCTTTATGTACGCCACAGCAGCAGCAAGAATACTCATCGCAAAGCGTTGGAAGACACAAGATCTACCCACCTTGGAAAAATGGCAGATGCAAGTAATGGACTATATGGAAATGGCGGAAATGACTGGCAGAATCCGAGACCAGGGAGAAGAGTTGGTGGAAGAAGATTGGAGGAAATTTAAAATCTACTTACAGAAACATTGTAAATTTTTTGAATGTTGATGACATTGAAATGAAATGAAGGGGTTCTAGTAATAAAGTAAAGATTATGTAAGAATTGGACTGATGTTAGAAGAAGGTTTGAAATTAATGAATTTGCTGAATAAATTTTTAAGTGGAATACAAAAAAGGGAGGTGTGAGGAAGTCAGGAAAATAAGTTAACCAAAGAGGAGAAGATAAAAAAGAGGGATTTTTGTTTTTTTGTTTTCTTTTGTCCTTATGTTAATTGTTTGTATTTTCTGTATTTTTGTATTTTTGTGTTTTTGTATTTTTTCTTGTGATTTTTCTATTGTTTGTTTTACAACTTTTTTATTGTTAAAATTTAATAAAATATCATATAAAAAAAAAGAAACCCGCAGTGACCTCAGCTTTAGCACTGAAGCCATACCCACACAAATGTGTCCCCCCCCCTTTCAACTTCATCAATTTCCTGAAGATTGTATCAGTCTTCAGCATGGGGGTGGGAGTTATCCCACTTCCAAAACTGCTTTAAAAGAATTAAATGTTCCAGGCCTCAGGGAAACTTGGATGGGAAGCATCTTGCCAATGCTGTACTGATCATAACAATCCTTCCAGGGGCCCGTTGACTTGGAGGGATGTGTTGTAGGCAGAACTGTTGCTGTGCACAGTTAAGGTGTCTGGTTAGGTGTGATACAGCAGAGGAGGGGGAATGTTCCAATTCCCCCTTCATAAAGAGTTTCCTTGAAACATATTGGGAGCCATATCAAGCAGTTTGGCCAATTTCCTTTTAGTCTATGGAGAGTTGTTGTTTTTCTTTTTTGTTTATTTGTATGACTGCAATTCATCTTCTCTTTGTGTGGGGACAAGGAAAAGTAAGACCCTGGTACCTTAATTAAACCAAGGCTGGAATGGGGTCACCTGACAAAGATGGGCAATGGGAGACAGGATACATGTACTGAAAAAGAGATGAGAAGCTGACATCATTTTGTATCTAACAAAGTCCCCTAAATGCAGCAGAGTCAAAGTGGATGAATGGGTTTCTGGGTCAGGGCAGTCTCATCAGACATGACACAGAAGAAAATGAGGAACAGGCAAGGATAAAGAAGTTAGTCTCTCTTTCTTTATTAGAAAGATTTACATCTTTCTCTTCACCTAATCATCTCACTCAGGTAAGATACAATGCAACAATGGAATAGAAACATGTATGCAGTAATCTTCCAGCTCTGAGTGTACTTGGATATACTTTCACTTTCTCCCTCATCAACTAGCTATGGGATGGCTCCAAGGGTTTGTCTATCTGCAATGTTCATGTATCTGTGTAGCCCATGAAACTGAACCCCATGTAAGATGAGGGATTGCAGAGCAATTCTGCAATTCCCCAGGTCTGACCATCATAGAATGACTGCTGTTCAGCATTGGCCCAATGATAAAGAAATGTTTTTGCTTGCCCTTGGCACTCACCCAATATCTGTTCCTATCTAATCTCCAAGAGAATAGCATCCCTGAGCTGGTGTCCCACTACCAAGAAGGCCCTATTACAGTCTTTGCCTGCATCTGCCCCGTTAAAGACAATGTTGCTGCATGGTGGGGTTTTGTACTGAAAAAACTGAACACATAACAGGTAGCAAATGTCACATACAAAGGTGAAAAATTGGCAGTGCACAAGAGCTATTCAAAGAACCAGTGGTTTAATTATGGTTTTGTGTTATTCATAGGATTTGATGTCACTTATCAAATAGTGGTGGTTGGTTGCTTTAGACATTTTTAAAGGTTCAAAGATCCACATCTTTATTCTAGCTTCTGGCTTCTCCATACCTGCTGCTATAACATCTGTAGCCATGCACTTTGTGCTTAGAATGCTGGCAAGTGGCTCTTTTCCAAAACTTGCTGCCAAAATAAATAAATACATTCCATATGAGGCACCTCTAATGATACAAGTGAGAAGTCCTGGGAGAAAATACAGAAGCAAAGCAGAATAGTTCTGGCTCTCATACAACAAATGGGAAGATGCTCTAATATCGCTAACCTTAATTAACTTTCAAGTATTCTTCTCCTTTTCCTTTGAGTAACTATCACCTGTGTATTGATCAGTAGCCTTATGTTTATTAACAAGCATCACAGCCCTATGGTAAGGGCATTAACAGGGGAAAAGGAACATTTGACCATTAATTGAAATATTTAATAGCTACATGAGGTAAACCACCACTAGATGTATTGAGTGGGGTCCCCTTCAATGTCACATCCAACATTCACAACCCACAATGCACAAACACAATATTTTTACTATTGCTCCTACCTTGTTCCTAAATCTTACCCTTGAAAGGTCAGGCACAAATAGAAAAGAAAGTGCAACGTTCAAATTGGACTTGGGGCCAAGTCAAATGTATTGAAAAATGTTTACCAAAATAAAAATGATAAAAATGAGTCACATTTCAATCTTTTTGAACTTTTTTCTCTTAAGCAACTTATTTATTTTTGCAGCTTTGAGGCTGCCTGATGCTGGCATGTGCCTATGGGAAATATTTCCTAGCCACCTTAATTTAGTCTTTTATGTCTTTGGGAAAAGCTTTCTTTAGGGGGCTCTTCAGTGCCTTTGCAGGGGCTTAACTTTCCCGTAATGTTCTTAGTTTTCTAGCAAAAATTAGCACTGACCTGCTCATTTGGCACTGAATGTTGGTGTAGTGCAAATTTTGTAGGGATGTTATATTGAGTTGTCATTGATATTCAGAATCTTATAGGGCAAAGCAGGTTTAATTTGGGAGTGGGTGGGTCACTATAAAGCAAGGGTGGCTAACCTGTAGTCCTCCATATGTTGCTGGATTCCAGCTCCCATCATCCCCAACCAGCATGTCCTATAGTCAATAATAATAATAATAATAATAATAATAATAATAATTTATTATTTATACCCCGCCCATCTGGCTGGGTTTCCCCAGCCACTCTGGGCAGCTTCCAACAAAACACTAAAATACAATAACCTATTAAACATTAAAAGCTTCCCTAAACAGGGCTGCCTTCAGATGTCGTCTAAAAGTTTGGTAGTTATTTTTCTCTTTGCCATCTGGTGGGAGGGTGTAACACAGGGTGGGTGCCACTACCAAGAAAGCCCTCTGCCTGGTTCCCTGTAACTTGGCTTCTCGCAGTGAAGGAACCGCCAGAAGGCCCTCAGTGCTGGACCTCAGTGTCCAGGCAGAATGATGGAGGTGGAGACGCTCCTTCAGGTATACTGGACCGAGGCCGTTTAGGGCTTTAAAGGTCAGCACCAACACTTTGAATTGTGCTCGGAAACATACTGGGAGCCAGTGTAGGTCTTTCAAGACCAGTGTTATATGGTCTTGGCAGCCGCTCCCAGTCACCAGTCTAGCTGCCGCATTCTGAATTAGTTGTAGTTTCCGGGTCACGTTCAAAGGTAGGCCCATGTAGAGCGCATTGCAGTAGTCCAAGTGAGAGATAGCCAGAGCACTACTTGCTTCACTGTTTTTTTTGTTATTCCGGCTTGGATACAATTTCCCCCTCTAGAGGACTAAAAGAGAGACTGCAGTATTGAAGTAAAGAACTGGGATTTTCCACTTGTAACTTTCCTGTGAGAACGACCTTGAGTTATGAGCACGCCACTTGATGAAATATCAACAAGAAGTAAAACAAAGCAAGCTCAAAAGCAGGCTCAGAAAAGAACCTCTATATCAGGAGCAGCAGCTGGACAAGAGAGAGTAACAACAGCATCAATGGATTCTATGACACAGGCACTGCTCAAAATAAATCAATCTTTGGAAGTACTCACTAAGCAATCTACAGAAAACTCCAAGAAGTTGACAGAATTAACAACAAGACTCGACTTGAACACAACGACTATATCGTCTAACACAGAGTCTATAAATCGTTTGATACAAGAAAGTACCGAAACAAGGAAAATAGCTGAATCTGCTAAAATTACTGCCGAGGAAGTCAAGGGAAAATATGTACCTATTGCAAAGAAGGTACATGAACATGATGCAACCTTAGCTCTTATGGAACTGGAGAGGAAAGGCAAAAATCTGAAATTGAGATTGGTACCAGAGGAGGAAGAGGGCAACCTTGGGGAATTTCTCACAGATAAATTTCAGGAATTTTGGACTGATGAACTAGAAGGAGAAGAAGATGAATTCGTAATAACTACAGCCTTCCGGATTGGCAGAAAGCAAGGCAAGAAACCAAGGGATTGCCTAATCACCTTAAGATCCAAGGAAGAAAGAGATAAAATATTGAACCTACATTTCCAGAAGGCATTGATTATCAAGAATTCCCAAATACAGATTTATAAAGATATTCCTAAATATTTTTTGGAGGTGAGGACTCAATTTAAAGATTTAGTGGATTTGCTGAAAAAAAACAATACTCCATTCAGATGGGAGTTCCCACAAGGGTTGTCCTTTAACTTCAAAGGGAAGAAAATCAAAATAAAAACAATTCAAGATAAGGAACATTTTTTGGAGAGAAACTTTGAGGATTTTCAAAAAGGAACTGTGACTGAGGGAGAAATACCAGACATTGCAAACTTATCATTTGGACTGAACCCAGCACCGACTGATCAGGAACAAGAACTTGGAGCGGTTGGTGGAAAAGACACCCAGTAACAAAAATGTCTCTGCAACTCCTGAGTTGGAACTGCAATGGCCTTAACCATCCCCGAAAAAGGACTCAAGTCTTTCATATACTAAAGAAAGAGCAATTGGACATAATATGTTTGCAAGAAACTCATATTGCCAGAATACATAGAAAACTCTTAATAAATAAAAGATTAGGACTGGAATTTATTTCCTCAGATAAAGTTAAGAAAAGAGGAGTCGTGATCTATGTTAAGGAAAAATGGGAACCAAAAATGATCTTTAAAGATGAACAAGGAAGGTTTCTGGCAGTGGAAATTCAAATACAAGGAGAAAAAATCTTGATTGTAGGAATTTATGCACCTAATGAGGGGAAGGCTGAATTCTTCAAGAAGTTGCATGAGACATTAACGGACTTTATGGACTATAAAATAATAATGATGGGCGATATGAACGGAGTCGTCTCCACAAATATGGATAAAGCTCAAAGACAAGTAATCTCTAAGGATGGGAGACTACCAAAGACCTTTTTTGAACTGACTGACACAATGGACTTGATTGACATTTGGAGAACAAGGAACCCTCTGGAAAGGGAGGGGACCTTCTTCTCTGAAGCAAAAATGACATGGACTAGGATTGACCAAATATGGATTTCCAGCAATCTGGCACCAAGGGTTAAAAATACAGAAATCTGCCCAAAAACCTGCTCTGATCATAATGCAGTAAAGATGGAAATGAAATTGATAACAGCTGGAACTTTCAGATGGAGAATGAATGACACCCTTTTTAGAGATGAAGAAATTTTAAAAAAGGCCCAAAAAACTCTGAAAGATTACTTTGAAATAAACCTTAGAACAGATCTGGAAAGAAGAATAATATGGGGCGCAAGTAAGGCTGTCATGCGTGGTTTTCTAATTCAACAAAATTCGATAAAAAGGAAACAACAAAATGAGAAGAAAGAAAAAATCTGGAATCAGATGAAAGAAGGAGAAAAGAAACTGAGGTCAAAACCAAAATCCCAGGAGATTTTAAGAGAAATAAAATACTACCAGACCCAATACATGGAACTGATGAACCAAGAAATAGAATGGAAAATAAAACAAATGAGGCAAAAAACTTTTGAATCAGCAGACAAATGTGGGAAATTGCTGTCATGGCAATTGAAAAAGAGGCAAAAGTTGAATACTGTGACGTCCCTTGAAGTAGAGGGGAAATTTGTAAACAAACCAAATGAAATCAGTAATTGTTTCCAAAGTTTCTTCAAGAAATTATACGCACAAGGGCCGAAAGATGAACAAGAGATAGAAGAATTTATTAAAAAATATGGACTATCAAAGATCTCGGAAAAAAATAAAAGGACTTTAAATGAAAAAATTACGAACCAGGAAATTGAGGGTGCCATCCAGAATATGCAATTGGGAAAATCACCAGGGCCAGATGGACTGACGGCGAGATACTATAAAGCAATGAAGGAATGGTTAATACAACCATTGAAAGAAGTGTGTAACCAAATCTTGGAGGGGAAAAAGGCTCCCGAATCGTGGAAAGAAGCATTCATCTCACTTATACCGAAGACAGAAACTGAGAAACATCAAGTTAAGAACTACCGCCCTATATCACTCTTAAATGTGGATTATAAAATTTTTGCAGACATTTTAGCAAAAAGATTTAAAAAAGTGTTGGTAGAGGAGATTCAGAAAGACCAAACAGGCTTTCTCCCAGGGAGACATATGTCAGAGAATGTAAGGAATATTATAGATATTTTGGAACTATTGGAGACTGATTTAAATAGAAAAGCAGTATTGATTTTTGTGGACGCGGAGAAAGCCTTGCCTCTGGCAAGACAGTCTGCGGGCAGGTAGGGTCTCAGCCTGCATACCAGATGGAGCTGATAAACAGCTGCCCTGGGCACAGAATTGACCTGTGCCTCCATGGACAGCTGTGAGTCCAAAATGACTCCCAGGCTGTGCACCTGGTCCTTCAGGGGCACAGTTACCCCATTCAGGACTTGGGAATCCTCCACACCCACCTGCCTCCTGTCCCCCAAAATCAGTACTTCTGTCTTGTCAGGATTCAACCTCAATCTAGTCAGGTAAGATGGAAGTTGTAATCCAATAACATCTGGAGAGCCATACATTAGCCAGCCATGTTTTAAAGGATGCCCGTTTTTCAAACCCTGAGCTCCAGCCTGGTATCATGTCAAGGTCACTAAAGACCTTATCTTCCTGGATTCTTACCACCATTTTAAATGCAGTTTATATAATGAGTGAATCATTTTCTAATAGGCACCTTTGATTCTGGTGTGACAGTAAGTAAACAAGCAATTCAAATAAACAATTCACAGTTGACTAGCTCGGACTTTTGTTTTGTGAAGGAGATGCTGAGGTTTCTATGAAGAGTCACCTAAAAATGCAGTTCTGCACTGCAGCCAGAGTTGCAGTACTTGGGCTTTGATATCCTTTTCATAGGCTTAATTCCACGCTAATGAGTCACTGAGTGCTTCGTGACAGTATACAGTAGGAATCAGGATCTGTATGATCTCTCTGGAATTTGGAAAGCAATAATAAATTCAAAGCACATTGATTACCACTGTGTGTTTGTGTGTTTGCGTGTGTGAATCAGGAGCTCAAACTTACTATTGTAGAACAAATGAGTTACAAAGCATGGTTATACTGATCCTTAACAGTGGAAATGGGTAAAATTATCAGATGAAGCATGATTAATCTGCTTGTTAGTTTCTGGGAAAGACACTTAAAATGCAAAACTGACAAACCAAGCATCTAATTCCTCTGATGCCACACACACACGACACCAAACTTTTCACAGTATTAACTGCAGACTTGTTTTTACAACATTCGTGCTTGAAATATGTCTAGCCTTTAAAATGTTATAATATTCACTTTCATTGTCAAAATCAATTTTATTCTGTGTCTCTGGCAATATATTTTCCTCTGCATATAACTCTGAGTGTCACAGTAAAATATAATTTAGAAGTCAGCTGGAAGGACTGTGGCTCAATTCCATAAAAATGAAGAATCTGGCGCTTGCAGTGCCTGGACTCCTCTATGGAACACAACACATTGACTACAACACCTGGATGCAAGCAAAAAACTCAGTCGGCCTTCAGAGTTCTAATGTTATTATGTTAGGTATCCATTGTAAGCAGTAGTAGACTGCAGTCATTGCTTCTTCAAGAGTAGTTGAGTGTGCTGCACTGCAATTAAGCTATCTCAAAATTACTGGCATGTGTGCATATGCAAAGCTGGCAAAAGCTACATGAATGGGAAATGAGACCTCACTGCCTCTTTCTGTTTCTGTCTCTCTTAACACAGAGACAATACTATTATTTATAAATGCTAAAAAGGCAATGTATGGTCAGTTTTAATAATAATAATAATAATAATAATAATAATAATAATAATAATAATAATAATATCTTTAATACGGTCAATGACCAGTTTTTATATAAAAAAACCAACCAGATAAATAATAAAGGAACCAAAACAATAATACAAATGGAGGGGAGAGGGACTTCAAGTTGTCTGAGAAAACAAGACCACTCTGCATTTATACTCTAATATGACAGAAGACAATTATCTATAGATGTCTCGAAAGAGTTAAGCTCCTGTAAACTATAGTGATTACTCATGGCCAGTGGCATAAGCTTCCAGAACTCTGGCAACAACAGAATGTCATTTTAGACTGAGTGAGATGGCAGTTCATGTATGGCAGGCCAAATGCAGCAGAAGCTGACATTCGATCCAAGACGCATTTCTCTTCTTGCTAAAACAATATGGGTTTTCAATGGAATGATGGACAAAAAAAGACCTAGTGGTGACAGATACCTTGTCTGGGGCATGCAAAAAGATTTCAGAGAAAGAGATGCCTCCAAGTTTACCTTGTTTCTCTTTTTCTTATTTTCTCTTAATCCATTGTTGGAGATAAAATGTGTGTTTTCAAAAGATTTTTTTTAAAAAAAAAACCACACAAAAAAACTTAGGCATCATGTTGTATTTAAATACAAAGCATTTGAATTTCAGACTATGTGGATTGGGAATTATTTTACCATAAGAATCGATTTGGATTCCAAGCACAATTCAAAGTGTTGGTGCTGACTTTTAAAACCCTAAATGGCATCCGTCCTGTATACCTGAAGGAGCGTCTCCACCCTCATCATTCAGCCCGGACACTGAGATCCACTGCCGAGGGCCTTCTGGCAGTTCCCTCATTGCAAGAAGTGAGGTTACAGGGAACCAGACAGAGGGCCTTCTCGGTAGTGGCGCCCGCCCTGTGGAACGCCCTCCCTTCAGATGTGAAGGAAATAAGCAGCTATCTTATCTTTAAAAGACATCTGAAGGCAGCCCTGTTTAGGGAAGTTTTTAATACTTAAATCTGTATTGTTTTTAACACTCGATTGGAAGCCACCCAGAGTGGCGGGGTGTAAATAATAAATTATTATTATTATTATTATTATTGAAGTAATTGAATGCCTAGGATTGCTGTAATGAGCAGTTTTAATTCAACTCAACTGGCTTTTTCTTATGGCTGTATTTCCCACCTGCGTCAACAATATTTTTCTGTCCTTGTCAAATATCCACACCCAACATGTGCACAAATGGACGAATGCACGGACACGTGTACATGCATGCACACACACAGAGGAGTGTTTGGGATGTTTATGTATGTTATCATTCTTTCTGTGCTCTCTCGGAAGGGGGAAGAAGGAAAATAGCCCCCCCCCTCATTACCAGGCCTTTGGCACAGCTTCCTTTCCTCATCAATGGCTGGGAGTGAGACACAAAAGTATTTGATATAATAAGAGCAAATGGGGAGGAAGCAGATTGCACCAGCAGCTGTCCATTTGCAGATGACTGGGTCAGGCTAATGACCAGATTGGACTGGGGACACTTGAACCCTCCATGCTCCCCAGAATTCCATTAATGTTGGAATTATCCAAGGAGGAAATCTAGATAGGACACCATATGATATAGACAGAATACACTTGAAGTGAAAAGAATTGGTAGGGAATGAGTCTTCTACCAGTTTAAGATTTAAGACAGGGCTCAAGCCTTATGAATGAGTTTGATACCATGGCCTTCATTCTCCAAATCCATCCTTGTCCCTGACCTGCATTAGAGTCATGAAGGTGTCATTTACACAAAGCTTTTCTAAAGCTTGAGTCTATTCAATTGAGATATTCCAAATTTGGAAGATAATTAATCCATTTCAAATATTCACACCTCTCCCAAATCCAATTGAAATAATTTCCCACGAGAAATTAAATTAACCCTCATTATTATGCAGAATTTCATATCTGTAAATTAACCCTTTGATTTGCTAATTATATCGTGCACATTTAGGGAATTGTTCCGTGGGTGGGTTTTAGCAGTAACAAAGAGGCACTTTGCAGTTGGCGCTGCAGTTATTGCCTGACGAGATAAGCATAAGTTCAATTTTTATCAGAAAAAAAGAAGCCTAAAATTTATTAGTTCTAGGTAATGTGATGTTATTAAATACACACAGGGCTTATGGTAGGCACATGCTGCATAATGAAAATAACATGACAAACAAGTCGAAAATGTCTTTTATTTCCTCCTCTATACAAAATCAATGATTCTTGAACTGTAAAGGGAGAATATTAGCATTTTAAACCTGTCACGTTCATATTATTACAAGTGTGAACCCTGCCTGCACTACTATACAAGCAAGGATTACTAGGTTAGAGATTTAAGCTATTGTTAAATTCATTATTTGTCTCAAAATGGGAAGCTTTAATGTTAAGAATTAATAGCTATCAATCCCACAGAGGTACTGCTTCTTTTAAAATACCTGCCACATCAATTCAGGGAATAGTTAAATGTTCAAGCTTATAATTGAACATTTCAGAAACAGAACTTCGAAATGAATTACACTCTTAAAGCACTCTGAGGACATTTCAATGGTACTCTGAGGTACAAACAATATACTTATAAGTTGCTTAACACGTTTTATGATCATGATGGAAGATTCACATAGCTTAATTTGTAAAGAACAATGAAGCTTAAATTTTTTAAGAAGATAAATACAGTGTTCAGATTCCATCTGACTTAAGCATGCATGCAAAGTAAAAGTTAGAATTTATTTTGCTTTAATAATATATGTTGCAATACCTATTCTATCAGGAACTAAGCAGGTAATATAATTACAAGATTGCCTTATCCACCACTTGAATGCTTTGATTGGTGGAATTGGCACTACTACAGGTTCCACATAATACCTATTCCACCTTTGTAAGATCTTGATCATTAACAGCGCCTACATTTTGGAATGCCCTGCCTCCTGAGATCAAGCAGGTACCTTCACTATCCTTTATTTGGTACCTGCTAAAAACAATCCTATTTCCTACCTCTGTTTTATACAAACTTATTTCCATCCATATGTATGGTGTATCTAAATCTGATAACTGGAGAGGAGGGAGTACACATGCAGACAAACAAAAAAGAAAGATGTCTTATACAAGAAATCCCATGACTTTTTTCTCAAGAACAGAGGAAGAAGACCCAGAAGAATCAGCGAGACTAAGATTGTAGAGATAGCAGTAGCCAATACTGTTAATAGGATTTACAGGTGTCACTTTGATCTTCAAAGTCAATAGGGGAATTAACCCTAGATCCCAGCGATGGAGAACAGTGTCTACAAGGCTTTTCTTAGACTTGAATAATTAATATGCATATATGCCGTACTGCTATATTTGTCTAGAAATACAAATTGAGCTTCTGGAAGCACAATGCTTAAGTAAAGGCATGAGAATGAACATCTGCTGATGTTGAAAAACATATAGAACTACTGATACTAGCAGGGGGTCACAGACATGACCATGAGGAGAGGGCCTGAAGAACAATCACATGAGATAGTAGAACAATACATCACTACCAGCTGGAAGCTGGAAGGTGTTGCTCAAGATCTAAATATAATCATAGTCACAAGATGTGTTGCTGAACCTTTGTGAGCTTATCTATGCATTGCTCCTTTGGGCTTACTATTTTGGTTTGCTGACACTGCTGGATTGGTTTGTGGACATCACTATATTGTTACATGGCTTCAGTATTGCAGGCTAGTAAGTAAAAAAAGGTAAAGGTAGAGGACCCCTGGACAGTTAAGTCCAGTCAAAGGCTACTATGGGGTGCGGCACTCATCTCATTTCAGGCTGAGGGAGCCAGCGTTTGTCCACAGACAGCTTTCTGGGTCATGTGGCCAGCATGACTAAAATGCTTCTGGTGCAACGGAACACCGTGACAGAAGCCAGAGCGCATGGAAATGCCATTTACCTTCCTAATGCAGCGGTACCTGTTTATTTACTTGCACTGGTATGCCTTCAAACAGCTAGGTTAGCAGCAGGACTAAACCGTTTCTGGCATAAGGGAGCACCATGACGGCATTTCCTTGTGCTCTGATAGGCTAGTATAAGACTTGTACAGACTTTGCTGAAGATAGTGTCATTGGGACAGCTAGCAGAAGCACATCTCTAAGAAAGCACTGTATAACACAATTGTGTTCATTGAACGCAAGGATTTAGAGGCTCCGAAAGGGAAGAGAAAGACCCTCTTGTTGACAAACTATCCTGGGATAGTTTGCCTGTTCCATCAGTGAAGCCTCGGGTCTCACTTTCATGCAAGGTCTGGTCATCCCCCTTTTTTCTGAAGGTGCCCTGTGAGGATGAAGGGAGGCATTGTTCAGTAACTGATCACATTTCCTGTTGCAGATGGGACCTTTTGGGCAATTGTACTTATGTCTTGTGTGCATTTGCATTATAGTGTGCAGTCTTGCAGCTCAGTGCATTATACCCGATAAAATTGAACTACTCCTTATGCCTTTTCTGGTCTGGATTCCTCTTGTGTAAAAATTATGGTGAACCCTTCTGCTGACCTCTATGAATGTTGGCCTAAGGACCACAGCTCAGTAGTAGAGCACATGCTTTGCATGCAGAAGAAGAGCCCAACTTCAGATCCTGGCCTCTCCAGAAAAGGAAACAAGAAGGCTCAGGTGAAAATGTGGAATAAGGCCCTAGACTTGACAGGTAAACAGTCTGAACTTATATAAGGCTCTATGTTCCTCCTCACCTGCACTTTGGTCTATCTCTCTTGCAGTGCACCACAGCTCAGTAAGCCACAAAAATAGCCAAGCCAATACACAGAGGTAGAGGTAGAGGTTAGTGCACACCCTAACATGCACTTAATGGAGCTATATTACAATGAAGATTTGGCTTGTGGCACATTTGCAAAAAAGGTTGACTGCATCTACCTTACAGGTATTACTCAGTACATATGCAGCAATGAGTAAGTGGGGAGCAGTTGTTTTATGTTGTGAACCATGCTTAGATCTACAGGTATAGGGCAGTATACAAATTTAATAAAAATAAATAAATGAAATAAACAGAGAAGGGTGGAAATGACCTCTTCTAGTGCAATCCTAGGGCAGGAAGTGATCCAGTTATGATCAATCAGATTTGTTGATGTCATTTTGGTTTTTAGTGATTCACCTTAATGACGATTTTGCATTGTCCACTGTGTTGATTTAACAACAAAAAAATTTGTGGTACATAAATATTTGCAAATAAATAAATAAAACAAGGAATGATGACAGAACAGATTTATAAACTTTGATAGAAATATTAGGAGTTTATATCCTGAACGAATCAATGTACTAACAGGAGTCAGTGGGGCCATGAATGCAGTAGCAGGAAGGCTCAACAGGAGAAACAGGAGCAAATAAAGTTTGTGGTGTGCAGTGTAAATATATAAGAGGAGCTGTGTTGAATCAGACCAAATGCCTATCAGTTCCATCATCCTGTTCCCCACAGTGACCAACAAGATGTGCCTGGGATGCCCACAAGCAGGACATTAGGGCAATAGCCCTCTCCTACTGCTGTTCCTTAGCAACTGATATTTAGAGGCATGCTGCCTCCGAAATTGAGAGGCTGTTTCAGGCAGTACTGGGAAGCAAAGATGTTGAGCCAGCAAGAGCCAGCTGTGAGAGCATTTTAATGCTATGAGCCTTAGTTCTGCTCTGATGTCAATGAATGTCATGAATCACCCTGCTAGTGTGTTACCATGTTAAAAAGACAGCATTTGCTGCAGTGCAGGTAAACACTAAACTGCTTGAACACAGGGCCAGCCCTTTCATGAACAGGCCTTTCAGGCATCAGCATCATCAGGAATAGGCAGGAGCATTAGCCCTAAGGCTGTGGAGAGTATCATTTGGGCTCTGCTTCAGGCAGCAAAATTCATCAGGCTGCCATTGCTTGTACATAGATCTTTTAGCAGTATTGCTCCCGTCAGTACAAATAAATATAATTGTGTCCTAGGAAGAAGGAGGAAAGGTACTGGCATCTTTGGAGGATCCCTCAATACCTTGATGTGAGCAATCTAGCCATTTATTATTATTCTTAAGCAAATATCTCAATCCTAGGTGAAAGCTGTGAGATTGCAGGCCACCAGATGGAAAGGAATGAGTTCTGCTAGTACTGTAGAACTTATTACTTATACAGTAATGGGTGGTTTCCCATTCAGTGTGATTCAGAATGGGCTCCATTAAAATTAACACAAATACCCATTGAAAAAATAACTTATTTCTGCTCTTAGTTCCATCATTGGCAGCATGGTGAGTTATAAGCAACTCCTTCCACAAGTCCCTGAAACTTACCCTGCTGAAAGCTTCTCTTTGTCTAAAACATTCCTGGTGGCAGCAATGAGAAAGTCCTGCTGGAGGCTTCTTTGTGAGTGCTTTGTGAGAGTGCTGCAAGGAGAATGCTGCTGGCAGAGATTCTAGGAATTAGGTTATTCAAGTGCTTATAGTGGATGTCAGTTAGCCTGAAAATCATGTGTCCCTCGACTTCTTATGCCTGGCCTCTGCTGTTGTGACATTCAACTCACCAGAGATAAGATAGAAGGGATGGAGGCATCACAGAAATATCTCTAATGTGTTCTCTTCTTTTGCTGTTACCAGGGAAAGGGGTTGTTGGGGTGAACAGTGACCTATGAAGATCCTGGTGAACTGATTCCTATCAAGATCTGACCACCATTAGTGTTTGGGCTCAACTCAGTTTGTAAGGATGCAAGAGCAATTCATACATTTGCTATTTGTTAGTTCCATATTACTGAATTTCAGTGCACTAAATTTCAGTGTCAAATTAGACTATAACCAGTCTGGGAAGAACTTCCATTCTTTCTCAGAGTACATTGCCAGACTTTGAGAAGGAACAATTAGAATCTCTAGATCCTGTGTATAGAACATTATATATAGATATGTGATGTGGCATAGCCAGTGGCGTAGCGTGGGGGGTGCAGGGGGGCCGGCCGCACCGGGCGCAACATCTGGGGGTTAGGGTTAGGGGGTGCAAATCCACGGGTTAGGGGGTGCAAATCCACGGGTTAGGGGGCACAAATTACTTGCCTTGCCCCGGGTGCTGACAACCCACGCTACGCCACTGGGCATAGCTATGTTCCAGCATAGTCAAGAGATGGAGCAGGACTATATAAGCAGAAGGATAGCATGTGCCACAAGCTGCTATCCAAATGTTTTGGACCACACTTATCATCAGCCCTGGCAGAAGATGATGGAAACGGTAGTCCAAAAATATTTAGGGCACCAGAATGGATACTCCTGTGGCATGCAGATGGTTCCCAACACTATCATGAATTTCAGTGATGGTGACAATATATTTAGGACCCAGAGTGGGCAAAGAGATACCCAACCACCTCTTTGCCCCAAGCCTCCTGCCACTTTTGCTAAAAGACACATGATTGCAAAGGGGGTGATAAATATTTTGTTTCCCTGGAAAGTCCCTGGGAAAAGTTTATGCAGAGGAATCAGCCTTGTAGCCAACATTTTAAATAAATGTTTTATTTCACAAAATTAAAGCAAGGTTTGATGAAATTAGTATCTGTTATCAGAACACCTCCAAAAATCTAATTGTTGCAACTGTCTTGTCTAATGTTCTATTGCAATATCCTTCTGAATTTTTTATTATGGGTCACAGTTACTGAACTTTCGAGGGAATTCCCTCTGTGTTTCTGAGACGAGTTGTTTCATGTGCACACTCAGATTGTGCCACCAGAGCAGGGTTGAAACACTGAGGATTTTGTGTTTAGTCTTCTGAAGAACTGTGAGTCTGAACTAGTTTAATAATAGCTGGTGTACTGAAAGCTATCAAGGGAGCCCATTTAGTGCTAGCAAAGCAGAGCAGAATACAGCAGTTACATTTGTATGCAAGATTCAGTGCAAACTCTGCAAAATGTACAGCACAACCAGGGAAAGTACAAAGTGCTAGTTCAGGGCCAGCCAGTTATTCTATTACAAGGTCATTCTTTCCCTTCGCACTTTAGAAACTTTTTTTAAAAAGAGGATAGTGGTTTTTTATTTTTTTTATTTTTGTAAGTTACAGAGTAAAGAAACACAAGTGGAATATCTGGAAGTAGGAGACTGCATTCCTACAGGGAGCACAAGAGACGATGAGGCATCCAGTTCTAATCCTAGTATGGTATTCCTGCTCCCAGACTCAATGAACAATGGAGCCAAACACCTATTTTTGGTTCTACTAACACTGGTGTTTAACATCCTTTGCCCAGGGCATCGGAGGATTCAATGAGGGATGATTTCCCTCTCCAAAGCTGGAGCTCTTTCTTCAGTGACACAGAAAATCTGATCTAACCTATGTCCTGCTGGGTGTTACTGGACCACAACTCCCATCATCTCTGAATGTTGGTCATACTGACTGGGGTTGAATAAGATTGAAGTCCAACATTATCTTGAAGGCCCGGGTTTCTCCCCCTGATATCTAGGATATAGGATAACCCAGAACTGTATCTTGTGATGAAATATCAAATCTTCTCATTCCTTTCTTTGGTCAAATATTCAAACAAATACTAGTCTCAGGAAACATTACTGAGTAGCCACAAAGAGACCATCTTTGTTTTGTTCTCATTAAGGGGAAGCAAAAGTTTCCCTTCATTCCATTGACAGGTTGTGAACACCATGGAAGATGACCCTAAGAATACTGCTAAATTCCACAATCCCCTCCAGAACTCTATTATGAGACTTTCTCTTTTGAAGCATTTGAATGGTCTACATATGTTTCCTTTGAGCAGATGTATCAGTGGGGAATGGAATTGTGAAGAAAAGGGTTTAAAAATGTACTCTGCCCATTTGATTATAATTAGCTGTGCACATGTAGAGAATGAGGCACAATGCATATGGCTCAGCATCTTTACTCCCACGTGCATGCCCATGATAGTAGTCAACCTTCACAGAATATTCATGTGATCAAGTAGAGCAGCTGTCAGATGCTTCATAATTTAGTTAACTGCAGCATCATAAGAGGAAGGCTATGAAGACAGGAGCTGTGCTAAACCCCCTAGCATTGCATGACTATTCCACTTGAATTCTGACATACTAATTCTTTTGTTGTTGCTGTTATTTTAATCTACAGGGAGCTATGTTGAGCTGTGAAGGAGTGGCTTGAGTTAGAAACTAATCTAACTTATATTGAATGCCTTGAATGCCTCAAGGTTCAGTAACCTACAAGTTTACATTAATACTTTCTAAGGAAAGGAGAACAATTGAACATGGTTTACAAGTTAACATTATTCTAACCATCCATCTTTCAGTGCTATGCTTATTTTCCATACACTAGGTTGCAAATGGTTTAAGTGAAGCTACATTGTCCAACAAAACTGAAACTAACTCACAAAAACTAATTAAAAAAGGAGGATCTAATGAAACATGTGCATGAATCAGAACATGATGAGATGAATTTGGGCGTTTCAGTTTGCAACAGAGATACAACTCCTGATAAGCATTTAAAAATATATCAAAAGGATTGCTTAATTAGCTGCTCTTAATCTAATTTACTGAAGAAAAGGGGTCTATGCAAAATGATAGTGATGTATTTTTATACTATTATCAGTGGGTGTGGGTGGATGTTTTCAATTATCTAAATATAGGTGTGCAGGGGCAAGACACATAATCAAACTGATACAAGGAACAGAAGTTAGTACCTGGAAAAGATAGCATTTTTCCTGGTGTTGCTCACCTTTTCTGTAATTGGTTTCCGTCAAAAAACATTGTGAATCAATAAACACAAAGTTTATTTTTTGAAACTGCTTACCCAACATGATGCATCATGCTGATATTTAAAGAAGAAAAAGTGGACAGCATAATACAGGATGCTTCCAGATGGGAGCTTAATTTACAAATGAGCCATTGAGATGTCACAAATGGGTCATTGCCAATAGGTTTCATTTTTGAATTTTCACTATCAGATCCTCTCCAAAAAGGGTAAATCCATATTAAATGTGGGAGATATGTGGACTGGAATTTTAATGCTGATGACATTGTGTACTGCAGAAATCTTGCATGGATGAGGAAGACTGATCCCACAAATAAATATTCGTCTGGAAGCAACCATAGTAAAAGTGAAAGAGCATATTTTCTCAAGAGGGCTTCTATATGCTTTTGTGAATGGAAGAGGTGCCAAATCAGTTTACCACAAGGTAACTGTGCTAATGCTCTTCGTTGTTAGTTCAAATGGATTTAGCAGATCTTGACAAGAGCACTACCACCATCTAATTCTCACTACTTTAAAGCTATTTTCTTTTTTATATCTAAAGTTGGTGTTATTGTCACTGGAGAAGCCATTAACTGGAAGTGTTCCAAATTAGCCATTATCAGCACCAGCTTTAAAACTGAAATGACTGTAGTAAAAATATTTTGATTAGAATATTTGCCAATCAGCTGTGATATTAATGTTAAGTTTTCCTTAATCAACAATGCTGCAAAGCTTTTTTCGAAAATACTGAAGCTGTATACTAATTCTGTACAAATATTGCAACATATCTGAATGAAGTTTTCAATGGATTGTAAATCATAGGTGATAGAAAAATGTGGGGCTACTGGAGACCTTATCCATCTTATCTTATGCCAAATACATAAAGCAAACCACTGAAAATTTATTGATGGTTTTATTGAAATAATTAATAAACCACCCACCATGCAAAAATATCATGGTGATGTACAAATAAATAAATAAACAAATAACAGTAAACATATAATAATACAGTAAAGCTGCCTGTAAAAACAGCATGAACAATATTAAAAAATGGTAATCAGACTGACTGAATTAAAAACAAATATTAAAGAGCCATCTTCAAAGAACAAATTTTTGGTCCTGTTTCAATTTCCAAGGGGCATCTGGCTGTAGGTGTCACCAAATTAAAAGCTCTGCTCCACGTTATCATTGTTGTTGTTTAGTTGTTTAGTCGTGTCCGACTCTTTGTGACCCCATAGACCAGAGCACGCCAGGCACCCCTGTCCTCCACTGCCTCCAGCAGTTCAGTCAAACTCATGCTGGTAGCTTCGAGAACACTATCCAACCATCTCGTCCTCTGTCGTCCCCTTCTCCTTGTGCCCTCCATCTTTCCCAACATCAGGGTCTTTTCCAGGGAGTCTTCTCTTCTCATGTGGTGGCCAAAGTATTGGAGCCTCAGCTTCAGGATCTGTCCTTCCAGTGAGCACTCCGGGCTGATTTCCTTCAGAATGGATAGGTTTGATCTTCTTGCAGTCCATGGGACTCTCAAGAGTCTCCTCCAGCACCATAATTCAAAAGCATCAGTTCTTCGGCGATCAGCCTTCTTTATGGTCCAGTTCTCACTTCCATATGTCACTACTGGGAAAACCATAGCTTTAACTATATGGACCTTTGTTGGCAAGGTGATGTCTCTGCTTTTTAAGATGCTGTCTAAGTTACATTATCATTAAATGAACATTAAACAACACCCTCAATACAACTCCACTTTATGACCTAATGATTCAAGCAATAAGATTTGGGAGAGGTAGACTCTCAGATAAACAAATCCTAAACTGTTTAGGGCTTTATACACCTGAAGCACATAAATTTGGCAATGTCCCCTTTTTCTAAATTTAAAAGCCCAGATCATGTAGCTTGGTCTTATAGGAGATGTTACTGTATCATCTCATGACCATTTTCATTACTAAGACAGGATAGCCAGTATTCCAAATGAGGCCGTTTTAAAAAAATAAATCATTCCTTAATGCAGGATTTACTTTTTCATCCCAATTAAGCACTGGATTGATATTTGTGATGAGACACAATTCCAAAACTCCTTTTCTGGTTCATTGTAAGCAACTCAGATACAGTCTGTATATGGTAGGATTTCCACAACTGACCATGGACTAGAATCTGAGTTTCATACATCTCAGTGCTTTTTTTGCTAAATAAATAAATAAATGTGTGGGGTACTCTCATTTTCCTACTCATATTGAAATACTGCCCCTCAATGAGGCCAAACTTAGATTTACAAAATGTTTAGAGGTATGCGTCCCCCTGCATCCCCCATAGCTGTAGAAACAATTTCAAGAAAGGACAAGACAATTTCATCAAAGGACATAACTGTACGTTGGTTGAAACCCTGGACTTGGGTATTTTAGAAGTTACTCTAAAGTAGTTAATTAGAAGAGGCTTTTACCATTAGTGTTGCCAATGTATTTGCAGATTGGGATCATGGTCTTCAAGAATAAATGGGCCAAGGATCATTGCCTTTAAGCAAATGAATCTCCTGCTGTTTAACACAGGGAATACCAGTTTCTTTCTGAATTGCGGGAATTCTAAGCAAACTGCATAAATCAGGCAACATAACTAAAAACAGAATCTCTTTCAGCTGAATTAATGCTTTGCTGTTTTCCTGCCCTAAGCATAGTCTTAGCTCTAAATCATGCTGCAGCTGCTTACTTTCCAAATAAATTATTTATTGAAAATTGTTAGGGAGAGGATTTTTGCAAAGTCTCCCAAATTAGCATTTTACTGAAGGTACAAATTTTATCTCTGAACATCTGGATGAAGTCCAATCTAAAGAAACATCTAATGATGAACAAAAAAAATTATCCTCTCACATGAATGAGTGAATAGAAAAATGCAGGTTTTGGCTTTGTAGTTTAAAACCTATCTTCCTAGCTTAGTTGTGTTTGTAAAATAATGCCCTTATAGACAGTATGGAGCTATGCTGGCATGCACAGCTATGACACTATCAGCATATAGGGCTTCTCTCCCCTCGCCTAAAAAAACACCCTAGAGTTTATTACTATTACTACTAGGATATTGGAGGGGGGATCCATATAATGTATAATCTTCATGAAATGATTGTGTGGTGTGATGTTAAGCAAGGCTATATTGTGAATTCTAATCCACATGATTTTTGTAGAGAACATTCATTGGGATTGGGGCAGGAAAATTTCCTAAGAATTAAAAACCTATGTTGAGTTTCAGAAAAAAAGCTAAGCAGCGCTTTTGGGTGGGGAGGAGGTACTAGCGTTCTGAAAGTGCTGGTACACATATGGGTAAAAGTACCATGGGATGCCGGTGGCACTGTGGGTTAAACCACAGAGCCTGGGACTTGCCGATCAGAAGGTCGGCGGTTCAAATACCCGCGACGGGGTGAGCTCCCGTTGCTCGGTCCCTGCTCCTGCCAACCTAGCAGTTTGGAAGCATGTCAAAGTGCAAGTAGATAAATAGGTACCATTCTGGCGGGAAGGTAAACAACATTTCTGTGTGCTGCTCTGGTTCACCAGAAGCGGCTTAGTCATGCTGGCCACATGACCCAGAAGCTGTACGCCGGCTCTCTCGGCCAATAAAGCGAGATGAGCGCCACAACCCCAGATCTGCCACGACTGGACCTAATGGTCAGGGGTCCCTTTACCATTACCTTACCATGGGTGCCAGCACAAAATGGCTGCCAAGAGCAGCAAAAAAAGAAGAGATAATGGTACTCTGTATCGGTGTGTTCCATTATATCCAAAATCCTGGATATATGAATCATCAGGACACTCCAACACAAATAATCAGAGATCTAGACTACACCTACTTTATTTTAGCCCAACAACTCTAATCCTATTCTTCCAGAAATCTTAACACATTTTAAGGTTAGATGATTTCGTTAAATAATGGGCTCTTTATATTTACAGACTTTTAGGCACTCTGCCGCTTGCACACTTCTGTGTATATGTACGCTTGCCCTCTTTCACAACATTCATTATTGATGAGCACACATAGTGTGACAAATCTAAACACATCCATTGCCCAAGTTGTTTCTTATAGTCTAAGAACTGCACTTTTATCTCTCAAGAACTACTCAGAAAACAAATAAATGCCCAGGTATCAAACTGATGATGAAGTGCACCTCAGGATGAATGCATTATGCATTATTTTGCTGCCAACTTAGCTAGCTGTAGTGCAGGAGACTACCATAAAGCAAGTGTTGTTTCTTTCTTCCCTCAGGTAAGTTTTTAAAGGTTTTTTTGGTTCATATGCTCTTGTAAATATTTCATTAGACTAGAGCATATGAAATCCATTTTTGCCATACACTTTAAAATATGATAATAGCAAATGCATTGTGAAGCAGAAAGGGGGGGGGGTTCCATATATTTCCTTTTGCTATCCACAATTCAAGATGTTTCTCAATCATTCAGTTGCATTTTCTAGAATTCAGATTCTGGCAACGAATCTCCCTCCACCCCAATTTGTTCTGATTTGTGCACCACACAGAAAAATGTTATCAGAGAATTCAACAATTATTGAGTTTGCTAAACATGCGGAGCTCAGGTTCAGCTTCATAGTCCCATCATGCATATTCCCTCAGTAAGTGGGGTGTCATCCAAACCTTTCTTTTGTAATGGAGCAATCACACAAATTTACTTTGCAGAAGAATTCCCTCAACCCATTGGGACAGAAAAACATATCGGGTATATGCATTGCTGCAATAATTTGCTTTCACATATGTGTACCTGCACACAAATATGTCAGGTCATGTACCAGTTCTATATGCTTAAAGGGAGGGAATGGTCTCTGTCCTTTATTTTTACACTTTCAGCTTTACAGCAAATAATATCATATCAGCCATGTGTGATTGGTTTCAATTTGGCTTTCAGATATTGAATATTGCATCACTCTAATCATTTGAATTGCCTGAATAAATCCAGTGAGAACTATTCTGTCCAGTCATAGCCAATTCAAGTCAAGAAAGAAATCATGTCAAGTTTCCTCTTCAAATACATTAAAGCGATCCATGGTTGACATCATAATCCAGTTTAACATATTACAAATTTTGACTTTTCTCTCTGCAGTCAATGCCACGAACACAAATGCCTTGAATATATGCATAGAGCTGTGCATTATGTGCCAGGGTTTAAACTATAAGCTTTCAGTTCATGTCTCTTTATGAGGGAATTGCATTAGAACCCCAACATGCATTTCATAAGGAGCTATAACATCCATTTCAACTAATTTGTAGGATCCCCCTAGAAATAAAATCTTTCTTATACCTATGTTGGGGTGTTTCAGAATAGGGAGATTCTTTGTTATATCATTTTTATATAGTGCAGTAAACATTGGTAGTCCAGCAATCACAATTTGAGATCAAGGCTTCAGTCTGTTCTAATTCCTCATTACATTTAGGATTTTCAGAATGAGTTTTGCTTTTTACTATTTTGTTTCAACTGAGCTATGCTTGCACATTTCAGAGAGTATCTCTGTTAGTCGCTTTAGAAATTGTGGAAGGTGGTGGAAAACAAAAATTACAAATGGCTAAGAAGGAAAGAGAACCAGAAGAATACGTTAGTTGTTCATCATGAACCCATTGCATTTGAACTATCAGAAGCCTCTATAAATCTTTTTCATTACGAAAGAGGAGGAATCCTATATCCCTTGCTGTAAAGATTAATTTAATTATTGCAACAGAGCCTACTGTCATGGGTCTACCACTGTCATGAGTGCCAGGCAGCAAATGGGAAAAGCCCGTCCCTCAACTTAGAGTGAGAGAAGACAAAGCTAGAGTTTGAAGTAGAGTTGGTCGTGATGTGACGGGGGCGGGGCGGATTCCAAGTGCTAAAGGCAGCAATCTGGAGAAAGTCAGAGCATGATGGTTGATTTCTGTTTGAATCCAAGACTGTTGCTATAGAACAAAAAAGACCATCTTGGGGTCTTAATGCTGGGAACACCTACGTCATAGGTCCAGGTTGTATATTTGTATAATAAACCATATATCATAAAGACACTAGACTCTCTGCTGTGCCTAATTTCCTAAAGGAAACACAGAGCCTAGGTATGCGTGGAACCCATGGAATTTTGCAGTGGGGTGCAAAATTGGGGTGGTGTGCAACAATAGTAATGACAATAGTGTGCTTGGGATAACTAGATATTGGACTTTTGTCTGAATTCCTTTTGTATATTTATTCCCAAAAATAAGCAATGAAGGGGAAGAAACACCACACGAGCCCTCCAGCTTTCTTAGCACACTCTCCATAAACTAAGGGACAGATTTATCTTGATCTTGGAAACATTTTAAAATGGCTCTGCTACCTTCAAATCGGACGTGAATATGCAAAATTATAGGAGCACCTTGGCAAACCTTTGACTTCCTGGCAAAAATATAGATCTAGCCCTAGCTATAGTTTTATTTATGAAATATCTTTGAAGCCTTTCACCTGAGTAAAAATAGTAGCAGAGGAAGCTGGAAAATGTCCCTTTAAGCAGCAAATGGATCATATTAGGGGACAGTTAATAGCCTGAAGGGATCAGGTTTAAAGGTAAAGGGGGGAAACCTACATTGTGGACCATTTCTGTGAAACACTGAATATAAATTTTCTGACTGGGTTTGCCCATGACACTGAGGTTACAATCCTGTCACTTGGGCAGAGCTGGAAATTGCCTTGTTAGTTTGAATTACTACCCATGGCTACTTCAGTTCTGTAAGTGTGGATAATACAGACATGTACCATACTTGAGTGATGACACTGTTTATCAAGCAAAAGGCAGCATTTTATGAGAATCTCCAAACTGCTGCACTTGTAAATATCCCTACAGATTGCCAGTTAAAGCACACAGAATGTCATTTCCATTACTTTCTGAGGACTGTGATACTATCCTAGGTGACTTTAGAAAAATATAAAATAGTTCCGATAACACAGGAAGATAATATAAGTAGTTAAAATAAAATCTGTGCTGTGGGCCTTCGAGGAGGAGTGAAATTGAAAGGAAATTTTAACTTGATAGGATCTGAAGTATTCAAGACTTAAAATCCAACAATTCAGGGAAAGTGTTCAGCGATTTAAGGGGCTTAGCACTCAGTGCAAAGCCCAAATTCATGTTTCTCAAGAACAAGCAAAGAATGGAAGTAGTAATATACCCAGTATGGAGCCTGACAAATACAGTTTCTGATCCCCTCTTATTAAGAACTATGGTGCTATTTAACACACTAGGATTTAAATTAAAATAGAATCTGCAAAAGGGATTACTGTCCCACTGTTCCTGCCACAGATTCTTAATGGCAGTTGTAGCTAGCCTTCCAATTTTAGTTCAGAATAAAAGGACCTGAAGAGCAACTTGATGAATATTATACTCTGTTCAGCTGCAGCCTCATTTTTTTCATTTCAAGCTATTTCAGTATAAGAACAGATGAAACATTATGGGCCACAATATTAATGCAGGTTTGAATCCATGCTTCCAAAATTGCCTTTTTGTTGGCAATATATGTGAATGGAATGCTATTACTTTATAGTATATATTTATACATGTCTTAGTGGAAGGTATAAGTGACACAATTTGTGTACGTCTTCTAGAGATATACAACTGCTTCTCTGTTAAAGAAGTTAAAATTGTAGAACAGTGGTTTTACCCAAATGTTTGTAATGAAGGTCAAATGAAGGGGGGGAGTTGATTTTAATATATTGTTGGTGTTTTTCCATTTGACATTTTTTGAGTAAGTCAAGATGAAAATATGAATATTTTGATTAACTTCCTATTGGACTGGGGAAAATATTTCAGATATGGCAGACTGCCTAATGCATAGTGGTTCAGAACATTCCACAGAAAAATGTAGTTGGGATTATTCACTGCATACACACATAGGATGGATCCTGCTCTTATAGAATTTCTATCTCAGTTTATGTTACTATGTTTTATGAGGTTTTAATTTCTATTGTAACCTACACTGATAATTTAAGGTATAACAAGAACCACCACCACAACAACACAAATAGTTATTTATAGTGCTTAAATTAAATCTAGAGTTAAATAAATGGTTCACCTACACCACAATCCATGCATACTTGCTTGAGAATAACCTACCGGACTGTAATGGGATTGTCTTCTCAGTACACACACGTAGCGTTGAAGTACCAAGATACATTTTCTATATATGTTTGGAAGTGGTTAATTAAGCAGAGTTGCATAACTCTTTTTTCTATGGGCAGTTACAAGTCTGAGTGGAAGAAGGATGGGCATTCCTTCTGGTATTGTTTCTGCTCAAGTTCATCTCCCTCCATGTGCTTTTTCAACACATGCCATTGCAGGTTTAAAAAGGGCTTAGGGATTTGACTTGCTCCAAAAAGGTTTCCATTTTCCCAACATACATAGCTTTTGATGAAAAACTCCCCCTTTTATTAAACCCCACAGCAACTTTAAGACAGAAACAAAGAACTCTTCCCAGTATGTGCATTGAAACTCAGGCAGAGTCCTTCCTTTATAAGCTTTAGTCATTCGAACTTATTCATGGTAGTCACTGCCTGGAGAACATGCAGTGATAGTTTTGTCAAAGCTGGATGAGTAGGCATTAGATATGTCATATTGACCAGACAGATGAATATTGTCCTGGTTCTAGATGAGCCACTCAGTGTTTATTTGGGACATTTATTAGTATAGATTCCAATGTTTCAGTTATTATTAAGTGACTACCCCCTATAGTAAAATGTGCAGACAATATTATGCCAAATTTTCAGTAGAAAGCAAGCCATCTACCTCTGTTCCTGGCAACGAAAGAAGCCACCATTAACACTGGCTCACAGGACCATTCCTTGTACTTAGCACAAGATAGAATCATTTTTATTTTATTTTACTTTCCTCTTATTGATAAAATTGATTTCTCTTTTTCTAATTGGAATGGACAGAATTTTATGTGGTGTGAAATCAAGATTTAGCAACTAACCTTCCAAGAAATTGATAGAAAATGGCTTCAGATTTACATCTGATGTCTATTAAGAGACTTTATTTTATTCCAGACTGTACAAAGGGGGTGCTTTGCTTCAAGATTTGGGAGAATAGCAAGAAGCTTCTCTCATACTTTCAACTTTAGCTGTGGCTGATCTAGCCTTCCATTATCAGCCTTATATAAAGCGGGAAGACAAAATAAAACAACACTCATGCCCTCACACTCTCTTGTCTTTTTTCCTTCTCACACTTATACTTTCTCTCAGCCAACATGAAGAGGATTTTGGTCTGTGAGGTTGAGGTAGGCCTCAACCAGTATCCAGAAAATCATGCAGTGTTCAATGCAAGTTTATTGGTTTCTCATCACGATGGTAAGATGCGCTATTTAAATGAAGGCTGGTGGCCAAACCACTTCGTTCAGAGCAAACTCAAACACACATTTGGCATGACAAATGTCAACCAGATTCTCTCTCCAGCTGCCTCAGTGTCTGGACTGGAGCTACCTCAGACTGGTGAAGTGGAAAACAGACTGCGGATTCTCTTAACATTGCATGAAGTGCAGATATGGAGTTCAGATATAGAGCAAGCAAAGCAGTGACAATATGGCACAACATTGGTCACAACATGTCAGCTCCGGGAATCTCAAGCCTCTCGTGCCTCCACTGACAGAGCCTGAGAATGCAAGAGATGTGATTAGGTTGGAATGTGAAGTGAGGGAGGAGGAGCCAAGCTGCAGTAGGAGCCTAATCTCACAGAACAAAGGGTAGGAAGAGAAGTGGGGGGGGGGGCGGCACACAGAGACTGTTAGCTCAAGTTCCAGCTCTGACACAGAGACCCCGGAAATAACCTGTCCAAAAAATTGTAGGCTCAAGAGACTCTGCAAGAAGAGGGAAAAAGAAAGGAAGTGAAAGTGGGGACTTCACTGCTGGGGGAGGAAGGGGTGGAGCTCAGACTCGGCAACTGCAAACTGGGATGAACATGCCGAAGACTGAGCTCCACAATGATTTATGAGTTTGAGTAATAAACATGAGATAATTACTGCTGGAGTTGTCTCGCTTCTGTGGGGGAGAACCAAGCCATTATACAACAGAGCACCAAGCACTGTATTAAAAACAATCATGGAAAAAAGCAGCCATTCTTTTTAGGGTATGAGCAACTAATAAGCTAAAGACTTAAGGTATAGCATACACTCTGCCAGTGTGCTGTAGTGGTTAGGGTTGCCATATTTCAAGAAGTAAAAATGGTAGCATGCAGGCCTCGGGCAAAGTGACGGCTTCCACTTCTGGGGCACAGTTATAAATAAATAAATAGCCTCCCAAACCCCAGACATTTCCTATGAAATGCAAAAATCCCCTCCAGGTGGAGATGTAGCTGCACCAAAAGAGGACCCCTAGTTGTGGTTAGAGTGCTGGACTAGACCCTGGGAGACCAATGTTCAAATACCTGGGAGACCAATGTTCAGTCACTCACTCTCAGCCTAACCTACCTCACAGGGGAGAAGGATAGAGATGTATGCCACCTTGAGCTCCTTGGAGGGAATGTGGGAAATAAATGTAATAAATAAATAATGATAAGTAAAGTACAATCTTTCTTTAAGTTCAGAAAAGGCTCACGTATCCCGAAAAGGCTGCAAAATGTGTTCAGAAGCAGATACAGTGGAACCTCGGTTGTTGAACACTTCAGAAGTCAAACATTTTGGCTTTTGAATGCCGACAACTCAGAAGTGAATGCTTCCATTTTTGAATGTGCCTCGGAGGTCAAATGGCTTCCAAAGTGCGTTTCTCAATTTTTTCAATGGATTTTGCCGACCGGCAATTGCACCTCGGTTGTCAAACATTTCGGAAGCTGAACGGTCTTTCAGAATGGATTACGTTTGACAATCGAGGTTCCACTGTATATGCTGCTGAATACCAATTGTTGATTTGGAACAGTCAAAGTGAGCTATACCCTCCATGTCCTGCTTGTTGGCTTTATGGAGGCATCTGGTTGTCTTCTGGAGTGATCCAAGAGACCTGCTTTTGTTTCATTTTGTCTTTTATAAAGCAGTACTACAGTGAGAATTACAAATACAGTACTTTCATATAGCCCCCACTCCTCTTGACCCTATATTCTGGCCAGACAAGGTAACCAGGAGTAAACAAGAATGTTCACACTGCTAATTAGGTGTAGGAAAAAAGGGGGGGACTGTTTGAGTGTAAGTATTATATCCAGCTCCCTATTTTGGAGAACAATATGTCTAAAGGAGACATAAGACAAAACAAAAGTGAAGAGCCAGCCATCATAGATGCTCCTCATATATCATGAAGTCTCTTGCCATGGTAAATTTGCATATATATATTTTGCCCATCCAATATTAGGAACGAAATGATTGAAAGATTTCTGGTTCTCCCTAGTGACATAGTGAGTTAGAGAGAGAGAGAGAATACAGACTTCACATGTGATTATTATTATTATTATTATTATTATTATTATTATTATTAGGCGGCTTCCAACAGAATATTAAAATACAATAGTCTATTAAACATTAAAAGCTTCCCTAAACAGGGCTGCCTTCAGATGTCTTCTAAAAGTCTGGTAGTTGTTTTGCTCTTTGACATCTGGTGCCACTACCAATAAAGCCCTCTGCCTGGTTCCCTGTAACTTGGATTCTCACCGCGAGGGAACCACCAAAAGGCCCTCAGCACTGGACCTCAGTGTCCGGGCAGAACGATGGGGGGTGGAGACGCTCTTCCATGTGATGAAAATGTTCCATTTCTACTCTAAAGTGGCTGCTTCCCCTTATTATCACAATACACTTGGCTTTATGCATTGTTGTATCTCTTCAATGGTCAGTCATTGTATCTAAGATTAACACCTATAAATGATGCAAAATATGCTTTAAAAATGACAGGATAAAAAAATCGAAAGAGGGAGGACATCTATATAGTCTCTCTCTCTCTCTCCCTCTCCCTCTCTCTCTCCAGAGTTAAGAATCTCTAGATGACATCGCTGTCATTTATCTTTCATGGTACATTAATATTTTGATCAAAACCTGCCATATCTTGGAGATTTACTATTCATAATTCTGTGGGATAATAAAGTTAATGAAAGTAGGACCATCCACACTGAAAACTGAATAGATAACAGGAATTTGACTTAATGATGGGATTAGATGTGACTTTTATTTAGGGATCAAGTTTCATTATAGTTTCATGAACTGACTGATAAATATTTCTTACATGGATAAGGTCATAATCATTCCCCACCCCAATCTTCCAATTGTTCTCTGCTGAAGATACAGTTGATATGAAAGATGTGTTCAGAAACAGGAAATGATTAGTTCACTTCCCCTTTTCTCCTTTTCCTTCTTAAAAGTTTGTGATGAAAGTTGAAAACTTTTTGTAAAATATTTACTATTTTAAAGTAGCTAATTTGGCCAGCACTAAATCAAGTGGGAAGAGAAATTTTATTCCCCTAATGTAATGATGTGATAGTCAAAGTGAAAGGAGAGGCTTTGAATAAGGACATACCTTTCTTAAAGTTCTTAGATTTAGTGGATCATAAAAGGCAGCAGGACAACATATACTCAGAGGGTTATTCAAAGATCTAAGGATTCCTGCAGACTAAACTTCTGTAGAACTATTAATAAAGATACCTCTGTAGGTAAAATATATAGAAGATTAAAAGGATCAATAGATGAAGGAAAATGTATTTGACTGTACTTAATTTCCATATCCAGCAAATTAAAGTATAAATCAAACATTGTGCTAATATTAACAGGAGAAATACAGTAGTTTAATTCTTTAACGGCAGATTTGTCATTTTATGTGTATTTTTATTTTTATGCTGAAGATGTTTATGATTGTATAAGAGTGCTTTCAGTATTCATGTGTGTGTGTGTGTGTGTGTGTGTGTGCGCGTGCTCAGCTAAACAATGCTTTTCAACTTGCTTATAGTTTGCGTACTTTATATAACTGTGCACCCAAGAATGCTGGCCTATGCCCTTAAGCAAGTAGATGAGGACTACTAACCTTAAATTGTATGCAAAAAAGAAAGCAGTGGTGTAGGTGGAGAATGAAAGTGCATCTGGGAGGCTCATTTCCCTGCTTTTTGGTGGTGTGGACTTTCTCTGCCTAAGCACATGATGCTCCTGGATTTGACTTTAATCTGTCCTGAATGTCCAAAAGGAATTCAAATCTGGATTTTTATAACCTAGTCTGACTCAAAATATTACACCATACTCACCTTGACATAGCAATTCAAGGTCAAGTTGTTCGTCATGGTGCATATATTGCCACCCTCTGCAAGTGCTTTGAGTGGCCAGCCTTCTTCCCAGCACTGGAAGTGCAAAAGTGGGCAGGAATCATTCCAGCATACCTGCTTCCTCCCAGCTTCAAGTTAGGAGGTAAGAAGATGGAGGATCTTTTGGCCACCTCATTGCTAAGGTGTCTTGAGTACCGTGGCCACAGGGCAGCCAAATAGGAAGGTCCTTTCCATCCTTTTTTGCAGGGAATTTTAACTGGATGCTTCCATGGCTCCTGAGGCTGAGACACCCACAACACCTCATTTTGGAACAGGGAAATTAGTCTGCTCCCTGTTACCCCTCCCTGCAGAAAAGCAAGCTTTAAAATATATCCTTCCTGAAATTTATGTTAGGAGAGGTTTATATTATTCTTTTCTTCTTCAGAATCTAGATATGCCTTCTGGAATGGGATCTCATATAACACTCTGTGCAGCCAGGCATGTTGGAAAGGGGAGGAGAGTTTTATACAATGTGATGTACACTGTAGTTCTGCAATATAGTTAAATGTCTGATGATCAGGAGGGGCAGAACACATATAGTGTCTTCCTGGAGACTTCTTTTGCAGCCATTTACCACTGACATCTTTAATTCTTTTTCAGAACCGATGGACCCATTCACATTCAAAGCAGCCACACTCCTGGATGTATGGACAGTCATTTGAATTAGGCACTCTCAAATCCATTAATCTTAAAACATCCATTTGCTCCTTTTCTTTACAATTAATTAATGGATTACCACCCCTTTGCTACTTTACAGGTTTAACCAAAAAGCGAGAAATTATTAAATTAATCTTACTAAGATCAAGAGATTCATCTTTTTAAAAAATAAAATAAAAATAAATCATGTTGTCTTTGACTAAAAGGTGAAGAAATATATCCTCCAGTTTGTGAGGAATTGTCCTTCAAGTTTTCGACCTAGACCTATTGTATTTGAGAAGACAAAGCAGTGTGCAAGGAGCAGGCTACGAGGGGTCCTATGAAGATACAGTGGTACCTCGGGTTACAGATGTTTCAGGTTACAGACTCCACTAACCCAGAAATAGTACCTCAGGTTAAGAACTTTGCTTCAGGATGAGAAAAGAAATCGTGCGGCAGCGGCAGTGGGAGGCCCCATTAGCTAAAGTGGTACCTCAGGTTAAGAACAGTTTCAGGTTAAGAACGGACCTCTAGAACAAATTAAGTTCTTAACCCAAGGTACCACTGTACCTGTCTGTGACTCCTCCTCCCTATGATCCCTCCAACTATTTCCAAGAAACAGAGGAGTGGCAGTCAAAAGAGAAAAAGAGATGAGATTGCAGACAGGCAAAAAAAGTGCCTTAATCAATCTAATTCAGAAAGAAAGGTGTTCTTAAATATACTCCAATATACCCCCCCTCTGTGTGTGTGTGTACATACACATATGCCACACCTAGCTCACTTGTATTGTGTGTATTGTAGAGTGTTTCTAGACACCCTGCTTGTTGCACATTCATAATTATTTGTGCTCATGATGCTATCAGGGCATTCACCCACGATCCAGTTTTCAATACTGTGCATCTTCTGCAACTTCCTGCTGACCTCCTGTAACTTTTTATACCACAGATGTTCTGGTTTATTTTTGTCCCACTTTTGTTGTGCTATGGTCCCTCCCAGCAGCAGTAATGTGATAGCATTGAGAAATCATCCCAGAACAAACTAGAGCAAAATAAATATACCACTAATACACTATGAAAAACATGTTACAGACTATGCCCACAATAACACTCCAGTGTGAAGGGACTCTATATTTCTGCAGTTAGGTGGTCTCTATTAAGAACAGTCTGGTTTAAGAATGATTTGGTTTACTCTGCAAAACCAGAAATAGTGTCCCAGTTTGAGAACTTTACCTCGGTCTGAGAACGGAATCCGAACAGCAAAAGGGCACCAGCGGCAGGAGGCCTCATTAGGGCAAGTGCGCCTCGGTTTAAGAATGGTTTTGGTTTAAGAACAGACTTCCGGAACGGAATAAGTTTGTGAACTGAGATACCACTGTAGTGAGTTGCCTTTCAAATGACATTGGAGGGGAAAGAATCTCAAGTTACCACTGAAAAATTACTGGAAATGGGGGAGAAGAGCATCCATTCTATAGCAGTTACCTTTTAGCCAGATTTATAGATTCAAATTCCTGCTTGTGCCATCACAACAAATAGGAGCCCACTTCCCTTCAGCTGCAAAACAACAAATAGGGATGGTACAATTCTGCCTAGCAATATGTACATTAAATCTCACTTGTCAGAATTGGCTCATAACCCTCTTTTTGCTAGCTAACATGAAGATTTACATTTTAATTCTCTCTCCCATTGGCTGCAAGTGTCCAAATGAGAATTTCCAATTTAGATGCAATACAGAAAGAGGTAGCAGTGCAGCATAAAACTAGCAACAGCTGGTGTCTTTCAAAAGTGTGATACAAAGCACTAGTTGTTATAAAGAGTATTATATTTTTCAAAGGCTATGGAAGTAGTGTGACTCAACCATGTTACTGGTGTAGAGGGTGGAAAGGTGATGGGTAGAAAATGAATTATATTTTTAGCCCTTGTTAATTTTGCAAGCCAATTAATGCTAGTACATACCATGATAATTCCTGGGCAACTCACAAATGACAATTCAGTCATTTGGTCAGGGTTCAGATTTGTTCATCAGCAACCTAGTGAGACAAGGAGTAGTCAGTTTATCAGTGTACAATGTTGTCTTCTTCATGTAGGTAAGATCTCTTTATGCTGATGGCATGATGTTTTCTTCTAATATATGATGCAAAAATCTCACACAGCAGTCAGAAAACTCCAACACAAAGTTCCAAGCAGCTTGTACAGAAATGACACACAGTTATACATTTCAACCATTTTGATCCATCATGGCTGCTTCAAGGTTACTCTTAACTGTTCTTTCTGCATATCTGGTAGAGTTCACAATAACAGCCCCTATTCTAATCAGTCAAAGGGTTGTTTCTCATTTTATATTTTATGCTTAAGTACACACACACACACACACACACACACACACATTTAAATAGCTGCATCACTTGATAAAATATATGGAAAAATGGACTTAGTTCTTTCCCAGTCAAGCTTTCATGGCTATTGCCAAAAAAAGCAGCAACTAGAAGGCACAGATTTTGTGTTTTCACTGTGAGGAACCATATTACCATGGCAGAGCACAATGTAGTAGGCAGCATGATATTTAATCCTTGGCATTTCCAGTTAAAGGAACATCAAGTAGCTGGATTAGGAAAGTCTTGTGCTTGGATCTTGTAGGGCTGCTGCTATTTGGTGTAGGTGGGTTAATAGGCAGCTTCAAATGCTAGGTCAGCCCTTGAAATTAGCTTTGCAGGCTTGTTAATTGTCAAGAATACACCACATGTGGACAATTCAAATCTCTCTGCTACTTATATGGGGGAATCAATCCCATCAAATCTGCCAACACATGTGAAGGATTGTAAAAGCTACTGTGGAAACTTGCGGGGAGAATTCACTAACGTGCCTTGCCTTTTTTTCTTACTGCTCCCAACTACATCTGATGTAATCCCTTATTCCCTTGTACATAATAACTAGGGGAAAAACACTGCACTCTTCTTGTCATTCCATCTGTGCAAGCATTTCAGCTTGCCAAGGCAGAGAGATCCTCCACTTCCTGTTTGGGAGTGGGGGTTCTCCTGACCGCCCACAGCAATTTCCTGAAGACACACAACTTCCTGAATCCAACTGCTTGTCGCTGACAAAACTGGCTTCAACTGCTTTGGATGACTGCTACAGATGCCTTTCTCTCCCAACTTCAATCATTTCAGCTCTCCATCGTGTCATGACCTACGACCAGAGGACCTAGCACTGTACAACAGAGGATGTGAGGAGGTGGGGTAGTAAACTTCCTCAAGGTGAGAGCTGCAAGTACTTTCTTTACTCAGAGGAAACAGTCCAGCCCTGCCAGCAACTTCTGACTCAGAGAATGAGTCCCTGACAGAACCTCTGTCTCCCCATAAGCCAAAGACAGCAAAATAATGTAAGGGTCCTTTAAACACCCACCCACTCAAGCTCAAGGGACCTTACTTCACTGACCTGGTTATAAGACTTGTTGGATCTTTTTCTCTGCAGTGGTAACATCTTCTGTAGCTGCCTGGAGAGAATGCTTTAACCTCTTAGAGCTGTCCAAGGTGCTGTTCTGATCTCCTCTCTGTTTCAACGCTCAACGCTGCCTGAACACAGACTGCTTTCCTTGTGAGCCTCACAGCTCTGAATTCTTCACTGGCTCTTCTACCAGCAATCTTCCTAACTCCAGCTGTTCACCTTTGTTTTATTCATTTTTACTCTGCAGATTCATCTGACAGGGCCATGCCCTGCCTTTTTTTCCCTCCATCCTTAAGGCTCCATCCACTCTTAAGGTACTCTCTTTATTGGACCTATAAATAAGGTCTAAGGAAAGTAAGCAAAGTATGCACCCCTGAGCATTCAGTTTAAAAACCTCTGCCCAGTTTAAAAATAGAATATTTCTAATGTTACACTAGCATAAGTGTTAACACCCATATTAGCTCTAAAGTTTCCTGGCTGGTTGCCAGCTGAAGACCACACATGTGTTGTCTTTATTCTAAGACCTGCTTGGTAATCAAATAATATTAAATCACAAACACTGTATTATGGCTTCATGTGAAAACACACATTTCACAAAAAGCAGGGGTTATCCCACAAGCACTGGAGAGCAGGTCTATGCACCTGTACCTAATCCTGACCACTCACGTGGATGTCTACACTTCAGCAGCTGTTTGCACATTAGCATTTTTTAATAACCACACTAGTATGTGTTTAGAGGAAGGGCCAGGAACCCTGGAGCCCCACTGCTCACTTTGCACCGCATATCCTCTTCACACAATTGATGTGTGTAAGGGGTTGTGGTTTTAGAAAACTTACCCCTTTGGGAAAAGAAATGTTGCAGCAGCAAGGGATAGAGAGGACACCAGCAGGGATGGAGTCCTTTTCATCAGAAACATGTGCTGACCACCTCTTTTTGCCAATTGGACAGAAAAGAGACAATGTTGTCTTAACTAAACTCCAGTGTGGTGTCACTTCTAGACAGCCACATGGTTCCCAATCGAGCCTGACATGCTTCCATGTCTGGCCCATCAGCCAACTATCTTGACCTCATCTGCTTAGCGCACTCTCTCTCTCTTTTTTATTCAACATTAATACACATACAAACATACATTTCATACAACATGCCTACATACATACAACATACCTACAACATACCTACACTCAATCCTACTCAATCTCTCTTTTCATTTTGCTGCATTTGATCCAAACTTCTCTGTATCTCCATCTGCTTTCATCTCCCTACATACCGTTGCAGCCTCCCTTTGTGGGTGTTTGGCTCTGAAGACTTTCATTTGGACTATACAGTGTTATGCTTTGACTCTCTGGCGAACTGCTCCTAGATCTCTCTGGCAATGCAGCTGTGCTCCCACCACCACCTCACCCAACCAATCTCCTGCCAGTGTTTTGTTTAGTTTTTTTAGTTCAAATTCACTTTAGCTGCCTATGGGCCATCACTGTGAGTTCCTGTCTGACTCCACTGACTGCATTTTTTTCTCTCTATATGGATCGGAATACTTATGGCAGCACAATATATTACAACTTCTCTGGGAAATACCAGCATTATGTCTGTGTTTTCAGCAGTAAATATGTATAGTATGAAAGTAAAACATATAGTAGCACATAGGAGCCAACTCCTAGGGGCCGAGGTTCCTTCTGTCCCCCAATAAAATAGTTGAAGGGACCGGGCCATTCAAATGGTGTGTGTGCACTGCCCCTTGTGATCAATTATTTGGGGCGGGGCTTACCTCCACCCCCCCCCATTTTATTCAAATTGGCACTCCTGTAGTAACACATGAATATACATGGGTGCTAGCTGCATTCTTGAGTTGTGTCTATTCACTAAAAAAAAATATAAAAAAATGGTAGCCACATTTCCCATGGAAATCCTCTTGATCAAGATTAGGAAATTGAGCTACAAAACTGGAATTCCTCCTGTGGGTTTTGCATAAGCATACTCATGCTGTTGCAATAGTGCAATGTGTCGGTGTGCCATGTAACAACACCACAATTTGTACTGATGCGCTGGCACAGCAGCTTTGCAACCAATCTGTTACACTTATTTGCAGGCCCATGAGCTCATAAGATCAGGTTGTTAGTCAGTGTCACATGGGGCGCTTTTATTTCAGAGCTCTTCGGTTTCCACCAAAGGCTTCAGAAACTGTATCAAAATATATTTATTACCCATGTTTTCTCTGCTGAAAAAGGCTTTAGTAATATCTCTGAAGCACGGTTCAACACTTACATTGCCAGATATAAACTGTCATGCATAAGCTTACTCACTTGAGGTAAGCAATTCTCTATCTCCCCCCTCCCACTCACATGAATAAAATATGTTTATTTTCCCCATGCAATGGTAAAAGAAAGGTGATCAGATATTTATAGTGTGTCTCCTGGGCACACTCCTGGAATGTTCATAACAATTTTGCAAGGCTGAATAATTCCATACAAACACTGAGCTTGACTATACAAATGCTGCTCAACATAAAATATATCAGCTTGTGCCGGTGCTCTTAAGGCTCCTATACACACACAAATATTTGAGAAAATTGGTGGTATAACAATGGTGGCATGGGCTCCTCCTGGGTGCCCATTACCATGCTCTCTCTGTATGATAATAGTCATTGCTTTTTCATGAAACACTAGGATGTTACATTTCCCAGCTTTGGGGGATTAAAACCAGAATACCATTGTTATGATCACACAGTGCTATTACTATGGTACTATTGGCACTGGTGGGAATAAACCTTTAAATTTCCAAGGTAGTAATTACTGACGAAAGTGATAGCTTGATTGATTAAACCCCCAAAATATACCACTTGCATTCCCCTAGTGCATGCGGAATTTAATTATAACTGTGGGAACTTAGTGTCAGGGTCACATTTAAGTCTGTCACAAAAACAGGAAGTTTAGTTAGTTGAGGACCTAAAGTTTGCAATAAATTGTGGTGATCAAGAGTATATTTGGAGCACAAAAATGACATGTTTAAAATAAGTCAGCCTCGATACTATACAATTGTCATTTGGCTGATAATGTTTGGAATTTGGTTTCTCCCACAACAATATGTGATGGAGTGTTAGACAGCCTTGTACATTCACTTGGGAACATCAGTAAGAGAATGTGGCAGAAATGTGGAATGATCCGCTCCTCTCTTCCATACACACAGCTGCCAGGTGGAATGGAAGTTCTTTTGGAACATCTTAGGATCTGCAATATGGAGCTGGGAACTGGGTAATAGCTTTACAAAACATTTGGGAACCTGTTTGTCATTCCTGTTCATGTTTTTTCTCTGCTGTAGCATGAGGAAGTGCTTTAGCTCAGTGGCATATCATCTGCTTTGCATTCAAAAGGTTATAGGTTCAATTCCCAGCATCTTTAAGTAGAGTGGTATAGAAATGACTAAATAAATATATATCTTTGAATTTTATGGCTTTTCCAAGTTAGTTGCACAATGTAAAGCTACTGATATGAACTATAATTGTTGTCCTCCATCAAAGAAAAGGCACACAAATGACTCCACCCCCAGCCTGTTTTTGACAACTGAAACGCTTATTGCATTTTGTATTCAGTGAGACTATGCAACCAATAATAATAATAATAATAATTTTTATTTGTACCCCACCCTCCCCGACTGGAGCTGGGCTCAGAGTGGCTAACATCATATAAATAATACCATATGCATAAAAAGCAATCAATCAATTAAAATGCATCCCAAAATTAATTCAAATAAATTAAAGTTAAAAATGACAATCCTCAGGTTAAAATTGAAAGTGGTTACTACTCACCAGGACCAATTGTTTCCACTGAAGTGACTGGATTAGTCTTCTGATGGAAGTGAAGATGTACATCTGCTTGCTGGGCCATCAGTTGTTATGTGTGGCAAATTGCCAACAGCTGCATTTGGTCTGGGATCAATTATTTCATTAAATGTGTAGGGAAATCCAACATGTGTTTCTCAGATTGCATCCACAAAAACTGAACTGTGCCCTCTGTCTCACCACCACCATCTCCAGTGTTCAGTACAAGCACAACGGTTACAAAGTAAGCAGGGGTTGATCTCAGAATTCTTTGGGGGAGTGGATTTAGCAGTTGCTACATCTAGGAAAATTATAAATATATGTGCCATCTTTCATCTTTCCAGAGTGCCTCTAACGTGGTTAGAATTTAAATATATCATAATATTAGTAAGAAACGTTTTTGTTATATATTTAGAGAACTTTCAGAGAAGATATAATTATGTACTTTCACTGCTGGAGCCTTGAATCATAAGTGTCAGGTCATTATTTGTGCCATTTCAGCGGAGGAGGACAGTGGAAAAGGAAGATACTATCTGGAAAATCTTAATGGGGTTTTTTTAGGAAAATTATCCTTTTCAATTTATGTAGCAATGTTTTTAAGCAATATTTTCTACGCTACTGAATCAAGGCAACACTTCTTATAAAGCAAAAAATGTAATGTGAGGGTGGGGACCTGTAGCATCCAGATGTTCTTTGACTATATAGCTTATCATTGACCATTGGCCTTGCTGGCCAGTGCTGTTGGATGTTGAAGCCCAATGACATCTGAAGGGTCACAGGTTCCATTCCCCTGATGTAAAGGGTAACATTGTGGAAAATGCTGTTATGGGCCTTAAATTATAAAGTATTTCTAATTTCTAATAGCCAACTTCACGTGTCTCAATTCAGCATCAAGAAAATGCATTGTTTGGGTGATGGGAGAGAGGGCACTGACTCCACCTTTCAGCTGCCATTTGCATCACCCTCCACAAGTTGAGAACGACAGCTTGAAGCAGGGTACCTCCTGTACCCATGAAGATTCCCTATGTATTTTGGAATCCTGAAGAATGCCTAGAAAGAAACACTGCAATATACTATTAATACTAGTTATTACTAAAGGGTGATGTCCATCTGTGCACTTTGCTTTCTCAACCTGGGTGACATTTACTGCCTAGTGCTAAAGAAATGTGGTATTAGCCAGGAAAACGACTTGAATTACAGAGTAAGTGCTAACTCTGCATCTTCTTCCCTTTTAATAGAAGGCTATGTATATAGTAGCAGGAGTTTGTATTGCCATTATTAAAATGTGTCTTCATAAATGCGACAACTTGTCACAAGAAAAATTAATGGATAATTCTTTGTGGTCATGTGTTACATTTATATGGATGCCCCTCAGGCCCAACAAAGACAATGTATTAATCCACTTCATAAACAAAGCTACTGTCGCTATTACAATTGTATCTTTGTTCATTTATTTTCTCTACGGGTGGAGAAATGAATGCATTATAAAAACACAGTGAAAGACAACACATTTACAACCAAAAGTTGTAAAACAAGTTTAACTGCCCAATTTTAGACAGCAAAACAAGGCAACAGAGAAGAAGGCTTTTATAACTTTTTCCTCAGTTCCCCTCCCTCTCTATTCTTTGTAAAGGGAAAACATTGCCTTGGGATAAGATTATAACATGAAAAAGTAAAGGGTGGATAGTTTCCTCTATAGGAAAAGAAAATGAGAATCAATCTAAAATGAGAAAATCAGCTTAGTATTGCACTCACAGTCATGTTGGAATGCAATTGGACAGTTCCATAAAACTACAAAATGGTGCCAAAAGTTAATTGTGAAAGATTATATCACAGAGAAGGCAAACACAAGGACCACAATCCAGCCAGGGTTAGGTACTTTTGAGTCTCATTGGTTTTAATGGGGGACTCAAACCATTTACTAAAAGCTTTTCTGTTGTTCCTTATATCCTTCTTCCATCTTATACAGAGAAACAGCCCCTAAAATTATTGGAATGTAAATAACTGCCTTTTGTGATCATTCTGTTTCAATTGTATTTGTGTGTGAGAGTGCATGTGTGTGTTCACAGCTATATCTCAGTTCTCTCTGCACACGATGGGTAGCAATAATAACAACCACAAAGAAATAAAATGCAAGGTAAGTGTAGATAAAAAATATGAAAAACTATCAATAAAGTAACAGCCCAATCAATGCCCAATAAAACGATGAAAGAATCAGATCAACTGCTAGGCTGAAGTTCTGTCTGAATAAAAATATATTTATTTATTATTTGGAGCATTTCCCTGCCTTTTATCAGAAAGTCCCAGAGCAGATTACAAAATAATAAAACAATACAGTACAACAAATCAGTAGTCAAAAGCAGCAAAAATAATTTCATCCTAATGAGTATGAAATCAGTCAGCATGTTGGCAAAATATTATTGAAAATGGGATTGGATGGGCCTCACTAGGAAGAGAGTGCCAGAGCAACTAACTGGCTCTGGACGGAGAGAAGATCCTCTCCCAAACATATCAAAGTTTGGGGATGGCTGTTGTATGGGGGAAATGTTCTTTGGGTAACCCAGTCCCAAAGCAATTAGATCAGTTTCTGAAAATGAGTCAAAGGTCTAGTAAAAACTTTTAATTACTAGACCTTTGACTCATTCCAGAAGCCGACACGTGCTCATTGAAGCTGTTAGAATATAAGTGTCACGGGGTTCTTCTAACCAGTCTCAGTCAACACTATCAACTTTTGTGCCTGAATTCATGAGAAAGAGGCAAAATACAATTGCTGGATAAAATAAGGGCCACAACTACTTTTAGGACAAAAGACTGACTGACAGAAGAGCTTGCTTATCACTTCCCAATTTGGAACAGGATGAGCAAAACCATTCTTCTGGTTAGACTGGCCATACCTTTGAAGCTGAGAAAAGTCCTAGTTAATCTCTATCTAGGCCCACAACTTCAGTGTACACTCCAGCATCAATCTTGTTATCATTCTTGTTACCTATCCTATTCAAAGACCTGAGAAAGCATGTTTTGTTGTGTGGTATTGACTATAATGCTTGTTCAGAAGGAAATCCCCCCCCCCCCGCAAAAAAAATACTTCATAAATTTCCATTAATTCAGTGGTGGTGTATACATGTGTTTAGGCTTGCCAGTGGCTTACCTCAAACCATGATGATGACTGCAGTCAATGGTATGCATTCAGTGTAGCAGTAAGGGAAAATTTCCATGAATGCAAGGATTTCTGCTTGTCTGACAGAACAATCTTCCCTCTCCTCCTCCCCCCCCCCCCATGTGCTATTGTGGAGATTCTCTTTACACACCAGAGCTGATTTGGAGAGTGTATGGAGCAAGGGGGGGGGAATCCTGTTACACTAGTAAGCATAGTTGGGCATAGATTCCACTAGCATAAGAATTTAGTTGAACACAGCTCAAAATGTTTAATGGCATTCACACCTACGGGCAGCAGAAATTTCCTATTGCTCTTATAAAAGATGCTCCTGATTTCAGCACCATTTTCAAAGTCACATAAATAACAAAGGGATGTCTTGACTCCAAAACAGATAAAAAAAAATAAACTTGTGTCTATCAGTGAACTAATAGCTACAGATCTGTATCTTCACTAGGGGGCAAGACTTTATTTGGATATATGAAGCACTAGAAGCCTCCTCCTTTGATTGGTGGGTGTTTCTTAAAAATTAAAACTGAGTTTCATGCTGACTGATTCATAATGGTGCTTGATGACTAATTAAGTTCAATAAAAGATCTTTCAATATCATTTGCTATCGTCATTTTATATCAAGTCTAATGAGTATAGGTGCACAGGTGCAATTCACTCATATACAACACTAGGACAGCAGTTTCCCTTCAATTTCAGAAGAACAATAACTATAAAAAACTACTCCAAGGGAAGAGGTCTGTAGCTACAAATGTTATCATGATGAAGCAAGAAATATAGGAGAGGGCCAATGTAAGGGGTTTGGTTTTTTTTTGGGGGGGGGGAATAATAACCTATATAGAAGCAGTGTGGTGTTTATTAATTAAAAAATGTAATCCCCTATGAATTTTTTTTAAGTTAATGTTTTACTTTTTCCTTAGCTCAGGAAAGTGCTTTTTATTGTATTCTAGGCACCTACCAATGAATAAACATTAAGATACTTCATAACAATTGTAAAAACCTGAAGGTTTATCCACAAACCATGAGTTCACAACTTCACACACTGTGGCAAGCCTCCTCAATCCCTCTGGTTAAACTCTCCTTCTACTAAGCATGGAGTTGGGGGCCAGAGGCTGGAGGATTGACCCTTCAATGACATTGTGCTTTGGAGAAACTCTTAACATCCTCCAAAGCATATTCTTTAGCGTAAGGTTTGGCCTGTTTGTCCAATATAGAGAGCTGAAGGACACTGTTGGCATTTGATGGCATACACAATGTTAGACGATGAGCAATTAAATAGTTCCGAGATGGTATGTGTGATGTTGTTGGGGCCAGTAATGGTGTTGTCCGGGTGTATGTGGCAACAATAAACCCAGATGCCAACTTTGCTCTCTATATTGGACAAACGGGCCAAACCTTACGCCAAAGAATAAACGGACATAAATCGGACATCAGGAATCACAAGACAGAGAAACCAGTAGGAGAACACTTCAATCTCCCAGGACATTCTATACAAGATCTCAAAGTAGCTGTTCTATTACAAAGGAATTTCAGAAATAGACTGGAAAGAGAAGCTGCTGAATTGCAACTTATTACCAAACTTAAAACCATGGAGAGACCTGGTCTGAACAAAGACATTGGATTCTTATCTCATTATACATGACAAAGCCATTTTTCACCTTCTCAACCCTTGCTTTTTCCTGTAAGACCTATTGCAGTCGTTAAGAGTCATCAACAGGCTCATCACAGCTATCTGCCAATCACCCATTCCCACCACCCTTCTGAGTAATACCCCTCCCCACCTTCTCACTATATAGAAGGGTCTGGTGACTTCTGTTTCAGTGTATCTGAAGAAGTGTGCATGCACACGAAAGCTCATACCAAGAACTAACTTAGTTGGTCTTTAAGGTGCTACTGGAAGGAATTTTTTTATTTTGCTTTGACTATGGCAGACCTATCTGTAAATAAAAACACAATATTTCATATCTTTATCTTTCATTAACTTGTTTCATCGACCTCCTCACACCTCCCTTTTTGTATTCTAGTTTAGTTATTTATTTCAGCAAATTATTTCCATCCTTCTCAATTTTTTAAATAGTTTGTCATAACAGTCTAACCTATTAATTAACTCAGCAAATCCTTTCCATCTTTCACTATATTCTGTCATTCAGTTTACCTTAGTTTATTTTAACCTTATCTTCCCAAAAATACCTTAAGACTTAAAGCTTAATATTTATTTATACATAATTCCTTATAACATTTCTGCTAAAACCAAATATTTTCATTCCAACATTTTTCCTAATACTCATTAATTTTACACTAATTCCCAAAATAAATTTTTAAAAGTTTTCTTCCAATCTTCCAATCTTCCTGGTCTCGGGTTATGTCAGTCCTTACTGTCCATTCCATCTAGTCCATCAACCTGGTAATCTTATATCCGAGGCTCTTAAGTCTTTACCATGTCCCTTCTGCAGCTCTTCTTCTTGTTTGTACTTGCACTTTACCTTGTCTTTTGTAGATCTCTTTCTTAATTTCTTTCTTTTCTCATTGAGGAGTAGGTCTCGGGGATGTTCCAACTCAAAAATATCTCCATCTCTCCTCAGCAGATCGGCCCATTCCCCACAGTCCCATTCCCCACAGTCAACAGTGTAGTCCAAAAAATATTTAAAAGCATGTTTCAAAGTCCCTCCAAACTTAAGGGGCCCCACAACTCCAGACCCCCCCTGGCCCACAGACAAAGCTGCTTCTTAATAAGCAATATTCAGATCAAAAACTCTTGGAAGTAATTCCAGAGGCCTTTTTTTTGGCTAGCAAGATTAAATAGCTCAGATCCAAGCTTCTTCCTGAATCCTGCATCCAAGCTTTATAGCTTTCTCTCTTGCACATGTCATGCAGAACATTTTTCAAAAGGTATGAATTAATATAAATATGAAAAATTTAAAGTGGCTTAGAATGATCATGTAAGCTATAATCAGATGCAGTATTAATGACTGTTCTGGTCCTGCATCCAAAAAGTGGAAATGAATAGAACATAAAGTAACTTATTTGTTTAAGCATTTTTTACTGCATGCTTCAGCACAAATGCTCTCCGGGTGGCTCACATGGCCCTCTTGGGTGTGAGGTTCATAGAGAATGACTGGCTCAAGGTCATCTAGTGAGATTTATTGATGAGTGGAGATGTAAATGCAGGTATTCCCAACTTTAGTCCAGCACCAATCAATACATCACTTTGGCTTCACTATCACTGCAAACGCAAATTAGATTAACATGGACTTTTCAGGATAACATTTTCTTCTATGTAATATGGATTTCTGTATTTTAAATACCATACTTTTTAATTTACAAGAACTAAGTGGCACAAACAATATACTGACACATTATTGACCACATACACTCAGTTTGAATGGAGAAGGCTAGTGTATCCATAAAAAGTATGCATCAAAGGCTGCATGAAGAAATCTAGTATTGTGAATCTGCATCATTCTGGTTGCGATGTTGCTAACTTAAAAAACAACAACACGGTGGAATAGATAATAACACAAATGTTAAGATATCATTATAGAATGCACAGTTTTTTTATTTAAAAAAGTATTATATTATTGATATTATGGGAAGGTCGGTCATTAGGGTGTTCTTCATGCAGAAAAATACCTTTTATAGGAAAAAGAGGGAAGAAAGACAAAAATTAATGGAAGAACCAAAGAACTGCGAAAAGATAATGATAGATAAACCGGGAGATCTGACCATAGTACAGAAAATCAGGATCCTACAAGAGAGATTGAGAACTACATCTGAAAATCCAATCTACTGCATCTCACCAAGGAACAAACTGACAACCTCAATGCCCCAATAACTGTGTCAGGTCATTACAGCTGTAAAATGAGCTAAACTGGGAAAATCACCTGGACCAGATGGATTATCCTCAATGTACTATAAACTTTTCCAATGAATACTGGCACAACTGGATGAGCGTCACAACCCCATAGTCACCTTTGACTGGACTTAACCATCCAGGGGTCCTTTACCTTGCAGAAGAGAATCCCTCAGAAAGCCTACCAATAAGTTTGGAACTTATTGCAGCATTTGGTAACTTGGTGGGATTCTACAATCAGTAAAGACAAAACCAAAATGCTAGCACATAATTTAAATAATCAAACAAAGGAAAAACTGGAATGACTTAGGAATCAAAAGGGGGGTTAAGACCTATGAGTCTGGATTGCATCATAAAACCTAAGCATATTTCAATACAACTATAACAGAGTATGGACAGAAATTAGAAAAGATCTTCAAAAATGAGAGCGACTGAATCTATCTTTCCTGGGTAAGATACCAGTAATCAAAATGAATGTCCTCCCTAAAATGATTTTTTTGTTTTGATTGTTACCCGTAATATCTAACCCTAACAGTTTTACACAATAGATAAAATACATACAAAAATTCCTATGGTAAAAGAAAAAATCATGGATTAAATATAAAATATTAGGAGATGAAAAACAAAGGGGGAGGTTGTTCTCCCAGACCTGAAACTTTACTATGAAACATCCTGCTTAAGTTGGATGAAGCAATGGATAGAACTAGGAGATGTGAATATTTTGGATTTTGAGGGGGCTGATCTGATCTGATCTATGGGTGGCATGTGTACAAGACACAAATATATTTTAGAAAGAAAGACCCCCGGTTGAGTATCACCAGTGGAAGCAGTTGCAGTAAAAATGTTAAACATGGATAGGACTTGGGGAAAGTATAAAGATCACCAAGAGGGTAACATAAAACTAAGAGATAGGCAGGAGATTTCTAATTGGATACCTGACTGGTTTCAATATTTTCAAACAAATGAGATGTTCAAAAAAGATAAGGAAAGAGGATTTATTCAAGAAGGTTCAGAATTTGAAAAAGTGTTTTTGGGACCCAATAAAAATCTAATCTCCAAAAAATATAAACTATTGCTTGAATGGGAAATGAAAGATGAACTCATAAAGGAGGCAATGATTAAATGAGCCACTGACGTTGGGCATAGTATTGAAATTGACAAATGGGAAAAACTATGGAATCAAACAATTAACTTCTCTGCATCTTATCAAATAAGAGAAAATATGCAAAAAAATGGAATACATGTGGTATCTGACCCCGGTCAAATGTATAAAAAAAGATTCAAAACTTTATTAGAAATGTCTAGGAGCCAAGAGTACATTTATTCACTTATGGCAGAAATGCAATTGGGCAAAGGAATTTGGGAAATGGTGTACAATGAATAATAGTAAAAATCAATCTTAAATACAAATTCCTGGTAAGGGATACCTTCTGATTAGCAGTTGACAATATAAAGGATATGAGAAGGTTAAAAATAAGGTGAAGGTATTATTGTATATACAGCTAATTAAGATGTACATAGAACTGTCATGGAATGCTGGGTGTGATGTCCAAAAGACTTACTGTATAAGAATGGAAGATGATATGAGTGTGTAACTGATATTACTATCAAATTACAACACAACACAACCTTTATCCCTGTACATGTCCTATAACCCTATAGGTTTAATGGCACTTACTCCCAGGTAGATATGCATAGGGTTTCAGTCTTGATGTTTGGTAGTACTTTTCTAATGACAGCAAGCAAGCTTCTCCTTTGATATTATTACTAGGTTCTTCAGAATTATAGGTAGTCTTCTAAATGTTACTGCAAAGCTGCATACTGGATAGAGAATGCAATCTCCGTCTCTGCTGTTGCCACACAATATGGTCAATACAAGAGTTTACTATGGGGATTTCTCAGAAGTTGCTATATTGTTAAAATTCAAGCATTCAAGCTCAAATTGAAAATTAAATTGACAATTATTAATTATTGATAAGACTTCTATCCCACATTTCTGCTCTGAATAAAGATCTGAAGGCAGCCAACAATATATAAAAAAATTACATTAAAATACACAATACTGTTACATGCATTCCAATCTCTGAGCAGTGATAGATTTTAGGAGTGTCAGCACATTCCTTAGGTTAGGTTTCCTTAGAATGAAGGACACTAGAAACTGTGGAGTCTTTGTGATATATTGTTTCATTTACACATATATGCAGACTGAATGAAAGATTGAAATATATTTTTTTAAAAAATTAAAAAAATGTCCAGCAGCACCTTAGAGACCAACTACCGGAAGTTTGTTCTGGGTATAATGCATGCACACTTCTTCAGATACACTGAAACAGAAGTCACCAGACCCTTATATATAGTGGGAGAGGGGGTGGGGTTTTTCCTCAGGAGGGTAGTAGGAGGAGGGTGATTGACTCAATGGGTATGGTGAACCTGTTGACGACTGTTAACGACTGCAATTAGTCCTACAGGAAAAATGCAGATGAGTCACTCTGCAAAGCTTATATCCAGAACAAACTTAGTTGGTCTCTAAGGTGCTACTGGGCAATTTTTTTATTTTTTATATATTTCGACTGCGTCAGACAAACATGGCTACCTGAATGAAAGATTGAAGGGCTCACAACCTTAACAGTTCAACAGATCATTCTTCCCTATTGAGTTTTTATGGTGCCTCCCAAGGAACATAGCTATGGATTCAGCACATCTAACCCCCCCCCCAAAAAAAACCCACAACAGGTCTCTGTGTCTTCCAAGCCCCATCTGCAGACACAACTGATCCACATCTACTGTTCTCTTACACTTACTTATACATATGTTATATGTGGGACTGTCTCTGAAGACAGTTTGGAAACTTCAACTGGTGCAGAATTCAGCAGTCAGGTTGCTCACCGGGACAAGATGGTTTGAACATATAACACCAATCCTGGCCTGACTGCACTAGCTGCCAATTATTTTCCATGCTCAAGTGCTGGTTTTGAACTATAAAGTCTTAAATGCCTCAGGACCATAGTACCTCAAGGACTAACTCTCCCCTGGGCCCTCCAATCTGGACAAGTTGACTCAGTATTAAATCATGTCTACTCTGGCATGCCTCATGAACGTATAAAGAGGAGAGGACTGGCTAAATGTCTTAAGTTCAGGTAGCTGTAGATTTTAATTGAACATTAGCTATTTCCAAAATATGAACTATTCAATTCATGAATATGTAAATGTGGCATTTCATATTTATTATATATCTCAGTTCACTAGAGGCAGACCTCTTTGTCACTACACTGCTCACCAGTGCCCATTCAATTCTATTGATTTAGTTATTTGTATCCTGTCTATGAATAAGGGGGAAGGGTTACAACATCTGAAGAAGAAAGAAATAGATACTTGGAAAATAAAAAACTTAATCTTAAAATGAACATACCACTAAAGAAAAAAGAAAAAGTTCTTCAATCTGAAAATCAATGAAATCCAGTTCATAATCAAAGCAACTTGTGGGCGGGTGTGCTCATTTTAGAACACGGGGTTCCATGGGCAGAGAAAGCTTTACAATATTCATAAAATGTGGATCTGCTGGGATGATTGTGTGTGTGTGTGTGTGTGTGTGTGTGAGAGAGAGAGAGAGAGAGAGAGAGAGAGAGAGAGAGAGAGAGAGAGAGATTATCTTGGTGTGTCTTATGGAAAGCTTCTAAAAAATCTCCTGAAATTTATTTCCTATAGCTAGGCACATGGAGCTTGAGTGCAGCTAGATACGAGATCAAGTCACAGATTTAAGATCTGTCACCCAATCATAGAAGTATCTGTGCTGAGACAACAGTTGATTAATCTTGAGAATATAGGGCTTGGTACCAGTCCAAGGAGTCACCAAATACCCTTTGAACTCACTCGGATCTGCCCCTGCCCCATGCAAGAGTCATGTGATAACAGCAGCAGTCATAAGTGCTGTGCTGTCATTCTCTCTGCTGTCCCCACTTTACCACAAGCCACAACTGTGTGGTGCAAGAAGCCTGTTTTCTGAGGAAAGGCTGCGGCCAATTTTGTTTACCATGAAATAGATACTATCAGCCATGTTATCAGTGCAGAAGGCAGCGGAGCCACTTAAGGATTAACACTTACAAAGCAAGTGGACCAAAACCACCCACTTGATTGTGCCATCTGTGTGCTAAGTTAATAACAACAAAGGCAAACAGAGAAGCCTCACAGTAACTTTTTCTCATAAAATCCAAGCCTGAGTATTTCTGTACCATTATGAGCATTTTCTTTGAGCTCATAAATGACTGCATTTCCCCTGAAAATGAAAGATGGGAGGTGTGTGTGTGTGTGTGTGTGTGTGTGTGTGTGTGTGTGTAAAATTTCACTATAACTTTCATGTTCTTTTCTATGCATTTTGTTTATAAAGCATTAAAACCTCCCTCTAGCTGTCCCAATGGAGCATGAAAACAAATTTAAGCAAACAAATAACCACAATGAAGATTGTGAATCAATTTTAAAGGGGCTATTATTGGACATATGGGCTTTACTAGTGCTATGAAAATAATGTCCCACTTCCCTAGCAAGAGATACACGAAGGAATGGTGAGTACCATAACAAGTTCCCTTTGGACAACCTTATTTCCACATCAAGGCCTACATTTCATCGGGAAAAGCTGTCAGGAGTCGCATGCTGGCAGACAAAAGTATTCCACATTAAATAATAAAGATGGCTCCGCATCAGTCTTCACCATGGCTACCTCACATTAGAATCCCAAACTTCTGAGGGCTACTCAGAAGTAAGCAAACCCCTGTGTTTAATGAGGTTACTTTCAAATAAATACACAGAAGATTTATCTTATTTTCTGAACAACAGGCCAAGGGAATACTGCCCGTTCTGGGTGTTCTGAAGCTACATAGAAAGAGGGGGAAACACTTGAAAGCAAATGAAGAAAAGAAATAAAGAAACCGACAGGAATGAATGCACTCTGATGGGGTGGAATAATGGGGCAGCTTCAGGAGGCATCTGTGGCTGCATAAAATGAAGCTGCACACCTGTGCTGTAAAAGGACAATGCTTGTGCCAAATTCATGGTATATGACCACACTTTGTTCTTGGAAGATATGAATGTGTCCCAAGGCATTATATAAAGGCTCAAACTTTCCCAAGGCTGCACATTTTGGGTCTAAATGTTGAATTTATGGAGATCTACATATTTATTGGGAACATTGCTACCTATTCATTTTCTCTTTGAATGCTTCTCAACAACACATTAGTTTTACCTATGACAAAACAAGGCACCAGGGAAACATTTGTCTGTTTTATGGGTAGATGCTGAGCCGCGACCTTATAGTAAGTAGCAAAAGGAATTAGGGAGTGGCTGAAAAAACTGATAAGAAGCCAACATTGCTAAACTTTAGCAGAAGGATTTGAGTCATTGTAATATGGTAGAACTAATGGGTCTCCGCTTCTGATAGCTGAACGTGCCTATTGCCCGATAGCCATTAATGTGTCTAGGCTGATAGCTGCTTCTTTGAGAAAGCCATCTGGTAAGCATCATAGAAGCAAAACTGCCTTGAGGCATGTATTGGAGCACATAGACAGGAACAAGGAAGAGGTAAATGATCGTTTGAGAAATAGCATCTCAAAAGAAATGAGCTGGACCAAGTGGATTACTTTCTGTGCACATCAGAATTCTGTAGAAACATGATCATTGGCTTTCCTACCTACTTCTTGTAGAAGAAATTATAGAATACAGTGGTGCCTTGGCTTAAGAACTTAATTTGTTCTGGAGGTCCATTCTTAAGCTGAAACTGTTCTTAACCTGAGGTACCACTTTAGGTAATTGGACCTCCCACTGTTGCCACGCCGCCGCCGCCGCACAATTTCTATTCTTATCCTGAAGCAAAGTTCTTAACCTGAGGTACTATTTCTGGGTTAGAGAAGTCTGTAACCTGAAGCGTCTGTAACCCGAGGTACCACTGTATATCTCTTTATCAAACAAGAATGATTGATCATATGACTACTTTGTTCTAACTAGCTTTAACAGTTTTGATGGTGCAACAGAACTTTATCTTTCTCTTCCTCCCCTCCATGTGTGTAGATTTGTTTTGATTTTCCCCCCAACCCTCCGGGGCAGGGGATTTGCAGGGAGAAATTCTGTTGCAAAGCTTCAAGTGTTTACACTAGTAGAACTGTTGAGTTTGATACCCCCAACTGTTGAGTTTGATACCCCCAAAAGTCTATCCAAGGCACTCTGCTTCAGTCTGGAATTAGGGATTCATCTGACTAATGCTGGTGTACACACCTAGCTGAAGCATAAACCAAAACTGCAGAAAAGAATCCCTTTCTCTGTATTGTATAGTGACTGTAAAGCTATTGATTCATGCACCCCTGCCAACTAGATAAGAAGGATGTATGCAGAAGCCTTGCACTGATGTATCAGATCCATGAGAAGATCAAAGATGCAGAAAGGACACACCAAATCACACCCTTTCCCACAAATAATTCCAAATCCTAGTCCATAAATGGAGTCAGATAATTGATGTGAACATAAATTCACATTAAACGATGTTTTTTAAAAGCTACACAGTGATGGAATTAATTGGTTTTATCATACAGTTGTCAATTGCGGAGAAATATTGCAGAAAAAAACTGAATTAAATGTACCATTTTATTTGATATCTACATTAGAGCAGTTTGCTATCTACATTAGAGCAGTTATCAAATTTTCTGAGCATTAGCACACCATTGAGCCAGTAAAATGAAATTACAGTAACAGAAAAATAAGAGAAGTGAAAAGGAAATTAAAGTCAGTATGATTTAATATATGCATACCTATGTGTAGAACAACTTTTGTACCCAACCTTATAATGAAGTCTTTCTTTTACTGATGAAGGATCTAAGATCACTAAGATGGTCTGTTTTTCAAAGAACCGGTGGTATGACTTCTGCTCATTTACTTTAGCTAAAAGTTGTCACAAAACATACAATCTGGGTCTGCAGTTTTTCCTGTGTCCCAAACACAGGGTTTGATATCAGCAGATAGGCCAACAGTATTTTGAAATTGTGAGACTTGGACAACTGGTTCACTTTTAAAGAGTAACTAAGACCGCAATCCTATGCACACATGTGGGAATAAAGGCTTCTTCATATCTGAGGTGAAACTACTTCAGAACCTACATTTTATCACTTCAGATTTACCCAGTATATTTGCAGTTCTATTTGAAGTTCTAACTGAATCGCCTTCTTGGTGTTCCTACCGACAGCCAGCTTTTTCCCCACCTCAACCTCATTTTTCCTGTGCTCCAGGAAGTTCCTTCCACCCCATACTCCTTTTTAAATTTAAACTGGTTTAATTTGCATACAATAGCTATTTGGAAAAGACAGCTGGGTTTTTTTGAAAATTAGATCCTTGGGATGGGATACAAAACTTTAGCCTTCAATTTCAGCTACTTGCTGTCTCTTGTGTGCTTTGGTAGAGATTCCACAGTATGCTGCAAAACCCTGGCAGTGATCTATCCATTTCAGTGGGAGGTTGGAAGCAAATATGGATCTTGTTTAGCCACAGGTTCTTAGATTTGATGCTAGCCCAAGTCAAGATCCTGGTTTAGAGTAAGCAGAGAGCTAGGTGGAGAGTTCCAAACCCATTAAACCCTATCCTGTTTCCTCAACCCACACTTCATGAATTACAGACTGAGAGATCTCCCATTGCCCCATTTACAGTATCACCATCAGCAGAAAACCAGCTTAAGATGGCAGAATCAGGGGGCAGGCATAGGAGTTACCCTCCCAAACCAGGTAGAACTAGAGCAAAGTGTCCATTACTGCCACTGCCACCACCACCATCAGGGAGCAGCTTACATTTACCTGTCTTGTTGGATTTTATAAGGATCATTTGAGTGCAAAGTTTGATGAGGTTAGCTGTGGAATAGGTCTTGGTTAATGAGAGCATCATATGGATACCGCTACTTTAATGGGAACACAGGCAGGATCTACAAATATGCTATGGTGTGGACAGACCCTTAAGTTGCATTGAAGACAGCAAGGGTTACTTATCAGTAGATACGTATAAGACCCAAGGCAATATCAGAGGATGTGATGAGGATCCTCATAGAACAGTAGTGTTTTACAGACTAAGGATTCATTCCTAACCCCACTTACCTGGGAGTAAGTCCTATTGAATTTAATATTACTTACTTCTGTGTGGACACGGTTCAGATTATGTTGTAACTAGTAAAGGGTAAGAGCAAGATAAGCAAATCAAATAGACAAATCAGAAACAGAGCAGAAGAAATGGATAGTGTAGGATATGAACCAACACTCATAGCTCAAGTACCATTACTGGTTTCCAAGCCTTCTTTTCTAGAAATTTCTGCAGTCTCATATCAATCTACATTTCTACTAATTTCCTATTAGCATATTCTTTTCATAGGAAAGCTAATTTCATCTTCTTGTATAAGATTATCAAAGCATAGCCACACTTTACTAAAATCCAAATATCTACTTTGTTCCTTTGCTAATTTTGTAAAGCCATCAAAAAGCAATCAGGTGTGACTTGCTTATGTTTGTTCTTTTAAATCCTGGTTGCTTTAAAAGGGGGAAAAGGTTTTCATTAAAACAGAAGTCAATAAAATGAAAATTGTATTTATAACAATGAGCATTGCTTTGTTGGGAGGGAATCCTGTGACATTTTCTAGAAGTTATCCTGCCTTTGAGAATCCACAATTGGTTGATTTCGCTATTTAAAACAAATGGTAAGCAAAGCAATACCATTCTGAAGCACAGCATCAAAAAAAACAACAAGATCATGGCCACTGGGCTCATCACCTCCTGGCAAATAGAAGGAAAAGAAATGGTGGCAGTGAGAGATTTTACTTTCTTGGGCTCCATGATCACTGCAGATGGTGACAGCAGTCACGAAATTAAAAGATGCCTCCTCCTTGGGAGATAGGCGATGGCAAACCTAGACAGCGTCTTAAAAAGCAGAGACATCACCTTGCCAACAAAGGTCCATATAGTTAAAGCCATGGTTTTCCCAGTAGTGATGTATGGAAGTGAGAGCTGGACCATAAAGAAGGCTGATCGCCGAAAAATTGATGCTTTTGAATTATGGTGCTGGACGAGACTATTGAGAGTCCCATGGACTGCAAGAAGATCAAACCTATCCATTCTGAAGGAAATCAGCCCTGAGTGCTCACTGGAAGGACAAATCCTGAAGCTGAGGCTCCAATACTTTGGCAACCTCATGAGAAGAGAACACTCCCTGAAAAAGACCCTGATGTTGGGAAAGATGGAGGGCACAAGGAGAAGGGGACGACAGAGGATGAGATAGTTGGACAGTGTTCTCGAAGCTACAAACATGAGTCTGACCAAACTGCAGGAGGCAGTGGAAGACAGGAGTGCCTGGAGTGCTCTGGTACATGGGGTCACAAAGAGTCGGGCATGACTAAACGACTAAACAACAACAACAAAGCAAAGCAATACCTGAATGATGTGTAACTGAAATTCATATAGGCAGATACAGAATATAACCAGTTTCTTCTGCTTTCTAGATGTTTAAGGAATCTAAAGGAATTATTTTATGTATTTAAATCTCTTCTGTTATCTAAGATAGAATACAGTGGTACTTTGGGTTATATATGCTTCAGGTTACATACGCTTCAGGTTACAGACTCTGCTAACCCAGAAATATTACCTTGGGTTAAGAACTTTGCTTCACGGTGAGATCAGAAATCGTGCAGCAGTGGTGTAGCGGCAGCAGGTGGCCCCATTAGCTAAAGTGGTGCTACAGAGGTTAAGAACAGTTTCTGGTTAAGAACAGACCTCCCGAACGAATTAAGTTCTTAACCCGAGGTACCACTGTACAGTAGATTAATATCGTGTGTGTTTTAAGGTTGTTTATGTCTCCCATGCTTCTCATTTCACAATACATCATAATATTTAACATACCGACCTCCACAGCATCTCTGTGGTGGTGAAATACTATACGTTCCACATTGTCATCTGAGTCACAAGAAGTCTGGAGCATAATAAGAAGTTTGAGTCACACCAGCAAATCTGATTCTCACAATTTATGTTTGACAGGTAGAAGAATGTAAGCCTCTTCAGACCATCTTAGCTATGAGTCCTAGAAGACCTGCCTCATGCCTTGCAGACCTTTTTTGATCCTGGGTGAGAGGGTCAGCCCTGACTGACTCCAGCTACAAAAACTGAGGCCAATACTAAGTTTACTGAGCAAGTTATTGGACTAGGGTGGGTTTTTTTGTTTGGGACAGTTCTTGGGGGTTGCTGTTGTTTTTTGTATCTTTATTTTAGATCTTGTTGTGATTCATGTGGAAATTGTTCAGTTTGATTCCGTAATTTTAATGTTTTCTTTATTGTTTATGGCTACTTTTGTTATGTTGTAGTTACGTATTATTTTCATGTTGTAAGCTGCCTTCAGCATGGTTTGAACAGAGGGAAAGGTGGCGTACAAATAAAATTATGCATACCCTTTCCACTGTGACTTCTGCAACCTCCCACAGGCATGGAGCAGTGGCCTTAAGATGGTCTTAGTCTCTCAAATGACCCTAGGAGTGGTTGGCAGTGTGGGGAGACAGCAGCCTCATGATAGTAGCATCACTGCCACTTACTGACATGATATGAATGTGGGACTGCTGCAAGGTTATTGTCGTGCATGAGCAACAGCAGCCCCACTGAATGGCTCCAGTGGTTGAGTCTTCCTTTTCCTGATAAACAGCAGAGGTATTGCGGTCCTGAGCCATTTAAGGCTTTATAGGTCAAAACTAGCACTTTGAATTGGGCCTAGGTCTTCCACATCACCTGCTAACTGACCCTATTAACTGGTGTTTCCAAGTATTGGGCTAGGAACCTGCTGCATGGAAAATACGTCTTTTGCCACTGAGCTATGCTGTTTCACTACATGGAAACATTGTTGGTGCAGTCCTAAATACCACAATGTGATTCTACTATGGCCAGTTGCACTGCAATTTATCCATGGATGAATCAACATGAGAGATTATGCTGAAATTGCAAATGGGCAAGAGAAGAGGAATAAGAGAGGGAAGCGTCCGAATTCTTCTGTCCTTCGTACAAGGTTAGTTTGGCAGAGAATGTTTAGCTTGGCACTGAATGGGATAAGGTACAGTTTTACCTATTTTAAGTCAAAATCCCCAAATCTTTATTTTAATACTTGAAAAGCACATGTAGCTATTTATTAAGAGTACACCATAGGAGAAAAGGCAGATCAGAATGCAAAAGGCTTAGCTATAAAACCCAATATAAGTGGATTAACCACCTCAGCAGTTTGGAGTAAATCCTTTTTATTTGAAAATATCTAAATCAAGAGTTCAAATACCTCCTGATTTAGATTTACTCTCTTGAAAAAAAGAAGCTGTGGAAAAGCAGTTATTAAGATAAAGCGACGGCAAGTCAGCTCAGGGAGAAAGCTGGTAACACTGATGTAAAAAGCACCCAGCATAAATGAAGTGTGAATTGCTGCAGTGTAACAACAGGTAAAAAGTTAGAGTCTACTGTTTTGTAGACTTTTATATGCATGTAACTTTCCCTTGATTTTAGTAGGGATGCTAGAGGAATTAGATCTTTGCAAGTTCTTTGCAAAGTGCCCTGGTCCACATCAATGTGCAGATCATAAGCAAGCTAACAGGTTTGACAGTTCTGCAAATGTTGTTATGCAGTTTTCAGCATCTTAAATACATGAAAATGCATATTTGAACATATACAATTCTGAGAGAAAATACATATACATGTATTTAAATATGCATGTTGATATTATTTTTGTTTTTAAAAATATTGCAAGAGTGGAATGGCTGTATTGATAAAAACAATTTTTAAAAACTGACAAATTCAGCCACCCCTACATTTCAGTGTGACTTGTAAATAACAGATCATAGTATAATGACTTAATTTTGAATGCCAGAGCTCAACAAAGATTAATGTTTATTTTTGCTTGAGCCCATTCCCATCTTCTTACACAATATTTTAAGGTCATGCCTGTCACTTGTTAAAATGTTGAAAACTGAAATAACAACTTAATCGATCAATTTTTAATCCTTACTGCCATTTTAATAATAACTTTCTGTTCATAGTCACTTGAAGTCGTATATAGGTTTTGTTTGTGAGACATTTTCCTGGGGACATTTTTTATAGAAATTGAAATGACTGAAAGATGAAGTTGTTTTATAGGGGCAGCTTGTCCATTAAAAGAAGGGAGAGATAATGCTGACCTTGGTATCTATACTGGAGAAGATGAGCAGTCATCAACTACCATTATGTGTCTTCTGTCCTAACTACTCAATCTGCAACCAGCCAGTTTGCATTTCCCTAAGCAGAAGTAGAATTACAGTTAAAAGGTAAAGGGACCCCTGACCATTAGGTCCAGTCATGGCCAACTCTGGGGTTGTGGCGCTCATCTTGCTTTAGTGGCCAAGGGAGCTGGTGTACAGCTTCCGGGTCATATGGCCAGCATGGCTAAGCCGCTTCTGGCAAACCAGGGCAGCGCAAAGAAATGCCGTTTACCTTCCTCTCGGAGTGGTACCTATTTATCTACTTGCACTTTGATGTGCTTTCGAATTGCTAGGTTGGCAGGAGCTGGGACCAAGCAACGGGAGCTCACCCCGTCGCGGGGATTCGAACCGCCGACCTTCCGATCGGCAAGCCCTAGGCTCTGTGGTTTAGACCACAGCACCACCTGCGTCCCAGAATTACAGTTACTCAGTGCTTAAAGACGTAGTTGGCTGGGAATAGACATGTTGGAGGAATCAAGTGGATTTCCTTCCATCTGCCCATTAAATCCCCATTACGGTAAAAACTCTTCACTATAAATGGTTTTTGTGTTAGTCCCCCCCCCCCACACACACAAATGTTTAAAATGTGCAGGTAATAAATTGAGAAGCAGTAGGCATTTGAATGTGATTTAGAATTATATATATATTTAAGGATCTAGAGAGGAAGACCCTCAGAATAGCAGCCAAATATATCCAGCGGAAATGTTCATATATCTCAATGAAGGACCCTCTGCATGTTGCTTCAAAAGGTTGAGCTTTTTTTTTTAGACAACCCCCAAAGTGGCCAAAAAAACTGCGATTTTTTGTTTGACTTGCCTAAGAGCCACATTTCAGGAATTCCCCCAGATGTCAATTCTACCTCTGAAATCCCAGGAATGTCCAGATGTATGGCAGCCCTAATGTTGCTTTTTAATACTTTTTTATCTTCTAATTTTAAAGAGCCAATGGTTATTTACTTTAGAAGATCTATAAAACCTATTCAGAAAGGAAAGCTGCTAGTCCTTATTAACAAAATTATAGGATTCTCTGTGTGTATGTCTATGTTGCAGTGGATGATAGACCATCATTTGGATGTTTTGAAAGAAGTGGCTGTGTCCTGCAGTGACTTCTGCCACATTTATCACATGATGGGAAAGGCATTACTTCTGTAAATGAGCAGCATAGTCAGTTTATAGGAAGCTTGTCTTCTGTGTCTCATTCATTCCCAAACAGTGGCCTTGAGAGCAACTGGAAATATGGGAAGCAATTTTCAGATACTCTTCAATAAGGCACTCAACCAAATAATGCTGTCCCAATTATTTGAATCTTGAGGGAGCTAAAACAATACGCCTCGGGGAAATTTCTGTTCTTTTGTTTCTATGCTTCTGTAAAGGAATCCATACTTAAGAGTCACTTTGGGAGCAATGAAGCTGTGTTCCCATTGTGTCCTGTAAAATGCTGTGTAATTGCAATTTCAAAACTAAATAATCCATTAATAGAATAAGATGAAAGTATGAAACTATTTAATTTCTTCTTATTTCTCTGCTCCAGCTATGATCTGTCTGATACTAAGTCAGTTACAGAATTGCTAGCAAGAAAATGCCAGAGCAGTCAAGTAACCAACTGCCTTTTAGATGTATTCAAAAGCCTTCTGAAATTATTGCATTAGGTTAAGCAATGATATTTTTTAAATTGTTGTTTCATCTTGGTGGACAAACCATATTTTTGCCTACAAAATACTCTAAGGTGATCACTGTCTAGTTAACGTGTACAATTCACCTTCTCTATATCCCCATGCCACATGTACTCACAAATAACACTAGAGTCTTGTAATTCCTCCTATTCCCCCTTTCTCAGGCACATTTAGGACTGATCTTGCTGCAATGAGCCTAATTGTTGTATACCTCCCATAGTGACATCCATGGTCAATGGGACTTCTTTTGCTTGTAGTAATGGTCAAGGAATGTTTGGGGACTTGCAGTATGTTTGGCATTAAGCCTGCCCAGGCTGAATACTAGCAGATTTGGGGAGCTGAAAGCAATCATTGAGTCTTATAATTATTCCATCCCACATGCACAGTTGAGAATCTATACCCCCTGATTTTCTTATACTAATGCCTCTGGTGGATAGCAAAAGCAGAAACTGCAGATATAAGATCACCTAGCCCAAAATCAGCAATACGAGGGCTCAGTGACTATCTTTAAATAAGTCTAAGAATATACTATAGGAACAGTAAGAAATAGAAAGATACCTGGTAACAATAAAGACAGATGGTGATGATGTTTTCTTTCCTTATAAGAACTATACACATTTTGGTCCTATAGTTGGATACTAAAAATTTGTTCTGACTGATAATTATCCTTGCCTACATAAGTATAAGTGATGCATTTTCTGTTTCTCCCCCATACATTCACATGCACACAAACACAAGAGGAAATTTGCAGCAGTTTGTTTCTATTTTCAAATTCATTATATTCAGGAATGAAATGTTTCTAGTTGGAAAATATGAAATGATTAAGTTAAGTCTTATGAATCCTTCATGAGATGAAAATTTTAATATAATTAATTTTCAGATTGCTGGTTTGTGATTTTTTTTGCTGTAGTTCTATGGTAATGAAATGACATACAAAAGAAGAACAAGTGGTCAAGGTATGTTGATATATTATTCATTTAAATAGTGGTTTTATTCTTTAATTTTTACACTTTAACACTTGCCATATGCTTTGAGGCCTTTTCATGATGGGTAGAATACTAAAATTGAACGAATAAATGTCTAGAAACTGGCCCATGTCTTATTTCTAATGTTCTACTATGTTAAAATTATAATAAATGTAATTTGGGAATGTGCATACCCAGAGTCACAAAACAGGCATTATTAAAATTTGTGAGCATATTTGCAGAGGACTTTGCCAAAATCAGGTGCACCAAATGAGCACATGTCCTCCTGCACAATGCATTGAAATAAGACAATTGGAGAAGGAATGAGCAGATTTCACACCAGGGTTCTAATATGCACAATGAGTTTCCATGGAGACAGAAGTTTCCCTGCTGTAAACAATTGTGGGAGAGAGTGGCAATGAGTGGCAAAGAAACAATGACAGAGTTGGGTCAGAAACAGAGCTGGCCTGCTCATCCCCACTGCCCCACCCTTATGAGTACATTTCAGAGTCCTAGTCTCTTTTCCTTATCAGAGTTTCGCCCCTGCACTCCCAATGCCACTTCCAGATTACCTGATTATTGTCCCAAGATTTGCAGCATCTGTATAAAGCTAACATTGGTCTTTTCCACCACCATTTTGGTATCATTACTTCTATCACCTCTTTGTCCAAGGCATGGTGTGGATAGAAACCAATGCCACAGTGTATCACATTTTCTGGCAACTTTCTCCTAGTTCAAAGACATTAAATATCACTTGACTTCTCTTTACTACTTCTGTTGGATAATTCAGTTGAATGTATGGGATGGAAAAGGAACAAGATTTAAGTTAGTTGTACTTTTATTCCACTTAAAAGCAACAAAACAAGCTAAGAGCACCTCCACTGCCCCACATCACATCTTCCAGAGAGACTGCACTGGCATCCTGAAAGATCCCAACTTCCCAGTGCTTGTGGTGATTTCAGCTACGAAGGATAAGTCCACTATCAATCTAATGCTCCTGCTGGCATCCCCACACAGCCTTGCCCCCCTGTCCCACCGAAATAATTTGCCATGGCACCACTGACAGCAAAACTGCCATTGGGTAAAATCACTGATAAGTGGGCTTATCTTTCCTGGATGAATCACCACTAGAATGGTCAACAGGAATTGCAGCAGAGGCTCTTTACTGCAGAGGTTAGCAAATCTCTGCTTCAAGCATTCAGGCTAGCAATAATTCTGCCATTATAGACATAGTTGCAACAGCAATTAATCTGCTCTTTGCCCTTAATTCCATAAGGAAAAAGAGTGATTTTCCAGTCCTAGTCTCTTATCAGAGTTTTGCCCCTGCACTCCCAGTGCCACTTCCAGATTACCTCATTATTGTGCATTTATCTTAATTTGTTTGCACAATGGCGGGGGGGGGGAGGCAATTTCAGCTATTTATTGAGCTTTTGTTCTGATTTGATTACAGGAAGGTTAGACACTGTTGCATCAAGCAGATGTTATCTCACACTTTCTAGTGCATTTTCCCCATCACCTTCCTTATCACAGAAATCCCTGCTTTGATGAAGTGGTCCCCCCCCCACAAGAGTTCTAAATCACCCAGATTTTACCATTATGATTTAATCTTACCCCAAATAGCAACAGACTGGAATCACCCCTAGGGTCTTACTTTTCTTACTCATTGAGAATGAATGGGGTGGAGGAATAAGTATCCCAAGCACCTGTTTGTTGGTTTGTTGTTGTTGTTTAGTCGTTTAGTCATGCCCGACTCTTCATGACCCCATGGACCAGAGCACACCAGGCACTCCTGTCTTCCACTGCCTCCCACAGCTTGGTCAAACTCATGTTAGTAGCTTCAAGAACACTGTCCAACCATCTAGTTCTTCGTCATCCCCTTCTCCTTGTGCCCTCAATCTTTCCCAACATCAGGGTCTTTTCCAAGGAGTCTTTTCTTCTCATGAGGTGGCCAAAGTATTGGAGCCTCAGATTCAGGATTTGTCCTTCCAGTGAGCACTCAGGGCTGATTTCCTTCAGAATGGATAGGTTTGATCTTCTTGCAGTCCATGGGACTCTCAATAGTCTCGTCCAGCACCATAATTCAAAAGCATCAATTCTTCGGAGATCAGCCTTCTTTATGGTCCAGCTCTCACTTCCATACATCACTACTGGGAAAACCATAGCTTTAACTATACAGACCTTTGTCGGCAAGGTGATGTCTCTGCTTTTTAAGATGTTGTCTAGGTTTGTCATCGCAATCTCTCACTGCCTCCATTTCTTCCCTTTCTATTTGCCAGTAGGTGATGGGACCAGTGGCCATGATCTTTGTTTTTTTGATGTTGAGCTTCAGACCATATTTTGCACTCTTCTCTTTCACCTTCATTAAGAAGTTCTTTAATTCCCCCTCACATTCTGCAATTAAAGCTGTGTCATCTGCATATCTGAGGTTGTTGACATTTCTTCCGGCGATCTTAATTCCGGCTTGGGATTCATCCAGTCCAGCCTTTCGCATGATGAATTCTGCATATAAGTTAAATAAGCAGGGAGACAATATACAGCCTTGCCGTACTCCTTTCCCAATTTTGAACCAATCAGTTGTTCCATATCCAGTTCTAACTGTAGCTTCTTGTCCAACATAGAGATTTCTCAGGAGACAGATGAGGTAATCAGACACTCCCATTTCTTTAAGAACTTGCCATAGTTTGCTGTGGTCGATACAGTCAAAGGCTTTTGCATAGTCAATGAAGGAAAAGTAGATTTTTTTCTGGAACTCTCTAGCTTTTTCCATAATCCAGCACATGTTTGCAATTTGGTCTCTGGTTCTTCTGCCCCTTTGAAATCCAGCTTGCACTTGGTTAACATACTGCAATTGTTGCAATGAATCCATTGTTGCAGCTCCATCCAACATACCATACGCCATGATGCATCTTAGGGTCCTTACCACAAGCATGCACTCCCAATATGAACCACTTGGTGGTTTCTGTTCTGTTTGTTTTTGCACCCAGATCTAAATTGAATCATTCCTTAGTGGTATCTGAAGGAGGGTATATACCAATTCCAGATGGTTCTCACCTTCCAAAGGTGTCTGCAGCTATTTCCAAATCATTGCTAGACATTTACTTGCAATTTCCCTAAGAAAAGATCATCCTGGCCTGCTTGGTCTCTGATCATTAAGAAACATTCTCAGACTTCCTGGTCTCCTCAAACCTTTCCTAAACAACAAAGATCATTGCTATTATTATATATGCACTGAAGAAAGTATATATATGTCCATTAAACTTTGATTAGTTTAATGTTAAGTAAACGTCCAGTGCGCTTCCAATGCCATAAGTCTTATCTCAGCAGAGAATTTCGTGCAGCGGCTGAAGGAGGCAGGAGAGTCAGTACCTTTTATAAATGAAGAATCCTGGAGCAAGCACTTTGGATCTCAGGGAAAAAACTTTATTCACAAAAGCAAAAAAAACCCCTGGCGATAAAGCACACATGCTTTTATCTCCGGCATAAAGGAAAACTTTACTCTAAACTTAACTCATATCAGCAAACACGCCCATGGCCACAAACTGAGTCTGCGAGTCACGTCAAGGGGGGAAGAGAAGGGAAACACGGGTGAACTGACTATTTATACAAACCAACTCACATTCCTGGATGCTTAATGACTTTCAGCTGCTCAGTGATTAGAGCGACTTGTTACCTCTTAACCCTTTAGTACCAACATTCATTTGTTTTCATTCAAACAAAATGAAAAATGGGAGGTACATATATTTCCCTCCATCCACCCATTATTTAGATTGTAAAAGTAGCTTGAGGGATGATGTTGAACAACATTCATTCAGTACCACTGCTCTGATCAAATTTGCTCTAAAGGAACAATGAAAATGTCAGCAGATCCCATCATTGTTCACTAACACAACGGGTAGTTTGGCCCTAAAATATTCAAAGCATATCAGTGAAATTAGAGTAGAGTTTAGGTTGGGCTTTTCTGACATCAAACTGTTCTGCACACTATAGTAATCTGAATAACTTGTCATATTGGATAAACCAGGATTTCAACAATGAAGATTCCACTGTATTATGTGAGCAAGCTACGTTTCAAAAGAGGATTTTATTACCATCATTCTTGAGTTGTTCATTTTACTCCCTGCTTTTAATACTAAGGTATTAACATAATTACATGTATTTATTTGAATCCATACATTGCTACATTTTTAACCCTAATTTTCAAAATTTACAGTGTATGACAATGACCTTTAAAAGACACCATTTATATGTTAGATACTGTTTTTCACCCATTCTAAAGCAGAAGTATATTTCTGTTTCTAGTTTCATTTCCAGCCTCTGGAGCAAAATTGAGAGGGCTGTAGACAGAAGGGGGAATCAGCAAAAATAGCCTTCTCTCTATCTCCTCTCATGGAAGCCTCTGCTGGATCAAAGAACCTTCCATCTGTGCAAGCACACAATTGGATACAACCCATTATTTTTAAATGAATCAGTACTATCGCTGACAATATCCCTTTAGCTTTTGATACACTTTGCAGGAAACTGTATCCAATCACATCTCACTTTGCCTTGTTGAATAGAGACAGTGCAAAGTGCTAAGCTAACTCCAATTATGCAGTCACTTTCGACCTTGCTGAGGCCAGATTGTGGAGCCAGAGAGACGTTCAGACGTTAAAGGGGAGACTTAGCACTGTCTAATTCATAATTGTTTCCTGTGCTATACTTCCCAACTAATTAACCTTTCTAATGAAGAAAAAATTATATATTAATGCATAATGCATAACACCATCAGTTGATTCATTGTTACGAAATGCTCTTTCTACCACAATATTCTCAGTCCTTCAAGAAATCCTCACACTTCACGTTCAAAGTCCTTTCAGGCACAGCACTTCTTCACTGCCTATGAATCAGTTCCATAATCTCTTTTGCACACATTTACACAGAGATATCATTATAATGACAGCATATCCTTGACACTGGGAAGATTCAGCCAGGCTTAGGGCTGCAATATCATCTTTCATATGCATAAGTTCAGATGTCACCTTTATTTCCAAGTCAGTCATTGCTTCTTCTTTTTTCAAAGAACCCTAAGAATTTGAGAATCTTGATGTTGGCCCTGGTCAATTGCTGAACGCTTCAAATGCAGCTCATACTTATAAAAATAGAAGACGCATGAGTTCTTAGGGATCATTATGGCTTTAGGACTATCTCTTACAGTAGCTAAGCCTAAGAGGAAGGAGATAACTGCTGTAACAGCATGTTAAATGTGATGTGCAGTTTTATTATTTAGTAGTAAAGACAGGCAGCTGCATATACAATAAAAGTAGGTAAAATAATAATAATAACCCAACAGATGACAATTAAACACAGGTATCTCCAACCTTTTCAGACCCTTGACCCACTTTTAACCCAAACATGCATTTGGGACCCAGTTCTTAATCTTTTATCACATATTTGCATGGTGGCAGTGCTCCTGATGCAATCCACCTTGGATCAGGCTGCAAATAGCTTTGCAGTTAAATTACCAAATGCAGGTGGTGGAGGGCCCCTGCTAACATCCTTTTTATTGTGTTCATGGTGCTTTCAGGCCAGCTATATGCAATTTCAGTTTCAAAACTCTTTCATTTCCAATCAGTGCATGTCCTGTAACTTTCTGCTGAAACATTGTAACTTTTCATATCACATAAGTTCATGGGTTTGTGTATTTGATTGTTTTCCTCCCACTTTTGTTGCACTATAACACAAGGTAAACGTAAAGGTAAAGGTCCCCCGGATGGTTAAATCTAGTCAAACTTGACTATGAGGTGCGGCGTTCATTTTGCTTCTGGCTGAGGGAGCCAGTGTTTGCCCGCAGACAGCTTTCTGGGTCTTGTGGCCAGCATGACTAATCTGCTTTTTGTGCAATGGGACACCATGACAAGCTACGTCCCTATCTTGTCAGGGATAGCCTAACCACTGTTGTCTATGCTCTGGTAACCTCAAGGTTAGGTTACTGCAATGCATTATAAGTAGGGCTGCTTCTGAAGATGGTTTGGAAACTTCAGTTAGTGCAGAATTCAGTGGCCAGGTTGCTCACCAGAGTAAGATGGTTTGAGCATATTACACCGAACCTGGTCTGACTGAATTGGCTACCAATTATTTTCCGCGCCCAATACAAAGTGCTGGTTTTGACATATAAAGCCTTAAAAGGCTCAGAACCACAATACCTCACGGACAGCCTCTTGACCCTGGGATCATTTTCTGAGGCCCTCCTTCATGTGCCTCCTCCTCAAGAGGTCTGAAGGGTGACAACATGAGAATGGGTCTTCTCTGCATTTGCTCCCTGTCTGTGGAATGCTCTTCCCAGGAAAGTTCAACTGGCACCTTCATTATACACCTTTAGGCACCAGGCAAAAACATTCCTTTTTAACCAGGCATTTGGTCGATATGACTGAACATCCTATGCCCTTTTAAAATGTGGGGTTTGGGGGGGTATTGGGTTGTTGCTTTTAATTTGATTATGTATTTTGTGGTTTGTATTTTGATTTTGTTCTGTGAACAGTGCTGAGACCTCCGGGTATAGGACGGTATATAAATTCAATAAAAAATAGTAGAAAATGAACATATTTTTGGTTCAACATAATAGACAATAGAAATTACCTTTCTTTTTTACTTTCTATTAATCCTCAAGTCAGTCATGCTGTGTAGGATCACATCCCTGGCAATATAAGGACTAAGCCCCATTAATTAAAGATTATGTAGAGGTTGTATCCTCCAGAGTATATACAATGTTCACTGGTGTCAATGATGTGGCCAGATACCAGCATCTTACCCAATCAAGCCCTGCAATTTTGTAATTAAAACTAAAATTCTTGCCTTATATTTCTAGAGGAAATTACTACATTTTCATTTCAGAAAAGGGAACCCAGGAGAAAAGGTTGTCTCTCTAGAATTATTAGTGTGCTTAAGTTGTTCAAAAGCAATAGAATTTAAGACCAGTACATGTGATTGCAAGGTATTAATAGCAAGCTTCACTTTTTAATATCTGATGCTTAACGAATGTTAATGAGGGGAACATGGTTCTCTTGCTACCAGAGGGCTCTGAGGTCCAGTTTGGTAAAACATCAGAAGGATAAGTTTTATTAATATATATACTATAATTGTGAGCTTGCTTCTAAATTATTGTGCCCAGACTTGTTTTAAAAGATTCTCTTATTCAGTCCTGTCTGAAGTTCAGCACTAAAGCTTGGATGAAAAGAAAACTATGGATTCGGGTATCAATGTCTCTTTGTAATATTGAACTTTTTTTTTTTTGTTTTAAAAATACATAAAGCCCTAAGCACAGTAATAATGTGAAAATATATTCTTATCATCACCAGAAGAATATTGAATTCAATAAATAAGAATTTCTAAATTGCACTTCCTTCAATAAAAGTAGATTCAGAGGAGGTTTCCTTTAGCTACACAGATGTCAACTCTCACTTGTTAGGTATTAAATAATCTCTTCTTAGAAGTTGGAAAGCTATCCACAGAATGCTTTGGGACATTTTAAAAAGAAGCACTGAATTTAAATTTCATATAACTGCCAATGCCAAAGCCTTAAACGTTAGACAGAAATATAGAAATTAATATAGAGTGCAATGCTATGCATACCTCTCAGCAAATACACCATTTCTGAAGTTGGCTGCCTCATTCAAGAACACACACACACACACACACACACACACGTAAACTATCACACCACTAAGGAATATACAGTTATACCTTGGGTTGTGATCGCTGCGGGTTGCGCGTTTTTGGGTTATGGACGTGCCGGACCCGGAAGTACCAGAACAGGTTACTTCCAGGTTTCGGTGCGAGTGCTTGTGCAGAAGCACTAAATTGCGCTTTGCACATGCGCAGAAGACCAAATCGTGTCACGCTATGGGTTACGAACGCTGCGAGTTGCGAACGTGTCTTCCGCTCAGATCATGTTCGCAACCCGAGGTTCCACTATATGTGAATATTAAAATCACATGGGTGGAATCAACGGATTGGGGCATTGCTAAATGCCTAATGGAGTGAGAGTGCTAATCTGGTAATCTGCTAATCTGGTTAGAAAGGTTCACATAATCAGCCTTTATGGATAAGGCTGATTCAATATTTGTGTTCCAATATTTCCACACAAACATTCAGCAACAAGGGAACCAAACATAGGAAAGATGCTCACATTATACTCCTTCTTTCTCTCTTTCTCTTTCTCTTTCTCTTTCTCTTTTTCTTTCTCTCTCTGTCTCTCTCTGTGCCCTTAACTAATGAAAGTTCAATAGGCTATGTATGCAGGTATTGTTACGAGGTGTGTATACAAATCTGCCCAGAATGTGTGTGGCCAAAAACTACACCACTAAGCGAAATGGACCCTTTTGCATGGAGTCAGGATGTGTGTCCATTTAAAAGGGATCTTTAATCCTTACGCCCAATAAAGAACTTTCCAAAACTAGGCAGCAGAAAAATGTTGGTTTAATTACACAGAAGTAAAAATGACAGAGTATGTGGGTGCTGCTTTAGACAGCAATTTTACAAACATTCTGAACTTCACAAACCTTAATTATATAGAATAAAAGAGTCCCTAACTACACCAAAGCCTGGAGAGACTGAGTGTAGCAATTTGCCACAGTATTCACACCAAAAGAAAGAAAAACAGGGGAGGGAAAGATTATACCTCATCTTGGAGCAAAGTCAAGGATTTGAGACCTATGCTTTCTATGGGACAAATAAGCAATTTCTGCTCCCATTTCTGTTTTCATTGGAATTCTCTGACATCTCTAGTGTATACACAAATATACTACTAAATTATATTTGCTGGAGGTTAATGCCTAATGAGTTTCTTGTATTGAATTTTGTAAGCAGAACGGATGTCATTGGCTTCATTATTGTCTGCAGCTGTAGTATAAAAAGAAATGGTGGCAGACCCACTTCCTCAATATGTTAGACTCTGAAGAAACTCATGAAGGTTTGCCTGCCATTGGCAATATTTAGATTAGTGTTGGCTAAACTTTTTCAGACCAAGGGCCCCATTCCCCTTGGCAGCCCTCTTGAAGCCATGTCTCAGAGGTGGGTGCAGCCAAAAGTATATGTGGCTATCTCACACACTGCCTACATATTATTGCAAACTTGCACACTGGGAGGGGGGAGAGGATACATTCATACATATCTAGCAGGATCAGAATTTGTGAGACAGATTGAAAGGGGGGCAACACAGAATGAAGACAATTATTTTGTGAAATGGGTGGGTCATAAAGGAGGCAACAGGGTGGGAGGCTGCCCGGTAAGGGTGGGGATATCCTTTTTCTTTTGTTCTAACTCTGTCAGGCTGCTATAACTTCATGTGCTGCCTCCAAATCCTGATAAAAAATAGAATTTAGCTCAATATCTGATTTTCATTGTAGTGAAAATTCAGGGCAGGGACTTGAGGCTTCAGTGAATTCACTACAGCAGCCTCCTGGCATAGTTCACACCATGGCGAAGTCCATCATTTATTTTTGCAATCTATTCTTGTAATAGCTGAACTTTTTCACTACTAACCACCACCCTTTCTGTAAGGTCAAAGAAGACTCATTGAATGCTTCTGTGATTCTATTTATTCCCCACTATGACAAAGACAGCATCTTAAAAAGCAGAGACATCACCTTGCCAACAAAGGTTCGTATAGTTAAAGCCATGGTTTTCCCAGTCGTGACATATAGAAGTGAGAGCTGGACCATAAAGAAGGCTGATCGCCGAAGAATTGATGCTTTTTAATTATGGTGCTGGAGGAGACTCTTGAGAGTCCCATGGACTGCAAGAAGATCAAACCTATCCTTTCTGAAGGAAATCAGCCCGGAGTGCTCACTGGAAGGACAGATCCTGAAGCTGAGGCTCCAATACTTTGGCCACCTCATGAGAAGAGAAGGCTCCCTAGAAAAGACCCTGATGTTGGGAAAGACTGAGGGCACAAGGAGAAGGGGACGACCGAGGACGAGATGGTTGGACAGTGTTCTGGAAGCTATGAACATAAGTTTGACCAAACTGCGGGAGGCAGTGGAAGACAGGAGTGCCTGGCGTGCTCTGGTCCATGGGGTCACGAAAAGTCGGAGACAACTAAACGACTAAACAACAACAAATGACGAAGTGGAGAGAGAGACCACTGAGATTCCAGAAATTATGTAAACACAAGCAGTACCTGAGACCTTTTACTGTTTTATCCCTGCAGTAAAAAGAAACAACCATAAAAAAATTTATGCATATCTAGTTATGTTGCTTATAGGCACATGCTCAATGTTGCCCGGGGTGAGGAACCTGTGAGCATCCAGAGGTTGCTGGACTCCAATTTAAACCTCCTCTGATTATTGATCATGATGGCTGGGGCTGATGGGAGATGGAGTCCAACATCATCTGAAGAACCACAAGTTTCCCATCCCTGATATGGCCCAGGTAATTTAAAAGCAAGCTTAAAGAAGGAATGGAAAAGTGCCAGCATTAGCTGTGATGTGTAAGCATGGGGATTGTTCCCACATATAGAAAAACTATAAAGCAACTTGCATTCTTTAAAATATATAATGGAGCAGAGCTCTTAAAAATCTTATTGTAATTCAGCATTGTTTCATATCATTTTTTTTTTAAAACTATGCTAAATCCCTCCCAGATTTTTCTAATCTCCAGCATATGATCTTTAATACATACTTCTGTGTGGGTGTTTTCTTAGCATGCTATAGTTCCGAACTATCTGTTGCCTTTCATCCTTCAATCATTACATGAAATTGTTCACCAATTCATCTCTGATATTACTATGAGGAAGAAGAAAGGTTTCCTGTGGAAATTCATAACCTAACATTCCTTGCACTTATATGTGGTAATTTCACCTATTTAGAAGTAAAATATTGTAATAACAAATCAGATCTTGGTTACCTTTATAGTTGCCAAGTACTACATGGTGAATATTTCAGTGGGGTTGTCTGATTTCAATGTAGGGGAAAATGCAGCTTTTTAAACAGAGGCTGGGTAATGATCACCTTTTTTGCTCTACCTACTTGCATGTGGCCCACAGAAGGTTATCTAGAAGTGAATGCATAGCAGCCCACCCAACCCCTGCAATAATGTGTGAGCATGAGATCCTTGCCAAAAAGCACTGCTTGTAGGGTGATGATTTTGCAGGAAGGGTGGCCAGAAATCTTTGGAGTTTTGAGCCTTGGTGGGTCAGTCAGAGGGCAGCCCAATGGAAGTTTCCCTACCCTCATTTCTATATAGATGAAGGGCAGGTCATAAATATTTTTAATAGCATAAAATAATTATCTGCTTACACAGCGGTCTGTTCATGGCACACAGCCCTTTCTACCTTGCATCTCCCTTTCCTGATCTTTGCCATGATTCAGCAGCAGCGGGAGATGCAAACAAGCCTGGAAATTTCAATTTCTGAGAACAACCTTTCTGCTAACGTGAACCTGAGTTCTTGCCCTGCTAAGCTTAATTGGGTGTCCCTTGGATGGTCCTCTAAATTAATAAAATTGTGGCATTTGTGCTCATCTCTTCTCCCTACAGTGCCCGCAGTGGCATATTTGTATTCTTTAGCACAATGGGACTCAGTCTTAATTGGATTTTCTAGATGCTCTTCTAATACATTCAGTAATAATAATAATACTCATAAATATTGCAGAGTTCACTAAATGTAGAACCGCTTGAGGATTTCTAAAGTTTGGGCAAGAAGAAGCTGATAATTGTGGCCTAACTCAAACATACCCTGGCTGTTTGTTAAAAGAATATCACTGAATTAGAAAACTGGAAGAGTTCAAAAGCCACCTAGTCTAGCCCACTGCCCAAAGCCAGGTCAACTTGTGATGTCCCATGGATGAATATGCAGAGCCGTAATAAATTGTTGCAATATAAACAGAAACCAGATGTTCCACAGGTCTTGGCAGCACAAATAGCTCATTGCAAGAGAAGTCATGCCACACAAGGGGCACACACAGAGAGAAATTATCAGTCAATTTGACATAAGGAGAATTTCTCCCAGTCCTATGGCTTTTGGCTTCAATCCATGGCTTCGATTACTTGTGAGTAAACCTGATTGCCTTTAATCAGATTCACTTGAACTTGAATAGTGTAAGAATTCCCCTTGGCCAAACTGCTTAGCACAGACCTTTTCTTCTTCTTCTTCTCAGTTCCAGGGTTAGTTGAAAATGTCCCTGAATAGATGAATATTGTAATAATATTTGATGTTTGGGTAAGTGCTATTAATGTTCAATCAGAGGGCTGTTACCATTATTTAACAGCAATCACAGGTTTGCCACTGCTTCCTATGGTGGCAGAGGAGCCTGGTGACATTCTCATTTGCTGCAGAGCAGCCACTCTTATAGGGGGTGAGGGATGGTGGAGATGGCTGCCCACTTTGGGCCATTCTGTGGCCAATAGAATGCCACCAGGCTGCTCTAAACACAGCAGTATTTTTTTCTCATGGTTTTTCTCTATGCAACTATTTCTGTACTGCCTTCTTATAAAATGTTCGGGGGGGGGGATACAGCAATATAAAAACATTAAAAGCAAATGGCCAACATAAGTTGGGGTCATTTTCTGCTCCATTCTAATAAGGATCTTAGACTGATTCAGATGTGATTTCAGTCAAACCTGTTCATTTCTTCTGGTTACCTCCAGTCTGAGAGTGAGTAGGTTTAGGTCCATGACAGTTTATCTTCTAGTGCAAAAAAGTCAATAGCAGGATTCCAGATGTTGTTGTACCCCAGCACCCTTATCTTTGGCCATTGTTCATGTTGCCTGGGTCCATCAACACCTGGAAGATGGCACAGTGGCTATCCCTGTTCTAGACAGACACAGTGGCTGGATAGAAATATAATGGTTTTAGGAGGTAGCAAAGAAAGGTAATGTTCTCCTCTGTATGTCATTGTGTGATACTGTAGTCATGAAATGATGAACATGCCTGAAGAGGACACCAGGTCCTGGGAATCCCGGTCCCTATCCCTCTATTCATTGTTTTTATTTCATAGCATATTGACCATCTATCTTTGATCCTGTCTGTGGAATAAATAATGTGAACTGTTTCCACACTTTTTATTTTCCTTAGCCTGAGCTGCTTCAATTTCAGTTGCAATGGTTATGGATTTCTCTAATGTCAGATCTGATTCAAGCAGCAGGCATTCTCTAATGTAAGGCGTAACTGTTTGCAATGAGCTTATCTCTAGTAATTTCATCTGCCATGTTTCCAGTCCAAACTCACATGTCATGTGTTCCCTTAAAGCAACTATACTGTTGGTTTTCTTGGTGCAGTCTATAGTGTCCATTTACCATGTATACTTTGAGCTCAGAAAGTTTTTTTTTTTTTTTAAAGAAGTCATCAGAATATATTTCTCACCCACAAGGACAAGGACCTAAAATATATGCAATGCTTGTGTTCTAGGGTAATAGATAGATAGTTCATGTTTTCTTCATTCAGAAGCCCATAAGTAATTAAGAGCAAATTGTAATATATGTATATATCGAACAGTCTGATAAAAACAAAAGGAGCCAGAGAAATAAAATTTTTGGCTAGAAAATTAGTTTTGGATAGGGGAAAGACAGATTCAAATTTCTACTCTGCTATGAAATTCACTATGAAAAAAATGGAGTTATTGACTACCTTATAATCCTCTGCTAAGGATGTTTCCCACCTCTTTTTGTTATAGTGTTATAGTGTCAACAATTTCACATTTGAACTCCTTAATAATCTGGTGTATGGTTTCTGGAATCAATGACTGGTTAAGTTTCATTCAGTCACTTTGCCCTAGAGTTTAATCTTGCTTTATACTTCTGTTTTACCTAGTGCCCTCTTCACCCAAGGTAGGTTAGGCATAAATCTCTAGCCAATATATTCTGCAGTGGAAACCAATGCAATTCATTTACCTTTTTTGCAATCACTCTATTACCCTTCAATAAGCCTTTTTACTGGCTCCAAAGCTCCTTTCCTGGTTCTGGGTGTTTTATTGTTTTTAGAAGAAATTCAGAAATATATTCATCAACTGCTGTTGACTTTGCTTTATTGGGAATTTTCTATATACGTACACGCTGAATTTGCTAGGACTATAGTCACTGTTGCTGAGTTGTTTCAGAGTGACCTACAACTTCAGCCAGTTCCTGGGCTCCTTGTAGAATTAAAATGAAACCTGACTTCTCTCTCTACTCAGCTACATGCAGTAGAGGCTGGTCCATTAAGGCAAATGGGCTGCTGCCCCACCAACCTCCACCAACCTCTGCAGTCACCCCCTACATGCCTGCCTTCTTACTTACAAGTCCATGGGGTGGTACTGCCTGTCAACTTCCCCTTCCACTCACCTTAGCCTCACTGTTGCTCCTTAACAGGGAAGAGGATGGGAACAAAGGTACTTGACTGTGCCTCCCATTAGCTCCTGTTCCCCCTACTATGAGCTCTCTGCTTTCACTCCACTAGTCCCAATGGGCACCATCCACCACCAGTGGTGACTATTACTCATTGGGACCCGTAGGACAGAAGACAGAGAGGCCAATAGTAGGTGGAGTCAGAGCCAATGACAGACTAAGCCAATTCTAGTTTTACCTGCATTCCCTCCCCTGTTATTATTTCTTGCACCCTACCTCATAAGTTATATAGAACACGTTCTTTTTGAGGTCTATAAAAGCATCACTGAGACCCCTGACAATGATGGTCAGCAAAATCCTCTGGAATGGGTGGAGTTAAGAAGGTAGGCATATTGGAACTGGCTCAGAGCAGGCTGGGGTGCTGTTAATCTCTAATTGGGTAGCAATAACCAATTCTACAGTGAAGTGTTCCCTCTCTAAGTAGGCAGAACAGAGGAAGGAGTTGATCCAGAACTGAATTTAGAACAAGTAGAATGCTTGGTAGCTTTTGCTTCATCCAATATAACGTGGAAATAAGATGAGCAGAAAAATGTTCCCATCAACCAGTCCACTTCAGGCAGTGCTGTTTTACAAAGGCAACATGACTCACCTGGGACTTGAAGTCTGCATTCACATATCAAGCTAAGTTAAAGTAAAACTAAAAACAAGCATGAAACCAAATATTAACCAAAATAACCAAATATTTTCAATAGAGGCCGGTAAATGTGACCAAGTTTGCACACTGATGCTTTAACAAGAGCAGACCAGTTTGAAGTTTGGTATGTGATGATTCATCAGTCCAGCCCACAACTTGAGTCACATTCATCATTCTACTTAATTACTTCTAGTATGAGAAGTTGCACAGGAAGTGAACAGAAAGAAAGAAAGAAAGAAAGAAAACAACCTAGGACGACATCTTGTGTCCGTCCATCTTTCTACCTAGCCTAGTATTCATTACTCTGACAGGCAGTGGCTTTTGTGGCAAAGGTATTTATCCCTTACCTGCTGCCAAATTCTTTTAACTGGAAATATCAGAGGCTGAACTTGGGGCCTTCTGTAGCAGAGAGAGAGAGAGAGAGAGAGAGCGCGCGCGCAATGGAGGAAGGGTGGGGGAGGGCAGCATGCACAAGTCCACTGCCAGTAGTGTTAGCAGCACAGTAGTGTATTTATTTGAATTGGCTGTCAGGATGGACAAATTTGTCATTTTTGGTTTCTATCTGTTTCTCATTTGTCCAGTCTTAAATTCAGTCCAGTCTTAAATTCTATTTAAAAAAAAAAAAAAAAAAACTCCTCCTGAAAATTCACCTGCACACTAGTGCAAAATCCTCTTAATATGCTTATTTGGTATGTGCTTTTCCCAGATATAAACACTTTTGCAGACAATTTCCTCAAATACGGTGCATTTTAAATGCTATTTTCACAAAGATATGCACACTTTCCCCTAATATACATGTGTTTGCACACATTATTTTGTTGCAGAACTGTGTGGTAAAATTCAGAGAAGTGTAAATGTCAAAGGATATCTGGGTTTCAGTTCCCATGTTTTGAAATGTGCAAATTAGGTAGTTTCACTTTAAAAACTTGAACGAACCAAATTTATCCCTCATCACTACTTGACAGTCAAGTGTCATTTTGTGTTATGCTATCTTTGTATGATGTTGATTAGGGGCTTGGGGAGAGGAATCACAATTACCGAAGAAGCAAGTTTTGTGCTTTTCTGTCCTTTTTATGAAGGTTGAACATTTCTGGTAATGAAAACCTTCTTAAAAGGCGGCAAAATTGATATTAATTCCAATTAAGGGAATATTCTTATGCTGAAGCACTCATTACCATAGTAACTGTAGTGCCAATGCAAACCACTGCCTTCAATGGAAATGAAATCTCATGGATCATTATAAGACCATGAAAGATTTTGCTAGACAAAACCACCCTTGTCATCACTGTATTTTAAATAAATTTCCCATACCAACGTAGTATTTTAATTAATATTATGCTGGTTCCCTTACCCCACCACATCCTTCTTAAAATGGCATCTAATTACATAAACAATAATAAATCACTTAAAATTAGCATCTTGAAACCTAGAATTTTATGCCTAATAAAAACTCAGCTCTAATTGCAACAAGTGGATACTCTTGACTTCCTAATCACATCCCACAATATAAATATTCAGAGATTATATTATTTTATTGAATTCACACTGGAGGAAAAAATTACGTATTCCAGTCAAATTTATATTCTTCTGTAATTTATCTTGCCGCTGTCCAGTAATATTAGGATCTAAAATCAGTAATTTGCAAAGTTTATCCATATTCTTGCATAATAATATTGTGAAAAAATAATTGTTTATTCAGGTCTTAAGTGATGCTTTTCCCCTTCTTTCTAGCCAAGCACAAGTTTATTTTAAATCTGATCAGATATAATTATTTTATTCTTTCGTAAATTTGTCAGTCACTTTATCTTGCCCAGGGAAACCCAAAGTAGCTTATAGCCACACTAGAAAGAGAAAATGGCAGGACATTGATCTACTAAACTGGTTCTGATACTTCTTCCCTACTGTGATCTCTCATGATAATGTTAAGACTATAGCCTCATTCAGGCTTTGCTCATTGTGTGAGGGAGGACAGCATGAAGGACTATAGCTCACCTAGGGCATCCAACCAAAGTTTTATACCACCCAATTCAGTCCCAACAGGGTTACTCTGGAATAAGTTAACCAGAACAAACATTGATGAAAGTTTACTTTTTCTTATTAGGAAATTATACACCTCCACGAACTGCCGGGTGAGGTGTTCCCAATTAGGCAAGCTTACTCCAAACATTATCACCACCAAAGGGGTGAAACAGGGTTGTGTCTTAGACCCTCACAGGTTCAATCTTTTTTCTAAATGAACTTGTTCCCTGTTTATGTTGAGTTGATGGGCATTGCCCGAAGCTTAGCTCCAGCATTCTATTATATGCTGAAGATGCAATCATTTTGTCTCGCACAAGAGTCTGCCTGAAGTGGCTCCTGAACCACTGTCAGGAGTATTGCACAGCTAATAAACTTGCACTGAACTTTGTGAAATCCTAAGTGCTCAATTTTTTGAAGTCCTGGAAGCCACATGGGTGTGAATTTAGTGGCACTTCTAATAAAATGCCTCTTGGAAAAACCAGTGCTGTTCGAATCCCCGCGACGGGGTGAGCTCCCGTTGTTCAGTCCCAGCTCCTGCCAACCTATCAGTTCGAAAGCATGTCAAAGTGCAAGGAGATAAATAGGTACCGCTCTGGCGGGAAGGTAAATGATGTTTCCATGCGCTGCTCTGGTTCGCCAGAAGTGGCTTAGTCATGCTGGCCACATGACCCGGAAGCTATATATTGGCTCCCTCGGCCAATAAAACGAGATGAGGGCAGCAACCCCAGAGTCGTTCGTGACTGGACCTAACGGTCAGGGGTCCTTTTACCTTACCAGTACTTCAGCTATCACCTACTTTTTCTTCCATGGTGGGAACCAATATGTTCCTGCTGCACTAAATGTTTTTAATGCCAAAGTAAATCCAAAACTATTGTATGGCATACCATTATGGATTGCTTCAGTTGATCACTCACTGGAATGCAACCAATCTAAATTCCTTCGTAAAATCCTGGGTATGCCAAACTATGTTCTCTACCCAGCCTTGTGGCTGGAAACTAAACAAGGGCTTATCTATATGCTCGATTCCCACTCCTCCAAATGGTTAGATTGTATCGAGTAAAATTAAAACCACCAGCCTATCCCTGAACTCACTGCTTACGCTCCCACCGTTGGAAGCATTTCAAACAATTAAGCGTACTGTAGATTTCTAGAGCCTGAATTTCAAATACTTAGTAGTGCAGCCAATAAATCTTGCTCACTATTGAGGTTAAGGATCCTACCTTTGTTTGGCCAGGCCACTCCATATGTACACCACCTATATGACACCCCCCCCCAACATAAAGTTTTTTCTCTTGCAATGTTTAAAGTCATGCCATCCACAATCCTGCAAGGAAAGTTCTTAAAAAATCTACATTCAGAATTGTCCTAGTGGTATAAAACAAGTCAAAACCATTGCACATATTTTATTTCACTGCCCATTTTACACAAAAAATCTGCAACAAATATTTAAACCTCATGCTAAAAGAAAGGTTAATTTTTCTGACTTTTCCAAGGTTCACTTTTTATTGAACAGTCGTAGGCATGATATTGCGGAGAATGTAGCAAATTTTCTGAGAGATGCTATGAAAATATGTCGCTGTAAGCCCTGAGAGGCACTTTTTAACCTTATTGAGCTTGTATTGGTTTTATCCTAAAATTTCTTCTTTTATAAACAGACTCCAGTTTTATGCTCTGACTTATATACTTTTGTATCCTCTGTATGCCAATAAAGGAGACTGATTGAGTGAGTGAATGATTTGCTGCCCACCACATGTCAAACATGGCCCATGGGAAGTGGGGGAGATAACTGGTTTGGCCTGCTTGCCAGATCCATTCCTTACCCCTTCATTATAGCCACTAAATACCTGGGGCAGGATCACACTATGGAAGAGCTTCTTTTATTATTACCAATAGTACTACACTTATTAGCCAAGATAAGACTAATTAGCTAGGGTATGTGTGCTGTTTTGATGGCATGCTCATAGTATGATTACCCTGTGCAGTATCAGTAACACATGGGGCTGGAGCTAACTCCCTAGCTTTATTAGGGATTTGGGTATCGGCTTTAGTATGTCACTACTTCTGAAGCTTATTAGAACAGGTCTACGGGCTTAATTTAGAGAGAGAAAAATACAAAATATTAGTCTCTCTTTAAACCAGGGATAGCTTTCTAGCTGTTGTTGGAATCTAATTCCCATCAGCCCTGACAGTATGATTAATGGTCAAAATTGATGGAAGTTGGAGTCCATTAACAACTAGAGGGACACAGGTTGCCCATCCCTGCCTTTAGTCCATTGGAAATAAAGGGATATCTGTCTACTGCTCTTGTCTTCCCAGATTAAGAATGGTTAACTAATCATTGTGAGGTGTTTGTGTAATATCAGCAGGGCTATGTGGATGCCTAGGAGGAATAGACTGGTGGCTACATGGTGGTTCCTAACTCTCACACCAAACCCAACTTACCATTGTAGCTGGAACTGGGGAAGCATTGTGGTTTTCCAATTCTCTACAATATATCTTTATTTGTTGCACCAATGATAGTGTAAGCTCAACATAATCAATAGAAAAAAATCTGGATAGAGTAAGGTTTTAGGATAGAAATATGTTCTGTTATTCTATTATACTACTGGTGTGTACACAAAAGAAGACATAATGAAGGTAGAAGTGCTTGTTCTGTCTTTCTGGACACAATTTATGTCATCTATCCAGTTCCCTAAGGATTAAAGTGTCTTAAATTTCATTTGTTTAAATGTTGTGCTCCAATAATGTTTTCTTAAGTTAGCCAGTAAATTTTGAAGAATATATTTTATTTTATTTTGCAGGAGATATGTTCAGAGAATCCATTAACAAATAAGGTTTGTGTTCATACTTCCTACACACTGTTTTCAAAATTGATCCCTAAGGGGCTAATTAAATATTATGCACTTTTCTTTTCTTTTTTCAGGAAAAAAGGGAAAAGGAACTTTTGTGCTGAAAATAACTGAGAAACCAAAATCTCCCAAAAGGTGCTATCTTTCTTATTTTGAAAACCTCCAGAGAATTAGAGAAATCTCCATGTGCTCATTTCTAGATGCTGCTGCAAGATGAGGAAATAAGCATGGTTGGAGAAATCATAATTAGTAGCTCTGTACTTGGTAATAAATACTCCAGTGCCTGGACTCTTGATGCTACAGTGTGGCTCAGCAAAGGGTATATTCTGAGTTTTCATTGCTGTCAGCATTGGTCAATACATTCTCAGGGATGAAAATATTTCCTTTAATTCATTCCTTTACTATTCTGGTTTGCTCTCTATTCATTCCTCCTGAATTTTTGTTTATCAAGGATAATTTCTAAAATTTGTTCTAGAATAGGTGCATGCATAGCTTGTTAGAGTTTGCTGTTCCTCCAGTTCATCTGCACAATTTTTTTTTTGCTTCCATGTTAGCAATGCACATATGTTGATAGAACACAAAAAAAGCAAAGTTTGTGCATGTGATTGAATAAATTTGACAGCACAATCCTGTGTGAGCTTCCTCAGAAGTAAGCATCATAACTCACAACAGAGTTTACTCAGTGGTGGAGGCAGTGCTTTTTTCTGGGGGAGACGCAGGGGTATGCAACCCCTAAACATTTTGTGAATCTTTGTACTTTTGTCCATTTACTGTACAGTATTTCTTTTTCCCCAATTTGAACTATAAAATGGTGCTTTTCTTGAGTCAAAATGAGAGTACCCCTAAACAATTTTTTTAAAGAAAAGAAGCGCTGGGTGTAGGTATAGGATCACAGCCTTGGCATGTTTTGTTGCTGTTGTTGTTGAAGTGCACATGCAGTTGTGTATCAATCAAGATTGCTTTTATGGTGTTTTATCAGTGTACGCATCTGCACTTGTCATATAGAAGGATGAAAAGACTCAAATGAAATAAAATACATGAAAGCTTCAGCAAAGTATGTTCCTTCACATTTCCTCTCTACAAAATTCAGAAATAGAAAAATGGTGAATTCCTAATGAATTGGTTTCAGCTTGGAAACAAACCTAGGCATTTGGTCCTCCAAAAACTGAGTGTGTTTGTGAAGGAATTCAGATTAGCACAATTTCAGAAGTATCCTTAATTTTAGCATATACTCATTCAGAGATTGCATAGCCTCACCATAATCCACAAATACCAGAATTCACTTCTTACTATTTCATCATTGATTTTTTCCATTGACTTGTTCACTCTTCACAGTAATACCTGACTTTTTTCAGATGGCAAACAGAAAAACAGTGCAAAATCCCTTTGTGACTTCCTTGTTCCTGCTTACTACCCAAAGAAGCCAAACATTGCTCATGGGTCTGAGTAAACAAGCATGGCAACAGATATATCAGCACTGCAGAGAGGCTGGAATTGGACTCAGATCGGTTGTAGCAATTGCCAGAGCTGATAGCTGATTCTTTTTGCTCTTTGTCTTTATTGATGGAAAATGGTATAATTTTATAACCCAATTATTATGTTGTTTTTACCCTGAACACATACCAAGATAATGAGCTCATGCCTGCAAGTAACAAAGGAAACAAATGATGCTAGGTAAGATTTTGAAAATGCTGAGATTTGAAGATGTTGAGGGTTGTACATTTTGCACATAATGCTTAACTTGACAGAATGGATGTGAACCTGCCCTGAATCAGAAAGTAAAGTTGTTGGTAGTTTCCTTATGTAAAGTACTATAGTATAAACATGTGTCCTGTGTAGCCTCAGAAGTAAAATAACAGATATCAACTCTGCTAATGGCAATATTGAACAGCTAAAAGATCAGAGTAGACATTTTAAGGACTTTGGCAAAACCCTTAAAAAAAAATAAGGAGTGGAAGGAAGATGTTTTGAAATGCTAATTTTAAAATATCGCAGTAACGCTATATAAAGTTAATTAATTAATATGCATGGAAAATCTTTAGAACATATAATTTTAAGCGGAATTCAGTCCTAGAAATATATTGACTTTTATGAAATCTTATGAATATGTGACCTCAAAGGCATGGAAATTAGAAGATCACATTCAGTTTCCTAACATGTTACTGCTACATATTTGCAGCTTTCATATATTGCCACAAGTTATGCCTCTGGCAGAGAAAGGCAAGATATATGTACACGAAATAATAAGCAAAGTGTTGTTCACACACACTCATGTGTATTATTTAGCCCTAGATGACTGCAACATCAAGTGGTGATTTTTTTTGTGTGAATGAATAATCACAGATCAGATATTACAGATACAACTTCTGTACCACTGCAAAGACCATGCTTTTCAATTGAGTGGTCTAGACACATAGCTGTGGATTCCTACTGTGGAGGGGCGAGGGAGGCATGGTGGTGGGGGCAGATGTCATAGGCGAAGGGGATCGAGATACGGATATGCTCGTACCCCTTCTAATCTGCGCCCCATCCCGAGAGACGAGGGTAGGGTGAGCAAGGATTACTCACCTCCATCACTGGTGTTGTGCAATGCCAGGTCTATAGGCAACAAAACCGCCACCCTGCGAGAGTTCTTCATCTCACAGGGGGTCAACCTGGCTTGTGTGACGGAGAATTGGGTGCGCGAAGGGGATACTGTTACCTTACAAGAGATGGCGCCCCCGGGTTTCTCCGTCCTCCACCAGTCATGGACTGTGGGCCGGGGGGGAGAGGTGGCATTATTAATCCGGGAAGATTGTTCTTTCAGGGCTCTACCATCGCCATCGATCCCCGGCATTGAATGTGTTGGCCTAGTGTGGGGCTCCGAGGGAGCTTGGCTGTCTGTCTGGTGTACCGAACACCTAGTGCACCAGCAGCCACCCTGTCAGGCCTGCTGGAGGCGGAGGCCGGCTGGGCCTTGGAGTTCCCTAACCTATTGGTATTGGGGGACTTCAACATCCATGCTGATGCCACTCCCTCCTCACAGGCTCTGGACCTGGTGTCTTCCATGGCGACACTAGGGCTCTCCCAGTTTGTTTCGGGCCCCACACATCAAGCAGGCCACACGCTGGATTTGATCTTTGGCGTCGGTATAGATGTGATCATGTTTCCTTCGATGAAGGTGCCATGGTCTGATCACTACACTCTGAAAGCCAGGATTGATGTTCCACCCCCACCCTGCTTAGGTGGCGAGCCGATTTGGGCTCGCCCGCAGAGGCTGATGGACCCGATAGATTCCGTCAAGCCTTGCCTTTCTCCCCCTGGCGACTCATTGACTGAGCTTGTTGAGGGCTGGAATACCCAGCTCCTGGCAACCATCAATGAGATCACACCTAAGCGCCCTCTGCAACCCCGCAGAAACCGGGCTCCCTGGTTTACCGAGGAGTTCCGGAAAATGAAGTGGGACCTCAGACGGCTAGAGCGAGTATGGCGGGGTGCCCGTGACGGAGCTTCAAGAACATCTTATAGGGTTTTTATGAAAACCTACGAGATGGCAGTGAAGGCCACTAAGAAGTCCTACTTCTCGGCCTCCATTGCATCTGCTAGCTCTCGCCCGGCGCAATTATTTAGTATAATCTGGTCTTTAACGTCCCTTGAAGGACAGCCAAATTTAAATAACAATTTGACACACAGCTGTGAGGCATTTGCGAGCTTTTTTGCGGAGAAGGTCCTGTTGCTCCGCCATGACCTCCCTGCCAATTTGGATACAATAAAGGAACTGGAGGCCCCTCGACTGTCCTCGGGTCCAGTATTGGACCACTTTGACCGGATATCCCCAGCCAATGTGGACAGACTCCTCCGAGCTGGAAAGCCCACCACTTGTCCCCTCGACCCGTGCCCGTCCTAGCTGATTAGAGCGTGTCCAGACGAGGTGCGGGCCCCCCTAGGGGATATCATCAATTTGTCCCTTGGCACCTTCCCAGGGGAACTGAAGGAGGCAGTGGTGCGCCCGCTTTTAAAGAAAACATAATTAGATCCCTTAGATCTATCCAATTACCGCCTGGTTTCAAATCTCCCATTCCTGGGTAAGGTGATTGAGAGAGCGGTTGCTGAACAGCTTGGTAGGTTTCTGGATGAAACATTGGCTCTGGATCCATTCCAGTCCGGCTTCCGCGCTGGTCATGGGACCGAGACGGCTCTGGTCGCCCTAACAGATGATCTCCGCAGGCAGCTGGATCGAGGCGGGTCAGGGCTGCTGATTCTTCTAGACCTGTCAGCAGCCTTCGACATGGTCGATCATGAACTCCTGGACCACCGCCTTGCCGACGCAGGGATCCAGGGCACAGTCCTTCAATGGCTGCGCTCGTTTCTCTCTGGTCGGGGACAGAGGGTGGCGCTTGGGGGGGAATGTCATCCCGCCACTCCTTGGTGTGTGGAGTGCCCCAGGGTGCGATACTCTCCCCGATGCTTTTTAACATCTTTATGCGCCCCCTTGCCCAGCTTGTCCGGAGTTTTGGGCTGGGCTGCCATCAGTATGCTGATGACACCCAACTCTATCAGTTGATGGATGGCCATCCTGACTCGGCCCCAGACACACTGATCAGATGCTTGGAAGCTGTGGCTGGATGGTTACGTGGGAGCCGGTTGAAGTTAAATCCTTCGAAGACAGAGGTCCTCTGGCTGGGATGGGACGATATGGGATTGAGGGGGCAACTCCCATCTCTTGCGGGGGTGCAATTAGTGCCAGCACCGTCCGTTAAGAATTTGGGTGTAATCTTCGATACCTCCCTCTCCATGGAGGCGCAGATTGCAGCTATAACAAAGGCGGCATTTTTTCATCTCCGCCAAGCTAAGCAGTTGGCTCCTTACCTCTCTCGCCCTGACCTAGCCACTGTGATCCACACGATGGTCACATCCAGACTGGATTATTGTAACTCGCTCTACGTGGGGCTGCCCTTGAGACTGACCCAGAAACTCCAACGGGTGCAGAATGTCGCAGCGAGACTCCTTATGGGGTCTTCGCTGCGAGATCACATTCATCCGGTGCTATACCAGCTGCACTGGCTCCCGGTGGAGTACAGGATCAGGTTTAAGGTGCTGGTTTTAATCTTCAAAGCCCTATACGGCCTAGGACCCTCGTACCTACGGGACCGCCTCTCCTGGTATGCCCCACAGAGGAACTTACGGTCTTCAAATAAAAACATCTTGAAGGTCCCAGGCCACAGAGAGGTTAGGCTGGCCTCAACTAGAGCCAGGGCTTTTTCGGCTGCGGCTCCAACCTGGTGGAACGCTCTGTCACAAGAGACAAGGGCCCTGCAGGCCTTGACATCTTTCTGCAGGGCCTGCAAGACAGAGCTGTTCCACCAGGCCTTTGGTCAGGGTGCAGCCTGACTCCCTCCCTTGGCAATCTTTACAAAACTTTAGTTTATGGTTACCGTCAATTTTGATTTTAATTAATTTTTATAATGTTTTTATAATGTTGCACTGTTTTAGTGTTGTTAGCTGCCCTGAGCCCGGCTTCGGCTGGGGAGGGCGGGAGATAAATAAAATTTATTATTATTTTATTATTATTATTATTTTATTATTATTATTATTATTATTATTATTATTATTATTATTATTATTAGATACACAACTGACCAGGACCATCTCTACCATTATGTAGAGGAAGGCAACTGTCAAGCAGCAGGTCTCACGGGCAGCAGCAGTAACTCCTAGCTGTTCATTTGTTTCATAAAATTTATACACCACTTGATTGTAAAAAACAACAACCCCTAAAACCACAAAAAATTAAAAAATGAGAGAAAAATCACAACCATACTTTAAAACATACAAAATTTAAAATACTAAAACAGATTAAAATTAGCTCAGCTTTCTAGGCATCTGGCTAGGCTTGTCTAAACAAGAATGTTTTCAGCAGACATTGAAAAGAGTACAGTGAAGCTCCTTGCGTGATCTCTACAGGCAGGGAGTTCCAAAGTGCAGGTGATGCCTCATTAAACAATCCAGTTCTTACAAATGGGCATTATGTGGCACCTGTCGTGGCAGTGCCACTGATCAAAGCAGTCAAGTGGGCACATGTTGGGTAAGGTGATCTCATAGATAAAGTGGCCCCAAGGTGTTAAGGGCTTTACATGCCAATAGTAAGATCTTGAACTTGGCCGGTGCAGATCTCTGAGCACAGGTGTTATATGCTGCCAGGGCTTCACCCCTGCTGGCAAACACGCTGCAGCATTCTGCACCAACTGAAGCTTCTGGATCAAGCATGAGGGGAGCCCCATATATAGCACATTGCAGCAATCCGGATTGAAGTAACCAGAGCATGAACTATTGTGGCAAGGCTTTCCCAGTCCAGGAATGGCCACAGCTGTCGAACCAGCCGCAGTTGGTTAAAGGCCTCTCTAGACAATGAGCTTCCAGGAACAGAGCTGGATCTAGAAGCACCCCTAAACTGCGAACCTACTCCTTCAGGGGAGCTACAACCCCATCCAGGGTAGGCAACTGACCAATTTCTCAGACACGTGAATGACTCATCCACAGTGTCTCCGTATTGCCAGGATCCAAGCTCAGCTCGTTTTTCCTCAACTGCTCCCCTGACTCCCAGTCATCCACCTCTATTTCCATATCACCTGTCTTGGGCCCCTAATCTGGTCTGCTGTCTCAGGTGTGGTGGTGCAATCCTGTCACTGGTGGCGAAGTAAAATTCAGCTGCTGAAGAGAGTAGAAATGCCATCTAGTTCTCCTCCTCAGGCAGCATAATTAAATACCATTTAATTCAGAAGAGTTCTTTAATCATTTATAGCGGTGCCACAGGATTGAAAACTTTTAACTAGCCTTAGGGACAGCTGTTCTCCCTAGAGATCTTGATGTTAAGTCAGCTAAGCCCTACCCTGTTGGTCTTGGCTATTCCTTAAGCTGTTCAAATAAAGCAGCAACCAATCCATTACTTTATGACAGGATTGAATAAGCTGACTCATCCCTGAAAAGCAGTTTCTCAAGTGAAAAACACTGGGGCTTTCTTAGCTCATTACAATCAGCTATTTTAATAGCAACTCTCAAGATCTCCCCTCTTCTTCCCTCCTCTTTAGGGGCTGATAGCTTACAATTTTGCCCCATATCTTCCAGCCTTTAAAAGCTGCAATTTTCCATCAGCGCATGCTGATGTACTCGAGCAGCATTGCCATGGGCTGAACATATTATGGGCATATCATGCTGATACTTCAGAGACTGACTTTTGGCAACTTTCAAAAACCTGTGGCTATGACTATGTCTCTGTGTTTGATGCTGACGGGACTGACATCATGTAGCAGCAAGACTGAAAGCAGCAGGAGCTGTGTCAGGTTCTCAGGGCTCCTGCCACTCTAGTTCTGCTCCCCACTCTTGAGATGTGGTGAAACAGAGGTTAACAGCACCATAGTTGCAGCTCCTGCTCTGGCTATAGAGACCAATACAACTGGTGCAGATGGAGGCATCCAGTTGTGCTGCTACAAGTGCACCATGGTGTTTATTACCTCTGCGTTCCCCCCAATGGTCATTCCTCCTCTGGTCACTGCTATGGATACATGACCTGACTGTGTCTCCAGGCACTGCGGTCCTCTGCAAGGGTTTTCCACATGGCGGAGTTGATGTTGCTAGCCTTTATTTCAGACATTGTCTCCCAAGACAGATGCCAACAACAAAAGTTCACTGCCCCTTGTAAAGGCAGAGCCAGCAAATAAGCCTCTTCATCGGCCCTGCCACCTTGCTTTTTAAAATAAGCACTGCAAGCATTAAAGTACTGTAAGTCCTCAGAAGGTTCCCAGAGTCCTTAGAGGCATCACTTGTGGCTGTATCTTCTTTGCAATGCCCAGCTGTCGGAGACACCTTAATGATCCTTACTGGTCATCACTGTGCTGGTAGTTTGGGCTAGTATATCTCCCGATGGCACCTCTTCCTCCTTGTCACACAAACAGGAGATGGGATCCTCCTTAATGAGGGTCTTGGTTGCGCACATGCCCCTGAGACACACCCACACACCCGCTGGGTTGTAGGTGCAGGGCATGCCCCAGGCCTTGTCTGTAGGGCCCCACAATCACGCCAGGCCATTTGAGACAATCCAATGCAGGTGGTGTGATTGGGGGGGGGGCTTTAAAAGTGGCCGTGCGACGTGACTGAGGTACTTGCTTCATGCTGCCAAACACCCACCCTTCCATCCCATTTGTTGGTGTTGCTGCTTTGGCCTTGCTTCAGATATTGGTCAGCTGCTTTGGAACAGGGGCCGGGTAGGATTTTTTTTCCATTTGGCAAATTGGCACTGGCCACTTGGTTTTTGCCTACCCCCTTAGCAATAGTTACAACTTTGTAAGGTTTGGCAGTTAGGCATTGGCTTAGTGAAGTGTGTGGGAGGGGAGGTGCGGCCATCACCTGCCCCTCCATGAATATGAGTATTCTGGTAAAGGAATCTGGGGGTCCTGGATCTCTTCCACTTGAGGGGCTAGGGCCAAGCCAGGACCACAGAAGCTCGGGGTAAGCTTCGGTTGGTTTTCATCGATGTTGCTCCCTCATTTGGTGTTTACCCTTCCAGACTACCTGCCAGAGAGGCAGGAGTCAGTTATAGTCAGTTGCCAATGCCTAAGCCAATACCACTCACTTTGCTGTAATCAATAAAGTTGTGGCCTAAATTTTGCCCAAAATTTTAAATAAAAATTACATGTCATTGTGAAGTTATTTACTTGGGGGTGGGCTTGGGGACCTTGGAGCACAACTGTGTTTCCATGGACAATATCTAATTGCTTGGGAAGCCTTGGCTTAGAGAGGGGACTATGGAAATACATTCTAAAAGGGTCATGTTAAAATCATGGTCTAGGCTTGTCTGCTATGTGGTTTAAGTGGTGAATACAGTTTCAATGAGGTGTGTTTTCAGAAAAATTAATTCACTTCCATTTTAGTCAGTCCATCCAGAATTATAATTTGTAAAAGAAATAAATAGCCACTTATTTAGGTTCAATAAATGAGAGTATTGATAGCAATCAGCAAGGAAACATAAAACTAGGCAATAGGATTATATATTTACAGAATATTCATGCCTAAATATAAAGGAAAGAAGGAGAAGACTGTTAACACCTTGACTTGAATGTGAGTTAGTTGTTTTTCACCCGTGTCAGACATGCAGGAGACATCAGGACATCGCACTCTTCTTATATTACCCTCTTCCTGAATCAGGAAATGCATTCACCTTCGTGTTGCTGCAGCCCAAAGTGAGGCAAGGTCTTTCCCACATGACATTTGGAACCCTGCCACCTCATTCATTCCAGAAGATCAGAGGGGTTCTCATTGCCTAAGGCAACCCACCCTGTGGAATTATAGACTGCTTAACGTCAAAGCTAAGGAAGGTGTGTGTGCGTGCGTGTGTGTGTGTGTATACTGAAGCACAATACATTAAATCATGACAAGGTCAAAGCAGTTGGAAAACTTGATTCTTTTAAATGTTGCAAAACAATCAAGTTGTGATATAATGGAATGAACTTACTGATCTTCCTTTTGCCCTCGCTTTTATCATTTGTCACACATTTATCTTTTTTTCCCCCTCCCCTGTTAGAGGACAGGCTCATCAGGGCTAAGTCTACATTTTTAAAGGTCAGGATGTGGGTGGTTTGGCAGCACCCAATCACTTCTGTTCTTCCTCAAGCTGCAAGCAGAATACCAATTTTGCTTCCAGACATCTATGATTCAAATGAGATTCAAAGTGGGAAATCCCAGTTTCCCCAGTCCCAAAAGTTGGGTAAGGGATTTTTTCCTTGGTCAGGGACTATGGAGTAAGTCCACACTACCTCCCTTACGTTGAAATCCCAGTTGAAATTGTCCCCCATGCCTGCATTTTAGAAGAGGGGAAAGAAGCAGAAATAAAGGTAATGCTTTTCGGAATGGGAACTGTTAATGTAATATTTATAAAGAGGAGGGGATGACCACAGAGAAGGAAATGGCTAAAGCATTCTATATATGTCGTAACCAGGGCATGCATGCATGTGCACTCTCTCTCTCTCTCTCTCTCTCTCTCTCTCTCTGTGTGTGTGTGTGTGTGTGTGTGTGTGTGATATTTCATCTACACCTGATTATAAGAATGGGGAAAAGATTCAGTTCACTTTGCATTCTAAACTAAAATTGACAGATTCATTCATCTTTAGAAGGCTGAACAGCTGTTCCATTGTATTTTCTTTTCTAGGTTTGATATTCAGAGTTCCAGACAAAAATGGAAAACATAGGAGGAGGAGATTTTGTTCACAATGTCTTGTAAATGCCATATAAAGAATGAACATCAGGTGGTTATTCCTCCGAAAACGTCCAGTATGGAAGCAGCCTTTTATAAGCTACTTCCTAGAATGGGATAGCAAAGATGACTGGAAGTTTGGGCCACTAATGCTACATGGCAAAGTTCCCTTAAAGCAACAGATAATGAATGTGAAATTATTTACTGTGGTTGGCATAGCACCAATATCTCGCTATTAAGTTCCTGGTTCATAAGTCTTGTCTACCTGCCCACTCTCTTCTCTAGAGCTATGTTAGTAAAATAAGCAGGAGAGAAATTGGCATGGGGAAAAGACAGGGAGGGGGGAGAGATAGGCAGTGGTATTTCTACACATGGGAAGTCCTTGGAGAAGGGCCACCGGTCAGTAATACAGCATCAGCTTAGCATGCAGAAGGTTCCTGGCTCAGTTTCCAGCATCTCCAAGTGTGACTGGGATGAAATGTTGGGGAGTCACTGCCAATGGACTGACTCATATAAGGCTTTCTGTCCATACAAACTGTTGTGATAGAAATGTTAGCAATGGGTTATTTTCAACAAAGGTTTACTCACTGACATTAATGGACCTGAAATAGTCCTTGTCCTTGCATTCAGGGGGTAAAATTAGTTGAAAACAACCCAAAAGCTGTTTTGAGTATGCAGATGTCAGTGTCATTACAGCTACAAACACCATTAGAACAATCACATCTCTTTTCCCCTACCCATTTGACACATAGTTAAGAAGTAATAATAACCAGGAGTTAATAATCAATAAGCCAAAATTAGAAATTTTGAAGTTTTAATTAAAGCAGAATTATGTGTTCTTGAGATGAATAGAAACTGGAGTCTGTGTATGGAGTAGGTGGCAGATGAGTGATATCCACCCCCAAGATCCTCTTCCTTGCTTCCCAGCTGTCACATTAATTAACCAGGCACTTACTTGACATTTGGAAGGAACGGTTCAAATTCCTCCATTTGGCATTTAATCTGGTCAGCTCTGTTTGGCTGGAATGAAACCTTGGCGATTCAGTTCATGAGAATGTGTGGGAAATATTTTCAACTGTTCGTCACTTGCTGAATTTTTCACTATGGATTTCACTTAGAAATCTTTCGTTGAGCTAACTTATTACAAGACTCTTTGTGGAAACCACTCATCTGCTTCTTGCTCAGGGCAAGAAGGAAACTTTGACTGCAGCCCACCTGATAAACTTTAACTCTCAGGTTTAAGTTATTACTTCAGTGGCTCCACAGAATAAATATACGACAGTCTTTGCTTCCTAGTCTGCTGGAGATAGGAAAGTGCTGGACACTTACTGTGGAAAAAAAGTTACTTCACAAATTATCAGATAAAGAATAGTTGGCTACCTGTAGCTAGCACAAACAATTCTAGCCTTCAGACAGAATCAATGCAGGCCTAGAGTCCAACAGTGTTGGAACAGTTGTGGTTTCTCTGTCAAATCTCTGCTTCTAGCACCTTAGACTTCAAAAATAGCCAATATCTCTTCAGAGATTAAGTCCCTGGCTTTAGTTCCAAGAAAACCATATATATACTCTTATCTGGCTGGCCACTCAAAGCTGGAAGGAACAATTCTTTGATCCAATGAAGTGTTGATAAATTATTGTCCACTCTATTACGTGAATTTTACTATCCTAAATACAAAGCCTGCTCAAGGAAAATTATGTGCACCCACACAACAATTCATAATTAGGTCAGGCATGAAGAAGTCTTGGCCCTTCCTGTTGCTGAACTACAATTCCCATCAGTCCCAGCAAGCATGACCAGTGGCCAGGGATGTTGGGAGTTGTAGTTTAGCAACATATGGGAGCCAAAGGTCCCCCACACTTGACAGGATATCAGAAACTTTTCCATAGTTATAAGCAGTGCTTTTTCTGGGGAGTGCAGGGGTATGCATACCCCTAAACATTTTGTGAATCTAAGTTTGGCCTCATTAAGGGGCAGTATTTCAATATGAGTAGGAAAATGAGAGTACCCCTAAACATTTTTTTAGAAAAAAGTACCGATTATAAACATTATAATTCCTTCCTCGTCTCTAATTTTTTTAAAAAATAAAGAAAACAACTGTCTTGCTGTTGTATAGGGCCAGACTATTTATTATTCTTTATTCACAAATTCTGACTTATAGGATCACTGTTTCACAGAATATCAGGATCTTGGGATTATGAAGCAGTTCATAAATGGGTGCTTTTATTCAGTGCTATATTTTTCATTTTGGGAAAGGAAACAAAAATACTGTCATGCTCTCATGCTGAGCAATGATGTGCAAAGCTCAGTGGAGTGGGAGGCCAATGAATTAGGAGTGTCTCTGAGGTGTACTTGCCTGGAGTCAGAATCAGCATCTGAAGTCAGGTCCAGTCCTAGGGTCGGGTAAACAGCAATTTGTGTGGTCAGACAGTCCAGGGATCAGGGAATCTGGTGATCAAGGGTCAAGATGAGCAGGAAGCAGCAAGGTCGAGCCAAGCATTGTTACTAGCACCTGACTGCTGGAGGAAGCTCTGCTTAAGAAGGCTGAAGCCAGCTGGTTCTCATCAGTGTCTTCTCCTCTGTGTCCTTGAAGGCCGGTCAGCTTCAGGTGGAGTCACTCCACTTTTTCCCCCTTCAGGCTGCTGTTCAGCAGGTGAAGCTGACTCCTGACCCATGACAAATACTGACATATATGATAAATAAAATAACACCAGCTGTTGAAAATATCTTATTGCATATGGTTCTGTCATAATTATTCAAATGCTTACAGTTGTTACACAAAAAGAGTTTAGTTGAATAAAAATAACCATCTGACCTATGTTTGCACACATTACCTTGTTATGGTGTGTGACAAGGGGGTAGCAACTCTGGTGGGGGTGGGTCACATCCTACTCCTTCTGGGGTAGTATGTCCATCTTTGGTCCCCACCCTGCACTCAGCTCTCACCTGTGGCTCCTAGAAGCTGTCAGCATAAGACAGTGGCCAGACCATAGGAAATGGCTTCAGTTGGCCAGTAAACCACCTGAGGATAGGCAATGGGTCTCAAACCCTACGTGAGTTAGGAATATCACATGCATGTGAAAACAGTCTCTGACAGATTCAGTGGATGAAACCAATAGTAGGTCCAACGGTCAAGTTGGTGGTTACTGCATGTGCTATAGAGAGAAATGAGGGATAAATGGATCTTGTCACCTGTGAAGATAGCCCATCTAGGAGAAGGCAAACTGTGATACTAAATTTCTGCCGCCTTGCAGCTATAGTCATTCATAGGAGAGGCTTTGGGACATCTTCAGGAGAAGAAAAGGCTAAGGAGTAAACACTACACAAATCCAGAGTGGAGTCCCTAAGACGGTTGGATGGAGTCTTGTACACCTCCTTCTGGCAACTCCTGCAGCCAATAGTTATCTCTGTAAGCTCATGGTCACTGAAAGCCATGAAGATACCCTTGAAGCATTGGAAAACTTTAAGGTGTACAAGGGTTTCAGCATATCTTTGAAGTCACTGGGGGGGTAGTCACTGGGCTACAACAACAGGTATTCCATAGTCATCCGGTAGGGCAATGTGCTATTCAGTTGTCTACTGATTCTTGCAACTTGTTCATGGATAATGCCATTTGGGCTAACTAAGAATCCACATGGACTCTCGAGCTGGGGGGGAAGAAGGAATTGTGGTGGTGATGGTATCTGAGTTTTCAGATTTTTTATAAACAGAATGAAGCCTAGATTCAATTTGTCAACTTGTTTTTGTTGAATTACAGATGTCATAACCACCAGGACAAAAAATATATCCCATTACAATGAATGCACTTTGCTATAAATGCCAAATTCATAGCAGCAGGTCTATAAAATACAAAATTGCTGACAAAAGGGTTAAGCAACCAAAATTTATCAATGCTAACTCTTAGCATAATTGTTTAAATGTCATCTGAGCCTTAGAGGACTACCATTCTCAAACTTAAAAGTGAATACAATTAATACTTTTTTTAATTCTTTAAATATCAATCCCTAACTGTTGAAAAATGTTTTAAAATGTCTGTTTTGGAGATAATTAATGAAAGATACATTTGGAAAAAGGTTAAAGGACTCAAGCAGCACAGTCAACATTTTGGATTTTATTGGCTCTTGTGTGGTAAGTTATTGAAATGTTTTGTTCTCATTTAAACACTTTAGCTTGTATCATTTACAGCAGTAACAATGTCACTCAAACTCCACTTGACACAACAAAGATTTGTTCCCAGATATAATTCTGGGGAGTGCCATCTTGTATGAGAGAGAGAAAATTTGAAAAGCTATCATCAAGCCTTAGTACACTGTAATCCAGTACAACACTGTAACTTATTTTTTCTCTTGGTTTTTTCATAATGTGACTGTAAGGGCTGGTTAGTGGATGGATTAGTAGGCAATCAAGATGTTTCATCTGGTCCTGAAACAGAGGCGGTTTTAGGGTAGCACAACTGGTTTGGCTGCATTGGGTGCCATGCTGCTGGGTGTGCCACAACAGTGCTGTAGAACGGAGTGTAAAAGGCAGGGAGCACTGAATTGTAGCATCAGCAGGTGCCACTGAGCCCAAAGTCCGTCATTGCATGAGCAACAAGTGCAGAATGAGGATCTAGGGCAAGTGTCAAGAGCTTTATAGGGCCAAATGACATCTCACTGTCTCTTTATATGACCTGATTCCTGCTGGGCTGGTACCAGCAGTTACCACCCTTGGTGGCCTGAAAGCTGCCACCATTGGAAAAGCAGTGTGTGGTACCAACTATCAGAACCCACAGTTTGATATACACACAGAGCACCGTACATTGATCCTCAAACCATACAGATAGCACAATCAAGCAGACACGTGTCTGTTGCAATGAATGGAGATTGAACGGGAATCATATTGATAGTGTATACTCAGGAGAAGTTTGGACTATGGTTTTACTCTAATGTAACTGCATGGAGGGATCCTAATGTCTTAAATAGCCTTTTCAGTTTAGTTTGGCTGCCTCTTTTGTTTTTGTTTGCTTTGATGCTTTGGGACTCCAATTTGGACAGATCTTGTGTGGTTTGAGGTTCATCAAAACTATACAGAAATGACTTGATGGGTAAAAGTGAAAACAAACGTAGGCCAGGTTTAAACAGAAAACAAGTTTGCATTAGATAAATTTAAAACTTCAGGTAATATTTGCAAGCAAAATCTGTTCTATTGTGTTGCAGGCAAAATATATGTTTTCTTGAATATTCATGTGGACGCTTTGCATAAAAAATGGTCCTGGTGCTTCAAACCACTTGTAACATTGCATTCTGGAAAGAAAGCACATTGACAAGAGAGGGTTTCATCCCTAGGAAAATTAACTTTTTGGCTGCAGGGAACTGAAAAGGATGGATTAAACAGTTCAAATCTGCCAAGAAAAGTGACCAATTTGATAGGAAAACCTGAGGATTAGTTCATGGCTGGAGAGAAAAAAACCTTAACTGAATTAAGATGAGATGAGAAATACATATTTTGGACTTGAAGAATATCAAGGTAGATATGTCAAGCCATCACCCAATTATGTTAACATTACTTTTGAGCAAGTGAAGCAAATTGCCTTGATCATCAAAAACTTGAAGGTGAAAAGAATAAAAATGACTCTAAAAAAGAGACAGGCTGTATATTAAAGATTTTGCTTGAGAGTGTCTGAAGTCTCTAAGGTCTTGCAATCAAAACTAAAATGTAGAGAAAGCATTCACTTCTCTTTTTACATTTTATTTGCTAAAGGCTGTAAATAAGAAATGAAAGTAAACTTTCTACAAGACAAAGAGTTCTGCCAGGTGATGCCATGAATAACTTTTTCAGGGAGTCATAGTGAAGTTATGTTTAGCAGTTTGGAGACTGGGCATTGAACAGTTACAGATCTTCCAGTAGTCTGGATGCCTAGGCATGCTCTCATTTAGGTGCAGGGAGGGACTTGAGCCCCATTCAGGGCTTTTTCTTCCCAGCCAGAACTCACTAGAACTCAGTTCCGACACCTCTCAGGTGGGCGCCATTGCCATTATAAGAGCTCCTGGTGAGTTCCAGCCCCTCTAGAAGGCAGGTATACTTGCCCTGGGCCTTGGAGGGCTAAGCTAGCAGGGTGAGAAGCATTGACACCAGGGGCCAGATGCCTTTTTTGTTTGAGTTTATAACTTATTTCGAACAATATTCTTGCCCCAAACTTCAGACTAGCTCTGCAAGGGCCTGGGTACATGCCAGAAATAAACCAGCGCAGCCAGTGGGGTGTGCATGTGTACTTATTTCAGCAGCACTTCCTGGTGGTGAGGTAAAAGTGACTCTCAGGCAGGGTAGTGTACACTTCACCATCCTATACCTTCTTTCTGTGAGGGCAATCAGCACAAGCTCTTTGCAATTTGCAGTCCAGAAGTTGCCTACCCTTGCTATACATTCTTAAATTTTTGAATCAAAATTCAGTAAGTAAGCTATTATTATTGTTGTTATTGTTGTTGTTGTTATTATTTTTTATATACCACCTTATATCTGGAAGTCTGAGGGTGGTTCACAGAAAAGATAAACATAAAAACCACAATACTATGTTTATTGCTTACATTTCTCTTCAGTGGAAACTTTCTGAGCTCAGATGTTCTGTCCTCTTTTTGCATAATCTTTTGTTTTAAAAAAGAAAAACCCAAGACAACAAGAATTACAAATGTTCTTCTCATTATTTTTATTTAGCGTTTTGTTGGAATTTGTGCCTTGGGCCCTCTTCAGTCCATACATTTCAACATATTGGACAATATTCTTCTTGCCTTCTGTTTGTCAGTATGATGTCTTCCATTTTACTGCTATCAGCTTCTGCCAGCGTATCTGACCATATGTAGTTTGATGATAGTTCTTCACCAATTATTGCTCACAGCTGCAGGTCTTCCTCAATATCATTTTCCAGATGCAAGACACTTTACATTCCATTTCCCGGCAAGCCCCAGATCGGTTGTGTAGCAAACTAACTAGCTACCATGACATCCTGATTTTGCCGGGTCTTTCCTCAACTCTTTGCCTGCTTCTGACCTGCATATTTAAAGCACTGAGAATGTGTGAGGAATATTCAGGTATAAGGGGAGGGCAGGATCTAACAATTGATAACTAATTTATGGCCAAGAATGTCTCCATTGTGAAATAGTGTCATTTGTCACTGATTACAACAAAAGGTTCCAGTTTAGACTGTTCCTCCAAGCATGGACAAGATATGAATAGAGAAAGTGCTCACACTTACTAGAGGGGAAAGATTGCTGCAACCACCAGGGGCAAGCTTTTCCACCAGCCTTGCCCTGCCCACCTGCCTGAGATCCTTATAAGGTGGAGCTGATGCTTAAGTGCTTACTGTTGTCCTCTCTTGACATTTTTTGAGGGGAATGCTCTTAGCCTTATTGGCTGGAATATGAATGCATTCAGTTCGTGCTACTTTGAAATGTAATTATTTTGTTTCAGATTTTTATTCGTTGTATCATTTGCATTTGCATTATTTTGTCTTAGAACATTCAGCCAAATGCCTAGATAGTGCCAAGATGGCTGGGCACCTTTGTGGGTCCTAAGCGCAAGAGAGGCAGAGCAGGAAAATCCTTAGTGCCAATTGGTGCATTCCAAGGGTGAGATAGAGACCTCCTTTGAGACCAAACTTCCTCATCCACCTGGGGTTCTGCCATCCCAGTGCATGGCCTGGGAATGTGGGCACCTTCAGGGTGTGACCCAGGAAACATGGCAGGCTGGGGAACTGTGTCCCAGTTCCTTAAAGGTAAAGGACCCCTGACAGTTAAGTCCAGTCATGAACAACTCTGGGGTTGTGGCGCTCATCTGCTTTACTGGCCGAGAGAGCCAACATTTGTCTGCAGACAGTTTTTCAAGGTCAAGTGGCCAGCATGACTAAGCCGCTTCTGGTGCAACGGAACCAGAGCAACGCACGGAAATGCCATTTACCTTCATGCCAGAGTGGTACCTATTTATCTACTTGCATTTTGATGTGCTTTCGAACTGCTAGGTTGGCCGGAGCAGGGACCAAGCAACGGGAGCTCACCCCGTTGTGGGGATTCAAACCTCCGACCTTCCGATCGGCAAGCCCAAGGCTCAGTGGTTTACACCACAACGCCACCCATGTCTAATTCCTTAGGCAATGGCTATAGTTGTCCATTTAAATTAGTTCCCACCCTACAGGCATCCCCATCTGCTGATTTTAATTTAAGGTCTAAATAAAAGTGGCCCAGTTTAGGGGACTTCCGGAGGCGGCGCGTCTGGCAATGGCTGCCCTCTTCTAGCTGTGAAGAGGGAGCTCCGCAGAAACGGGTCGTCCGCTACGGCGCAGCAGAGACCCACATCAGAAAACCACAGGCAGCGATAGCCTGTGGCCGTGGGACTCGGAGGGCACCAGGAGCAGCCCCCGAAACATAGAAGGGACCCCGTAAGAGGTCCCGGAACGTGGAACGTTGGCACGGTGCTGTGAGTCAATCGCTCTTTCTGTGAAGTGAAGCCGTGTAGCTGCTGTCAGCGAGCACTGTCCTCTTTTCCTGGAACAATTCGGCTGGAAATCAACAACTCGTGAGTAAGTAAGAAAGAAAGATTTGGACGATAAATTCTTGTTAATTCGGCTAAAAGCGAGAGACGAAACCAGGAAGTCCGTCTCTTGCCACTGCGTAAGACTTAAAGCAAAGACTTTGATCTTTGGAGCCTTTGAAGAGGCGTTAAAAGGCAAAGCAATTCTCACATCCATTGAAACTGCTTTAGGACTTAACTTGTTTAAAAGTATTATTTTGGAATACGAACTGTTTGGTACCTGCACCGTTTGGATTTACAAATTGTTAAAGAATCCCTGGCAGTAGGATCGCCTAGATAACAGAGCTGTCAGATTGCAAGATTTTGATACTTTGTTGCTGAAGGTATTATTAACTGAGCTTTACTGGAACTGTTACATTGAACTGTTACACTCTGCACTTATTGAGACATTGTCATACTTTGAGACCAACTCTGCTAAATACAACTAATCTGAAGGTCTTTTGGGAAACTAAAGGCTGTTTGGACTGTGCAAATATGGAAATTTGGAAAAATGTTGAAGATTTAAATAAGGGACATTAAAAATTTGAATTTTTTGACTTCTTCCCTATAACAAAGGTGGGCTCCCTCTAGAGGGCTTTGGACTTACAACTATACGTGACTTTCCTTTTGGTTTCTTTTCCTCCTAAAAGTTTACTTTATGGGCTTGTGGATTCTCATGGGAACATATTTAATTTGACCTTGACTAGCAGACAGAATTGGAATGAGCGGTACTGGGAGACAAACAAGAGCGGCTAGAGGAAAAAAGCAAGCAACCTTGACCTTAGTTTCACAGCCACGAAGATCTTCTGCCCCTAATGTTTTGGAACTAGAAGGAACTGAACAGCTGCAGGGAGAAGACATGGCATCAGGGGGATCTGCTTCAGTATTAGATAAAATACTTGAAAAATTGGAAGGCCTAGACAAAAAAGTGGATGAACAAACGGCTAAGATTGACCAGACTAGAGATTCTGTCAACAAATTAACTGAGCAGGTGGCTTCGAATGCACAAGCAATTGGCAAATTAACTGAATCCACTGTAGAAAACCGGAAATTGGCAGAAGAAGCTATCCAGAAAACTGAGGCACTGGAGCAGGAGGTAAGACCACTCCACAAGCAGGTCGGGGAACAACAGGCCTATTTGTCTATGATCGAACTTCGGGCCCGGGAAAACAACCTAAGATTGAGGTGCGTACCAGAACTTGAATCTGAACAAGGAAATCTAATTGACTTTTTGACAAAGGAATTTTCTAAGTGGTGGCCCTTGAAGGAAGAAGAGGACTTTAAAATTGTGACCGCCTTCAGACTTGGGAGATTAACAAGGAAGGACAAGCCCAGAGACTGTTTGATCACTTTGAGATCCAAGGAGGAAAGAGACAAGATATTAGGACTACACAACGGAAAGTCACTGGAAATTTCGGACAAAAGAGCAGAGATTTACAAGGACATTCCTAGACAACTTTTGGACCTTAGATCAACCTACCTTGAACTAACAAGGCTGTTGAGGAGTAACTCAATTATCTTTAGGTGGGAATTTCCACAAGGACTTTCTTTCACGTTCAGGGGGAAGAAGGTGAAAATTAAAACAGCTGAAGACAGAGACAAATTTTTGAATATCTACGGAGAGGACCTTCAGAAAGGGATTGGAGAACCTTCTGGGGCTGGACCATCGCCTGCATCTATACCTACACCCTTGGGGTCTGAAGACCAGGATAAAAAGATACCACCACCAGGACAATCTCAGATATATCCAGGATGTCTCTGCAACTTCTGAGTTGGAACATAAATGGCGCCAACATCCCGGAGAAAAGGAGAAGGATATTTCACATTTTGAAAAAAGAACAATTGGACATTATTTGTCTGCAAGAAACACATGTGACTAGGCTTCATAGAAAAGTGTTAATAAATAAAAGATTAGGCCAAGAATTTATTTCCTCGGATCGAGTTAAGAAAAGAGGTGTGGTGATATATGCAAAAGAGAGCCTGTCACCAAAATTTTTATTTAAAGATGAACAAGGAAGAATCCTGGCAATTGAGATTCAGAATCAAGGAGAAAAGTTTTTGATATTAGGAATTTATGTGCCAAACGACGGAAAATCGGAATTTTACAAGAAGTTGCATGAGATAATGCTGGACTATCTGAACTATGATAACATCATTATGATGGGAGATATGAATGGGGTGGTATCAACCAACATGGATAAGTCACATAGTCAAAATGTAACAAAAGAAGGCAGACTACCTAAAACATTCTTTGAACTTACTGACAACATGGACTTGATCGATATCTGGAGAACAAAGAACCCCCTAGGAAGAGAGGGAACTTTCTTTTCTGAAGCCCAACTGACATGGACAAGAATCGACCAAATATGGACAACTAGAGGCCTGGCACCCAAGATTAAAAAAGTGGAAATCTGCCCAAAGACCTGCTCCGACCATAGCGCTGTGAAGATGGACATGAGACTAACCCCAACCGGCTCCTTTAGATGGAGGATGAATGACAACCTGTTTAGAGATCAGGAGATTATTAAAAAGGCCCAAAAGGCTTTGAAGGACTATTTTGAGATTAATTTGAACACTACGGTGGAAAAAAGAACTGTCTGGGACGCGAGTAAGGCGGTCATGAGAGGGTTTCTGATACAACAGAACACTATAAAGAAAAAAGCACAGAATGAGAAAAAAGATAAGATTTTGGAGAAAATTAAAGAAGGTGAGAGGAAGCTAAGATCCAGACCAAAATCAAAGGAGATTTTAAGAGAAATTAAACTTTATCAAGCGCAATATGCAAAATTGATGAACCAGGAAGTGGAATGGAAAATTAAGTTAATGAAACAGAGATCCTTTGAATCAGCAAATAAATGTGGAAAGCTGCTAGCATGGCAGCTGAAAAAGAGACAAAAATTGAATACCGTAACAAATTTAGAAATTGAAGGAAAAAACATTCAGAACCCAGTGGAGATCAGAAAGTGCTTCCAGAGATATTTCAAGCAATTATATACACAAGGGCCGCAAGACAAATCGGAGATAGAACAATTCTTAAAGAAGAATGGTTTACCAAGATTGTCATTGCGTAATAGAACTATCCTGAACTACAAAATAACACAACAAGAGATGGAAGAAGCCATCCAGAACATGCAATTGGGCAAATCTCCAGGGCCAGATGGTCTTACCTCCAAGTATTATAAGACATTGAAAGACTATTTGATATACCCACTAATGGAGGTTTGTAATGAAATTATGGAAGGGAAGAAGGCACCAGAGTCGTGGAAAGAGGCTTTCATCACGTTGATACCCAAACTAGAAACCGAAAAGACACAACTTAAAAATTACCGCCCCATCTCCCTCCTGAATGTGGATTACAAAATATTTGCAGACATTTTAGCAAGCAGACTTTAAAAAGTATTAAACGAAGTGATTCACAAGGACCAGGCAGGCTTTCTCCCAGGTAGACATTTGTTTGCAAACACAAGAAACATTATTGACATTTTGGAACTCCTGCAGACAAATATCAACACAAAAGCAGTTCTGATATTTATAGATGCGGAGAAGGCCTTTGATAACATTTCTTGGAAGTTTATGAAGAAAAATTTGGAAGGAATGGGAGTGGGGCGGGGATTTCAGAATGGGATAGAGGCAATTTATTCGGAACAGAAGGCAAAATTGATAGTGAACAATGTGGTAACGGAAGAGTTTAATATTGAAAAAGGAACACGACAAGGTTGTCCTATCTCCCCTTTGCTATTTATATCGGTCCTGGAAGTGCTCTTAAATATGATTAGAGGAGACCGGTTGGTGGAGGGCATTCAGGTCGGAGCGAAACAGTATAAACTTAAAGCATTTGCAGATGACCTAGTATTGACCTTACAGGAGCCAGAGCCTAGTACCAAAAGGGCACTGCAACTGATCCAGGAGTTTGGTCGGGTGGCGGGATTCAAACTTAATAAGCAAAAAACTAAGGTTTTGGAAAAAAACTTGACCCCTTCAGAATCAGAAAGGTTTCAGAAAGAGACAGAATTAAATGTGGTTAAGAAAGTAAAATACCTAGGGGTAAACATAACAGCCAAGAACATGAACTTATTTAAAGATAATTATGAAAAATGTTGGTCTGAAATTAAAAGGGATCTAGAAATTTGGTCAAGACTGAAGCTTTCCTTGTCAGGACGCATTGCTGCTATTAAGATGAATGTATTGCCAAAAATGTTGTTTTTGTTTCAAACTCTACAGATTGTGGACAAAATGGGGTGTTTTGAGAGGTGGCAGAGAGATATTTCTAAATTTGTCTGGCAGGGCAAAAAGCCCAGAATTAAGTTTAAGATATTAACTGATGCTAAAGAAAGAGGGGGCTTTGCCCTGCCAGACTTAAAGCTGTATTACGAATCAGCAGCTTTCTGCTGGTTGAAGGACTGGCTGCTTCTTGAAAACACGGATGTTTTAGATTTGGAAGGATTTAACAATGCTTTTGGATGGCATGCATATTTGTGGTACGACAAGGTTAAAATAAATAGGGCCTTTAAGAATCATGTTGTCAGAAAAGCATTGTTCAATGTCTGGATAAAATATAAAGACTTATTGGAAAACAAGACCCCAAGGTGGCTATCACCAATGGAGGCTAAGGCCCCGAAAAGACTCAATATGGAGGCCAGATGGCCGAAATATTGGGAAATAATAGAAAAAGATGGAGATAATTGGAAGCTGCAGAGTATGGAGAAAATAAAAGATAAAGTGCGAGATTGGTTACATTATGCTCAGATTAAAGAAGTTTTTAAGTTGGATAAAAAGATAGGATTCCAGGTGGAAAAATCAAAGTTATAAACAGAACTGTTAGAATCCAGCTCTAAGACACTTTCAAGAATGTATAACTTGCTGCTAAAATGGAATACACAGGATGAAACGGTTAAAACAGCTATGATAAAATGGGCACAGGACATAGGGCATAACATTATGTTTGCTGACTGGGAAAAGTTATGGACCACCGGTATGAAGTTTACGGCATGTAATGCCTTGAAAGAAAATATTATGAAAATGATATACAGGTGGTACATGACCCCAGTCAAGCTTGCAAAGATATACCATTTGTCTGATAGCAAATGTTGGAAGTGTAAAGAAGCTGAAGGAACATTCTTTCACCTCTGGTGGTCCTGTCCTAGAGTGAAGACCTTCTGGGAAATGATATATAATGAGCTGAAAAAGGTATTTAAGTATACCTTCCCTAAGAAACCAGAGGCCTTCCTTTTGGGCATTGTCGGCCAGAGTGTGCAAAAGAAGGACCGAACTTTTTTTATGTATGCCACAACAGCAGCAAGGATACTCATCGCTAAAGGCTGGAAAACCCAAGATTTGCCCACACTGGAAGAATGGCAGATGCAACTGATGGACTATATGGAACTGGCAGAAATGACGGGCAGAATCCGAGACCTCGGAGAGGAACTGGTGGAGGAGGAGTGGAAGAAATTTAAGGACTATTTACAAAAACACTGTAAATTGTACGAATGTTAAGAAAGATGTAAGATTCGTAACAATATGGCTCCAATAAATTAGTAACAAGGAATATAAATTTAAATGTAATTGAAAGATAAGACAAACTTTGGATAAAAAATATCCTAGAATTAACTTTTAAAGAATAAGAGTTATTTAAACTCTAAAATTTGAGATTCAATATTGGACAATTATATAATATAAATTGAACTAAGTAAATAATTTTCTAGAAAAATTTATGTGTTTAGAGTGCAGGAACAAGAGATGTGAGGAAGTCCAAAGATGAGAATGAAATGTGGTTAATGAAAAAGAACATGTTTTTATGTATGTTGTTGTTTATTGTTTAAAAATTTAATAAAAATTATTATAAAAAAGTGGCCCAGTTCAAACCCAGCTTATGTGCCTGCCTCTTTATTTGCCTATCACGACACATGTATTTGTTTATTTTTTTTCTGAGCTGGCCAAGATGCTGACTATTATTGTAGACTTTTGGAGCCTCATTTATGGGAGTGAGGGGTTTGTGTTAGTGTTTTTAAAATATTGTGTAAATATGTATGGTATAAATTGGCATCATCTCCCAATATTATTAGCACTGTAGATCACACAGCTTATATTTCTGTATCTGTTCTGATCTGAAAACAGGCTATATGCCAAAAATGTTCGGTTGCTTCAAAATATCAGATAAGTAGTTTTTAGAATGATCATCCACAATTATTCTAGTTAGATGCTTTCAAACTAGCCTGCACTGCTGGCTGGCTTATATGATTACTTGTTGACAGGTTTGCATAGTTTATTCAGTCATTCATTACTTACTTTATTTGATCCTGAGCACTTTTGTTCTTTTGATGTCTCCAGTTGGAAAAAAATTTCGCTTGCTACTGATTTGCTGTTACCAACCATAACATTATATTTCATTACATTTTTGAAAATTAGGACTTGGCTTTACATGAAAGGAATAGATTGCCATTTTAAGCACGATTGCTTTAAGATTGAAGGGTAATACAGTATAACATTGTTTAAGTGGAGTTTTCCAGATAGGAGCTATCTTTATTTTGATCATGTTTTATGTCCCTTAGTGCTCATCTTCATGCTTTATGAGTCCTGTTGTGCTCCTGAATTGTAACATAATTCTACTGCAAGCAAATTTCATTTCCCATAGATGCTGACAAATGGAGGCTCCATTATAACTGAGTTCTTCAAACTTTAACAGGTATGAGCACAGTGGTAGTTAATCTTATTAGTGTGCATTGGATTCAGATGACTCTTGAATCAACGTGAGAGCCAGTGTGGTGTAGTGGTTAAGAGCGGTAGACTCATAATCTGGTGAACCGGGTTCGCGTCTCTGCTCCTCCACATGCAGCTGCTGGGTGACCTTGGGCCCGTCACACTTCTTTGAAGTCTCTCAGCCCCACTCACCTCACAGAGTGTTTGTTGTGGGGGAGGAAGGGAAAGGAGAATGTTAGCCGCTTTGAGACTCCTTCGGGTAGTGATAAAGTGGGATATCAAATCCAAACTCTTCTTCTTCTTCTTCTTTTCCAAAAGCAGGATTTCTCTGAAATACCTTAATTGAAGTGAGAACTTCTGAAGCATATTAGGATTCTTTTGAGATTTGGATGTTGTTGTTTTTTAAAAAAACCCACTGTAGACAGTGTGCCACCAAAAACTGAAATATTTCTCTCCAGTTTTGCCATATAAAGAAAATGGCAAAGTAAGAGTGTGGGGCTTCTTTGTTGCTGACAGGTCTAATCAGTAGGATTGCCAGTGCTCTCCAAAAACATTGCTTTGAGGAAAGGATGTTGAAGTAATGCCTTTTAGCCTGTGTTTTTTTTTCTATAAAAAAATGTTTAGGGGTACTCTCATTTTCCTACTCATATTGAAATACTGCCCCTCAGTGAAGCTAAACTTAGATTCACAAAATGTTTAGGGGTATGCATACCTCTGGGTCCCCCCAGGGAAAAAAGCACCACTTATACCAGTGCTGTATCAGGTTTGCACTTAATGTCCGTTACTTTGGATGCCAGAACACAACATAAAATTCAACCATGAAACACCATAGTTTGGGAGAAACAATCCTATTGAAAATCATCCACATGGATTTAATAATATTTCAGTAAAATAATATGTCATATTTTAACATAGAACCGAATTAATACTTTTTTTAACTCATTATTTTATAACTTTAAAAACCTTATACTCATATGTTTAAAACATTTTCGATATTGCGGGTGCATGTTTTCTTCATTAACACCCCAATCCTGTATATGACCATAAGTACCATTGCGTTCAATGCTGTATGCTCCTAGGAGGCAATCCTATGCACACACACCTGGGATTAGTCCCACCAAACTCAATTACTTCAGACTAGACGTGTATAGGACTGTGCTGTAAAGTTTGAAAATTTCGGTATTTTATGTTTTATTTTTGGAAAGCAGTGACAGTTTGATGATCTGTCAGATATCAAGTTCAGAGGGGTGACATTTATACAGAACTATATCTATAGTCAACAAAGCCAAACAAGAATTTCTACTCTTAATGTGGTGGTTCTCCTTATTAAAATGCCATAGACTAGATGAACCACATCCCTATAATTAAGCTATTGAAGGAAAATATAAATGGATACATCAGAGATGCCTCAATGCTGTCAGTAACACAAATGATCTCTTAAGTAACTATTGAAAAAAGTTAAAGAAGAAAATATAATAAGCGCACCATGAGTCCATCAGAGCTGAATGTCATGATCAAAAAAGCTGGAGGAGAAATAAGGGGATATATATCTGCAGATCATGCACCCATACTAATGACTAGATGTATGATATTAAACGACATGGTATTTATCATTATACAAAAGCAATGAGTCAAAGGTTTTCTGCAACTGCTGTAATTTTCATCAACATGATGCCCAAAGATTCCAAAAAGAAATGATAATAAAATAGTCTGTACTCAGAAAGAGCCAAGAGATGTGTGGCAAGATTGGAGGGCAGTGAGGGTGGAAACCGGGGGTATTCCTGAGGCCCTCTCTTCACATAAGCCCCATTCAGGCATGGAAATGTATTGCAAAAAGAGGGGGCCACATATACTAGTCCTTCTGTCAACATTCCTAGCCCCTCTGTCTGCAGGCTCAGACATTTGCACATTGGGCAAAGGGTCTGAAGGTGTATTCCTCTGCAATTAGCTGAACACATTTAGAATCGTCCCGGTGATATGGCGCTCCGATCATGTAGGACTCTGATCACAGGGAGATGTCTAAATGCATGCAGCTGCACACACACAGAATCTCCTCTTAGAACTTCTTATTCAGTGCAGGAAGGTCAATGGTGGAGGCCTACACATTTTGTCCACCCGCTATATATGTTATTTGAATGCCTGGATAAAGCTATGGTTTCATCAGTTTCACCTGTTTTCTCCATTGTTATATGTGTGTTCTTTCCTACGCAGAATTGACCAGGTCTTATCTGATGGCATTCTTCTGTCTCATCTTTATCCAAAGGAAGTCCTTGATCTTTTCCCCTTACCTACATGGCTTACAAGCCCTGAATTCTCCCACCCATTCCATGTTATCATAGTGTTTTTTTCCATACTGTGTCTTGTCGCTTGTACCTGACATCATTTTTAGTTGATGTCACCCCACATCTCATTTTCATATCTGCTCTAGAGAGAGGAATCTTTCTCTCGTCTTTGGACGATGGCTTTAATTCACCAAGGGTATTCTGAAACAAATTTCATTTCTTCTGGAGCAAAAGTCAAAAGTGATACTTTAAATCATAATTAACTATTATCTGTGTGGGAATAAAACGTATGAATGACAGCTATGAAAATTTCTATTGCCTTTGAGAGCTTATTCCATAAATCACAGCTATACGAATGAAACAAATTTTTATTAGTTGGAAAAAATATTCCATTCATTCTCATACAAGAATCCTCAAGCCACATGCCTCTCTGGAGTAAATTCACTAGTTTCTGTCAGGTCACCCTGGGATATGTGAAATATAATAGCTTACATTGCTTACAAAGTCAGAATTTCCATCTAGGAGAAATGGCTCTCTTATAAAATTGCATGTCTATTACAATGTTACAAAAATATGTGACAACAGATATATGAAAATAGTAAAATACAATGTATAATCATACTGCTTACAAAACACAATGGTAGAATAGCAATTAAGTTTCCAAGCCACACACTTTAACATAAGAAAATGTCAATATTTATAGTTGGCATTACCAACTCTGCATCCATTCAGCACTGCAGAAAACACAGTGAGGGATCATGTAATTAATAACATTATCCACTGCAGTGGGTGTGTTTAGTCCTTCCAGTTACCTAGAGGCAGTCCTAATAGCAAGCTACATAAGAAGCTGCTTTCTATAGGAATGGGCAGCTAATTGTGAAAGGTGATGCCAAAGGGCAAGGTTTAAATATAGCCATTTGTGAATGAATGTGCCTGGAATGTCTTGTTGTCTTTTCTGATCGTGAATGTGACAAACATATTTCACTGTTTTATATGTAGAAAGTTAAATGTTCATGGTGACACTTGTCACCTGCTGTGGGATTTGCACTGGCTGCCAATTAGTTTCCAGGCTCATTTCAAAGTGCTGATCTTAACCTTTAAAGGTGTTAATGGTTTATACTAGGACCTGGGTACTTTAGAAAACCTCCCCCCTCCCTACATGCTCCAATCATCATCTGGCACCCTGTTCCAAATCTTTTGAACTTTGGAAGCAAGGATAGCATCAGCTAGGGTTAGGACCTTTCATGCTGTGAGTAGCTGAGTTAAGTTCATCAGACCTAATCACTATACTGCTTCAGATAACTGGGGAAGACCTTCAAAAGAACTTTGGTCAATTTCAGTAATTTTTGCTGACTTTCTTCTGTTATATTTATGTGGCTGACATTTCTTAAACAGTTCTAGTTACAGGTAGGTAGCCGTGTTGGTCTGCTGTAGTCGAAACAAAATAAAAAAATTCCTTCCAGTAGCACCTTAGAGACCAACTAAGTTTGTTATTGGTATGAGCTTTCGTGTACATCTGAAGAACTGCGCATGCACACGACAGCTCATACCAATAACAAACTTAGTTGGTCTCTAAGGTGCTACTGGAAGGATTTTTTATTTTATTTTATTTCTTAAACAGATACTGTTAACTCATTAGTTTGAATATATGGGGGACAGTTAGGGATTGTGTGGCTTTTAGTACTGTTTGTTAGCTGTCTTGAGCCCCTTTGGAGAAAGAGGTGGGATATACATAAAAAAATATAGAAGTAAACAAAATGTACCTTGATGTTATTGTTTGTTTAGTGGTATCTTTTACTTCCATGGCATCTGACACTTAGCAACCACAAAGCATAGGTGATACTCTTCCATACAAACATATCGCCATCTGGTCCAGTAATAGATATTAAGATAAGAACCTGGGATACTTTGCATGCAAAATAGGTTCTCTACCACTAAGCTATGGACTGTTCTATAACTGTCTATGTTTAATCTGTGATCACCAATAACCACTGAAACGTACATGAAGGAAAAGAGAATATGAGTCAACATTGGGGTATAACAAGGACCTCCAGATTTTCTAGTGCATGCTGTTGTCCCTGGTCAACAGTCCTGTCCCTTGTCCTAGGGCCCACCTCTTGATATTTCCAGCATCACTGAATACCTTGAAAACATTTTCACTCGTCTGTAGTATTTATTATTTCTTCTTTTGGAATTCTGACAATCTTACCTGCCTTGCACAGGAGTATGCCAGAAGCAACATGGGTTCTGCTGCTACTGATTCTACTAGTTCTTTTGGTTGTCAAAGGATGGGAGAAAGCAAAGCAGCCGCCCCCCAAAAAAAATTCCATCTGATTTTGACTATATTTCAGCCTGTATTTTGAATTGCCATGCTAAAATCATTGAGATCTCTATACTAGACAGCTCCAGAACAGAGTGCTAATAAATGGATTCCCTGTTCAGCCAAACAACGAAGAGTCAAGTGTTCAAAGAATAAAAATACTTAGGACATTTATGACTATTCACATCAGTATGGCTATTACCCACAAGCTTTACTGTTTTTGCAAGACTAGTTTTTCGAGATTAGTGTAAGGCAAATCATTGTTTCTTTCATTTCTGGCCAAGTTGCTCTGGAATAATTGCTATGTGCACATATAGCCTACTCTGCAACAACATCCATGTTACCAAATGATAAAGAGATTAGGTGACACAATCTAAAATACAAAGGGCAACATGAAATGAGTGTAGCAAGCACTTTTCAGGCCTGTCTGACTGGAAGGTCAATATGTCTACAGCAATAAAAATAACATATTGTGGGGCATTATAGAAGGTGTGTTGTCATGTCATCTTCTTTTCATGCAGTTGAAGGGTCACTGATCCCACTATGGAAGGAGGGCTAAGTCATCGCTGACAATTTTATATAAGACTGACTGACAGGACACATGCTGCTAGGAATCCCATCTGGTGTCAAAAGTCCAGCAGAAATCCAAACCACTTTTCAACTATCATTTTGCAGCTAGGTGAGAAAGCTAAAGCTGTAGGCAATTTTCATGAAAACTGACATCCGATACACAATGAAAGATAACGGAAGGGAAGAACAGTCACTACTAATAGCCCTGCTCAGATGATAGGTTTGAATCACTTCTAAGGTGCTGACCCTATGCATATTTGCACAGGGGGAAACGACTCTGAAATATGCTTAGGATCAGCACCACTTTAATGCACCCTTAATGTGCCTGGCCAGATTAAACTTATGTTACTGGCTTTGGTGACTTCAACCAGTTTGCTGATGCTGTTAGACAAAATAATGTATCACAACACGTGCTGTTTAGGAAATGAGGAGATGCAGCACTACATTTGATAATTTTGCCTGTGTGTGCTATGTTGTGATCATGTGCATTTTTATTTTATTTCAGTGCTCATTCTATAGTTTTAAATAGGCCGAATGAAACTATTCATGGGTGTTGTTCAAATATTTTTGGTAACACTAAGAACTACAGACTTTTAGGAACAACTTGTTTTAGCCTTATGGAAATCCTCGCTGATTTAAAGTGTTTGATGGCTCAGTCCCCAGACTTGGTCTGGGGCTAGATAGGATGAACCCACCGCTTGAGACATCATTTCCTGTCAACCAGAGGAGGTCTTTCCTGTGTTTGCTTTTTATGACGATTCAGTATTTCATTCTAATAAAATACAGACTATAATGACATATTAAAGGAGACTTAAAACGACTTAGCAAAGGTTAAAGTGAACAGGTACCACGAGAAGTAGCTATTTCATATGATCACAAGTTTTATAGTGTTGTGGAGGTGGGGGTATAAGCAAGGCTGATCTGCATTCAGTCTATTGGTAATTACACTGACCTGTAATCAGTTGTATTTGTACCTGCAAAGTTTATTCAGGGAGAATGCAGCTGCTCAAGGAACTAGTTTATTTTTGTAATGAATGGATCATCATTATAGTCTAGTCATGTAGCCACTGGCTGGTTGGAGACAAAAGAATTAAGTTTATTTAAAAAATAAGAACATAAAACAAGGATTTGTCATGTATGCATGCTTTCTAAAGGAAGGACTGATTGATTTTATACTTTATCTTGTGAAAGTGACTGGCTGAATTCAATGCAATTTGTTAAAAATGAATCACATAACATTAAATGACAAATTGAAATGCCCTTAAGGTTGAAATTGCTGTAGGCACATCTCTACCAAGAAAGTTCAGTTAGGTCAGCTGAAAATTCAGTCTGCCCTAGGCCCACAATGTGATGGAAATAGGAAGATCACTGTACCAGTGGAGAGAAAATATATTAAAGCAATATATAATGCAATATAAACACATAAATATAAATTTTCAAATTGCTAACTGATTGCAAAAAAAGTATCATTGATATAAGAGGAAACAGTTGCTGCTTGATGACCTTCTTGTTGCACATATGAGTTAATGAAGCAAACTATATGGAGCATGTTCCATTTAACCTTCTATTTTAACATATTGGTGATGAAAAGGTGGTAGAGAAATGCACCATCATATTACATGTGGAGAGATTGGGAATCTTGCAAATATTATTTTGTACTCCTTGCTTTTACTGCCAAATTTTTAAAAGGAACAAAACATAAGCAACAAACCCAGCCACAGAGACAAGCAATGCCATCCCTGAAAAATGGAACTACTACCAACAGGTCAGTTTGGTATCTTTTTTATAGCAAAGAAAAATAAAATTCATAACTGTAAACAATTTAGAGTTCTAAACAACTTCTAGTTGTGATATGTTCAATTCACTATTTTCCCTCCTCCTGTAACTATGAGATTGCAAAAGGTCCCCTAAATCTATTCAGTGTTGTGTTCAGAGTCATAGGTCAGATTCTCTTTCTGTAATTTTAGGAGGATCTTACTATGTGCTGTAAATAAATCCAGAACAGCTACCAGGTGAATTTTGCTTTCCAAATAAAGAGTCCTACAGACTTCAATGAAAATTAGATCTGGGCTCACATCAGAAAATTTGAGTTAAGAAAAACAGCTTAAAATAAGATCCAAGAACCAGGATTTTCATCAAAAGGAGCTGTCTTAATTTATCAATAGTAAGCTTCTGAGCTATGAAAGTTGGACTTCATGAAGAAATGTATGCCAAAAATTGCAGATGCCCCACTTAAACTAGTCATACCTTCAAGTATAAACAGGCTTAATTCTACGGGTTAATATTGCTCTGTGAAGATGCATACAGGCAAGCAGATGATATCTAACTCTAAAAAGTCCCATCCATTGAAGGTATAGGCTGGGATGAGACAATTAAAGACTACATTAAACTACTTTAAGGTTTTTGATTTCAGTACCCATATGTGTGACAGCTCAGTTCTGTCCTGATATATGGTTGGATCCAGACTTAATCATGCTTAGAATAGAGTCACTGAAATCAATGTGCCTATTCCAAGCATGATTAAGTCTTGAGCCAACTCATAATATACAGTCCTGCAATTAAATAGTGTCAATCATAATAATAATAATAATAATAATAATAATAATAATAATTTATTATTTGTACCCCGCCCATCTGGCTGGGTTTCCCCAGCCACTCTGGGCGGCTTCCATAAAAACCAGAAATACATTAAAATATCACACATTAAAAACTTCCCTGAACAGGGCTGCCTTAAGATGTCTTCTGAATGTCAGGTAGTTATTTATCGCTTTGACATCTGATGGGAGGGCGTTCCACAAGGCGGGTGCCACTACCGAGAAGGCCCTCTGCCTGGTTCCCTGTAGCTTTGCTTCTCGTAATGAGGGAACCGCCAGAAGGCCCTCGGCGCTGGACCTCAGCGTCCGGGCAGAACGATGGGGGTGGAGACGCTCCTTCAGGTATACTGGGCCGAGGCCGTTTAGGGCTTTAAAGGTCAACACCAGCACTTTGAATTGTGCTCGGAAACGTACTGGGAGCCAATGTAGGTCTTTCAAGACCGGTGTTATGTGGTCTCGGCGGCTGCACCCAGTCACCAGTCTAGCTGCCGCATTCTGGATTAGTTGTAGTTTCCGAGTCACCTTCAAAGGTAGCCCCACGTAGAGCGCATTGCAGTAGTCCAAGCGGGAGATAACTAGAGCATGCACCACTCTGGCGAGACAGTCCGCGGGCAGGTAGGGTCTCAGCCTGCGTACCAGGTGGAGTTGGTAGACAGCTGCCCTGGATACAGAATTGACCTGCGCCTCCATGGACAGCTGTGAGTCCAAAATGACTCCCAGGCTGCGCACCTGGTCCTTCAGGGGCACAGTTACCCCATTCAGGACCAGGGAGTCCTCCACACCAGCCCGCCCCCTGTCCCCCAAAAACAGTACTTCATAAAGTAAATGATAATAGAATATACTCGTTCTTCCATTTTAAAGCTATTTTATGTTGTATTATTGGATTGACTCATTTAAGGAAAAAATAGGTCCTATAGACTTTGGGACATACGTACAAGCAGGAGTGTCTTCCTCTCTATAGACATTTCTGTGAGTTATCTAACACACTTTGTGTGGCAACCTGATGAAGGGCCTTCTCAGTGGTAGAGCCTCAGGCATGGAACTTGTTCCCTTCTGAGATATGTCAGGCAGGACGGGGGCACCACAATGACTACCCCTGATGTAATAGATGCTGTTTTAGATGCATTGGCAGAAACTACTGTTTTCACCATTGCATCTAAAATCCATAGGCTGTATCAAAAGAGACAGACTGTGATCCAGCGAATTTAACAGACAAGACCAGTAGCTGGTGAAGAAGGCAGCTATACTCATTTGTGAGAAAGGCTTTGGGAATAAACCTTGAGGAAAAATCCATACTTGATGCCTTGTGGGACATATTTGGGAACAGGAAAGGTCCCACACAAATATGGAGTAGAGTCCCTAAGACAGTTGGATGGTGCTTGTACACCTCATTCTGGCAACTCCTGCAGCCAAGCTGGTGCCAAATATATTCCTCTGCTATCCTTTGGACCACATCAGTGAGGCAGATAGGGGTGTCTTGTTCTCTGAGCAGCCCAGGACCTCCACACTGCCAGGCTTGTGCCCCAGAGAAGTCACTTTGGGACTGCTCAAACAGCAGAAACAATGTGGGAGGCAGCAGTTACCAGTCTCTGCAGCCACAGCAGCCACTGTGAATCTCTAGTGGTTTGACTTCACCGCCAGAGGTGTACTCCATTGTCTCTAGAGGCAGACAGATACCAACAATACTGTCATTCTCCTGATGACACACAACAATTATATCTCTTAATAGACTTCTTATTGTGGTGGGACTAAAGTTTCTCTTTCTGATGCAGATAGGATCTTTTGCATCTTTAAAAAAGCAAGATTGCACTAATTATAATTTTATAATTTACACATTAGATAACATAAGTAAATCTATTAATATATGTTGCTTTACTTTAGGGCTCTTGATAACAAAGTGTATACTAACTTTTGAGTTATAAAGCAGGCAGATATTATTCAGTGAGATTAACCAGTTTAGCGACACTTTCACATAGCTGTTGAAGTTGTGTTATTTTCATGGGTGGGGAATTGTTTCTTCACAAAAGAACATCACAAGGTCAAATATGTAATTAGAATTATCAGCAACATTCTAAATTTGGTATAAACTAGCATATTTAACAGATCCTATAGAAAACATTTAAAAACTTTTAAAAGTTCATCTAATTGGAGCTTCAGGTCAAATAGGCTGAAATTTCACTAGAATATTGTTGATGTGGAGTTACATGAGCAAAATGCAGCAAATGCCACTAATAAGAAAGTGTTCCTGGCTCACATCTGGATAGCAAGTGGTCCAAGTGTTTTTGTTTGTTTGTTTTTGTTTTGTCTTGCTGCTTTCCCCACTGTTTACTGCTGAATCAGAACAAATATCAGTCCGCAGAAAACCCAATGACATGTGTTCCAAATCAGCAATAAAAAGCAGACTTTCCCAGGAAAATGGTAAGATACCTCTTGGACCCTTGATTTTAAATCATGGGACAAGCTAAAGTGTAGGTGGGCCCTTGAGCTTGCTGATCATAAGGTAAGCAGTTCAAAACCGTGCGATGGGTTGCGCTCCTGTTGCTTTGTCTCAGCTCCTGCCAACCTAGCAGTTCGAAAGCATACCAGTGCGAGTAGATAAATAGGTACCTCTTCAGTGGGAAAGTAAATGGTGTTTCTGTGCACTCTGCTTTCCATCATGGTGTTCTTTGTGCCAGAAAGCCACATGACCCAGAAAGCTGTCTGTGACAAACGTCGGCTCCCTTGGCCTGAAAGTGGAGATGAGAGCCAAACCGCATAGTCAAATTCCACTGGACTTAACTGCCCATGGGTCCTTTACCTTTTTACTGCACAATATATATATATGTATAGTATTGTGCTGTAAGGCTGAAATCCTATACAGCCTCAGGTAAGTTTTTGTGGACTTAGTTCAGAAAATGCATGTTATTGCATGTTATTGCCCTGCAAAGCAGAAGTGGGTGACTTTTTTTCAGATGGAGGGCTACATTCCTTCATGGGTAGCCTTCCAGGAGCAGACAGGCACATATTAGTGGTGGGTGGGGCAAGCAGCAAAAGTGGATATAGCAACAGATGTGACTCTTTTTACAGGCGATCTCTCTGCAAGAGACGACAGACTATATTCCAGTTGTGCACAAGTCAGAGGCTTCCATGCACACACACCCCTCTCTACTGGGGCAAGCAAAAGTCATCATGAAAGTTCAAGGACACACTCCAACCAGGCAAAAGCACAGCTCAGTGCCATTGATGGATGTGGCCCAGGAAGCAAGGGTATGGCCAGGGGAAAGTTTTGTCAGCCAGCTAGAGAGCTTGGGTGGCCACATTTGGCCTTCAGGCTGAAAGCAGTAGGTTGTGTTTTCTTTGTCCACTGAGCCAGTGGGATGTTTTCTGCTTACTTCAGTAGGGACATTCCTGCATAGGCTTTCCATTCTCATACATATTCATCCGTCTTTTATAGGGGTGAGTGGCTTCTGTGCCCCTGATTTTGCAAATGATGGCTTATTTAATGGAGATAGATTAAAGAATGAGAGCACATTATGCCCCTCTTGCTGTTTATTTTAATTACTGTAAAAATAGATACTTCACAATGTGCCAAGCAATTAATAAATAATCACATAAATAATTATTTTTCCAAGCTTCTTGAAATTGAAGGATACCATTGTTCCCTGATACCATTTCATGCATCAGACTTCTTATTTAAGACCTCTTTTTACATAGCTGCAATTGGAAAATGCCTTGAGACGTCAAACATTCTACTCCATTAATGCAACACAATTTCACCTTCATTAAAATCAATGAAGTTATGGTGGTAGAAAGTTTGGTTCTAGGAATCAGGATAGCCAGTTGTCCCAGTAATAAAACAATTGTGAATTATTCTCTGCCTGTGAAGGAATTAGACACAGCTTTAGTGTTTATTGGTTCCCCCACCCCCAAAGTCTTTAATCTTCTGCAATCTTTCATCTTTTTCCCTTTTGAACAGATTGTTTTGAGGGTGGGAAGATTGATTATAGATTTTGCCATCATAGGGAAAACTGTATGTTTCATAGAATTTTCTTTCCATCGTTACAACTTTGATAGAAATCACTGTTAATTTAAGATGCAATCCTGTGTACAATTAGGTGTATATAGACTTCATTGAAATCAATGAGTTTGGCAAACAAATTTTAAACACATTTAATTGATGTAACAACTGTGTAATTTACTTCCTTTCAAGTAAGTATATATGTAGGAGACAGGTTTATAACTACACATGATAGCAGCCTATGTTACTAACCATTCTTTAGCCAATCCATTAATTCAGAAGCACCAGAAAATTGTGGCTGAAATTTCTTGGTCAATGAAGGCAAAATGCTGACAGGTGTGATTGTCGCAATTGTTTTTTTCAGCATCACTAGACAGCTTTTCAAAGGAGTCATTTCCACTTTTGCTTATATATTTATATTTTTGACCACAACTCTGTTATTATTTACAAATGAGGCAGGTATTGTAAACACTAAGAATTCTGGCAGTGATCTAGATAGAAACAGTGCAAATGTTTCTGCTTGATTCTAGCACATCTGTGAACTCATAAGGCAAGCCAGGGGTGTTCCGGTTTGCGAGCGTTTTTCGGAAGCCAAACGTCTGATGTGGCTTCTGCATCTTCCGAATGAGTGCAGGAAGCTCCTGCAGCCAATTGGAAGCTGTGCCTTGGTTTCTGAACCGTTTTGGGAGTCGAATGGACTCCCAGAACGGATTAAGTTCAACAACCAAGTTACGACTATATACAAAATCACATGATGTTTCATGCATCTAAAATGAAATGTAGTAATAGAAAATGTAAAAGTAAATTGATGAATAAATGTTTCACAACTGGGCCAAAATCTACATATCCCGACTTTTGGTGATTCAGTCCTGGTTCAGCAAAGCCCTTGATTTATGCTGAACCCTCCTCAGGAGACCTGTTAAAAATAGCGTTTTGTCATTCATCAGAGTCTGCAAACTCTCTTAAGTAGAGAAGGATTTAAATTCCATATCTCATATAACTTCCCTTGCTTAGAGATACAATTTCATATGAACCTATTTCAGTGCTATGGTATTTCTCATGCCAAACACGTAAATTAAAACTACAAAAATCTTTTTGTATCCTGTCAAGACAATTAGCATAGATTTCATTATTAACAATCTGCCAATAATTTATGATTAATAAAACAATGTAGCTTATTAATGAAATATTGAGAGCAAAAGGAGTAAGGTTGAGATATGATGGCATAATTCATCTAGAACACTTCTACTGCAGGTGGGTGTGGAGAATAAAACAATTACATTGAATGTAAGCTCTTCAAAGACACTTGAGGAATACCAAGTTATTATGAACTTTTAATAATGCAAGACTTCACTAGGAAATCATTACAATGAGTAGCCATCATTTCTCCTCTATACATATTAAAATATTAAGCTAAGAATAATAATTTGGAAATATTTTTTGTTAAAAAAAGAGAAAGATTTCAGAGATTCTTGTTCATTAAAAGAATGTCCAGGTGGACAAAGTGTGGTTAGAACTGAAATGAAGAATGCAAAAATTTGCATAGAGCTTGTAATTAACATCTGAGGATTATGTGGCATGCAAATTCATTGGCAAATTCAATGCTTTTAATACTCTGAGATGTGGCTTTTCATTGCTCATGTTCATGGGGCAAGTCTGCAGAAGGGGATTCTGAAGTGATTCCTAAGCACATTATTTTTCCATGTCTCTTGGATGCTGCTGACTAAAGCCGCACATCGACTCCCTCTGTGGACAGACTGCAGAGTTTAGGATGGCCCACCCTCTTCATGATGTCTCCATGACTGGTTAATACTTCTCTGATTCGCACAGGGAGACATGGTCAGACCATTCACTTTAAATCCTACCAGGCCCTTTTGCCAAGTAGCAAGCAGAATTCATGTGAGATAATCGACTACATGCTGGATCCTTGAGGGTGGTGGAGAGAGGAGAGAAGTGGCTAACTACAGGTATTGAAAGGCCTAGGCTTGAAGCAGACTGGCCAAGTCACAAAGGTGCTCAGCACACTAATGGCTCACCAAGCATAGCACAACAAAGGGTAGTTGTGTGTCGAGGTCCCCAGGTCCACCCCAATAACTCACACATCACACAGAATTTTTTGTTTAAGATTTTTGGCATAATTTTGGCCACAACTTTATTAAAATATAAATTTGTGAGTGGTTGCGTAGGCATTGGTTGCGACTATCTGCCCCCACCATGGGGGACAGGCTGACATTACGCATGATGCAAAAGTCAGAATAGGGGAATACACTTGGGGGTAATGCGGAGCAGGGAACCTGCCCTCACCCAAATGCAACCAGGAGCTCATTGCTATGGCCCGAGCCCCTTTGACAGAGTGGACAAGCAATAGTTAGCCTCCAATTCCTTTAACGGAATCCCTTGCAGCAGCAGCATTAGAGGGGCAGGCACAGCCAATCCATGCCCCTCAACCAACCAAACCATAAACCAATGCCTAACCGCGAACCTTACAAGTTGTGACGATTTGCTACGCAGTAGGCAAAAACCAAATGGCCCCAGCCAATCAGCCAGATGGACAAAATTCCTACCAGGCCCCCGCTCCAAAGCAGACGACCCCATGACAGGCATAGCAAACAACCCTATTCTAGGGAGGGAGGGACGGGCAATCTGATGCACGGGCGAAAAGAGGAAGTCCTAGCCTCGTGCAAGGAGTTTTAGTATTTCTGGCTGTCAATCAATAAATGGCAACATTAACTTCTTCGCAACAACAAGGAAAGCCCCAATCACATCAGTAACCAACGATCAATTAGCCCGCCCCCCAACTTTGGAGTGTCCTGGTGGCCCCCACCGCAACACGTGCTCTCCGTGAAGGAGAACATGCTTTACCCTGGGAACAGTGCAAGAACCTTCACTACCTGCTATTCATGCAGTATTGTGAAGGAGCAGGACTGGGAGACAATATGCTCCCATACTGTAACATGTTGATTCTGGCATCTCTATCGTTGCTTAATTTTGTTTGGTCAGGGATCATTTAACTTCTTGCTTTGGAGCAGTATTCTAGTCCAAGGCTTTCTAGATCAACCAAGGAGAACATTCAAAATGATACTCCCTATTGCTTTGGATAACGTGGGCAGTCAATTACAAAACCATTCCTCTCCATGCTGTCTTTAGACTATTGGAAAATAGCATTATATGCGAGCTGATCCGACCCCCCCACCCTCGAAGACATTTTTCTAGGGTAATTATTGAGATTTGCACCTCCCCTTTGGAATTCCATGCACTACCTCTGTTGTATTTTCAAGGCCCACTCTTTCTCTTTCAACAGGTCTTTTAAATGGAGATCTTTATCCCAGTCTGCATCTGAATTGAAACCATTTTTACCTGTTCATATCTATGGAACTGTTGTAACTTGTTTTATATATGGATTTGTTTTTAAATTTTTTTTTAAAAAAACTTTTGTCGTTTGATGGTTGTAACTCTTCTGTTGCTTTTATCATTGTTCGTTTTCTTTTTTGCAACATGTCCTGGGGCCTTATCGATAAAATGTGGATGAGAAAATCTAATAAATGAAATAAACAAACAATTAAAAATAAACACAAAGACACATATGCAAACCACATACACCCTACAAACATGTGCCTATGTGCTTCCATAGTTTGATGTAAAGTGCATGTCTTTACTTGTAAACAAGTAAAGTGCATATGGGTTGATTCCTACATTAAATAAATAGGGCAGGCCTTGCCTTATGGCTGAAGGACCTCAGTGCATGCATGTACTGGTGTTCATTTGGATTGTACATTGGAGACCCATTCTTATATATCTAATGCATCCACTTGTTATTCACTTTCCCTTGCAAGTCATGTGATTGCTTACACATGACTCAGGCATGCAGAGCAAAGCTACAATTGAGCTGTACCCAGAGAATCAAAAAGGCACTCCTAGTATCAGCTAGGGCACGCACAAGAATTCTTAGTGTAGCACATTGTCCAAACATCACAGTGCCTGTTCACAAGCCCACAGCAAGTTGCAAAATGCTAGCAGAGGTGTTTCTGGTGCCAGAGATGCATACATTATTAAACAAGTTATACATATAGTTCTTCAACAAGCATCATATGCAAATGAGTTAAGCCCAAAATGTGAAATTTATGTGCATTCATAGCAACAAGCAGTACCTAATCAGATGAAAATAATTCACCCAATAAACTAAACCATGTCTCCTTTACCACTTATTCATGATATTCATAAGTAGCGCTCCTCGTAAGTGGAATTTTAATATGGTCATTATTTTCATACCATTTTACAGACTTGCAACAATCAAATTATCCCAATGCTTATTTGATTGTAAAATATATTTCTGTAAGCATATGGACTAAAATCTGTTCACAGACATGTTGATTTTAATTTTTTTTAAAAAAATGATCTGAAATCATCAAATTTGTATTTGTGTACGGATCTTTTGGCCTTCTGATTACTGTCTATCATCAACTATATTGTACTAATAGGCAAAATTTGTATTCTCCTTCTTTCTGGAAACTATTTGTGGGTTGTTGTTGTTTTAAAAAAAACTAACAGCACTTGTTTGTGTTATGCAATGAATTTTAATGCTACCTTTTATTTTATTTTTTAAAAAGGCAGTTCTAAGCATGTACATAAAATGTTATTGTTCTCTGTAAGTGTATGAGCTAAAAGCTGGTCAGCTTATCTTGGAAGAAGGTAATTTTGGAGAACCATGAAGATTTCTCAAGTAAATCATAAGCCTTGTTCCGTGCTCAATAAGTGTCGGACGCCATTACCCGGCGGCACTGTGGCCCATAGATTACAGCAAAATATTGGTCAAGGTTCTGCCCAGGATCCTCTCTGTCCAATGGGCTCATGGGGAAAAGCTATCCCGTGGGCCCTTGAAAGAGGAGGGGAAAGCCTATATAATGCTATATAATTTCCCTCTTGCTCGGGGCAATTTTGTCTTGAGAGCTTCCTGCACACCAGACTTCCGGGTTAGCGCCTCCGGCAGAATTCCTCTGATCGGGAGGAATTTGCTCCATGGAATTTAGGGTCTGGCCGCCACAGCCAGAATTTAGGGTCCGTGGAATTTAGGGTCTGGCCGCCACGGCGAAGGCGGAGACCCACTAAAAATTGCAGGCGGGAGAAGCCTGTGAACGTGGGATTCAGCTGGCACCTTTTGCGCCTCCCCTACTCACAGGGAGACTCGGCTTCGGGGATCCGGAGCGATGTGGGGTGAGCGGCGCGGTGCTTCAAATTGACTGCTTCTTTCACGGAGTGAAGCCGCATTGCTGTTGCCGGAGAGCGCTGACTTTTTCCTGTGAAAAATTTGATTCTAAACAACTACCCATGAGTAGAACGGAAAATTGGACTTTTAAACATCTTAATTTGGCACCGAAACGGGGAGGTTTCAAACAGGAAGTCCGCCTTCCCCTTTTGTAAATAGATTGAAGCAAAGAATTTGCAAGCTAAAGTCTTGGAAAGTCCTATGTAAAGGATTAAACTTCTATCGGTTAAAATCACTAAACCCCCCTTGGAAGCAGGAGAAGAGGGGGAAAATTTTGGATCGCGTAAGCCTGCAGGAGAGAGTGAAGAAAGTTAAATCACCACCGCTCTGAACCTGGAAACGGACTGCTAGTAAGACTGACATTTTTGGGAAAGTTCATTGACTGTGACAGTTAGTTAAATAAGAGAAATACATTGTTTCCATTGTCTCCTTCTGCGTTTAAAAAGGAGTAAAAGTAACTGAAAATTGAAACTAATTTTATTGCTTGAACTGTGCTTAAAAGGATTGATACAAACAGAAATTGTTTCCCTCTAGTGGGAGCCTTTGAAATTGTTATAAGAGTTGAGCTGGTGGAATCTCCAGCTGCAAGAGAAAACCGTGAGATTGACCTTGGATCGCTTAAGAATGTCAACAGAAGAAGCCTTAGTGATTGCACTATGCAAGATAAGTGAGTCATTGGAACAGCCCCACAAGAAGACGGATGTGATGAATATTAAAATTGATATTTTGGGACAAAAAGAGACTAATTTGGGACAAAAAGTGAACATCTATACAGAAACTATTCAGGAACCGATACAGGAATTTACTTTGACATGCCAAACGGTGGAGAAAGTGAGGGAGAAAGTTGTGGTTGTTGAACCTAAAGTAATACAAGTGGAGAGGGAGAGAGCCCCAGCCTTACAGAGGCAATTTGATGACTACAAGTTGTTGCCCTCTATGATTGAATTCAGAGAAAGTCAGATTGGAACCCTGCTTGGACTGGAGAAGGAAAGTTGAATAGATCATCTCATGCAGGGATTTACTGACCTTTGGGATCTGGCCCTGGGTCAGGAGGAAATTGGAGTTGTGGGGACCTTCAGATTTGGAGGGATTTTGAAACACGTCCTGAAATATCCTTTGGATTTTAGTTTTAACCATGGAGATGTGGGTGGCATGTCGAGAAGGAATAAAAACATTGCTAGGTTGGAGCTCCCCTGAGACCTACTCTTCAGCATCAAAGGAAGGAAATTAAGAACAAGATCAGCAGAAGACAAAGTAAAGTGTATGTATAAATATGAAGAAGACTTGCAGAAGGGACCTGGAAAAGAGTTAAGAGCCTCGGACAGAAGATCACCAGGTTGTTGGACTATATGGAATTGACGGAAATGACTGGCAGAATCCGAGACCAGGGAGAAGAGACGGTGGAAGAAGATTGGGAAAAGTTTAAAGTTTATTTATAGAAATACGGTAAAATTAATGAGTGTTAGAAAAATGTTGGAATGAAATTATATGGCCTTAGTAGAAGTGTTATAAGGAGTTAAGCATAAATAAGTATTATAATATTAATGGAAAATAAGGTTAAAATAAGTTAAGATAATTATATGACAGAAAATAGTGAAAGATGGAAAGGAATTGCTGAAACAATTAATAGAAGTGGAATACGAAAAGGGAGGTGAGAGGAAGTTGATGAAACAAGGGAATGAAAGATAAGGTATTGAAATGGTATGATGTATGTTTTTAAATTGTTTTTGTTCTGTTTTGTTTAGTTTAATGTGTTAATGTTGTATGGTGTATTGTTTATATATTGCATTGTATTGTTTTCTCTCTCTCTTTTTTCTTTTTTTTCTTTTCTTTTTCTTCTTGTTTGTAAGGTTTAAAAGTAATAAATATTAAATTTTTTTTTTTAAAAAAGGAGAGCTTCCTGCACACCCACCCTCATGTTAGAGCCTTCACTGTGCCATTTGGGGTTGCTGGCTGACAGGGACAGAGATGGTTCCCCCCTCAACCTGATTGGCACTTGGTTAGGAAGGCGGGGTTCTGTTAGTTTCTGTTTGCCACTGTGCAGCTGCTTTAGAGTCACAAGACTCTGTTTACATTAAAGAGACATTCCAGGCTGTTGGAAGCCTCACAGAAGACAGGAGATGTTTGTGATGTTTACTAGTTTCCTGTTCCTTTGTTGTTTCAGTTGCTCTCTGCTTTCACAGAGAGAGGATGCGTTTTCTGTCTGCATAGCTAAAGAAATAAAGCATAGCAATGTAGCCATAAATCTCATCACTTCCGTGTGCTGCTTTGATTCTCTGCTGAACGGGAATGTGTCTGGAGCCTTATCAGAGGCTCAGGTCATTAATCACGTTGGAGGGCGATTCCAGAAGATGAGCTTTATCAGCTCGGTCGCAGTGGAGATTCCCACAGGTTCAACTTTCCCTCAGTGAAATTACAGCTTTCCTTTGTTAGGCAAAGAACATTGTTTGTATCATGGTGAAAATGGCATTGGGCAAGATCAACATGGTATGGGGGGGGCCCATAAGGGGCATGAGGGGAGGATTGACCACAGCACCTCCAAGCTTGGGCTATCTGCCTAGTTGGAATCTGTACCCTGGTCTGCCAGTAAGACCTTGCTAGCTTGGCTTGCACCATAGCAAGGTTCAACACTGGCTGACTCCCATTGTACAGCGGATCCGTTCCATCAACATGGGGCTTGTTGAATGATTAATTGATCCTGGGACCCAATGCCATGCCAACCCTTGCACTGCCTGCTGCTGTCAATAAAGATTTGGCCTGATTTTATCCCATCACTGTTGTACAGTCTTGCTATTTTGATGCTCTCATGGGTCAGATAATGTGCCTGCCAGGGCAAATAAAAAAAAATGAAATGTCCAGAATTATACATCTAAATCTCCTTTTATTGTTGCAAACTAGAAAATTTAATTAATTGAACTGAACTCTTAAACAGATGAACAATGCAATCCTTATTTTGTGTGTGTATGTGGTGTGAGCATGTGCAAAATTGCAGATAGATACCCGCCTAACATATACACTTTGAAAACCCTGGTGGCTTGTGTTTCCCCCTTACACAGTTTTCTTCTTCTTCAGAAAATGCCTCCGTTGGTTCCATTAAGGGAGGTGAATAGTTAAGCCAGCTCCATGCTCATATTAGACAAGTGCCCCAATTACTGGGACCTCTCTAATGAATGAAGACTGCCTCCATCCTTCCCCTGAAACACCCTGTTTCAGGGCATAACACTGGCTACTGCTGGTGAAAGAGGCATAGAGGAGAAATTTAACTAAGTTAACATTTAAAGCCACACTTACCTAATTCACGCTTTCCAAAACAATACATGAACTGATCAATGCTGCCACAACCTCATTCAAGTTACTTTGCAGCAAGGCATGGTGGCATCATTTCTACTAATACTTCCTTCTACTAATACTAATACTTCCTCAAGGGGTCTTCTTGCATAACTGCACCCCAAATTCCACTTAGATTGGTTCATTTATTCAGACATTTGTAATGTCTATAGGTGAGTTTTTAGTATTGTGTTCTGCCAGCTTTAGGAATTACCCAAAACATCTAAAATGAATGTAATAAGAGAACAATATAATGAACACAACATACAATTCAAAGTGTCTTGGGCGACTATTTGCTTATTTTACTTAAAGGGAAATGCCACCTACCACTCTCAAATAATCATTTGACACAGCTCAGCTTGTGAAAATGATTCTTTGCATGAGCAGGTCAAGCTTAAACCCAAATGACTTGATTTAGCAATGAGATTGAATGGGGTCTTTTAAAAATGAAAATGGCAAGTACTTCAAAAGGGGGAAATTATAGAACTCTGAGGAGATCAGTCAGAAAATAACCTATAAATATAAATTCCAGAAAAAGGAACAGAGAAAAAGGAGCACTCCATGCTTCATTTGATATGTGACGTATTTATGCATGCTTGCCTTCTGTAATGTTAAAAAATAAAATAAACAAGGCCTCCTCTGAAAGCTTGTAAAATACAACAAATTTCTTGGCTTAAAATAAACCTACAATAGAAAGCCAATTAAGGAAGCCAGTTTGGAGATGATGAAATGTACAGTCCTTATCCAAGCATCATCATTTCTTTAAATATACCAATCCCAGATTGTTTTGCTTCTGCTATCTTGAACACGACCTAAGTAAAATATATACCTTATATAACTCTCTCTCTTTCTCTTTTCCCTGCCTATGCACACATTAAAATAATTGTACAATTGGTTCTGCTAGGCAATAAAATCTTCATGTCTTAGAAGAATCTGTTTGCTTATATTGCCTTCAGATACCCTGTTTTTCATCTTTTTTCAGGCTAAGTAGAAATCTGAAAGGGTCAGACCTTGAATGGAGAAACTACCACAGTATAACTAGGGGCTAATAAAACATTATCTCTTAGTCTCTCTCAGCAGTATGACTGAACATGATTCATTTTCAGACATCACAGTAATATACATGTGCCTTGGGTGCTCTGAAGTCACACAAGGCTACCACCTTGACAAAGCTAAGCAGATTTTGGCCTGGTTAGTGCCTGGATGGGGGACAGCCTGGGAAACACATTGCTGCCTGTTGCATGATGAGTAAAAAGGAGGGCCTTACATTTAAGAAAAGAAGTAGATAAAATTATGTGCACTCAAAACATATGCATGGTATTTCTGCTTAGAAAATTTTATTGGCTTTTAGATATTAGACTTTTATAAATAAACTGTTTTGAACACCGTGCACATTTTTAAACAAGGAAGTTACAAATCTAAGTGCATAATAAAACTGAAAACTAAAAGGAATGTGCTCAGGTCTATTTTAATTCCATGTGCTTTGAAGTCGTATAGCTTTTTTCTTGGCTACACAATGAACAGATTTCTTTAGACAGGACTTAAGAATAGTTTTTTTATTTTTTAAAAAAATCAAAGTCTCTTATGGAAACCATAACCTATGGGAGTAAAGCACCAGTGGTTTCATGGCTTTTAAAGGCTGGAAGAGAATTATAGCATCTCAATCAGAGATGCATTTCAAATAAGCCTTATTTCAATTTGCATGGTGATTGCAATTAATGCACATAAAACTGCTTAAGCCCATTTGACTTGGTGGTGGTGAAGCCTCATACTAATATAAGGTGTGTACATATTATTGGTTTAAAATGCAGTAAGGGTGTTTTTTTCTCACTGTGTTTCAATTTGAATTCTTACACCACGGTACACACCAGTGGCTGGGAACATAGCTGTCTTTCCCCAATGTGCATCTATGACATTTGCCTACTTTACTAGTGTTAGGAAAATTTTGGGGCTGTTTTCTTTGTTCTTGCTCTGATTTGCACTATGACAACCTTCTGCTATAACAGCACTCCTTACTTACACTGGTTTTAAAGAGCGCTATTCTCCCTGTGCATAGTTTCAGTTACAGATAGGTAGCCGTGTTGGTCTGCCATAGTCAAAACAAAACAAATTCCTTCCAGTAGCACCTTAAAGACCAACTAAGTCAGTATCTGAAGAAGTGTGCATGCACACGAAAGCTCATACCAAGAACTGACTTAGTTGGTCTTTAAGGTGCTACTGGAAGGAATTTGTTTTGTTTTGACATAGTTTCAGTGTTGTGCTTTGCACTGAAACTTATTTACAATGTGCTTGGAATGCTGGTGTGTTTTGGCGAACATTTTTGGCTCAGAGTTCTGCGTGTGATCCTACATCACCCAAAGACAGTGACCACCCAAAGTCAGGGTATAGTTTACATTTAATTAACAAGCATTGGAAGTTTCGTGTCCCCAAGGCCCTTGCCTTAGCTGCTTGTGTTGCTTAAGCCAATGTAACAGCCTTGCTTCAGTCCAAGCTGGGAAGGTTGGGTGAAGGAGGTCAAGCCTTTTTATCTTACCCTAACCCCCATCACAAGCCAGACCACAAGCCCCATCACAAACCCTTCAGGCAGGAGGGGGTGTTGTCTAAAGTGGCAGATAGAGCTGAAGTAGTTGCTCTCACCTTGATCTGACTTGCAATGTGGTGGAGTGGAGAGGCTGGTCTGCCATTTTTTTCTTAGCTAATAAGGTGCTGAGGGAGGGGGAGTACAGATGAAAGCGTCAAAAGTGAAATGATCCCACATTGCAGATAGGAAGTGGAAGATAGGAAGTGGCAGTACATGCACACTGTTGGCATCAGAGATTTGGGACAACCCCTCAGCAAATATTGGCATTGTACATATCTGAGACTTGCCACACATTGAATAAGCAAACAGTTTTCAAGTCGGAGTTATACTGGCTTGGGGGAAATCACATCAAAGCACAGGTTTGTAGATCAAACTCTGAGATGCCTGTGGATCCCGGCTATTGTTGTGTGTACACTGACTCAAAAAACATAAGTGAGAATTTACTGTAGCCAAATTAACTGCTAATGTGCACCCAGCAGTAAGAATGCAATCCTAACCTTAATAAATATCAAACATAAGAGCTATATAGAATTACAATGCAATCTTAATACTGTATTCTCAAAAGTAACTCCCACTGGTAAGATAGTGTTAGGATTGTGCTGTAATTCTTTATAGCTCTTATTTTGTTACTTTTTAAATTCAGTGGTGCACTTTAACAACTGATATACAACTAAAATATTATAACTACACCATCTCTTTAATGGGTTTATCCAGATTATCCAAACAAGTGTTCTATATTTAACCCTAAATATTGCAGTCATCACACTATGAATTCACACTCATGCTATGAGTCCAATGTAATTCCACTGTCTTCCCCAGAGAAATCCAAAGAGACTACAATACAACCAACCCATAATTCTGTTTCTACATATAGCCAAGAGGACAGGCCGTAGGCAAGACTAGCTTCTAAGAGAAAGAATACAGTTCCTTTCCAAAGTAGATCTGCTCTCTGACAGTGGCTTTTGTGGAATGATCAACAGAAGCTGATACTTCATTTTTAAAAGTTCAGTATAGAGTCACTTGGCCTCTTCTCCATGAACCTCTACTCCAGGATGACTATACTAGACTGCCGCTTCAGAGAAGAAGACCTTATGTCAATAAAATGGAAAGAAGTCTATTGAATCTTCAGTGGACTTGGTGTTGAAAATTAGTTTTATAAAATACTGGGTGGTTTATGGTTAATGACAGCAAATCACTAAGCCCTGTCTTTCCTTCAACTGCTTGTACCTATGAAAAAACCCCAAAAGGCTTCTGCACAGTAATAAATTTACTTCAAGCAAATAATGCAAGATTTTTTTCCTGTTTATATGAGAACTGAAGCACCCTCTTGTGTAACAATATGCTTCTCAGGGTAAAGTTCACAAAAGTTTTATTAATAATCTTCAGCTATTTTTTCTGTCAGATTTTTCTTTTTTGGGGGAAAGCATTCTTTAGTCAGTTATGAAAATCATGTTGATCTAGTAGTACTATTGCTTTTCACTTCTGGAAAATTTTGAATGCATGAATAAAACATATGCTGGCTATAAATATTTAAGATTAGAGGCATTTTCTGCAAAGGTATACCAAGCAAAAATATCTTTAGAAATATGTCATAGTAGTAAAGGAGAGGGAGTGGTGGAATATCCTCTCTCCTCTTCAGAGGTCAAGGTTATACAGCATGCTATGTTTAGATATATGTCTGACAGTGTCTCCTTCTAGTCTGGCTAAGGTACAGCCAAGGTACATCTGTTTCTCAGATAAGTGCTAGGATGGGCATGTTGGTGCCGAAATAATATGCTTCAAGGAATCTTATTTGTGTCACTGTGCAAACTGGGTTTCTTGGGTTGAGAAAACTCATCCCAAATCATGCCCAATTAGCATTTCTGGCTGTAGTGAAATATCTATTTCAATTAGCTTTGTGGAATTGTGTCACACATGGGATAAAAGGTAAGGTGAAAATTGTCACAGTTTAATTTGGTATATGATAAACAGGGCAGTACTATGTTTCCATGTAGCAATGTGACAGTTTAATTCACAACTCAGTTAGCATGAAATCCCTATTCAGTAGCAATCCTACTCTAGCATTCACTCTTGTCACCACACAGACCCTGCTCTAACTATTGTTTAGCAGCAGCCAGGGGAAAGATACCATCTCAATGTGGCTAATAAGTTAGCTAAGTTTTAATATTTAAAAATAAAAATAAGAACTATTGGAAGTCCTAAACAACAAGGAGTATTGGAATGTTAGTCAGCGTTATCAGAAAGAAAAATTCCTAGTTATCAAGTAGCATTGCTGATGCTATGATGGTGCAATTGGTAATTCATATACATCATATAGGAATCATTTTTAAACATGAAATGAGTTCTGTTACAAGAATCAGGAGTCTGACTAAACATCAGAGAGATGTTTTCTCTTATTCTGTTACCAGAAAAGAGATTCTGACTAAACATCAGGAAGAACTTTCTGATGGTAGGAGCTGTTCAGCAGTGAACCTGGACCAACTGGAAGGTGGTGGACTCATCTTAATTGTAGTTTTTAAAGCAGAGGTTGGATAGTCATCTGCCATGGATGTTGTAGTCGAGATCCTTCATTGTAGGGGGTTGGACTAGATGACCCTTGGGGTACCTTCCAACTTTGCAATTCAATGATCATATTATTCTATGATTTTCCTGAGGAGTATCCATGTTATTATGTTGCAGTGAAAACAACCAGGAGTCCCATGGCAACTGAAAGATTATCCATTTTATTTTGGTGTAATAATGTAGACTTTGCTTTAAAGTGCTTTATAAACTCCCCTGCCTTTGTGTGAGAATCATTGTTAAAACAACATACTTATTACCCAAGTAAGGCAAGGAGTGAGAGTTATTACAGCCCAAGACAGTCATTGCTCTTAAGTCTTATTCCACAGGATTGCATAGCCTTGTAAGGAATGATGAAAGCTGAGTGATAGCAGCAGATAAGTCGCATGTTCCATTCTGAGCCGATAGCTAGCATGAGGAAAGATTATCATCTTTAAAACCTCTAATCTAGCCCACCAAGTTAAATAAAATGGGGGGCAATGTGGATAACATTTTGCAGGCTAGCCTTCATACTCTCCATGATCGGTGGTCAAATTGCCTGTTCATCAGATTATATTTAAACACCATCTAAGTATTTTTGATCCTTTGCAGTTTCTGAAAGGGCTGTGACAGAAGCATGTGGTTGTTCTATGCAGGGGATTCCAGAGTGAAACATTTTGCACTTATTTGAATGTATCAGTTGGCCTTTACTTTCATATCAGTCAGAGCAGGATGATGATGAACTGCAAAATCTGGACTAGAAATACAAAACAGGCAACAAGCAGTGCACAGAAACACAAGCTAGGATGCTGAGACTACAGTGGCAAGCCCATTTACCCTTTTGTAGTAATAAGCCTCATCCAGCTCAAACTATTGTTTCTGAGTAAACGTGCATAGAATTGTGTGGCAACACTATTTCTGAAACCACTATCTTCTCTCAGAAAATAATTCCAGATTTTTCAGAATATGTAAGGGAACTGAGATCACTAATGAATCTCCACAATATAATGACCAGACTTCTGCTTTTTCAAATGAATGCATAAATTGTCTTGAGACATACATTAAAATTAATAATAATTACGGTAATAAAAACTGAATTTGTAAACTATTTCAAAGCTGAATCAGACCACCACCCGGTTTGTCTCTGAAAGCACCTTGCACATGCAAGTGATCAGTGCAGTGGGAAGTAATTGTTAAATACATTTACCGCTTGCATTTGGTAAATGGCACATAGAATAACCATGTGCCAAAATGAGTGGCATGTGACTACTATATGTGTTTGGATTAATATAATAAGATGTAAGTGTTTGGAGGTCCCTCCAAGAGAGGAGCCTGGGTGCTGTACACCAGCTGCATCATCTAAAAAGCCAGGTCTCTTAGATAGCCTAATGGATTTATCCTGAGTTATGCTACCACAGGGTTTTATTCTTGTACTTTTGTTTCTGTGAGCAGGTAAGGTGCTGATATGAAGATGGTCTGGCTTGTATTAATGTCAGTGCATATATGATACCCATCTGTCTTGATTGTTTTCAACACCATTCTCTCATAAGATTTTTGTTCTTGAACCCTTGCAAATGAATTTTATCACTTTTTCTTAGTTGAGGACATTGGCAATATGTCTGGTTTGTAATATCCTGTTTTTACAGACTATAAGTGATATATATCACCCAAGTCATGGAAAGCATCGTATAAGATGCATGTGTGTTAGTCATACACAGAGTAGAACTGTTAAGTTGTGGATGAACATATCAGACGACACAGCGATTCTTCCAACAACTCTTGTTTATTCACAGGCCAGAACAGAACTGAAGGGTTCAGCCAGCCTGCTTATATAGAGCTCCACTATAACGCAACTGTAACCACTTTCTGTAACTATCCAATCACTGAACGTCACTTTCAATCCCTTATTTGCATATGTGGACCTGAGTGAAAACTATCTACAGTATCCCCCTGCTGGCCCAGGGTGAGAACTTCAGTACATAACAAGAACCATTTAAATCAATGGGCTAAGTAACCTAAATACACTAATTTCATTGGGTCTACTCTTAGTCTACATGTGACCCACTGCTTTTATTGTTTGTTTAAGATTTTTATTGTTTGTTAGGTTGAATTTTATTGTTTTCATTATATGTTGTGAGCTTCCTTGGACTATTTGTTAAGAAAGACAAAAATACTGTGTATCTGTTGTACATAGATAGGAGGTCAGAACACTTAAATGGCCATAGAGATATGACTGAAGACTCCCATGAAAGCATAAATCATGTAAATTTAAAAATATATTGCAACTTTAAAAGGAATGTGCTACACATATACAAAAGGAGACAACTAAGTATGCATAGTGACTGACAAATGTCAATGATTTACATATAGTAGGTAAATAGAGAAGGGAAGATTTGTGCACCTGGGGAGTTCCAGAAAGTGTAGGCCCAGCAGGGAAAACAATTTCTATAAAAATGAAATCCACAGATTGTAAGTACCGTATATGAACTATTCAGAAATCAGTTCGGAGCATGCTCTTTGCTTTGGTTCAGCAGCATTTGAAAGCAATATTAAGGTTATAAGAGAAGAATATTTTCAGAAAAAATAATGGATTCATTTGAGTTTTACAGATGGTTTGGTTTCATTTTTTAAGGAGAAATGCAATGCTTTCTGTCATTTATTGAAATTAACTACCAAGGGATAATGCCCAGCACTCTATATTCAAAGCACTGTGAAAACACAAATTTGTTTCTAATTAGAAATCTACAAGATTGTGCAAGAGTTTGTGGGCTGAAAGAACAATCCCTTCCATCTTATTTTGTGCATCGTGGGATGCAGACAACTCTCTGAATTTTAAATTCCAAATAAATAACATCTAGTTGAAGAAAGGAATGATTTGATTTCCTTAATTTCCACACCAAGAAGATAAAGCATCATTAAATTGAATTGCTCAGGGTCACAGTGACTCAGTGAGAAAGGTATATATTGATCTTATGCTGGGGCTTTCTGGTGGCATAAGTGGGGGTGGGGGGCATGGCAGGGGGCTGGAGGCGTAATTCCCATTTCACCTCAGGTGGTGAAATGGCATGGGCCACCCTTGGTTCTTAGAGAAATCTTTGGAAACCAAACTAATCTTAAGGTTGCTGTTTTGAAACCACTCACAGGACACATGATGTACTAACCAGAATAGTTGAAGCAATGAAACATATATGTCTTCCCAAGATACTATAAATCTCCAGTTTTGTGTTTGTTTCTTACCATTGCTAGGCAACAGCCATCAAGCAAAATCCTATAATGAGAAGCAAATGATTCTGTAAACTGCACCTGCTGCCAGCACCATTGAGAAAGATGTAAAGAGAAGCATTGCCATCACAGGTGCATGATGTCCACAGCCCAGTGCAGGGTAGACCGAGGAAAGAACAAAAGAGATTGGTGTTGTGTTGAATTGGGCCAAAACTTGATTACAGATGAGAATAGGTTTGACTAAGACATTGGGCATGTGTCTGGCATCAGGCAATGGCTGATAGGAATGCAGTGACCCTATGCTGGGGAGTCACCCCCAACATGGACCGGGTGCCCCACACATGCTTTCATATGGAGAGATGTTTTGGCCCATTGGTCCCTGTGTGGAGTCCCAGAGTCGCTCCTTTTGGACCCCTTCAACAGGTAAACCGCTCAAGTAAGGATCCAGCCCAATGCCTTTTTCCACCAGATATGACAATTGCTACAAGGTAGATGAAAACCTGCAAGCTGGTCAAATTACCTGCAGGAGAAAATTCTCCCCTGGCCCTAAATACAGTCACTGAATAACAAGGTCCCCACACCAACCTACCTACTCCACTCCTGGGTGAGCCCCTAACAGTCTGGGTGGGTGGGTGGAAAATCCCACAATGGTCAGCAAAGAGGGTGGCTTTCTGTCAGTCACCCTCTGGAATACAGCAGGGGTGGACATTTCCCAGTCTCTGTTCCCAAGCCAGATTGGCTTGCAGGCGATGCTCACCCCCCAATGGTGGTCCGGCACAGCTGCAGGAGAGTGATGCCAAATGACCTTCCCCATCCCCTCGCCATGCCATCCCTCCAAGACCAGCTGTGGATGTGCTTCACGGCATCCTCCACTACTCTGGAGCACCAGGTGACTTGTTATTAACAGTCTCAAACTGCGATCATTGTTCTTGGAGTCCCACTACACACAGCAATGATCTGTAAAGTGTGATAGAGATATCTCCTTTTGGCATTATTCAACAGCAGTTAAGTATCTTTTATGTAACCAGTACTTACCAGTTCACAATCTTTTGTGACATCATTGAATGTCAACACAAAGAGAGTGTTGACTTTTTCACTTACTCCTTGAGAAGCACTTGTGGGGAATGCTAACTTAGAAGAGACTGTGTTGAGTGCTTATTCTATCACAGTTGCTAATGAAGGAGGTGGGGAAAGATGCCATAGTGTCGGTTAGTTGGCATTCAAATGTCATTCTCAAGGGAGTGGTGCCTTGACCTGTGAAAGGAAGATGTTCATGTTGCCTTTGCAAGTGATTACGAAAATATTGCTCAAATGCATTTATCTCTGTTAAATAATCTGCTTATGCTGAAGTCCCTTCTCCAGATAGCTTGAAGGCCATTGAACAATGAGTCTTCCTAATACATCATAATTAGAGAAACACCTGTGCTAACTAATATGTTCCAAACCCCTATGAGATATCCCAGAATGTCCAGTAACTATGACAAAAACCTCATCGCAATATCGTTCACCTGAATAACAAGTTGGGATATAAGTTCTATTTCAGTGTTTGTTGAAGGTTTTAATATCCGGGGTGTGTGGGTGTAATTTAATAGCATCTTTTTTAAAAAAAATTGAACTCTTTCCTCCTCAAACTCATTCTTCTACAACTAAGGAGCCAGTTTTCCTCCCATGCTTTCCACCCCAATTACTTGGTCCTTTGCAGAAAATGCTTTGACATTTCTATCCATCTGCCTCTCATCAAAGCATGGGGAAGGAAAGATTGAACCCCACCTGTGTACTATCAGTGGCAAAAAAAATAGATGGAATAGTTTTGTCTATCTCTACTCAATCACAAGCAAAACTTGGGCTGCAGAGAATTCACTGGAGGAATTGCCTATTCTACTTGCAACTCTTTTCAACAGTAGCAATCGTAGCAATGGATTATCAGCTAAGCAATTTGTAATATTTTTTGTTTTGTGATCATATAGCATTTTATTTCCCCTACCATATTCTCATTAGCAGTTCTTGTGTCATTTTACTCCTATTTCAACAATAATTTTGTAAGTATGTATATTTTCTGAAAGAATTTTTCTGCAGTATGGTCTTTAATCATATTTATATGTTTCCAGTGATGAATGGCACATTGTTATTTCCTCCAAGTGTATCTCTTGTCTTCTATTTCCATTCTCAGTGGTCATTAATGCCGGCAGCTCATAACTAATATTATCTGCAAATTAAAAATGTGTTTATGTTTTCAACTCCAGATCATTACCTGAAATGTTATTGTAAACAAAGACCAATACCAAGCCCTTTGGCACCCCACTGGAAATCCTCCTACCATCCCCATTCAGTATACTCTCATGATTGCCTTTTGTTTACACTCCATTTGACAGTGTTGCTATCCTTACATTTTGCATTATCATTTCAAATACAAAGCAATGCTGAATGTTAAGCATATTACACTTTGTGTACTGCGTGTTCTTTATGCACTAATTAAGCTATGTGGTTTAAAAAAACCCGACAACATCACCACTACACACACACACACACACACACACACACTACAAAGTCTATATAGCCAACTTTCTCAAATGATTAAAACAAATTTAAATAGGTTAATAGCAGAATTTACCATAGATTTCAAAAGATGAACAACTGCTTAAGCTTAGTATTTTGGGTAAAGTTAAAACTCAGAATGTACTGCCAGGAATAATATATGTGCTATATAAAATCTGTATATACTTTCTCAAACATATTTTCAAAAGATTGACTTTTTGGGGGGAAGTTTATTTTCCAGACATTAGCATATACTACAAGGCACATATGAATTTGAGCTTCCTTTTCTGTGATTATTCCAACATGAGTAAAATTAGAGATGGCTTACTTATTACCTCTTTTTGGATGGGCAGTGTTGAGGTCTAGGTATGTCCAAAAGGAAGCATCAATGCTACCTTCAGATTCAGCAATTAGAGAAACTTGGTGTGCCAACTGCAATGTGATCTATATGCTGATGATAAATTAACTTTATGAGGAAACTCTGATCTGAAGACAGAGAGGAAATCCTTTTTGTGGAGGAAATGGGAAATGGATATATACATTTGATTGGCATCTTAAAAAGCAGAGACATCACCTTGCCAACAAAGGTCCGTATAGTTAAAGCTATGGTTTTCCCAGTAGTGATGTATGGAAGTGAGAGCTGGACCAAAAAGAAGGATGATCGCTGAAGAATTGATGCTTTTTAATTATGGTGCTGGAGGAGACTCTTGAGAGTCCCATGGACTGCAAGAAGATCAAACCTATCCTTTCTGAAGGAAATCAGCCCTGAGTGCTCACTGGAAGGACAGATCCTGAAGCTGAGGCTGGAAGGACAGATCGTGAAGCTGAGGCTCCAGTACTTTGGCCACCTCATGAAAAGAGAAGACTCCCTGGAAAAGACCCTGATGTTGGGAAAGATTGAGGGCACAAGGAGAAGGGGACGACAGAGGACGAGATGGTTGGACAGTGTTCTCGAAGCTACGAACATGAATTTGACCAAGCTGCAGGAGGCAGTGGAAGACAGGAGTGCCTGGTGTGCTCTGGTCCATGGGGTCACAAAGAGTCAGACACAAATAAATGACTAAACAACAACAACAATTTGATTGGCTGATAGGAACAGATGGATACAGTGGTCTGGATATTGACTACCCATGAATGCTGAATGACAATACATTCAATTAATACCTGCTAGTGCCTATTTATAGTCCTTCTGTTTTGAGTGCTTCAGAAACCCTTAAATTGCTTGAAGGAATAATTGAATCCTGAAAGAAAACTAAATCCATAGCTATTGTTTATTGAATGTTTCTTGGAAGCTTGTAACGAGGAGAAGAATGGGAGTTAGAATGTACTAGTCAACCCAAACAATGAAAAATGGTTTTAGGAACCACATTGATTGTTTCTCTAACTTTAATATTGATATCGATTCAGTAAAAATTGATATATACTGAACTCCACAATGTCATCAAAAAAATGCCTAATTAAGGTAGATGCTGAAGGTGTAATGCTCAAAGTGCATGATTGAGGCACATGAGGTGAGGGTACCCAGTGGTATCTCCTTTCTTGGTCAGAAGTTGTTGTCCATTGTATTATATACTAATGAAATCCATTGTATTTGTGGGTATCCATGTTCTTTTGAACTATGTTCCTGTTGTATAGGAATTAACTACAGGACAACAAAGAATGACTTTACGACCCCATAATGTTGCTTAGAGACTTGTACTTTGAGCTGGAAAGAGAAATATTTACTCTAAATTATGCAATGGACTGAAGACCTTAAAGCCCTGACTACATTTGTGAACATACTTTTATAAACATCATTTTTTGGGGAAATCTATTTGGACATTTGAATGGCATATGTCAATTTTTAAGTGTAAATTAAAATGGATGTAGTGGTGTTTATTATATGGTTAATGTGAGCTGACAGCAGGTTTTATTTCTTCCTCTTTTTGCTCTCTTGCTTCCTCTTCTCTCTCTATCTCTCTTTCTCTCCTTTTTCTTTAGAAGTTTTCACTAAAAATTAATAAAAATATTCACTTAGGGGTTTTTTAAGCTTGTATGGTAACTTTGCTATTTGCTTCCCTTTCTTTTCATTGCAAGTGATGTCATAAAATTCTGGATATTCATGCATTCTTTATAAAATTACTACCTTCACAGTTTTCAGTAGGGAGAAATATAAGGTTCACAGGCTGCAGTGAAGTACTTATGGTTATCTCTCTTCTCTCTTCTCAGAAAGAAATATTTCTTTCTGACCAGTCTGAGGAGTTTTGAGGCTAAATTCATTAGCTTTTTTCTCCTTAACATTTGGGGTCACATTGTTTCTAGTATATGAATGCTGTATTTGCTTTCAGGTGATTCTTTCCCTTCTTGATGCAATTGCACTTACTTCTTTCACTTAGAGTGACAAGCTCTTCATTTCCTAATTGCCCACATTCCATTTATTTTTAATCTAAAAACTCACTGTTAAAAGGCAGTTGGTACCTTGTAGAATCATCATCTATTTCATTTCCTTCCTCATTTATTAATGAAGCTTCTGTCTCTTTTTCCTGGCATATTAAATGCTTCCTTCTTAATACTTTTGATTCATTTCATCCATATGTTCTCTCAGACTAGTTCCTTCTTAAAATCTTTGGGCATGCCAGTAGAAGGCTACAATTAGTCAGGAAAAAAACACCAAATCTCTTAGGTTGATGTACTTTGCTTCTAAAATGAAACATGACACAGCTCCACCCTACCAGGAAGCTATGCTCCTTATCTAGGAATTCCTTTATCCCAGGGGCGGAGGAAGGGGGTGGGGGCAGACGCCCCAGGTGTCACCACTGAGGGGGGTGACAAAATGCTGGGCAGCACTCACCGCGGGGCCTGCAGCGCGCCCGAGCCACATGTCTCTCCTGGGAGTGACACGGTGGCTTGGGTGCCCACAGGCTCCGTGATGCCCCAAACGGTCTGCCTGCCACCTTCCCATCAGCTGTAGGGTAGCTGAGTGGGAGGAGGCAGGCAGATGCCTCAGAGGCCTCACAGAGCATCCTGCCCCAGCTCGCCGCACCCTGTGGGCAGCTGGCCCCTCCCCTGAGCGCAGGGCATACACGCCGCCCTAGGCGCTCGATCAGCTTGGTCTGCCGCTGCTTCATTCTACTAATTGTAGACCGGGCATAGGCATACTCAGTTCTCCAGATGTTTTGGGACTACAATTTCCATCATCCCTAGCTAATAGGACCAGTGGTTTCTCATTGCTAAAGCAAGAGACATTGAAAGATTCACTCAGGTATGCAAAACAGTTGTTAAGTCACCATGAAATCCCAGAGATACAGGGCCATTTTAAATATTGTAAATAAATAAATGAACTTTATAAATGTGGTATGGCTGTCCTAGGAGTGCATTTTGATGGAGATCCCACAAACCTGTAAGGACCTTTTCTGTAGAGGCACCTATCCTGTAGAAGGCATTGCTATGCATGTTGCGTCAGATATCACTGTATTGTACTCCACAACTAGTGAAGATAGATTTGTCTGTTTGTTTTCTTTTCTGGCTTATTCTGTTTCAGTTCTGAACACTGTTGAGAATTCTTGTGATTCTGGTTTTTATTTTAATGTGTTGGCTTTGTGGTTGTGTTTGGAATTGGGTACTGCTATATATTTTAATACGTTAATATGATATTTTGTTAGCTGCCTTGATTTCCTTTGAATTAGGTGGGACATACATTTTTAAAATAATAATATGTATAATGTGTGTACCTGACCCATTCAAATATATGGCTCAGGCTACTCAGGAACTGCTATCATGATCACAGTGGTTGAAAATGCAAAGACTTCTGCCAGGAGGTTTGGATATACCAGCCAGCAGCCTGAGTTGCACAATATGGGCTGAATCCAGACAATGTTAGTCACACTTAGGTACCACTCAAATCAATAGCCATCACTAACTTTTCAACCATTTTGCACATTAGAACCAGTCCAAAAACAGTCCTTGAAAACTGCATAAAGCCTTTATTGCTTAGATTAAGTACCCAATATTTCATACATAGGAAACGACTTTCTCACAACAGATTCAGTTTTGGCCAGCACTGAACTCAGTGGGACTTGCTTCCAAGTAAGCATGCATAGGATTGTGCTGTCAGTCTCTAATACCAAAAGTTAACAATCAAGGCCAGCTCTTCCAAGCGGGAGAGTGAAGCAACATTATTCAGGTGGTACTAGGAATGTGTGTGAGAGAGACACAGGAAGGCAGGAAGCAGAGTCTAAATATGCAGAAAAACATTTTTTTAAATGTGTTCATTCTAGTGAGGGGGGGGAGCACCAGTTGGGCATCAAAAGTCATCAGGCATCAAAAGTGAAGATTGGTGGGCATTAATATACAGAAAAATGAGAAAGGAAGCAATTCTAATTTCAGTGATTCTGAAGCAGCTAGAATTGCTTATATAAATTATTTTCTTCTCGCTCTCTTCCCTGCTGCAAGAACTATGAATCACTACATCATTTTTATTTCCCTCTATCCCCTTGTCCACAATAACACTCTTCTAGTTCCATGTTAACAAGCCAGGCAATTCCCTTTCTTCTTAACGTGTATCCTCTAATAAGTCAAACTTTAATAATCCATACCAAGAATATCTATACGGGGGATTTCATTTTGCATTACTCTATCTTTCTTCAACAACGGGAAGCAAAGGGGCATTAAATGTTTGGCTTTACTTGGGCGATCAAGGACTGTACTCTTGTGACAGTTTTGTTTCTTTGCCACAGAATTGCCACCATTCACATATTACAGAATAAGCAGAGGCAAAGTCAGCATTTCCCACTACGCAAATGGTGTCTTACTGACGGCCTGAATCTTGTATTCAACTTGTATTCAACTACATTTTACTCTGAGTAGTAGACTCATTGAAATTAATGGACCTACTTAGTCATATTAATTAATTTCAATGCAAAGTTGAATACCACCCATAGTTCCTCTATATCTTCTGCTATAACCTCACCCATTAGGAATACATTGTCATGGACTGGCTGGATGCAAAAGTGTGGTGGGAGGCACCAGCTGGAAAGAAGGCTCAGAACTAATGGACTGGTAGTGGGATGATGATGAGTGGTCAGAGGGAGAAGAGAGATCAGACTGGGAGGAGGAGGCATTAGAAGCTGAAGGGTTTAGTGAGCAAGAAGAGTCTGTGGCAGAGAGCAGTCCAGAATCAGAGGCAGAAGTGGAGGCTGGAGACTAGTGGGGACAAGAGGCAGAGGCAAGGCAGGCTGCTGAAGAAGCCAGGGAGGTCTCCTGCTGCTGCTGCAAGCATTTCCCCTTGCCCCTGGTCTCCCAGAACCAGAAGAGGTATGAAGAGGGTGCAGCAAAGACAGACAAGAATAAAAAGTCACAGATTGCTTGGGAAGGACTTAGGGAAGAGGAGACTTAGAGAGCTGTGGGAAGGTGAGGACCTTCAGTTTTTGCAACTGTCTCACTGGGGCAAGATCTACCAGGAAAAGTTGCTGAGCTGTTTTGTTTTTTTGAACAAAGAGAGTTAACTTCGCTGATACTATGTGAGTTCTTCCTGACCTGGTCTTGACATCTGCCCTGATATATATATAAAATCTGAATTGGTCCTAGTCACTTACACATTGCACTTTCAAACCTCATCTGCCCATTACAGAGCTAGAAGGGTCCTAGAAGATCATTTGGTTTAATCATCTACATCATCTCTGACAGATGCTTGCCCATCCTCTGCTAAATACCTCCAGCAAGTTTCCACCCATAGGTCCTTGTCTAAACCTGTGGGACAAGAGAAAACATGTCTGCTCCATCTTCTGCAGGACAGCCCTTCAGATATGTAAACACCAGCATGTCTCCCAACACAACCTTTAGTGAAAAAGAAAAAAAAATGGTAAAAAGAAAGTACAAGTAGACAGTAAGTGATACTAAAAAAGAATTTGAGGAGCACATTGGTAAAAACATCAAGACCAACAACAATAAATTCTTAAAATACATTAGTAGCGACAGGCTGTCCTATGATGACCAGGCAGACAGGTGATTAGAATATGCTTCTGTTGTGTGGATGGTAGCCCAATAGGGAAGTGTCAGTCTGAAGGACAGGCTCACCATAGAATTGCATGCAGATGACCACCATGGATTGTGTGAGCAGACCATGTCCTGTTAGCTGCTAGGCTATGGACTTGCCTTGCATCACTGAGAGTCTAAAAAGCATTGACAGGAAATCTTTCTATAAGACAACGGTATTTGCCAAATGCTTACGTGCACTATGGATGGTAAACTCTATCCTACTCAGGAAGAGCCGGCTCCTGAGAAAGCCAATGTCAAAACTCTTTCAAGTATTGATGTCAAAATCCAGTAAGAATAAAGACAGGGACAGAGAGAAAAAGTTCCTCTGGAATTATTGCATTACTCTACCAATGAATAATAATAATAATAATAATAATAATAATAATAATAATAATAAAAAATTTTATTTATATCCCGCCCTCCCCAGCTGAAGCTGGGCTCAGGGCGGCTAACAACAATCAAAATAATCCAACGATTCTAAAAACATTTCATTATAAAAATTAATTAAAATCAAATTTATGGCAACCAATAAGCAAAATTCTGTGCAGATTGCCAGAGGAGGGGGGTCAGGCTGCGCCCTGACCAAAGGCCTGGTGGAACAGCTCTGTTTTGCAGGCCCTGCAGAAAGATGTCAAGTCCCGCAGGGCCCTGGTCTCTTGTGACAGAGCGTTCCACCAGGTTGGAGCCGCAGCCGAAAAGGCCCTGGCTCTAGTTGAGGCCAGCCTAACCTCTCTGTGGCCTGGGATCTTCAAGATGTTTTTATTTGCAGACCGTAAGTTCCTCTGTGGGACATACCAGGAGAGGTGGTCCCGTAGGTACGAGGGTCCTAGGCCGTATAGGGCTTTAAAGGTTAAAACCAGCACCTTAAACCTGATCCTGTACTCCACCGGGAGCCAGTGCAGCTGGTATAGTACCGGGTGAATGTGATCTCACAGGGAAGACCCCATAAGGAGTCTCGCCGCGGCATTCTGCACCCGCTGGAGTTTCTGGGTCAGTCTCAAGGGTAGCCCCAATATGAGGAAGAGGCAATTCAGAAGACAGCTAAGGAGTAGTACATTGACTATCGCAGGCATAGCCAAACTTGGCCCTCCAGCTGTTTTGGGACTACAATTCCCACCATCCCTGACTGGTCCTGTTAGCTAGGGATGATGGAAGTTGTAGTCCCAAAACAGCTGGAGGGCCAAGTCTGGCCATGCCTGATACTATCGTATTAGATGCAGATCCTATGTTGTGAACTACTCTGCCTGGCAACCAAACTTATTGAATTCAGCGCTTCAACCTCCATTATTAATCTTACGAGATTTTAAAATCTTTCTTTCAATACAGCTTCCCCCTCACCACAACCTACCCTATTTTTTGCTCTATAAGACTCACTTTTCCCCTCCTAAAAAGTAAGGGGAAATGTTTGTGCGTCTTATGGAGCGAATGCAGGCTGCGCAGCTATCCCAGAAGCCAGAGCAGCAAGAGGGATCACTGCTTTCGCTGCGCAGCGATCCCTCTTCTTGTTCTGGCTTCTGAGATTCAGAATATTTTTTTCTTGTTTTCCTCCTCCAAAAACTAGGTGCGTCTTGTGGTCTGGTGCATCTTATAGAGCGAAAAATACGGTAGTTTTAGAAAGTTTTGCCAACTTGAGGAATCAGATGTTTGCAAAAATGTTTGAATGAATCCAGGAGACAGACCCGGTCCAAATCAATATGTTATATTGAGCAGCACCTTCAATATACAAATGGAGTATACACTTTTATTCCAATTTTCTTTTCTGAGAGTAAATTGAATAACTGGGCACTATTTAGTTCTTTATTCCTTTACTTTTCACTGTGTTTGTTTCACACTGAAGATGCATTTCCTTATGATGTGTTTTGTTCTAGTAGTCAAAATTCAAACATCTACTCTTGGGAAATCTCTCTTTTTCCCAGACAATTTATGAAATCTCTGTTGATAAAATCATCTCCCCATGTGGGCTTGAAGTCTTTTTTATTATTAAGTAGAACTCTTTTTATGGTTAAATTTCCTCTTAGGTAGCTCCAGACTTCTATAAAATGATAACATTTTGTGGAATCTAAATAGAGAATCAGAGGATTTTGGAGCACCCAATCTATTAGAAGTCATCTTTAAACTTTTGAAAATGAGCTATTATTTCAAAAGCACACTATGCTGTCAATGCAATATACTCAATGACACCAAATTATGTCCTCTATTTATTTGACCAATACAGTTTGACTAATATGACTTCATCTGCTTTATACATAGTAAGTTCATATTTATGTAGCTTTCTGCAAAGAGAATATTGCTTTGTGGTATTATTGCATTTTTGTACAAAATGACACCAAATGTAATGATTTCAACTGCCATCAGGGATGTTTAATTTTACAATTATTGTTCATTATCATGTGCTTAACAAAAAGATAATTATCAAGATACACTTTTTTCTGTCATTGAGATAGATGGCTCACTAACAAATTTACATATAAATGACTAAATGAAAAGCAGCCTTGTCTCATGTTTATAGCAGGGGATTGAGAGTCAGGACCTTGAGTCATTTTCATAGCTTGCTGTGAATTCATTGAGTTTGCAAAATAGCAACCTTTGGGTGGCTTCTTATCCATAGGAAGAATTCCAATTACATAACAAGGTAGTTTGGGGGCATAACTCAGGTTGTGGAAAGCACTTAGCAGGCTTGGAATGATTGTGGAAAGCATTAATTGATAATCGGTGTAATTGAGAATTCAAAACTTAGGCTACACACACCAAACATCAAATAGTACAAAGAAGCAGAAATGCCGTTTTCAGTGCTCTAGAGTCTAGGAGGTAGACTAATGAATGTGAGAATCAAAGGCCTTCCTACTATATTTTTATTTGATCTGTTCTCTCCAATTCCTGTGTTCATATTTGTTCCAGAGTTTTAAGTGTTATTTCTTCATTCATGTTTTGCATATGCTGTGCTTGCCATTGCATCAAAGTAAAACATGTTGCACAACGTCAGTTCCTCCGCATGATCATTCATTTGCTTCTCATGGTCGTGGTGGTGGGTCTGTAGGTTTAAGCACATCTGCCCATTCAATGTCAGCTACAAGACATTGGAAGAAGAAATCTTGGCAGTGTAATCGACAGAGCTGTCCAGAAACATCTTTAGTCTGTTCAGCTTACTATGTCAACATGAACAGATACATAAAGAACTGCTATTAAAAAGCAAACTTAACAATGCAATGCAATATTCACTGATAAGGCTGTCCGAAATGGGGAAATAACATGATTGCCATGAACCGCATGAACTCTTGACACTAGAGTTGGATTGGCAGGCTCAGAGAAAGTGGAGAGGAAAAGTGGAGCCCAGCTTCAGTCCATAATACGAAGTTCAAATAGTGAATTCATCAAGGATCATGATAACATGCGGGCTGTTTACACCCCCACCCCAAGAATCACTTAAGTAATTACAGGGTGCTTGTAATAATAATAAAAATCCCCTCTAGTCAGGAAAATTACTGAGTGAGCAGATTTTGGGGGCTCTTCCAGATGAGGCTTTTGTTTTGCATTTGCTCTGCCTTATTCTTACATTTGCTCCTGTTCTTGAAACATTCTGTCATTCTTTAAATGGAAGCTATCATTGTATGTTTTGCATACATTAAAAATATAATCCCCCCCCAAAAAAAAAATCCATACGGGGAGGGTGAAGCACAGCTTGGGCGAGGGGAACCCATTTGCCTCACCTGGCTACAGAGCTAAAGTCAGGACAACAATTTTTATAGACTCCTATAATTGGGAGAGATTCCAACACACACACACCCTATCCTCTAATGGGATGCACATGGTCTTTTCACTGCAGAGTAAATAAGTGCTTCTACCTCTGTCAGTGACAGGTTTTTGTCCATATGTGGCATTTGAAAGGATCTTTAACACACTTGATAATAGGGCCACATTATAATTTTGTACATATGGGTCAGCTAAACATTTTGTTATTTTTCTTTAATGCATGCCTTGAATTCTTTTCCTCACATATACCATGGAGTGTGACTCATCCATAATTGGTGAAGCGTAGGTAGAGAATAGCTCCTAGGAGAAATGCTTATTCTGAGTATTGCAGTGGTGTACATTTTTGTCAAGTTCCATAATTATTCCTGTAATTTAGTTCTTTTTTATGTGATGCTAAAGTATCAGGATAGAATACCGGGTAGAAAACTCATCACAGTTTTAAAAAATAAAAATAAGAATACCCATGTTGCCTAGGGCAGTAACTGCCAACTGGGATGCAGGTTCTCTTCAGTCAAGCTGCTCAAAGTCCAGAGCATGTTCCCCTTCCCTATGGGCTCATCACTCCATGTCAGAAGGGATCTACCACTTCAGTACTTCAGTGGTAGAGCATCTGCTGTGAATGCAAAAAATCCTGGATTCAATCTCCAATATCTCCAGGAAGGGCTGGGAGAGACTGCTGCCTGAAGTCTGAGGGATCCACTGCCCAACAATCATGAGTTAGAGGGCCTAATGGTCTGATTCAGTATAAGGGAGCTTCTTATATTCACCTGTAATAGTTTTTCTAGGGTCTCTAACCAAAATGGCTGGGCCAAGATGAATTTAAGAGGAGCACTCTTGAGGCATCCGTCTTCAGGGTTTAATCAACATACAAAAGGAGACAGCAGAGATGTCTTCCTGCTGCCTTCCTGCGGCCATCCTGGTTTTCTAGGGTTCTACATCTTGCAGACAAGCCTATATCAAGTAACACAGGCTCTTCACTGAAGATGCCCCCCCCCACACAACTAATGGAGAGCAACAAAGACAGCAACTTATCTGTCCACACTCTCCCCCTTTGCATGCTGATTGTAACACAGAAAATCAATGTCCAAAGAGGAATGCACAGTTCCCTTCTTAGGTTGTGGAAGCCCCTTCTGTTAGGAAAGGATAGACTGCCCAGTGTAAGTTACAGGGGCCCCTGTAACAATCTGACATTTCAAATAAGGAGGTGCACAATAGGGCTGTGCATCAGATTTGGTTCAATCATGAATTGAATCAAGTCAGTTCAGGCTGATTTGTATCTGTCTAGATTGGCTTGAAGCAACTATTTATCATTGCAGGGTGGATAAGCTTGTCTCAATTCAATTCATAGAGATTTGTGCAGATTGTAGCTCTAAGCAGCCCCAGAAATCCAGACATGGTGTCACCAAAAAGTTGCAGTAGTGGGGAGAAGTAAAAGAGGGGAGGTGGAGGAAGTGTACACCCCACATTCTCCATTCACCTCACATTCTCCATGTTCTGACCCATAGAAAGTGTTTGTTGGAGTTGGGTGGCATTTGTTCAGCTTGTGTTTGCTTTCTATCCTTTCCCAACCAATCCCAGTCCAATCCTTTTTTAAAAAAGAAAGTTGTTATCTATATATCATCTATATCTATATCTATATCTATATCTATATCTATATCTATATCTATATCTATATCTATATCTATATCTATATCTATATCTATATCTATATCTATATCTATATCTCTATCTCTATATCTCTATATCTCTATATCTCTATATCTCTATATCTATAGCAATAGCGATAGCGATAGCGATAGCGATAGCTATCGCTATCGCTATCGCTATCGCTATCTATATAAATCTTCGAATTGATGTGGATGCTTGCCATTTGCTAACAACAAATTATAAGATGGGGCCAGCTTGTGTTTCTAAGCCTAGCAGAATTACACATTTTTAATAATATCATACCCAAACCTTAGGGGCATATTATTTAACCACAACCTTATGAGTTCATGATGATAATGCATTAAAACTGGCCTGACTGAGCACTCTTAATCTTTTTTATTATAAAAAAGTAAATGCAAAAAAGAGAGGAAAACTACCCATCTGCAATTTGGCAGAGTTAACCCCCTCTATGGCCCCCTCTGTGGTAGCTACTATGTCTTTATGTCTAAAATAAGAAAGTTATGAGCATCTTCATTTCACAGATAATTGAATTTCTGGAGATTCGTAAAATCCATATTCAGATCAGACCGTGCCCAGAGCAATCCGAACCATAACAGGCGTGATCCAGATTTAAAAATTGGAGCCACAAATTGGATTGTAGGCTTCATGCACAGCCCTAGTGCTTATCAGCAGACAAAGAAGAAAGATCGGGGCAGTGAGCCCCATTTCACTGCTTGAGTTGAAACAAGAAGTACCACCCCATTCTGCCACAACTGCTGCCATGCTGTACCAGCCACCCACCCCACCACCTCCACCACCAGTGGAGAAGCAGAACCAGCATAAGTGCCAATTTTCAGCCAGATCTTGTGAGAAATAGTTGTTGATGCCAGCAAAGGAAGAGGCAGCGGCAGTGGGGCAAGAGGGGCTCCTGCAGAGATTATTATTTTGGCTGAGCTGGCTTCATTTCTTGAGTGAGATTCACTCTAAATTTTGCTTAGCCTTAGAAGAACAGCTGTGGGTGACAGCATTCTAGTGCAACACTGTAGAAGAAAGGGAGCTGGGGGGAAATGATTGGAGAAGCAGGTTATGGTCTGTAGACTAGGTACCCATCCCTGATCTAGGAGGCTGCAGTGGATACAATTATTAGACTGAACTCATTATCTAACTTTACACATATGGTCAGCTTTTGAATAATTTATTAGCCTGATAAATGACTGATGATTAAAATGTAAATATAGTCTTAGTTAATAATACTGTCCTTCTCAGGGTAGGAATTGTTAGGGATATTTCCTTCTCAATCCCCTGACTTTATAAAAGCATGCTGAAGGTCATGATCCTGTAATCTCAATCTATTTGTTCTCTGTTTGAGCCTGTTTTGAAGGGAGGTATTTGAACGAAGGGCAAGACTCAGGGAAGGAACGACAACAAAGATTGTGTGCTAATATGAGGATCTTATTTCCCTGATCTTGCAACAAATATTCATTCATTAGATAGTTGGAATATTCCATACTATATAAATGTGAAAGTTAATTTGAAATTCACATGATGTCATTAAATGATAGCCATGCTGTCCTCTAGCATATCATTTTCAAGAACATAAAACACATTGAATAAAACGATATGAAGAATTTATGTCATGAGAAATCTTGACACTGCCTGTCTCATTGTTTCACCAATAAAGTAAGGGACTTTGTTTATATATTACACATTAGTACCACTCTTCTTCAAGCGGTACCTGGTGTCATCACCCCCCACCTCATTTTATTCTCACAACAAACCACTTAGCTATGTTATGTTGAGAGAGAAAGACTGGCCCAAGATCACTGTCTGTGTTACATGGCAGAGAGAATATTGGAGCCCAGATCTTTTTAAGCACAGTATGAATTTTAATCATTACACCATTCTACCTGCTGAAGACCACAAGAAACTCCACCTATGATTCAGTGCAAGTAGTCTGTATTAATACCTAAGAAGTCCACTAACACAGTTGTAGTTTATTGTGACTCACCTAATTGACTGGAACAAGGTCACACAGTGAGCTTCATGTCAAGTGGGGATTTGAATTCTGGTCTACCAAGCCTTAGTCCAACACTTTAACCATCATGCCACATTGGCTTCAGGTGTTCAGGAACTGCACAGAATAATAGCTAAATGTCCATGTGCTTTTGTTATATTTTCATGAGCAGGCCCCTTTTGTCTTTGGCTGGCATCTTGGAATCACTAGGATGAAACTAATAAGTTCTCTGAATTATATAGATAGAACCTATGAAGGTGATGTTCACATCATTACCAGTTCCTTGAGGGAATATTGACAATCATATCCAAACTGTTTCTTGTGTAATCATGAAACAATCTGTTTCTGTGTTAGCATCATTCAGATTACTGACCTCTGCAGATTTCTCTTCACTCACAGTAAACCCCCCCACCCCAACTAATTTTAAGGAACCTTGACTTTTACTGTCACTCCTAAAAAGAGCCACAGCTCTCTGGAGGTTATAAAAATATTCTCCAGCATTACATTATTGCAGTTATATTTTCTTCATTTCTTTCGCAATCTCGTTTCCAAACCATGGCAATTTATTTAGCGTTTTACTATTACTGCCCTTGAAAATGGCCTCTAGTGCTAGTTAATTACAAAATCAGCTGGTGGTACATATTTTTGAGGCAGAATTTGATTTTAGAAGAACAGTAAACAAGAAGACATGGCCCATTTCCAAGAAGGAAACATTCACACACAGTTATTTTAGTTTCATGAAGGAATTAGCGCAACATTATCAGAACTGATGGTATATCTGTACATTTTGAGAGAGATTTTAATTTCTGCTTTAACTGCTTTCATGCATTCAAAAATAAGTGAGATTGTAATACCTAAGACATGTTTCATACTTGTGTAAAATAAATACCTTTAACACATGCATTGTTTTATAAACTTCTTTTTTTCTTTAGGATGCCACTGGAAGTTAAGTAAAGTTGGATTCCCTAGTTGTGTTGAGTGAACATTTTACTACAAAAAGCAATCTCACAGGCATCTCAAAAGAAAACACCTAAAGACAAATCACACACACAAACACACACATTATTACTTTTAATAGTAGCAACAGCAGTATTTGAATTTATTACACTTCTTTGTAAAGAACAGTCTAAAGGTGACTTATAACCATGTTTAAAATATAGGAAAAAAATAAAACATAACCCTGAACAACAGTTTGATTTTTAAACAGTGCAAAAAAGTGTAAACACCCCAGTGATAGCAGAAATCACTCACATGCTAACAAGTTAGCAAATGCCTAACAGATAGATGATAGATAGCTAGATGATAGATGATAGATAGATAGATAGATAGATAGATAGATAGATAGATAATATAGCCAGTTGGACGGTGGTGCCAAGAGGCTCTTGCTGAAGAAGCTATTATGTAAGCAGCAAGTCACAACCAAAAGGCCTTATCCCTTGTTACTACCCTCCACAGTTCTCTGAGCAGAAACACAGGGTAAGCATGTTGGGGGAGATTTACATCATGTGGGTCTTGAGCTATGTAAGGTTTTATAAGTTAAAACTAGCAGTCTGTTTTGACCAGCCAGTGCAGTCAGGCTAGAATTAGGCTCTTCATTCTGTGCTTGCTGCTGTTTCCAAACTGTTTTCAAAGGCAGCCCCACATTTATTGCATTGCAGCAATCTATCCTGGAGTTTATCAGAGCATAAATCAAACCAGGTAATCCCTGCCCAGATAGGGGTGTAACTGGCTGTCTCCAGCTAAAAGCTGGCAGAAGGCACTCTGTGCCACCAAGGGCACATGTGTCTCCAGTTACAGTAGCAGATCTAGGAGAAACTCTTCCACTTCAGGTGGAGTGCAGCCCCATGGAGAATCACCCATCCAGTCAGAACCATCTGCTAAAGGCACCTCGCTCTTATCTGGATTGAGTTTCAGTTTATTGGCCCTTCTCCAGTCCATTACCATGACAATAGAGTTACTGTGAAGCGGAAATTTTTCAAAGAGTGGTTAACTGTGAATATGATCAGAATACTGTCACAGCACCACTTTATACTCTGAAAATCCTCCTGATGAGAATCTTCATGTGAATAAATGAGCACCAAACCTCAGATTTAGGTCTCTGGCTTAGATCCAAAAGTGTCTTGCGTGAACAAAAAGGCATTTCTACTCATGCAAAGCAGCTGCAGTGAATTCTTCCAATTTCCTTGTTCCACTGCTGTTTCCCATGCCACATTGTTCTAGAGGGCCTCTTGAATCTTCAGAACAGCTTGCAGTTGTGGGGGGTAAGAGGACGGTGTGGTTCCGATAGAATCATAGAATATGAACGGACTCTGAGGATCATCTTGTCCAACCCCCCGCAATGCAGGAATATTCAGGAATACCCTTATGGGGAATGAACCTGCAACTTTGGCATTATCAGCACCATGCTCGGAGGAACATAAAAAGCTCTGGTTCCCATTTTTATAATATGTGTGTAGTCAAGTTGTTCAGTAAAGTTTTTACAGCCCCAAAGAAGGAGAATTAAACCCTTTAATAATAATTTTTTCCCCAGTAGTGATGTATGGAAGTGAGAGCTGGACCATAAAGAAGGCTGATTGCCGAAGAATTGATGCTTTTGAATTATGGTGCTGGAGGAGACTCTTGAGAGTCCCATGGACTGCAAGAAGATCAAACGCATCCATTCTTAAGGAAATTAGCCCTGAGTGCTCACTGGAAGGACAGATCCTGAAGCTGAGGCTCCAGTACTTTGGCCACCTCATAAGAAGAGAAGACCCCCCTGGAAAAGACCCTGATGTTGGGAAAGATTGAGGGCACAAGGAGAAGGGGACGACAGAGGACGAGATGGTTGGACAGTGTTCTCGAAGGTACAAACATGAGTCTGACCAAACTGTGGGAGGCAGTGGAAGACAGGAGTACCTGGCGTGCTCTGGTCCATGGGGTCACAAAGAGTTGGACACAACTAAATGACTAAACAACAACAACAATAATTTTAAGGATACCCTGTGTTATAGAAGGGATTAGAATGGTTTGGTGTTGCATTGGAGATTCAGTTTTTGTGGGGCAGCCCAGGTACAGCCTCAGCCAGCATGGCCAATGGTTGGGAATAATGGAAGTTGTAAAGTCCATTAATATTCTGGGTGGGATAGAGAACTGAGTCCAGTCACTTAAGTCCAGTAACAATGAAACTCACTCCTGGTTTGGTATCAGTGGCAACTTTGGGTGGATTTGTAATCATTTGTTTGATTTGCCATACTTCCTTTTCTGAACCATTTCAAAACTCAGAGCAGATACTTCACAGTTGTCTTTTGGTCTTTAGCCAATAGTAATTAAAATATATATTTAAATAGAATATCCTGTATTGAGTAAAATGATCAAATTCTGTGGAATCTAATTAAAAACTAGAGTTTGGCTGTGAAAAAGGTTGTCGAGTATAAAAGTGGTGAGCCAGTTATGATTGCTAGCTGCTGGCCAACTGATGCCAGCTCTTAGAAAGACTACTGCTAAACCCCTCATTGACATTAATAGTAAACAGAGCCTGGGGAACACTTTGTAATTACCCTGCTGTTTTCTGGATTTATCCTTCAAAGCATTCTGTAAAGGCCACTATCAAACACCAGGCACTGGGCTACATGAGTTATCAGTCTGACCTAAAGCAACTTTTAAAAGTCAGAGTGTCACTCACACAGTGAAAACAGATGTGCCCGCCATGTGTGCTTTGGGTTTGGCAGAAACGAATAAATTGAATATTAATTATAGATTGCTGTAAGTGCTTGATCTACTTGACTCTTGTATATATGTTTACATCTGCATGAATGTTTTAAATGTCTTTCCAGAGCATATAGCTAGAATGCCGCATATTCTCCATAACTTGAGGAGCAATAGGAACTGCTGCTTTAATTTTACAAGACATCCTAATCATACTTTTATACAAAAAATCAATTCCATTTGGTCTTCCACCACTACATGCCAACTTAGGACTCATGGTATTTTTGAATATCACCCACTTTCCTATTTCCTATTTTTAAAAGTATGATTCATAACATCTGAAGTCTGATGATTTCAGTCTTTCTCCTGGACCTGATTTATCAAAATGTTGTTTTCATTCTTAATTAATTCTGCTATTTCTTTATATGCTTTGTTTTCATTGGAGATATGCATATCATTTTTAGGCATATTGTATGTTTCCATGCTGAGTCCAAAACAGCTTCCATGCTGTTTGTTTTAATTTCATTCTGCATGAGCACTTATAGCAACAATACACAAGTGGACAGAAAAATGGATGCAATGATAAATTTGGAGCTGAAAGCATTATGGTTTGTGCTATAAATTTTCAGGTAATTAATCACAGTGGTAGTTTACAATATGTTTTCATACTTAAACATTTTCTAAAATGTTGCTTGATGACAAGTACCAGGGCAAATTAGTGTTGTATAGAATGAAGACATAAAGGTACCCTGACCGTTAGGTACAGTCGCGGATGACTCTGGGGTTGCGGCACTCATCTCGCTCTATAGGCCGAGGGAGCCAGCGTTTTCCCGCAAACAGCTTCCAGGTCATGTGGCCAGCATGACTAAGCTGCTTCTGGCGAACCAGAGCAGCGCATGGAAACACTGTTTACCTTCCCGCCAGAACGGTACCTATTTATCTACTTGTACTTTGACATGCTTTCGAACTGCTCCGTGGGCAGGAGCAGGGACCGAGCAACAGGAGCTCACCCTGTCACGGGGATTCGAACCACTGACCTTCTGATCAGCAAGCTCTAGGCTCTGTGGTTTAGACCACAACACCACCCGTGTCCATAGATATAAATAAACTGAGATATATACACACGTTTGAGGCTCATAAATACATAGTGAGATGACAGTGACAACAGTCTTAAAATGACTTCTCAGAAGTGTACACTATTTCTTTAATTTTTTTTGATAGCCTACATAGGTATGTATATAAGAAATTAAATGCTAAACCAGTGGACTGCTTTATGGAGCTATACACTGAAAACATGATGCAGTGGAGGGGAAAAATCTGTGACTCATTTTATCATTAGCATTAAGAAAAGCTGGGGGAGGCATACTGAATTATTAGGAATGTACTTGCAGTGATCAGTCAGCTAGTAAAAATAATCTAGATGAGAAGGATGGCAAATCCTGAAATTGAAAATATCTTGTTCAATACAGAGTCTCTGAAATGACAAGACTTTAAAAAGATTCCCATATTTTTTTTACTAAATCCATCCCTCTGAGGACTTCTTCATCTATGGTGTTTTTGAAGAGCTAAAGAAAAAGGCTTCCAGAGTCTAATGGCATGTTGGAGTTACTCGGAAGCTACTGGGCTTGTTAGTATCGAGCCTGGCTTGATTTTAAGCCTAGATTAGCTTATAGCACCAAATATTAAAAATAGCTCCTAAGGAAGATTAACACTTCACTGGTCAAGGTGGTGTCTACTGGCATGAGAGAACCTAACAATAACAAGATTATAGTTCCTGCCAGTAAGACAGCCCTCAGTTCTTTTTTAGGAAAGGAAGAAGAAATGGCTAAAACCAGTCACGAATCACATCACTGCTATAAAGGGAGAGAAATTATATACAAGTACCTTCCCTATGGACATGCTTTTTTTAAAAAAACCCAAAGAAAGAAAGAAAGAAAGAAAGAAAGAAAGAAAGAAAGAAAGAAAGAAAACCCTTCCCCCCCTCCCACTCATCTTACTGACAGCATTCTCCAAAGAAATAACAAAGTTTAATGCAATGCAGAAGGGTTTTTCTGTGTGTGTGTTTCTGTAGGCCACAGCTTCCCCTAGTTCAGGAATGAGGAAACTATGGCCTTCCACATGTTGTTCCTATCAGGGCCAGCCAGTATGGTCCATAACCATATATGATGGATGTTGTATAACAGCATATGGAAGGCCAGAGATTCCCCTTCCCTGTAGAATTTCTGGAGATGAGGAAATTATTATACATACATGAACATAAGAAGAGCCTATTGGATCAGGTCAATAGCCCATGCAGTCCATCATACTGTTCTCACGGAGCCTGGCCAGATGCCTATGGGAAGCCCCAAAGCTGGACCTGAGCGCAGCAGCATTATCCTGGCTTGTGATTCCCAAGAATGGGTTTTCAGAGGCACGCAGTTGAGAGAGAACATAGCCAGCATGGCTTATGGCCATGGACAATCTCATCTTCCATAAATTTCTTTTCTGTGTCATTAATCTTCCAATGTTCAGCTTTATTGGATGTGCCCAATTTTTAGCAAGAGTGATGTGTCCCATCTTGCCGCTTGAGATAAAATGGGAAGTGCCACCCTGCTGCTGCCCCTAGCACCTATGCAGCTTGCCCCAGCTCCACCAATAGCGGAAAAATGGCATTAGCACCAATTTGGGGAGGGGGGGAGTTCTTCTGAGATCTCACTGTAAATCTGCTCTGATGCCAGTGGCAGAGGAGGTGGGGCATCCACAGGGGTGCTGCCTTGGGAGTTTCCACTGCCTAAGGCAGTGGCCTCACCCCGCCTAATATCCACATTGGTCTGCATATTTGCTTTATTGTAGTTGATTTTACTAGCATTTGAAAATTGTGGTGATATGGTATGGTATTATTTCTGAAGACTCATCAAGAGAGAATGTCAACGCTGAAGGCATTTCACAAATGTTATATTTTTATATATAGTGGTTTAATAAATTGGGACATGAGCCTGACTCATACAGTACATTGTTGTATCATCAATCAAAAGGGACAGGGGAAACATATGAAAAGGACTCAGAAGTGATATTACCTGCATGTTGGAAGATAAGGCTTCTTACACTGCTACTCCAACCCTTTGAAAGCCATCGCTAGCCTAGTTGAATTTTTGATCCTCCTCATCCCTCACCTAGGATCTCAACAGCATGTGCTTATTTGTCCATCAGAATAAATGTTATGGCCCTGCTCTCATAAAGCTACCATTTATTTTTTCATTAATTCTCTTAGGAAGGTTTCTCAAAAATATTGTTCTACTACAATTTCTAATGAAAACACAGAACAGAAATTATAAAAGTTCTAGCATGCAGTTGCTGTTAAAACTGTCAGCAAACTGCTGTAGGGCAGACCTCAAGGATGTATAAACATCTAAATCGAAATTGAAATGTTGGAAATCAAATGTAGTGACATAAAAATGAAGCATAATACAAACACCTTTTGAATTATGTCCGAGTGATGTCTGGAATACAAAAGTTGCAAGACTGCCAGTATTAGATTAAGTGTTGCCACTTTGGGCAGCCACAGACAAATTCCACATCAGCATTTGAAGTGTTAAGAATCCCTGTGTTAGAAACTAGAAAGACACAGTCTGGTTAACCATGCAGCTATTTGATCTAATACGGAGGTGATCAGGTACAGCAAAAGAACAATCCCATTCATCCCACTAATAGAAACAGACTAAATTTCATCCATGTCTCTGGTAAGGGCATGAAATAGATGAAAAAGTCTTCGAAAAGGTCATGAGCATGAGCAAGGAGTGAAGCACAGTAAGTTTTTGATGGGGTGAGAATTTAGCGGTAGACCAAAAAAAAAGAAAAAAAAGAAAAAAGAAAAGAGGCCAGGTGGCAGGTTAGGAAAGACAATAAATTGTAAAGGGAACATGAGAGGAAAATGGGGCGTCTAATTGGAATTGTTCTGCTGCCATTGTAGAGTTCTTACATTGAAACAAAAATCAACCAACTATTGAAGCAACCAAGGTGATGGGAAGGATTGATTACAACATCCTAATGGATTGTCTTGAACATCTTGGGTCATCTTGAGCATCGTCCCCTTTTTCCCAACTATAAATGTTTCAACTTCATAAAAGTCAAATTTCATCAGAGTCCTATTGTACAAGATTTATAATTGTGTTCAGTAATATCTATTTATTTACAAATATATAAGTTCAGCAAGGGACGTGGGTGGCGCTGTGGGTTAAACCACTGAGCCTATGGCTTGCCGATCTGAAGGTCGGCAGTTCGAATCCCCACGATGGGGTGAGCTTCCGTTGCTCTGTCCCAGCTCCTGCCCACCTAGCAGTTCGAAAGCACGTCAAAGTGCAAGTAGATAAAAAGGTACCGCTCTGGTGGGAAGGTAAACGGCATTTCCGTGCGCTGCTCTGGTTTGCCAGAAGCGGCTTAGTTATGACCCAGCCACATGACCCGGAAACTGTATGCCAGCTCCCTCGGCCAGTAAAGCGAGATGAGCGCTGCAACCCCAGAGTCGTCCATGACTGGACCTAACGGTCAAGCGTCCCTTTACCCTTATATAAGTTCAGCAAGCATGAACTTGCTGAAGTGTGATCATATAAAGCTTCTTCTGCCAGTTGGAAGAATGTTAGCAACTTTTTCTAGGCAAATGTCAATCCTACCCAGTTCCCTGGAAGCAAGTCTCCTTGAATTCACATACAGAACTGCACTGTTAGTCTCTTTCAGACCACAATCACAAACTGTTCCTTTCACCCCCACTGTTTTGCACCTACAACAGAAGCCTGATGGCCTATTAAATTAGCCATCACCTAGCGGACTATATAAGCTCTGCTTGTGACAATATATTGAATATATGTCCAAAATTCTACCTGGCAATACCTTTCCCTTTCTATTCATATATCCAGAACAACATTGCATCATGATGTTTTGACCACATAGACTAGAACCTATGCAAGAGAGTGGAAGGATGCTATGCAAGAGAGTGGAAGAGGTAACAAATGACTACCATAAATGACAAATGCATATTGCAGTTGCGATTGACTGTGATTGCAGTCCCGGTACCTTCCTTGCAATGGGGGTGGGTTTCCCCTGTGCATCCTGAGCCCTCCTCTCATCGAGCCGCGCCGCTAGTAGAGCCAGCTGTTGTTCCAAATCTCTGTTTCTCTCCTCCAGAGTTGGTCCTCCCCTGGCTCCCTCTCCACCGCTGGCTCCTTCTGTTTTGCTCATGATGCCTCCTCCACACAAACAACGTTGAGGACTGACGGATTGCTGTAATGGGATAAGGGGTTGCTTGTGCGTAAGCGCCACACCGCTCCAAGCTGAGTAGTTGGCTAAAACTTTCCCTGCCCGGACAGCCCTTACTTAGTGGCTGTCTTAATCGCTGGCAGAATCCGTCAGTGGGCGTTTCCTGAATTTCTTCCAACATAAAAGCTCCTTAACCGAGAGTCTCCGCCTAGCTTCCCTGCACGACAGCTTTCTGCACAGAGTGGGCGTCCCAATGGGAGGTCCTGAGCTCTCTCCGCTGCCCTCGTTGGAAGCGTCTCTGAGCCTTCCCTCCGACGCTTCCCCCTCCTCTACTTCCTCAGCGGAAGTTCTCCCCCTGCTGGTTCCCTCCCCAGCGTCTGGGAGCCTCGCCACCTCCCTGGGCTCCGATGGCAGTTCCCTGACAGTACCACTTTAGCTAATGGGGCCTCCCGCTGCTGCCGTGCTGCCGCCACACAATTTCTGTTCTCATCCTGAAGCAAAGTTCTTAACCTGAGGTACTACTTCTGAGTTAGTGGAGTCTGTCACCTGAAGCATCTGTAACCTGAAGCGTCTGTAACCCAAGGTACCACTGTATAGAACAGTGGATAAATTTAGCATTTTATTTAATATAAAAAGAAAACAATGAATGTTGAGAAAAACCAAGATGAAGGGTGAATATGATACATAAGAAAATAAAATGGTGAGAAACAGAGAAAAACATTTATGAAGGGAAACATTATTTATAAGGGGAGACATGCACAATCATATAGGTGAGGAATAGACTGAATATACTTATACAGCAAAGAAGCAGAATTAAGTAAAATATACAGTATATAAGGACTATAACTAAATTTGGTGGAAGGGGAGATAGAATGGTCACCAACACAACTTTAAGTATACTTTTTGTGCATTGCTTTCATTGTCTGCTTAATATACCTTTTTAGAATTTTCCTCACAAACCTGTTTCAGGACAAGATCACTTAAAAATATTTTTCTTATCTAAAGAGGGAAGGAACAGCCTGTATTGATTTTGTAACGTGTCCAAACAGACATGACTAAAGGGCAAATGTCCACACCAGGCCATCTAATACTCTGATGTGTAGTCACACAGAGACACAACATATGTCTATGCAGCAACTTTCTTACCACCCAGTAATAACACAGTGCAACAAAGAGATGAATGAGGATGGTTCTATTTGAAAGAGGGCTCCATAAGTCCTTTAGAGTTTTGAATCACGCAGTTATCATGGAATATCAAGTGCTCTACCATGTTCATTGAGGTCAGTCTGTGAGTTCTGTCGAGTTTTTAAAAAGTATTTATTATTTGTTTTGATAAGAAAGTATTTGTCAGTACAGTCGTACCATGGAATGTTTTGGCTCCCAAACGCCGCAAACCTGGAAGTGATTGTTCTAGTTGGTGAACTATTTTTGGAAGCTAAACGTCCACTGGGGCTTCCACGGTTTCTGATTGGCTGCAGAACCTTCCTGCAGCCAATCAGAAGCTGCGCTTGATTTTGGAAGTCGAACGGACTCCCGGAACAGTTTCCATTCGACTTCCAAGGTATGATTGTATTCCATTGGAGAGCAAAGAACTTGCAGCACCTCAATGAACAGATGGAAGCATCTGGAAGTAAGAATAGGAAGTATGGTGATATAATTTTAAAAGACTTGACATCTGCACTTTTGTCTAAATGTAGCGTGGAGGGCAGAATGGTGGCAAGGAACATTTTTATAATGAATAAATATGTAAAATGTAGTGTGAGGCAGAGCTGTGCAGAGTGAATTACCACGCCCCCATAATGGATGGTCTCCAAAGAATCAACTGTGCAGGCAACAAATTTATTCCACTGCCAAAATGATGACTCTAAATAAATATTAATAAACACCAGATTCAACTGCAACAGACATAAAACAGAGATGTATTGCCATTTTATCTCCTGTGTGGAAGCCCTTCAAACTTCTGATCACATTCCAGTCAAACACAGAAGCATTTTCCCACTTTGATTGACGGTGCCTCCAGATGGTCACAATTTTGTGGGAGGGATATGAGCAGATACCAGAAATGTAAGTTTTTGCAAAGTGAACCAAAGTGCTATGTCACCCTAGTGCAACAAACCAACTTAAAAGAAAGGAATTAGACTTGTTTCAGTTTAGAAAGTGTGGGATGAACAACAGACTAATGGAAGGACATATAAAAACCCCGCAATCAGATCAGAATGCAGGCTGGACAAATGTCATATAACTGCCCTGCAGACAAATCAGAATGAATGCTTAGTAAAAAGCAAAGATAATCCACCTCTGCTTAAGCTTTCTGCAAGCAAATTGTGATGAATGCGCAATAAGCAGGTCATGTGGGCAGGGGCAGAGGAAGGGAGGTGTGGTGGGGGCAGGCCACCCCGGGTGTTACCAATGAGGGGGGTGTCAAAATGCCAGGCAGCACTCACAACGGGGCCTGCAGTGTGCCTGAGCCATGCATCTCTCCTGGGACTGACGTGGTGGCTTGGGCGCCCGCCGGCTCTGCGCTGCCCCAAATGGTCCGCCCGCCACCTCCCCCTCAGCTGTAGGCCCCGGGGCGCATCCTGCCCTGGCTCACCCCGCCCCACGGGCATATGGCCCCGCCCCAGGCGCCAGATCAGCTTGCTCCACCGCTGCACGTGGGTGGCTCTATGACATCACCTGCTTTTGTAACTACCATCTTCAACCTCATCTCAGTAGTTAGCAAGCTTCTTATTAGGTTATTTTATTCTGAGCAGTGCAGATCTATGTATTTCCATTCACTTGTTCAATAGGACTTACTCCCCGATAAGTGTGTCTAGGTTTGTAGGCTAATTGTCCTTCAAGTTTATTTATAATATACTAAGGACTGTAATCAGGGAGTTTCCCTTTCACGGTAATATGTGGTCGTGTTATATCATTATGTGTGCTCTTTTCACTGCTTATATTTTTAACTTTATTTCAGAATAAAATTCCATTATAAAGAAAATGAATTGGAAAATGACTTTCACAAACATATAGTTATGGCTAAAATATTTTATTGTATTTGTAAGAACTAAAGGAGGAAGAGAAAAAATATTTAACGGCTTAAATGAAGTATGTCAATATCATCTGAATAACAAAAGTACTTATTTCAGTATTGAACATTTATTTGAGCATATAATTGGTGAAAAGTGCTATAATAAATTATGATTTATGTACTAAGGCCACAATTCTATACCCACTTACTCAAGAGTAAGCCCCACTGAATGGGACTTACTTCTAAGTGAACATGCATATGATTGCACAATAAATAAAATAAAATAAAATAAAATAAAATAAAATAAAATAAAATAAAATAAAATGGAGAATGTAGGAGAGAAATATGAACTAAGACTGCATAAGAGTCAAAACATAATTTACCTCAAAAAGTGCTGAATTGAATTTTCCAATGACCAGAAGTGCCACCACAGAGCCTTTCGAACCACATATTCAGTTGACACCACAGATAAATTTCTAGAAATCGACCCATTATTTATCCACCTGCGGAACTTTAACCACCCTCATTTCAAATGATTGGAGACCAATTATCTTTGGTATTCAATCATTTTAAATTTGAAAGCATGAACATATTTTGAATATGATAACTTTGAGGTAGTATAATAATATGGCACTTTTCCAGAAAGGGAGTACCGGGTACTACAAAATGAACATGCTGACACAGTTGATTTTATAATCATATTTATATGGTAACTTAAACAGTGCACGTCCAATAATTTGAGGTCTCAGGTTCCTGCAATCTTAGTATTTTAAGCAAAACATTATACCTGACCCAAAGTATTTCTATACATTATCCCATTCTTACAAATATGATAAATGGGTTACAAATTTCTAGTTAACATTCTTGCCATTTTAATAACATTGTAGTTAAGCTACTCTAATAGGGTAAAAGCTTAATGCTATATCCCAAGACTGCCAAATGCTACAATCCATTTATCTCAAAATACAGAGGCAATGCTGCAAGAAGGATAAATTCAGTATGGAATTATAAGTTTCCTTGCACTTCATCATACAGACACACAGAATCAAAGTGATATCTTCCACAATCAAGAACCACATTAATCAAAATATATAGTTAAACTAAATTTTCACCTTTTTCTATGTGGTTGTCAAAGCAAATAGGAATGCTGCGCTCGTATGCTAGGCAGGATTGCAAAAGTGCTTGACTGGGACATCAGGAATTGCATACAATCAACATTTTCATGGTCTCTTTTGAATGCTAAAGACAGATGATCAAATGATAGAAAGTTGACATGGATCTAAAAACATTATTCAGAAGAAGTGGAACTTCATCCCTTCCTTCCTTTCACATACCTAATACTGTGTATACCTTACCAGTCTTTCAGTGAAGATTAAGGAATTCTGAGGTTCAAGTTAGATGTGATATTAATTGCTGTAATACAATTAATATGTACATTTTTGATGTAAATATCAGCCCTAGGGAACACAAAACAAGCTTTTCTTTATATGCAAATAGCAGCTTTTGATAGATAATTGCCCTGGAAGGTGCAGTCTGTGACCCAGGAGAATAGCAAATGACAAGAACAGGACATAGATGTTGGCTGAAAACCAAGCCAAATCTTTATTACCTACACATGAAAGGAAGAATTAGCATGGCAGTATGGCTAGGATCCATTCATCATTCCATTCATCCCTTGCTGGTGGAATGACCGCTCCCCACATCAAATGGGGGACGCCTTTTGCGTGGTCGTGCGCAGCCCCCTGGATCCCAGTGCAGCTCCTGGTAGTTCAGGCTGGCTTCATCCTCCCCAGGCTGGACACCTGGAGGTCTCCGCCTACCTCAGCCAATTGCCCAATCCCGCCTGGGGAGGCATTGCCAGGGGATCAGCCAGGTAAGGGAAGGGACCGCCCTGCCCACACAACAGAAGGTGAATCTTACCTGCAAAGCATCAGTTGGCTCCAGAGTTTCTCCCACCTTGTCCTCCCTCAGTTAAGTCTTCTTTTGCAGGTTAACCTCTTCTCCACAGGTACGCAGGTGCTGCTACATCAGGGTCGCTGTTGAAGGGCCGGAAAGGAATTTTCCTGCATTGGCAGGTAGCAAAATGTCACAACGGGCATTTTCAGGCTTTGGGCGGAATCCTTTAGTCTATCTTCCTAAATGGGTGGGGAGACGTGAAGCGGTGACCCACACTCCCCTTGCGACGGTGATCCCAGGGTTCCCCATTAAAGGGGTTTGAGGGGAGGTATTGGCCATACTCCAAGAGGTTGTCATTGCTGTCCCCTCCAATGGTGGTGAAACGGGGGTGGGGGGAGGTGAGCTCTCTGCTTGAAAATATGTTCTCCAGAGCCAATCCCCACACACTCTGGATAACCCTGATGAGTCCCAGCTGGGGACTGGAAAGGATAAACGCCCATTGCCTGTGCCAAGGTCTCCCTACACCTGAAATTTAATAAAGCTGTGGCCAATATTAATCCTATAGCATGTTGTCTTGGGTCATTATTCCACTCAGGGGTCGCCTGGGGGTTGGAGGGACTCAGCCTGTCCATGCAATGGAACCATTCGACTTGGGCGGCACCAAGCCCATTCCATGGGAGTTGCCCAGTGTTGAGCCCTGGTGTGGTGCAAGCCAAGCATCCAAGATCACACTGGGTTACCAGGGTGAGGATTCCAGCCAGGCAGAGACCCCAACCTGAGCTTAGGGCATGCTATTGCCTCTTGCATTAACAGAAAAACATAGGGCGGCAACAGTTATTGATAACATTGCTGTACTGATATATAAAGGATCATGATGATTAAGCTGACAGTTAAAAAGTTAATGGTCACATGAGGAGGAGAAGCATTGCAGTTGTGTTTTTTCTGGCTGAGGTGAGTATTGAGCAAGATATCTATAGCTGTTGGAGGAAGAGGTGGATGTATTTGGTGGTTTCTAGCAAAGTCTAAAAATTCCCACCAGACTGATTGATATGAATGAGCCTGGTTTTGCTTTTCTCTTTAGGAATCTGACATGCCATATAAGTTTTTTCCAGAAGAGCAAAGTTCCAAACATTATGCTACCAGTTTGTAATACTGAAATCAGAAAGGGTTGAGTATGATAGATAGCTTTGAGAATCAGTAAGGTAAGCAGTTCTTTGGATTTGATGTCCTCATTTGTCCCTTCAAATATCAAAAGTAAAGAATTCTATATAATGGCAATAAATCCCCCCCTCTCTCACACACACAGGTAGTCTAGCCCCTGTGTGTGTGTTGTGAAGGGGCTGTACTGGCTGTGAAGAGCAAGACACCTTTGAAGTGAAATACTGTAGTTTGTTGTTGACGTGGTAGAGAAGTGGAAGGAATAGACTCAATGATCAGATCAGAATGAAAATGAGGCCTCAGTAGACAGACAGGGGAAAAAGAGGATAAAAGGGATATTATTCTGGTTATTTAGAAGTTGGATACTTTACTCAGGGTCATAATCTGAAAGCTTCCTTTGATTCTGTATTCTCTTTGGTCACCCTGAAGCAACAACTCAATGTGAATATTTAGACTCAAAAATTAAAGTGAAGGTTAAAGGTGCTTTCACATCTACCGGTACACCTTCCACACCAAACTCAACAGTATGGTATGGATAGAACTTGAGAGTTAATGGAGTATTTCAATTTAAATCGCCTGTTTGAATTTAGCACTCTGCAAACCATTAGACTGATATTTCTACTTTTGTATTAATGGGGGAACACCACACATTGCCAAACCTGGGCCCACTTCAATATGCTGGTTTTGAAACCATGGATGACTTAAGACAACAGGGTTCTGGGATGATGTCTTCCAACCCAAAACTTCCTGGGGATTCAGCTCTTTCCTAGTTGCTCTTCTCCATGCCCCTACACCAGCTGAGGTAAGGGGAGATGGGTGGCGATCTGCAAAGGGACTTCTTTGTTCTGGCACCAACGTTTGCAATGCCCTCCCAGAACCTCTACCTGATACCATCTTTGCTTTCTTTCTAGCACCAGATAGACCTTTTCATTCATCCAGGCTATAAAATATGGGGGGAGACCTTTGGCTATCTAGATATTGCTACACTCCAGCTCCCATTCAGTATCACCCATAGCCTGGGATAATGAAAGTTCTGGTCTAGTCACATCTTCAGGATCATATGTTCCTTATTCCTGTTTTAATTGAGCAGTTTATCTGGTTTTCTTGTTTTTCCTGTTGCTTTGTTTATTATTATTTTTTGCTGTACCTTCAGTATTTATTTGAGACATTTATATAGCATTTAATTATGCACATTTCTAAGCCATGTACATAAAAACAATCCGCAGAAAATGGGACAACAATAAAAAAATTATCCTAATACTGAAGACTACCTCAAAATCTCTGCACATGATTTTTTTAGATGTTGTTGAGAGTTGTTTTAGCTTTTTATGGAAACATATATGCTAGGTTTACCTAAAAAAAATCTGTAGATTCCTATAATAGTTTCTAGTTACATAAATGCACATTACAAACAGCCCTACATTTGGAGCAATGGCTAACCATCACCTCCCCTTTTCCCTGGAACTTCCATTTCTATTTATGTGATACAATGTCATCTTTTTGCAAATTTTCCATGCCCCACGTAACTTCTCTGGCTTAAGTGGGAGCAAGTGACCTCTCAATGTAACAACATCACATTATACATATTGAAACAGCAGCTGCACTTAAGTGACCTCAGTATTGTCAACACTAACTGTCCCAATGTCGTGGACTGGTTGGATGCAAAGGAATGATGGGAGGAACCAGTTGGAGAACCCTCAAGGTGAGAAGGATTAGAGCCCAGGGAGTGATGGTAGGACAGCAGAGAGGGAGACAAGGGAGAAGGCTAGAAGGAAGAGGTGTCGGGAACTGAAGAGGTAACAGGGCTTAGTGTATTGGGAGTGTCCAGAATCAGAGGCAGAAGCTGAACCCTTAATTCCAGCCCTAGACCCTTCATATAATAATGCAGTCCTTTGGAAGATAAAAGAATAGAGCTAGGATTTATTTCAACATGTGACCATGCTACAGAGCCTTTAATCAAGACTCCTGTTTGGTTATGACCCAACATAGACCCTCCTTGATTATCAAATCTCCACAAGACCTAGTTGCATCTATACAAAGACCTCTCCCACCCCCTGGCTGTTACAGACACGGTATGTCAAACAACTATCAGAAAAGGAAGGGCATCAGAAAATCCAAACACAATGGTCAATTACCAGAGAATTTCTATAGTTCACAGCCTTCCTGCTATCCAAATGGTTACAGAAATGAAGTCTTACAAAATGTAATCACAGTAACCATGGCATGAATAACAATAGTAATGTTGTACATAGTAAATAGGAAAAGAAAGGCTTGGAAAGTTTCAGGGGAACAGTAGAAAGATCTCTCTTGCCCTTGCTGAGCAGTTAAATATGATTTTCCCATTTATTCACAAATCAATACTTTCATTGCCCACAGTCAAGATAATACAATTTTCTGCTATTATTTCTGCGAACACTGGGTAGTATTTATGCCCTGGTTGATTTCAGGACCACAGCAGCTGAAATTTGACTTGGTTATCTAAGGAAATGGTTATTTTCTACACCCAAATCATTTTTGTTTGCTGTTAGGCTTTGAGGAAGGTGGCCTTGTGAATTACTGTGAGGGCTATTTTAAAGGCTTTTTGTGTACCTTTAAAAGCCGCTTTCTGGGGTCACAGTGTTCAATGGTGTCTCTCTAACTTCAGTCACCAAGTCAGGAGGCAGTCAATTCTGTTCACAACCAATAATGGTATTTCTTAATGCTAAAGAAGCAGTTTGTTCAATAAAGGGCACTTATTGACTTCACAGACTGACTGAATGAATAGATAGCTATTTAATTTTAACTTACCCTTCTGGTTAGCCTTAGAGCAGGGTAACAGAAATTTTAGAATACTCAACAATATAGAATAAATGTGGTAGCTGCAACAAAAAGTTGCAGCGGAGTGCTCCTGTTCCTATTTCTATTCAGTAATACATACATACCTTGTTTTTTAAAAAGAAAGGATACTTCATTCCATTTCCCATCTCCCATGTATCCTAATCTTCCCTCCCTACAATGTAACAATGGCAGCAAGTTAGTATTCTGTGGCCAATGTGGAAATTATTGTGTTAGTTTTCCTGGTTATAATGCTAGTGCTTTTGTCCCAACTTGTAATGTTTGTTTTGCACTGCATTACCCAGGCATAGGCAAACTCAGCCATCCAGATGTTTTGGGACTACAACTCCCATCATCCCTAGCTAACAGGACCAGTGGTCAGGGATGATGGGAGTTGTAGTCCCAAAACATCTGGAGGGCCGAGTTTGCCTATGCCTAGCATTACCTGTTGTGTTGTGGAAGTGTGGAATTGATATACTACCGTGCCACACTAAATTTCATTCATACCAATGGGTGTGGTGTGACACAATAGAAGATGTCATCAGAAATGTCACCACCATGCTACCCTTTATTAAGGTAAGGTAAGGTAAAGGACCCCTGGACGGTTAAGTCCAACCAAAGGCGACCATGGGGTGTGGCGCTTTTCTCGCTTTTCAGGCCGATGGAGCTGGTGTTTGTCCACAGACAGCTTTCTGGGTCATGTGGCCAGCATGACTAAACCACTACTGGTGCAATGGGACACCATGACGGAAACCAGAGTGCATGGAAACACCGTTTAGCCGTTATGCCCATGTGCAGCTTTTTTCACACATGAAAACAATGGGAAAAAACTGTATGCTGGGTCTCTTCCCCGATTTCATCCTGCAATTTTCTGGGTTAACAAATTGCATTTCTTTTTTCTGGGAGCAATTAACACGGAAATGAACACTAGATTCTGGCTAGATTCCACTAGATTCCAGACGTGACACATTAAACCTGAAAACTATCAGGTACGGGAATGTAAGGTAAATGGAAAGAAGAGCTGCCTGAATGCAGCCTAGGTCTTCATTAGCCCACTCTCGAAAAACCCAGCACTCACACCGCTTGTGATTCCCAGCAACTGGTAATTCATAGACACTGCTTCTGACAGTAGAGACAGAACACAGGCAGATCCCTAACACAGGGGGATCTGAGAGGAATCTGGGGCTCTCCAGAACCACCATCAGCCTTAGCCAGAATGGCCAGTGGTCAGGGATAATGGGAACTAAAATTTAACAACATCTGAAGAGTTACTGGTTTACCATCTCTGTTTTATAGGATGAAAGTGATATATTACTCAGCTTAACCTCCGGCGGCTCAATACATGCTGCCGTTTAGAAAAAGAGAGAACTGTCTGAGGTGGTAAGGGCCCAAATTGTCATGAGAAAATCGGGGGGGGTGCATGGTGCTCCTTTGTTCAGAATGGTTTCTACATCAGTTGAAGAGATGTGACTCCATCCAATGAAATCAACAGGAATCCTTGTGTGTAATATAGGTCTGTCTGTGCATTTGAGCACGTAGATTTCCGGATGTGGCATCTCTTGTTAATATGGATACAGAAGTGAAGAAGTCAAAGCCAGGTTGCTTATGCCATCAGCCCCCAAAGAGACTATCAATCAACCCGAGAAAACTCTGTTTTAGTATTTTTCAAATTGCCTTTTGCGTGCTTTGGCAGAAAGGGGGATATATAAATGAATTAAATAAATAAATAATAGGCAGGGTAATACAAAAAAAATCGATATGGATGTAAAAAAATGGGGAGTCACAGCAGTTTTCAAGAACCAGAGAGTGTAAAATAAGCAAAGTACCTACTTTCAAATATCCTTAGATAAAAATGTGGCTTTGGACAGCTTTTAAATGTTGTTAATGGAGTGGAAAACTTACATGAATCATACACAGAATGTGGCATCAGCTCACTGTGGTAGTTTCAGAATTACATTAAACAATCAACCTAACTTTCCATGTTCAGTGTCAAACGATGCTTTTAATATATATAATTTCCAGCTCTTGTGGCCAGTAATTAAATAAATAAAATCAAGCCGAATAAATTATACACTTTTTTTTGTCTTCAGCCTTTAGAGCAATAACATTTTCCCCATATAGTCTAATGTAAATGCAGTAAGAATCTGAAACACACTTAAAGCTGCTGTCAGAATGTAGGGAGAGAAATTAGCATTTGTTCTTGTTTAAACGAAATAGCAGCTTTTACTTCTTTCGAGAACTGGTAAAAAAAATGCCTCACAAAAGTCTATATTCTTTTTTATTATGTGTGGATCTTACAATACGTTTTTGCATCACTCTGGATGTATGAAAATGTGGCTTTTTGTTGTGTGTACAAATGTATTGTATTGTACTGAAATGATTTAATTAAAATGCTTCAATTCCATTTTATAATCCTAGGAAATGCAAAGTGGTTTACAAAGGATTCACACAAGAAAACAAACAAGTTTAGTATCAGGATTGCAAATAACATGGTGTCCCTGTGGTGGATTCTTGAAGTTTAAGGCTTCATCCTTGGTCTTCCCTAGTGTTGCCTTTCAGCCTCCATCTACTAGAAAAAGCTTCCTCAAGGGAGAGGAATGAGCTGCTGGAATTTGCATCTTATGATGGAGGCAAGTCTTCTATTGCTACAAGATTCCAGTATTCTTTAGATACCAAAGATTGTATTGCACCAACTTATCTCATCTGTCTTTAATCTTTGTGGAGGCCCATACTAGTGTTAATTAATTAATTCAGGCCTAGGCTAAATCCTGTCCTGTCACAGATGCTATAGTTCTGTTCACATTGTGGAAAATGTGATGGTGTACAAATGGCTCTTCCAGCACCCCCCACCATAGCTGTCAACATTTCCCTTTTTTAAAGGGAAATTCCCTTATTCCGAATAGGATTCTTCGCAAGAAAAGGGAAAAGTTGACAGCTATGCCCCCCACCAACCCTCTCAACTTCCAGCTCCTCCCTCCCTCCCTAGTTTTACACATAGCAGCAGGGTTTATGCACTCTTGTTCTCTAATGCCTTCCAGCTTGGCGCATAATTAGTAGTGCTCAATTTATGTAGAAGTAACTGGGCTCCAAAAAAAAGGTGAAATTATTTTCTGGTGTATGTTTGTGTGTGCTTGAATAATTTGGTCTGCCAAGAATAATTCCAAGATAATTTTAGAGAAGTTCACCCATTACTACAAAAAAAAATCCAGACTGGCTGGACTTATTGGCAAATTGATACATTTGAGTTTGGTGCTGGAGCTCAAACATTTCTTACCAGGCTGTTCACAAAACAGTTTTGCACAAGGGAGCAGTTACAGCCAGAAGCATGTCAAGTCATCTTCTGAATCTTGAGCCCCTTTATCTTTTATTCTCTTTGCAGCTTCCTGCAGCTTTATGAGGTCTTAAACATTCCTAGTCAACTAAGCTCTCCAGCCTTTTTTCTGTTTGTGTGTCTCACTCGACAACAACTCCCTCATTCGGAAAAGGCCAAACCACCATTTCTATATTCACTTCCCTACAACATTAGAGAATCTGGCTGCTCTCAGATTTGTGCATCGACAAGACTGCCTACTAAATAAGATTATTATTCATACCCTACCCATCTGGCTGGGTTTTCCCCAGCCACTCTGGGCAGCTTCCAACACATTTAAAAACATATTAGCACACTCTATACTGTCTGCTAAGTAGCACATTCTCTATCAAGTATGCAGGTTTTGTTCCAGGTTGTGGTTGTGTTGTGATCCCTTTCTACAATTCTTACGTGAGCTAAAATTTTAGGTAGCTAAGCTATGCAATGCTATCATTCGTGTGACAAAACCCCATAAGATTATTTTTTGCCTTGTGTGTGTGTTTATATGTAAATAATAATAATAATAATAATAATAATAATAATAATAATAATATAACAATATTATTATATAGAATATTATTATAGCAAGCAAAAAATATTGTGTGCATGCATGAGAATAATAAGACAAGACACACAGAAACTATGGGCATTGTTTATTCATTTACTTACAACAAGATCTGCAGCACTAAAAAATGTGGGACTTTCATTATTGAATCTGATCACTTGTTACTTGTAGATAGATTACCTAACCTGTCCCCTGGGGTACACATGCCACTACTCCTGTTCAGTAGCCATACCTGTTCAAGCATTCATGGAAGCTTTCTTGAATCACTACCCCAAGGCCTCTACACTGTAGGTAGTGAAATATATTGTCCCCTGGGTATCCTTTATCATTTTTAAAAGTGCCTTAGAGTGCTCACCAAATACCTACGATGTCTTTGTATCCATATTCTTGCCAATTGTCACCAACCCTCTTCGTATTTAAAATCTCTCTTTCCCAGCCCTAAGGAAAGTCCAGTCAAGATTGCAGTGTAGAATAGGTGAATTGAACCTTAATCCAATATGCTTGGTGGGGGAAAAAAAAAATCCTGCTTGGCCCATAAGCACCAGTTAACTTTACTGCATGGCCAGAGCAAATATCAATACATGTCATGTCCAATGTGCCTACCTCACTTTCAAGGAACACACAAAACTGCTTTCAGGTGGACAGGTGAGACCGCTTGCCCCAGTACAGTTTGACAGGTAGTTAGGAAGACAAAGACAGATTTGAGGGCAGAGAGTGGGAGTGAGCAGCAAGCTGGGAAGAGAGAGAATCAGTCATGCTTTTTTATTTATCCCATGCTGTGGGTATGGAAGAAGCAAGCTCCTCTTAGGATGTCAATGCTGCGAACCCCTCCATCGTATCATAAAGACATCACAACCTCCACTGTAGCTCGTTCCAAAAGGAAACACAAACCCTAAATAAGTGCCTAGAATCCCTGGAACCTCACAGGATTCAGGATATGATTCTAACGCAGTATGTAATAAAGCTGCACCATAAGTTCTTCTTCTTTTGTAACAGCACAATGTGACCTTTGGAGCTGGTCGTGACTGGAGGAGGTACAATGCAAAAGTAAGATATATTAGGAAATGCAAAGGAATGCAAAAAGTGGGTTGAGAGTATATAGCATAAAAGAATATGGTAAAATATAGATGTGTTAGTACATGAAGTAGCTGAGACAGAATGAGTGCTAGCGTGGAGGAGTACACATCCTTGGTCTAATTTCTTTTATTTCAGAACTATAAAACCACTCCTACATGCTTATTCTTGTGCAACACTGTGCTAATATTTTAAGAATTTATAAATCCTTGCTGAATGTTTAAAATGCCAGCAATAAGTTCTGAACGTTTTTTTCCCCTTTTAATCTTTAGCTGAAGCTCTTATTTACTTAGAGATAACCCAGCTAATTCAGACCTTTTTTTGGCCTTCCAATTCTAACTTGCTTTTAAATTAAGTTTTTCTTTTTCTTTTTTATAAAGGAACTCAGCTAGGGAAATTTATCCCTGCCTGGAATCAATCAGATTTTCACATATGCCAGGCTAGTTATCAGTAAATTTAGCAATTTTTTAAATGAATGAAAACACTTTTTGATAACAACACAAAGTAGAGACTTTTTTTTAAAAAAAAGCAACAACGCTCAATCTTTTCTGACTGGTTAATGGGCATTTATCATCTAGTTGAGAGGGGATTGCTCTGACACCCTCAGCAGCCAGCTGTACTTTCTCAGGCACTTTGGGGACAGAATCAGTCAGATTCAGACAGTTAGAAGCCACTGTTAGAGCAACTCCAATGGAGGGAACCAGTGCGCTGTCTGTTCCATCCATGCTGGACCGGTTTTGATTACTGCATTCCAAAATGGCTGCATTAGAATAGCTAAGCACCACAGATAGTAGCAAAGAGGTCTGGCTAGTGGAGGCATGCACTTCATTAACCCTCCAGAGCCAGTATCAGTATAGTGTAGCCACATGCCATGGGAGTGATGTGAGCTAAACAATTACCCAGCCCAAGATTCTGTTCTCCCAGGCTATGTGGAGAAGGCCTGCAAGGCAGGGAGTAACTCTTCCAGGACTCATAAGCAAGATGATCACCACTCCTCCACCCTTTCCACACATGCATGCTGCGGCCTCCCCTCATTAACCCATGAAAACAGCAAGAAAGAATTAAATGTCACTATGCCACTCATCTACCTCTCAATCTCTATATAGCTCTCCATCTCTAATCACCACACAATATACAAAGTTATGCTACTTGACCTTCTGCAAGGTGCTTTGTGAGTTTCTATCAATACAGCCACAGATGCAACCATCTAAAGGGATACCTATTAGCAGGTAAGGGACTTCAAGAATAGCACATTCTTGGAAGTTTCTGGTCTAAAGCCAAGAGAATTAGATACTCATTCCTTCGCTCCTAAGCTTTGGTTAATGGCCAGCCGTGGGAATGAAGTGATACATCACCTGACTGCAGCTGCTGCTGCTATAGCATTTTTGCAACTGTGGACACTGCTGTTCTCCTCCTGGACTGCATCTGTGCTTTCCAATCTCAAAATAGAGGCAGCATCTGTCTTCTAAAAAACAAAATGCAAGCCCCTTGTTCTGTGCTTATTTTGGCTTTTGGTGAACACCGCTCTCAAACAATCTTCCTTTCCACACTCCTAATCTTATTTATAGAAGCATGTTCTTGAACTTCTTCTGCAAACAATAATATCAGTTGCTTCCAAACTAGGCATTTAAAATTGCCACAGATTATTCCTACACTCTTTAGCTATGATACTGTCATTGACATCTTGTTGTCATGTGTTTTCCTTGTGCTTTTTCAGCCATTCCTTCCCAAACCAATAGTAACATAATGGCCAGAGGTGTGGTTAGTTCTCTTAGCACACTGCCTTTTCTTCTGCTTCTTCGAGAGGCATGCTTTTGATGTGTGCAGTGAGATGCTGGCTGAATTGCTGAAATTGCTATACAGGTGAATCCTTGTAAGAACTGGTCAAAACATTGAAATCCCATGCCTGATCTATGAAAATGTCTTACTCGGAAGTAGGCATGCATGGGATTAAACTGGCAATTACTTCAAAACTATATTTTGGATTCTCCTTACAGATTGTTTGAAAACTGCGACAGCATACAATGGTCCAGTTCCCCATATGCATTATTATTATTATTATTATTATTATTATTATTATTGATTTTTGTTGGTGAGCAATTTTGCATTCTATCAAATGGTAAAACATCTGCACCATTTGGGTTGTTTTATTCTCTTTGTAAGCCTTCTGAAATAATGATTGCTTTCAATGACTGTTTAGAGGCTGCAGTTTATTGTAGGTTAACATGGTTTAAATATCAGTATATTTTATTTTACTTGTTTTAAAACAGAATTGTCCACTCTTAACCTACAGGATATATAGTTTACGAAACACAAAAATGAAAAAGTTATTGATCATTTTGGAGAAATGGAGTATACTTTAAGTACTGCAGGATAATCTCAAATTCACTAAAGACAGCATCTAGACGAGGGAAAATAAAGCAGCATGTATAGGTATTTAGAGTATTGTCTCTGTGTATAAATAATTGACAGCAAAAAGAATGTTGTACTCACTTATGCTGCATCTTCTTATCACAGTGCCTGTAGGCTAAGTGTTCAAAGTGCATTTAGACATTTCAAGACTCATGAACATTCATATAACTTGAATTAGTGTGTTGTAGACATCTTGTTGTACACCACCTCAATCTCCAATCAGTGCGAGTTTCCAGGGGTTCCAGGCGCTTACCCAGGGTGTGTGTTTCCTTTTGGAAATGAGGCACAGTGAAGACTATGGTGTCTTTATGATATATTGTTTATTTATACATATATACAACCTGCTGTCAGGGTCTGGCTGGGCAAAGAGGAGTGGTGGTAGGCACCAGCCGGGGAGTTGGATTCTGAAAGGGTTTAGTGAGCAGGAGGGGCCAGTGACAGGGAGCAGTTCAGACTCCAAGGCTAATGCAGAGTATGGGGTCAAGAATCTGCTGAAGAATCCAGGGACTATCCCTCTCATTCTGTGACAAGCTCCCCTCCCCTTTGGTCTCCAAGAATACTCAGAACAATGAGGAAGGCAGAACAAAGACCAGAGGTGCACAGACACAGTTTGAGACTGCTTGGGAAACATCCAGAAGAGGAGGAGCCTTAAAAAGGGTGGAAGGCAGGGACCTTCAATCCTGGCAAGAAGAAGAAGAGTTTGGATTTGATATCCCACTTTATCACTACCCTAAGGAGTCTCAAAGTGACTAACAATCTCCTTTCCCTTCCTCCACCACAACAAACACTCTGTGAGGTGAGTGAGGCTGAGAGACTTTACAGAAGTGTGACTAGCCTGAGGTAACCCAGTAGCTGCATGTGGAGGAGCGGGGAGGCGAACCTGGTTCACCAGATTACGAGTCCACTGCTCAACCACTACACCACACTGTTCCATAGGGACAAGACCTGCTTTATTCCTTGAATAAAGATTTAACTTCACTGACAAAAGAGCCTTGAATCTTTTGTACTGACCTGTGTCTGACTCCAGCCCTAAAACATAAGTTCACAGCATCAACACCCCAAAAGAGTCTTGTTTTTCCCATAGCTGCAGCCTAACTTTCATCAAACATTGCTGTCTGACTCTCTCTCCAGCTTGCTGCTTTACTTCTAGTTTACATCACACATTAAACTAAACTCTGGCTTTATCTATTGAAGGAGGGCCACCTCGCCCATTTGCCACCTCTTACGGTAATCCCCCTTAATGGCTCATCACCCAGGCTATGACTTCATGAGAAGCTATCTTGACTTGATTAGATTTTAACACTTGCTGGATCCAGGGATTAATTAGAGGGGTCAGGGACTCACAAACTCATATCATTATTTGGCTGCCATGCTAACAAAAGCTGATTTCTACTCATACAACATTTGAAGAGCAGGAAAAATTCTACCTCCATGCACACACACAGAGAGAGCTCTTTGCTTGTTATTGCACATACTCCCACACATAATCATGCTCTAATACAAATGTGTTTAACTCCCCAGGCTGATGTACTGTAAAGTCATATTCAGATGCTCTTACACCTAGATACTCCCCAAATACTTGACTCCTTAAAATAGAACATCTCTGCAATTAATAATAATAATTTATTATTTATACCCTTCTCATCTGGCTGGGTTTCCCCAGCTACTCTGGGTGGCTAATCTTTGAACATGCATGTGCTTCCTTTTTCAATAGGATGACAGTATATTGTCAAAGGGCATTTGATATCTAAAAATAAAATAAAGTTAACTAATGTGCTGAGAAGTGACCACATAACTTTCTTTAGAAAAAGCAGTTATGATTTCTAAAATGCACCTGACATACACAGAGCTCTGTATATATCATATGAGGACAGTCAGACATTGCAAAATTTCAGACAGTTCTCAAGAGAAAAGGGCCCATTCTGGAAGAAAATCTCCCAGCTATCAGATATTTAAACCACAGAAAAAAATTCGCAGCATGGACAGAGTATATATCATTCATTTCCACAACCAGTGGGGAAGGTGTCATTCTGGAAGACAGGAATACAGAGAGAACAATTACTAAATGCTCTTTTTAAAAATAAAATAAAACACCTAATATTCACTGTCAAGAGTTTTCAATGACTGATGAAACTCATGCAACTGCTGTGTCAGATGGTTGTTGAAAAGTTATCTCCTAGCATATAAGGATGTTACTTATCTGAATTACAATATGTTCTCTTCTCACAGTGCCCTGCCGAAGCTAATAGGCAACACTTTTTGATGTAGCTCATGTAAGTAGAAGTCAGGTGAATCAAGGCTTTCATGACTAATCAACAGGAAGGAGTTATGTGGCAGACAGAGCAATCCTATATTCCCAACAGGGGTAGAAATATATCACTACTGTGCAGGTGCAAGTTCATCATAACCTACACACATATAGTTCAGAGCAGGACAACACTTTGCTCCAAAAGAAAAGAATGGAACAGAAGCCTCACTTTCAGCATCTGTGACAACCAGTAGCAGACAGTATGGTGGAGCAGCATGGCTCACCTGACCTCCAATTGGTGACATTCTGCTGCTTACCGGGAGGTAGAGGGGAAGAAGTGAAACGATAGGGAGGTTGGTGTCATGAAGTCTCTCACCATTCCACTCCCCTTTGACTAGCTATTCACCTTGACAGTACTGAGCCTTTTATTGGTCAAGCTCTACAATTTAGCTGAAATTCCACCCTCTTAGTGGTCAATCATTATGAGCCAATAAGATGAAGTAGAATGTCTGGTAACTGACCACCCTTTTTGATGCCTTTGATTTTAAATATATGGCCAGAAACCACCCCAAACATAGCTATCCACTTGTTGACGCTAGGCTATAGCGAGAGCTTAGCTGACACTTGTTTCCTGCTGGTGTGCAATACAACATATCCCTCTAGCTCCCAGCAGCAACACAAGTCAGCTTACTTCACAGTCAATGCTTTGCATAAATCAGCCAGGTTGAAATGATACAACATTCTTAATATAAACTGTGGCACACAAACAATATAATTTTATACATACACTATGCTTTTTCTTCTTATCAATATGCTTACTAAATCCTGTCAAATTTAACTGTATTATGCCTTAGATTCTTATTGTATCTGTTCTGTTAATAGGGCATATCTACTGCGGATGAGTTATCTTCTGAAATGATTCAGCAGAAGAATCATATAGAGAGAAGTGTTTGACTACTCTCTATAATTTCTTCAATAAATATGCAGACAAATGTATAATAATCTTTTAATAAATGAGAAAGGGCTTAAATCTGCCCCATTCATATCCACCTTTCATTGTGGAGCTTATACATATATTTAAACAATTTTTTACACCGCTCATCAGCCAAAAAATTGTCCCAACCCTCCCAGAATAGCTTACAGATCAAAACAAATAAGGCATCCCCTACCCTCGGGCTTAAAAAAATTAATGACATAACACAAAAGGAAAATGTATTGGGAAGGAGGAAGAAACCATCAAACATGGATGGAAAATTTGAGGAAAGGCAAATCCAGTTACTAGATTTAGTATGTGGACTATGATGTGGTCCATTTGCTAGAACATATACATCATATATATGGTTATATTACAGTGTTGTTATTGTTGTTTTGTCACAACTAGCTTAAATACACTTGGATTTTTTGGTGCTTGCTACAGACTGTTTGATTCATCCAGACCTTTGCTGCTTATCAGCACCAAACTTCTAGTGATTTCCTATTGCATTTTTTGTTTGTGGATGCATTTATATATTATGTACCACCCTGGAATTTTTATGGATACATTTGAAATAAATATATAAAAACTTCCCATACTTCAAGCACTCTCTTCCTCTCCAAACACAAATCTCAGGTGTTCTCCGTTACTGTAGGTTTCTATAGAGACTGAAAGAGCTAGAACAATATTTATTCCTGAGCAAAAATAACGATATATTGACTTGTTAAAAACATCCACACACATTTGTATGTAAAGCCACATTCACCTGATCCAGTTTTATTAATTCCTCTCTTTCTTGTAATTTTAAACAATTTTATATTTTATGAAAGAAACTGGTCTTGTGCAGAAATGTTTGAATGCTCTGCAGTTCTTGGCCACTGCTTATTTGGTCTTAGATGACTTGGGTGTTTAGATGAGTTTTTTACACTGTTGTCTCTGTGCAGACAGTCATCTTGTAAAGCATTATTGTCTTGTAAATGCTGAGCTCATGAAAGCAACTATTCCATGACAGTTGTCAGTATTGAAGACTGCCCTGACAAATAACAGTAGCAGACCAGTCCCATTTTATACTGGACTAAAATACTGGGCACTTGCGTCCAAAGGAGGAGATTGATGTGGCTGAATTTGTACCATAATTGAAGACATTCAAGTGTTCTATTTCAGCTTTCTAAATATTCAGCCACAGAACTTTTCCCTAGGATTTACAATCCATTGAGATCCAATAAAAGTAAAATGTGCATACGGCTTTTGATTTCCCCATTGCCCTCCCATTCTTGCAGGAAATGGAATAAATTATTCTATGCTGTGCTCAATGAAATACTCAAAACTTTCTCAATATTCTTCTGATGTAAATGTTTGAAGATAACCTGTACTGCCTTACGTCAATAGAAAGCTTGCCCAGTCTCGTTAACATTGCCATCTTCTCTGAAACTAATATGAGACTAATGATAAAGCAAGGAAGAGGCAGAACAGTGCAGAAATAACATCTCTGTGTGAAATAACATCTCACACAAGTTTCTTAACTATGAAAGATTACACACCAACATCCTTTTCCACAGAGCCACTATCAGGGGTTGGCACCAGTGAGCAACCTGAGTCCTCACCACTGACATAATTGGTCAGCTACAACCACTTGGGCTTAGCACCTAGGGTCCAATAGTTTTATTCTGCTAGTGCTGGGTATCTGTGGCAGGTTCCAATAATTTTATTCTTCCACAGTGCCTCCAGACATTACATTTGGTCCCTAAGGCATTGTAGGGAAATGAAATGGCAGATGACAGCAATAGAAAGTCTCCAGAACAAAACAAAAGAAAAAAGCAAAAAAGCTAGAGTATTACCACAATATGGCTGTCCATCAAAGGTGGATCTAGGGGAGCTTCTGGGGTGCTGTGACAATGATGTCCAACAGAAGGCAAGAGACAGGGGTGTGCTGGATTTTGCAATCAGGCGACACTGAAATTTGAGGCACCAAGGTCCACCATGGTGTCCATCTTTTGCTTGTAGACTTGCACCAAGTCTTCCCCATTGTTGTGCTAGCAGAATGGCAGCATTGGATATACAACTGCTACTTACTGTAGCATTTATCTGAACTAATAAAAATTAGCTTTTATGACATCTAAGATACATACAGTATATGACTACGCTCAGTGGCAGAGCTTCATGCACCTGCACCGGGGGGCAGAAAGCAGGCGGGGGTGGGGCTGGCAAGTGTCCTGGGGGCATGGCACGCTGCCCACAGGGGTGTGGCATGCATCCAGGGTGTGTGGCACGCCGCCTGTGGAGGTGTGGTGCCCAGCATGGGCGGGGGGCAGCCGTGATGGCACCCCACCAGTATCGTGCTCCCCCCGCACTCCTCTTCCTCCACCAGTGACTACGATCACCTATAGTTTAACATGATCACAAATTCCAGCATCACGTAGTCACTTTCCTACTACTGTGATATTTTCTGAATTGGTGAGGATCAAGCTAAGGATAACCAGTAGTGTCCTCCCTATATCTTCTGAAATAGGAAGTTGCCAGAAAGCTATGTCAGCTCTTTATTTCAAATCCCACACTTAGCAGAGTTTGTCCACTATTATTATTAATCCTAGATTCCTGTTTGCTCCAGAAATAAAAATATTATACATCTTCTCCTTGGTATTTCAGCCTATGGTAGAGTCTGAGCACTATGTTAACTTCTTTCTCCATTTCTATACTATCCATAATAGGCAGTCAACAAAGTGCTAAGCTGTATGCAAAAAGAACAGAAACAATGACATAGAAAATATGATTTTGGGGGTCATTGTACACTTTATGTAGGCCATAGAAGTGGAAAATGATGAATGTAATAGAGAATTCATCAGAATTACCTTGTGACTACTGTTCAAATTTACTTTATCTGGTCACTTTCAGATTTTTTTTTTCCAAATCCAAGATGTTATTCTCATTATTATCTATTTGTTTAAGCCACTTTGAATTGGGATGTAATACCACAGAGCAGAAGTGCCAACTTGGCCCCACAACCATAGGTGCCTGGGGCTGTGGATACCACGAAGAAGAAGAAGAAGAAGAGGAGGAGGAGGAGGAGGAGGAGGAGTTTGGATTTGATATCCCGCCTTTCACTCCCTTTAAGGAGTCTCAAAGCGGCTAACATTCTCCTTTCCCTTCCTCCCCCACAACAAACACTCTGTGAGGTGAGTGGGGCTGAGAGACTTCAGAGAAGTGTGACTAGCCCAAGGTCACCCAGCAGCTGCAGGTGGAGGAGCGGAGACGCAAACCCGGTTTCCCAGATTACGAGACTACCGCTCTTAACCACTACACCACACTGGCTCTCAAGCATGCATGGCACTGGCACCAAAATTTGTGGGTGCCTGGCCCCTTCATGGGAATTTTGTGGGTGCCCAGGCACCCAGGGCCCCATGGAATTGGTACTTATGCCACAGATGAATAGATTCTTCTCAGCTAATTTTTAAAATGGTGTTTGTAATCCTAAGTACAATTTTTTAAAAGAGTAAAATGCTGTAAGGGACAACCGAGTCCCACCATATGCACAGCTCCCATGCATGAGGGATTCTCACCCATTTAAGAGTAACTTGCACCACACAGAGGGAAGGTATATATATTGATTTTTAATTACCCATAGAGTACCCATAGAGTACCCATTGTGATGCCAAAAGGGCAGGGAGGAAACAAAGCTCTATTTAATTCTCTTTAGAATGCCCTAATTCTCTGTGCCATGTGTAATAAATAGTAATAATAAACACTAATTCTAATGGTAACTAAACATTGCTCTTATATTTCCTTTCTAGGATACTGCAATATGAATTTCCTTGGAGCAGAAAGGATAGAAAATTAAACCAAAAATAGCTAAAGATTACAGGCATATTGGTTTGCATCCAATGGCAGTTGATGAGTGTGGATACTGTTCTATCCTGCAGAGATCAGATGCACCTGTTTCATATGTCCCACTTCTGGGACTAGACATTGTACAGTGTTAAATATTTTCATGTTTGTGCACTGTTGCTTGAAGATAATGGGAAGAACTGAGAGGTGTTGCAAAGATTTGATGAGGTATACTAGCTTGTGATCAGCACTGAAATGAGCTGCTCCTGCAACCTTCTCCTCCACTTGCCTTGGGACCCAAGGAAGTGAGAGTACCATGGGCTGTGGCCCCTCCCAGACCCCAGCAAAGCATTACTTCCCTGCTTGGAGCAAAGCTACATATCCCAGCATTTCCATAGAGAAAATGACATAATGCCTAGAGTCTTTTCTGTAGGTTTAATGTACATAACATAATTTTCCCAACATGGGAAATTGTATAATTTCCTACACCCATCTCTGGTGGAAAAATACTCTCCAATATTTTATTAACAATCCTCCAATTTCCTTCTTCATCCTGTCATCCAATCTTATTTTGTTTTTATTTATGCACTTGCAAAGGCTTCAAATTTGTGTGTTCTGTTAGAGAACTGGGCAAGGCAAATAAGGTAGGAGCAAGCAAAGATAGAGGAGCTAGTTCAAGGAAGGGTCATGCCACAGGCAAACAGGTGGGCGAGGCATTCAGTCCAATAGGCAGACTGAGAAAGTACTTTCAAGAATGACAGGTCCTTCTAAGGTTGGAAGACCCTCTGAAGCAGATTTATGGGCTATTCTGGTAGTCGCAAGGAGAAAAGAGGGAGAGGGTTGCATTTCAAGACCTGATGTCCCATCACATAACCATTGATTCAACCCATGATGTTCATACATGCTGTTCCAACTATATAGTCTTCAAAGCAACTTATAATATTGAAAAATCTAAAAAAAAAATCCAGTTAAAGCCTATTAAAAATTTAAAGAGCAAGAGATAAAACAACTATAACAATATATCCACTATTAATACAAAATAGCAGCAGCATAACAAAGAAGCAACAAATTCAAATCAATGTCTGAATAATAAAAGAATTTTAAAATATCATTAAAAATGCAATAATGGTGCCACACTGATATGTCTAGGGTGGGTATTCCATGAACAGGGTACAAGCGCAGAGGCCTTCTGTTTAGTTGAAAGCCACCAGTTAACAATCTACCTGCCATATTTTACTCAGCTGAAGCTTTCAAACAAGATCCAAGGATAGCCCTCTGGGTAGAACTTTACAGTAGTCTAACCTATTCCCAGAGTATTGATAAATGTTGCAAGATAATCTTGTAAACATATGGCATGTGCGTGCACACACACATGTGTACATTAATGAACTTATAATTACAAAATAACACAGAGTTGCCATGTTGAAGTCTAGTGTTAAACTATGCATATATTTTCTTACAATTTGCATGCGTGGAATCTGTAAAGTCATTCAGATAGTGTCACTGTCAACATTCAGCTCTAACCTGCATATTTATGCTCAGGTTTAATTTTCTACATTTAAAGAACTGCCAAGCATAGAATTATGAAGTTGAATGTGTGCAGTCTTTTGTTAAATAAAGAAATAAGCCATACCAAGTCCAGAACTGAACTCCCAGGTCTTAATTGGCTCTTGTTTTTACTGCAGCTAATGGTGTATAATTGCTGTCTTTCCAGAGCAATGATAAACAAAAGAAAACTATTAAAGTAGAGACCACTTTCAAATCAAGAATTATCCTAGGGTGATTGTTCCCATAACAATTATGTATTGCATCTGGTATAGAAGGCAGTTTCATGGAAACAATGCATCAAAATTATTTCGCAATACTTGATGCCATCTGTATTTCTGACACTATAGGCCAAATAATTTGTACAAATTGCACGTGAAAAAGCAAACTATGAAAAAGTAGCCATTTGCCTCCACATCCAGAAAGAACTCTCAAGACAATTTATGAGGTGATTTCAAAAGGTTGCAGTTATTAAAATATAACTGATTAAAGGATCTGCCAATTAGCCAAAAAACTAAGTGTGGGCTGGGCGGAAGGGGGGGGGGAGTCAAAGATTACATCAGAGAAAAGCATCCCCCCCTCTCTCTCGCACACACACAAACACACACACACCTTGGGCATGTAAGTCAGCAGGCTTTTTGTTCTCCAGCCAAGCTTCTAACTCCTTTCTCAGATAACTTTGGGTAATTGAAGCCCAACCTGAAAACCCAGGCCATACTGTCCAGCATTTCCTATGGTGCACAGGCCAGGCCCCAATGGCACCCCAAGTACCCTCAAACCTCAGTCTATGGGCACCCTTCAAAAGTACCCCTTACTTCCATAGAGCAAACATTGGGAGTGGTAGAACAGCCTTAAACGGTGAGCTACTCTGCCTCATCCCTTTGGTCCCTCCAGCCCCACAAGGTTCCAGAAGATAACCACCTTGAGTCTTTTCCCCCTATCAGGGGGTGAGGCAAATCTGCCCCCTGTTGAGAGAAGGAACACAATTATTGGATTTCATGCATGATGAACACAAAGCATATAGTTTTATGTATTTAAAGTTCAATGCTAGCATAGCTGAACTTAGCATAAAGGGTTGCTCAACACTTGTTAAATATTAAATCTCTTTCCTTTAGCAACAACCTTTATTGTGTCCTAAGCAAATCGTTTTGTCTTAAAGTCACAACTAACATCAAGTTAGAATTTTAGAGTTAAAAATGTTATCTGCATGGTTTTGAAGCATGTTCCGTAAGCTAGGCAGATGATAAATGACAGGTAAGGAGTTCAGAAGAAGACTATTTGATTACCTAGTAAAGTATTTACTGCTTATGACTAAATTAATGAAAATATAAACAGTTGCCTTCATTGGCAGATGCTTTCACTATGTTTGACATGCTGTAATCTTTTATTAAATTTACTGATGGCCGGTTAGCCTGGCATTATTAATACACGAGGTAAATAGTGCTGAACATTTTGTCCACCTAAGCTTTTGTACAACACCTGCCTCAGATAGAAATGGTGCAAGACCTTTGAAACCTAGCAGCACACACACACACACACACACACACACACACACACACACACACACACACTACTGTCCTGTTAAACTTCATAAGAAAAGAACTTCCAAGAGATCTGGAATACATTTTTGGAACACTTCACTGTGTAATGATCACATCTAGCAGATGTGGGAGGCACAACACAGACACAGAAAGCTATCCAGTTCAGTGGCGTAGCGTGGGTTGTCAGCACCCGGGGCAAGGCAAGTAATTTGCGCCCCCTAACCCGTGGATTTGCGCCCCCTAACCCGTGGATTTGCGCCCCCTAACCCGTGGATTTGCCCTAACCCCAGATGTTGCGCCCGGTGCGGCCGGCCCCCCCTGCACCCCCCACGCTACGCCACTGATCCAGTTTAACAGTTTTTAATCTGGGAGTCAAGCAGAGCATTGACACTCATTTGTCCTAACTCTTACCTGAGCTTGCAAGCCTGAACACTGTACAGCACACCAAACAACTGAATATAGAAATGAAAATGCTGTAATAACTGTGGGACATCATGACAGAAGGAGGCAGGGGACTGGAGGTGGTGGTGATGAGAAATAAAAGATTGTGAAGTTTTATTGTAGTACAGTGGTACGTCGGGTTACGAACTTAATTTGTCCCGGAGGTCCATTCTTAACCTGAAACTGTTCTTAACCTGAGGTGCGCTTTTGCTAATGGGGCCTCACGCCACTGACATGCAATTTCCGTTCTCATCCTGGAGCCAAAGGGTTTGTAACCCGAGGTACCCCTGTAATGTGAAAACCCTTATAAGTTATAAATAATAAAACAAGGGGCTTTAATTATGACATAAAAAGTTGCTTTGAAGTAGATATAAAATTCCTTGCTGTATTTCTAAACAGTTTATTATTAAGAGGGAGGGAAACCTCCAATGGACAACAAAACCATAAGTATAAACCAACAAAAATACTGCAGATTTACAATAAAACTTCACAATCTTTTGCTTCAGATGCATTTTAAGAAGCACCTTTCTTCTCAGGCTTTCCCTGGCTACTGAAATGGGACTCTGCCATTAAGTGCTTATAATACTATATTGTAGTACAGTGGTACGTCGGGTTACGAACTTAATTTGTCCCGGAGGTCCGTTCTTAACCTGAAACTGTTCTTAACCTGCGGTGCGCTTTTGCTAATGGGGCCTCACGCCACTGACATGCAATTTCCGTTCTCATCCTGGAGTCAAAGGGTTTGTAACCCGAGGTACCCCTGTAATGTGAAAACCCTTATAAGTTATAAATAATAAAACAAGGGGCTTTAATTATGACATAAAAAGTTGCTTTGAAGTAGATATAAAATTCCTTGCTGTATTTCTAAACAGTTTATTATTAAGGGGGAGGGAAACCTCCAATGGACAACAAAACCATAAGTATAAACCAACAAAAATACTGCAGATTTACAATATAGTATTATAAGCACTTAATGGCAGAGTCCCATTTCAGTAGCCAGGGAAAGCCTGAGAAGAAAGGTGCTTCTTAAAATGCATCTAAAGCAGATGACCAGTGGTACTTCCTGTAAGGTGGTGGGCAGGGGAGCATTCCAAAGAGTAGGAGCAAAAGCAAAAATGCCCTTTTACAGGTCACCATGATGCGCAATGGTCTGTCATGTATCGTGCTTATAAAAGGAGCTTGTGATACACATCACATCTCAATGCCATACGTGGTTTATACAGGGGCAGACAATTTTTCAGGTAATCGGGTTCTGAGTTGTTCAAGACTTTTTGTGATAACAACAAAACCTTGATCATTACCTGGTAGCCAATCAGCAGCCAGCACGGTTCCCTCACCACAGGTATGATATGTGCACATACAGGTGTTCCACTTACAGTATTATTATTTACCAGTCCTTCACCCTAAAGTTCCAGAGTAGGTTACAACATCAAAACGCAATATTAAAAACCATTTAAAACAACTTACCATCACTAAAATAAGGTGGGTCCTTAAAATTGCAGTGGCCAAGCTATGCTTGCTCAGGTCTACCAGGGCGGAAGCCTTCTGATAAAATTAGAGAATACAGATGAAAAATTCTTTCTGTAAAAAAATCCCACAGGCAATCCCACCAAAAAGAACGGAATAAATATGAGGCAGATATTATACAGGGTTAGGTTCCTCTCATCAGACTCTCCCTGACTTTGTGTCAGGCAAGCTCATTCTCCACATCTCCATTGGGACAGCTCAAAGACATGACTTTGGATAAGGCTTAGAAAGTCAAAGCTCCTACAGAATTCTAAGAAAGTTTTTGAAGCATTGCTTTAATGCAACTTCCATGTTTTTGCATGGTTTTTCTATGTTGCTCTTCTATCCTATGGTTTTATTAAGTAAATATTGTTTGATATTGCAAAGTTAATTAGTTCTTACGAAGACATTTTCTCAAAAAAAAATCAAGTCTCTCCCCCTCTCCCTTAAATATTTTTGTCAGTGTAACACAGAATCCACAGTAATGCTCAAGACAGGTACATGTCGTGGGACAGCTTGTATTGTTCAGTTAGCTGATCAGCTTGTGTTCTCATAACACTGGGAAAACATAACTCTCCTAAGAGGGGCAGAAACATGAGAAAAGTACAAGGAACATCAAGTGCAGTTTCATAAACCACTGTTAGAATGTTGAACAGATTTCTAAAAACTGGATGTATTCTATTCCTTCAGCGGTTGAGTCCAGAGACCAAGATTTTCACTGGCCATTCTGCTATGGGCTTCCCAACTGACACTGACTTGGCCCACACTAGTACAGAATCTCTTTTTGGAGAGGACTATTGAAGACACTCCACTCCCTGCTAAAGCATCCACCTGTGACAACTCTTCTGTGTGTCATAAACTCACATCTCCTAGAGCTTCAGTGAGAGGAGTTGCCAGTGCAAAAATGCTACCTGCTGCCTGCTTTGTGCAAGTACAAAGGGCTGGCTCACACTACTAGTGCACCTCAGAAGCAGGTAAGAGCTGCTGCTGAGCCATGGTGGATGACATGCTGGGGCAGAGGCACTTACATGACCTTTTCAGGCCCCATCTGCTCTGTCCATTTAAAACAATATAATACTGGAATGTAATATTGCTTCCCCACCCACTCAAGAATCCTGGGGACTGTAGTTAGTTAAAGGTGCTGAGAGTTGCTAGGGGAGACCTATACCCCTTGCGCAACTACAACTCCCAACGTTCTCTGAAAGGAGGGTTGGTCTGTTAAACCACCCTGGGAACTAAAGTGGCACAATAGTGCTTTAAATGTATAATACAGATGGGACCTCAGTTTGTTGGGGGTGGAACTCACCACTTTTTCTGCCAACTCCCCTGCCATTTTTGCTGGAGGCACCTCTATTCCTGAGGACACCATGTGGCTTGTTTCCAGCACAAGTGACTGCTTTCTCCAAGTAACAACATTATATTTTTATAATTATATTGTAAAGAAGCTGGTAAAATGCGGTCTTGACTATGCTACCACTCAGTGGATTTGTAACTGGCTGACTGACCGAACCCAAAGGGTGCTCATCAATGGTTCCTCTTCATCCTGGAGAAGAGTGACTAGTGGGGTGCCACAGGGTTCTGTCTTGGGCCCCGTCTTATTCAACATCTTTATCAACGACTTGGATGATGGACTCAAGGGCATCCTGATCAAATTTGCAGATGACACCAAACTGGGAGGGGTGGCTAACACCCCAGAGGACAGGATCACACTTCAAAACGACCTTGACAGATTAGAGAACTGGGCCAAAACAAACAAGATGAATTTTAATAGGGAGAAATGTAAAGTATTGCACTTGGGCAAAAAAAATGAGAGGCACAAATACAATATGGGTGACACCTGGCTTGAGAGCAGTACATGTGAAAAGGATCTAGGAGTCTTGGTTGACCACAAACTTGACATGAGCCAACAGTGTGACGTGGCAGCTAAAAAAGCCAATGCAATTCTGGGCTGCATCAATAGGAGTATAGCATCTAGATCAAGGGAAGTAATAGTGCCACTGTATTCTGCTCTGGTCAGACCTCACCTGGAGTACTGTGTCCAGTTCTGGGCACCACAGTTCAAGAAGGACACTGACAAACTGGAACGGGTCCAGAAGAGGGCAACCAAAATGGTCAAAGGCCTGGAAACGATGCCTTATGAAGAACGGCTAAGGGAGCTGGGCATGTTTAGCCTGGAGAAGAGGAGGTTAAGGGGTGATATGATAGCCATGTTCAAATATATAAAAGGATGTCACATAGAGGAGGGAGAAAGGTTGTTTTCTGCTGCTCCAGAGAAGCGGACACGGAGCAATGGTTCCAAACTACAAGAAAAAAGATTCCACCTAAACATTAGGAAGAACTTCCTGACAGTAAGAGCTGTTCGACAGTGGAATTTGCTGCCAAGGAGTGTGGTGGAGTCTCCTTCTTTGGAGGTCTTTAAGCAGAGGCTTGACAACCATATGTCAGGAGTGCTCTGATGGTGTTTCCTGCTTGGCAGGGGGTTGGACTCGATGGCCCTTGTGGTCTCTTCCAACTCTATGATTCTATGATTCAATATACAGTACCATACAGTCCAGTTACAGAGACTAGTATGTGTGTGAAACAGAAGCACACAGAGACTAAGAAAAAAAAAATATGGCTAAATAAATAAATATAAATCACTGGCAGACTACAATATAATGCACCGGGCACTACAACAAAATGCACTGCAGCTCTAACAGACATTAATGTTTGTGTGAAATATTCACACAGACATGAAGGAATAATAATAGAGGCTATGATTGGTAAAAAATCACTTGGAGCAGACAAAAAGAGAAAGCAAACTAGTGTTATTAAAGAAAAATCACTTGGACATAGAACTATTCCAAATGGAAAGCAGGAGATAACTCTAAGTTGACTCTCTAACTAGAACTAACAGTTGTTCAGAAAGGAAACAGTGAGGTAAAATGAAAGGAATAAATGAAAAAGGACTGTAAGGATTGGGAAGATAGGATGGGTAAATAAGAGACTGATGCAGGATAAGAACGAGGACAACACTGTTACTGGTACAAGCAAAATAAAAGACTCCAACTAACTGCTCTTAAGAGACAGAACTAGCAAAAACCAAGAAGGAAGAAGCTATTTATTTACTTCAACATCCCTCCTGTAAAGCACTGGAGTTGGAGAGGCTTGGTAAAAATCATTTCCTCTGCCTACAAGCTAGACCTACCAGTCAGAATGGAGTTGTCCCTCCCCTATTTCCCCACAATGGCATGTTCCCTTTCCACTTCATCAAAAACTGCACCCTTAGAGTACGTACACACATGGCATTTGAAACACACAGGGTTGGTTTTTTCACAGAGCGCTTTTCTGCATAGCAGTTGTACACAACTTTGTGCAATAATGTCATCAAAAGTGGCAGCTGCTATCAGTGCTGTTTGTACACACAGGTATGCATGTTCTCAAACTAGTATGTAATGGTGTCCTCTATTGCCCTCTCCTCAATTAATGTTTCTGTAGACCTTTTTATTACAAAAAAGTATCTTTTGCATTATTTCAAAACTTGGGTGTTGATATATTGATTTATAGTGTGTATATGTGCACGTCTGGAAAAGACCCTGATGTTGGGAAAGATGGAGGGCACAAGGAGAAGGGGACGACCGAGGACGAGATGGTTGGATAGTGTTCTCGAAGCTACCAGCATGAGTTTGACCAAACTGCAGGAGGCAGTGGAAGACAGGAGTGCCTGGCATGCTCTGGTCCATGGGGTTATGAAGAGTCGGACACGACTAAATGACTAAACAACAACAACAACAATATGTGCATGTGTGTGTGTGTACAGAGGTAGGTAAGTTATTGTACTACTTCCTGCTTTGCCTATTTCATTCATAAACAACATGGTGAGGTGGAATGTCACAGCCCTGCCACTTCAGTAGGCCAATAGGAGGTGTCCTGATAAAGCACTCTCTGTGGACACATGCATGCTGCAAGCAGCTGACAAGTGCGTTCTTAGAACAAAATGGATTGCAACTGGTCCAGCAGAATGCAGTTTAGATTGACAAATAGTATGGGAGATGGAAGACATGGAGATGATGTCATGTCTACAGCATCCCAAAAAGGGATCTGTATTAAGTATGGACCGCAATAAAGATATATATATATGAATGCACATTCCCACACAGTGGGCCCAAGGAGTGAAGCTTCCTTTGTCAATAGTCAATGATTTCCTTTTAGGGTCAACAGCTGCTTTGAGAGGAACTTTTCGCAGGAACTGCACTGAGGAAAAGGATTAATACCACACACTGCAGGCACACATGAGGCCAAGGATGGGCCTGTGTGATTTGTCACAGGATAAAAGGACTAGTGAGTTGGCCATGATGCACTTAGAATTAAAGTTCAAGACAACTGGATGCTGTCACAAATATGTGGTAAGCATTCCTGAAACCATGGGGTTTTTTTCAGCCAGAACTCACCTAATCTCAGTTCCGGGACTTTTCAAGGTGGGTGCCATTGCCATTGCAAGAGAACAAGGGAGGTGTTCATGGTGAGTTCCAGCACCTCTTTTTCTAGAAAAATAGCACTAAACCCCACCCATTTCATGTTAGAGGGTACCATCCAAATTCTTTCACATACAGTGGTTCTGACAATCTTAATGATTAGTGGTAGGGCATATAAAGGTAAATAGCTTCCCCCCCACACCACAAGTATGTCATTGGAAATTTTCACCTAAAAACTCCCTTTGTAATTCTCCAACATCCTTGTTTATATGCTATTGCCTGATCCTGGATATATTGACTACAGCTTCACTAGACCTCAGTAGAATAATTATAGATGACAACTACATTAGGATTGTTTAGTTTGAAGATATTTGGAATAGATGTGTGCATTGTTTTGACATATTACCATGCTAGAAAAATAAGCTTATTCTACTTTCTCTCTTGCTGAAATTGCCAACTCTTGCTCTAATATTTCATTAACACCATGACCTTATTTGTTTGGATTTGATTACAACCCTTTTGGTTCATATTTCTCCCACAAGATATATTTGAGAAACAAAGTGGAAATATGCCAAAAAATGAGGTGATGGATTAAATTATATAAATGAGTCGTCTACCTGCTTTAGAGAAAATCTGATAAAACATCCAGATTCAGACACAAAACAAAATTAAGCTTCTATTTGTATTGATGTGTTGGGCAGCTAATTCTATTATTATTTAGGCATTCCTTCAAACATGACACCAATCAACAGCTACCTTACATCCTGATACATAGGTGAACTGGAATACTCTTATTGATTTAACATGAATATGAGATCTATTTCAAAAAACTGTGGTACTCCATAGCAGGGGTTACTAAAGTGGTGCCCAATAAATGTGGTTGGATTCCAATTCCCAACAACATATGGAGGTCCCATATAACAAAACAAGCAAACATAAAACACATCCACAAACACCTACTGAGCATCAGAAATGGACCAAAATTACACCAAAGTCTAAATAAACCACAGACTAAAGAAATAAATATGATTAAATATAGAGCTGCCAAAACTTGTGTGGACATAGATGTTTTCAGTTGGTGCCTAAACACCAGGAAAATGCAGTGATAAAGGACTTCTAAAGCCGTCTGTGCCACACAGTATAAAAGTCCATATCTTCTGAAGCAGGTCCTAAGGTGGGAGTACCTGGAGTACTGAACAGATAATTTTAATATCAATGGTTATTTGTATAAAAACAAGTGGTCATTCAGAGGCCCTGGTCCCAGATCATGTAGGGCTTTGAGGCCAGACCCAATAATCTGTATTGTGCTCATAACACAGGTTGTTTGTTTGTTTGTTTGTTTTGTCTGTTTTTCTGGAACTCTCCAGCTTTCTCTATAATCCAGCGCATGTTTGCAATTTGGTCTCTGGTTCCTCTGCTCCTTCGAAATCCAGCTTGCACTTCTGGGAGTTCTCGGTCCACATACTGCTTAAGCCTGCCTTGTAGAATTTTAAGCATAACCTTGCTAGTGTGTGAAATGAGTGCAATTGTGCAGTAGTTGGAGCATTCTTTGGCACTGCTCTTCTTTGGGATTGGGATGTAGACTGATCTTCTCTGGCCACTGCTGAGTTTTCCAAACTTGCTGGCATAGTGCCAATTTTAAAGCACTTTTAAAAGGATACTTTTAATAACCAAGCAGCCATTTGATCTTTCTGAACAGTCTTCAGAAGCAGTCCGATGTATAAAGCACTGCAGTAATCTATCCACTAGCTGCGGCCTTGAGGGATCTCTTCGGGAAAAGAAAAGGCTAAGGAGTCCCTCTGCTTTCCTTTGGATCACATCAGTGATGCTTAGAAGGGTCTTGTCTTCGGGGCAGCTCAGGACCTCCATAAACACTGCCAAGGCTTATGCCCCCAAAGAGGTCACTTCGGTGCTGATAATGCAGCAAAAACAACGTGGGAAGCAGCCATTACAAGTTACTAATCTCTGCAGCCACAGCAGGTTCTGTAAATCTCCAGAGGTTTGACTTCATCCCTGGAGGCCCACTCCATTGTCTCCCAAGATAGACGGATGCCAACAATCTATCCACTGGAGCACAAAGCTCAGCTATGGTAAGCTGGTGCTGAATTGATTTTTTTTTAAAAAAAAAAAAAAAACACCTAGCTTTTCAAGAAGTGTGCTTTTTCAATTAACATTATAGATGCTATCTATAAGGTAAATGTAAAGCTACAAGATATATTCATTCATAGTGACCATGAGTGTTTCAAATCAAAAATATGGCAGATGGGTGCAGAGAACACTTTGAATAACAGCTTTGGAAGACTGTACCTAGGATCATCTAGAATAGCAAATTACTGTCATCCTGGAGTGTAACTTAACCAAAGGGGAAGAAAAGGAAGAAATTAAATCAACAGAACCTTCTGATTCAATGCACAGTCTTGCCAGGCAAAAAAGGATTTGGCTAACTGGAGTGAATTATTCAAACTAATAACAGTGATAATTAGTACAAGATATAGTGAGAGATCAGAAAGGAATGGGAAGTGATTTATTTGGGAAATAAAGAAGTTAGTGATAAGACCCATATTTATTTAAATTTATGAGATAGACAATATTAGATATTCTTCTTGCATACACAATAAGTGATCATAACTAAGAGAAGAAATATGATCTTAGAAACAGGTAGTACAGAAACACACATTTAGCAATCTAATTAAATAATACAAATAACTTTAGGGGAAATGGGCACTTGGAGAAAATAATAATCACAAACGGTAGGTTCTACATTTTTAAATGATGAAAGTATTTGTGAGTTAGTGGCATTTCCCTATGTGAGTGAAAGGTTATATTTTATAGCTATTGGTAAGTGTGGCATAATCAATTCTGGGCATTTTCCCAGAATGGATGGCTGACTGAAAATGAAGCGCATTTATAGTTCTTTCCAGCATAACTCCGTTTTTGCTGTGGCAAGGCAAACATAGTTTTTTTTTTCAGGACTTAGTGTGGAAAAGGAAAGGAGAAGCACAGTTGCTCCAAAACAGCTCCTAGGATGCCATATTCTTCAGAAAATGCAAGATTTAGCTCTACCCATGTCCTACTCAGACTATTAAACAACACAAACATTTATATGCACTGTGGAGTAGCAACGTCTGTGATTAGGTCCTAGATCTACTGTGAAGATACCTTGTGCTGGGATTCTTAAGCTCTTTCCTACAAGTCATAAGAATAAGTAATTAGCAATATAGAATTCAATTAGTATTGGCTAGGTTATGGAATTTAGTGTTGCTATACTCAGTGAATAAAAGATGCATATTTGCATAAATTAGATGCCTTGGCTTTTCTTTAAAGGCTTCTGCCTGCATTATGAAGGGATAGCTTACTCCCCACTCTTTAAGACATTAAGTGAAGGGATTTGGTTGCTACTACTACTAATGATGTGCGTATAATAGCTCATTAAATGTATATTTCATGCTCCAGTTAAAAGTATTACTATTTCTTTTGACATTGCTGTCATAACCCTGTTAAGACCTTGCATGATTTACCCTGGCATTAATTTTTTTTTGTTGGCTTTCCTTCAAATTCAAGATTTCCTGCCATTTCCAGAATTTAATCTAGACAGTTCATTTTGTAATTGGACTTGGGTCTGTGGATGATATGCTATTCTAGAGAACTGAACACACAATAACTGAAATACGATTTTAACATACCATAAAGCTTATGAAGCTGCCTTATATTGTCAGACCATTGATCCATTGGTTCATCCAGCTCAGTATTGTCTACGCCAGCAATGGGCAGAAAGTAGACTGGGATCTACTGCTAGAGCACTGGGAAATTTATTGTAGAGCAACAAGGATTTATGGCCCCCAATTATTTAACAGTGGCAACAAAAATTGGACTATCACTCTCTCAAATTATGCTGCTGGAACTAAAATAGCTGGAGATTTTGATATTAAAAACAAATTCCTAGTTTCGTAGTTTTTTTATTTCTAAGTATTTGTCTTTTTAACCTGGCTCCCGTTGGTGGAGCCTGAGATTCTCATGAAAAACAAAGGCAAAGTAGATGCCACAAGGCTGAAGTCTGCTCACTCCTGAGCTACACTGACTGGTAGTAGCTCTCCAGGTTCCAGACAAAGGTATTCCCCAACCCTACTTGGATAATCCAGGGATTGATCCTGGGACCTTCTGCATGCAAAGGCTGTAGTCCACCACTGTGTTATGACCTTTGTAATGCATGGGATTGTGGTGTTTTTTAGGGAAGTTTTCTTCTTTCTAGATACGATTATTTCTTAAAACAAACAAACAAACATCAGTATATCTGATTATAGGTTCTAGAGTAATTGAGTCAGTTGGTGTTCCACAGAACAGAAACTATTGTAGGGAAGGCATCCATGATATTCACTAGGGTTGCATTCAGTAATCATGGGTGGCTTTGTCGGTCTACCATATGTATATGGTGGGCCACAGTAAGGTAAAGGTAAAGGTACCCCTGCCCGTACGGGCCAGTCGTGTCCGACTCTAGGGTTGTGCGGCCATCTCACTTAAGAGGCCGTGAGCCGGCGCCATCCGAAGACACTTCCGGGTCACGTGGCCAGCGTGATGAAGCTGCAGCTGGCGAGCCAGCACCAGCACAGCACACGGAAACGCTGTTTACCTTCCCGCTATAAATCGGTACCTATTTATCTACTTGCACTTAAGAGTGCTTTCGAACTGCTAGGTGGGTGGCTTTGTCGGTCCACCATATGTATATGGTGGGCCACAGTACTCATTGTTATGTATTTACAAGACAGTAGGATCTAGGGATTTTATCCAATGCTCCATGAGCATATTTCCATTAGTGCAATAATATGTTTGCTTTCTCTCCTCCTCCTCTTGAGCTTTCCCCAAATCTGCTATGGCGGGTCTCCAGCACACACACCCAGTGCCCACTGATGATTTTGAGGCTGGTAGGAAATTGATTATGATGTAGTTTAAGCACTTACAATAAATGCTTCTGAATGCTACCAAAATGCATGTTCATTCATGCTTATTCTCTTCTCTCATATTGCAAAAGAAGAAGAAGAAGAAGAACAGATTTATAACTTTCAACATTTAGGAATTGTTATCAGCAAGGTGCGAGGTTCACAGTTTCTGTTCTTATTCATTGTAAATGCCTAATGGTGAGTATGTCAAATGCATTACAGCCAATTTTCCTAATGCTAGACACAGCCAGTTACTTTTCTTTTCCTAATTAATTGAACTTCCCTTGCATTCCTAGGTTTCCTATTAAGCAATAATTCCCCTTCTGAAGAAACAAATTGACTTTCTACAATAGATGTCCACTGTCTGGAGACGCAGAATTTTTTAAATAAAAAAATTAAGCAAAGCACTTCAGAATTCTTTAAGTTGTGTTAATTAGCACAGTAGGTAATTGTCAAGAGCCTGTCATCATCGTACAAAACATTGCTTATATATGCACTCTCTTGTCTTCAGGGTTTTCTAGTGTTATCTGCGCCACTGAAATTAATGCCACATATGCCACAATCAATGGTGCTTCTAGGCAATTTTAAACCCTGGATGTCATGGTGTTAACAGTGCCCCCTTCAGATGGCCATGAGTATTATTTCAGTTGCATGAACATTTCTCTTCTGCTCCCCCACTAACATTCCATGTTAGTGAACTGCTTCTGTATTCCTGATATGTTGGAGCAAAACACTCTCAGCATGTGCAGCTTCACATTTTAAAAACTCACTTTGATTACAGCAACATCATCATGACCACAGGTTTAGTGTTTGCTTCTACCACCTCGATACTAAACACATTTATTTGAAAACAAGACTATTTTGTTTCTGGAGAAGAGGATTGTGCTTTTCAATGTAAAAAAAATAAAAAAATAGCATCTGTAACTATGTACATGCCTGCCTGGCGAGCCCCTGAGTTTAAACTATTTTTAAATATAAGAAGAAAGGAAGGATGCTGTGGTGACCCATCTTGGTCCCACTGGATATAGGCCCCTGTATGAACATGTCCATGCTGACACCAAGCCTGTTTGTTGCTGCCTCCCCCATCTGTCATCTCTGGGTGATCTTTTGAGGATTCCTCTAGGCAACAGGAGTTATTGCAGTATCCCTGGTGTGTCAAAATTATTGCTAAAAATATCTGAAGAAGTGTGTATCTGAAGAAGTGTGCATGCACACGAAAGCTCATACCAAGAACTGACTTAGTTGGTCTTTAAGGTGCTACTGGAAGGAATTTGTTTTGTTTTTGCTAAAAATATGTACCTGAGAAATTATTCCCCCCCCCCAAAAAAAAACACCATATTGGATTCTAAATAAATGGTGTTTTCTAGCAACTGAAGTACCCCCGCTTTTATTTTTTTCTGCTTACAAGTGATGCTACCCCAGGTTCGTAGTTGATCTTAAATCCATAGTGGGCATCAAAGCATCTGATTAAAAGGATACACATACTTATAGCCGTGATAATTTCCATCACAATTACAATTACCCTCAAGTCGGTGCTGTTATGAACGATGCAGTTCACATGCAAGCTTGCAAGTTCTCACATGCAATCTGACACTCAGTTCTACATCTTTTGATGTTGAGACCTGGAGGCACTACAGGAGCTTGTCACCCAGGTGTGAACATCAGAAATAAATCTGAAGTAATTTTTTAAAAAAATGTCAAAAGGGAATTAGCTTAAGGTTTTTAAAGAAGAAAAAATTGTCTTTAAGAAATGGTTTGCTTCTGGAAAAGTCCTATTCTGCTGCCCAGGTGAGATGGGGAAAAGAAATTAACATATCTTTGGGGCTCTGAGGGCAAGAGCCTCAGGTTATTGAAACTTATTGATGAGTAATTGTGAGGGAAGAGAGGCAGGTGACCATCTTATGGTTGAAAATTTTTATGCGGAGTATAATTGCTCTTTTGTTTATTTTTAAATCTACAAATGATAAGGGAAGGATTGCAGAGAATTACAGGGAAAGGGGACTGAATTTACCAGATGCTCTTGCATCTCAGGATGCTTGAAACATGCCCACCTGGCTTTCCATAAAGAAGTCTCTCCTGAGGCCCCTCCAAGCCAAACCTGAAACTCCCTTCTGAGGTGCAGGCTGTCATAGCAAAAGCTGAATAGTTTAGAGATGTTTCATAACAGACCGTATTTATTGCATCGTGTGAAGAAAGAAGAGGGTTGAGTTTTTCATTTGTAGGGTAAATTCTTTCTATTTGGCTGCAATTCCTGAGGAATTGTGATATTAGGAATTTGCCTTATAGTGAGTCAAATTATTGCTACACCTGGCTCATTATTACCTTCCCTAGGACTAGCCACCATGGTGCCTTCCAGATGTTGCTGGACTCCTACTCCCATCAGCCCCATCAGTCACCATGGGACTGGGATCGTGGGAGTTGTAATCCAACAACATTTGGATTGCACCATGGTGGCTGCCTCTAGCCTGTGGATCAAAAACAAACCCCTGTGTTGCAATAAGAACCAATCACAACAATACAAACACAACATGTAAGCTAATAGTTAGTAGAAAATATATAATAGAATAATGATATCATTCAAATTATAGGAGTAAGCTAATCAAAGTTCATATGTACAATACAGTGGTACCTTGGCTTACAGACACTTCAGATTACAGATGCTTCAGGTTACAGGCTCCGCCAACCCAGAAATAGTACCTCGGGTTAAGAACTTTGCTTCAGGATGAGAATAGAAATCATGCGGCAGCGGCGCGGTGGCAGCGGGAGGCCCCATTTGCTAAAGTGGTACGTCAGGTTAAGCAGAGGCTTGACAACCATATGTCAGGAGTGCTCTGATGGTGTTTCCTGCTTGGCAGGGGGTTGGACTCGATGGCCCTTGTGGTCTCTTCCAACTCTATGATTCTAGGTTAAGAACAGTTTCAGGTTAAGAACGGACTTCCAGAACAAATTAAGTTCTTGACCCGAGGTACCACTGTATAACAGAGTGGTAGTGAGGACCGTTGAACTGTGTGTTCAGAACAGATGTCTAAGAACAGTCTCACAATAGTCTTTCAAAAGTTTCAACAGACGACGTCTTTAAAGTTTCAAAGATAAAGTCTCTCAATTGTCTTTCAAAAGTTTCAACGGAAGACATTTCAAAAGCCTCAAAAGGACAGTGTCTCCGGAATGATACTACTGTTTTGTAATAGTCTTCATCAGCTGGAAATAAGATACAAGGCATACAACCCATGAATGATAACATAACTGAGCTATCTGCAAACACATTGTAAAATAAAGCGGAATATATAAAACATAATAAATAAAGGTACATACCTGATATTTTTCAAAAGAATATGTAAGTAAGCTTCATGCTAAGGATCAGTGCTCACTAGATAGTGTAGCTGCTGATACATGCAACACAACTGCATAGGACATTCTGTGGATGGCAGACAATTCCAAAGGAAGTGGAAGTGGAAATTGCAGATGTTAACTTATTCATCCCTTATCCAGAGCAGATGTCAATCCAGGGACTGAACCAGGGACTTTTTGTAAATAAGGATTGTGTTCTATAACTGAGTCCAATCTCTTCCCCAAATAACCTACCTACACAAGAAACAGTACATTTGGCTGTACCAGGAATTTCTGTGCATCATCACTAATACTTATTGTAATCCAATATCCTTTGGAAAGGAGACTCAGTGCTGAGGTGTCCAGAGAAAATTATCGCCATGGTAATTGTAGACAAGTCCATATCTTCTCTGCACGCTGCTTCTTTTCTTCAGTGTTTGCAGATACAGAGAACATTAGGTTGCATTCCCTGATAGTCCTGAATAATAGCCAATTATGGATGTACTTTCCATAAAATTTTCTAACCATTTTTGAACTGACTCAATGTCATAAAACCACAGATTAATGGTGTGCTTCTCTATAAATGTGCTTTATTGTGTTGTTTTAATTGTCCTGCCTGTCAATTCAAAAAAGTATCTTCAGTGCTGCAGTTTGAAAGTAATACAGTGCTTTTATTTGTTTTCCCACAAGTGGTCATGATCTTCACCTGGCCTCTATCATCTTTATTTCAGAAATACACTTCCTAGTTGGGGCTGTGTTTTTTAGGAGGGAGGGGGAGGTTGAAGCCTCTCTGGGTTAGAAAACATTTTGAGGTCACCAAGAATTTTCTGGTTTGGCTTTGTAGCTTTTCAGATTCTTCTGGGTTTTTGTGGGGGCAGGGTTCACACTACTTCATTTCCAATTAGTTCATGTCCCTTAACTTCCTGCTGAAATCCTGTAATTTTTTATACCACAGATGTTCTGGTTTATTTTTGCCCTGCTTTTGTGGTGCTATAATGAGGCAGCATTGGGGGATTCATCACAAGGCAAACTAAAGCAGAATAAATCTACTACTAATGCACTATTATTGTGTGAAGAACATGTGGCAGAATACACCCACAATAAAACACTGGTCTGTAGGGCCCCTTAGAATCAAACAATGGTGTCCTTTCTGAAAGAATCCAGACTAAGGCTGACATCCTAACACCACTGGAAGGAAGCCTCGTTGAATTCAGTAGGACTGATTCTTGAGTAGATCTGTTTAGAATTGCACTGTTAATCATGCTTAGAGTAGACCCACTGAAATCAGTGGAAGTTCTTTGTTATGACTAAGGATGGATGAATTAGACAATTTCAGATTCCGATAACATCATTTTTCCAGTATTAAGTTTATTTCACTGGGTCTACTGTAATATGATCAATGTAGGACATCACCCATTGATCTATTCATGATTAAGTCTGGGACAAAACAAATATGTTTTAGTGCTCTAGACTGAGTATGTGAAATATTTTTATTCCAATTGCACTCAAGAACTGAAAATCCAATTCTGCTCACTGTCTAAACTCAGAGAATGCATGGGTGTAAATTTGTTCAGCAGTGGATTAGAAAATAATGCACAGGAATCCTGCTATTACTTAACACCCACACATCTTGCAAACTAATAATGACATTTGCACCAAATCTTGTATATATAGTTCTTTCTTATCCTTTCCAACCAATCAACCAAACACCAATTGCAAATAGTTTACTACGGGCTTTTGTTTTACTGTGAGCAGTAAATGGTGGTGTAACCTGATTGAAGTCAGTGGGTTATAAGACAAATAGCTCCTTCCATTCAGTCAGTACTTTGTATACCTGCATTAATATAAACTTTATCTGTGCAATGAGGGATCCAGCCATTCACAACCTAAATGTACAAGTCATGATCTGAATATTTTAAAGCAAATCCCCAACCAACATATTTGAGTGATTATGCTTTGATTTTTTGTCAAGTTCTCACATAGGTTTTTTTAAAGCCCCCACAGCTTTAATTCTTTAATAAGGTTGAATCATGTGCTGAGCTTTTTTGAGTCTTCTGGGAAAGTTCACATTTTGTTCTGAATGAATCTTTCTTCAGAAATACATTGCTTTGGTATGAAATTAAGCTGCCAGTGATTCACATGAATTAGTCCAGCTGCCTACACTAATCTAGAAGAGGCAATCTGTAATCCAGCATGACAATAAAACTAATCCAACACTGAACTCAATAAGTCAGGAGAAATGAAAAGGAACCAAAGCCATTTGCCACCAGCATTGATGACAAGCAAAGCAACTATTCTTCCCTTTTATAAAATAATAAAATAACTAAGGCTGTGATCCTATGTACACTTACATGAGACCAAGTCCCATTGAATTCAGAGTAGATAATTATAGGGTTGCATTGGTAGCCAGAAACCTATGCACATTTTCCTGGGGTGAAACTTAAATGGAATCAAAGATGGCTTACTTCTGAGAAGACATGTTGAAGGATTGCGCTGTCACTACTGAGATTCCAGTGAGCAATGCAAAAGTCCATAGTTCTCTTTACTAAGACTTTTCTCAGAATAATTCCTTCTTAAAATCCTTTAGTCAGCTTCAAAATTCTTTAATTTATGCATCTTGAGATTACAGACAAAGGATTTTTGTCCACTATTTAAATGAAGTTGGATATCCAAAGTATATCTATCTGCTCCTCTTCAAAAATGTTTTAATGTTAAAATCCATTTATACCTACAGAACAAAACCTATTATTATTTGCTGCAGAAATAAAATTCTGACTTATTTTTTTCTTGATCCGTTTCCTTTTCTATCTGAAAAGGGTTTTAGAAGTCCTTGAAGATTTGTGAGCTTTAAGATGAAACCCTAATCACATTACCAAAATACAATATATTCTGTTCTCACCATGGTTCCCTTTACTCTCTATTCTGTCACTAAACTCATTCTGAATATATGACTTCACAAACAAAACACCATGAAATACAAAAGTCTGGACCATACTGTCTCTTGGTGTACACTAGAAGCCCTGAATGTAATTCACCCCCTCAACTGACAAGAAATAAACATGTTTTTTGCAGTGTAGGGTACATTGAGTTTTGAAAAGGTAAGCAGGGGGGCAAAGAAAATCTTGGAAAGCTAAAATAATGCTTTCACGTGCAGGAATATTTGACAGAAACCCAGCAACAATGATAAAAGAAAAAATTATGTAGACTTCTGAAATCTATGTAAATTTGCTCTGTTTGCTAGCTTTGTAATGAAACATTCAGAGAGAGAGAGAGAAAGAGACACACACACACACAGAGAGAGAGAGAGAGAGAGAGAGAGAGAGAGAGAGAGAGAATCTCTATTACAAAATATAATGGGTCCAAGTCATCAGGTGGCACAGCACAAGTCAATCAGCTCTTCAAAACCTATTAATTCCAAGTCATTCTCCATGATTAATCAGCCACTCATTCTGCAAATGAAGATCATACAAAAGATCTGATTTCATGAGCAACATAACATGAGAATGCCCTGAGATGTATATTGCTGCAATGCACAGAACAGGAAGCAGGGGAATATAATATGTTCAGTCTATGTCTCAGCCCCCCACTAAATGTGCTATACATGATTTAGATATTTCAGCATGTGTTGGCTGAGTAAAAGAAAAAAAACTGAGACCAGAACTCATTCTGAAGAGACTATGCAGCCTCATAGATAAAGAGGCTATATTCTAGGGGTGTGGATGTTCCTCCCAAGTTTGCCTTCTATTGATGTCCCATGGTGGTTGCCATTTTTTCCTGTACAGTGCTTTGCTACATTGTGTTGTGTCACTAACCAGACGCATTTGAGGCTACACTTTTAAAGCACTTAGCAGAGCTGTGACTTGCCTTTGTAAATTAGTTTTTAAAAATACAAAATAGAAAGATCACCAAAATAAACAGGCCCAAGAGTCACAGAAATTATCCACCATAGCTTTTCAGGATATATTCATCCAAGCAGTAGGATAATGCCTAGGTAACACTGAGAAAATGACAGAACACAACATGGTAAGAGGGAATGTGGAAGAGAGAAACAGGAGGAGGAGGAAAGCAAATGTAACTTTCTCTATACCTGCCAATTTTGCCACACAACTACTCCCTGCAAGTGTTCATTGATCAAGGCTCAGTTCTGATTTCATACCCCAGATGATGCGTAGGGGGTTACTTTTATAAATGACCTGGTTTGTGGGGAGAGAGTCTACCAGCAGGGGGAAATTACATACTTCCTCTACACTTGGATTATCACCTGAAAGTTTCCCTTCCCCAACTCCTGCATTACCATTAAATGGAAAAATGATGATGATAATCATTTTATTATTTATATTTCGCCCATCAGGCTGGGTTTCTCCTGTCACTTTGGATGGTTTCCAGCACCTTTAAAACATAATAAAAATGCCAAACATTAAAAACAAAGGGTTCTGGGGCCCTTTGTTTTTGTTGTAATTTCTAGCTTATACCATGGTGATCACAAGCCATAGCCAGGGCAGTCCACATCCAGATTGTCACCTTAGGCTGGTTTCATTAGGAATCCCAAACGTTATCAGTGAGAACTGAAGTCATTGTCTGCTATCAGCAGAACAGAGAATGAGTGAGTGAATATCCAGAGAAATGCGGAAATAGTACTGGTGAAAGGTCATGATCAGGTTAGAGAATGCAGGAGAGACTGAGCCAGAAGAGACAGCAAATCCCAGAGCAGCTGAGGAAGATGAAGATCTGAGAAAGAATACTGAATTCAGAGGAAATACAAAGGTCACATCATGTTCAGCATGGAGCTAAAAGATAACCTATTTCAGCTGTAGAATAAGTACTGCTCTGAGTATTAGAATTAAGATGTGTGCAATAAATATTGCAACTTGTCTTATCATACAGGATTACTTGACTGCACTGTTTGCAGCCTGAACATGTATAATATTATTTTTCTCCTTTTATTACCATACTCAATGACACAAATTAGGTTAAGTGGGACTAAATCAGCTCACACCTCAATACTTCAGTTTAAATTGTTTCTTTCATCATGGTCCCATCATGGCTGCTAAGAAGGTAACAAGAGCTGTGGAATTAAAATAAAATATTGAAGATAGTCAGTCCCTCTGGGTAGCTTGCATTGCCCTTTCCTTTAATCTTCTTGGTGAGAGATGCTACACTTTCAAATTAAGCAATCTGGGCACAGGAGGGTATGGATAAATGGGTAGCATTTGGACTATTCGGTTTCATCTCTGTCACATCTATTCACAATAGCAAGGGAACAAAAGTAGAAGTGATTTTAAGAGAATTAAATATTTATTATTGTCAAGAAGGGAAACAGTAGTCATTTAATAAGTGTCATAATCTGAACTACAAGAGGAAGGGCCCACTATTTTGGCTGATGGACTCCTAACTGATGAGCTCAATGAGCTGAGTGGCATTCTGTGTTAAGTCAGGGCCAAAGGGCTTAGGTTTGTTTTCATGCCCTTCTGTCAGATCCAATTCAAGATAGGATAAAATAATGCCAATCAAGACATGTTCACATTATTTGGATTTCAAACGTAAAAAGACATACTAACGAAAATTCCAAAACTGTGTAAACTTCATTTTGAAACTTTTAATTTTTTTTAAGTGTATATTGTTCAAAAATTACATTTCGAAATTTAATATTGACAAAATAAATTCCCTGCACTTGGAAAGGAGAAAAAAGTTTACAATTTCCACAAAGCAAAAATTCCATTTCTCACTGAAATGAATATTGAGCATAGCTGAAAGAAAGGGAGGATTGAGCTTACTCATGTGTATTAAAGCCGACAGCATTAATACTTGTGATTTTAGTGGTGTGAATATGGTTGGCAAAAAATCAATTCATTATCAAGATTGCTCAGTGAAAATAAGAGTAGAAAGATGAAGCTAGTGATAAAAACAAATGAAGCAAGGGCCCAACAATGTTGTCTATTTCAGGATCAACTTTGCGAGCCAATCATTATTTGTCAATATCCATTAAAATTTCACCAAGTTTGTAAAAGTGCTGGAATAAGTCTTCGCTGAATCAGTGTGAGCTCCTAACTCTAAACATGTAGCTACTGCAAAGCCACATTGATTAGAACCTGATTCTTCAGCAGCCTTCCCCAACCTGATGCCTTCTAGATTCAGATGTTATGGAGAAATACAGCTGAGCATTAGCATCTTCCCTAAAAGGTGGCATGGATCCCTGCTTTCACTCATGCCACTGACAGGGGGATTTGTCACCTCAGCATTCATCTGAATCCAGTGCCCATCCAGTGCCCATACAGTAGATAGTACTGTACAGTAAATATATCTGCATCTTCCTTAGAGTTGGGGAGTCTGAAATGAAGTGAAATGCCAAGAGTTTGTTTTTTCAAGATCTTAAAACTATTTTTACAACATTTCCCTTACAAAAATTCAGGACTTTTTATTTCCTGGAGCTGTGACTTGTCTATATCACTATGTATTACATTAGCACTCCTATTTTCTGCATGCAGCATTGAACCAAGGCAAATAGGGATCCCGATCACAAATGTTACACTAGGGCTGCCCATTTCACACCACTTTCTTTCTTCTTCTGATCTTGTGTTGGACAATTCATTTCCCCCAGCAGTGCAAATAAGCAGCAAACAGATATGTGTGAGTTTATTCAATGTTAGCTTGCCCAAAGCACAGCTGGAGGTCAATATTCTACACTAAACAGAGGATGCAGAAGGTGGACTCAAAGCCTTCTCCCTTCACCACTTATCTCATGGCTACAACTAGTCCACGCATAAGACAAGGTGATGCAGGATCCACAGAGGCAGCACATCTGGCCTCCAAGGAATGCTTCTCTTGCTGCTGCCTCCTCAGCAGTACTGCCCCTCATGCTGCCCCTGCAGTGTCTTCTTGGCAAATAGGAGGCACTGCTGGTGTCCTCCTACCCTTGTTCCCAATGTAGATCTCTACCCCTACCCTCTTCCCGGCCCCTTGTTCCTTATGTAGAACTTCACTCACCTCTTCTTCCATGGTGGAAGAGAGCACCATTGTATGGTTCACCTCAAGTTCCAAAACGGATTGAGCTGGCCCTGCACACTGCACTCCACAGCTGCAAGTGGAGCAAAGCCTGGATCAAATAGCTTAAAGCAGCGACGAAGACCAAAGTAAGGTGGAAGAGGGGGTGGTTTCACTCTTTTTAGAATAACCCATATGAGAAAACTGTGCCTGATTTGTCATAAGTAGAACTGAAGACAGGTGCCTGGTGCCTGTTTCAGCTCTCAGGAAATATTGTTCACTCTGATTTCACTCACATGACCCGAAGAAAAGAAGAAGAAGAGAAGGAGGAGGAGGAGGAGTTCGGACTTGATATCCTGCCTTTCACTCCCCTTAAGGAGTCTCAAAGTGGCTAACATTCTCCTTTCCCTTCCTTCCCCACAACAAACACTCTGTGAGGTGAGTGAGGCTGGGAGACTTCAGAGAAGTGTGACTAGCCCAAGGTCACCCAGCAGCTGCATGTGGAGGAGCAGCGACGTGAACCTGGTTCACCAGGTTACGAGTCCACCGCTCTTAACCATTACACCACACTGGCTCTGCAGATGATAGTGCTGTACTTTACAATGGATTAGAATACATTTTCCAGAAACCTCTGTTTTGAAAGACACAATTATTTCAAATGAAAGAGATCTACAATATGTTGTTACTGTTCTTCATAAAAGCTATGCATTTGAATCAGGACACCACTGACAGCACTGTAGACTTGAGGTCAATTCAGCCCAAAAGGAATTGTGCTTGGGCTCCTTCCATTTTAGGGAATGCAAGGAAACCCAAAATGACTCAACAACACTAAGCAGATTCATTCAGCTTGGATGGAATTAGCAGGGAATTGCTGTGAAGAAGATACAGTAGAGGATAAGCTAAAGGTAAGGGTTACTATGAACCTAAATCCTGACAACCCATACATCTTCAAGAGCAAATTAAGGAATCTATCCACGCTGGAGTTAAATGTGGTTTTGAAGCTCCTTCTGTCTCTATTTATCTTTTGCAGCATCCACATGACATTCTACATGACTTCCACATGACTTTCTGTCCCACTAAATTTGGGTGTTGCTTATTTGTAGATAATTCACTTTGGGAAGAAAATCCTTGATAATACCATATGTTACCCAACTGTGGACATGCTGAAGCACTTAGTGTGGGTGTGGGGTTTTCTACATGTGTTTTGCTGGGTGCCCTATATTTCCTCACCCCCTACATCCATTTTGTTTCCATTGGGTCAAAGTAAGGGATGTGGGCTGCCCTTTTTGATTAGTCATTGCAGAAGGCACATTTATTTATTTAATTTTTAATAGCTCTTTTGTATGGAACTGTTCTGGCACAAAACATCTATCTATATCATCTATCTATCTATCTATCTATCTATCTATCTATCATCTATCTATCATCTATATAAAAACACTGCCTTGCATGTACAGGGGGTAGGAAAGGGAAAGGAAGAAGCAATCCAAATTGTTGTATGGCTTGGATTGTCACTTTTTAACAGCTGTTTGTGCAAATTTGGAATATCAGAAATCTAGTATTTCTAAACCACCCTCTTTGGATTTCAGGCCATACAGTATAAAATTAAGACACCCCCTACCCTCACACACAACAGCAAAAAAGGTAGCAGCTAAAATTCTTTACAATAGACTGATTAAAATTTCCAAATAAATAAATAATGTGTACTCTCCAATATTATTAATAGTCAGAGTAAGTCCAGTGAAATAAATGGACTTCAGTAACTTTGGTCAATTGATTTTACTTGGTTTACTCTGAGCATTCCTACCATTGGATACTGCCTCATTTGTTTTTGTTTGTCATTACTATTACAAATTGAATTAGTATTTTGACCTTCACCTTGAAGGTAAACAAAAATCTATACCACTAATATCAAGAAAAAATAGGGTGGCGATGAACAGCATGAAATCAACAATAAAATTCTATTCATAAAACAAATAGAAAATACATCACAAATCAGTAGATCAACTTAATACATCAACATAGCTAGATCACCACTCTGGGAATGCCTAGGCTGTACATATCTTTTTAGACATAAAAATGTAATGGTGTCATCATGTAGCCCATATTGGAGGATTTGTACTACCTCATCAGAATCCTGGATTAGTATGAAGTCTGGGCAAGAGATATAGAATTCATATCAAAAGATAGAACATCAGATTAAATGGATGGGACCTTCTGTGAAAAGGGGATGGACACATTTCACTATTCCTCTGTTCTTCACTCAAAGTGCTCAGTGGGACTTGCCCCCAAGTGCAAAATGTATCCGTGAAATAAAGGAGATAGGAGCATTTCATGAAACTATTTATCAAAAATTTCATAGGCATCATCCTCCCAAACATGTGATCAGTGATTCTTTCAGACCTGAGATTTTAAGAAATTGATGTTCTAAATAGAGAATTGAGCCCAGGTCTTCCCTAGTTCCAACACTTTGTGGATTGCATCACAGGATTTGCAGAGGTTACAGCCCTACATCCATCTCAACTGTTTGATGTCTTTGCAAACAGTAGGGGATGTGCTGAAAAAGAGCAGAACTGAATAAATCTACCTTTCTTGCTAAGGGTATATTGACATAGCAACTGTAGGGGCTCAAGCAGCCTCTAGCACCATGGCAACTAAACAGCTAAATTGCTGGTAGCATTGGCTTTCCCACTACTTTTCTGGATGGGTCAATCAATCTTATTCTCTATTTAGAAATACTCACTAGAGAGCAGAGCTCTGAAACCCTTTCCTGGGAATAGTCAAGACATTTAAAGAACGATCAGCAACTACGCTGAGCTAAAATCCATGCATTTAAACCAGTTTATCTTGGATTTAAACTTGTGTGTTTCAGTGTTTGTATGTGTGCATATCAACCACACTACCTTTTGACACAAACTGCCTCAAGGTGGCTTACAAATATCAATGAAGGAATAAACTCCAAACAAACAACAACGAAACCACTAGGATAAAAAGTAGAAGACAGTGTATTGGTTTACATCCAAGTTGGATTGGTTGGTTTAACAAACAGTGCACTCCTGTCCTCACCGGCACTCAAATATCTCACTTATTGGAGACAAAGTCGCTAATTCTATTAAATAAAATGCTTCAATTGAATTCAAAGTGCATCATTGTCATTCAAGTTCAGAATTCAGCTTAACGGGTTGTATGCACAATCAAGCTTTCCTTCACTGCCAACACAAAAAAGCTGAAATCAATAAAGTACAATATAATTAAATGTTTTGACATGTAGTTAAGCTTTTTAAGTGTACAAGAAAACAATACCCTTGAAATCTTGAGATAAAGGTTATAGTCATTTTCTGCCATGCAACTGGCAGTTATAGAAAGACTTCTAGGCTCCATGAATTAATTGTGCAATAGCAAGGCTGTGGTTGCATAATTTCCAGCACTCAAGAGCCTTAACATTCATAGGCTTAGCATATGGGTAGAAAACTGTATGAGGCAAAAGCCATTCAGACAGGCTGGTGCAAAGGTAGAACCATCTGTAATGTGCAAAAGCAAGGGGTCTATGTAGCCTTGTTTCAAAACAACACCAATCCTTCCAATCAGAGAAAAACTAAACATGTGGCAAACAATATCTAGCCAGTGACTCCCTATCAGTAGGCAACCGTGGGATATGTACACAAGTAAACCAGCCATTCAAGACAGACATTATCAAATAGCAAGACATTGCATTCAATGCCTGATGATTAGGTAGTCAATAATGAGTCCTAACGGGATATTATTATATTGTGAATGAACTAATTAGAGTAAAATCTCTAATGACTGCTTGGCAACAAAAGCATTTCAGAAGCACAGCATTGTGTCCTAACATTACTGGTTAATCCTTTCATTGCAATTCTATGCACTGCAAGCCATTGTAACACATACCTCTGGAAACTTTTGAAAGATGGGGAAGCAGGGAAAATATATCCATAATGGACTTAACTGGGATCAGAATTTGAAGAAATGTGTTGATAAGGGCACAGAATTTAAGTCTGGCTTTATTGGTAGGAAACAGAGCCTGCTCAGACTTCTGGAACGACATAGAAGTCAAACTCTCATGCCACATAATGTCAAATTTAATGAGCCTGATTTAGAAGTGGATTATGCTGCCCTGAAATGTGAAACTTATTTTGAAGAGCTTCTAAAGAACTTTGATCCAGAGAAACAATTCCCTATACAACATTACTAGAAGATTGGAAATGTAACTAGAAGTTTAGTGATAGCAAGAAAAGGAAGGAATTACTAGACACCTAAATTATGAATTATATATACACAAGTGTGTGTGTGTGTGTTGTTTATGGGTAATTAGCATTTTATTTAGATCTGTTTTTAAAAGTTGAAATTCAATAGAGCATTAACACATGAACACTAAAGTTACATGCAAATAATTCTTCCCATAAATATCTCTATGCTCATCTGGATTTGCTGGTTTTTACTCATCACATTATACTCATGTCAGTTATTTCTCATGGACATATTTTGCAATCAACTGTCTACTTGTAAATGTGAGCTATTGTGAAACTTGATATTAAGTGTAAAATCTTCACTCAGGTTGCTAACTTTCAGTTTGTTTGTTTGTTTGTTTGTTTGTTTGTTTGTTTGTTTGTTTTTAAAGTTGCTTGGAAAAGGCGTCCTATAGGGAAACCCAGCCAGATGGATGAGGTATAAATAAAGTATTATTATTATTATTATTATTATTATTATTATTATTATTATTAACCAGTGTCCTGTTCCTATAATATATCTGTCAGTATTTTTCCACAAAGCTAGAAATACCAGGCATCCCTGTGTGGGACAAACAGGAAATTATTGTTAGAGCCTGTAACCAAGAAAGCTCTACAGGACATTCTGAAGATTTCTTGGAAGGCTTATCACTAATATCCCTGCCCTGGTTTTTCCTTTCTACTAACAGGCATTAATGGAATGATTCTGCCCTCTATTCCAAGCATAGGATGTTGCTTTGGCTGGCACAGCAAGTGCCATTGTCATTTCTGCATTAATCTGTTCAATAAGTTTACAATTGAAGAACATTACCGCAGCTGCTGATTCAGTGTCACCAGTACTATATATAGCTAGACACAGATGTTTGGGGTCATCTGTGTGCGAGTAATGTGGAGTTATTAAATAATGTTACCTTGATTTACTACAGCCATTGGTTTTCTATAAAAATGTTCCTTTTCAATCTCAACTTTCTCTCCAGTTGGCATAATGCCTGCTTCATTGAAAATAATTTTATGATCATGTTCAGGTTGCCTTAAAATCTCTATCTTACTAATAGTTCTTACTTTTTTTCAGACCTTTTTAACATAGGCAAAAAAGGAAGCCATTATAGTGTGTTATGAATTATCATACTGTTGGTGGGGTGTGGGGAGAGAATACACGAGGCTGTAATGCAGCTACAACTCTACATATTAGCTGTTTAAATTCAGTGGAAACAGAACTGTGTATTTAAAAAAAAAAAAACCCGAATAGAACTAGGGTTTTTGAAACAAAAAGGGTCTCTTCTGATGTCAAATCAATATGTAAACTTAATCCACTCTTGCATCTACAACAGTGAGTCAGCCGGGCTGACTCAGGCTCCTTCCCCAAGGACATGCCATTGGATACACCAGTGAGAACAGACCAGCCTACCTATAGGATTGCCTTGCTGCTTGGCCAGTCCCATTGCTTGGGACGAGAGCCCAGGTGTGTACAAGGTGTGAAACATCTTAGCTTGAGCCTGGTCATGTACCTTAGAGTCCTGCCTCGGAATTGCTGAGCCATATAACTGTAACCTGATCTACATATATTTAAACCGTGTAGTGAATTGGGAATAACTGAGTCATGAATCCGAGAACAGTGGGAGCCAGGACAGCTACGTGCATTGCTGTTGCTGTTACTTGCTCTTTGTAAGCTGCTTTGGGATTCACTTGAATGGAAATAAAAGGCAATAAAATGCATAAAATGCAATAAATCAAATTAAGCTGTAATACAAAAAATAATAATATGGAGAGCATCAGATTGGGGAAGACTACTACTAGTAATAGGGACGCGGGTGGCAGTGTGGGTTAACCCACAGAGCCTAGGACTTGCCAATCAGAAGGTCGGCCGTTTGAATCCCCGCAATGGGGTGAGCTCCTGTTGCTCGGTCCCTGCTCCTGCAAACCTAGCAGTTCAAAAGCACGTCAAAGTGCAAGTAGATAAATAGGTACTGCTCTGGCGGGAAGGTAAACGGCGTTTCTGTGCACTGCTCTGGTTCACCAGAAGCGGCTTAGTCATGCTGGCCACATGACCCGGAAGCTGTACGTTGGTTCCCTCGGCCACTAAAGTGAGATGAGCGCCGCAACCCCAGAGTCGGCCACGACTGGACCTAATGGTCAGGGGTCCCTTTACCTTTACTACTACTACTAATAATAATAATTGTATTATTTATACCCCACCCATCTGACTGGGTTGCCCAGCCACTCTGGGCAGTTCCCAACAGTCAACCTAATAGTCAACTTAATAGAACATGTCATAAACCTCTGTACTGACATACTCAGTCTGTGGCTAGATAGCTACTTTAAATCATCTTGGTTTTGTTGTTCCTTTTTAACTAAACAGTCACACCTGGATTTTGACTTCAGCTACTTAGAAGCTTGTTTCTTATTATCAGGGTAGCCCGCCCTTTACAAGAACACCTTCCACATGCATGCCATCTCTTTAAGTAAGAATGACCACCATGTGGTAGCTCATAAACAATTGTAAGCCATAAATCATGGACTGCAGTGTTCTCCGCATATCCTTTCTCTGACAGTTTGCTCCTGCATGCTAATTGGCAGGTTCCCATGGGCCATATTTTTTCCCTCTGAATACTGAAAAGGTTTAGAGCTACAAGGATAAAATGCAAATCATTAAATTACAGACAACATATAACACGATGTCACACATCATAGAATAATGATCACAATTGCTAAGGGGAATCTAACACAAAATAAAGAATTTAAAGAAAGTTATGCCAAATTGAAATTAAATTTCTCACTGCTTGAAACTTATTAAAAAGAGTTCATTAACATGCAAACTCTTCCATAGCAATTTTGTTGTCAATGTTTTTTTCAGAAAAACTTTGGAAAAACTTCCTGGACCAACTATTCCACAGGGCTCTATCTTGTCCTCCCTCCTGTTCAATATGTAAGTAAGGCTGCCAGGCACAATCATGAGAAGATTTAAAATAAGGCATCTCCATTTCTTGTTGTTATCAGGCCCATAGTCCTGTCATATAACATAAATCTGATTGGATTCTGCTTTGATATCCTGGCTTGTTGACAAACTGTGGTTTGGGCAAACCACCATTTACTGACCATATCCTCTATTTGCGCATGAATGGGAGAGGGAACATGTGAGCCCCATGCATGTGACAACAAGCAATGGTTTGTTTTAACATCTGAACTAATTCTAAGTACTTGAACAGTTTTATGGACTGGAATTACACAAGATTCTCCCTTAGATTTAAACACCTACTGAAGAATGTAGGTATTTCAGGAACATTACATGGGACTGAGGGGAAACTAATAACATAAAATCTAACAAGCATTGCAAGGTACTATTTGTTTTCTTTTTCTTGTTCAAATATATTATTCTTACTAATCCTTGTAACTGTCTTTATTCTGAATACGACATATCTGTTATATTTGCAGCATGTTAAGATGTCACTGTGATCATTAATGTGCATATGGAATAAAGACCCCAAGAAGTTTGCAGTGTCTAGTCCTGAACCAACAATGCCTAGAAAAAACAACCTGAGCTACTGTGAATCAGTTTCAGAAATGATTTTAAATCAACGTGTTCACTGTTAGATGTGTAAGAAGCTATGGTTCTTCACCAAAATCCCTCAAACAATGTTATACTGGTCACCTATGTTATACTGGTTACCTACATATATTAACCAGGACATAATGTACGAGGCAACTACTTATTAGATGTAAATGCAACCACAAGGAGTCTGGGATAGGAAGCAATACATGGATGATAGAATGAAGGATCTTTCTTCCAGCCCCATCTCTATTTAGCATGAATCTGACACACCCTTTCTTTGCCTTGGTTTCAATTACCTTTTTTCTATCCATTTTTGTGTGTGCATAATGCCTTTATCTCTCACGGTTCTAATGCCTTCAGCTGTTGTGGGTGTTAAGTGAATACACTGGTTGAACTTGCTGCGCTGCCACAAGATCTTTCTTGTTCAACCAGTAGCACAGGAACACAAGAAATTCTGTTGTGCTGTGGAAGCAATTTTTGTACCAATATTTATAGTAGCTCATAGGATCATGAAGCCACCTAATACTAGCCATTTGGCAGCAGTTCCCTGTGGTCTCAGGCAAAAGGCTAACCCTGCTGAGATCCACAGAGATACCAAACAGCAAAGCATGTTCTCTACCACTGGAAACAGAGACCCACTTCTGCAAGAGTGAAGTTTGGCTTGACTCTCAGCTTAATGGGAAAATGTGGACACATCTTTATAAAGCAAATGAGCCTACCAACAGAATATTCCTTTTCTTCACTATCTCCCCCAAGTGATATAATGGAGAAAACTGACCTCATTTTCATTTCACTGAATGAAATTAAACTAGCCATCAGTTGTTTTTCACATAGGGGGAAAAAAGCCCTGGGCTATATTGCTTCACTGAAACATTCCCCAATTTCTACAGAATCAAGAATTTAAAGTGCCTGCTCTAAACATTAAATATAGCTGAGGCATTAAATAGTCTGCATAATAGGCTAAGTATAACTGAGTAAGATGTTTGACCTAAAATGTGAGGTCCTCCAGTTTCCTTTCTGACCAATCTTATGGAGAGATTGTTGGTTCTAATTTGAGAATTTAATAACAAATAGAACATAAAAAGAGACATTAACTAGTATTTTAACTACCCATCATGCAGAAATTTTATTTAAAAAGAAAGATGCTTGTTTGGTTTGTTTGTTTATGATTAAAAATATACCACGGAGGTATACAACAGACATGAACAAAAACCATACCAGAAAATCCACTACAATGTGATAAAACAATCAAAAAAACAATTAATGACAGCTAAAATAATCAGAGAAGATTGAGGATTAAATCCTAACCACGACTGCTGCTCAGTGTGGCTTAACAGATCAACACATACTGGCTGAGGCAGGGACAATCTGATAGTTATGCAGGTGTGGAGCTTTCATAGTCATTGGGCCCAGATTGGGACAGGTGCCATCACATGATGCAAGTGGAGCTGACTCAGGATCCAACAAATCCCCAGCCATCTCAGCCCCTTCCCACCTCTGGAAGGCATGTTCAGAGGGCAGAAGGGAGCTGCACACCAGCAGAGTGACATTAGCATTACTTCACTGGCAAAGGCCAGTGGAAGCCAGCAGGGATGCTTGGATGGGGTTTGTATTGCTCTGTCAAATACTACTGAATCATTTCATTCATTTGCTAATGCAAGTCTGATCATTCAAAGACTATTGAATATTTGTTACTCACAAGTTTGACAGTTTGTAAGTGGCACAGTTTGCTAATTGAAAAATAGTATCATCCTAATTGTTCTAAGTCTTTATTATTTTTTCGCCTGTAGTATCTGACAAGAAATTAGTAGAATGTCCAAATAATTCCCACTGATTGACAGATTAGCGCCTCAAAAAGATCTATAATGCTTGAGTTAACTATTGATAACCCTCTAAGATCATTTTAATTTTCTCCTTCATAGCACTCTACGCTTTGTCAATGTACAGTTTTATGAAAACTGTAAAACTGTAAAATATCCCCCTCAGCACCATTCTGTAGTAAAATAAGCAGAGTAAGATGTACAGGAACAGGATAGAACAGTAAGAAACTGATTCCCAAATTAAAATAATTTCCTTGGAGAATGAAGAGAGGACCATAGCTGTCCTTTCTTCTTGTTGTGAGTGCAACTCCACATCAGGCCTGCTATCAGTGAGGGGGGGGGGGAGGTGGCAACAATGTATAAGAAAGCAAGGCTGGCTATTGAGCCTGATATTTATTTATCTGTTGCAACAGAGTCTACCCCAGCTCCAACAAAAGGAAGAAGAGCCTCAACAAAGTGGGAAACAACTTTTAAAAATTTCAGAAAGTGCCAATCACCCTGTGACAGAAGACCATGCAAAAATGGAATAAAGCATCACAAAATGTCATAGAAGGAGGGGTCAAAGATAGATGATCCCCTTGTTGCTTCTTCCACCTTCTGGGAAATGAAAGTATCAGTGAGGCAATGGAGGAATTTGTTGGACTTTACATTCTTCACACTTTGAGTTCCAACAGATATTGGGATAGTTGAAGTCTTCCATGACTACTATATCTCTCATTTCTGAGTGTTTGATAATCAGCTGTAGGCAGGCATCATCCAAGTCTAGCTTGGAAGTCTATAGCAGACACCTAAAGTAAGGTCACTGTTGTTTTCCTCTCCCACAATTTTTACCCATATACTCTCAATCTGCTTTTGAACAGTACACATCATTTACATAAAATGTTGCTCCTTCCTATTTGGTCGATTCCTTTTGAATAACTTATACACTCAATTTCTACATTCTAGTTGTGAGTCTCATCCCATCAGGTTTCAGTAGTGCCTATTAGGTCATATTTGCCATTCTGTATTAAGAACTCCAATTTGTCTTGCTTTATTCCTTTTTTTAAAAAATAATTTTTATTAACCGGCCAATTAAATCAAATCAAATCACATCACATAAATTCCGAATTACAAAGCCAAATTTTAAATTTTGTTGAGGGGACCCATATTTCAAGATCCGAAGGGGGATTCTTATCATCTTCTTGCTACTGTGTTAATGTCCAAATCAGTCCAAACAAAGTTCATAATTCTATCCAGTCTTATCTTGCTGTTTCCACATCACATCTTGTTCATATATTTTCTCTTTTTTCTTTATGATCTCTTCTGATAGGTTCCTTAAGCCGATAAACACCATTAATAATCCTGTGTGAATTTTTCCGTTCTTCCAATCCTCAAATCGAGATGGTTACCATATATCATCGCCTTCATAGATAACAGTGCTCTTTCCATCATTAATTACAGAACTGTCGTTCTTAAGTCCCACTGAGGAGTTTCACCCACAATATAAAAACAGCTCTATTTCTCTATTTCTCCTCTCAGACTTAAGTCCTCCGACAGAACTTTCCAATATGGCGATGGTATTTTTAACTGCGTCATTCCAAAGCCCTTATACATTCCACACTCTTCTTAAAACATGCTTTGGTTTGAAAGTTTATCTCCACACAGCCTTAAATCCACAGCTTAAGTCCTTAAAACGACGATTCTGACTCGTGAGGGGAGGGGATTCTTGTTTAATCACATAAGGAAAGAAAGGAAAGTTTTTCCCCCTCCCCCATCAGTTATTTGCCATACCGTATCTTGGCGTATCTTCTCATGTTTTATTCTTGTCTTGTTTTATCAGAGATCTCTTCTGTTAGCAGACTTTACTCCCCCTCCTTCCTTGAAATATGTGCATTCCTTCATCCAAATTGTTTCTTTTGAAGTTCTTGCAGCTAGTGGCGCAGATCAGAGACGGCGTCCAGGAGCGCCGAAATCCCACAGGAGGGCATTGTGCCTAGTGCCCCCAACCCCACAAATTCAGGGGTGGTATAGGGCACAGCAGGCAAGGGCAGTCCTCCCCCACAATCCTGGGGGGGGGTAGGGAGGCTATTTACTCCCATCACAGCCTCCAAATTACCTCATGTGGGTCGGAGAGATGTTATTGTCAGCCATCTTCTGATGTGCCCCTAGTGGCCCTCGTCTTGCTTTTTTCCCATACTGTGTGTGCATTAGTATAGAAACAACTGAAACCCTGAGTCCTAACAGTTGCTATCATCTTTCAGTTTCTGTATAACCACCTCTGTTTCCTGTGCATCAATGAAGCTATTATTCCCAGGTTTCAGAATTTAGTTTAAAACTCTCCTGATCACGTTTGCGAGACTCTTAGCAAACACATTCTTGCCAATCGCTGTGAGGTGCAACCCATCTCTTCCCAGAAGTCCTTCCTCAAGGCAGCAGAGACCATGGTCCAATAAGTTAAACCTTTCCTGACAACACCACCTGTACAGCTAGTGGTTTACCACCAGTATCTTCCTCTCTCTTCCTGAGCCACAACCTTCAATAGGAAGCAGTGATGAAAAAACCACCTGTGCCCCAAGGTCCTTCTGCTTCCTACCCAGAGTCTCATAGCCCCTTGCTATATGTTGAAGCTGTGTCTGGCAGGATTATTTGCACCCACGTGAATCAAAAGGAAGGGGCTGTGGTCAGTAGGCGCGATAAGACCTGGCAACTTTTCTGTCAAATCATGAATCTTTGCACCTGGAAGACACCACACCACCCAGGACATCCTGTTACCTCTACACACTGCTGCTTCTGTCCCTCTCACTGGGAAGTTACCTACCACCACCACATGTCTCTTCCTCCTCTAGGGGGTGGCAGGAATCATTATGTGCACTGTACCTTCTACAGCCACCTCAGTGTGTTCTGAGGTCTGCAACTGCTGGACTTCCTCTTCTCGCCCAGAATCATTATGTGAGGTGAGGACATGGAATCAATTTTGCAGCTCCAGTGACACAGCAGGATTCCTGCTTCTTTGTATCACATTTCTCCAAGGGTTCATCTCCTACACTGGATGATCTTCTTCCTCCCTAGAGGCACCCCACCCGCTGATGTTGCTGTTCCAGAACAGCCCACTCTGTTATAGCAATAAATTCTTCATCTTGCCCGATATCTCAGTTTGGTGCTATATTCATAGAATGCCCTCCCTAGAGAGACCTAATGCTCTGGTCCTTTAAGAACTGTTAGAACCTTGCTCTCTCAGAGTCCTTTTGGCTTCTTCTGGTAGCCTATTATTCTTTTCTCAAGTAGCTGTGGTTTTCTTTGTACTCTTGCTTGTGTAATGAATATTTCTAATGTTCGTTTTGAGTGTTTTTATTGCCTTATATTTTTATTGTTTGATATTTTTCCCTGTGAGATGCCTTGTGCCATTTTTGAATAAAACATGATATATGTTTCTGGAATAAGAATGAATGAGAGTATGCATTTTAACCCACTAAATATTGTTGCTTTTTACTGCAAGCATGTGATGGTTTCTCTTGTGTTTTTGATAATATTCTATCAAACTTTATTTTCATTTAAAAAATAATATTCCTCATAACCACTATTTCTCAGCTGATCTATTAAGGGAATACTCATAAGCCAATTCTGAAATAGCAAGGGTCAGTATACATTAATGGGGATCAATCCAGTGAAATTATTATTAGTTTTTACCCTGCCACCTAACAAGAAGTGCATTGAGCTTAGATGCTATTTTATAAGTTAATAACACAAGAAATAACAAGGTTGTGTTATTGCTTCTCTAAGGGAGCACATTAAATGTGACCAAACTACTAATTCTGCTATAACCTTCCAAAGTGCCTTAAGGGCCATTTATTAAAAATAAAAAGCTGCTTCTGCTGCTGCTGTATAAATCCCTAAATATCTGATGTCTTGAGGGCAGCAGTTTGAAGGGGAAATATTTAGAAGTGTCAGAAGCAAAATTTGCTTAGTCTGTAGCTTTGTGGGTTTCTGCTGGAACAATACTGCTGCATGTAGTCATAAAAAATGATTACATTGGCTGCAATCCTGCACACAGTTAGTCTCCTTAAATCCTATTGACTTCAACAATGTTTAAACAGCCTTACCAGGTGCTGAATGGCAGCCATTGCCATTCAACTCAAGTGGTTCATTCCATGGTTTGCAGATACAGAATGTGTTGTGGGTTCACCTCCTTCGTCCTCCTGCTCCCCGTTTCACACACATATTACCTCTTCCATTCTTCATGATAGCTATCACTTGCTGTTAAGTCTTTTTAATAACACAAATTATAGTTAGTATTAACCAGGAATTGCTTTGTGATCATGAATTTAAGCTTTACAAACCATAGTTTTGAGACAAACCTGGTTAGTACTAATTTTTGTTCAGCTGGTTCCAACATTCAAAACTAGAGGATTATGTCAAAGGCCTGCTTCCATCACAAGCTGAGAAAGGCCTAGCTACTCAGCAACACTCTGTTGCCTGAGGAGATTGTAGTGGGAGCCGTATACTGGTCTGAAACCAAGGAAGGGCAGGGGCAGGAAATGCTGCCTATATAATTCTGCTTTCAGATGGAAACTAAGCATGTGCGAAGGCATCGTTTGCCATTATATGTTGTTCATATGACAAGCAATGCTGTTTCCATTCTGCTGCAGATTTGAGTTCTACCAAAAGCATGGTTATTTGTCCCGCTGTCCGCTGTGCTGAAATTAAGTAGTTTATATTGCCCTAATGTTATTTCACCTCATTCATTTAAATGCAAAGGAAATAGAATGCAAATAGGAGGAAAAGCATAATCAATTATGTATCATTTCCATTTTGAAAGCAACAACAAAGAATACCAATCATATTCACTGGATTGATTTCTGTATTGGGCAAAGGATGAGTACAGTAAGTGAATTTCAGAAATTTCCTTTCCTGTTTCTGTTTCTGCCAGAATTCTCTCACATCCCTAATGAACACCATGCAATTTCTGTTCTTGTACTACATTTGAGTGTGGTTTTATTTGAGAATCTTTTATAAGTTGTTTTGAGTGCCTTTATTGGTTATAAAGCAGAATGCAAGTAGACTAAATAAATAAATAAATAAATAAATAAATGGAGATCATTTTTGGCAAACAGTGCATGGCCCTAATGGTATGGCTCTAATCCAGATCAGAGCTTCCCATTCTTGTTTTTTGTAAACATAGAAATATATTCAAGCTCACCCAGAGACGATGTTCAAACTTGCTGAGAAGACTGAATGGCAATGTTGTCAACTGAAAAAAGATGAAAATGAGGTTTAGGAGAGAATTCAATAAATTCTGTCTTCTGCATATTAAGTTTGAGATGATCTGACATTCAGACATGAATAGCTATCAAAAAAGGCTCTTTTAAATATTAATGAGAACAGAGGGAATAAAGGAGGAAATAGGAAAATGACATCCAACTTTAGTTTTCCTAACAGTGATATTATAAGCCAAAAGAAGAAATCAGATTGCCAAGAAGAAGAATGAAGCAGAAGAAGATTTGAATCTCTGTCCTGCAACGTCAATGTGGTGGCACCTCAAGTTATTTTATAATTTAGTGTTTTGGTCAGTGATATCATCATACTGCATCTAATGTGATAACATCATGGGTATGCATCATCAATATCAGCATGGCAAACTGGATTAAACAAGTGTAGTCAAATAAAGTTGAAGTCTACAAGGAGAAAGGGTAGCGATCAGCACAGTAACAAGAGAGTTTAGAACAGCGTACAATCAATGCAGAGGTTCAGTGGGATGAGTATTTTATTCTTTATTACAGTACGCTTTTTGATGGTATTATATTTATTTCAGCTATTTATAGGGGTCTCTCATGAATTTCATGAGACTGTTTGCGGGTTCAGCAATGCAAAATATAGTCCAAAATTGCAAATACTGTAAAAATCATTTCTGCAGTAACTCTGAACAAAATAAATTCTAAAATGTATTTTTTTAAAAAATACATCTCGAATAGTTAGGGAGAATATTTCAATTGAAGGGACTTTCAAATGCAGTTGTACATGATTGGCATACAGGGTTAAAGGAATCTCTTTGTTCAATGTTTTCTGTGCTGCCAAAATGCAAATCATTGCAATTTGAAACAGAATATTATTTTTCTATTTCTTTCACATAACCTTATTTCCAGCAATACGGTCACAGGTCTGAAATGTTAAGTGAAGTTTATAGTTCTCACAAGGTAAGATAAGAGAGGGGAAGCATAGAGGTCTACTTTATATAGTAGCCAGATGGGATGAGTTGTGTGAAAAGGCAGATGAGAAATACATTTCAATGTTACCAGAAATAATATGATACAGATTATGATATAGGGCAATTGTACTTTGTGTTTCTTTATAGAGCAGATTGTTGTCCTACATTGAATCTTTGAGTGAACAAAAGTGAAGGATGCTGACACAATCAATAATCTTTTCCCTTAAAGGGAATAAAAAGTTTTTTAAAAAAGCTGAGAAATGCTGTGAATAACATTGTCCTACTTTTTACCAATCCTCTCATCACATTGTAATGTGGCCATAGAAAGTGATTCCAGATAATTTGTAACAATGCAAAGAAAATGTTAAGGGTTCAGCTTACCAGCAGGAAGCTTGGAAATTATGCACTCTGAAGCTAATTTGATTGAAGTCAATGATCTCTGATAAAATTAAGAAAACCAAATTCCCTGACTTTTTGGGGTGGTGGAGGAGGGGGAGACTGGCTTTTTCTCTTCTTGAATGAACTTTTTTAAAAACAAAAAGATTGCTTTTTATTTCCATTTAATGAAAATAATTCTCTACTATTCCCTACATAGATGAAGAATGGTGTGTGTGTGTGTGTGTGTGTGTGTGTGTATTCAACCAATAGTTTCCAAATGGACTTCCTTACTGAATAAAATGGGCAGTTATAACAAATGAGAGTTTAAAAGCATACTACATTTGAGAAATGCATATTGTATATTTTGTTTTTTAAACTGCTTTGCAAACGAGATGGTGAAAAGTAGGGTATAATTTTTAAAAAATAACAAATAAGGTTCAAAGGCAGGCTCCAGGTTTTTATACCTCCTTTCCCCTTCCTTCCTTCCTTCCTTCCTTCCTTCCTTCCTTCCTTCCTTCCTTCCTTTCTCTCTCTCTCTTTCTTCATTTCTTCTATCCACCCTCTCTAGAATTGTGGGGTAGGAGAGCTGAAGAAGAAAAAAATTCACATATGACAACCAATGTGCCCCTTTGGTTTCACATAGTACACAAACAGTCCAAAAAGCTCAGGACACAAATTTTCACAGCCCTCTAGAAGCTATGGTGGCTCATTTCCCAGAAGTAATGTATTTAGTGTTAACTCTGGAAGTGTATACTCAATTCTGACCTGAAGTCTCCGCCACTCCACAACATTGGGACAAGATGGTCTGAACATATAATACCAACTGCACTAGATATCAATTAGTTTCTGGACTCAATTTAAAGTGCTGGGTTTGACCTTATTGAGTCTTATGCCTCTCAGACCCCAGTACCTCAAGTACCACCTCTCCCTACATGAACTTACTTGGACTCTGTGGTCATCAAACTGAAGTTCTTCTTTCTGTGCACCATGCATGAGAAGTTTGGAAGATAGCAGCATGAAACAGGCCTTTTCAGTGGTGGTCCCCTGCCAGTGGGATGGTCTATCTAGGGAGGTACACCTGGCACAATCTTTATGTTTTCAAGCACCAGGCAAATACTTTCCTCTTTATCTGGGCTTTCAGCCCTTAATTTGAAGGGTAGCATTTTAGCCTCTTTTTGTGGGACTGCATCTGCCTTTTATCTGTATAGCTGTGTTTTTAGATTTGTGTAGGTGGTTCTTAACCAGAATTAATGTTAAGTACACAAAATACTACATTGTGTATCCTCCATGAATAGTCACTGCTATAACTGTTTAGAGGATTATTCTGAGATTATTTGTTAGGATATTGGAATCAAATGTTACACTTTTTTTTAACATGAGCCAATAGAGAACAGTGCCCAATTAATGATAAAAACTAATCTTTAGTAATTCACAAGCAGGCAGCTTTCACTTTCCTTTGTAACTCACATCATAATAACTGAAATGTTTTCTCAATGCTTTCCAAAACAGTATATGATACAATTTTTCAGTCAATTTCATTGACCGTATAATTGATTGTTCCTTCCCACCTTGTTCCAAAGAAATGTAATGATCTACAAGAAACAAAAAATCAAAGTTTCTTTGTCTTTAAACACTCTATATGTCAGCATTACAAAGTGCAAGTCCGTAGGAAATGGTGTGGTTTTGCATTTATTGACCAGTATGCCTTAGCATACCATAAAATAGAGCGTCAGGATGGTTCTTAGAGTGATGTGATAAAGAAGAAACCTCTGATCTTCTTTGACTACATAATTATCTTTGCTTAGATTAAAAAGCAGCATGTTTACACCTTCAAGTGCTGTAGACAACTGTTGAACAAAATGGCGCTCATCTGTTATTTAGAAATAGGATTAGCTTTGATGTGATCTTTAAATTTTTTACTTACCCGTATTTTTCTCCTTTTTTGATGTTTAGAGGGTATTTTGCTTCATCTTTAATTTTGTTGCTTTAAATGTGCATTTTTATTGCATTTTCCCCAGATTTTCAGCTGCAATGTTTTGCTCTGATATTTTGTAATGTTGTATTTGATCTTTTAAGGTACAGTATGCCATAAACTGCTTAGAGATTTAACGTCCCTCCCTCAAAATATAAAGTTGTATACAAATGAATTAGATACAGTGGTACCTCTACTAACAAACGCGATCTGTTTCGGGGTGCTGTTTGCACCCCAAAAAATCTGTAAGTAGAGCATCGCTACTGCGCATGCGCGAAGTGCAATAGAGCACTTCTGCACATGTGTGAAGTGTGCTAATTGATTCTGCGCATGCACATGCAGTGCACATGCAGTGTATACTTCCTGGTTTGCCGCGTTCACAACCCGAAAATCTGCAATATGAAGCAAATGCTACAGAGGTTTAACTGTATAACTAAATTAAAGTAAGCAAATAAGGTAGTCTCTATGTGAGTATATTGTATTCAATTATGGGGTATCAGAGTTTTTAGGGGCTAACGAGGCTGGGATAGTTGGGATAGCAGGCTTGTTGGTTTTTGAATGTCTGATGTAGATTTTTTTCAATTTCGTTGTTCTGTATGGGACAATGACAATAAAGATTATCGTATTGTATCGTAATCACAATAGTCAGCACAGCAAGTCAAAAGAAATATGAATTTCTTGAAACAAGTCCAGATGGCAAAATTCACAATTGTTTTAAAAATGCCTTCTGTAGCATTGCTGAATGTCCTCTCCTTTTGATGGGTGGGTTAGTTGCTACTACTCACTCACATTTCCAGCTAGGACCAAACTGGCAGACTGGGGACCTTCCAGGTTTGGGAAAGCTTGGTTCAATCCAATACAGAAATAGTTCTTTTACAACTTCACACAGGTCTTCTGATCTGCTGGTCTTATTACCACATAAGAAATTTGTGATAGGAAAACTTCCTGCCACTTGATCTGGAACCGACTTGGTGAATGTGAACTTTATCATCAAGCATTCAAGATGGGAAAACAACTCATTTGTTTTCTGAGAATCTTTGTGCAGAAGACTTTTTAGTCTCACCTGCTCACATCTGCTTGCAGGGAAGTGATGTGGGCAGCCTGGTCTGTGAACAAAGAAGCAAACTGCCACCTTTCTCCTTGTGAAGAGATCTGCCACAGATCGGGGAGGGAGGGAAGAATCGGTCCAATGCTATATGAATTGTTTTTCCCTCAGCCATCTTCCAACATGGGCCAGAAAAGAACTGGATTTCACATCTGTCTTGGCCATTTTTCAGAAGCAGTAGCCTTTTGGTTTGGTTGTGCAACATTGCCTTGACTTGAGGAGCAATCTTAATGCTTGGGTATTCTCTCTCTCTCTCAATCTCTCTCTTGGCACAAAAGTTTTGTTTTGTTTTATTTTGGTCTGCAGAAAATCAGCTGTGCTTGCTACGCAAACAACAATCTGATTGATACGCTTTGACTACTTAATTGTGCAAAGGGACCAATTATAGAGTATTATTAGGATGTACCTTTGTCCCTGTAGAGGTTGAGGCTGGTATCACAGCAAGCCATATATTATGACAAGTAGTCTTCAGGGCTTGGATTAGGTGCTTGAAAATGGTTGAAATAATAAAATATAAATAGGGAGGCACTCATACCATGTAATTAATGTAATACACCTACGCAGAAATGCATTAGCTGTGCAGAAGCATCTGGGTGGCTATAAAAAAAGATGTCTGATGCCAGTGTAAGTAGAGAATATCACAGGTCAAGCATAGCAGAAGCAGGTGCCTCAAAAATTAATAACATTAGCCCTCTTCACAAGTTACACAAATCACGGAGTCTCAATGCACTGAAGAGTCTGAAGGGCCCCACCCCCAAATGCTGGAAATAACACCTCTCGGATATTTGAAATCTGCTTTTTCCTATGTCTTATCCATGCCCTGAGATCTGGAGAAGAGGCCCTTCTGAAATTCCCACCGGTAAGTGTGCTACATTAAGTAGTTAATCAATATAGAGGCTTTTCTTTGATAGCACCTTCCTGCAATCAGAAATATGGATGATGTATGAGTTATGATGTCAGCTTAAAATGTGCCTCCTCGCCAAGGCATCTGATGGCAATTGATGAGTGGCTCCCATTTGCATTTGGGACTGTGTTGTTGTTGTTGTTGGGTTAGTATGGATTTAAGTACTGTTCTAATTTTTTATATTGTGTTTTATAGTGTTTTACAGTTTTATCACTTTAGTACAGTATGTGTAAACTGCCCTGATTTTATTTCTAACTAAGGGCAGTATATAATTTGATTGAAAAAAATAATTAGATAAGCAAATGTTCCCCAAATACCTTGAGAACTTTCTTCTCGAAAACAAAGGCAGCACTGAAACTTTCTGCAATGTGGAAAAGTGAGGAAACAATACAATATTTTGTCTGTGCTTAATACACAGGGAACTTAAAAATCAGGGAATTGAAAAATCTTGTGTTTTCTATGTTTTAGAGGTTAATTTTAGTCTTCATGGGTGGGTATTCTAGTGTACACTAAGTGAGTCATCATCATTCCACAGAGGTCTGTGACCTTTGATATTGTGCTGAGTTATAGCCTTTTCTCTTACTCCCTGGCCCAAAAACTGATTTTGCAAAACCTAGATGTAGAAGGAAAAAAGAGTGTAAAATTATATGAATAATATGGACCATTTGCCTGTGATTTCCCTAACAAAATGTGTTTGGCAATTTCCGTGTGTGTCTGTGTGTGTGTGTGTGTGTGTGACACGTATGTGTTTCATATATTGTTTCAGAAAATGCAAATTTAATAAATCGGTTTTAATGTGAACTGAATCAAATCTGTACTCTATCACTAATAGGATTACAGTAACCTAATGTAGGGTTGCCATATTTTGAAGAGCAAACAAGAGGACACATTTGCTAACTTCTACTTTTAACTATGGATCGCTATGATGACTCTACCTATCAAAAAGAGGATGTATCTTGGAAAAAGAGGACATATGGCAACCCTACAAGTTCAAAATTCAGTTTGAATATGGGATCCAAGAACTTATATTTTTAGCTCTAAATTACAGAACACTTTGGTAGATTATATTAGCTGCTAGGTTACAATTTGTACGAAAGTAGGCTAATGGCCCGCCTTAGTTCTTAATGAGCCTTTGAATTCATTCTTGGTACTGGTATGACCAAGAATCATCTGATTAATCATCCAAATCAGTAAACTTGTTCAGTTGTCTGCAGTTTCCTGCCAACCTCTAATGTACAGTGGTACCTCGGGTTACAAACACCTCGGGTTACAAACACTTTGGGTTACAGACTCCGCTAACCTAGGAATAGTACCTTGGGTTAACAACTTTGCTTCAGGATGAGAACAGAAATCATGTGGCGGCGGCAGCAGGAGGCCCCATTAGCTAAAGTGGTACCTCAGGTTAAGAACAGTTTTAGGTTAAGAACGGACCTCCAGAATGCATTAAGTTCGTAACCAGAGGTACCACTGTAATCCTAATTGATATATTTTAAGAAAATAGCAAAATAATATTCTTTGGGAAATGGGGAGCAGAATGTATGTACAAATCGCATTTGTCTTGATATTTCTCATCTCTTCCATTATGTTTTGTTTTTTTAGGTGTTGAAGGAAATGATAAAAAGAGGTCAGTTTTGATGGTATTTGCAGGAAACTGACTCAAGCTGTCTTGATCTCTAAAACAGAATATTTCTCCTTTATTATCCTTCCAAAGAATCCACAAGTAGCATCTTGTTATCAGAATCAGCTGATAATATGGCAGCAAAACAAAAACGAAGAGCACAAATGCTTTCCCCCTTTTGGGGGGTTTCTAAAAAGCTTATTAATGTTACTGAACAATAACAGCAAGAATTCTGTCTGGTTTTATTTTACAGTGAATATCTGTGTCTACTAAGATGGGTATGTTTGTATACAGTATACAGCTGACATCGACTAAAGGGAGGTGGACATGTCATTTAAGAAAGGTCATTCTCCAGAGGAAATTATTTTTCCTCTGTTATCTTGAATACTATTATTTAGTTTTGAAACTTTCTGAAGACATTCAGATTTCAGTTTAATCATAACAGTGCATTCCATTAACTTTTTTTAAAAAAAGATAACGAATGACCTTTCATCAGGCAGAAATACTGAAGGGGCTGGCAGCTTTATGTACTTATTTTTAGTTATATCTAAACTACAGCTCTGAGATTTGCTTCTGCCCCCCATGATGGCAAAAAGGAAGAAAGGCAGGTCATTTGAGAGTTTGTAGCTACTTGGAAAATTAGATTATTGAATTATTAAAACTAAAACTATTAAAATGCCAACAGCTTGCTCTCAAATCAAGGTTAAAAGAGAACACAAGGAGAATTAGCATGCCTACTCGTGTGAGGTTGAATCATGACACATATCTGAAATGCATGAGAAGTGGGTTCACCTCCTACCATACATGCAAACATAAATAAGAAGCAGGTGTTCCATAAACTGGTTTATGATATGCACTTGACTAGTTTCGCTTGATCTACACCTTCTTTTGTTAGATGGAAGAGTTGCAAAGGGAAGTCTATATATGAAAAGTATACATTTGCTCCGCATCTCAGAGAAAACTGAACTGATCTAAAGCTCCTGAACATAGAACATAAATATATATCTCCATCTGCACTTCTAATAACCTTTTCTGCCGTGCACTTCCTAAAAGTTTTATGAGGTGGTCCAATGGCTAAAAAGCCTTGGGGAACCACTATTGACACAGAGAGATTAAAAATGTGGCTGCAAATGTCCCCAAGACTGATGATGTGCTGTTGTTGTTGTTTAGTCATTTAGTCGTGTCTGACTCTTCATGACCCCATGGACCAGAGCATGCCAGGCACTCCTGTCTTCCACTGCCTCCTGCAGTTTGGTCAAACTCATGCTGGTAGCTTCGAGAACACTATCCAACCATCTCGTCCTCTGTCGTCTCCTTCTCTTTGTGCCCTCCATCTTTCCCAACATCAGGGTCTTTTCCAGGGAGTCTTCTCTTCTCATGAGGCGGCCAAAGTATTGGAGCCTCAGCTTCACGATCTGTCCTTCCAGTGAGCATTCAGGCCTGATTTCCTTAAGAATGGATATGTTTGATCTTTTTGCAGTCCATGGGACTCTCAAGAGTCTTCTCCAGCACCACAATTCAAAAGCATCAATTCTTCAGCAATCAGCCTTCTTTATGGTCCAGCTCTCACTTCCATACATCACTACTGGGAAAACCATGCCTTTAACTATACAGACCTTTGTTGGCAAGGTGATGTCTCTGCTTTTTAAGATGCTGTCTAGGTTTGTCATTGTGATGATGTGCTATGTTCTCTTATATCAATTTATTTGTATGCTGCCTTTGCATAGTTAAAACCAGGCTCAATGTAGCTTACAACATGAAAAAACAAACCACATAATTACAAACATAACAAATATAGTCAAACAAATAAAGCATCAGACTGTACACAACCAAATAGAAAAAAATTCCACATAAATAAGATCTTGAGCAAAGATGCCAAAAACTAATATCAATAACAGCAACAGCAACCTCACCATCAATAACCCAGGCAAATATTGTAGTCTCTTCAGCAGCCTCAGCTTTTGTAGCGCCCCATCCTCCCTGGTCAGGTGTAAAAGGCCTGTAAGGACTCACAACCAAGATGGTCTCTGCATCACCCAATTGGCTTGGAGTGAAGATTGGGAAAACTCTTAGAACAGTGCGAAGAAGGATCAGATTGTTCTGTCACAGGGGTGAGCAAGGTTTATCTTGCCAGGGACAGATTGGTCCCACAGAGATCCCTCCATGGGCAGGATTGCGCCCACACTCGGGATTTTCTTTTCTTTCTTTTTTTAAAAAATAATTTTTATTAACAGGCCAATCACATTACATTAATCAAATCACATTACTTCCAAATTATACAGCCAAATTTTAATTGTTTTTTGTTGAGGGTACCCATACATCAAGCTCGTCACGAGTCCAAAATTCAGGATAACTCCAGACATCACATATTTTACTGCTTTAATTAGACAGTTCTATCCAGTTCGATCCGGATAGTCCTTTATTACTTTCTTTCTCATCTTGTTGTTATCATATATTCCTTTCTTTGCGATCTCTGATGGTTCTCACAAGCAGACTGAAAACTGGCGTCTCTGTGTGGGTTTTGTACTCTTCAAAAACTATCTCTCTCCGGGACAGCTTCTGTTCAACGCTTCCATAAACAAAGTTAACCTTTGGTCTGTCCTTTATTTTTCCACAGGCTAGCCGGATATATCAAACAATATATCAAACAGATCAGGGGGCTCTGTCAGGTCAAACTTGCATTCCAGCACTCCTTCTCTTTCGAACGATCCTGATTCTCCTCCCCCCTGTCCTTCTTTCTCCGGCAAGCCTGTGTTGGCGAGACGCCATTTTTTAACTGCGTCATAAAAATTTTCCTCTTTCTCACCATTCACCAGTCTTCTCTCCTGTTGTAATCCATCCCCACACAGTTCTTAAAATCCTGCTTATGATTGATAAAAACGTGACGATCTTATTTCTTTCTGGGGTGAAGGGTTATTAATATCACATCGTGTAAAGAAAAAAGAGGTTTTTTCCACCACCACCCCTTCATTCCAAACATACAGCCTCCTAGTGTTGATTCATCAGAAGATTTACTTATCCGTCCGTCACTCCCAGTCACAGAGATCCATTAATCAGCAGCCTTATCTTGAGCTTTACTTGATGCATGTGCTTCAGCTTCCATTCCAATCGTATGTTTCCAATTATAATTCCGAGCTGAAGCAACCAGCACGCGCTAATTGGAATTGGCATCAGGAAGAGCTGACTTCACCGAGGGCTCGTGCCAAGTGTTTGGCACCCCCATCTCTCGGATCAGGGGGTGCATTGTGAACACCGCTGGCAAGACAGGGTCCCACCACATCCTGGGGGGAAAGGGAAGGCTGCCTACTTCCCATAGCAGCCCCTTAATTACCTCGTATGGGTCAGAGAGATGTTATTGTCGGCCATCTTCCAACGCGCCACCCACACACACTCGGGATTTTTGGCACAGTGGAAGTGAGTCCTTGTGCGACGCTGCGCTGGTTTAGTGCAGCGCAAGAGGGGGCAGCTTGGTTCGGGGGCAGCTCGTGGCCCAGCCAAACTACCTCCACGGGCCGCTTCTGGCCCGTGAGTTGTAGGTTGCTGACCCCTGTTCTATCAGGTCAATGAGAAATGCTTGCACTGATAGGATGTTTGTAACAGCATGACATAAAATTTTTCCATAGAAGATTTTGTATACTAATCTTGAAGCTAAAGTAAATCTTGAAGTCTGCTGATACCAGTTTCTGGTGTGTGGATATAGTGCCATTTTGGCAACAGAAGGACCACCATTCAGAACTTAAATTAGATTATGATGACTGAAGTATGTTTCTGAATAAATGGGAACAATCCCATTGAGTATGGGACTTAAGGTGCATTCAGTGGTAGGGATGATTGTGTTCATTTTTCTCACTATAATTCTGGGACTTCTGTCTTGGTTTTCAATGTTTCTTTTATACTGCATTACCTGTTGCATATATGGAACTGTGGCTTTGCAGTCACTCCAGTGAGTGTGGTCTGGGACAACTGCAGACAGTACTAGACATGTCATTGACATGCTCAGGGCCAAGCCACACTAGCTGGGCAAGCCTAACTATGCCTACTTGGAATTAAGTCCTATTGAATTCAATGGGGCTAACTCCCAAGAAAGTGAAGAAAGATGCAGCCTAAGCGTGTGGTCAAATCTTCAGTTTTTAGCCAGTGCTAAAAAGAACCTATCTCATCCTGCATGGCTATGGGGCTTTAAAAAGTCCTGCTGGTATCATTGAGGACTTCTTTTCAAAATCCAGATTGCAGCTAGGGAAGGAATTGGGCAAACCTCCCTTCCATGCACAATGCAATCCTGATTTAAAATAAAAATAGGGATCCTCTTCACCTGTAATTAGTTAAAGAAAATCTGAATACATAGCTTCACATTGCACATCTAACATTATGTGCAGCCTGGTCATCAGTGTGAGTCAATAGTCTGCTGTTTATTAAAATGGAGTATAAACACATCACTAACGTAAATTCCTTGGCTTTAGTGAAGAATGAAAATGTAAGCCATGGTCTATATGTCTCCAGCTTTACTACCAGATGCACAACCCAATTTAGCTGAAGTATTTGGGTTCTGAGCTGATTGACTCCCGTTGAATTTAGGAGGAGGAAACCAGCTTAACTTTAAGTATTTGTCTTAATTTGGTTGTGGACCAGGCTGCTTCTGTATATGGCTTTCAAAGGATTCCAGTCATGTTACAGCTTGCAGATTATGATAAAATCAGCAGGCTTTTCCAGATCAGAGTGCCATTTATTTGTTTTTTGTTGTCCTTTGTTTGGTTTTTTTCATAGAGCCGATCTTTGTTATCCTCTCCAGGCTAGAAAAAATATTCCTCTTGCCATACATTTTTCTTTTTCTTTCCCAAATGTCCTTTCCTCCGTAGCAATTACAATGGTAAAGTGGGCATATGGTGGAGTCTTTTAACTGCTGCAACAAGCTGCCGTACCACCTGGCAAGAGAGTAATGTGGAGGTACAAGCCTTGCTCTTCACCCCTGGAGGCTCAGCAAGCTCTATAACAAAGCACCTTCTCTGTGCCTAAATCTTTCAGAGCTGAGAAAAGGGGCTGATATCGGACTCTAAGCACTGCTGCTAAATACAGGCAGATAGAGTAGATTGCCACTGCAAAAGATCTATGGATCTGACATATTGCTGAATTACTTTTACCTGTTACTTTAACCTGACATAGTTTGTAAGGGGGAGAAGCAATTGTACCTGCTCTCCGCCATATAGAACATATATACTGCAACATCCTAAACATTTGGATAATTGATGTGGCAAACACACAAGAATGCTATATCTATAATGTTGCAAGAGCTACTGTAAGTGAAAATGACTATGGCTTGGATCCACTGTCTTCCTTTCCCAAATACAGGGACCTTTTTCATTTGCAGAAGATCAGATCCTCCAGGAGAGGCTACACCTTATGGAAGAGGAAGAGAATGATATTTTTGCCAATTCTCACCTCCCCATCGCAGCCTCCTGCACTAGTTCCCGCACTGTTTTTCAGGGCCATTTAGCCTTCCAGACTAGGGGGCAGAAGGGGGGGAGAGGAAATCACTGAAATCCAATGCCTTTCTTTCTATGAGTGGGAGTTTCCTTAATGGAACTCCACCAGCGTAATATTTTGATCTGATTAGAGATGAGCAAATAGGTCGATTTCAGTTTTTCAGTTCCTCAATTTTCCAGTTTTACAATCAGGTCTGCATATTTCTGCATCATGTTTCTGACTTTTTCTATAAAGTCCTCATTTTATTTAAAAAGGTATCTCCTAATAAATACATTTTTATTTGTCATTTTGCCCAATATACACAATTTTTCAAAGCAATTTCCTCCAATATAATGCATTTTTTGTATGTTATTTTCACTAATGTAACCACTTAAATGCACAATTTACATCAGCATTTTGCATATGTTACGTGGCTGGAGAACTGCACTGCAGAATTCTGAGAAGTGCAAATTTCAAAGGATGGGTGTTTTTCAGCTTGCCTATTGCTTTGGAAACTGCAAATTAGGTAGGTTTGTCTTTAAATGTGAACTAATTTGCATTTCTCCCCGATCCCTAAATGCAACCACATTAGATTTCAGTAACCATGCTTCTGGTAAAAGAATCTAGAGATATGCATGAGTGCCTTTCTTAAAAAAGGTTTTATAAAATGAGACAGTGAATTTATGATTGTTCATCACTAATATTGGCTACAGTTTTGAAAAGATGTACATCTTTTCTTGCAATAACACAAATTCCTGAGCTCATCTGATATCCTGCCATAACATTTTTGTGTGTTTTTTTAAAAAAAATGAAGCAACCTTGATATATTTTTAAAAATAATTTTGGTTCCCTTCTGCTTAATAATTAGCCACATTCAGCTACAATAAAGTGGCACATTTTGTCTGCTTTATGCCACAAATAGATTATAAAAGGTTTCTGCACTTCTGTTTCCATTATCATCTGGTTCACACATTTTAGAAGTGAGAAATTGTATTCTGAACTTTTTTTTATTAGTATTCACACTGATTTTTACCATTGTTATCTAAAAGCTGCATTCAAGAAAATATGGAATGAGTAGGCATTAAAAGGAGTACAGTTAAAGTGACTCTTCTTTTCATAAATGGAAAGAGCTTTTGAGGGAGGAGAAATCACAATATTCATTGCCATTTGGGGGGCAGATGGAATTTGAAGATGGAATTATGAAAAGTAGTGGGAAATTTCACTTAAAAAAGGGAAATGTGAAAGAATGACCAGTATGTGTTCCACTCCCTCATCTTAATATACAGTACTTCACACTGCTTTGCAAGGTCTTCAAGTCAACCTACAGATGCAGCTAATTCAGATGGACTTTACCAATTCAGTTGTAAAGCGGGGAAACCACATTTACTGATGATCTTTTATGCCATCAGGGTGTGGGATCCTTTTCATAGAAAACTAACACAGCATGGACTAAAGTTCTAGACCAGTGTGCTGCTTACTACATAAGCAAGATTTAAGGTTGTTTATTTCTTTCATGTGAGGTGCCATTCAACAATTCAATACCCAGCTACAATCTGAAGTATCTGCCTATTTTCGCCACTGAAGTTGTGATTACTCTATGCTTTTGTACTATGTACTGCTACCGTTATGGTCAAACAATTGAACACTATGCAGTAACCATGTAACGACAAAATATTTAACACAAATTCATAAAGGCAAACAGATATATGGAGGCTGTGGAGGAGTTCAAAGCATTATTGCAGACATGCCAACTTCTCTCTGTTAATACCATGAAATATTCTGAGGTGTGGATAAGAACATAACACCCTTCTGGAACAAACTCTAGTTATAATATCCATAATATGCATATTTCTGAGGCCACAGTTCCATTAAAACCATGGATATTAAGGAGCTTTCACAGATGCTAGGAACACAGGAAGCTGCCTTAAACTGAATCAAACCAAAGACCCAACTAGCTTAATATTGTCTACATCAGAGAACCTTTTCCAGCTCAAGAGCTACATTATTGTCACAGTCAACTATATACATGCCAATATCAACATGGTCAGGATCAGGCTTGAACTGGCAGACTCAGAGGAAAGAAGAGGAAGAAACATAGGAAAAGCCATATGTAGGGTTGCCATACATCCAGATTTCCCCAGACATATAGGAATACTGCAGCCGGCAGCAGTGTCCTGGTAGAAATCGGTAAAAATTTCCGGGAAAATCTGGACATATGACAGGCCATGTCAGCAGTGCCGTTTTTGCAGAAAAAAAGTTCAGAAACAGCATTTTTTGCTCAACAACTTTTCTGTCTGGATTTTCACTGTCTAAAATATGGAAATACTGTTGTTGTTTAGTTGTTTAGTCGTGTCCGACTCTTCGTGACCCCATGGACCAGAGCATGCCAGGCACTCCTGTCTTCCACCGCCTCCCGCAGTTTGGTCAGACTCATGTTTGTAGCTTCGAGGACACCGTCCAACCATCTCGTCCTCTGTCATCCCCTTCTTCTTGTGCCCTCAATCTTTCCCAACATCAGGGTCTTTTCCAGGGTGTGTTCTCTTCTCATGAGGTGGCCAAAGTATTGGAGCCTCAGCTTCACGATCTGTCCTTCCAGTGAGCACTCAGGGCTGATTTCCTTAAGAATGGAGAGGTTTGATCTTTTTGCAGTCCATGGGACTCTCAAGAGTCTCCTCCAGCAACATAATTCAAAAGCATCAATTCTTCAGCGATCTGCCTTCTTTATGGTACAGCTCTCACTTCCATACATCACTACTGGGAAAACCATGGCTTTAACTATGCAGACCTTTGTTGGAAAGGTGATGTCTCTGCTTTTTAAGATGCTGTCTAGGTTTGCCATCGCCTTTCTCCCAAGGAGAAGGCGTCTTTTAATTTCGTGACTGCTGTCACCATGGCAATACTAGGAAAGCTGAATTGTGGGGGGCCAGGTAGGAGCATGGGGGCACGCTTTCCACCCCAACTTTGGATGCTGCTTTGGAAGCAGTGGCAAGGTGTGGGAGATTTTGAAATCAAACCTAACCATGTTAGTTAGTATTTGAAGGGGTTAAGGACCACAGAGTCCTAAATTAATAGAGTAGACTCTGTGATGCCACATCCCCTCTTCTCCAAGGTAGGAGGAAGTAAGGCTTGCTTCCTGTTCCTTTCCCCTTCTCTTTACCCCATGTAACTGAGCAGACACATAGGGCTGGAGCTCCCAAGCCCAGACTCCATGTTTGAAGATACTTTTTGTATTTTGTAACCAAGAATTCCTTACTCCTATTGTTTTTGCTGTAGCATTGAACAATGCATGAGTGAGACCTATTTACTGTAAGTAAAAAGAAAAAAGAAAGGTAAAGGAGCCTTGGATGGTTATGTCCAGTCAAAGGCGAATATGGGGTGTAGCACTTGTCTTGCTAATTCAGGCCGAGAGAGCCGGCATCCACAGACAGCTTTCTGGGTCATGTGGCCAGCATGACTAAACCACTTCTGGCGCAACGGAACACCATGACGGAAGCCAGAGTGCATGGAAACACTGTTTACCTTCCTGCCGTTGCAGTCCCTATTTATCTGCTTGCACTGGCATGCTTTCAAACTGCTAGGTTGGCAGGAGCTGGGACAGAGCAACGGGAATTCACTCCGTTGCAGGGATTCAAACTGCCAGCCTTCTGACTGGCAGGCCCAAGAGGCTCGGTGGTTTATACCACAAGTCCACCTGTGTCACACTGTAAGTAATGCTCACTTAAGATTGTAGTCTATTTACTTGGGGAGGGATTGATACGGGGGAGCAAATTATAAGCACTTAAATCTGGGACATTTTAAAGGTCCAACAACCTCTATTTACTGTGCTTTCCAAATGCTGCATATATTTGTTTTAAACTCTGCTGGGGGAGGTTTTTTGCTAGTGATTCAAACCCCACAGGCTTTCTGAATTCAGGCAGTCAGCCATTTTTTTCTTTTGTAGTTTCCCACAAATGTGGGACTTCAGGATTAACTGGTTATTTCCCAACTCATGGATCCTGGGTCTCCCAAGTCACCTGAGAAGTGGAGAATCTCACTGGGGCCTGGAGATGGCTTTGACCAACTGAGAGGAGAGGCTGAACAGGAAGTGTCAGTGACTGAACAGAAGTCTAAATAGCCTTGTTGCTTTGAACTAGGCACTTCCTTCACATATGGGAACGGACCCATCTGTTCCAACAGAACTTGCAAGCTCAATATTCCTGTTCTTTATGCTGGTTAACTAGCTGCCATTTTGGAAAACAGGCAAGAACCTTTACAAAAGTGGAAAGACTTTGTGTAGTTCAGGAGTTTAGTTAAAAAACATTTCACTTCTGGCTACCAGCTGCATATTACAGAGGGAAATTGTATGCACGCGGAAGTTTGCGAATCATCCAGGAGAGACATACGCAGAGAGGGCAGGCTAAGACTCACTAAAGTGGTTAAGGCTTACTTATGAGTAAATTTGCATATTCACATCATTATAGAAAACCTATCAAGGGTGGAATATCCATCTAACACATTTCAAACAATAATTCTGATTGTTATGAAGCTACTCATGATATCATTCTATCTATGGCAAATATACAATAGTACCCATGTCTCCCTTGTGAATAAGAACCTGCCATTAAATTGGATTACTTGAAAATGTAGCATACGAGCTTCACACTGGTATAATCACTGAGCAAGATGCTGTGAAGCCAACTAAAAGCAGGCCTCTCCCATTATTCGGCGGGGGGGGGGGGAGAATGCCAGCTATTGCTGACCCCAGTTTGCAGAACATCTAGGAGGTGACTTCTGAACCCTGTTACCATGTGCACATAATGATACAATGTTTGTACAGTCCCCAGGAGAGTTTATGTGCAATGGCAGAAATAAATAAAGAAAGCATGTTTACAGTAAGTAGCATTAACATTTTGAGTCAACAGGGCAAAAGCCAGGCATTAAAAATTCAGACAGGTATCATGTCTTCATGCTGCAATCATAAGAAAGAATTGATGAAGTACAATAGCATTGGCTGGGGACGCGAGGTCAGCTTCTGCAGTCACAATAGAAAGGACACAGTGAGATTATTTATTTAAGGGCATTGGTGAATGTGCAATCTTGTAGTGATTTATGTTTCAGGTGTGAAATCCTAATGAACTACCTGTTTCACATTTTTTGTGACATGGGATAAACAAAAGTTGATGTTCTGAAAGTTTCTACAAGAAAAATAACTTCTTTTCTGATCATGGTTATATTTCAGCATTAAAAAGTGTCTTTAATACAGTGACCTGGACTGACAAATTATAGGATTGGTTTGAGAATTCGTACCATCATAAAAAGGACACATTATTATGATGAATGAAATCAAAGGAACGATTTAAACTGTAGACTGTATTTCAAATGAGAAGTGTAATGAGAAGTGGGTACACGTACAGAACTCTAATTGTAAATAGAAACTGATAGAGTGGATCAAACTGGTTGAACAAACTTAGTTTGGCAAATTTCTTTTCATTGGAAAGACTGGTCCTGGTGGATCTCAGCTGCCAGAGATTCCTTTTGGAAGAAGCCCTGTGTTTCTTTCTCTTGCTCCACCTCCCTATGATAGATGAAGTCATCCTATGCTAATGAGGAAGCTTCAGCTTTTGGACTGAGTTCAGTCCTCTTTGAATATGGCTGTCACATCTCATCTCATGATCCTCTTTATCAGGCTAAATGAATGAATACCAAATTCATTCAACCTTTCCTTATAAAGCTTGATTTCCAGACCCTTTATCATCTTGGTCTCCCTCCTTTGCACACAGCCAAGCTTGTAAATAACCTTCTTAAATTGTAGTGCCCATAACTGAACACAATACTCTAGCTGTGTTCTGACCAAGGCAAAAGAGAGTGGTACTATTACTTCCCTTAATTGGAAATTCTGTTGATGCAGTCTAGAATAGCATTAGCTTTTTTTCCTCTGCTTCACAATGTTGACTCATGTAAAGCATTTGGTCCACTAAGACCCCTAGATACATGTAAAGCTTTTGGTCCACTAAGACCCCTAGATACAGGTGTCCCCCATCTTATATTTGTGCAGCTGGTTCTTCCTGCCTAAGGTAGAACCTTCATTAGTCCCAATTCAAATAGATTTTTTTTTAGTTGGGCCCAGTTCTCCAATCTGTTCAGGTCCTCTTGAATCCTGATTCCGTCTTCAGTAGCATTGGCTCCCCCTCTTAGTTTGATGTCATCTGCAAATTTTATGAGCACCCCCTGAATACCCATTTGATGAACTGGAGTGTGCTTAACAATAATATAGTTTATTTCCAGCTCTCTGGGGTCCTTATGCACAGTAATTTTCTTATTATAGCACAGTATATCATCTGTGCTATTATTTACCTAGCTTGCCAGTGGTACCCCTGCAATTCTATGATTCTAGAATTTCATTTTTGTACACAAATACATTCCATGCGTCAGAGTAGTAATGAGCATCAGAGTATGGTAATGCTTGGAATGTATTCTTATATCATTATTTGTGTTTGGTCACATATTCATCCAGAGCCTTTGTGATTTATGTCTACCATTTCCTACATGAAAGCTGTGCAAGTTATATAAATTTATTAAAGGTATAATATAGTTTAAGGGTCCTTGAACCCCAAAGCAATATGTGTCAAGGAACATTGGTTTCCAGTATCTGATTTTCCAATAGTTCTTTTGTGATAGACTTGCAAAATACTCATCATTTGCAACTAAATGGTTGCATCACATATTATTATACAATGATAATGCCTGTGCTGTCACCCTGTCAGATAACTTTACCCCACCCAATGAAGGTGGGAGTCGTGAGAAACTTCTCCCGCAAAGGGAGAGATTGGGGGGGGGACCACAAGGCCCATTTGAGCCAATCGGCAAGGGGTGGTGGTGTGTACTTTTAACAAGAGTCACAGCAATGCAGCACCTTCCACTTGTTTTCTGCATTGGGCAGTGTAAGCTTTTGCAGTTGAGTGTACCTCAACTGGCCTTTGGGCCATCCAAAAATATAGCTCCAAAGACAACTGTTTCACATCTTCACACAATCATGCTTTTCAGTGGGGTCAGTTCACACATTCATCTACCAGTCTTCAAGTGTACAGTAGGAGTGGCAATTGGGTTTTTTGACATTGTATTGAGGTCAGTTGGTGGGACTCTGGTGCACCATCAAAGTAAAATAAATTACTAACCTGGAGCATAGGAAAGATATTCAGGAGCCAGTGTGGTATAGTGGTTAAGAGTGGTAGTCTCATAATCTGGGGAACCGGGTTCGCGTCTCCGCTCCTCCACATGCAGCTGCTGGGTGACCTTGGGCCAGTCACACTTCTCTGAAGTCTCTCAGCCCCACTCACCTCACAGAGTGTTAGTTGTGGGGGAGGAAGGGAAAGGAGAATGTTAGCCGCTTTGAGACTCCTTAAAGGGAGTGAAAGGTGGGATATCAAATCCAAACTTTTTTCTTTTTTTTAAAGGTATGATTATGCACATATTCTGCTATCCCATCCTGGGTCAACTAGATACAGTGGTACCTCGAGTTACAAATGCTTCAGGTTGAAGACGCTTCAGGTTACAGACTCCGCTAACCCAGAAACAGTACCTCGGGTTGAGAACTTTGCTTCAGGATGAGAACGGAAATCGCGCGGTGGCAGCGGGAGGCCCCATTAGCTAAAGTGGTACCTCAGGTTAAGAACGGTTTCAGGTTAAGAACAGACCTCCAGAACTAATTAAGTTCTTAACCCAAGGTACCACTGTAAACTTACAGACAGCAGCATGAGGAGCAACGAGGCACTTTTTTAGTAGAGTGATGGTAAAAAAGAAGGGAATAAATTCTATTCAAGAAACAGATTAAATAATGAACAAACAGCTATGGTAACATTTCTCCAAAATAATGTCAGTGCTATCAGTGTTCAGCTTGGGTAGGGGGTGCAGGGTGTTTCATTTTATTTGCCTTGTTTTTGCTGTGTGCACATTCTGTGCTTTGTTGACATTTCCTCTCTCTCAGCCACAGCTGAAATGTTTTTAGCACAGATATATTTCAGCAAATAGAACAGAAGCAATTTCTTGCCTGTGCAATAAAATAATAAGCTGAGACAAATGGAATGTCCGTTCTGGTACAGGTATACACAAATATAATTTGCAAACCAGGGCTAAATTATTCACCAACATGTCATCAATTAAACTGCAGAGATGCATCTGAGGAAACTGATAGTATTGTTGCATACTATCAAGAGTCCTGCAGTTTTTCCTTTCCTTCTGATGAACAAACTGTGAAAAGACCAACAGCTGTTGAAGAAAGCCTTGCAGTAGGTGGTGCCACCTGTACCTTTTCTTATTCCAGCCTTAACAATCTGCCATTTGAGCAAAGAGAGGGATGGGAGATTCAACAATGACTCAGAGTCAGGGGATGTGAGAGTAAGTGCCACGGCTGAAACAAAAGCCCATCTTAAAGATGCCTAATTATCTTTATCCAGAGAGGGAATCCATTAGAAAAGGAAACACATAACAATACAAATCCTCTAGTAGAAGATGACAAACATAGTATTTACAAATACCACTTTTAACTTCACTCACACATATTTATTTCTTTTAAAGAACCACCTAATCTAATCAAAATCTCTAAGCACTTTGCATAAAAATGGAACAACAGACAATAAAATTTCTGAAAAGTGAGATGAACAAAATTATAATTGGAAAAGTGAGCAGTGTGCAAAATCTAAGATTACAAAAGAGTCAGAGTCCAAGAAAGCTTGGCTATAAAACATGTGCCAAAAAAACATGTTTGTGTATCTACTTTGTACATTCGCATCCTGCCTATTTTCCATAATGGAACTCCAGGCAAAGATGTCATGGGATTTTTATGATGTATTAGAAAATTACCAAGGGGATAGAAGCATTTGGTGAAATTTACATGGGTGGAGTGCAGGGTTTATATTGCACTGATTTTCTAGGAGCATTTGTGAGTACAGAAATCCTCTCCAGAGGCTTCTGAGGACAACCTCACTGCTGGGATGACTCCTCCCTCACATTGGTCAGACAGAGTGACATGTTCAAAATCCTTGATTGGGAGAGGAGTCATCACCTGCTCTCTAGTTTGGCCTGCCTTCTGACTGGAAAGGAGGGTCTCTGGTGCGCTGCACCTTTTTCAGCGCGCAAAAACTTGTTTCTGTTTGAGTTATTCTTTTTTCTTCATCTTTTTCTCTTGGAGATCGTCAGGGAGGCATTGGCTGTGGACAAGACCAACATTGGATGCCTATGCCACCTATGCCTCCCTCAAGTCCTTTCCCCTTGGCTGGTCATGCCCATATCAAGAGGTCAGACCATTGGGCTTCTGGCGTCAAGGCACTAAGGTTCCTACATGTGGTTTTAACAGCAATTGGGAACCATGCCACACTGCAAACGCTACCACCATCTAAGTGGGACCAGGACCAGCCAGCACTGCTCCCGTCCCATCCATAGGCCAGAGGCTTAGGCTGCTCCTCCATGTTGCTCTCAGACCCAAGCGGCAGCAGGAGCAGGAAGGTGAGGCAAGTCACCTTGCCTGCCCCCCAGCAGTGTGCTCTACATCACTGGACAGGGTAAGTCCTTGGGGCCCTGAGGGGTTGGATTTCACCCACACCAGAGGGGAGGACGTTCCTAGATTGATATCATGGATCAGAGGGATAGTTACACATGAGAGGCATGTGGTGGCAGGGCAGCTAGTCAACCAAGCTCAGCCACAAACCACAGCTCCAGCTGATCCGGCAGCAGCTCCCACCCCCCAAAGCAGTGCTGCCCCCGCAAGGGATCCTGAGAGGGGGAGAAAGTGTACCAGAGAACCACCCAGATCACAAAGACAACAAAGAGTACAGCACTCCAGCTCATGGTCCTTGTCAATATCCCCGACATCTTCAGCCTGGTAGACCCTCTCCTGGGCCGCGGAGATGGGATCACAGGCCCAGCTGTTCCAAATACACCTGTTGCAGTGGAAGCTGGGAAGGTAGCAGAGAGAAGAACAGATGTTGCAGGAAGTATGCAAGGTCAGTTCTGGAGATGGAATCCTCAGATGAACCACAATCCTCAGCAGAGGAAAGAGAAGAGGGGGAACTATTGGACGAGGTTACAGCAGAACCTGTTCCCAAAGGCAGGCTGTTCTCTCCTGAATACTTCCCACCCATGGTAGCCAAAGCTAGAAAAGACCAGGGTCTCCCAGAGGGAAAGCAGAGGAACCAGATAGCCCTAGCACATCAAACACCAGTTCCAAAATCGTTTTTCCCAAGGAGCAACTGCGGCCCACTACACCTGCAACAGAGTGTTGTGAGAGGAGGGGCTTTCTTTCCTGCTCATCTATCTGAACTGGAGAGAGAGGGATGACTCCTCCCCCAAGCAAGGATCTCAAACATGTGACCTTGCCTGACCAATGTGAAGGAAGAGTCATCCTAGCAGTGAGGTTGTCCTCAAGGAGACTCTGGGAATAGAAATTCACAGAATTTTGTTTCATTCTTTCAGTCTACAAATCATCTCCCAAGTGGCTGAATTTCAAGTGGCTGAACATCTTTTGTTAGAGCAAAATGTGTTTTACAAGGGAAAGCTATGCACGAGCTCCTGAACTCTGACCACTCCAGCACTGCTTTTGCTTATTCATCTGGGCCTTTGCTCTTGGACCTGCTCTATGCTTAGATCCTTGGACCCTAAAGGATAAATCTGTGAATAATCCAGTCTTTGCATTATCACTGGATTGCATGACTTCCATTACCTTCTGATACTATGCCTGCCCATTCCTAAAGCACCCAGGTGCGGAACTCTGAATAAGTATCAGGCTTCTTACTCTAGTCCAATGCAATTATAGACCACCATATTAGTCTTCTTAAAACAGAGCAACACAGCCTCTTTTTCCCTTGCCGTACACTGACTAAGAAAATGTCATAAATAAAGTGAGCGGGGTTGGCCAAAGACATTTAGCTGCCTAGGGCAAAGGGCAAGATGGTACATCTCATTTTGCATACAGAAGCTGATCAGATGCACTGTTGACTCTTACTTGAACATCTCCCACTAAACCAGAAGGCAAAAGACTAGCATACAGAATGCAGAAAAGGCTGCATGGCACATGACTGCACACCTCTGTCCATTCACTGCCTCACACTAACTGCTGCCTAAGGCAGGCACCTCACTACCTCTTGGTCCTCAAAGTATTTCCATGAGGAAAATTGGTAAACTTTAGAGCCATGATTTACACGGAAAAATCACATGATAAATTACAATTACCATGCATCTTTGAGCACCTCACTGTATTCACTAATCCACCTGTCAGGTCTACTTTCATCATACCAAAATTGTGTGTAGCTTTGAAACAGCTGTCATTTTGTTAAAGTTAACCAGCCACAAATATAATTTTTCCACTTTCCCATAAATATAGCTCTGCTCCACAGGATTTCATTAGCACAGTGTGAAGGATAAGAAATATTCTGTTCTAGTTCAATGACAAGCATAAGGTTCAACATGGTTGAAATCGAACAATTTATTCTATTGCCAACACAGGTCTGGAGCAGATGAAAGAGGAAGATCATCTGGATGTGAAAATTTGCTTCTGAAGAGGTAAAGATCCTAATTGAAAGAGTTGATCATTAAAACAAACTAATTAGCAGCAATAACACTAATAGCACATTCTGTAAACTACTCAATCAGCTGTCTAGCTGAGCTAATCAATAACAGATAGAACAGTCTTCTTAAGAAGTCTGTGAAGGTAATGCGATGTCCCAAACAAATTAAGAGAGGTCACAGATCTTACTGATGAGTAGAAATAAGGATTCTGTCCCATGTTGCCTCTAGAAGTCACCCACTCCAATTACAGAAGTGGTTTGTGAGAATACTTGTTAGCGATACTATTGTCAGGTAGTGAGAAGGAGGTTATATAATAGGTCTGTCAATTGGTTCTCTGTATGCCCAAAATAAAGAAATGAACTGCTGCGTTTAGGGCAGACTTACATCTTCCCAAGTCAGATTGTGCTGTTAACATGGCATGCAAAGGTGGATCAGTGAGACCCCAAACTTCCTAGCAACTCTGCTGTCTCAATTGCCCCCTCCGCAAAGTTAAACTTAAGGCAACCCCCTTTTCTGGAGAAACATAGTAAGCGAACACCTGGAGCATAAGAGGGGAGCAGACTAAGAGGTGAGGTGGTCATTTATTTTGATGGACAGGTCTAACTTTTAATTATTTTACCAGTGTGATCCAATCACAGTGATTGCAGGGGTGGGGGTGGAAGTTGAAGTTGAAGTAAATAAACATGGGCACCCACATGGGCACCCGCATGGCCCCACAGTATGCCAACATCTTCATGGTAGATTTAGAACGTTTCCTAAACTCCTACCCACTCAAACCTCTCTTGTACTTGTGATACATTATTGATATTTTTATTATCTGGACACATGGTCAACAGACCCTGGACACCTTCCACCAGACATGCAATGACTTTCATCCCACCATCAACCTAACAATGAACCAATCTATGCAAGAAATACATTTTTTGGACACTACTATAAAACTACAGGATGGGCGTATAGATACCACCTTATACCGTAAACCAACTGACCGACAAACATATCTACATGCTTCTAGCTACCATTCCAAACATACCAAACAATCCATTGTATATAGCCAGGCCCTACGTTACAGCCACATGTGTTCTAACTCTACAGACAGAGACTCTCACCTAAGAGATCTAACCTTTTTAGAACTAAAATATCCGCCTGATGAAGTTAAACAACAGATCAACAGAGCCAAACTGATACCCAGAGAGAACTTGCTGCAAGACAGATCCAAAAAAGAAAATAACAGAACACCACTAGTAACCACATACAGCTCCCAAGTTTAAACAGTTCAACGCATCATCAGAGATCTACAACCTCTCCTAGACAATGACAGTTCTCTTTCGCAAGCTCTGGGAGGAAGACCTTTCATTGCCTACAGACAGCCACCCAATCTTAAAGAACTCCTCACCCACAATAATACAACAACCAGAATTAACATGGACCACAGCCTGCAATAAACCCAGATGCCAACTTTGCTGCCACATACACCCGGACAACACCATTACTCGCTCCAACAACATCAAACATACCATCTCAGGACAATTTAATTGCTCATCTTCTAACATTCTGTGTGACATCAAATGCCAACAGTGCCCTTCAGCCCTCTATATTGGACAAACAGGCCAAATCCTACACCAAAGGATAAAGGGACATAAATCTGATATCAGGAATCACAAGACAGAGAAACCAGCAGGAGAACAATTCAGTCTCCCAGAACATTCTATACAAGATCTCAAATTAGCTGTCTTATTACAAAAGAATTTCAGAAATAGACTGGAAAGAGAAGTTGCTGAATTGCAGCTTATTACCAGACTTAAAACCATGGAGAGTCCTGGTCTGAATAGAGACATTGGATTCTTATTTCATTAAACATGATAAAGCTATTTTTAGCCATCTCACCCCTTGCTTTTTCCTGTAAGACCAATTGCAGTTGTTAACAATCGTCAACAGGTTTACCACACCTAGCAGCCAATCACTTTGCCAATCACCACCTTTCTGAGTAATACCCCTCCCCACCTCTCACTATATATAAGGGTCTGGTGACTTCTGTTTCAGTGTATCTGAAGAAGTATGCATGCACACGAAAGCTCATACCAATAACAAACTTAGTTGGTCTCTAAGGTGCTACTGGAAAGTTTTGTTATGTTTTGTTTTGTTTTGTTTTTTAAAAAATGAGTTGTTCTTCACATGGGACATTTACCTATGAGTTTTGGCTGTGAGAGAATGGTATAAGCAGCAGTCTTATACTATATGGTGGTCTGAATATTTCTGAATTATTCTTTTTCCAAACAAATAATTTAAAATCACAGCTCTTCTACTCTATCTTATTTTTACAGTGTGTACTCCCAGAGAAAAAAGGGAGGGAGAGAAAAAAATCACTTGTCTACTTGTTAATAACAAGGGGGGGGGGCTTGTACAATAGCCCCGGACCTATTTATGAAGGTGGAACATTTGTGCCTGCCTTTGTGGAATTTGGCAGATGGGACAATCACACTTACAATTTGCATCCAATTCTTGCTAAAAAAAACACATCTTATAAAAATAAAACTTGAAAGGTTCCCTGCACAAGAAATTTTTTTGTCAGGCTTAGTCTACTCTTGGTAGACTCCAAATTTCATCCACTTAAGAAAAGAATGATTCATTATAACTATTTTTAGATTCCCCATTAAAGTCAATGGAGTTGAAACAAAGGCTTTGGATTTAATAGATCAGATCTGGATCCAAATAATGAATTCATCAGAGTGGATCTGAAGCAGTTCAAGCAGCTTCCAAACACTACAGATACAGATACAAATATTGTGGTTTGTGCCCACTCCAATTATATAATTATAGCAAGGAAATCTGAAAAAATATACATCTTTTTTAAAGCTAGGCAAAGGGGATAAAGGCTTTGTCTACACTACACTTGAACCAGTTTGCCAATTATTCCTTGGAGATAATGGCCAACTGGAAAATTCTAGAATTATTTTATAAAGCCTGAGAATTGGTCTATTATTTATTTATTGCATGTATTGGTTCTCTATTAACCTAGTGTGCTAAGATATTCCAAAGCACTATGATAGAAAAGGAGCTCTCCCAACTAACAATTCTTGAAGAAATGGGGGAGCTCAACTGGTAGAGCGTGAGGCTCTTAATCTCAGAGTTTTGGTTTCGAACCTCACATTGAGCAAAAGGTTCCTGCATTACAAGGGATTGGACTAGATGCCACTCATGGTCCCATACAATTCTATGATTGTATGCAAAACTTCATTTGAAGATCTTAAAGGACAAACAGATGTGGTATGGTCAGAAGTGTATGGTCAGAAGTGCTCCTTGTGGCATATGCATCCAAAGAAACCATTTAGGGATTTAAAAATAAGCATCAAGACTTTTAATTAGTCTCATATATGAATTTGAAGCCAATGTTATACTTACAGAATTGCTATAATATGACCTCACATAGTTAAACCAGGCATAATTCCAGCAGATGAATTCTGAACTCCAGTTAACTGAGTCATCACCAAAGGCAGCCCCACATACAACACATTGCAGAAAGCCAACTGGGAGGCTGGCAGAGCATGGGTCACTGTAGCTCAATTGCTGCTTGTGTAAATTAAAACATAGAGGCAGAGGCTGAGAGCTGTGTGTGACGCAAAAGTAAGCCATTATCATGGGGCTGAAGGGGTTAAAGGTCAAGTGAGTATATAATAATTCCAGTACCTCCAACCAGGTGTCTGATGTTTTAGGAGGCATTTCCTAAATAATTTTCCTGCTCTGCCATGGCAGTCTAATGTGGTGTCACATTATATAACTGTATAAAGCTAGCTTAAGTATGCTACTTGTCTAATTAAGCAACTAAAGTTTTGGGGCTCAATGGCAGATAATGTTTAAAGCTATAATTTTTGCTTGAATCCTACCGTTTCTTCACTAAGGAGAATATAAAATGACAAAGGGGAAACTTGGGGTCTCAGAACATGCCAGAATTTGTCACAGTGCATTTTTCAAGAAGTAGACTAAATATCTGCTCTGGAGAGACTGGCTGTTATTGAGAATGCGTAAAACTGAAGATTTATGAACCTCAAATCCCAATGTCAACATTTTGTAGCTGCGCGTTTGAAATATGGATCAGCCAACCAATTTTAAGTTGCTATTTTTCAAATATTAAAGGAAGTGATTAAGCTTTTCAAAACGCTTTAGGCAGTAAACACTTGGAAGAAAAATTAACTGTAATAAATAGGAAGGAATGCTATCTTATATTCTATATAATTATAAACTGTATAATGAGAATCCGGTACTGTCAATGTATTGCTGCCCATTCTGAAGCCCTTCTCCAACTGTGATGTGCAACCAAGTCTCCATCTGTACTGTACATGTAAAGCAAGATCAAACCACTGTAAACAGTCATAGATTCTCCAAAAAAAAAATAATACTGGGAACTGTAGTTTGTTAAAGGTGCTGAGAGGTGTTAGGAGACCCCTCTTCCCCTAAGAGAGCTAAAATTATCAGAGCGGTTTAACCACCAATCTGTCTTTCCAGGGAACTCTAGTATTTGTAGCTTTGTGTTGGTAGAGAATAGGGTTTTACTAACATTTTACAGTCCTTTTGTAAGTTAAATAAAATTGTAACCTTTACACCCCAGTTATTGTCTCATGTCTTCATTCTAGGAATGTGAGCTGGGGGGCTGGTGGCAAAGAAATAGCCCATAGAAGATGGGAGTGATATGTAGTGGGTCCCCTCTTGATACGGAAGGGGGGGGCATGTCTTCTTCACCTTCTTCTTCGCTACAATATATCCATTTATTTCCAATTGTCAATGTCAAAAGGGACTAAAATCTATAAAATTCATAGAAACTCAACGTGCCAATTTGCTCAATTTCTCTAAGACTCCATGACACCTCCCCTGTCCTCCATAATCCCTCAAGCAAGGTGTCAAGACCCTAATCCTGTCAAATCACTCTCCCAAGCCTTTCCTCCAGGCAATGCCAGTACATGGACCATTGTCTTCTCATCACCGGTACTCAGGATGTGCTTATCTGCGCATATCTCCAGCTCTGCATATTCCCCCCTCCCTCCTCCATATGTTAATCCTGTGTAACCCAACCTCTTCTTAATGTATTCATGATGTAATTTGTGTAACCCAACCTCTTCTTAATGTATTCATGATGTAACTGGGATGTATTTTGCACTGTATTCTGGGACATGGAGGGAAGTTTCAAAAGTTCATGTCACCCCTTTCTCGCTGTTCAATCTCACCTTGAACCTGTTGCACAATAAACTTGGATCTTCTGCAGCTTGCTCCTGTCTCCGGCTGAGCTCATTTTCCTCCGCAGGGACCCGCGGACTTAGTCCGACGAGCTGGGTGGCAGAGCAGCCTCGCACCCAGATTTTACCATAACACCTCTGCAATCTGAATTTCTACGGAGATTTTCTGTGAAATAAAAAACAGAGTTCCTTTAACTAGGTTTGCAAATGTCTAGTCTTCGATAGTAAGGTGAAGGTCAACATTTAAATTTTAAATAACAATGTTTTCTTTGCTCTTGATTATATTTCCTTGTTTGTGCTGCAGAAGGGTACCTATGCTCTTCAGGTTACCATTTCCATCATGTAACTACAAGATGCCATATTTATCATGGCACCTTTGATAATGGAATTGCATTTTACAAAGTAAAATAATACTGCTGGATATGTTAACAATGCCTTCTTAAAATGAATGATTAATAATTGAAACAGTGTTTTTCCAATTATATCTCACACCTACTTGAATGTATGCATGTGAATTTATCGGCATGAAAGGAACCCATAAACCTAGCTAGAAATCTCAATGCATTTGCAAAATACATTAAGTTTCTAGAAGTAAAGTTGAAGGACAGTGGTTCCCAGACTTCCCCTACCCAACCACTTGACAATTGCTGATGGTCTTGCCTTGGTGAGTGGGACACTTAATGTTTTTTTCTGCCAGTCGCAGCAATTATAATGTGCTGTGACAGGTGTTGTATGATGTTTAATTTTTGTTGTTGTTTTGCTTTCTTTATAGCTTATATTGTATTTGCTTGCATTACAGTTTAAATTCTATAGAATTCAAATTGTAATGCAATCAAATACAATATAAATACAGTAGAAGTAATGAACATACACTTAAATATCAATATGAATGTTTAATGTGGACGTTCCACCTGAATGAAGCTCGCAAACCACTGGTGGTCCACAGACCACAGTTTGTTTTTTTTATAAATATTTATTAAGGTTTTTAAATATAAATGCACACATAATAAACAATCTTACTTCTTTCACAACAATTTCATCACTTCTTTGGGCTCCCTCACGTCTCCCGCTCCCATTTACATCGTTAAAAAAATTTTTCCCAAACAAATTATCAACTTGTTTACAATCTCATGTCCACTCATTCACATATAATCTAGCGCTTCTTCCAAAAAAATTTATATTTTCTTTAGTCTCACTTATCATCAAATTTAAATCTAGTTTAGTGGTGACCAGTTTTTTATAATCTAGCATCCTTCTTAACATTCAACCAAATTACAATGTTTTTGTAGATACATCTTGAATTTCTCCCAGTCTTCCTCCAACTTCTCTTCTCCCAGATCACGGATTCTGCCGGTCATCTCGGCCAGTTGCATATAGTCCATCAGCTGCATCTGCCACTCTTCCAGTGTGGGTAGATCTTGAGTTTTCCAGTTTTTTGCAATGAGAATCCTTGCTGCCGTTGTTGCATACATGAAAAATGTTCGATCCTTCTTTAACACCTTCTGGCCGACAATGCCCAGAAGGAAGGCCTCTGGTTTCTTTGTGAAGGTATACTTAAATACCTTTTTCAGCTCATTATATATCATTTCCCAGAAGACCTTCACCTTAGGGCATGTCCACCAGAGGTGAAAGAATGTTCCTTCATTTTCTTTACATTTCCAACATTTATTATCAGACGAATGGTATATTTTGGCAAGTTTAACTGGGGTCATGTACCATCTATATATCATTTTCATAACATTTTCCTTCAGAGCATTACATGCGGTGAAGTTCAGCCCAGTGGTCCACAACCTTTCCCAGTCCTCAAACATAATGTTATGCCCAATGTCCTGTGCCCATTTTATCATAGCCGATTTAACCATTTCGTCTTGTGTATTCCACTTTAGCAGCAAGTTATACATTCTAGATAATACCTTGGTCTTTGGTTCTAACAATTCTGTTTCTAACTTCGATTTCTCCACCTGGAACCCTAACTTTTTGTCATTTTTAAAAACTTCTTTAATCTGAGCATAATGTAACCAGTCTCGCACCTTATCCTTCATTTTCTCCAAACTCTGCAATTTCCAATTGTCTCCATCTTTTTCTAATATTTCCCAATATTTTGGCCATTTGGCCTCCATATTGGGTCTTTTTCGGGCCTTAGCCTCCAGAGGTGAAAGCCACCTTGGAGTTTTATTTTCCAATAAGTCTTTATATTTTGTCCAGACATTAAACACTGCTTTCCTGACAATATGGTTCTTAAAGGCCTTATTGATCTTAACTTTGTCATACCATAAATATGCATGCCAACCAAAAGCATTGTTAAAACCTTCCAGGTCCAACACGTCAGTGTCTTCGAGAAGTAGCCAGTCTTTTAGCCAGCAAAAAGCTGCGGCTTCATAGTACAACTTTAAGTCTGGCAGGGCAAAGCCCCCTCTTTCTTTCGCATCTGTTAATATCTTAAACTTAATTCTGGGCTTTTTGCCCTGCCAGACAAATTTAGATATATCTTTCTGCCACTTCCGGAAGCACTCCGTTTTGTCCACAATCTGTAATGTTTGAAACAAAAACAGCATTTTTGGCAATACATTCATCTTGATAGCAGCAATTCGGCCTAACAAAGAAAGCTTCAATTTTGTCCAACTATCCAAGTCTCTCTTAATTTCAGACCAACATTTTTCATAGTTATCCTTGAATAGACTCAGGTTTTTTGCTGTTATGTTTACCCCTAGGTACTTTACCTTTTTAACCATAGTTAATTCTGTTTCTCTCTGAAACCGTTCTGACTCTATGTCTGTCAAGTTTTTTCCCAACACTTTGGTTTTCTGTTTGTTTAATTTAAATCCCGCCACCCGACCAAAGTCCTGTATCAATTGTAATACTCTTTTCGTACTAGATTCTGGCTCCTGCAGGGTCAAAACTAGGTCATCTGCAAAAGCTTTAAGTTTGTATTGTTTCGCTCTGACCTGAATCCCTTCCACCAACCGGTCCCCTCTGATCATATTCAAGAGCACCTCCAGAACCGAGATAAATAACAGAGGGGAAATCGGGCAGCCTTGTCGTGTTCCTTTTTCAATTTTGAACTCTTCTGTAACCACATTGTTAACTATCAGTTTGGCCTTTTGTTCTGAATATATTGCATCAATCCCATTCTCAAACCCCCGTCCCACTCCCATTTCTTTCAAATTTCCCTTCATGAATTTCCAAGAAATATTATCAAAGGCCTTCTCCGCATCTATAAAAATTAACACTGCTTTTGTATTTATGTCTGTTTGCAAAAGTTCCAAAATGTCAATAATGTTCCTAGTGTTAGCAAACATATGTCTACCTGGGAGAAAGCCTGCCTGGTCTTTATGAATTACTTCATTAAGAACTCTTTTAAGTCTACTTGCCAAAATGTCTGCAAATATTTTGTAATCCACATTCAGAAGGGAAATGGGACGATAGTTTTTGAGTTGTGTCTTTTCAGTTTCAGATTTTGGTATCAATGTGATAAAAGCTTCCTTCCACGATTCCGGCGCCTTCTTCCCTTCCATAATTTCATTACAGACCTCCATCATTGGTTGGATCAGATAGTCTTTTAATGTCTTATAATACTTGGAGATCAAGCCATCTGGCCCTGGAGATTTGCCCAGTTGCATGTTCTGAATAGCTTGTTCCACAGACCACAGTTTGGGAACTCCAGTTGTAGAATACATTCTGCTTAATGGTTCAACTTTTATTATAAAGGCTTTTTGTTTGCTTGTTTCCTGTTTGTGTGTGTGTGTGTGTGTGTGTGTTTGTAGAAATGTCATATAGCATATTCTTTCAAACTTTCTAAGTTTTGAACAAGAGGTTCCCATCTGTTCCTGCTAATTAAAATATGCTTATATAGTAGGGATGGAGATAAATTCATTTGGTTTATATTTTAGTTCAAACCAATATGTGAACTGAAACCTAAACATCCTTCACAATTTACACTTAGGAGTTTTGCAATTAATTCTACAGCCAAAGAAATCTATAGAAATGTGTATCTTAGAGAAAAGTGCACACAAAAGTACATGTATTTGTGAAATTCGTATAGAAAAATGCATTGTATCAGGGAAACCCTGCATGCAAAAAATGTGTACATTTGGGATACTGTGTACACAAACCTGTATATTACAGGAAATGTGTGGACATGAAAAGAAAAATTGTGTGGACACCGGGGAGGGGGGAATCAAAGCAGGACAGAAGTGAGGTTATTTAAATTTAATACTTGATAAATTACCAGCTTGTAGAAAATGAAACTAACAGATTTGCCCATCCCTAATATAGTGAGAGGGAGAGAGAGAGAGGGCGTGTGTGTACATCTCTATATATGTTCTTCCATTGTAATATTCCTTTTAGTCTATTGTCATCTGAAAAAAGAAAGAAAACTATTATGTTTATCTTGTTTTCTTCCAAGAAAGGAAATATTCTGGGAAACACATCTGCATCATTTCTTCCTGGAAAGCCTACTGAATCCCTTTCAATAATCTTGATTCAGAAATTGTAGTGATTGAAACCTAATCTCAATTATAGGCCTACTGTATATGGTTGCTGGGTATAATTATGGCATTTTTGCCTTAAGTGGACTCTGATCCAGAGAGCTAGCTTGAATAAGGCGGAGAGAAAAGAACCAACCATTTGTAGTATGTTCCCTGTCCGTCTCACAGTCTAATGCACAGCTTGCCACACAGAGAGCAGGAAGTATTTATCCTGTCTAAGGAGTTATACATCTTTTCTCAGCTGTAATTACAAATGTCTTCAAAACAGCAGAGAAAGAACAGGGGCAAGAGAAAAACGAGTTAGTGGAGTCTGATAGACTTCATGGAGCACAATGGTCTTGCTGTGCTGATGTGGCTCCCTTTCAAAGCAGCACACAAGTTACAGTTGAATTGTATTATCTCTGGAAGTGCTTCAGTGCCGTCATTTGAATGCATATCAAGAAAAGTCTGCTTGGGGCGGGCTCATTGTTCTAACCACTACCTATAGGGCCAAAATAAGCCTGTTTCTTCCATGGCTTTTTTGCATTAAGCATCTTACAATATTCTGATTCACATCAGATCTTTAAGCAGATGCTTTAAACAACCCCTTGCCACAAGAGGAGGTGAAGGAAAGCTGCTGGCTGATATTCAAAACATTAAATTCTACCAGAAAATAAATGAACATGCACTGTTACAATGAGCCTTATTTCCTTCTACAAGGAAGTAGCTCTTCGCTTCATAACATCTGCTAAGATCTGAAGAGGGCTGCAGACATCCTGATAGCTCAGTCAGTACAGCATGAGACTTAATCTCAGGGTTGTGGGTTCAAGGCCCATATTGGGCAAAATATTCCTGCATTACAGGGCATTGGACTAGATGACCCTCATGGTCCCTTCAAACTCTACAGTTCTATGATCCATACTGAACCTAGAAACATGGAATGTGGATAAAATGGAAACAGCAGAGTGATGGGCATCACAGACCCAAGTATTGCTCCATTGGCCAGGCAAGGCCAGTGCCATGTGTCAAGTTTTTATGCCAGGCCTCACCCACCCAAAAGCTGCTTTTACAGATTGATTACAAATACCAGTTTGCATCCCTTAACCTTTTGGTTCCCGAAGATGGTTCAGAACAAGGATGTTCAGTTGGGTAACCCTAGTTCAAACCCTAACTCAAAGGCTGCTCAGGGCTCCTTCAGAAGGAAGGGTAGGACATAAATAAATAGTAATAAATTGAGAGCACAATTACCAAGCTAACTGCCCAGGAATCCCCAGCAACACTGTAACTCCTTGCCATAGAAGCTAAAATGCAACACTTCTAAAAATGGATTAGATCAATAAATAGCAGATAAGCATGACAGCCAAAAAGTGAAACCTTCAATGACAGTAGACCTCTAATCACAGGTGCTGAGAATTAAAACTAGGAGATGGCTACCACCATCATTTCCTGCTCGTGAAGCTCCACAATACAGTTGTCTGCATACTCTTTGTAGACAGGATGTTAAGCTAGATGGATCATTGGGTCGACCCAGCATGGCATATCTTACATATTTATTTGCAGTTCAGAATGCTGTTCTTAAGAGAGACCATTGCCAATCTATCAAGAACAGTTTGGACTGCCCCTACACTGGGGATAATAATCCCTTTGCCAATTCCTACCCCCTAACTTTCAAAGATGTCTAGTTATCAACATTCCCTCCTGGTGCAGCTCTTTTCCTTTCTTCATTCAAAGCAAAGCACTTCTTCTGAAATGGCTTTCCCAGTCATTTACAAAAGGAGCACTCACTTCCTGCAAGCCAAAAATTATTTCCCATCTCCATCATTTTAAATGCAAAACAGTGGAGAGCGGTGTGTGAATTATCTTTCTCCCTAGCTACAAGAACCATACACATTTTTAGAAGAGGGAGAAAGACCCTACTTTTGTGATTGCAACACACAAGAAATACTTTTCTAACCCCAAAATGAAATTTCATCTAACCTGGAATTTCTCACTGGGAAATACTATCGTTTTATTTAGACAGATATGATTTACTGACAGCGTGCCTGCAGGAAAGTAGAAAACTGTGAACAAATATTTTGAGACTAGATTATGGAACACTCAGAGAAACTGTAATGAAATGTAATGTCAGTGTTTTCATGATGATGGCACAGTAGAAGCTAAATGAGATTGGAAGAGTGTTAGTATGGAAAAAAAATGGGAGATCCTAGGGTCATGTCTGCGTAGACCCTTTGCTAAGGTGCAAAAAGACATCTAATTTGTGGAAGGTGGCACCATGAAGAGGGGACAGATCCTTATATCAAAGGTTCCCCACTCCTGGTCTAAGCAGAGGGAGTGGCAAGTTTGGCAAGGTATAAGGGGAAGAGAGGAGGGTTTGTGAGCTATGGAGGAAGAGGAGGATGGCTTGGCAGGCTTTAGGGGGCAGGGGTGGCTTTGGCAGGGGGTGAGGGCAGATGGGAGGTATATTTGGGGAAGAGAGAAGGAGGCATGGCTTTGGCAAGGAGTAAGATGAAGTGGTGGCTTTGGGAGGAGGTAGGCAGGGTCTGCTATAATTTTATTTTTTTATTTTTTTAAAGGTCTTCAGGAGATGTCTGAAAGTCAAAAGTAATGACGCCTGCTAAATCTTTGCTGGAAGAATGGTCCATAGCATGGGACCGGCAACACTGATTTTTACTAGAGGCCAATCAGACAAATGACTCTTTGACCTTTTAAATTAAGTGTATATATAAAGCATAGCAACAACAGTGGTGAGGATTATATAATGCATTGTTGTGTCCCTTCTCCCCCACCTCCTCTCCAAAGAATAGGGAGGTTCAATTCTGCAAGCTGCTCTTTCACAAGTCTGCAGGGAAGGTTGCACTCTGCACCTTGCAGGAAGGCTGCTTCCTTTCCATAGCAAAGCAGAGGCAGCAATCCTGTGTAGAGAAATGTCTGGCAGGAAGGTGTGGCAGGTGGTGTCCAGCTCCTCCCTTCTCCTGGGAAGAGGCAACTGGCAACCGGCCGTCAGGTAGGTCTTGGCCTTTCCAATGGTTTTCCAGAGTGATGCATGCCTCTCCTTCCTGCCTGATTCACTGCCCAGTGGTTCCCAGTTATCTGAGTATTGCGGACCCCCCATTTTTCAAAAGCCAAGCAATTGAGTGCCCTACTTCTGAAAATTTTGGCATCTTTATTGTTGTTTTTGTTATGTGAATGGTGTCACAGTCCCCTGGGTGGGTTATGTGGACCCCCTGGGGTCCGCGGGCCACCACTGCTCTGAACATCCAACTTGACCTGTAATGATGTTTGACTGTCTCAACTCACCTTGAACACCCAGATCTTTCTGAATAGGCCAACTTTGGCTTGGGTCTTGTCCAAATCTGGTGCACAGCCCTACTATTATTGTTTAACACGGTTGTTGCTTTTACTCTGGAAAGGGAATAGAGCAAGAAACTCCACAACATTCAATGATATAATTTCCCATGGCTAATCAGTTAGATATCGAAGACACCGAGATAATACAATGATAAGCTGCAATCTAAGACAAAAGGATAGGGGTTTGCTGGTTTGTGCAAAATATTTTGCTTGCATCTTTCAGCCAAATCCACCCAACTCAGATAAGTGTTCACATTTAAGCTGATTCAGTTCCATTGAAGTTGCAGTACATGAATCGGCTAAATGCCAAGTACTTTGACTTAAATGGGATGTGGATCAGCTATTAGATATTTAGCTCCTTGTATAAATGTACTGTCTAAATGTACATGCTGATGTGAGTGAATAGTAAAGTTGGCACTTACATGGATAAAATTCCACTGGGGGAAAATTGATTTGGGAGGTTGTAAGCAGGCTTTATAAACTGCAGTTTCATACCCATCTGAAATACCAGTTTCCTCAGTTTGTAGCGCCATTTATTTGAAATTGTTGGTTCTTTTAAATTTTCTTAATATACAAAGCTCTGCTGCTCCTGAAATATTTAATTTTAGATATTTTGTAACAAAGCCCTCAAACATTTACACTACATTCCTATACATATAGAAGTAAGAGTTCAATGGGCTCACTCCCATATCTGTGTGTACAGAATTGCAGAGTTAAAAGCCAAGAGAAAGCCAAGAAATTTGCACTTTACATCAATGCCATTTAGAGGCAGAATCCAAACAATATATTAGTTTATCATCCTGCACTGTCAATAACAGACATTGTGTTAAATTTACCAGTTTCTGCAGCATCAAATGAAAGATCCTTCTTTATGGTGAAGTGAGTTAGGGATTATATACTGTAAGAATCACTGTGTGTGATGGACGCTTAAGTGATCACCTGCTGTTGGCCTTGGACCATGAAGCTGCCAAGAATACTGATATCAACAAAGCTATTGCAGTTTTTGCTAGTTTAAGATCACACCATTCTCTGCTGATGTAGGCTGCTATTTGATGGATACTATAATCTCTAGCTACCTTCAGCAAGCAGCACACAAAATTTACTTTAAATTGTTTATCCTTTTAAAATTCTGTCTCTGGTGGATGATGGACAGTGATTGGCCCATAAAAAATACTGGGAAGGGGGGCTTAACAGGTGCTCGGTTAAAATGGAATGGAACTTCCATTCTAATTGTGGCTCTTTGTTTACTGTCTATTACAATCACTTCCAATTTACTATGACTGAAAGGGATTTGAAAGTAAACAGAAGTTATAGTCGACCTGCTCCAACAATTTGGAATTAAGGAAGAACATAAGTATAGATTCACATTCAGAAACTGACAAGCGCTGTTCCATTTTGCAATGAGTATATACATGCTAGAAGTAAACAGTGTCCATGAAAAGTGCAACTTACTGAAAGTGTCAAACTTTCAGTATTGTCTGTCTTATTTCATCATTTTATCATCCGCAACTGTTTTAGTATTTATTTCTTTACACTTTGCCCACACTACCAGTAATCATAGTGTAATCTTCCAACGGGAGTCTCAAAACTGTTTTGTGCTTTGAAAGATTGCATACTCCTACACCAACAATGAAACATCCTAGATATTTGGCATTTAGCATGAGAAACAAATAAATGCAAATGCTATTTTACTGGTATATCAGTTTCCTTCATTTTAAGATGTTCTCAAAAGTTCTAAAACACCAATTCTTCACTTTTTTTTTTTGATTGAATAATTTATCATAGGTTCATAGTTTAAAGCAAAATAAAGTTTGATTGGGATTTTGCCCTGAAATGGCCACCTAAACTGTTTTATAAACAAGACAGCTGATGGGATTCTCATCCTCAGAACAAAACTACGTCTTCCAATTTTCAGTCTACAGAAGACAAAGCTCAGGCCATCAAGCCTCATACTTTCAAAGTTCTTCCTCTAATTGAAATTAAACCCCTCTCAAAGCTCCTGTATTATTATTTCTTAATTTTTCCAGTGCATCTGCAGATACACAATTACATCAAGATCCACATTCCACATTGCTGGAGCCTCCTAAATTATATGAATCAGATTGGATTCTTAATTAAGCCATTACTGCCATCTTTACATTACTGTAAAGAAGCTGGTAAAATGCGGACTTGACTATGCTACCACTCAGTGGATTTGTAACTGGCTGACTGACCGAACCCAAAGGGTGCTCATCAATGGTTCATCCTGGAGAAGAGTGACTAGTGGGGTGCCACAGGGTTCTGTCTTGGGCCCCGTCTTATTCAACATCTTTATCAACGACTTGGATGATGGACTCAAGGGCATCCTGATCAAATTTGCAGATGACACCAAACTGGGAGGGGTGGCTAACACCCCAGAGGACAGGATCACACTTCAAAATGACCTTGACAGATTAGAGAACTGGGCCAAAACAAACAAGATGAATTTTAACAGGGAGAAATGTAAAGTATTGCACTTGGGCAAAAAAAATGAGAGGCACAAATACAAGATGGGTGACACCTGGCTTGAGAGCAGTACATGTGAAAAGGATCTAGGAGTCTTGGTTGGCCACAAACTTGACATGAGCCAACAGTGTGACGCAGCAGCTAAAAAAGCCAATGCAATTCTGGGCTGCATCAATAGGAGTATAGCATCTAGATCAAGGGAAGTAATAGTGCCACTGTATTCTGCTCTGGTCAGACCTCACCTGGAGTACTGTGTCCAGTTCTGGGCACCACAGTTCAAGAAGGACACTGACAAACTGGAACTTGTCCAGAGGAGGGCAACCAAAATGGTCAAAGGCCTGGAAACGATGCCTTATGAGGAACGGCTAAGGGAGCTGGGCATGTTTAGCCTGGAGAAGAGGAGGTTAAGGGGTGATATGATAGCCATGTTCAAATATATAAAAGGATGTCACATAGAGGAGGGAGAAAGGTTGTTTTCTGCTGCTCCAGAGAAGCGGACACGGAGCAATGGTTCCAAACTACAAGAAAAAAGATTCCACCTAAACATTAGGAGGAACTTCCTGACAGTGAGAGCTGTTCGACAGTGGAATTTGCTGCCAAGGAGTGTGGTGGAGTCTCCTTCTTTGGAGGTCTTTAAGCAGAGGCTTGACGACCATATGTCAGGAGTACTCTGATGGTGTTTCCTGCTTGGCAGGGGGTTGGACTCGATGGCCCTTGTGGTCTCTTCCAACTCTATGATTCTATGATTCTATGATTCTATTTCATTGGTTTGGTTGTGTATGTTCGAATGGACTCATATCTATACAGGACATCTGCACTTCCTGTAACATACATTGGGCTTTTCTTTCTCTTTAAGGCATGGTAGGACAGGCTTAGTGCTCTTTTACAAAAGCACCCTAGTTAACAGATCTTTCCTAACAACATGTTCATTTTCCAAACTAAATAAGCCAAAGCAGAAAGCAGGTAGAAAAAAAGCACTAAAATGATGCCTAGCCAAAGACTGCTCTTTTCAGAGGAAATATTCAAAACCAGCAGTGGGGGGAAAGAGAAAGAGCTCAGTTGGTAGAACATGAGACTCTTAATCTTAGGGTCATGGTTTGTTCCCCAAATTAGGCAAAGTTTCCTGCATTGCAGGGAGTTGGACTAGATGACCCTCATGGTCTCTTCCAACACTACAGTTCTATGATTCCATGAATCAAAGAACCATCTTTTACTGAAGATGACTAAAAATGCACATATGTAAACCATTAGCTATTTAAGGAATAACTTCTAATAAATACAAAGGGTGACAAGTGGCAGTAACAGGAGATAAATGTCATATGCAAGTCAAAAGCAGCATATAGTGAAGAAATGTCTAATGCTGGCTGATGAAGACATGCAAACAGAGTTAAGAATTGTGTGAAAAAGAATAGGTGCAGGCAGCAATCCATGGGGGCAGGAATTTATTGCCTTTCTCACTTTTTTCTTTTTTTTACAGCTCTGCTTCCCTTATGCTCTATTCAAAATAAAGAGAGTTTCATGACAATCATATGGTGCTGCTCAGAATTTCCATGAGCCCAATCTGATTTGCTTCCTGTAGGATGCTGAATAACCGTAAAATAACAACAGCTCATTGAAATTTGTGATAAATTTATAATAGAAAGACTGGCATTAAAAGCTTCAGACCAAATTAACTAGTGCTTCTCAGCAAATAACTTTGCCTGGAGCATAAGCAAGCCTCTCTCAGGGCTGATCAAACTTTCTGAAAGCAGCAAGCTCAAAGTGAGTTAAGAGCAGTGCTAGGTAATTCATATTGTTCCAACTTTCTCACTGAATATGGTTTTAAAGCTCAAAGTGCCCTGGGGAGTTCACCCTGGGGAGTTATTGTGTGACCAGATGCAAGAGAGAAAAGAGATCCTGTTCCTCTATTAGTTGTATAGAAGAGGAAATGTCAACAGATACAGCTTTTCATCCCTTTAACATCTTAACATTACCAGCTGGATGTGGCAGAATTGTCACTTGGACACTACCATTAAATGTACTAGCTCCCTATACGTTTTGCTGGCTACCTTAGTGTTTTACAAATGATACATGTTGCCACTGGACTCTGAAGATTCCTAACAATAATTCGGACTGTGCATCAGCTTCAAATGAATCCTGAGCCTCGGAATGCCTCAGGCAGATTTGAGGCTTGTCAGAGGTCAAGTGGGATTTGTACAAAGTGGAACAATTTGAAGAGGGACATCCTGGAGTGCTTCGTGGTGCTTCAGCAATCCCGATATCAAAAAATGCTGGAGATGCAAGGGTCTTCTAAAAGCAAAATAAATGTCTCTAAGCAAAACATATACATAAAAAAGCCAGATGGAAATGATGGAGGAAGGGGAAAGAAGCACCTGAGTGGAGAGATGAGAAGAGGAGGACCTCGTTTGTATTTTGAAAGTAAATCCCTTTTCAGTCTCCCCCCCCACACACACACACATCCTGCCATCAACTTTAGAGGCAAAAAAGCCTATGAACCTATTTCTTACTCAGATAAATCACATTGGAAGCAAGTTTTTTAACAAATTGTCCATAAAATACTAGGGAAATTTAAGTGATTTCTTTTTTTCCACCTACCCCCAAACTGTCCTTGTGGAGAAACCACTGCGCCAAACCACTGCAGGTACCTTTTAGAAAGTTAACAGAATTCATGCCTCAGAAGGGGTGGCCATGCCTACACATTTCATACACTTCTGCACCAACATATAAAGGTTCATTTTATTTTTATTTTTTTGAAGAAGAAAAAACTTTTAAAGTGCTTAACACAAAAGTTCCCAAACCTATTTGCTTTGAAATTTGGCAGGCTTCATCCACTCTTGAGGAGCTAGTGTTCCTGTAAAGGTTCATCTAGTTATGGAAAAGAGAGGAGGATGCATGCCATCACAAGGGGTGATTTCTAAATTTCAACCAATTCTGTATGTTTTTAAAAATGCTATAGATATCTCACTTAAAAACAAAGAAATAAACATTAAAGGTAGCTGGCCTAAAAACTATTGGATTGGTTTTCTTGCAAATTGGCAGGCTTTATTCACTCTAGAGAGTGGGCCTTAAAATATCATGTGTGTCTGTCAAAATGGGGGCAGGGAGTTATATTCATGTTTAATTTCTAAATAGTGAAGGCGAAATGAATTGGACTCAGGTGGCATCCAAGCAGAATAAAGCAGCCTATAAAGTGCCTTGGACCAAGTTAGGCTATTTTTGGAAGCCTAAATTATAGTGTGAGCTGAACCTTGTGGTTGGAGCCCATCCCTAATAAAAACGCACCCTCTCTATTGTCCAGAATCATCCCTCCATATTGTGGAAGAGATTCTTCTTTTTTCACATCTTCTTATTTTGTTATGTTAGCTTAAGGGAACATGGAACAAAAGGTTAGCTTAAGGGATGTACAACAAAGAATAAATCAATCCATCAATTCTCCCTTGTCTCAAGAAATGCTATCTCCTTATGGTCATTTCAGTTTAAGGCAGTGGTTCTCATTTTTTTTTTTCTCTGGACCACACCTTAAGAATAAAAAATTGCTTGCTCCAGCCAGAATTTTTTATTGATAAGAAATACAATGGAAAACAAAAAGGAACAATTCCTAGCTGTGTTTGATTTATAACAGAACACAACTACTTTATAATATGATCACGGGGCATCCAGAAAGTATAAGCAATGCAGCTGCATGGGAACATGCATTATTCCCACACAGTATGCTCATGCTCTCATTTTGAAAAGATATATCTCCATATACTGCAAATTAAAAAATATATATGATACTATGCTATACTATACTGAAATGTTTAAATGTTTGGTTGTCCTTGAATCTTCCTGCCACACTTGCCATACTCTCCTGCCTCACATGGCAAGCCACAGCCTTTGAGAACCACTGGTTTAAGGAATGGTATTACTCCGTTATCTAATTCATACTGGAGGGATGGCAAACTTTAGGAAAACTATCTGGATGAGGTAGAGCAAGGTAAAGGGGGTAACAAAGCAAAATGGAAGACTACATTCTGCAGATTTTGTGTATATTTTTGTTCTTACACTTGTTCAGTCTATATTATTTCAGCATTTGATCTGTCCTAAGCTATAGGCAGATTCAGACAACTATCTCATTTACAAGCTGGCTGCACCTACCATTTTACAGGCTAGTAATCTTCAGCTTCTATCACATGGTGATCATCTCCCATCTTTTTGAAACAGTATTCTTTGTGGTGAGTCCTGCGCAATAAGATCATCATCAGGTGGGTAAAATAACTGGTGTCCACCGATAACATTGCCACCACATAAAATCAGCCATGCAGCTGTATCTTTGAGGCAGAGTGGAATAGCATAGTAAATTTTAATAGGTGCACAGACAGAGAAGCTGCTTAAACATCTTCTCTTTCATATTAGCTGTGCAGTTTCTTTTCAGCGGGTTTGAAATGAGCACTGAATATCTGTTTCTGCCATTTGTGGTCACTCACTGACGGCATCTCATGACAGTTTTGCATATTATGACCGAATTACTGCTGTAGGGAAAAGATACCTTTTGTCAAATGGGGCATCGGAAGCCATAACTCAGAAATAACATACAAATCAATCTCATTTGTGCTAGTTTTTGATTCATTCCCACTGTAATTTCTACTTCTCAGTGCTCTCAAATGTTTTCCAGGAGAGGGATATGCAATGTATGGGTGCATCCAGACTCAGGAGTAGCAAGTGACCCACATGGCTGGGAGTGAAGTCTTAATGAATCACATATTTATTATGGACTTCCATTGCTGTTTTAGGACATGCTGTTGCACAAGCCTGACCTTGAGTTTCTCCTGACCTTGTTTAACACTTGGACTTCCATCACTTAAAACATGTTGAGTTCTACCGTTTCTTTTCTATTTTAATTCTTTGAGGAGAGGGAGGAGGCAGAAAAAGAGCTCTGTGTACAAATATAAATCTAGTATGAATGCCTCAGTCTACAGTTATGTATAGGAAGGTTCATCTTTGGCCATATGTCGATATATGCATTTCCATGTGTGTTTTAACTTATTGTTTAGTCGTTTAATCATGTCCGACTCTTCGTGACCCCATGGACCAGAGCATGCCAGGCACTTTTGTCTTCCACCACCTCCCGCAGTTTGGTCAGACTCATGTTCGTAGTTTCGAGAACACTGTCCAACCATCTCGTCCTCTGTCGTCCCCTTCTCCTTGTGCCCTCTATCTTTCCCAACATCAGGGTCTTTTCCAGGGAGTCTTCTCTTCTCGTGAGGTGGCCAAAGTATTGGAGCCTCAGCTTCAGGATCTGTCCTTCCAGTGAGCACTCAGGGCTAATTTCCTTAAGAATGGATGTGTTTGATCTTCTTGCAGTCCATGGGACTCTCAAGAGTCTCCTCCAGCACCATAATTCAAAAGCATCAATTCTTCAGCGATCAGTGTTTTAACTAGCATCCCTCTATTTGTATGTCTGCACATATGCACCAGAGAAATGGCAACAGGGCAACCTTAAATGCAAATTTGTTTTGGCTCTTCACACCATTTAATCATGCCCTAGTGAAGGAATTATTAGCATAAAGCAACTGATAGAAGTGAAGAGGCCCTTCATAAAAAGCATTTAACCCTGTGAAGAGGAGCTAATGTGCTTGATAACTCAAGGGTTGAAGGTTTAAGAGAAACAAGCAAAGCAACAACAACATCTGCTCAATCCTTTTTTGTGTGTTATAATTTGCTGTGACATTGAGTTCTGCAGCAATCTTGCCATCTTGGCAATAAAAGTGTGACAGGATTCTTTGACTAAACACACAGCAATGGTGTTCTGATGGAGTCACATGAAAGACAAACAGATGTTTCCAACTTGTTTTCCCATGCTTCCTCCAAAAACATTATCTTTGCTGAGCGATTCTAATGGAAAATGGCATGGACAACAATAATAAAATACCAAGTATTCTCCTAATGAGAAATGTCAGATTTTCTCTTCTGTGTTGCTTCATTGAAATCCATTTTTCTTCAGGACATAATATATTCTCAATTCTAAATAACACCATATTAACCTGCACATTAACTTTATTCTGCGTTAAAATATGTAACAGTTCTAAAATATTTTAAATAAATTGATGATGATTATGATTATGCTTCATCATAAATCAAGATAGCTGGTATTGGAGGAGGCAATCCAGAAGATCACTGCAAGCCTTCTCCCACATGCTCACCCATCCAAGTGCTTCAAGTATTTAACACCAGATCAGCTTCATCAGCTTCAATCAAGGCATTGGTGAAAGCTGTTTTATTATGCTCTGACCTGTCATTTACCAACAGCACCATAAAGTGGGAAAGCAAGTCAGCATAACAACACAAGACCTGTTCACTGAATGTAAACATCTGTCACTCCTCCTCCTATGAATGTGAGCATACCTCTCACATCATACTTCCCCCTGCCAATCCTACCATTGGAACACCCTGCCCACATTTATCCTCTGTTAACCAGACACATTTCCCTTCAACAGCTGTGACTGATATACAAACATGCTGGATATGAGATTCATAAAAGAGGGAAAATCACCCACAAACAAGGATCTACATAAAAAAGAAAGCTCACTGATAAATATGTACCAAAGTAAGCATTCCATGAAATGTGTCTCTTAAACTCGAACATATATCAACATATTTGCACTTAGAATTATTAGTATTTCCGATAATGCCAACAACTCTAGAATAATTGCTGCAAGGATTATAGACTTAAAACATTCTGTTGATAAAATTTCTTGAGAAAGAACTTAGAGTTGATGATGTCAACAAGAGCTGGGAAATTACCAACATATATTAAACCCATGGGTGCTGTTTAATTGTACATAATTTATGCTATATTGCTATGAAACATCATAATAACCCCATAAGAGAAGAAAGATCAGATAAAATTTAATAAACTCATTAAAGAGGATGTGGGATGCATGAAATAAAACTGAAAGGGGCCATGTTTGATTGGGTTAAACACTGAAAATAATTAAATGTCTGCTCACTCACATTTTTCTTTTTAAAGAGCTAATATTTTTGAAAGAGAAGTGTCAACTTGGTTTTTGTTTAGCTCTTTGGTGTTTTTTTGCATAAGGAGAGTGTTTAGAGAGGATTTAGACAAACCACACAAATACATTTCAAATTTAATTCTGTCACATTCTGCTGCTATTCACAAATGAGACTGTGTGGCTGCAGAGAAGGAGAGGAATAGCCTATAGATTACAGGAGGATTAGAATTTCTGTGCACTAAGTGATTTGTGGATTACAGCCTCCCGTCTTGATTGATAAGAAACTGTAATACCTATTAGGCTGATTTACAATTATCAGCAATACTGTATTGGCACAAGCAGGCATAATGCAACAGTTAACATATTTCCAGGGCTGTGGTAGCACTGCTACCAAAGCTCCAGGACACCAGGAGATGAGAAGAAGCAGGCCACACCTTCAACAAACAACCCACAGGCTTGTTCATGATATATAGAAAGAGCCAAAAGCGGTCAGATCAAGGCAATCACATTGCTTTGTTAAGAATGTGGGTTCAACATGTGGTGCAGTTCCGCGGTTGTTTCTCCTGCAGCAGTGCCACTGCTCAACTCACTTCTAGCAGGTTTACGTTATGGTTTAGTACTAAGACCTATGCAGCTTGGGAGCAGAATACCTTTTCAACCCTGACACTATATATACCTAGCCAATCACTGTGCTTTGCAGGGGAGGGAATCTCATCAGGAGGTCCATCCTGTAGGATGAAGGAATCGAGCTATGGCACTTACCTTTTGGAACTACTTCCCATCACATATTAGATAGGCACCATCTCTATTGTCTTCTTTGCACCTGTTGAAAAAATTCCATTTTCAATACTATAAGCCTTTTAAGTGAAGACTTTCACCCTGTATCTCTACTGAACTTGAAATTGTCTTTATATGTCGTTCTGCGGTTGAAGTGCTTAACTGTTAAATTCACTTAGGATATTTTATGGGAAGCAATTCATAAACAGAAATTAAAGATAATTAAACAATAGGGATGACGGAAATTGTAGTCCGACAGCATCCAGTGAGCATCCCATTTGAAAAAGGTGGTAACCCTAGATTGGAAGTCTACTTTCCATTTAAGAAAGCAGCAAGAGTATGCCAATAGTAACACTGACAATTAAGCAGCAATAGATGACAGCAGGAAAAGAAGGTCTCATTAACTTCATTATTATTTGGTTCATATTCAGGGCCAGTATGATTCAATTCACTTGTCTTTTTTGTTTGGAGGACAATGAAACAAGCAGGCTAGGATTTTGTTTTTTAAAATTAAAAGGACAAAATTGAGCTCCACCTCTTGTAATGAGAATCTCCACTCCACTCCACAATGCCATACTTTTTGATCAGCCATCTCAGTTGTGGTACCTGCAATGGCCATAAGTAGCAATAACCAGCTGCACATGCCTGAGGAAACAGTAGAATGTTCTTATATATACCATTAGCCACATCCTATATATCTTGAGAAGGGGCAATAAACTGAATAATCAGAGCTATTTGATCTTACATAAATGAATAAGAATGATGCATTATCTCCTTTTTCTCCTCTGTAAATGCATCTGAGCTTGGCCAAGCATGCTAAATAATTTGTCTCTCCCCTCTTCCTCACTAACATATTTGTCTTCTTTCTGCTTAATCAAATGAATGATCGATATGATGTAGCTAGGGGAATATTGACATTTCTTTTTTCTTTCTTTTTTTGGCAAATGCTTCACTGATATTAAACCTGCATATAATATTTGGTTAGGGCAATATCATTACAGATGATGTCTACCATCTCACTCTAAATATAATGTAATGGTATTAATAACTGATTTTTAAATGAAGACTGTTATCCCTCTGAAGTGTTTTTATTCTTCCTGTAAGTCAAGTCTTTGTGACTTAGGCAGAGGAAATGCTTTATAGAAATGCTATTCCACATTGTGGTGGAAAGCAAAAGGCAGTTCCTCAAAAGGAAGTAAAGACACCACTTTTTCTCAGAAGCAGCAGGAAATCTCCTTTCCTAATCGCTATGCACTTTTTCATGCAATCACTTTCCCCAGGAATCAAGGGTGCTCTGTGACCAGTGAGGATGACAGACAGAAACAATATAATAACAACAATCATGATAATACGATAACACTTTTAGCATTTATTTAGATCTATAAACTATTCGAAGGATCTCACATTGGCTTCTCTAGATGAATTTTGAAGTTGGGACAGTATTATTCAACTTGCTACTGTAGTGCTTTTCAGAGATGGCCATACTGAGCCACATGTCTCCATCAGTGGATTAGGAACTGCAATAGACTGTGTGTCTCCTAATCCTCTGCCTACAGGGCCACCCATAATAACTGGCTGGCTGGCTGACTGGCCACTCGTTGCCTCTACCACTGGTCTCTCCCACACCCACTTGCTTGCTGCTGCCAAAACAACAGAGGTTTGACCACTCTATGCCTTGCTCTGAGGTTCAGTTCTTTGCTTCTGTAGATGCAAACATGACACAGGCACTCTCAGGCTCTCTTGCCTACACAATGCCTTGTTTGGAGGAAAGACCCATTCCTCAGATTGAGGCATGGAGGACAACCATTACTGTTTTGTCAGTAGTAAACAAGCAGGTGGGGAAGAGTCCTGGAGCTGGTGGTGCTGGTGTAATTTATGTCACTAGCCCTGCACCCATGGCCATTTATTATTTAATTAACTAAGTTGTAAATCACTTCCTATGAAGCATCTCTAAGTGATTTCACAATAAAAGAAAATAATGACAATAAAAATATTCACAGCAAAGCATCTACAAAAGAATTTAATGTATATATATGTAGCAGGAGAGAGTTTCAGAGGATAGGTGCCACTATATTAAAGGCCTGGTTCCTCCATCATGAGGAACAGACCCCTCGATGCAATATCTGGAAGATGCCCTCCCTTGTAGTGATCAATTTGGTTTATAAGGGGTGAGACAATCTTTTAAGTATCCTGCTCCCAAACTGCATAGACCTTTGTACACCAGTCCCAGTCCCTGGAACCTAGGCCCATATCCTTCAGATATTACAGGGTGGCATGGGATTAGTCATACCATAGCAGCTCCCATGAAACCTTGGGTAACATAAAAATCAAGCTTATAATTCCATGACTCTGTGAACTGTTGAGTTCCTGAAAGCTGAACAGCATCAGTTTAAAGTCTTTACTAGGACAAGAAGAACAGCTGTTTGGAGCATGACAACGCAGCATGACTTACCAAGAAAGGCATGCAGCATCTGCATAGGTCACACTGGGACAAAGATAGCGCTTGTCGTTAGGCACTTAGGCCCAAATATATTTTTTCGCCATCTGTCTCTGCCCACCAGTAGCCTCCCCCAGTATTTCATATCATCGATTGTTCATTAAATGTGTGTCTAGCACATCTTTTGTGATTATATGGCTGCTGCCTACTACCCCACTGACAACAATGCTGTGGTCTAGGAGAAATCCAAATGTGGTTAAGAGCCTCTTCTCTATCACCAGTGAGCTTGATCACTATTTATGCAGTATAGCTATCACTAATGTAGTACATAATTACTGTAGTGCATAATTGCATTTTCAGAAAACAGATGTCTTTATGGGGTTTCACTATTGTTTAACTCATAAAATGTTATAGTGTGACCATCAAATGTGAGAAGCCAGAAATCTCAGAGTGCTCAGCAACATTCTGCCATGATATAAGCTTCTACATTGGAAGGAACCTCAATGACTACTTAGATCAGGGGTTGCTAGCCTTTTGGGGCCAGTGGACACATTTGGATTGTGAGAATTTTGAGTTAGCATTTTTTTGAAGTCATCACAAAAATCTTAAGTATTTTAGTGTGAAATTCTTCCAAACTTCACATTTGTATGAAATTTCCCATAATATACACATTTTAGCAAAGCATTTCCCCTACAATGATTTTTTGTCTGTTATTTTCACTAATATATGTATTTATATACACACCCTACTCTGGTATATGCATTTTGATACACATGATGTGGCTGGAGAACTGCATTGCAAAATTCAGAGAAGTGCAAATTTTGAAGGATGGCTGTGTTTTGGTTCAGATATTATTTCGGAATTCAAGTTTCTGCCCCGTACCTACTTCCAGCAAAATGAAGTCAGGGTCTCATTGGGAAGAGGTTCTTCAGGAACAACATCCGAGTTAATAAGAATAATAATTCTATTATTTATATGCCACCCATCTCATGGGGTGCCGCAGCCACTCTAGGCAGCTTACAGCAAAATATAAAAACACACTAAAACCCCAAACATTAAAAACTTTGCTATACAGGGCTGCCTTCAGAAGTTTTCTAAAAGTCATATAGTTGTTTATCTGTTTGATAGCTGATGGGAAGGCATTTGACAGTTCAGGTGCCATTACCAAGAAGGTCCTCTGCTTGGTTCCCTGTATCTTCACTTCTCACAGTGAGGGAACTGCTAGAAGGCCCTCGGAGCTGGACCTCAGTGTCCAGGCAGAATGATGAGAGTGGAGACGCTCCTTCAGGTATACAGGACCGAGGCCGTTTAGGGCTTTAAAGTTCAGGACCAAAGCTTTGAATTGTGCGAAACATATTGTGCGAGTTAAATTCACCTAATCACATGTATTCCAGAATGTCTTCTTCCATGCATAAGTGTTTAAAGATATATTTCCTGAGGAAGAGTAGTAATACCTGAACACACAAAGAAAAATTCAAGCCCATTTTCTCAGTATTACTGAAGGTGTGGACAGAAATGTTCACAAATTAATGAGAAAGATGGTTGATAATGGTTTTGACAGGGCTTATTGCCAGCAATTTCCTTGCTCAACAATTGCTATCTCCATCACTTTGTCTAGGTCTACTTCTTTGAGGTATACTTTCCTGCAGATTGTGCAGTGCATTACTAATTCACAGGAAGACCAACACATATATACAGAGACAAATCCAATAAATACCCCTTTCTCCTCTTGTCTCCCACACACATGCAGAATTCTCCCCTTGCATGCATGGGATATTTATCTCACAGCCCAGATCAGAAAGCTCCTGTGTTTCCAGGTCTCCAGATCATGCCAAGTGGCCACTTTGAACTTGATTTATCAAACTAAGCGTGAATATCTACATAAAGGAACAGTGCTAGTTTATGCACATTTGCCAATTCAAATGAGTGGCTCGGCACTGGTTTTACAGCTGCTTGGATCTGTGCCTATCTGAGGCCACTTCACCTCTTCTGGCAGACTGCAAACTAGTGCCTCAGGTGGACATGGGGCCACCACCAGGGCAGAGGAGCATTTTAATTAAACATGTATACTGCCAGAGGAGAGTTAAAATATTTTAACACGCTAAGGGGGAAAACCTATTTAAACAGAAGCCTAGCTTACGCATTTTATTTTATTATCCACTGAAAGAGAATGCTGCACGAGACAGATGCAAACAGTGACACAATATTTTCCCCTGTCTTTGTGATTATTCAGGTTGCTGGTCCTTTTTTTCTCTCTCTGTGTGGGCTTGCTTTCTCTGTTCCAGGAATAGTTTTAATTTCATACATTTTTAGACTTGCTGCAATGACTAAAAATCAGCATATCCTCCTGACACATATTATTTGACTGCTTTTTAAGTGTGAATTTAAAAATAGTGACTGTAGGATCCCTCCACACAGAGACACAAGTGTGCTCTTGTGATTTAAGATGCAGACAGTGATATCTCCTGCGACTTGAATAGTTGTGTCAAAAAGAATTTTGATGGGCAAATCAGGTCATTTTCCTTTTGATTATCTCCATTAGATGTACCATGGGCAACCAAGGCTTAAGTGAGGTGGTGATACCTGTGTTCAGCAGTTAACCAGCACTTGCTCCAATTTGCAGAAGAACCACTGCCACTCCTCAAAAGCAGCCTTTGTGACTATCACCTAACCGTGGAAAATCTTGCCCCATTGGGTCCTTTTAGACAGGGCTAGAATTTTGTCATAGAGCCATAGAATTGAAGAGTTGGAAGGGGCACAGTCTAACCCCTTGCAATACAGGAATCTGAACTAAAGCATCCATGACAGGTGACCATCCAACCCTTGCTTTAAAACCACCAGTGAATCACTTTGTAATTTCTTATTTGTCTTTATACTAAGTTTGAAATTGTAGTACTTTTCCCTCTGAAAGGTACCTTTTGTTTTGGAATGCAAAGTTGCTTTCTCTCATGTAGGATCTGTTTGAGCACAAATTTTTGTAGCCTGCCTGGATTGTCAAGTATATGCCGAGCTTAGCAGAAACCATTTTGTTTTCTTTCACACTTTCTGTCTTGGATCCTTTCACCTTTTCCTTTATGCACCATAATATATTGCTTAATTAGACTCTTGTTCTGACTGGTGGATCTGCAGCCCAAAACCACTTACCACAAATCTGGAAGGATATTATCAGGTTGTCAGGGAGATAGCAATATTTATTCTAGAAAAGAGGTGCCAGAACTTACCATGAACACCTGCCTTGTTCATTTATGATGGCATTGGCATCCACCTGAGAGGTGCCAGAACTGAGTTCCAGTGAGTTCTGCCTGAAAAAAAGCCCTAGGAAAGACAGAGCAGAGGTTTACTCTCAGATAACTATTCCCTTAAACCTGGGTTCCAAACCCAGGGATAGAAAAAGAAAAGGTGGTGGCAATGTACATAAAATCTAGTGAGCAGTGGGGATAGCTGGCAGACAGGAGCACTGCTGCACATCTGGCCTCCAAGAGTGGGTGAGGGGAAGGAAAGAGGGGAGTTTGTGTTGCACAGTCTGGGGTGACAGCACATAATCTGAAAAAATCCAGATGAGATGGAGATACTATGGATTAGAAAGCCAGCCGATTTAGATAAGGGTTGCAACCACATATATATGTGCTTGCACTCCGTTTGAGATACCACGTTGACAGCTTGGAGTCCTCCTGGACTCAGCTCTACCTATGTAAAAAAAGGTTGCATTGGTGGATAGGAATGGATTCTTCCAGTTTAGGCTGATTTACCAGCTGTAACACCTTCCGGAATAAGGGGATCTTGCCTCAGTTACAAGGCCCTGATTACATTAGGACTAGATTACTGAAACATGTTCTACATGGGTCTTCCTCTGAAAATGGTTCGGAAATGTCAACTGCTACAGAACACAGAAGGATGCCCTAGGATCAGGAATTTACAACATGTAACACCTATATTGTAACAGTTTCATTAACTGACCATTCATTTTTGGACATAATTTACAGTGCCAATATTGACCTTTAAAGCCCTAAAACTAGAGTAACTAACCTTTGGTCCTCCAGATGTTGCTGTATCACAACCACCATCACCGATGATCATTGACCATACTGGCCGGCACTTATGGGAGTTGGAGTCCAACAACATCTGGAGGACTACAGGTTAACCACACCTGCCCTTAATGATTTTGGACCAGTTTAAGTGCCACCTACACCAGGGGTCAGTAAACTTTTTCAGCAGCGGGCTGGTCCACTGTCCCTCAGACTTTGTGGGGAGCCGGACTATATTTCGGGGGGGGGGGGAATGAACGAATTCCTATGCCCCACAAATAACCCAGAGATGCATTTTAAATAAAAGCACACATTCTACTCATGTAAAAAACATGCTGATTCCTGGACTGTCCGCGGGCCAGATTTAGAAGGCGACTGGGCCGGATCTGGCCCCTGGGCCTTAGTTTGCCTACCCATGACCTACACTCATATAAATCTGCCCTAGCATTAAGAATGGCCTTGAGGTACTGTTCACATGTCTGCCATCAAGAACTATTGGATTATTGACCAGTATGAAGAGGGCCTTGCACCTTTGGAACTCCTTCCAAAGGGATATCCATATTTGGAAAATGATTCCATTTTAATACACTTCTAATTTAAGTTCTGTGGTGGATTTTTACTGTTTCACATTAAACAATTTTGCTGTATGTGGTGTTTTTTTTTAGTTTAATTCATTTTTTTAAAAAAATTCAGTTGCTAAACTTGGCTTTTATCATTATAACTAAATTGCTTTTATGAAAATGTTGTTTTCATTCATTGTTGTTGCTTTAACTTATATTAGTGCTTGATCCATTATTGCCAGGTGGCTTGTGGAGGCTTGCCTTAAAAAGTAGATTATAAATAGGTGCGTAAATATTTTTTTCACACAATGCTGCTTCTATCCTGCTATTAAGGGTATAGTAGCCCCATCCTCATTTGCCTCTTGCCATCCTGATTGACCATTGCTAAACATGTTGGTCTGAATGAACAATAGCACAAATCACTGTCTACTCTGAAACCTGATTATTTTTATTGTTCCCACTATGCCCCAAAATGTGTGTATGCCACCTAGGAAAGGAGGAAAAATTCTATTTAGTTTGCATTTATAGGTGAACCTATCCCATTTGCACTCTTATAAAACAATAAGTCAAGTGAAATGCAGACATCATTTAACATTCATACTTCTCCAAATTTTGTGAAGCTGTCCTCCAGCCAAGCAATGCATACAAAAATGCATCCACTAAGGTGAATTGGGCACAAAAAAGGTGCAATAGGAGGGCTATTTTCTAATGAGAATCTAGGCTCTAACTCTTGATACTACAGTTCAGGACCTACACACAGCATTGAAATGCAGCAGATTTCAAAACTAAACAAAACAAAAACTGAACTGGGATGTTTGCATCTCTTGAGGGTCATTAGGAAGAGAATAATCACTGGCTAATTATTTAGGAAAGGAATAAGAAGACCAGGCAAAAAGGCAATTGAAGGGAACTGTTGAAAACAGCTTAGGAATTGTCCTGGCCAACATGTTGTTTTAAAAAATCCTTTACACTCTAATGTTACATTCTTAACTTTAGAGTCAGAAGTCAGATTGCAACTTCCCTAACCTCCCCCCTTCCACACCCAGAGCAGCTGGAGAGGATTTGATTTTTCAGGTTATAAAGTATGGGATTATTACTTCGTGTGGGACTGTGCCACCACAGAGAAAGAGATGCATCCCTTGAAAGCTCTGATCTGAAAGAAAGACAAATTGATCCCTGCTACTTGGAATTATTTTTCTTGTCCCTTTAATGTAAACATCTGCTGGGGAAATGGGTAAAGCAACCCCTAGTAATTTTTGTAACACACAGCTATCTCTCTCCCACCACCACGACGTAAAAGGTCAGGCTGCTTTCTGTTGCAAACAGACTCCTGTCCAATCCTTTGTACAAACAATAAGTCAATAGAAGGTAATGATTTAAAAAAACCAAAACCACACAAGTGTCATTGGGGAAACTGAGCCAAATCCACACCACTGCCCCAGCATTTTACAGAACATCAGTGAAAAATGAATTTGAAACCATAGCTTCCACAGCTGTCACAAGGGAAGGAAAATCAGGAACAAAATAATTAGGAGAGCGGAAACCTTAAGCTATGGTTGCAAGCCAGAGACCTACATCACAGGACAAAATCGCCTCTAAAAAGCTAATAAACTGCTGCCTGGTGGCAGATCATCAAACTGAGTATCCAGAAAATAGCGAAGTGACAAAAATAGCAGAGCCCTGGGCATTCCAGTAGATATTCTGAGTTACTAGCCAATACAAAAAACAGTATTCCTGTGGATCTTAAACTAGGTATAAAATAACACTGCTTGTGGGAAATTGCACTTTGAGAATTCAAGGTGAAGAAATCACAGATGGAAAGATGATCTTGGATAATAGCTGTGATAGCATCATTGATTCCAAATACAGAAACAGTAGCCTGCAGCCAGAAGTTACAAATAGAGAACTTCCTGAAACTGTAACAAACTACTGTGGGTTTGTTTCGTAGGTTGTGTGTGTGTTCTTTTAGCCCACATCTCAGTCAATCCATTCATGCCTAGCACAAGCAGTTGCCACTGCTTAGCAAATGCTTGGCAGAATAGAAACAGGTGCAGTCTGTGGTCAAACTGAAAATGTGTTATTGTGGAAAGCAGGGCCAAACTGGGATTTCGGACACTGTATAGCTTCAGGTAAATGTCTGGAAAAGATTAGAGAAATTCTCAATAGATGCTTCTGGGAGAGAGCAACAACTGGACAGCTAATAGCAAGAATAATGAAAGTCCCTTCCCATATAAATGGTTATTACTATTGTTAAATGCTATCAGAGTTATATACTCAGAACAGAGAACATTTATTAGACTGAGCCTTGCTACACTAAACTCAAGTTTGGCACATAAATCAATAACACTACTGTCTGTGTAGTGACACTGCTTACAAAACCTGTCTCACCTTTCTTGCCAGCAGAAGTGTATCCTGTGAAGTGCAGTAGAAGTGCACGTTGCTTTATTATAGATTACATTACCTATCCAAAGTTATTTTGAAGGCTTTTCCATAGGAAGGCATCTTGCTGAGAAGCTATGAGTCTCAAATAGGAATCTGGTCGGTCACTGTGAAAACAGGATGTTGGGCTAGATTGGCCTTTGTCCTCATCCAGCATGGCTCTGTCTATGTTATTGCATTTTTATTGCTGTTTCCAAAGAACTTCTGAATATATATTGAAAGTTTGCTTTGTGGAATCATAGACTTGTGGAGTTGGAAGGCATTCCAAGGGTCATCTAGTCCAACTCCCTGCAATGCAGGAATCTGAACTAAAGCATCCATGACAGATGATCATTCAACCTCTGCTTAAAAACGTCCAGTGAAGGAGAGTCAACCACTTCTTGTGGAAGTATGTTCCACTATCAAACAGCTCTTACTGTAAAAAAAGTTTTTCCTGATGTCAGAATCGCCTTTCTTGTAACTTGAAGGCATTGGTTCGAGTCCTACCCTCCAGAGTAGGAGAAAACAAGCTTGCTTCATCCTCCATGTGATAGCCCTTTAGATATTTAAAGATGGTTAGCATATCTCTTCTTTTCCAGGCTAAACATACCCAATTCCCTCAACTTTTCCTCATAAGGCTTGGTTTCCAGACTCTTGGTGGTCCTCCTCTACATACTGTACATTGCAGCTTGTCAATATCCTTCTTAAATTGTGGTGCCTAGAACAGGAACAACTGTTTATCTGTTCAAGGACCTTTTCTGGTATCAATGTCAAGCTCATCGGTCAGTAGTTAATTATTAACCTGGCAGGTTTGGGCCCAGGCACGTCATCTGACCAGCCTCCCCATACCTGCTGGCCTCAAGATGTTTAGGACTACAGCTCCCAATTAAGCTCCTGCCAGTGCAGTCAGTTTGAATGCTGGAGGAATTATCCTTCCTTCATCTTCTCCAGTTTATCATGTCATGAATATCAACACCAACAATTAACACCAACACTGAAATTTAGTTTCAGCCTGGCATGTGATTAAGCATTCAAACCAAACATTCATTGCATTAATTTTACCAAGGTAAATCCCTTCGTGGTGGTTTTACTGTGTAAAAAATACTGTGGAAACATGTCCCTGCACTGTGAGCCCTTTGATCATTAATGCTATAAGCTTCTTTCTATGTATTTCGTGGCTGTCAATAAACTTCTTAGAGCTGTTTTCCAAAATATTATGCAAGCATTAATTTGGGGGAAAGTGTGCCATGCCTTTTTCTGCTGAATATTATAGTCAGCCTTTATTTCCCGGTCCTGTTACATTTCCTTCTTTGCTACATTATGTGTTTTTGCTGAATTATGTCTCCCTTTTTTCCAGATAATCTCACTGTACAGAATAGGTGCTAATGAAACAAAAAGTGGATGGAACATTGCTGTGGAAAGTACCACTTCTAAGTCATGAAATTGTATTACATTAATACCTCTGGTTACGTACTGTCCTCCTTGTGAATGCTTTGGGTTATGAGCTCCGCTAAACTGGAAGTAGCTGCTCCCAGAAGCCAATTTTGCCCCAGGATGCGAGTGAAAGTCATGCGCCAGAGGTGCACACACAGCAGGAGGCCCCATTAACAAAAGCGTACCTCAGGATAAGAACGGTTTCCGGTTACAAACGGACCTCCGGAATGAATTAAGTTCGTAACCGGGGGTACCACTGTAATCTAAATTACTAGTACTTGTCAAGACACCCAGCATGGTGTAGTAGTTAGAGCAGGGGCACTCATAACCCTCCAGATTATGCTAGACTACAACTCCCATCATCCCTGACCACTGGCCATGCTGGTTGGAGCTGACAGGTTAGTCACTTCTGCACTATGTGTCACTTTGCTGCCAAAGCATTTAGTCAGGAATTCTATACATTACTTTTATATTCCACAGCATAGGAAGGAAAAGTGAAAGAATAGTGTTCAAAACTAAAGAGCTACAAAACTCTCCCCCCCCCATTTTTCCATAGGACTATCTGGAGGATCTCTCTTAGAATAAGTGGTGATGGTCCTGTCAAATAAACTGGGATATTTTACAAGAAGCACAAGTACAGAGATGACAGCATTCACCTTTCACGGACAGCATGCGATTTTACCTGAGATACATGGCACAAGGCAGTAAGAAGTACATTGATATAAAAAGGGGGTGGAAGGAATCCAAAGCTGTAGGAGGTCTTGCCTTACATGTCACATATGTGGGAACCTGTTGCTTAGAGAGCAGCTATCTACATACATTCCAAAGCACTTTTCTTATTTATTATTACTATATATAATATAATAGTCAAAGGCTGTGCTTAGGCACTAATAAAAAATTCTGGGGCTGAGCTGGGGTTAAATTTGTTGAAATACAATTACTACTTACACTTCCGTGCATGAAAGGATTAACCTGAGCTCAGGTTGTGGAGTGGGTGTAGCTTAGAAGGCTCTCAGCAGCCTCTTCTCCCCCTGCCCTTCTCAGTCTTTTCTCTTCATACTTGCTGGAACAACCAAAGAAGGAGCCATGTGGCTTTGGCTCCTAACTCAGCAGATGTGGCAAGTGAATGGAATCTCTCCAAAAGGAGATTTTAAAGCCTGCAAAGATTGCACGATCCTTTTTGTAAGGAAACCAAGATAAGTCATTTGGAACCCTTTTTTCATCTTAATTTTACTGCCCAAAGATGGAAACTTGTTTGCTGTTATGTCTGGAAACTCTGAGTAAAAAAAAAACTTCACTTATTTGGAAAGCTAAGTGTCTGTGATTTATTCTAGCAGTATTTTCATGGAGAACACGTTTAAACGTGGATGAGGGCAGATCCAAATCTAACCAATTTCTAATGTGCTTGGGGCAATAGCCATTGTGCTATGAGAGAGTAAGAGATTTTCCTTCCAAACCTCTCTCTCCAACATTATGCTCTGTCAGATGCCCAGAAATCCAGTAACTAAGGCTGCAATCCCAATCCCTGACCTGTGCACCTGGAGGAGGGGTTGCTAGTATGTAGCAGACATTCCCATTTGCCTCTGCTGTGGGACCACAGGAAAAAAAGAAATCACAGGGGGGAAAAACCTGTCCCCATCTTCTGCCCTGCAGCACAAGCAGCAGGGCTTTGGATAAGATGCTGGATCTGCCTTTCTGCTTTGCTCCACTCAATTCATATGATTGCTTTGTAACCTGCTCTGTTGTTGTTGTTGTTGTTGTTGTTGTTGTTGTTGTTGTTGTTGTTGTTGTTCACCTTGCATAACTAACTGCCCATTGTGAACAGCATGGTAACTGAGAGTATGGCCAACAGAAATTAACTCTGAAGAAACAGACCCGCTTGCTGTTGTTTTATTTATATTTGCCTTAACCATTGTCTAAAGAAACTAGACCATATGCTTAACATTTTTCAGTTTAGCAAATACATATAATACTCAGGCAGTGCAGCATAAAGTAGGGGTGATTACTGCCTGGCAGGCTGAAAATGCCAAGTGCTGCCTTCAGCTAGAATAGTAAACTGAAGAACAATCCAGGGCTCTATCAACAAATAAGCAGCAGGAGCTATGGATAAAATTAAGTTTGGTTCTGTAGAAAAAAGGAAAATAAAGATCAGGAAGCAATTAAGACAGACTGTTTCCAAAACGGTGTAAGACAGCAAGTATGGATAACAGCCTCTACAAGGGAAAGAATCAGATAATTAGAACAGTTTCTAAGTTTATCTTCTACAGTGGCTAAGAAATGTTTCACAGGTAGTGTGAAAGAAATACACAAAGTGCTCATCCATACAACAGATGAGTAGGTGGATTAGATAAACACAACAAAAGGAAAGTTAAAATAGGGGTTTTAAATGGCAAAAGATCTTGGGGCATCTGAGGTCCCCAACAGACTGAATGTTGTTGTTTTTTCCAATGTATACATGTTACAGACACAATAATAGTGCATTAGTGGTGCATGCACACATCATCTCACTGTACTAATTGTTCTATGATGTTATTATGCTTCTCGAATGTCACTACATTCCAGCTGTCTGGAAGGACACACTTGTGGTATAGTGCAAAAAAGCAGGACCAAAAAAAAAAAAATCCTGAATATTATTGATAGGGAAAGTTGCAGGATGTTAGTGGTAAACTACAGGGCATGTGCATACGACTGCCTCCAAAAAACTTTCCTGGTGCAAATGGTGTTGCATATAACCTTTCCAATAAAATCATGAGCACTAATCGTGATGAATACACAGTAAAAAGGGATATATGAAAGGACCCTTAATATGTGCATGCAACAGTACAAAAACCCAACGCTGAGTTTTAGGTAGCTGCCAGAGGTGAGCCAGGAGTAAGAAACTAGGAATGAACCGAGACATCAGGGCCAAAGAATACACAACAGTCATGAAGTCTTTGTTTCTCCAGCAGGAACAGGAGAAGCTGATGATATGGACTTTATTGTATGGGACAATAAACTAAATTTGAATACTGAGACATTCATCAGTGGTGAAGAGGTGGGACTCACCTGACCACAAGGCTGCTGCTTACTGAAAGGTAGTAGGAAGCGAGCTCAAACGTACTGGCAGAAACAATTCAGTGTTCCCATCAATGCATTATCAGTGCACCAACCTCACTGCCCCCCCCCCCAACAGGAAACAACAGCAATGTTATGTACTGGAAGTCAGGTGAGCAGTGCTCATGACTGCACCATCTGCTACTGATTCAAACTCATGAATTCTTTGCCCAGTCCACCACGGCACTCAGACAACAGTCCAGATCAAGAAGAACCATTCCCAGCCCAGATGTTAGAGAAATACAGCTGCATGTCCTCAGCATAATAACGACACGTTGCCCCAAAGTTCTCAGTGATCACTGCCAGTGACCATATAGATCAGGCATGGCCAAACTGGGCCCTCCAGCTGTTTTGGAACTACAACTCCCATCATCCCTAGCTAACAGGACCAGTGGTCAGGGATGATGGAAGTTGTAGTCCCAAAACAGCTGGAGGGCCAAGTTTGGACATGCCTGATACAGATGTTAAGCAGCATAGGGGGCAAGATTGTGGCCTGCGGCACCCCCAAACATGCCTGAATCTTGATTGAAATAGATCCAACAGCTGTTGTGCCACCACTCTCTCCACCATTCTCATCCAAAAAGTGGCAGGCAGGCAGTAGTTGTTATAAACCCTAGGGTCCAGGGTGGGCTTCTTCAGATGTAGATACACTACTGCCTGTTTAAGGACAGCAGGTACAACTCCATCATGTAGAAATGCATTCATCACATCCTGGACTCACTCACCGCCCCCCCCCCCGGGGGGACTGGCTATCAACAGCAAGGATGGACAAAGGTATAGAGAGCAAGAAGCATAAGAGTATGGGAACATGCAGCACACCTTGGGTTCCAGCAACCACAGCACTATGGAGCAGCAGCCCTTTATCCTCAAAGTGCTGCAACTGCTCACAACATCCCACTGAATGCTCCAGAGGCCCAGTCACCATTTCTGGTATGACAACCCTCCAGGCTAGTGTAAAAGCTACATACACAGGAAGTTGGAGGGGGCAGACAATGTTTCTGAGCTAGAACAATGGTGGAGCATTCACAGCAGCAAACTTAAATATTCAGATTCATCAGCATTACTAAGTAGCCTGTTCCAAAGAAATCATGTAATGAGCTTTTAAGATCCCAGGTTGTTCAGTACTTCTGAATGGACTGGAACTGTGAAAGACGACAAACAAATGAAAAGCCATCCGTGGGTGGTTGATTTCTTGCTGAGGCAGGTGGCTGGGTGATGAGCCACTTAGTATAGCTTCCACATGCAGAAGCTCTAACGTATTTATTGTTAAAGAGATTCATTAAACATTTAGCAACAAGGAGAGAGAATATGATGAGTATCATAACAATATTAAAGATTATAAGAATGGAGGGATCAAACTGGAGCTGAAGGATAGAGAAAGTAAAAGGACAAAAGACATCAAGAACCAGTCAATTGAATGCCTATAATAGGCATTTCTTTGATTTAATGTTTTATTTAAAGCAAAGATTTGAACACCTAATAATAAGGTAAATGTCATCATCGCTACAGGGCTTCGGTTTTTCCTAGTCGGGTCTTTTTTTGGTCAGTTGCACTGCATTGTCTATTCCTCTCAGACAATATCTGCTTTTGGTCACAGTATTGCTGAACTCATGCTCCTACTTTTAGCTTGTTCTTTTAGGTCAAAGACCCTTTGAGGTCTCACTCCTACTGTTCATGAAATTGTAATGTTTCATTCTTCTGAAGTCCAAAAGAATGGCCATAGGAAGTTCTACAGCACAATGGGCTGCGTATCCACCACTCAGTCCAATGATGAGCATACTTAGCATTCTGTGATCACCATGAAGCTTGCAGGGACGGAACTGAACATGAGAAGGGGCTGATACCTCTGGAAATACATATCCCTTCCATGTCCAACACTGTTATGCCCCAGAACACCATCTCAGCCAATCTACACAGACACAGAAACAAATGCCACATTATTAATCTCAGGACCCATCTCAACAGCAGAGATCATTTAATGAGGAAAATAAATACAGATATTTGCAAGGATAAATGCATGTCTGGAACATCATGGATAGAAAATTTGGAGGGACATTTTGAAACAGAAAAAAATGGTTCGCTCAACATACTGTATAGGGCTTGTCTGCACTAGAGCATTAATATCAATGTGGCTTGCTGTTTCTGTATGTGAGTTAGCATTCCATGGTGTACACATCAGCATTTCTATTGACAATGCCTCCAAAATCTATAGATGTGTTCCTGTCCACAACAGGAGGTGGTGTCTGGTGGGACTCTGTTGCACATTTGACCTGCTCAGCTCCTCCTGTTGAAATCAGTCTCATCTGTTCCCAGCCATGAAAGAACAAGGCACAGGTGAGGATTGAAACACCAGCTGCAAAAGCAGGAGACGCCTTTCTGTGTTCTTCCTCCCCACCACCATTAAATAAATGGAATACAGATGGGGAATACAGCAATATTAGGAAGAGGAGGGAAAAGCAATCAGCAAGCAAGGGGTGAAAGGGAGCAGGATCTGCTTGCCTAGGAGAGGTAGAAGAGCTGGATGGAGGTGTATGGTCGGGTTGCCATATATCAAACAGTGAAAATCCAGTCAGAAAAGTTGGGCAAAGTTTTTTTAAATATATATATATATATATATATATATATATATATATATATATATATATATATTATTAACAGGCCAATCAAATCACATTATTTCAAATCACATTAATTCCAAATTATACAGCCAGATTTTTAAATTTTGTTGGGGGTACCCATACATCAAGCTCCGAACAAGGGTCCAAACATCACTTCTATTACTGCTTTAATTAAACAGTTCTATCCAGTTCTATCCAGATAGTCTCTTTATTACTTTCTTCATCTTCTTGTTATTGTCATATATTCCTTTCTTTGCAATCTCTGATAATCTTCACAAGCAGGTTGGAAGCAAACATCGTCTGTGTGGGTTTTACACACTCCACAATTCATATCTCATAGGGACAGCCGCCATTCCCCTCCTTCAAAAATTTATCTTTGGTCTGCCCTTTAGTTTTCCCAGGCTTGTCAAATATCTCATAGAGGGCTCTGCCAGGTTAAGATCGCATTCCAATCATCATTCACATTCCAATGATCCTGGTCCTCCTCCCTCCGTCTTTCTTAGACAAGCCTGTCTTGCGAGATGCCATTTATAACTGCGTCATAGAATTTTTCCATTCTCCGATATTTACCAGTCCTCTCTTTGATCATTAATTCACCCCACACAGTTTTTAAATTCCTGCTTGTGATTAGTAAAATACGGTGATTCTTCTTTCTTTGGGGTGGAGGGTTATTAATACTCACATAAGGCAAAGAAAAGAAAAGTTTTTTCCTCCACCCCCCTTCTTCACTCCAGACATACCAGTCTCTTAATGGCGCTTCATCACTTGATTTATTTGTCACGCCCGCCGCTCCGATCCCAGAGATCCATTAATCAGCAGTCTTATCTCTCGAATTTTGCTTGATGTATGTGCTTTAGCTTCTTTCCAATTATATATTTCCAATTATATTTTCGAGCTAAAGCAAACCAGCACGCGCAGATTGGAAGCAGCGGCAGGAAGAGCCAACTTCACCGAGGGCTGGTGCCAAGTGGCCGGCACCCCCTTCTTTCGAATCCGGGGGTGCATTATGGCCACCGCTGGCAAGGCAGTCCCCCCCCATCTCCTTGGGGGGTCGGGAAGACTGCATACTTCCCATAGCAGCCTCTTAATTACCTCGTGTGTGTCAGAGAGATGTTATTGTCGGCCAAAGTTGTTGGGGTTTTTTTTAGTTTTGCCCAAAGTTGTTTACCTTTTTTTTTTTTTTTTGGTCCAATGGGGGGGGGGGGAGTTTTGAGCTATTTGTAAGGCAATTCAGCAAAAACAACATTGCTGACATGGGTTGCTATGCGTCATGATGTTTCCAGACATTTTAGTGATTTCTGCCCAGACACTGCTTCCAGCTGCAGCATTCCACATATGTCTGGGAAAATCCAGACGTACGGCAACCCTATCAGCACTCAGCCACTGACCTTACCTCTCACGCTTTCTGCATGTGGTGTGGGCTGATTCAAAGGTTGCAGTCTGTGTAAAGGTTAAGTTAATTTTAAGGATGCAGTGAACAAGGGTTTCAGTAATCTAATGTTCTTTTTCATGCCACATAAACAATGCTGAAATATGGACCATAGATGTAACATGTTTTTGAAACCCTCTTGACTTTTCAAGTGATTTATTCCAGTCCTTGAAATCTGCTATATGTAGCTGGAGAATTTGACATGCATAGGAGAAAGCTTTATCAGCTGATGGGCAATAATCTAATCATTCATATTTCAGGAAGTATTCTTATTTCCAGTTACGAATCTGTATCTGTTGAATTATCTCACCCTTTCTTGGGAGACCTCCAAGAATACCCGACTCCAAAGCCTGTCTTTCCCTATAGCTACAGCCCTCTTTCACCTGTGGTCTGTCCCTGTAATTTGATTCTTCCTGATGGAACTACTTTGGTAATGACAGTGAGCTCCTGAGCTTAGTTTTGATGCTGGATTAGGTATCTCAGTTTTAGATTCTACCCAAAAAACCAAACTTGTCTATACTACATGCCCAAGGAAAGGCAGAGAGAAAATAAATACTTTAGGTTTGTTTGTTAACCTCTCCTTCCTCCTTCTAGTATTGTTCCTAACCTTTAGATTTCCTTTACTATTGAACAATCAAGGGAAAACTTTTAAACTGGTTGATATATAAAGGGCTTGTGATTGGAAACTAATTGTGGAAAGCAATTGGATTATTATTTTCTTTTTTTGCTGGTTTCTGGGTTGAATTTTTTGCCCAGAAACTCTTAAAAGGCCTCATGCTGAGCTGCACACATTGGGAAAATCAGAAATTAGGCATGAGTTACAGCCTAGATGGCTAGCCCGCCAGATAAAAGTAGTGTGTACTGCAGTGGTTCTATTATTCTTGGGTTGTTTTCATCCTTTGCCATTGAATACTCAAGATAGAGAAGAAAAGCTTTAAAAGAGTGATGGGTAATATAGGTTAGATTTTTCCCCCAGATCACTTTAAGTTCTCTCTCTACTTGACTCTTTTGCAATAAGCACCTAGTCCTGCTCTACTCATCATTATAACTGCAGAATAAACAAACGCTTACTTCAGACAAACAAACATGTTTCTTTACTACTGGCTGGGTAGAGAAGCAGCTTGAAAGTGAAGCTGAAGAGCAGAGCAAACAATCATCCAAGAAGTGGAGTCAAACTTCAGCCCATAATAGAAAAGTTCTAATATATAACTTTTCAAGGGCCATGTTACCATGCAGGCTGTTCTTCACTTAAAGAATTATAGGGCGACTGTGACAATGAAAAATCCACCCTCGGTCTGGAGAGTCTGGAGCGGTCAGACTTTTGGAGGCTCTTCCAGATGAAGCTTTTGTTGTGAATTCGCCTTGTTATTTTCCTTGAATTTTTCAGAGGGTCCTTTCTAAAGTTTGCTCCTGTTCTCAAAACAAGCTGTCATTTAAAAAAAAAAAAATGGATACTGCCACTGTCTGCAAGGTCACAAATTAAAAAGACAATTTCCCTCAATAAATCGGCATGGGGGGAGTGAAGGGCATATTGGGTGAGAGGGCAATCAAACTGTTTGCACCAACCTGGCTACAGGACTGTCCTCTACCTCATTGCTTAGGCAGGCTCACTCTCAGATGACAATCACCAGATTTGGAGAGATGGGTAAAGGTGACCTCTCAGATATCAAGGTTGGAAGCCATGAAAATTGGGAGTCATCCCTCAACATTGCCTTAATCAGGATCTAAATGTATGTCTCAAGCAACCCCCTCCCCCCCCCAAAAAAAACCAATCAAGCATCAGCGGTTTAACTCTGTTGGGCATCTTCAGGATCCTCTGCCTGGTTCAAATTTCAGTTTCATTTATTTTGGCTAAGTAATATTTAGCTTCTTTGTGTAAAGTTTGCTCTTTGATGACCTTTTTCACTCTTCCCTAGGGAACCGGCACAACCTCACTCGAGGTTTTATTATTTTTATTTTTATTAAATAAGAATTTGACAAAAAGGGTATGTGAATACATTTGGAATCTTCATTCATTAAGATTGATGATTGTTCTTTCTCTTATTATAATAAAAGCCTCCTTTTGTCTCCAGTGTCAGATAATAAAGTGACTCTTGAAGAGTTGATATCAGAAAAGTAAGCCCACAGGGAAGCACTGGGGCATGTTTTGACTGAATGTCAAGCTCTTTCTTTCTACACAGAATCATTATAAACTAACTCTTTTGCTACAGTTTTTGGGCTAAATGCTGGAACCTCATATTATAATCCTTGCAAGGATTATTTTTTTTGAAAAAAAAATGCTGATTATTCTGGTAGAATACTGGGTACCAGGGAAAACTGGATGATTGGTCATGGAAGATAAAAATGCTGATATTTCAAACACTAATGCTTGCTTCAGCCAGGGCTAAACTGCTTTATAACCTTGGAAAAAAATACTTTAGTCTGATGAGTTGAGACTAAGGCAGCAATTGCTGCTATGGGCATAAAATTGGATCAAGTACTTTCAAAGATAAACAATTTAAAAAGCAGATGACAGGTTTAGAGAAGCATTTAACATGCTAGCAAAAGACTTTCAATGGCACATAACAGCAAGTATGACCATTGGTTGGCTTTTCCAAAGCTTACTGAAAAGTAAACAAAGTTTTGTTTAAGGCACAGATGCTGCAAAACGGATCCCAAAGTAATCTAGAAGAAGAAAACAAGCAATTTTGATCATGGATCAAATCCTGTTCCCATTTGCTTAAGGATACCACTGTGCCATCCATGGCAAGCAATTTTTTCCATCCATAGATAACTGAATCAAGATACATTTGTCTTGCACCTTGTAGCCAGGCAGCATCTTGCAACAGTTTGAAGAGAAGAAAGGGATAAGTAACAAAGAGCATGAATGCTGCAACATAGCCTGGAGACAAGGGGAGCATATGAGGATTACTGTATCTTACCATAAACAGTCTTAGATCTTAATGATTAAGTGATATACAACTTTCCTAAATAAATAAGTAAAATCATAGCCACAAAGTCTTCAGATCTTTTGAACAATGAAAGCTCTTTTGTTGTTTTACTGCACGAGGGCAAGGAAGAGGGAGGGAGGGAAGAGGGAGCAGACATCCTTCATCACTTGCTAAGAAATAAAAGGGAATTTTGTGGGTCTGACAGGAAATGTGGCTTGGGGTTGTGAGGGCTGGCAATGATGAGGGAGGTCATTTGTCAGCTCTCAGATTCATTTCTAAAATTATCGGGGGGTGTCTTGTTTTTTTGAAAATAACTAATTTCTGTAGTACTGTAATCCAAGCTGAATGGAAAAGAGCTCTAGTGACACATGTTAGCATGAAAATGGTGAGGGACATTCACCATGTTGTGCTCTGCAGTGAACCCTCTGGGCATGGTGATTGCCCCCACTTGTGTGGGGAAGAAGCATGCCCCATTTTTAAAAAGCTGCTGTGAGTGATAAAGTTTGCCAGTGATTTTTGCTTGAGCACACCAAGAAACTAAAATCTGCATCTTTTAAATACAATCAAAGTTGTCACAACCACCACCAATATGATGCCTTCATGGGTGGGTGGGTGACTTTTTTTTAAAAAAACCAGATCTGAATAATAGTACCGCATAACAGACCTCCCCCCCCCCCGCCCTCCAATCAAAATGTTAAGAATCCTTTAACTTGAAAATGTTACTTTAAAAACTCAAGGTCTAAAAGTGTCAGGCATGAAAAATGGCACGAAGTTACAAAATAAAAAAGAGAAAGGTTTATATACATAAGAGCTGCAGGCCAACTTGTTCCTAAAAAACAAATAATACATGTACATATGGGGTGATCTGATATGCAAATACCAGATTTGTATGCACAGATGCAAGTGTGTGTGTGTCTGCATTGTGTACAATCTCAATTCAGCCTTCTGTTTCTGAAAACTTGGCACTCCAAATGGAGAGCTTCACTGAGCCATACTTTACTGGTACTGAGTTACAGCTTTTAACCCCAAGCAATCTTTGCAGAGCAGGATATTGGGTCTGCTTGATCCATTTCTTTAATAAGAAACTAAATATTTTGCACTAATTTCTGTTCTCATTGCACATGAGTTTGTCAGAACTAGATTTACCCTTTATCCATTGTTCTATAACAAATACTAGAAGCAATTCCAGTCACTTTTCAAAAAAGCTTGGGTAGCCTGCACTGTGGGTGGCTGTGAATCTTTTTCTGTTCAAACTGCACCTGGTCTAACACTGGAACTTAGGCTTGTTGTGAGCGTGCAGAGAGGGGCATTTGGTAAAGGCAAGCACAGCAAAGTCCTGCTCTAAGTTCAATCACAAAATGTGCTGCCACCTGCTGCTTTACCTATCTCATGGTCCAAAATTAGGAGGCAGTGCCCAGGCCAATTTCTCTCTCTCACTTTTGGAGAGTTAGCACATAGCACATAGCACTGTAGAGTTGGAAGGGACCCTGAGGATCATCTAGTCCAACCCCCTGCAATGCAGGAATATGCAGCTGGTCCGTACAGGGATCGAACCTGCAACCTTGGCGTTATCAGCACCATGGTCTAACCAACTGAGACCGATTCTGGATCTGAGGATCCTTGGTAGAAAATTGATACAAAGCATGTATTTTCCCAGAGGGATCTGGGCATCACAACTCTGCCATTTAAAAAAAAAATAAAAATTAAAAAGGAGATTTGAGGCTCTTGGTTTCTCCTACTATAAAATGGCAAACAAGATACCACAGGCTTTGTTTAGAGCTATATTACTTAATTACGTTGTAGAAGCAGGTAAGCCAGACTGGGAAAGAGGGAAGAAATGTCATGGAGGAAATGGCAATGCAAAGAAAGCATTGCCAATTGCTGCTGGAATTTATTTCCACAAGGCCTCCCTGCTCTTAAGGGCCCATCCATTCCTTTAAAGACATACACTCTGCAACAACAGACTAATTCCACAAGAAACCACAGTATGGAAATCATTTTTTCAGAAAGCAATTGTTCTTCTATTTTAATGAGATCATTTTTTTCTAATTGTTTGGTTTCTAATTGTCATTACTCCAAAAGCTTCTCTCTCTTTTTAGAGCTAAAGAGCGGTATATAAATGTTTGTGAATAAATATTATTTTCATAGGAAGTGCTCCCATGTCACCTTGCCACAGGATCCTGTCAAACATCAGCCAGGGCTAAAATTAGCCACCTAGAAGATGAGCCCAAAGGCTAATGATATCCTTTTCTAGGATCTGTTTGAAAAAGAAGAGCCTCCTGCCGATGGAGAATCAAATTCCTACCCATTCTTAGAGACCACCTTTCCATCTGAATATGAAAAAGTGAACTTGTAACTAGCTAAAACATACAGTCGTACCTCGGGTTAAGAACTTAATTTGTTCAGAGGTCCGTTCTTAACCTGAAACTGTTCTTAACCTCAGGCACCACTTTAGCTAATGGGGCCTTCCGTTGCCGCCGCTCCGCCGGAGCACGATTTCTGTTCTCATCCTGAAGCAAAGTTCTTAACCCGAGGTACTATTTCTGGGTTAGCGGAGTCTGCAACCTGAAGCGCTTTTAATCTGAAGTACCACTGTACTGATATTTTTGCTCTCTCCGAGTGTGTTATCAAAAAAATTACTCCCCTGTATGCAAGTAATGCTGACAGATGTAAACCTGAAGGTAATAAAAGCAATCTCTGCACCTAACTATCTGATAATCTTACTAAATTTGACAATAGCAGAACAAGGAATAGCTGGAAAGCCTCACTTAGCTGGAATGACCCAAGGCTCAGAGAAACGGGAGATCCTAAGCAACCACTGAGAATCAACACTTTTCAAACACCCCAGCTACAGCTCCTTTGCCTCTGGGAGTAGAAGGCAGGTTAGTGGCAACTTTTGGGTAAATTTTATGGGGAAAGGCAGACTAGCTTGGGGAAAGGGGAAAGTTTTAAATCCCTCAGTGGAGCTGATTTCTGTGATCCATACATCTCTGAGGAAACATAATACTAAAAAAGAAAAGATTACTTTTTTAAAAAGAAAAATCACAGATAACAAGAATGAAGACTACGTAAAAAAGAAACACACACATTAGCAATACTGACAACAGTAAATTACCATGCAAAAAACCCCAATCCCAACACTAATCCTATTTCTGGTACACAGTAGCCAAACTCTCCAACTTTCATTCTCTTCTAAGGAAAATAATGTTGGTTTTAGATTTACTAAAAACAGTCATTCCCCCAAAGACGAGGACTTCTTTGTGGTAAGTGATGTAACCATATGAAGTAAAAACTATTTTATGTGCTAGGTAATTTCCAATATAAACTAGATAAAAACAGAAAGGGAAGAAGAAAGCTCTGGCAAATATTATTCTTGTATGGATGGTGATGTCTCAAGTCAGTGATTATTTCAGGCTAGTCAACACATTATACTTATGCCCCTTCCATTGTAATATGATTATAATGTTTCATTACATTGTCATGCTGCCCTTCTTTTATTAATTTATTTAATGCAGTCCATTTCTATATTGCTTATTATCTATAAATTCTGGAGTATTTAAGAGGACAACTCAGTTGCATAATGTAAATACATAACTATCTCTTCTTGCAAGGGATTGCTCAGAAGCAAACATCTCTACAACACTAATGGCCTCATACCCCACATCCACTGAAATATGAAATAGGTTACCTCTCACCTGGGATGGCCCAAACGAGTGTAGGCTCTCACTCTGTGGGATAGAAATCTACTTCGCTCCAACAATTCCAAGCAACATAATCATACCACACATACCACACATAGTGGCCACGTATGGAGTATGCATTTCCTTCCTCCTAAGGTATTTCCTGTTCCTTTCAGTGAAAGCACCAGATCTATACAGAAGACTGCAAGTTCAGATGGGGTACTTCCACTGAGAGTAACTGAGTGTATGGGGCAGCCCAACAAGGCATCCTTGTATGCAAGTTTGTGTGCAGTAGCTCAGGTCATAAGCCACACTACGGTGTGAGCTTTTAAGAATGTGTGTCATGGTAGTTAGAAAACTACCATGGTCAACAAGCAACATCTAAGACCACAAAATACATAGGATCCTGCTTTAAAGGCAAAACCTTTGGTAGGATAAGAAACAAGTAACAAGAAATAAGTAACAAAATTTACTGAAGAGGTCAATTAAAGCAATGAGTGATTATTTACCCTAGGCTTTGTTTGTAAAAACTATGGTAGATTGTTCTCTAAAAGGGAAATCAGCTTGTCTCTCAGGAACAGCTGAGAATTTAGTAGTCGGCTCCAAAAGATCTTGGCCATGCAAGATGGACAATTTAGCATGGTCCAGAGATGAAGTTGTTGCCATGAGTAATTCCTTTCATTTTCAATGGGCTGTCCCTGTGCAAAATGTTTTTCTGCTCAGCTGGAATCCTGGGTCAAGTGCAAAAAATAATAATCTTTCCATTTGATGCACCCACTCAAAACTGAACTCTTTGCTGGGCATCTGACAAATGCTTACAGCACAGGTGTCCTCAGAACATTTTGTTCCTATTAAAAATCAGCAAATCATCTACCGTACTTAGTTCATAAATGCATGTTTATACCGTACTTAGTTTATAAATGCATGTGCATATAGACATCTACTTCATCCGCAAGAGCAAACTCCAGTTTTTCCTCCTAGAGGCAGACAGGACTATAATTTAAGAAGACGGGGGAAAATAACGTTTTCAGCTACAATATAACACTGTAGCACAATTATAATATTACGGGACTACTGAGAATAATGAAAGTTGTTTTCCATGTCAGTTGTTACACAAATGACATAGTTAGTAAAACCCATTTTAAATAATAAAGTCAAATTTGCACCATGTCCAGTCTTGTTTGCTTTTATACAAATATATAAAATGCATAACACCTTGTAAAAAGAAAAAAGAAGAAAGGGATGTGGAGGAGACGGGGGAGGGGGAATGGTGAGAGGGAAAAGGGAAACACTAATTGGTTTAAAACCAAAGGGGTTTCCAGACCACCTGTTTTTTTGAACATTCATCCCGATTTGTTTGAAGGGAGATTAGACAATGTTGGCTGTTCAATGAACATTTATTCTGATTAGTTTGTGACAATGTTAGATGATGTTGCATCAAAGCAAGTGTTATTCCACACTTCCCAGTACATTTTCCCTTCACTTTCTTTACTTTAAAGAAATCTGATTATTTTTTTTAAGGGTGGGAAGCAGGTTTATTGCTCATGAACCTCCCAATCACATCTAATTTCTCAGACTGATTTTGCAAGTATATGATTGGATCCAATTCAAAAATAGAAACAGTCTGAAGCTACTTTAAACAATACATTAGAGTGTAATGGGTGCAACTTGCAGAACTTTCTTGCAGCTGGAATGGCTGAAAATGTTTTGCTTTGAAATGATGCAGAATACAGAAAAATAGATAGACACCTCCACAGCACCTATGACAGTGCTACCAACACACTCCCGTGATGGTGAAGCATGCCCGTTATGCCCTCAGGTATGGAAGAAACCAGTCTGTGCCAAGCAACAATGAAATTCCTTAGCAATGAACCCCTACCCAACTATACTTAGAAAATCTTCCAAAGGCTCCATGCCATGAACCAATGTAAGGCAGACAGGAGAGACCCAGCTACTGCACATAAGTACTCAAATACTCTTAAAGGACAAACAGACACAACAGAAAATCCTTTAAACACAGAAAGTTATGCAAATTACTACCGAGCTAGCTCCACAGCTCATATGGGGCGAAATGTGCATGGAGACACTGAGCTGTCACCTGTAGTTGTGACCTAGAGAACTGGCTGTGTGGCAAGGCCCCCAGACCAGCCCCCTGTTAAAATAAATTCACACGTACACATAATTTTTAGTTTAAGGTTATTGGGAAAAATTTTAGGCCACAACTTTATTGAAATACAGAAATGTGAGCAGTATTGGCTTTGGCATTGGCATAGACTAAATCTGACTCCTGCCCCCTTTGCAGGAAGTCAATAAGGGTACACCACCTAAAGAGGAAGCCACATCAGGGGAACCCGCCTGAAGCTCTCCTCGGTGTCCCCAGAGGCCTGGCATAGCCCTAGCCCCTCAAGCAGACTTCGGACAGGATCCAGGCCCTGGATTCCTTTAACGTAATACCCTTGGTCAATGGAGGGGCAGGCGATGGCTGACCTCCCCCTCCCCACAAATCAAAGAGCCAATGCCTAACTGCCAAACCTTACAAAGTTTTGACGATTTCTAAGAGGTAGGTGAAAACCAAGTGGCCGGTGCCAATTTGCCAAATGGAAAAATTCCTACCCGTCCCCCGTCCCAAGACAGGCGACCAACCAAAGTCCAAAGCAAGGCCAGAAAACACATAAAAATACAGGACGGGTGTTTGGCAGCGCGAAGCAGGTGCTCAGCACATACTGCGCTGTCGCTTTTAAACCCCCCATGACACCCCCCCCCCCGCTCAAAATGATTGGGCAAAAGGCCTGGGGTGGTCATGGTGCCACCCTGGCATGAAGGCGTTACTCTGCCCACACCAGGGGAGGGGGAGGAACCGCGTTGGGGGCCAGCCCACAACCAGGACCATTCTAAAGATGATCCCGCTAATGAGACAATAGCCCATGGATGACTTAAAACCACAACTGCACATTCAGAGGAAGAACCAAGCCCATGAGCTAACTGGAAACTGCGACAAGATGGGAAATCATGGCAGCAAGACCATGAATTAAGGCAAACCTTTATTTTGGATGCCTGGCTAGCAATAATCTATCAGTGAGGAAATAAAGCAAAGCATAGAGAATCTCCATCTGCAGCAGAGCAGAATATACATTTCTTGCCCATTTTGCTTGCCCTTCTGCTAACAGACCAAATTCAAGGTTTTGGTATTAACATATAAGGACCTATACAGCTCAGGACCAGGTTAGAGAGACCACCTTATCCCTTATATAACAGTAAATTGCTGTGACAGGAGTTTCTCCTTAAAGTCCCCCAGATATCAGCAACCTGCTCCACATTATCTCAGAACACGGCTTTCAGTGTGGCTGCCACTGTTTTGTGGAGCTGCATCCTTGTTGAAATAAAACCCATTATCTGCAACTGAAGACACTTGATTCAACAAGCTTTTCCAGCTGGGTGAAAATGTCTCTGCCTTGTTCATGTTCTATTGTTTTTGAACATATTTTCAGTTGGCTTTTATAGTTTTAAAAACCAATGTTAACTGTTCATAAGTTTCTAAATCTCTTTGATGCACATGTAAAAGGTGAATCATAAAATATCACTACTAAATCACAGTAAAATCACATTATGGAGCTTTTGGTATTTCAAAACTCCACAGCCCACAAGGTGGGCCCCAAGAGCCATATCTTATGGATAGACACAGATTTAGCACACATTAGAAGAGCCCTCTTGGATTAGCCCAAAGTCCTATCCAGTCCATATCCCATTTTCCAGGGTGGCTAATCAGATGCTATAGAAACCCCACACATAAGACAAAAGTTCTCTCCCACTGCAGTTTACAAACAACAAAAGTGACTAGGAAGTCTGCTCAGCCTTCTATCCAGGTGCTAACTGTTAATGGGAAACTTCAAGGCCCCATATTCAACCTTCAAATCTTTCTTAGTTTTCAAACCAGCCTGGAATGAGACAGCCCTTCAAATAGAGGACAGTTGACTGTAAAGCAGGGCACACAGCTAGCCTACTAAGGAACGGAAAGGGTGATAAAGGCAGGGGAAAGGCCTTATTGGCTTACCTTTATCCTCCCATACCTTATTTCTGTTTGGTGAGTACCTGTTTGTAACCCCGTTTATGAAATCCTTTTTTTGTACGGTATAGTGCTACTTGCACAGCGTATCATGTTGAGTGTTGTCATGTGGCCTCTCCCTCTGTCAGGCCATAAAACCCACACTTTGAAAGACAAAAGCAAGAGAAAGCAATATTGAGGTGTAAAAACAAGGGAGATGGCTGCTGCAAAAGAATGTAACAAAGGGAGAAATAAATTGAACTACAAATATAAAAAAACAAAAGAGAAATTTATACTGGAAATGCTGATAACTTGAGGTATTTTTTGCCATTCCCTTTGAGTTTCACCGAAGGGATGCAGCAATGTGAGTTCCTGAGTCAAGGGACAGTTCTTGAATAGGAACCTTCCTTCAGAGGTGGGCGGGAGGAGGAAGGGAGTGCAGGCCTGAAAGTAAGCAGGGTTCCCTAATCCTGCTCATGTCTGACTTTACCTGAAGTGCCTGGAATCTAAGAAAGTAAGATTGAGTTAACAAACTTGGACTGGGTCCTTGTTGAACAGTGTACCAGACAAAAAGGGCACACTTTAATTAATTAATTGAGAGTGGGGGAAAGGAATTTCTGCTAATGTGGAAGCTTTTGGTGGTGAGTTAAAATAAAAACAATTCTTTGGAATATAGAATTCAAGCAGCCACTTTGCATCACAGTATTCAATAGGGAAGGCAGGCGGAATAGAGCTTTTATTAGGAAGCAGCATTTAAAGTGAAGATTAATTTTTTAAAAATAAAAACACAGCTTAAAACAAAGGGTAAAAATTAAAAACAGAAAAAGAAAAGAAATTTAGAAGTTTGTGACTCATAAGCTTCTTCCTCTAAAAAACCCATTGTAATTGAACCATTCGGCTCCCTTTCTTCCACTGAGATTATAATGGCTCCCTGCTATCTAAGCATGTGAGACTAATAATAGCATCCATCCTCATAACCATACTATTAAGGGAGAAGATGACAGCAGGAGCATGAGAAGAAGAAACAACAATATACGTAAATCACCCAGCCCTGGCAGAATGAGGGAAATCTAGAGATCTGGATGAACATCCACTATTCCAAAAGCCTCCAGCACAGGAGAAGGCATCATTCTTCTCAGCCTCTGAAAAAAAACAAAAACAAAACCCCAATGAAACTGAAAAGGGGATGGGCTGTTTGGGCTGCAATCCTATGTACATTTATCTGAGAAAGTAAACTATAGAACAGATTTGCATATGAATAAAATGCGTTGGACAGCACTGTTAATGAGATTACTGTAGTAGCCAGCATTATTCCCAATGGAAATTTGAACAAAGCACAGAGTGAATCAGGTTTATCCTAGATTTTTTTTAAAAAAAGTAATGGAAGATGACTTGGATATAAGTAGTATTTGAGTACAAAATAGATGGAGTGGTGTGTGGGTGTCGAGGTGTGCGGGGGTGTGATGATAAGTAGCTACACACACAAAGAGAGAGAGAACTGGGCTCAGTATGTACATTTTATTCTAGAATCAATGGAGAATGAATACTCCCCCCCCCCCGCATAGTCCACACACAATCTAGTTGCAATATTTTTTGGCCCTTGAAAAGTGCTTCTTCCAAAAATAAAAGCTCATTGCAGATTGATTCTGTGTTACCCCACAGTGTGTCATTTTGAAATGGTAGTCCCAGACATGGAGAGAATATCCACACCTGCCCAATGACTTTGTGGGTGGGCGTATACAAAAATCACCATCATTGCTTCTTCATTCCCCTGGGGCATGTGTAGAGAGGAAAATGTATGGGTTACCTAATCAAAGGGAGGGTTTTCAAATGTGCATCAGCTAACTACACCCACTCTTGTGGACAGCAGGATCCAGAATCAAATCTAGATTGAAAGCAGCATGTTGAGGCTGAGCGCAAGTGATTCTGGGCTGAGAAAAACTACACTGTTGTGGTAGAAATGGGTTAGTGTGTATGAAACCATAGATATATCTATATGTAACTGAGGATGAATGTGGTTACTATATGTTAAAGTGGAACAGGGCTAAACATACATATTATATTCTCCATACAGTTCATCCATTCTTGTACGAAGCAGCCCTCAGCTTCTAAAAATGCTTAAAGGTATTAGAAAATAAAATACACAAGGACAAGAAGAAGAGGGTGGAAAGGAAAAGAATATAGGTAGCAGAAATGTGATCTGATGGTGACGGGAGCAGTGAGTGAGCCCATGCCAAGCAGCCTTGACCCTGATGTCATGTGCTTCTCTGCAGCCTTTCCTCAGGGTCCGAATATGCTGCAAGGATGTCTGTAGGAAGTAGACCCTTGCATGTATCATTGTAAAGGCAAAAGCTTCAGAATTTGAAATCCTGCTGATTTTGGGTTTGTGATTTAATGGAGGCTTTCATGTCTACAACTATGTGTGTGAAGGCCGCCTCCTTACAGACGCTCACACTGTGCAGAGGGAGCTCACGATTCCAGGTTGGGGCTTCTCATCACTTCCCTGTGCGCTTCGCTTCCATACAGAGCTATATGGGAGAGTATAATGCCTGAAGTGGACTTTAATTTATCTCATTATTATGCTGGCTTTTTATAGTTTTCCGTCTGGGTGTTCAGTTGCGCAATGCTTTTTTATGTGTTGTGAAGTGCTATGAGTTGCCCCTACTTAGCTGATCCCTTCTCATCTGTCAGTCAAATTTGATTGACTTACACCCACTTTATAACCTTGTGGAAAGTGCCAATGAATGTACGTGAGATAAGATCATTGCCATCTCCTAGCACTGGATAACACAGAAACTGGGGGATATAAGAGCATCCTGTCAATCAGTGCCGGATTTACGTATAAGCTAAACAAGCTATAGCTTAGGGCCCCACTCTCTTGGGGGGGCAAAAAAAATTAAAGGAAAAAAAATGTACATTTCCAAAATATAAGATAAAAAACAAATAAAATAAAACCTACATACAGCAACAGTGTTTTGTGTGTAGGTTCCTATGATGTAAGTCATGGGCCCCGACTGGTAGCCTGCTCCCTAAAATATCACATATAAAGGGCCCCATTATCTTCAGTAGCTTAGGGTCTCATCAGACCTAAAGCCGGCCCTGCTGTCAATTTTTCCACACAATTTTCCCCACCGAGTTCAGTGGGGTGTACAGATAAATAGGTATAGGATTGCAGACTCAGTGTGTTAAATACATTGGATTTAAACAACCTAAACTAAATGGGGCATGTTTTGAAAACATCAACACTGTAGAGCAGTGGGGGTTTTTTAAGGAGGTACTCAAGGGTATGCAGTACCAGCACCTCTTTTCTTTTGTTGTTAAAAAGTGTGACACTTACTGTAACAACTTCATGATGAATACTGGCACCTATTTTTCTAGGGGGGGGGGGAGCACTGCTGTAGAAATAGATACCTTTCTATTAGTGCTGAGCTGAGAAAGAGTTCTTTCTGGATCCTCTGCCATTCAGGGCAACACTTTGCATGTGTTCTTAAACTTTAAAAAAGAAAGGATTTTAAGAAAACAAACAGATGCCCTGCAGCAAGTGGTAAGCCCACCTCTATCACAAACACTTTCATAGAGTTGTTGTTCCCTCCTTCAGAATTATTGAAAATGACTGATGGCTCAGCATTGACTTAAACTGCATGCTTCCTTTCAACAAAGGGGTGAAAAAGGGATGTGGGGGACCCTTCTCCCTAAACAAAAAAACCCCACCCACCACCCTACATCTCACTCATTCTTCATATGATTTTGCTAATATATGGACAGCTTGTGCACATTCCCTAATGAGAGCTACCCTACAACATTTTATAGTGAAGGGACTCATCATAACTTTATTTCCCATAAAGGGTGGAATTGCCATGGTTTTATAACAGAGAATGTTTCATGCCTTAATGGGAAAGCCACTCCCACGACTCTATAATTATAGACACCAGGACACTGCAGAATTCATTAGACAGTTAACTTCGGAAAGTGCCAGAAAAGCTCATATTTTTAACACAAAACAATTTACGCAGACAAAATGTTCAAGAAACAAAAGCGAATACTTGGCAGCAGCTGGCGATACACTCAGTTCAGCCCCAGTTCAGCCAAAGAGAAAATGGGGCCAGGATGAAAGGAAAAGAAGGATTAAGGCAGAGCACTGCTGAGAGGGGGACACATTTTGGGAAGGGAGTGCAACTGTGCACAAAAGGAAAACAACAATATTCCAAATAGTATTTCTAGAAGTAAATCCCCAATATGGACACATTAAACTGTAGCTGCCTAGTTTCTTTTGTAAGAGTCCCCACCTCTGCTTACCAAGATGGAGGAGGTGATGTTGGTGCAACACAGGCAAAGCCAATCTGCTGCTCCTGTTATCTCGACCTTCACTCTCTCCATCCCAGTATGCAGTGGTGACTTGGCAGGAAGGAGCTCAAATGAGTGGCATCCCACCATGATATCCACTACTGCTGCTTTCACAGTAGCTGTTATCCTACATAACATTAACTGGTTCGGTGTGTGTGTGTGGAGACCTTCTACAGCTCAAAGGATACCTTCCCTCTTGGACAGCCATCCAGGGGCACAACCCAGTGTGGACCATGGGGGGGGGGGGAAGGGCAGAGGCAAAAATTGTCTAAGCAATGAATGTAAATTTTGCCTTTGTCCTGTAGGCTCACACACACACCTCTGTCTTTTATCCAGGCAAGCAAGAATCATGATCAGACCTCAAAGACACAGCTGCCAGGCAAAAACACTAAAGGACAGTGTGAAACAAGGAAGGTCAGTGAGAGGTATGACCTAGGCAGAGTGTTTGGTTGAGGAGGGAGTGTAGCCTGGACCATTCAGAAATTTACAGGTAAACACATGCAAACACACAAACACACCCACAAAGAAGGAATTTATGCCCTTTCTTTGAGTTTTGCCAAACATTGGGCCATTTGGATAATTTACATGCAAATTCAAAATGGCAAGTTCTTCATATTTATTGTGCTATCAATCTCATCCGTTGTTTAATTTCCAGAGGGAAAACAATACACTCTCTAACAAAAAAAGGTATTAGTCAGATTTTTATTGTTTGTAGCCGATTACCATTACAATATAACTAGAAGCGCACACACCACAATTAAGACAAGCCATAAGTTAGTCAAGCATGCATTTTAAAAAAAGAAACGCACGTTGTCAAAACTTGAAATTGCAAGTTCACCAAATAATTTAAAATTTAAAAATCCCATTGAGAGTCAGCATGTATGAGGTCCACAAATGTAGCCTGTAACTTTCTTACTGCTAGCATATATAGGTGTCCTAAATCCCTGGCCTAGATGGCAGCAAGTCAAGTCCCCAGCCTAGGGCGATTCCACATGTCCAAAGTCCAAACTGAAGGATAGTCCCATAGAGATCCTGGAGCATCCAAGCTGAATTTCATCAACATGGGCAATTGAGCAGATACAGTGGTGCCTCGCAAGACGAAAAGAATCCATTCCGCGAGTCTCTTCGTCTAGCGGTTTTTTCGTCTTGCGAAGCAACCCTATTAGCGGCTTAGCAGCTATAAGCGGCTTAGGGGCAAAGCAGCAAAGCGGCTAAGTGGCTATTAGCGGCTTAGCAGCTTAGAAAAAGGGGGGGGGGGAGCAAAAAAAATCGCAAGACGTTTTCGTCTTGCGAAGCAAGCCCATAGAGAAATTCGTCTTGCGAAGCGCCTCGAAAAACAGAAAACCCTTTCGTCTAGCGGGTTTTTCGTCTTGCGAGGCATTCGTCTTGCGGGGCACCACTGTACAACATGTTAGCTCTGCTGCCCTTTTATACTTTGCATGCTGTTTGCAGCATCTGGGCTTGATGGTGCATGTGATCCTTACTAGCTCCTAGCCTACTGCAGCTGAAGAATCACACGCTTCTTTCCAGAACTAGCGAGCCCCACCTGGCCAGCTAGTGGGCTGGGCTGTCAGCCCTTGCCTGCCTCAGTCTCCTGGAGCACCCCACCAGCTGCTCCCTATGCCTCAGAGCTCACCATGTTCGTGCAGACAGGGGTCCCTCTGGCTCTGGCGATGGGCCCTGCTGCTCTGGTTCCTGTGAACTCAGCCCCAACCCCTCGTCATCCTCTGTCACCCAGTGAGTACTTCCTACACCAACCTCTCCTTCCCCATCCCTAACCTTGTATCCCAATCCCAGTGTATCCCAATCCCAGATAGACCCCTCACTGGGATCCTCTTCCTCCTCCCCATTGTCCTGTTACTTCATGACAATAAAGCTACTGTTAGGTTAGATCACCTCACTTACAGTTAGATAAACTTACACTTAGATAATCAACTCACTCAGCCAGCTGCTATCTAATTTTGAAACAACCTGATTGATCCTTTAGAAAGTCTGGAAGGTCAGCATATGCAAAGATGGCCTGCTAAAGAATTTTTCAGAAAAATATTCATTAGACATACTTTGAAATTTTAGTTATGTAAATTCATGTTAACAGGGATGGGTGGGAGTAATTCCCCCAGATAATCAGTCCTATCCAAAACCAAAGACTAAGCATTTTTCATATATTCAGAGCTTATATTTAAAATCACATCATGGATCTTACAGTATTAAATGCCTTGATATGACATTACAAGGGAAACTGAAAACTGGATATCAAGCAGTTACAAAACTGCACACAGCTTTCACTATTCTGCAGGTCTTAAAACACAGTGCTTTTAAAGAAGGAAGACCTTCTTCAGTTAAGTACTGCACAAGATATAATATGTAGGACTCCAAGTAGTGCAAATCAAAACTTATTTTATATTATATCCTGTTCATCTCTGCTAGGGCTACTCCCAGATTGTTGCACAGTATAACAAGCAAAATAGGGTTATAGCAACAAAAACTTTTATTGTGATGACCATTTTAATGATTATTATATTGACTGTCTTTGTAGCCCACAAAGAATGGGTTTTAATTAAGTCAAAATTGATGTGCCATAGAGCATTTCTTAAAAATGATCATTGAATGATGTTACCATCCAAGATCTATTTACAAAGTTTAAGCATCAGTGAGTAGCATGAGCTGAGCTGCGAGCAATAAAACTATAGTTGTTGGTGGTTGTTTTTTTAAAAAAGGGACATGATCCAGTCAAAATTGATAAAAATTTGTGTCCTATTGATTTAAGCATTGTTATTACTGCCATTATTACTATTTTTATCAGTATTTAGAACTGACTCAAAGTGACTTACAATCAGAATTTTTTTTAAAAAAGATTGTATCCTTAATTTGTATAGCTCTAAGACTTAACAAGGTGGCAAGTAGAAAAAAATGCAGTCAGCACAGTGGATTATATCCTGTACATAGGAGTATCTGCTTCTGTATTCATTCGTGCTGTGTGGATGCCCAGTTGAGGCACTGGCAAATGAAACTGGATGCGGAGGGAACAACTTGCCAGCTTTCAGCATGTCATTTGGCAGATGGTGGTTCTTGCAAATGCCTTTTGGGATCTCATTTGCACAAGAGTTTTTCCAAAGAAAGCACATGAGGAGCTAGAAGGCTTGCACAGAGTGGGTGTCATAACTGAAGATATTCCAATTTATAGTGCTATAAAAAAACAGCATGACAAAAATATGATTAGGAAAGTTGCTGTAAGTACCACACAAAGATTAATTTAGAGGGGGGGAAGGGAAATCAATTAGGGCTAGATCAAATGGGGCATTTTGAAATAAAGTAATTTGTATCAAGATAGAACAAAAGAAAACAAAGAAAATGGCTCAACAATTCAGCATTCTTTGCCTCAGAAAAGATCCAAAGATTATTGGAGGAAAAAATACAGCCAAGTAGTTCCCAGGCATGGCACATGCCCATGGCATCATTATCATCTTAATAAAAAATACTTTGGATGCAGTCTTGGCTCTAGGGAAGTAAATGACCAGCTTTCATTGATTTTAATGGGAATGGGATTTCACCCTTAGAATGCAGCTAATGAGTCATGTGTTCATAATGCTGCACAAACACTAACTATTAATTACTTTGCTTTTTTAAAAAAAACAATCCACAAACAGAAACAGGCTTCTTGGAACTGTGCCATCAGCAGCACATATAAGCAATGTAAGACCCTTCAGTAAAGAGGGCCTAAATGATTTAGGAACACAAGTATCACTCAATATGCAGCGAAGCTATTTATTAGTTTATTATGGGATTTTTATTTGTTTTGAAACTAACAAGCTACCTTTCAGGGCAATTGCCCTCTCAAGTGGATATACAAAATGGCTATGCAGTGGACATAAAAAACCACACAAAATAAAATCAAATTTCACACTGCAGGTCTTAAAAAGACACATTAATTAATAAAAAAGTTCTTTGAAATAAGAATACCTTAAGGGCTTTTTGAACTTCTGTCTTTCCACTAATGTATGGACATTTATACACGTATTTCACAGTTGTGTCTCACAAATAATCACTCATACTGCCTATCACACACCCATTAACACAAGCACAGATGGATACAAAACAAAATTTATCTTACACACCCACACTCACTTATGCTGGGCAACCTAGTCCCTTTCTCAAGAATATGTGCATGTTTCTCTTCATCATTTATTTCTCTTTGAACATGTGTGAGACTGCAGTTGCTTTCTTGTAGGGATGCAGTGGCACTGTGGTCTAAACCACTGCGCCTCTTGGGCTTTCTGATTGGAAGGTCAGCAGTTCAAATCCATGTGACGGGGTGAGCTCCCCATTGCTCTGTCCCAGCTCCTACCAACCTAGCAGTTCGAAGGCACACCAGTGCAAGTAGACAAATAGGTACCGCTGCAGTGGGAATGTGAACGACGTTTCCATGCACTCTGGTTTCCGTAATGGTGTTCCATTGTGCCAGAAGCTGTTTAGTCATGCTGGCCACATGACCTGGAAAGCTGTCTGTGAACAAATGTTGGCTCCCTCGGCCTGAAAGTGAGATGAGCGCTGCACCCCATAGTTGACTTTGACTGGATTTAATCGTCCAGAGGTCCTTTACCTTTACCATACTTTCTTGTTCCATATCATTTGTTTCCCATTGGAAGCTGAGAGCATACTCAATTTGTGCTAGATGCTAGTTCTGAATGTCAGGCTTTATGCACGTTTTATTTTGTGAGGGTTTTGTCAATAAGGATACTTTCCCCCATTTATTTTGTCTGAAATCATCATCATATGACTTTTCTTGGAAGCTCTGAATCACCTGCTCTTGAACCTCAGGAATACCATTTCTTGATCATTTGCTTGGCACTTGGGAAATTATTGACACACAACCCATTATTTCAGGGTAAAAAACAGAAACCACCAAAAGATAGGCTAATATATGTAGATTTTTGTCTTCATTTTTGTCCTACACAAGATGCAGGAAGACTATTAGCCCTACTGGCGTTTGGTTGACCATTGTTCCATTGCCATAGAGGAACCTTAAGCGCATACTTTCACAGTTGTGTGAGTCATACTGACAACAACTAGCCATTGACTGGGACTAAGATGGTATTATTGTTGATATCTAAAGGGTGGATCTAGTCTGTACATTTTATATGGCCCCTATACCAGTTTGATAGCCATGAGTATTGAAACCCTGAATGTTGCTCTTAAATTAGATGATGATACTGTACACAATTAAAGAGATATACATTATTGTATTCTCCCTCATTGTGACATAAATCTTAGTTATTCAATGAAATGAATGAGAAAATAAATGATCTGTTGATGAATGTTAGTATTGGGCTTTTATTATCTAGTAACAAATATTCTGTGGTGACATATACACAGCAAAAAAGGAAACCATTTGTGTGTAACAGTAATTACAGTATTTCTAATAATAGGCTACAGGATGAGGGGGGGGGACCCTGAACGACTTAGGTCTTAGGAAATTAATGTATATAATATTTATATGTATGCTTTAAACTTTGAAAAAGTTTTGCTAGCCTTATTATTAACTTAGTTGGAAGTTGTTCACACTGAATGTAGTCTACTTATAAATGTCACCACAGGTATATTTATTCACCAGAATATGTGTTAGCTATTTAGAACCTTTATTGCTCTCTGCTCTGGTTCATGTTGTGACACTGCTGTATGGGTCAGCCTGTCAAGCAGCATGACTCTTTATTTCAGCTACACTAGCAGTGAAAATCTCAGGTGGAAGCTAAAATCTACTTACTAAATTTTAATGAAGGAAAAAATTGGAAGAGGAAAAAATCTCCCAGAAAAAAAGAAAACCAACTTGCCTTTCTCCTTTACATCTGCAGGTTATGCTTGAAAACATCCCCTATTTTGGAGCAGAATGTCCTGACTTTTCAATATTTTATAAAACTTCCATTGTTACTATTAGCATTTCCTAACATTCCCATTGTATACAGGAGTGGCCTTTCAATTAACAGTTGTGAGGAAATCTACAGTTGTAAAATGGTGAGCATGTGATACTTGCTTTCCCTGAGTTATCATTACTCTTTTCTAAGATTTTAGCCTGATAAGTGATTCCTCTTCATTTGTAACTTTTCCCTGTAATTTGTTGGGGTTTTTGTTTGACTAATTCTTAATTGGCAAGAAGTTAACGCTAGTCATTCAGAACAACTGAATTGCCACAAAATAGAGAGAGAGAGAGAGAGAGAGAGAGAGAGAATGATGTGTATTGGACCATTATGGGATTATAGACGTTTATGCAAACTTTAAAATTTCAGAGAACCTTTCATTCGGCAGAATGGATAGGAAATTATTGGCCCATACTAACCACCTGATCCATGCTTCTGCAGAGTGTTAGTATTATGCATTAGTAGCCCTCCATAAGACTACACTCACTGGGAATAGTTGTAAGGCCCAGAAACAAAGTTTTTGGGGGGCAGTGCAGGGGCAAATCAGCACCAGCAATGGATCCTCTGGATCCAAAGTCAGACCATTTCTATTGGATCATGCCATTGGATCTTTTCTACAATGTTCATCAGAGCTGCTGCTTCAAGTATAAACTTTAGTAGAGCTACATTATGTTACTACTAAGGTGGTGGCCTTTCCTGCAGTGAGACCCCAATTTTGGAATGTCCTTCCCAAGCAGATGCGCCTGGTGCCAGTATGTGATTTTCAGTGCCAGGTGAAGCCTATGCTCTTCCACAAGCCTTTAAGCTTGTAGAAGGGTCTTTCCACAAGCCTTTTAGCTTGTAAAAAAAATTGTTTGCTCTATTCTGCTTTTTAAGTTTTTGTTTTTTTGTTTTTTGAAGGGGGTGGATTTTCTTTCATCCGTTTGTCCTTTGTTATATTGTTGGTTTCTAAATTGAATTTATAATTTCTATGCTTTGTGTGAATTAGTTTTTATTCACACTTTTGTCCACCACTCTAAAATCTTTTGATGAAGGGCAATTAAGCGGCCACACCGGTTTCTTTTGTTTTCTTAATAAGTTGGCAACTCTGAAAGGAGCTGGTTGCCATCAAGCCCCCTGAGTAGGGTCTGTTTTGTTTTGTTCTTTTGCTCATGAGCAATTATAGACTTGTTGCACCGTTGTGTTTAGTAGGAGATTCTTTAAATCCTTGAATTTTTTTAGATAAAAAACCCACGAGTGTTAAGCAGTATTCAAGTTGCTGAAATAAATAAAATTAATTTCTTAAATCTTAATTTTAAATTAGCATTTTGATGCTGGAGTTGTCCACACATAATTGCAGAACTGCTTAAAAGGTAGCGTTCTTTGCATCTTAAATTATGTACCCTACAGTTGCAAGCATCTCTTGCCAGAAGTAAAGTTCATGGAGTTCTGTGGGACTTACTCTCAAGGGTGTGTGGAACTGTAGCCTGTAGGTAATACAGGAGCTCTTTGATCCAGTCTTTCCATTGCCAAATCCTATCCACAGTTAATTCATTGGGGTTTAGTTTTGAGGAGGCATGTATGCACTATGTGTCTCATTCTTTACATAAAAGGAGCAGTAGGAAAAGGAGATTAGATCAGGGCAGCAGTAATAGGGAGGGCTTTTGCTGTTGTTAGATTACACTGTGCTTTTAATTTGTAGTTGTGAGTCACCTTGGGCCCCATGTAGGGCTGAAAGTTGCACACAAATTGTTTCATAAATAAATAATAATATTCATAACTTTACCTGACACCATTCTTCTAATGGACCTGCACACCCCTCTAAAAGTTTCTATTAGCCCTGCAATGAAGCAAATGCAAGTAACTGTCTTGTGCTTCTTTTTTCCCCAGCGAAAGAAACCGCAGTGTGGGGAAAGAATATCAGTTGATATCAAACAGGGTGGGGTAAAAGACTAACAGCCAATCTTGCTGCCACAATCTAACCTACCTCCCCTGTACCTATATTCATCTTGGTATAGTATGTTAGTCAATCTTATTAATTAATAAATGGTAGGATTTAGATAATATTTGGGATACTGAAGGGAAGATACAGGCTGTAGCAGTTCCCCTGAGCTGTGCCAAACACGGAAATTCCTGGCCTATGCAAACAAGCCTGGCTGGGCTAGTTGGATGTAAGCCATCATGAAACATTGGCCAGGTATCTATCTATATATCAAAGAAGGTGTTTGGGTCTGTGCGAAACAAGGGTTGCCAAGGTGACGGGGAGGGACTTGATGCCATACAGGAAAATTTGCTCTTTTTACTTAAGGCTTAGAAAAGTGGGGGTGAGCAGACTGAAGGAGAGGTGTTGTGTTTGGCTAGGTGTTCTGTGAAGGGGAAGATGGGGGGGGGGGAAGAGAGAGAGAGAGAGAGAGAGAGAGAGAGAGAGAGAACACACCATGCAGCAGCCATTAGAGCTGGCTGGGAAGCAGGAGAACAAATGGATGGTGTTTAGGATGACTCTTTCTGCAATGCTGGGCTGCTATGAAGAACAAGCTGCTCTTGAGATGACAGTGGTATAATATCTGCACCCCCTTCATCTAAACTCAGGTGTAAATATGTGTAATTAAACCATATTTCTTAAAGAGACTACAGCCTTTGCCATGTCTTGATTCTCAATGGAAACACAACCCTGGGTGAATGCCTGGAACCACTGGGGTTCTCATGCACAGCTTATCAGTGGTTGGAGTGGAAAGGGGGCTCAACTTCATAACAATATAATAAAGTAAAAAAAAAAAAGATATCTGGAGTTGAGTAATAGCATAGAGCTCCCATTTTACATTGAGGGCTGGCTCGAGAATTTTGTTCAGTCCACATTTGTAAGCAATTTGCAATTCAAGATTTGAAAACAGTTTCACTTCAGATTGCACAGGTTGGTTTTTTTAAAAAAAATTGCAATTCTCAGCTCAAAAATCCATATTTTAGGGGGCAATGTGTACAAAAAGTACATTTTAGAGGGAACTGCGTGCAAAAATGCATATTTTGGAGGAAATCTATATAATTAAAATGCAAACCTTTGTGCAGCTTTTGAAAAAAATCAGAAAATGGGATGAAAGTAATTTATGGCTAAACTTGACTTGAAACTAAAATTAACTGATCCATCCCTCATAGTTTGAACTCTAGGAAGTTGATAATGCAGTGGTTTCCCATATCAGTTTGTCTGGTTCATTCTGGAAAACACATGCTCAAGGCAGGTCTTGCAAACTGATTATTCACGGAGGTGGAAACTGATTTCCTTCACTTGCTCACATTCTATCAAGAAGCTGATCAAAATTCAGAAAGTCCTGTTGCATTTAAATTCTTATTCTTTTGCAGGATGAATGAACAGCACTGAGATAGCTAGCTCTGTTTCTAAAGTTTTGAGTTTTTAAATCTCATTGCTACTGTTTTCATCTCAGTCCCCTCTCAAAGATACTTCTTTCTAAAGAATCAGGCATCTTCCCAACTTTACCATCTGTGTGAGATATCAGCAATGTCTTGTTAGAATGGTTGGAAACTTTTTGCCTTGGAGGACCATAGAGACCTCATCCTTGTCTGAAGTCTAACAGAAACTGTGACAGGTCTGGGGGAAGGGATACATCTGGTATATCAGATCCATACATCTCTCACCACCAGTGTGCCACTTCAACAAGTGGATCTTCCCTCACACAGTTTTAATCCATTGGTCTTCCCAAACACTATTGTGAATCAATCTGTTTTGCTTTCCATTTTGTTTATTATATATTTTCTTCACCTACTGCTATCCAGTAACTTTCAGGAAAAGTTAAAGTCCTCACCTCCAGCACTCTTTTTCTTTTACCACTGATGCAGCTTGTTCCCTAAATGCTAGGTGTTTGCTGAGTGATGAGCAAGTAAAATATTTATGCAGGATTCTATGCACAAGCATCCTGTACATTGGCAGCAAATAGTGTATAGGCTAGATGGAGCCTCCATTGAAACTAAAATGGGTCTGTGATATGTTCCCATTAATGCTGGAATATTTGCTGTAAAGAGCCTAACACATTAATATTTAAAGTACTCACCACTCAGCACATACCTGTAGTACTGCCATACTTCCTGAGACTTCAAGAAGACCGCTGATAATGGTGGAAAGGATCAATCTAATGTGGATGTACACTAAATGCTACCACAGCAAATATTGCTTAATATTCTTATGGCATTTGTCTAGACGCTTCTTTCCACAAGAGACTGTTTCCCTATATATTTATTTCATTAACAGTACACCATCAAATAAAGTAAAATCTTGAACCTAAAGGCAAATCATCCTGGGGAACACGTGGAAAAGAACCGCACGTGCACTCTAGGTTTTCTGCAGCACTTTCATGCAAGACACACTCACACACACACGTGTCCTGGTAGCAGCTCTCAGCTGTCTCATATTTACAGGATGAAAAGCAGACAAAATGTAAGTAAGCCAGCTGGGAGCTGCCGGTGAGGAAAACTACCAGAAGCCCCAGGTGTAATCAGACTGGATCACTTCAGTGTGTGTTTGTGGCATCATAATCGTTCATGCTAAACTGAGAAACCACACTGGGGTGGAGGGCTGTTGTTGTTTTTTAACAGATGTACGCATATCCATGCAGTAGCATGTCTCTGCTACTCCAGGATGTTAGATATTTCAATTTCCCTTCCATCACTCCACAGCATTCCACATCACATATTTCTAAACTTAAAATTAGCTGGCAACTTGGCCACAGCAGAGGGAAAGAGGAGACAGCATAGACCACTCTTCAACTCAGCTGGGACCTACTGCCATTTGCTTCTTCATCTCCCAGAACTTTCTCCCTCAGTGGCCGTTCCATCTGATCACTAAATATTCATGTAACCATGAAAAACAGGTGCTTGGGTGTGCTTCTTTTGCTATTCTATCCTCCAGTCCTTTTGCTATTAGACCATAAGCCTAGCAAATTGTGTTTATTTTTAACCTCTGTATAGTGCCTAGAAACCTTTAGGTTCTTTACAAATGATGAATATGATGTTATAATTATGCAATTGACCTAATTTGCTTAATGGTGGTATCTTATTGTGCCCACTGATTTTCTGCCCATTTGTTCCACAGAGAGAATGGAATTAAGCAGATCATTTCTTTTAAAAAAGGAAAAGGAAAAAAATCTTTACCTAATGCCATATTATCTGTTAAAAGGGAAATTGTGCATAGGTATTAGGACAGCTTGCTGTTTCCTGGCAGTAATTTTGTTTTTATTTTGAAAATATGAGATGAAAAAGTTATTGCAGTAAAAAAAGTAATAGCAGTGTGCCACATTTGTTATCATAATTAATAATCTGTTTTGTTACTTTGACTACTATCATGGTTACTACCTAGAGGAGATTTTGCAAGTACAGTGGTACCTCTAGTTATGGATTTAGTTCATTTTGGGGTGCCATGCGCACCCCGAAAAATCCATAACTAGAGGCGCTGCTTCTGCACACGCGGACAGCGCGCAGAGCACTTCTGCACATGCACAAGCGGCGAAACCTGGAAGTATACACTTCCATTTTTGCCGTGGCCGTAACCTGAAGATTCCGTAACCTGGAGGTTACGCAACACGAGGTACCACTGTATGTATGGTTTTTTAAAAGGGACTCAGGTCTAGTCCAGTTTCACATTGGCTATGAAATTCATTAGCAAGGCAGAGCGGGCCCTGCCACCGGCCCCACTCCTGACATCACACCTACCTGGCTCTGTCCCCTTGAGTTTCATACAGTCTACAATGGTCCAGAGAAGGAACCAGTTGTATCCATGGTAGGGTTGCCATATTTCAAAAAGTGAAATCTGGACATTTCAGATGATTTCCAAAAATTCTGCCTGGATGCCATTTTTGAGAGAAAAATCCTGGCTATGTCTTGAAAATTCCAGACATATGGCAGCCCTAATTCATGCAGACTTCTTCATGTAGTTGGTAGCCTAATCTCACAGGGCTCTCAATCATGTGGAAGGCCTGCATGAGTACAGCTGGCTTACTTTTCATATCCTTGCCCAATCTTTATAAAATTCATTTACATTTCTACAATATTTCCTTAGGTATTTTATGCCCTCAGTGTAAAATGAATAATTTGAGAATGGTATGAGGAGGAAATGTTTAGCTTAGAAAAGAATATTTCTCCTATGAGGAAAGCAGCAACAGGCAGCATTAGTATCATCAAAATTTTGGAATTCCATAATGGCAAAACAAAACTTGCTGAAAATGCAAGTCCAAGCTTGAGATGTGTAAACTCTCTGTAGCTGCACTTGATCTGGCCTCTATAAGTATCAGAATCCATTGGCACCAGCCAGCATGGCTAATCTTCAGGGGCGATAATAATAATAATAATAATAATAATAATAATAATAATATATTTTATTTATATCCCGCCCATCTGGCTGGGTTTCCCCAGACACTCTGGGAGGTTATAACATCTGGAGGGTACAAATTTTCCAAGTATCTCTTAGGAGAATCTCCCAAAGGAACATAGTGACTGCCAGTGCTATTAGGACAACAGGGCCTGAGTAACCTTGAGAAACAATTGTTTCATTACATGTGAACTGAAAAATAAAAATTTAACTCAAAACTCCTCACTGGTTCTTCCTGTGCTAGCTTTGTGCAATGGTGGTAGCAGGACTGTGCTAGGTTAAATACGAACATGCCAGCTTAAGTGATCTGTGGATCACAACTTCAGCCTACACTGCTTACTAGTAGAAGCAATTTGAAAGGAAATGACAGAGTGCTTTTTTCTGATACAGTTCAAGCAATTCCTCCCCCACCCCCACTCCTAAATGCAGAATATATCTCAGACTTTGTTTTGCTTCAGGAGATTGTATTGTTGGAGGTGTGCAGAATTTGAATGAATATATATTGAGGGAGCTGTTTGGATTGAAGAGAGGTGACTACAGGCATGCCACGAGGGTACTACAGCCAATTTTGTCCAATTGATATAGTATCGAGAGGGACGCTGATGAAATTTGCTGATGGCACAATATACAAAATGGGGTATGGGAAGGGTCAGTCAACATAAAAAGAGGATACAATACAATTTAGAAAGCCTTGGAAAGTGTATGAGCAAGGGCAGGTAACCAGTTTATGCAATTTGGTGCTGAGAATGTAAGGTAATAAGCTCAGTGACAATAACTAAATAAATAATGGAAATATGAAAGGGGAATATATTGTACCCTCAACAGTAATGTGTTCCAAAGCACTAATCAAAAGAAGGTTCCCGGGCAACAGTGTATATACATTTTTAAAACCTTTCAGAATACAAGTCTTGAGAAATGGGAATGTACACCAAGTTCTGTAGTGCATCAATGAATGTATCACATATAAAGCAGTAGAAAACTCCAATGCAGTTCTGAACTGAAATGGAGAGGGTACGTTTGTAACATTGTGTGCAGGTTTAGTAAACTATACCGAGCAGCTTGTTACACTGAGAAAAATGTGAATTAGTATTCAAGAATTAATCACCATAATAGGGAAAGTCAATGGTTTTCCACATATGAAAGGAATAGAACCTGGATGAAAACACCAGTTTTAATGCATTCATTTCCTTCAGGAACTGCATGGTTGAAAGGTAATAGATTGTGGTGAATAATTCTGGAGTTCTGGTAATCTATGAACTCTCCACATAGCTATTGGTCAATTTATATAGCAGAAACTGTTTCAGCATATTCTTGTGATATATGCACATGTCCTATTAGTTGCCTCAGGAACTCTGTGAGCTGATTGAAACATTCAGTCATTTTGCTGATATGATTATCACTCACACAGCTATAACATCTCAATTTCCAAGTGTGTTTGGGGGTCTTCTTGTTCAAAAGCCACTCTGCATGAAAATTACACTCCACACCAAAATTTACTAGGACTTTTACACGGGGCATAACTTTTATGTGGAAGGGGATACATTCAACTACTTAACCTCATATAATGCTCACGTATTACCTAATTGAAAGCGAGTAATGTGCAACAATGTCCACCCACTTGTGCTGTGGGGATCTACTTGCACAATGAGATTTCCAGTTTATCTTCATCCACTTCAGTCTCCCAATCCTATTTTGGGCCATATGAAGAATAGCCCTTTCCTCACAGAAATGTTATATAACATGGGATTTCTGACATTATGAAAATCCCATCATTGCAGTTCTCATAGTTCTTTCCCACACTACTCTGGTAAGTTGCCACATGTACTTTGGAACTTGCCTTCTGGAATACCTCTCTTACTTTTTCAGTTCCTTCTTCAAAATCTACCTCATCCAGGAAGCCTTTGGCTCAACACCCTGGTTCCTATGCCCTATTGTAAGCAAGACTGTAACCAAGACTTGGATAGCTCAAGTTGGTAGAGCCTAAGACTCTTAATCTCAAGGTCATGAGCTTGAGCCCCATGTTGGGCAAAAGATTCCTGCATTGTAGGGGGTTGGACTACATGACCCTCATGGTTCCTTCCAACTCAATGATTCTACTAATAAAACAAAATATTATTTATTCAATTTATATCTCACCCTTTCTCCTAAAGGAGGCCTAAGGCTGTTCTCTTGTATACTGTAAAGCACAATGCATACTGATGGAATTATTATTATTATTATTATTATTATTATTATTATTATTATTATTTAGTATCCAATGGTCAATGGTGACTTGCACTAGGGGAAAGGCAGGGCACCCAATTTTTGCTGATAACCTTGTCCAGTGTGCCCCCTTTGTGCCTCCCCAAAGCTGTTCTGAGGACTGGGAGACAAAACTGAACAGCATGAGATGTGACATCAAGTATCGAAGGTGTAGATTAGTGTAAAGTGAATGACATGCTTTGTGTGAACAGAAGGACTCCCTGCTAGCACAAAACCACAATTGGAAACACCATTGTTATCATGTAAAACAATATTCACATTTCTCCCATAACATGGTTTTTTATGGTTTCTAGAATTAAATGGAAGAGATGGATTGTGATTCAGATTGTCATTAGTACAGGAGGTGGGGGTGGATTCCTGAATGATTTGGTGTGTATTTCACACACAAAACATTTTCTGAAACACTCACTGCAATCATCACTCTATATCTGATACATTTATACAGTTCCAAAACTTACTTGGATCATCAGGCAGTGTGGGATATCATAATTAGCTTTATCAAATAGCTAATTTATTCATACAAAGCTCCTTGATGCTCTGAAGCACTATTTCTCCTCTATAGGGCTGATCTGTCAAATTTGATTCGTACTTCATTCATATGTTAATTAGGCTATTTCTGGGTGTTTGTGTCTATCCATACCAATGTAAAAAGCATAGAGAAGACATACAGGTACGAAATAAACATATTCACTTTAAAGAAATCAATTCACTAATCCTAAAATGCTTTGGACTCAGCTCACCAGTGCCTTGCCCCTATTTTCCTCAATTACTCCATCGCTAAGTGTGTGCAAACTGGATGAAAAGTGTTATCTAATCAGAACAGTAGGATTTTGCAACCATATTAGAGAAGTACAAAGGATCTTAGTAGGAGTGAGGCAGTGAACAATCAACCTTCCTACTTGTAAAATTAACTCTAGATGATTTACACAGCATATAAACTCCCACCAAATATCTAAAAATTGCAACTCATTAAAACAAACTTTCTTTAACCTTTTCTGTTCCTCCAGAGAGCTTCATTTATATTGGAAATGTGGATTTTGTCACACAATGGCTTTCCTCCCACAGAACACAGGTTACTAGTGCCTGTATCCCAGTGAAACAGCACTAATGCAATATTGTCAATATTGTACTTTTCTTTTGTGGAAATTCAGCTTTAGTAAGTTGGGGCCTATAGAAGAGGAAAGTAGCATTAACTGGGGCCTAGGATTAGAAAGAAATATTACTTTAAAAATAACATGTGCAGTTATTTTCACAGGTATATGAACTGGAAAGATTATTTTCCACATTCAGGGGAGGGATATCAGCTTTGCTTATCTTTGGATCTCTTCTAATCTTAAAAATCCTTATTAACAAAGAAAAGACATAGGGAACATAAATTTCATTCATTCTTCCTGTTTATGTGTGTCTTTTGACATCTTTTGAAAACATTGGTGCTGAACTCCAGTTTCTAACAATCCAACCATAGTTGTAAATCAGAAGCCTCTGAAATTAATGTGAATGAGCCTTCTTAGGAATAACAATAATTAATTTGCAATAAGCAGTAGGGCTGCATTTGGTTTATATTGTGGGCAGTGTTAGAAACTGAGATATGAAAGCTGGGAGCTAAATGGCACCTTAAAACTAGGTTAAGGGCACAACAACAGAAAGTCTAGGCGCGTTTTTTTTATAACAAGAATAAAGTAAAGGTAAAGGGACCCCTGACAGATAAGTCCAGTTGTGAACGACTCTGGGGTTGCGGCGCTCATCTCGCTTTATTGGCTGAGGGAGCCGGCATACAGCTTCCGGGTCATGTGGCCAGCATGACTAAGCCACTTTTGGCGAACCAGAGCAGCGCACAGAAACGCCGTTTACCTACCCACCGGAGCGGTACCTATTTATCTACTTGTACTTTGAGGTGCTTTCGAACTGCTAGGTTGGCAGGAGCAGGGACTGAGCAACGGGAGCTCACCCCGTCGCGGGGATCCGAACCTCCAACCTTCTGATCAGCAAGTCCTAGGCTCTGTGGTTTAACCCACAGCGCCACCCGCTTATAACAAGAATACAAAGATGAAAATGAATCAACTGTGGCTAAAATATTATGTTCATTTTTCACATGGTCTAATCTTTCCCCTGTCGATAATAAATGTTGGAAATGTAAAGAAACTGAAGGTACATTCTTTCACCTTTGGTGGACGTGCCCAAGGATTAAGGCTTTCTGGGAGAGGATCTATAATGAAATGAAAAAGGTATTTAAATATACTTTCCTGAAGAAACCAGAGGCCTTTCTCCTGGGCATGGTCGGCCAAATGGGGTCAAAGAAGGACAGAACTTTCTTTATGTATGCTACTGCAGCAGCAAGAATACTCATCGCAAATCATTGGAAGACACAAGACCTACCCACCTTGGAAGAATGGCAGATGCAAGTAATGGACTATATGGAAATGGCGGAAATGACTGGCAGAATCCGAGACCAGGGAGAAGAGTTGGTGGAAGAAGACTGGAAGAAATTTAAAATTTATTTACAGAAACATTGTAAAATTTCTGAATGTTGATGATGTTGAAATGAAATGAAGGGGTTCTAGTAATAAGGCAAAATAAGATTATGTAATAATGAATTGATACTGGATGAAAATTTGAAGCTATAATATGTGAGAGGGAAAAAATTAAGGATAAATCAACAGGGTATGAATTTGCTGAACCAATTATTAAATGGAATACAAAAAAGGGAGGTGTGAGGAAGTCAGGAAAATAAGTTAATGAACGGTGAGAAATTAAAAAGAGGGATTTTTATTTTTTATTTTTTATTTTTTTCTCTATGTTAAATGTTTGTAGTTTTGTGTTGTCATATTTTTTGTGTTTTTTTTATTTACTGTCTTATAACTTTTTTCTTGTTAAAACCTAATAAAATATCATTTAAAATTAATAATAATAATAATCTTTCCCCTGCCCACCCACCTAATATTCTTAAGATGGTCTCTTCTCCAGAGAGTAGCTAGAAGTGGAGAGGCAGAAAAAGGTCCTCCTTTCCTTCCAGTCTGCAGTTTTAATCTGAAATCTTAGGGGCAGTACTGCGCCAGAGCTCAGAAACTGCTCGCTATAATGAAATTCCCTGTCACAAAATGTGCCTAGAACAATCGGAGTTTCAAACACTGAATATGGACATCATATTGTCCTCAAGCCCAGTTTACATTAATAGCTGGATATTTTAATGATAAAAACTTCAGCCTGACCAAACCTAGCTAAGGCAGTAGACAATTCAACTTTTGTGGTTTAAGAAGGCAGCATTACAATCAGCAGGCTGTGAATAGGAAGCATTAAGCAACATTAACTATCATCAGAGTTGATGTTGAGTTGTAGTTGACTTTGTATGCTAATCATATCACCACATTCCTAACCACATGAAGATGCAATAGATGCAACAAATACAACAAGACCATGGTCTTTACAGAGAACTCTAACTCCCAACATTGCTGATTCCATTGACAATTTTGAGTTAAGTACACCATATAAAAGCATGTGTTTTTGTTTCCTTATTAGCATTCAGCAGAGTAGGGTGGCAGGAGTTTAAAAACAAGGCATTTTTTGCACTCAAAATAGCTAACAGCAGTGGAGGGAAGCTGGGCTCATTGACAAAGTTGCGTACTGAATGCAGATGCTTTTGTTCTTAAAAAGTTTTTCATTAGAGTGAAAGTAATCCTTTGAAGCAAGAAGTCCCGCTTGCCCTGAAGAAACAACATTGCTGTGGTTCCACGCAAATTGCCATTAATACAGTATTTTGCTTGTTCCCTTTTCCACCAAGTAGTAAACTACACTTTTATCCTTTCCATCATCTTAGGTTTATTTGTTACATTCTCTCCTTGATTTAGTGGGAAACTGTTCGCTCATAGCAAAAAGTTTTTTTAAAAATTCATCAGACCTTTGACTGTTACCAGAACCACATTAATGTGGTGCAAAGGTGGGGAATCTGTCTCTGTAGATGTTGCTGAATGCAAACTCCCATCAATCCCAGTCAGCATGGCAAACTATCAAGAATTATGGGAGTTGGAGTCCAGCAACATCTGGAGGGTCACGTTTCCCATCCTTGGCCAACAGTGTTGAAGTTGACTTTGGAATCCCCAGGACAAATTGTTGCTGGCTATAAGCAAGTCACTATCTTAGCATAACATACCTTACTGGGTTTTTAGGACACTAAAATGTATGCCTCTTCAAGTTGCTTGGTGGAAAGGTGGAATATAAATGAGCAGTATCCCAGGCTACTGAGTCATATATCTGACTCTGAAGTGTGCTATTATGATTTCTTCTTCTTCTTCTTCTTCTTCTTCTTCAGTGATTCTATTGTTTCATTGGGTATTGTAGGCTTTTAATTTAATTTATGACTGTCTATCTAGCTCTCTTCCTGCCAACCTAGCAGTTTGAAAGCATATCAAAGTACAAATAGATAAATAGGTACCACTCTGGTGGGAAGGTAAACGGCGTTTCCGTGCGCTGCTCTGGTTCACCAGAAGCAGCTTTGCCATGCTGGCCACAAGACCCAGAAGCTGTACGCCGGCTCCCTCAGCCAATAAAGCAAGATGAGCACCGCAACCCCAGAGTCAGCCACGACTGGACCTAATGGTCAGGGCTCCCTTTACCTTTACCTTTATCTAGCTATCTAGCTACATCTAAATACTGTTACAGATCTGAGGTAACAGGGATTGGAGGTACAAGGGCACCCATAACTGCTAGTGAAGTATAAAAATCAATAAAGGGGTAGAATTTAGCTGATTTTGGGAGTATGAAGGGAAGATGCAAGGCCAGTGAAAGTATAATGAAACTACAAAATTTGAGATTTGAAACTATAGCTGTCATGGTACCAAAAATATCATAAACTTTCATCAAAGTTATACAGAACAATAACTCCAATCTTTGTTTTAAATACTTTTATATAAGAATGAAGTGATACTTGCAGAAGAATATTGATTTCAAACAATGCCATCTAATTTATTCATCTAAGCATTTTACATCTAATTTACACTTCCTGCATTCTTACATCCCACTCTTCGAAATTATTTGACATTAGCTCTCACTGTGTTAGTTTCCCAGTAATTGCTATAAAGATATATTATCAGTGAGATTATATATTGGGGCAAACTAAGATGTAGTTTAAGATGTACAAAACTTTTAAAACTACTCTTAAACTACTTTAATTATCTAATTATTTATTACTGTTGATCCAATAAAATAGTTGAGCAGTTCCATTGTCCCTTTTTTCAAGGCTAACAGGAGGGACTGACACTTGGAAATAATTGCAAGTAACTTATTTATTTATTAATAGCATATTGACTACTAGATTCCTAGGGTCTAACCCCACCTACCACCAGAAGTAATCTAATGACAATTATAAGCAGTTCACTGTCCAGCAAAGTTATCAACATGGACTAAAATGGTAATATCTTACAACAGGTGTGGGAAACATTTGGTCCTTCAAATGATGATGAACTACAGTATCCATCATCCCTGGCTATTGACAATGCTTCCTGTGGGTAATCTGGATTGCCAAAGGTTTCCCACACCTACCCTACAGCAAGAGGCCAGAGGGCATCATTACTTTGTACACAACCCATCTGGGGGCTGCATTCCAGTGGTGGCTATGGCCAGAGGGAAACATGGGTAGAGCAACTGGTGTAACTCAGCTTTGTGCAGGTTACATTTCAGCCATACAAAAGTCAGAGGGCTCTATAGACACATGTACAGGTGTCCCCCCACTTATGTGCAATTGACCCACATGTGGTCAGCTATATGCATGGCACGAGGAAATAAATAAATAAACTGATTCGAATCAGGAAATGGTGGGAGAGAGCTGGAGAGTCCTTGTGGCTTGCAAGGAGACCCTCCCTGGAGCCCAAAGAGGACATGAGTGAGGGCAGAGGAAGCCCTGAAGAGGCACAGCAGACTTTGTTTAGACTGCTCAGCCTCCCCGCCTAACAGCTGATGAACACAATAGCACAGCAGTAGCAGTGCTTTCTTAAATGGATCGCAGTTTCTGCCCAAACTGGGAGACTCTATCCCTGGAGAATTTATTTACATACCCTCTCTGTTGATGCTTGGGTAGTATACAGAGGTTGTGCTTTTTCAAAGGATCTTTGAAGGAATGCTCCACTTTTATTGATTTATGTTACCTAATAATGAGCTCTTTTTTTTTTTTTTACTTTTCTTTTGGTGTGGTGCTTTCTCCTTCTTCTTTTACTATGTGCTGGGATTGTTAATTTATGAGAGTCCTTTTCTTGTTCAAATGGCACAACTAAAAAAAATAAATACAAGTGATGACAGAATAGCATGGCTGATTATAATGTAGAAATCTTAAAGGAAAATAGGTCTGGCATTCTTTAGCATCACAATGCTACTGGACACCATTTTGTGTATTTCAATGCTGTCTGAGACACATAGAAGTACAGAGCTGAGAATTCCATTGCAAAGCATGTATTATTGACAAGTTATCCACATTACGTACCAGCTGAACTTGTGTGAGGCTGAGTAAAAGAAGATATTCCAATGTCTTTGTTCTACTCAAAGTACCTTTCTCTTAATAAACAGCTATTGTGAAGATTTATAATTATTTAATTAACCTACTTCACTCTCTTTGAAATGCGATAACTATTACTTCATGAGGCAGATCAGACTTGGCCAAGACAGGAAACAAGATTGAGAAAGCACTACTTATGGCGAAAAGCAGCCATGTATACGATACACTGACTTATGTTTCTTACATATGACTACAAAAGGGCATGTAGGCTTGCTATCATTGTTTGTTTTTTTGTCCTTATCACAACTGGGGGAGCGGGGGGGAGGGACAGGCCAGAAACACAGTCTCTGAACACAATCTGAATTGTACCATAAATAAAAAGATTTCAGAAAGAAAAGGCTGGCTAATGATCAAAAGAGTCACTGTCAGCTTTCTCATGGCTGGCTGGAAGCCTTCTGCATTAAAGCTTTGTGAGATCCGAATGCAAACCCTAACACTTGCTTTTCTGGATTAGAGGTTATGTATTACAAACCAGCAAGCACTGAACAAAATTACTGTAGATTAAGATTCCATACATTCTTGCGTTTTACATTGCAAATAAATAGTTATTATTAGGATTGTGCCTTGCAACTAGTGTTTGGGTAGAGGAATGTTTGGGAAGAGGAGGAGAACACCATCTAGGCAAACCTATGCTGGTTTCCCGATTACTTAATTTACAGTTCATTCAAAATAGCACTATTAATTGGTGAAATGAATTTAATGAGAATTTAGTGTGTTTGTTTCCACCAGCATCAAGTATCTTAGGCATAGGATAAGCACAAACTTGTTGCTTGTTTATTTCACAAGGATGGAAGTTGTTATTTTAATGCTGCTGCTTAAAAGCAGCTTTCTTTGTTACAGATGTAGCAGGAAGGATTTCTGTCACCTTCTAAATAAATATAAAGTATGGTTTTATTAAAAGCAAGAGAAAGTGTTTCTTCCACTTCTTGGCATAGGAGGAAGAAGAGAAATTATACCCACAGAAGGTATTGCCATGATGATTAATAATATGCTAATGTAATAAGCAATATACATATGACAAATAAATGTGAAAAAGATATAAACCACCACTGTGGGAGAATGAATGTGCAGAGGGTTCAGGCCAGGATCATGCCCAAGGCCCTGCTCCTATTTATTATTTTCTATCCAAAGGCAATTGTACAGCCACTCGGGGGGGGGATTAGACATGATGGTTGGAAACATCCCCTTTTGGCAGGGGCGTAGGAAGGGGGGCGGTGGAGGTGGTCCACCCCGGGTGTCATCCATGAGGGGGGTGACAAAAAGGCACACCGCGGGGGGCTTGCTTCACCAACCCTGTGCACGCCAGATCGCTTCATGGCCTCCCCCCCCCCCCGGGGTGCATGGCATGGCCGCTGCTCTGGACGCCCACGCCACTAATTCCGCCACTGCCTTTTGGGGCAAGGTACTAGACAGAGTTGTGGAGATACAGCTGCATGATTTCTGGAGGAAACTGAGTATCTAGACCCATTTTAATCTGATTTTGGACCCAGGTTTGGAACTGAAGCTGTTTTGGTCACCCTGACGGATGACCTCTATTGAGCCATCACTGGAAAGATAGCTTCCATGAGATGTGATTCTCCCCACACAAACAGGTAATTAGCTGGTCCTATACACTGATTGTCAGAGAACCTTTCTTTAAACACTACACACACTAAAATAAGAGCCAAAACTCTCATAGCTGGCAACCAACCTTGTGTGAACACTGCTGGGTGGATGTAGACTGGTTGGCGTCCTACTGCTAGTCAGCATGTCACAGTGTTTGTATTTGTGTATTTGTGTTTGTTTGTATGTATATCCATATTAATGGTCTGTGTTTGCATGTAGCCTATTTATGTTCACATTTTGCAGGTGCAAAGCTGTGCCCAATGGAAGGGTTCACAGTCCTATTATTAATATGAGAAGGGCTGCTCTACTCCTGCAGACATTCAGTAGGTAGGGACTGTATGATCTGCATTGCCCTGACTCTGTGACACACATGCAATTTTACATTTGAATCATAGAATTGTAGAATTGGAAGAGACCCTGAGGGTATATCTAGTCTAACCCCCTGAAATGCAGGAATCTCAGCTAAAGCACCCATGACAGATTCGACCTCTGCTTAAAAATCTCCAAGGAAGAAAAGTCCACCACCTTCTGAGGGAGTCTGTTCTAGTTTTGAACAGCTCTTACCATTAGAAAGTTATTCCTGATGGGGGGGCCGCCAGGGGCGCATTGGAAGATGGCCGACAATACCATCTCCCCGGCTCACACAAGGTAATTAAGAGGCTGATATGGGAGTATGCAGCCTCCCTTGTTGCCCCAAGGAAATGGGGAACACTGCCTCGCCTGCTGTGGCCATAAATCACCCCCAGATTCAAAAGAAGGGGGTGAGGGCACTAGGCACAAAGCCCTTGTGTGGGTCCGGCTCTCCCGGACGCTGTCTCTGATCGCGCCTGGTTGCAGCAGCTCGAAATAAACAATTGGAAAGAAGCAAATGCACATATTTCAAGTGAAGAACGGGAGTGAAGACTGCTAATTCAAGTGACCTATGTGAAAGTAGAGCAATGGGTTGGATTTAACAGGAATATATATCATGAAGAAGATACATCAAAGGTTTGGTATGTCGGAGCGGGACTGGATGGGGGGGGACTTTTTTCCTTTTCTTCTATGTGATTAACCAATAACCCCTCCCCAAGAAAGAACCGTCGCATAACTGACCTAAGCAGGATGATTAAAAACTGTGTGGAAATGAATTACTAACCAAAAGTTTGGTTTATGGAGATCGAGAAAATAACAAGGGCTTTTGGAATGACACAGCAATAAAAAGAGAGTCGCCATGTTGGCAGGTTCTGTCGAAAGATTGATGATCGGGAGGAAGAAGCTATGGAGGAAGCTATGGATTTGTTTTCATATTGGATTCCTGGCAAAACCTCCTCAGAGGACTGAGAAAGGGAGTGACAGACCTGTGAAGATTAACGAGTAGAAGGTAAGAGTGTTTTTCGTTATGGAAGTGATGAAATGTGGTAGCCGTCTGAATATGACTCTTGGACAAATGGAAAAACCCACATAGGATTACAATTTGTTTCAACCCGCTTGTGGAGACTATCAGAGGTCATAAAGAGAAAGGAAAAATACATGAAAATAACAAGATGAGATGTGGAAAACAACAAGAAAGGATTGGATAGAATTGTGATTGGATCCCTTTCGGAACTTGAAATATGGGTACCCCCAACAAAAAAATTAAAATTCGGCTCTGTAATTTGGAATTTATGTGATTTGATTTGATTGGTCTGTTAATAAAAATTATTTTTTTTAAAAAATAAATTTATTCCTGATGTTTAGTCAGAATCTCCTTTCTTGATACTTGAAGCCATTGGTTTTGGTCCTAGCCTCTGGAGCAGGAAAAAACAAGTTGCTTCATCTTCCATGTGACTTTTCTTTAGATATTTGAAGATGGCTATCATACCTCCTTTCAGTTTCCTCTTATCCAGCCAACACATACCCAACTCCCTCAACTGTTCCTCATGCGGTTTGGTTTCCACACCATTCATCATCTTAGTCACTCTCCTCTGCACATGTTTCAGTGTGTCAATTTCTTGTCCTTCTTAAATTGTGGTGCCCAGAACTGGGCAAAGTATTTCCAGTGTGGTCTGACTAAGGCAGAATAGAATCAAATTAGCTTTCTTTTGCTGCAGCATCACCATTGACTCATGTTAATATTCTGGTCTATTAAGACCACTAGATCCTTTTCACATGTACTACTGCAAAGCCATGTGCCTCCCATCTTCTATTTGTGCAGGCGGTGATTCCTGTCTAAGTGCAGAATATTGCATTTACTGCTATTGAAACATATTAGCAATGTTTGGTGAGGCTAAACCAGTGTAGTTGCACTGATGCATTTGTGGTGCCCTGAGTTGTTTTCCCAACAATATAACCTGTGTGCTTTGCTGCATGTGTGAAATACCATGGCTATTTACACCATTTTACCATTTAACAGCCCTGTACCCTAATCCTATGCATGTTTACCTACAGAGGTCCCACTGATTTCACTCTGGGCTCACTTATAGGTAAAGATGCCTAGGATTGCTGCCGTAATAACTGATTCTGTCTACCTACCAGAGAGCTGTTGGTCTCCATTAACCTTGAACTTGAGGAAGTGCACCTTACTCCTTCTCAGCTCTTATGCCAAACTTTTCATACAAAACTACTTTTCCTGATTCTATTTACATTCCAGAGCTGTGGCAGGCGAACGCATTGGTCACTGGGCCAAGGATAAATGACAGTTTTCTTCCTGTAGTCAAGTTAAAATTTATTTTTAATGGATCACTGGGATGAGTGCATGTTTACCAAGCAGCAAAAGAAAAGTCAAGGGGACATGATATGGATGTCACTCACATGGGAAGCAAGGAATGACCAGAGAGAGAGAGAGAGAGAGAGAGAAACTTACTGTATTCTTGGTCCCAGAAACATAAACGAAAGAGATTCTCCTATTCTCAATATAATGATGCCAAATGCATCACACCAAGTGATGTGCACCTTCTACAACTATAAATAGCCATGGCACTCTGTTCCATTTCCCTTGGACCATGGACCATGTGGCTAACACTTTTCTCCCCTACCCTGGATCTGACACATAAATGCTTCTGAGGCTGTTATTCTTATTCAGGGCGAATCTTCCATTGTTACCAATAGATGCTTCATTTCCAGGATGAACAGCAAGCTTGAGGATGCAATATTTATCAGAAACATGAGGGTTCAAGTGGGAGGAAGCAGCTGGTTTCTCTTCCTCACATGCCATGGTTTTGGAGAACCACCACCACTTTGGCACACACACAGTGACTATTAACAGTTAGAAAAACATTCACTTACTTAGCATCAAGTGTAGTTTGGCCCTTAGCACAAGATGGCAAAGATTAAGAAGACCCTGAGAAGGTTTGGAAGGCTGAAGTAAAAATGAAGTTGATAATAATAATAATAATAATAATAATAATAATAATAATAATAATAAATTCATTCATCCTCTCCTTTCTATTTCTTGTTCTTATTCCCTATCCTTATCAATTTCTGATCTTTTATCCCATTCCTTATCTTCCTAGTTATCTGTTTTTAAAAGAAATCTAGATTTTGGGGGGGCAAGGGGGATTCTGCAGAAGCCAAATAGTAATACAATTTAATCATTAGACGTCTCTTTACCACACGATAGTGGTGTTACTTCATTTTGTGAAGCCCATGGATTTTACTGTATGACAGGTTCACAGCCTATTGATTAAGCACTTTATAAGATGCACTTTAATGCATGACTTTAATTGTTTGTGTGCATGCATGTGAGAAAGCAGGGGGAGAGTACAAAAGTCTTTGGTGCCCTTAATGCATGAACTAAATAAAATCAAAAGTCCTGGCCAATGTAGAATGGTTCAGACAAGGCCAAGGCCAATAACAATGGTTTACCTGTATTGTACACACAGGAGGAGTCTTGTATTATCAGGTGATTGTCAATGTCCAAGATACACACACTGGCATCAATAATTAACAGAAGATGTGACCTATCCAATGTACCTCACACCTACTACTTAGTGCTGATTGCTACACTATTTCAGTAAGGTAGAAAAGAAGTCTGCCACATATCAGGACTTAGACCATAAAAAATCAAGCTACAATATAGCTACAATATGCTGAGTTTATTGAGCAGAGAATATTTTTAAAAAGCCTGCCAGGGAATGTATGGGCATTTTGAAAAGAATCATCTGTGAGGATCCACAACTACCTTTAGCAAGAAGATGACTTTCAATAATTACTAGCCTGAGGCTTACTAAAATGAAATTATGCTAGTGAGACAAAGAATGAAGTCTATTTAAAAAGCTACATTAATCCAACTCCAGAAATGGTTGTAGAACTTAAATCAACAAAGCATGCCATTCAGAAGGCAACTAGATAATGAGCAAGCCAAACTGCATCTTACACATAGAATCCAATAGGATAAAACAAAAAAATAAAGTGGCTCATGTTGTGAGCAGTATGATACAATGAGTTGTATATTTTTGAGACTCTCAGAAAGCAGTCAGTGAACTGCTAGATTTGCATGCAATAAATGTGTTCAGTATGGAGCATCCTGAACAGTGATGCAACAAAGACTGCTTTGCAAACGGCAAAGCACCTGGAAAGGATGCTATTCAAGCTGAACAGTAGGTGTGGAAAAGTCACCATGTTATTAAACATCTTTGACCTCTGTCCATATTGCTACATAGAAAAAGTAGAACAGGATATACTAGGTGCCCTTACTAAAATAAGAACAAATAAATATATGGAGGATTCTAATGTTATAGAATGGAATTCTCTTGTCAGCAGCATAAGCAGAGTATTATTTACAGAGAAATCCCCCTTACTTTGGGGGAGAGCATTGGAATAAGAGGTGTTAAGGGTGGACTCAAAAAGCTTGAAAACCCCTGCTATACTTTATTGTGTCCATATGTCTTGAGATATGTTACAACTTTGGGCTGATTCTCATGTTAGTTTGTACTCAAATATCATTGTCATCCATTTATCTCAAGACAATGAAGGAGTGCACCTTTGGGTGAGGTCAAGCTGTTGGAGGTTACAGTGCCTGCTGGGTCTGTAGAAACTGATACAGGAAGACATGTTTTGTGGCAGCTGGGGCAGACGAAGGCATCCAGTTGTGCTGCTGGTGCACTACAGCATTCCTTCACTCTGTGCTCCTCCCAGTGGTCATTGCTACTCTTGTCACAGCTTTGGATGCATCTGACTGTCTCCAGGCAATGTTTCTGGCAGAGCATGTCCTTGAGAATTTTGTCATCTTCCATTCTGTGGGCATGACGAAGCCAGCATAGACATCACTGAGACAGGAGACAGGAGAGAGATGTTGGCTTGGGTGAGAACATCTTTGTTTGAGACTCTGTTCTGCCATGTGGTGCTCAAAATCTTCCTGACACTGTGGATCCAGACATGCACCCACAGTGACAATGAAAATGTGCTTATAGGTGCATATCTCTTGTGCAGATTGTGTTGCTTGTATTTCTACTGTCCAACTATTCTGTATCCACTTCAGATACATCATGTTAATTTGCACTCTGCCATTCCATTATGGACAGCCATAGCTATCTGATATACTGGGATTCCAGTATCATTGATGTTCATCTCTGAGCATTAAAATGGCAGGAATGTGCAGTAGCAGACAATAGGATCCCCACACAACTGTATCAATACCGTTTTCAGTGTCCCAAGAAATCTCACAGCAACTATGACCATGAGGAAGAATAATGTTGAGAAGAACGTTTAAGCTCCAAAACAATTATTTTGTGTGTGGGAACATTCCCTAAATGTCAGTATAATATGTGCAATTCGCTTCATATATCCACTTGAGGGACGGACAACATATTCCATGGTTGTTGCTTTTTTGTGTTTGTTGGTGAATGTTTGTTTTATTGGTGAATTAGGCACCTATTTTTACATTTGGATTGCTATTTTTAGTTTACTGTCAGTTGTCTTGAACACCAAGATACAAATTTAATAAATTTATGCAGTATTTAGAGATTCTTCTGATTAAGCAGAATGGAGGGAAAAAATGGATACAAAAGGATTTCTATGAAATCAACAGTGCCCAGTGCCCAGTGATACTGGTAGAAGATAGTGAAGCCCACTGTAGCTGGAGCCAGATTCAATAATAGGCAACAGCAAAGCATGACACGTGGATCCTAGTTTTGTCCCTGGCCTGCTGAAATCCAGGGCTCCCTCCTGAGCTGCGTGTAAATCAGAAGGGAGGCAGATGGGAGCAACAGAAGCCAACCTGAAGTTGGGGGTGGGGCGTCCTCCATTTGTCCCAGTGGACCAGACTGCACCTCTTTAAATCCTTCACGCCAGTAAATCCAAATTATGACTCCACAGTGAAGTTCCGGAGGAGTAGCAAGAGCATCACAGAAATGTAACTTTAAATTGGCAGCAAGTCCACGCCTTCATACCTACATGGGCGTGAGAAGCGCGATGGGGGATACAGGCGAAGTTAGCACGCGAGGAAAGGATCAGCAGCGCGGCGTGAGAAGGAGAGGATCGGCGGAGTGCAGGTGCTGTCCTTATTCCGTGGTCCGTTCCTGCGCAGTTCATGTCCGCTCCTGGCATTTCTGCTGCTCTCCCTGGTTCTTCCACACGTGCCTCTTACTTGTTTGGCAATCTGTCATCCACTGCCCCGCCCCGCACCTCCCCAGAGCTGATTGGATCCCGTCTGCCGATCAGCAGTGCCTGTAGTCTTCTGCCCGTCCCTCTCTTTAGCTACGCACATAGCGAATTATCCTTGTAAGAATCGGCTGCTGCCGCCGCTGCTGGCTGCCTGAGTTGTGACCCATTTTCCCAAGCGCTCTCTCTCTCACACGCACGCACGCACGCTCTCGCCGCTGCCGCTGCTTTCAAGCGGGCGCGTCTTCAGTCCGCCGGGTGCTCGCAAGTCGAGAGAAGCGGCCACTTTCAGAACTACCTTTGGACAGCGACTTCCCTCTTTCCACCTCCCCACACCTTTTTATTCTTTTCCCCAAACCGCTCATTGGCTGGCAAGGAAACATCCCGCTTGCAATCCTCATAGGCTCAGGCAAATGCCAGTCCAAAGTTGAGACAAAGAGGGCGGGCACTGCAAAGCAATAAGTCCCCTTCACACGCGGACACCCCCCTCCCCCCCGCCGTCCCCAGAACTCACTCATCAGCTTTCCTCTTGCATCGGTGCTGCCCGCTGACAGGTTAGCCGCGCAGGATAGACCCTCTCCTATTGGAGAGCCGCAGCTGCCTGTCAGGCTCTGGCTGCGAAAGGGGGAGGACGCTAAAGAGAGCGTGGCTGTGCAAAAAATAAAAAAAAATGTGCCGGGGGGTAGGTCCAAAGCCCAGCGAGGGGGCGTGGCCCGGCAAGTTAGAGGCGTGGCTATTCAGAGAGAGAGAAACGTGCCGGGGAAGGGGGCGGAGTCCTGTAGGAGAAAGGCGGGGTCATTGTGGCGGGGGGGGGGAGGGGGAGGAGGTGCGCGCGCTGAGATTGCCCTTGTGTCTAGAGCTGGGAAAGCGGCTGGTGTAGCGGAGCAGTCTCCCTGCGAGCTGAGGTGAGAGGCAGCGTGCGAAGCAGCAGGAAGGCGAGCGCCGCAGCTGCCCGCCCGTCTCTCCTCAGCACCCGGACCGGCCGGAGAAGGGGCGGCCGAAGAAGGGAGCTTTCGCCGGGCTTTCCAGAAAGGGGCAGCCGGCTCCTGCGAGGAAGAAGCGAGGGAGGAAGTGTGCAGCCGCGTGCCCCCCACCGAGGGAAGGACGGGCTCGGGGGGCGAACTGAGGAGGAGGGCGAAGCCAGCCGCCGCCGCCGCCGCCGCCCGCCCCCATTGCACCCCCGCGCGACCCTGGTCCTCCTCTTCACCCCGCTGGATAGGCTGAGGGAGACACTGCGGCGGCGGAGGCGGCGGCGGAGGCGGCTCCTGCTGGGGGGAGGACGAGCCCGGCGAGAGGAGGAGGAGGAGGAGGAAGAGGAAGAGGAGAAGAAGAAGAAGAGGAGGAAGAAGAAGAGAGAGGGAACAGCGGTCGCGGCAGCAGCAGCAGCTGCTGCGGGATTCTCTGCCTCGCGCCCCACCAGCCCGAGGGAAACCCCCAGGATGCGGCTGAAACCGAGCGTCGTCTTGCGCTTATACAGCCTCTGCGGGATCCTCATACAAGGTACCACCCCCGCCCGTGCCCACTTCGCCGCCGCCGCCGCCGCCGCCGCCTCTCGGCCCCCCAACTTCTGGCTGCGACGTGCGTGCCAAGGCAGAGGTGGGGTCGCCGTGGGGCGGAGGGGCACCCGGTGCTCTTTCCTCGCCGCCTTGGAAAGACTCCTCGCTCGACCTCATTCCCTCCTCCTGTCGCCTCCTCTCCCCCCCCCCCCACTCTCTGGAGACTTGCCCCCAGCCTGCCCCTCATTTGTCTTCGCGTCTCTCGGCTCCCCCTCCCCCCCCTTGCCCGCCCGCAAGCTCCTTTCCCTCCCGTCTGGGTTCTCTAATCCTGGGCTTCCTTCCCCCTTTATCTCTTCCCTTCGCTTCCTCCTGGCTTCCCATCCCTCCTCTCCCGTGCGCCCCCCTCCCCCGCCCTCTTTCGTCTATCCATCACCCTTCGGCGCGCTCTCTCTCTCCTCCTCCTCCTCCTCTTCCACCAGCACCTCCTAGCCTCCAGCCCCGCCACTTGTACAGAGCCTGCCATCCTTAAAGTGCTGCACAAACATTAATCCTTCCCTGCCCGCTCCTGAAAGTCCTTCCCTCTCGTCCCCTGAGAGTCTTGCAGCACACCCCCCCCTCCTCCACCTCGGTTTCAACTCCTCGTACCCTTTCCCTCCAGCCACTCTTTTTCACCCCATCGCCTACGTCCATAAAAGTGAGAAGGGCGATGCAGCGAGAGGAACAACGTGGGCACTGCAACACCATCCCGTGGGGGGGGGGGGAGAGGAAGAGAGAGTAAAATGCTTGAAAGCTGATCGCTGGTAAAGAGGAGGCTCGAAGAAGGCTGTACATGCGTGGCTTACTGGAGACTTAAAGATGTGCAGAGCTAGGTCTCCTAAACCTTTATTCTCTATCTCTCCCCCCCCCCGCACCCCACCTCGGCATAACCTCCAATATGGAATGCATCCTCACAGTCCCCTTTGAGGCTGGATTATATTTGTCCCCTTGTTCCTTATGTCTGCACCAATGGCTCTAATCCTATGCCTCACAAGTGAAATGTAACAATTGTAGTGGCGGGGGGGGGGGGGGGAGATGTACAAGCGACTGTCGTTATGCAAATGGATGGTTGTGGAAATATGTGGATGTAAAGTAGGTGGTGGTTTATTTCCAGCTCCCATCACCATCTCCCTCACCACCCACCACCTTGAAAATCAAATTAAATCAGCAATGTGTGTTAGGGAGCCAGCTTAGAGATTCCGTTGTTCCTGATGCTGTTAAGAGAATGTGGTCATGGTGCTGGAATGTGCAATGAGGGTAATGGATGTGCGTGCCTGTGTGTGTGTGTGTGTGTGTGTGTGTGTATGTGTGCCTTTATGGCTGCAGTGTTTGAGTATTGGAGGGGGGGAGAGATGCTATTGCTACCCCCTTCCCTTTCCCACGGGCAGGGGGGGATGGGGTAGCTAGATACCCAAATGTGTCAGGACGAAGGACTCCAGAGTCTTAAGAATCATCTAGACAGCTTTTGGAGGCTGTAAATGAGGTCAGCAAGCACCAGCAACTTCCCCATGTTTTTCTCAGGATGGTTGGCTTCCCCACCCCATCAGGATGGCCGGGAGCAAAGAATTGTCTCAATCGTTCTGTGTATAGGGAATTCAGAAAGAGCCAAGTATGACCTTGTGGCATTACCCCCACCGTCTTCTTCAGTAGCAGTGTTATAAAGTTTATTGTATTTCATGCCTCTGTGCACTTGCAGTAGCATGAGATGAGGTCTCAGAACAGGCAGGGGAAGCTTTTTCTTCCTACCCACCCCACCTCCGAAAGGAGAGGTAACCTTTAAAGTGAGTCTGTGACTGTTGTATTTTGAAGCCTGCAACCCCTGCTTCATCTTCTGAGCAAGCAGGATTTTTAAAAAGCAGTGCTGAAAGGAGGTGGAATGATTTCATTTGGTGGCTGCAATGATTTTATACGGTTGGCTATTTGCTTTCCTTACCGATCTGTGTGAGCTGCTGGGACTGGCATAGTACAAGGAGCTGCTGTGGTGCTACTGTGTGGGATTATTTATTGGGGAATCTGGCAGGTGGCACATGTAGAGGGTTGCCTCTCTTACTGTTAAATTTCCATGTGAATTGTTGATTCTCTTTGCTGCAAACGGGGAAGCTCCCTTTATTGATTTTTCTTATCAGTATGATTATGGTTGCTACTGTTGAAGGAAAACTTGATATTTTTAGGATGCTGTCCACTGCATTCAGTGCATCATGTGTTTAATAATAAACAGTTGGTGTAAAATCTTATTTTTCTGCCTAGATTTGTTCGTTTTTTAAAATAACAGAGCAGTTCAGTGGTTGTGCCAGGAAAAAGATTGCACCACTGCAGGCAGCATCAGGTAACAGAAAAATGCCATGCATTTTTGGTTGTGTGCATGGAGGTAACCAAGCTGGGCCTTTTCATATAGGATAGAGAATGTCATATTTCTTGTTACATCACCTACATGGTACTTTCCCTATATTTAAAAAATGTGGGGTGTTCTCATTTTTGGGTAAACCTTCTCTTTTTTATTTTCAGCAACAGCTGGCAAGAAGAACAGCAGCTCAAACATTCAGTCTTACAAACTGTAGCTGAGAAGGTTGCTTTTAAAAACACTTTGCCTGGCCTTCCTCTTTATGCAACTGAATATTTCTGCATATGTAATGGACTGAGTAGTGTGCCCTGTTTTGAGCCCTCCTTTGTAGGATTGAAGTTAAACAATGATGGCACAGGAAATAAATGCACATTGATAAGGACAGTATAGTACATCCAGTAGGTACATTTTTAGACACTTCCTATTATGCTGAAAACTCCATAGTCTGTCTCCCCCACAACTAGTTTGACATTAATATCAGGTTTGGCGAATGTACTGTGGACGCTATTATTCTTGTATAGAAAATATAGCTAATTCTGCCAGATTAATTTGCTTTCTAAACTTTCCATTTTATCAGTTGAAAGTTCCATTGGCCTTTCCTTCGTGCGTTTTGCCACCCCACTATAGTAGCTGTTCTGGAGGATGTGTTTTCTATATAAAAAGTGAAACAACTCAAATCCACCCCAAATCTAATTTTGCTAGTAGATGGCTACTAAAACAGTTCACCCCCCACCTGAAATCCAAATCTTTTGAAATGTAAATCTGTATTATTATTATTATTATTATACTTTTAGAAATGTGTAGTGTACTGGTGTAATCTTGATTTTGATTTGGGGCTGCATAATCAAGGTGGTCAATGTGGAAATCTGGCTTTATTAGAACCACCTCTCTTAACCATGAGGCCAGCTATGACAATCAGTCAACACTACGAGGAGATAATGGGTGCTCAGCTTCTGGAAAGACTGACAAAGCCTTTTAAGTGACAGGTAGCATTTGTAGAAAGTATAAAATACGTACTTAAATAACTTCATCACATCAGTTAATGTTATTGGTATGGATAAAAAAAAAAATGACAGTATGGTTTTTGTTAGTGAAGCTGGGGGAAGCATTCTTTCTTTCCTAGATTTTAATATGAATGTGTAGATAGTTTCTTCCCCATAATTGCAGTGAATATTCATGATTATGTGAGTGTAGCCCCACCCACATATCTCAACCTAACCATTCTACAGCCTAAGTTTTATTTCCCCCATGGTGACACTTAACCTTAACATATATTATTTTGGTTTTATAAATTTGCAAAGCAAAATCATTGGAATTGCTAGATATTTTACCAACTGTATAAAATCAACCATAAGTTTACTTGCATAAACTAAAACCAGTCGTTAGGTAAGTAGCATATTTCCATAAGCTGTGTATTGCATAATATATACTATGAAATTGCAGCAGTAAATATATTTTACTGTACTTCATGTGTACAGAAGTGCTAGAATTGTAGCTGCTGTAGCCCCCTGCTGTGTGATAATGCAAATGGCATCTAATGCTTTAATGTGCTGTGCTTTTGTGAGAACTGGATAGCACTGTATTAGATGCAGAAGCTGTTACACTCAATACTTCACTGGCACTGAGTAAATATTTCAGAGCAATTCCTACAGTTCCTTGAGAAAATGTGTGATTGAAGTGAAATTTTCACTGAATGATTGTCAGTAGATGACTAGCTAATAATCGTGTTTGAGGTTGATCGTGATATGTCTTTTCAAAACATCTTGCTGATGAGTCTGTAAAATCAGAAACATATTTTTTTCTTCTGCTTAAAAATAAGCAGGAACAATGAATTGGCTTTAATGCACTCTATACACAACATTGTGCCTTAAAATAACTGTGTTGTGGTCTTCACAATATCCTGAAGTAGGCAATATTTAAACTTATTTGATCTGTTTCTAGTACTTTTGTATGAAGCAAAATTTGCCAAATACATGGCAGCATATTTTAATGTGATGTTAGAGCTAAACATCCCCCTCCCTGCATGAATTCCATTTTGTTTCTTTATAAATAGAAGGTGTAAAATAACATCAGTTGTCCTTTAGCATTAATTGTATATATTACATTTGTTGGTTTTTATATTCCATAAACAAACAAACAAAATCCTTTTTTGTATTCTATATATGGAAAAGGTACAGTTTTTCCTGTTAACCAATGCATGCATTTAATATCAATGAAAAATAAAAGTATTTGAAATTTAAAGCAGCAACTCTGGATTTGTAAAATTTTTGAAAAAATGGAAGGAACATCTTATACAGTATTGCATGTTTACTTGAAAGTTAGCTCAGATTTCAAGGTGTACTTCCAAGTAAGAGGATATATTTAAGGTAGTGTACAGACATACAAGAGAGCAATTATTAACTTGAAGAATATTTATTAGAATAAAATGTATGTACAGAGAACAATCATTACAGCACTACTAGTGACGTAAATTAGCAAGAGTACACTCTCATGTCATAAACGAAAACACTTATTTTCTTTTACAGATTTGTTAGAACTAATATAACTAGCCATTAAATATGTCTCTTTTGGGTATTTTTCTTCAGTTGTTGTTTCTTTTCATAGTGTTTGCAGTTTATATTTTTGAACTCCTGCTTTGCTTACCCTTTTTTTCAACCCTGACCTTTCAGGTGAAATTTTATTGGCAAAAGTAAGTTCCATTCAGTTCACTAAAGCTGTATCTCCTTGTTGAAATGTGACTCTGATCGTTGTTGCATCTACACATAACCATTACCAGCTCTGGGTTTGGGGTTACTTTTCATCTCTCAAATGCAAAACATCCCAGCAATAATCTCACTCCTTTTGAAAATTTTAGCAAGTAATTTAGAAAAAAGAAAAAGCATTTATTATCACATTGATTTGAATAGTATAATGATAACTTGGAATTTTGCTGCATAACTTATGTTGTTGAAGTTTTTGCAGAATAAAAAGTTCCTAAATATATTGTCCTTTTGATGGTAAATGCAACAGAATAAGTTCTGAATCACTAACGTTGAACACTGTGAAAATTAAACTCTAAATACATTTGTGTTGTTATTAAATCCTGAAGTAGTTTGTCAGAAAAATGTGAGAAATGTGTCTTGCTTGTATGTTAACTTTTGTTCTTATGACCACCTCCTTATTATATCCCATTGCTATAATATGAGGGATGAATTCTTAGGATTAGTTGACATGCTGGAAGAGATCGGTTATCCTGCTGAGATATCTAGAGTTTTCCTCATTTGCAATGATAACTTCTTTTTGAAAAGGGAGCATTAAGAACAACATAGTTCATGGCTTTGAAAATGTATCCCCCAAGGACTTCTGGGCTACTGGTTACAATGTTGAATTCTAAAGGTTATGGCTACACTATGGTCATACCTTGGGCACTATGCTTATTCTATATTTTCATTTGCAAGTTGAAAATTTGGTCTCAGCTAATGTCAGAATATAGGCTATCTGTTACTTTCCTCCCTGAAGGAAGTAAAGTGTGAAAGGAAGTTGATTCAACTTCTGCCTCTTTGATTATTAGCTCCCTGAAATATCCATAAAGACTTTTAGTAAATGAGATTGTAGCCAGTGAAGGCAACAATTGTAGGTTTATTGTTAGGTTTTTATAATGTTGCATCCCTTTGAGGACATGCAGATGCTGTCTTTGCCATGATAAGAGCTGAGTTGCTGGTTATCATTTTGGCTGGGGCAGAAGTGTCAATTTTTGGTTGGTTTCCATGGGGTGAGCTGAAGGAGAGGACCATGTCTCTATTATATAGAGCACTGAGGTGTTCCTATATTAAACTATCAAGTGCAGTACCCCCAAAATAACTCCTTCTTGTACATATATAGTCTCTGTACTTTATTATTCTTGTTCATGAATAGCACACACTGAGTTCTGCTTATTCGCCCACATTCGAAGTGTCACCTCTTTGGTACCCTCTCTCTATGAGCAGCACTTGGACTTGAGACAGAACAGAGCAGTGCATTTAGATAGGGTAAAATGAAGGTACTATTTGTGTTTGGTGCCTTCATCTTCCTTGGAAAACACTGTTGAGCCAAATGATATTTCAGGGATTCTCTGGTCACTACAGAATGGAGATACTGGACAAGAGCATCGTTGGCCTTAATCAGGGATCAGGAAACTTTGGCCCTCCAGATGTTGTTGAACTACATCTCCCATCATCCTAGCCATGTTTGCTGGGGCTGAGTTCAGCAACATCTGGAGACCAAAGATTCCCCACCCCTGGCCTAAATCAATAGGAGCTGTGAATCAACTGTAAGGGGACAAGTATATTTTACGGTACATGCTACTTTATTGTTATATGTATGCATCTGAATGGAAAAGGTTTATGTAGAGATATACAAAAAGCTTCCTCAACTGATTTCTTTTTCCGACTTCAGAGAACCTAGCTAACGTTCAGAGGCACGTTTGAGCTGTAAGACCAAGGTTGCTAGACAACCCCTTAGATTATCTGACAACTACAGGGAAGTTTCACAGGAGAGTTTGCACTTCACCTTGAATAACTGGAAACCACCCTATGGTAGTCCTGCCCTCAGCCATCTATGTAGTCATACAGAAAGTATATCAAACCACCTACAGTGGTACCTCGGGTTACATACGCTTCAGGTTACATACCCTTCAGGTTACAGACTCCGGTAACCCAGAAATATTATCTTGGGTTAAGAACTTTGTTTTAGGTTGAGAACAGAAATTGCGCAGCAATGGCACAGCGGAAGCAGGAGGCCCCATTAGCTAAAGTGGTGCTTCAGGTTAAGAACAGTTTCAGGTTACGAACAGACCTCCAGAATGAATTAAGTTCTTAACCCAAGGTACCACTGTACATGTTTCAGTTAGCAGAAACTGCTGAGTACACCTCTTATCATATCGGCCAGAAAATTCCTAGGGGACATTGGGAAGCCATCTGTGTCCATATGCCATTGGATTTTAAGCCGCTCTGAGAGTGAGGAAGGGGCTTTGGGCAGAAAAAAAATACCCTATAAATCAAAATATCAAATAAATGAGTCTCCTTAAATTCACTTTAGCCTGATTTAATGCATTAAACTGTCCCCATGGTGCTTTAAAACCAATCTTCAGTGGTCTTTTGTAGACTTCTATTTTTAGGATATAGGTGAGAAATAGATTTTTTGTGTGCACAGATGAAAGAAAACAAAATAAGTTTATTGAGTTTTTTTATTAAAAAACCTGAACTTAAACTAAGAAGATTGTTTTGACTTGCTTCTGAAATAATAGCTGTGAATATTATAAGAGTCTAACACAGCAGTATTAGTTATGATAGCATTGCTACTGTTTTTGGATTACTAATCAAGCATAAATGTTAGGATTTAATATTGGGGGGAAAGTATTTTAAAATATTACATACACCAGAAAATCTTGAGGTATTTGATCAAAACTGGGAATCTGCCAAGTGTGTTCTGTATCATGGTAGGAAGACCTTTTTGCAACATAACATTTAAATCCCTTTGCTGCTTACTTGCCTCATATTTCTGTGTCTTCTGCATCAAGGGAAAGGAAATGACTTTGAAAATACATGCAGAGGAAATCAAGAAACAAGGAAATAAAAGGGGTTGAAACTTCTTTCAATTGATGTAAACCTTCAGGTTTTTTGAAGTGCATGAAACCCAAAGTGAAAGTTCATGAGTATGAAGCTATAGTTCTTGCCAACATGGATTTAGAAAATTACCTTGAATTATGGTATTATTTTCAATGATATATTTACTGGAATAGAGCAAGGATATAAATAAAATTGAGACAGATGATACATTTGTCTATAGTTACTAAGGTTGCTATCTTATACATATTTATCTAGTAAATTGTATTGAATTCAATGGGAATGATTTTTAGTAGACATGTATAGCATTGCACTGTAAGATATTTATTGGGTAGAATGAATGAATGACATTACGTTTCCGAGCACAATTCAAAGTGTTGGTGCTGACATTTAAAGCCCTAAATGGCCTTGGTCCAGTATATCTGAAGGAGCGTCTCCTCCCCCATCGTTCTGCCCGGACACTGAGGTCCAGCTCCGAGGGCCTTCTGGCGGTTCCCTCACTGCGAGAGGCCAAGTTGCAGGGAACCAGGCAGAGGGCCTTCTCGGTGGTGGCGCCCGCCCCGTGGAATGCCCTCCCATCGGATGTCAAGGCGATGGACAACTACCTGACATTCAGAAGACATCTGAAGGCAGCCCTGTTCAGGGAAGTTTTTAATATGTGACATTTTAGTGTATTTTTTATCTCTGTTGGAAGCCGCCCAGAGTGGCTGGGGAAACCCAGCCAGATGGGCGGGGTACAAATAATAAATTATTATTATATTATTATTATTATTATTGAATAATAATAATAATAATAATAATAATAATAAATATATATATATATATATATATATATATATATATATATATATATGAGAGAACTTATTACCATAATTTAATTACTTTACAGGAATGAATAATTCTAAGTTAGTATGCCAAAAATAGTATATTCTGTTACTATATGATAGCACCAAGATGTACAAAAAATTCTAAGAGCAGATAATAAGTATTTTCTTAATGTGGCTAGTTTGTATTTTAAACCTTTATATTTAAAACCTTTATATTTCCCCCTATTTTCCCAAATGGAAAACCAAAATATCCTTGAGTACATTAGAGTGCCATAGTTTATATACTGTGCATATTGGGCAATGGAAAAGTTTCTGTAACTTCTAATTCAAACATAAAGGTGGTATATTTGATGTTCCCACTCATTAATAGTTTTAATTATTTTTTTATTACCCCATCCCATTTTAAAATAGTTATTTCTATCGACAAAGTGCTTTCAGGCCATGATTTATCCCAAGAATATATTGTTTTATGAAACAATATTTTGTGAGCCTGAAGTCTACTTCTGCTTAGCAAAGCTCTGTGTCCCAGAGCTTAAAAATGTCTGACAGCTCTGAGAATTTTTAAGGACAAATTACCTCGCAGTGTCAGTTGCAGTAGACGCTTAGGGATAAATATCTGAACAAATGGAAAATACCAAACTGACCTACATCTGCTGGATTATCAGTGTGTTAGTGGACCTGTTTCTATTCCTGCCACACAATATGGCAAGAGACTGCTGTGATTATTTCCTAACTAGGAAAAGACCAGACTAATTAGTTGGGAACATAAGAAATGAGTTTCTGAATTAGATGTAATTCATCTGAATATTCATCTGCTGCACCAAAAACCTTTTTGTTCATGGTATTAAGTTTTTGTTATTTTATGACAGCTAAAAGTCTAACCAATAAGTTTTCTTCTATTGTAATAGCCATTGTGATCCAGTTATTACAAGCTGTGGGAGTAAAGTCAGTCTAACGGGAGGGGGGGCACTTTACAAATGGTAATCATTCCCTCTAATAACAAATTGAGGTGGTGACTGCTCATGTCATTGTAACCAAAACAAGGCTACTGAAAAACAAGAGAAAGGTATTAGCATGCTCAAGGGAATCCTACAGTTTACAGAAATAAATAAATAAATAAATAAATAAATAAATAAATAAATAAATAAATAATAATACTCGCCACCCCACCCCTGACAAAGAAAGAACCCAGAGCAGTAAGAACTGGAGCTGTTCACTAGCCAGGGAATGTTGTGTTGGTTGAAAAATAAAAATGGAAAACGAAGCAGGGAGAAGATGCTAGGACAGAAGTATACACAGCAAAATTTTATTGCAGATTCCACTTATACTAAATGGAAGGATTAGTATCATCCAGAATGCAGAGGACTGCCAGAGAATCTTGATTGGTTGCAGCTGGGCATCCTACATTCCGGGACTCTCTGTGGCAACAACAGTGAAGAGCAGAAGAGATTATAGCCTGTCAGCCTGGCCTTAATCCCTGTAAGTTTCAATGAATCATCACCACTCTCTTTTCCCTCAGTGCAGCTGGCCCTTTTATGGGGAAGTTGGGCAGTTGTTCTTCCCCACATTGCAGCATCCCAAGCCTCACTCATTTAATGTTAGCCTGGTCTTGCTTTGCTCAAAATAGCATGGTCCATGAGTGATTTATACCTGGGATTCTCTGATGGCCTTGGGGAGTGGTGAATGGTCCTTGTGCTTTCAGTCTACTACATTATATCTGAGCTTGAAAAGGGAGGCTGTGAGTGGGACTAAAGGCAGCAGTGTCTATAGTAAGAAGTAGGTAGGAGTGCTGCTTTTCTCTCTTTCCCTCTTTCCCCCATTGAGAATGGGACAGCTCAGCTGCCCCTTATCAGAGGTCTAAACTGATCACAGGCAGAGAGGTTTTGAAATTTCTCAAAGGGTCCTAACTGCATTAGGACTAGACGCAGCTCTTAGAACACAAGTTGTCTGCACCTGCTATATGCAATGTAAAGCTTAAAAGAAACACCTGAGAGCTATTTGCGGTTGTTGTTTGTAATGTACTACTTAAGTGAAATCCTGTTGAACTTTGCATAGTTTCATGTGAAAATGACCATATCATGCATTTATATTTGTGGTGTGTTGTATTGCTAGCTATTGTACTACTGTAGCGTAATAATAGTTCAAATGTGTTTTCCTCTTTACGATGAAACAAATCTCAAAGCCACCATAAAAGCCATGTTGTTCTTCCCATTTTTAATACCACATACTTTGGTTATATTTACTAGACTCAAGAAAAATGTATACCTACTAGTAACAACATAAATGTGAGATTACTTTTAATGGTACTACAGCTGAATTTCACTAAAATAAAAATAAAAATAGAAGGCTAAAGGCATTGCATGGCATTCTTTATTTGCTGCTTAAGGAACAACAGTTTATATTCTTATGTGCAAAGTTAACAGCAGTATGTAATGGCACTAATGACTATGAAAACATAACTATATATTAGTAGTATAACTGAGAAATTATCAAACTAATACCAAAAACAAAACAGTGACCAAAATATTGCTGGAAAATGGAACAGCTTCTGTGAATTATGAAGTTGTTAAGGCAACAATGAAGGGGAAATAAACTTTAGCCTTGTGAGTGAGAAAAATGTTATGTGTTCTAAGCAATTATTGTGAAATAAAAGCAGTAGTGGAATTAACAGGACAGTTGCTCAATTTAATGGAAACTATACTTTTCTGGTTGGAATGTGAGAAAGTGCTAGAAATGGCTGCCTAAGATATAGTCTGATATGTTGCCTCCATTATTCCCTCCCGGGAGGGGGATTCTTAAATCTGCTGAGGGACAAACATATACATGGACCATCAATTTGGATTGTCTAGACAATGGCAGTAAGATGTAGGTTTGCTTTAGTTGTGGAACACCATGTCATTGATATGCTCTCTGAAAACTAAAATGGTTTTTTCCCCCCGACCTATATTTAAGTTAAAAATCCTGCTGTTTTAAAATGGCTTTCAGTGATCAGTGGAAGAGAGAGAGCTAATTATTCTGTTGTGGTGGTATTATTGCTGTTTGAATGACTTTGAGTCTACTGTTTTGGATTCTAATGATTTATATTTGATGGGGAATCTTATTGTGTGCTCTATTGAGAGTTCAATGGAGGGTGAAAACTGAATTATTCATATTTGAATGAATGAACAGACTGCAGGGTTTGCCAGTGCAGTAGCTCCAGGCACCATTGTGTCCACTACTACCTCCTATTTATTGCACATGAAACAGGTCTCAGTAATGTAAGAAAAACACTGGGGCCTAATTTGAATAGTAGAGTGCTTGGTATCTGGTGGGCGGGGCTTGTGTGTTTTGCTCCGGAATCTGCCTCTCCCTTCAGTGTGTGTGTTTAGTTAAGAATGTCAGTTAAGAGGGACCAACTGCCTCTTCTTGCCTCAGACTTGCCTCATGTTACTGTATTTAGTTTCTCTCATTAAGTTATTTTGTTACAGTTTTCTTTATTATTAAAACTTAGTTACATCCTAAACTTGCGTGGGTGAGGGTATATTCCCAGTCTGCCAGGAACATATATTTTTTTTTGTCAACCCCCCCACCACATCCACAACAATAACTATCCCCTTTGTCAACCCCCCCACCACATCCACAACAATAACTATTTACACTACATGTAAATAACAGATCCACAATCCATGAGAGCTGCTTGTACTGGCTAGGCCTCTCATGAACTGCCCCCCCCCCGAATGTCACACCCCCATGACAGATATTTTGTGACTGTCAGTAGATGTTCCCATTGGCCTAAAAAGTTTGTCAACTTCAGTACTAGATCCTCTGTATGAGTACAAAATGCTACAGGATTCAGGAATTCATATGTCTTTGCCACAGTCCACCTCTCACAAGAAAATATATAGGTGCACACACATTGTTTTATTTGGGACCTATGTGAGCATAAGGGGACGACTCTACAAAAATCTGTACAAGCTGAAGACTTTCACTCTGGAATAAGTTTTAATTATAAAGGCACAACATTATGATAGTGCAAATTTGTGCTCTAAGTCAAAGGGCATACCTAAGTACATTTCAAAAATGCATAAAACAATCATGTTCTTCTTTATATACTTTGGATATTTTCAGTATTCTTAGAAGATTTGTGAGGCTCTGAAAAGCTATTTTGCATCTGCTTGTTTTCAAAATGTCTGCATTGGAGAAAGCATTGGTTTTATAAGGTATAGTATAGGTTTTTAAAGAAGCATTTCCCCCTTTTAAACATGCATATTGAAAGCCTAATTTACAGAAAAAAGGGAAATATAGTAACTCTGCCTTATGCACACACAAAGATGAATTTGTAGTTAAAGGTTGTGCCTCATTTCATTTTAACAGTATTTTCTGGATCTATTTTATATACACTATTTGCTAAAGAGTGGCAAGCTTGCTATTGGATGTTACAGTATATTATTTAGACATAAAACAAGCAATAATATCTAGGCTCTTGAAACGAGTTTGCAGAAGTAAAAGCCTGTCACTGTAATATATTTGGAAACTTTTAGGTAGGGAACTAGGTGGTGCTGTTCTTTCATCTTTGTATCTTAGCTGAATTCTTCTGGCTTATTTCTGAACATCACTTTCTTTTCCAACAAAGAATTTGGCTACATTGTATGTTGTTGTTTGGCATAAGTAATTGCTATCTTTTAACAATAGTTTTCTTTCAGCTTTCTGACTTTTACATACACTACATGTAAATAACAGCTGGCATGGTGAGGTGGAATGCAGTTGAAGTTGGAAAGAACACTGTGTATTTTACAGCTTGAAATTAGTTGTATAATTACTAGGGATGTCACTTCACTGAAATGTTCTACGATCCTGTACACATTTACCTGGGAGTAAGCCACATTAAACTCAGCAGGGCTTCTGAGTAGACATGGATGAGATTGCACTGTTAATCAATTAAATTTCCATATTCATTAATCCAAGATTGATTAACATTAAAAAATAAGTAAACATAGTTTATTAACAACAAGACACAACAGAGTTACCCTGGCTTAAGATTTCTACTGGGATCATGGAAAATAGCAGAGACAAGGATTTGCAAGTGTAAATTGATTCTTTCTGTTCATGTTCTGTGGCACCATCTTGATCAGCTAAGGATCAATAGTTTACAGTCTACTTTCCTCATGTAGGAATGTGGCAAGAGGCATAGATTTATTTGATTGAAGCCCCTTCACATGGCCATAACAGCCTCATTCCTTACTGTCCTGTCAAAGCTCCTTTCCTATGCATTTGTTCCGATTGCTGTTGGAATAAGTGAAACATGATCCCTTTTTAATCCAACTGGTGCTTCTGTTACTCTTTGCAGGTGGTACCAAACCCCATAAATTGCTAGCCTGCTCTCCTGGGCCATATTCCTGGCCCCTGCCTCCACCACACATTCTTTGGAGCCATGCCAGTCCTTGACTTGAGAAATGATTGATGTTTAGTCCAGAAAAGAGGAGACTAAGGGGAGATATGTTTACCATCTTCAAACATGTAAAAGGCTGTCACACAGAAGATGTAGCAAGCTTGTTTCTCCTATTCCAGAAGGTCAGACCTGAACCAATTGCTTTAGGTTAGAATAAAGGGGATTCTGACTAAACATCAGAAGAACTTTCTTATGGTAACAGCTGTTTGACAGTGGAATGGACTAGTGCTATTTTTCTAGAAAAAGAGGTGCTGGAACGCACCATGAACACCTTCCCATTTCTCTTAAAATGGCAATGGAGAGGTGCTGAAACCCACCTGAGAGGTACTAGAACTGAGTTCTGGTGAGTTCTGGCTGAAAAGAAGCCCTGGTATGGACTTACCTTCACTGTGCATTTTCCAGCAGAGGTTGGATGGCCATCTTTCATGCATGATTATTTGAGATTCTTGCACTGCAATAGGGGACGCAGGTGGCGGTGTAGTGTAAACCACTGAGTCTTGGGCTTGCCGATTGGAAGGTCAGCAATTCAAATCCCCGCAACGGGGTGAGCTCCTGTTGTTCAGTCCCTGCTCCTGCCAACCTACCAGTTCGAAAGCACGTCAAGTGCAAGTAGATAAATAGTTACCGCTCCGGCGGGAAGATAAACGGCATTTCTGTGTCCTGCTCTGGTTTCGCCAGAAGCGGCTTAGTATGCTGACCACATGACCCGGAAAAACTGTCTGCAGACAAACGTGGGCTCCCTTGGCCAGTAAAGCGAGATGAGCGGCGCAACCCCAGAGTCGTTCGTGACTGGACTTAACAGTCAGGGGTCCTTTTCCTTTTTTACTTTGCACTGCAGGGCGTTGGACGCGATGAGCGACAGGGTCTCTTCGAATTCTACAATTCAATGAGTTTATGATTCTAAACTAGTAGTGGCAACAAGCAGAAATATCTGTGTGACACTTCTATAAGTATCTTAACTAATAAAAGATCTTAAGGAGGAAAGGGACACAGCCATGATGTCTGCTGGTTATGTTTGCATGTAGAAGCCCAGGCAATGCAGATGTACAGCCCCGTCTAGTTGTTATTGCTTTTTAAAAGTAGTACTCAAGTTGTGCTGTCACATTTGTACCCAAAACTGCAATTCTTACTCATCTTTTAAAACACTTGCAGTTCAGTCTATGGATTTCATTCAGCTGCCTACTAAAACCGTGGTATTCTTTTGGTGATAGTCCAAGGGTGCATGCTAGGATCTTTACTTCATAAGAAACAGAAGATTTGGCTGTTTGAATGTAGTGCAAAAGTTGTGGAATTTCCAAACCTGCAAATGTTACAAGTGGCTGCAGGGGTTAGTTAGGGTGATGGCTGTCTCTATACTCCCCTCTGATATTTATCTATTGAGAAAAAGTGATGAAACAGGTGCCAGTTTGTAGAAATAATCTTCCAGTATCATGAAATGTGAACTACATTACAGAATATGCTTAGATTCATAGCAGTTTACTATGGTCGTTTATAAATTTGTTCACTGAGGTAATGTACAAAACTTGAGTATTTCACACATTTTGGCACATTTTGTTGTAGCTCCCACTTATCTGACCCTTCCTAATTTCCATTGAAGTTTTCCTTTGCATTATTTGGGAAAAAGCAATAAGTTTAAGATTTTAAATCTGGTTTTAAATCAGGAATATCTAAAATTGTTCAGAACCAGGCTTGGTGGTGGCACTGGCAGGGGACATAGAAGCCAGGATGGCTTTCAAAATTCTGGGCCTGTCCCTGGAAAATAGGAGACATGGAGGGTTTGGCATTGCATATTCCCAACAAGTGGTTTTGATTTTTACCATAATGGTTGGATCTGACTACTGAATAAGTAAATCACATATTCACTTGGACTTATAAGAGCCATAGCTCAGTGGCAGAGCACATCCTTTGCAAAGAAGAAGTTGCTATTCCAATCCCTCCAGCTAGAGCTGTGAAGGAATCCTGTCTGAAACTGTGGAAAAGTTAGGTTATTGCTGATTACTTCTTCTCTTTAAATGAGCTTCATTGTTGGCTTTTCAGTTTTAATGCAATGCCGTACTTCAGCACTTCTTTCGGTTGTATTGATTTCTGCGTGTTTCTGGGTATTTCCCCATTGATATATTTTCAGTAATTCAATAGATAAAACACTAAACAATATTTTATTTTCCAGCAGCCTTTAATGTTCTGTATATAAATCAGTTCCTTTCATATATTTTTTTAATTTCCCATGCATAGGGATATTTAATTTATTTTTTTACAAAATCATTTGCTTCTATGACCATAATGACTTTATGTTAGTATTTGCAAAAACAGACATTATATCTAACAAAGGCAAGTGGAAGATTAAACTAAATACTAGTAGAACTTGATAAGTGAGCTAAGTGGGCTATAATAGATCAGAAAAACACACACACAAAAATAGCTGTTCCAGAACATAAGTAGAGTCCTGCTGGATCAGGTGAAGGGCAGTAGCTCCATGGTATAGCATCCACTTTGCATGTCAAAGGTCCCAGCTTCACCCCCTGGCATCAGGTAGAGCTGGCCCCGGAGTGCTACCTGAAGCCTCAGAGAACTGCTGCCAGTGCAATGGTCAGACTTGGTGTGGGGCAGCTTCTTATGACCAAATGCTCATATTGTCCAGGATTCTGTTCTTACACTGGTCAAATAAATGCCTGTGGGAAAGCCACAACCAGGACACGAGTACAGTAGCACTCTTTTCTTTGTGATGCCCCAGCAACTTGCATTTAGAGTTATGCTGCCTCTGATGCTGAAGGGTGTAAACACAACATTCAGCAGTACAGGAAATATACAGCACGATGCTACCTACAGTATGTTTATTAGGAAGTCACATTTATTACAGTGTGGCAGCAAACCCCTCTCTTCAACCCTCAATCATAATGTAGGAATCATGCTGGCCTGCCTTGCAGGACTGTTATTGGTAATATGTGTGCAGTGCTTTAAAAATATGGCTGTTACAGTGGCAGGAGGAATAACGGTTCAAAACCTAAACTACTGTGATGGGGGGAAGTATGTGAGTAGCTTATATGGGATCAGTAATGAATGTATGGCTGTTTTGTGTTTATAAACTTTAAAAAATCACCCAGGAATTTTCTTAATCATAAATGTCTATATTTTGAAATTGTGTTACTGATTTCAGAAATTGTTTTTAAAAGTTGTGTTTTTTCTGCTCTCTCTGTGTGTATAATACTTTTTGAATTTCTACCTCTCTCCCAACAGACCTTCATGATACTTTCTAGTGCACAGAATCATATTTTTATTATAACAACAACAACAATAACACAAAATGTGTAGCTAAATAATTTAATGAGATTTTTCTCTCTCTCTCCAAATAATCTGATAGGGAAGTTGAGGTAAAGACCAGCTTTCTGTCATGTACATCAGGACCAATATAGTCAGATGGAAAAGGTTTTGCATGGATTTGTATACAGTACATAGTTTTGTACTTAAATGGCAAAAGTAATACAAGAACTGTCACCTGTAGAATGTAAAATATCCAGCTGTGTTCAGTAGTGTACATTAGTGCCAAAGAGCACAGGAATCATTTTTAATAGCATAGTCATTAGAATTGAATAGTAAATCTTTTTCTTGAACTCTGACTTCAGGCTGCCATTTGAGGGTAGTCTTATGACAGTAGTGGTGGTAGGTGCTGCTGCTGCTTATAAGTGTTTAGACTTTTTGTCCTAGACACCTATTTTCTATTTCACATTATTATTATTTTTTGTGCAATAGAAAATTGTATACAGCTTTTCTTCTCCATCTTGAAATGGTAAAGACCAGGATAGGTTTTACTTCTTGATTTTCCTGATTTGTATAAATTTCTCCATATAGGACATACCCACAGCAAGGCCCTTACATTGATTTACTATGGCCACTGGAGTAGCTTGAATTCCTGTTTGTTACAACTGAAAGGTCCATTGGTCACGGTGGTTTCTGTACTTAAACCTAGCTGTAGAAGTTGGTGAAAGTTTTTTCTCTGTAGGGATATTATTTTGTCCTGTGTTGTTGAGATGTGATTCCTTTAGATTCTGTGTGCCAACGTTTGTTTTCCTTCACAAGGAAATATATTCAGTCCTTGCTGAAGAAGTACAGTAGCATTTCATGCATAATTGGCATTCAGTCTCTGAGGAGTTTTAAGGGGAGGAATTGATAGTGCTATAGCTTTTATCCCTAGAGTGGGTTTTATTCTCTTGAGAGAAGTTGCCATCTTTTGACAGATGACAGAAATAGGCATCAGTATTGCATATTTTACACAGTGGCAGAATGTCTGTATTCAGGTTTATATGGTTATTATTAGGACAATGATTTATTCTAACAAAAGATAAAAATACAAAAATTATACCATAGAGTAAGGCTGCTACAATTAATTATAGTAGCAGCTGTTGATATGGCCAATCTTGGTCCTCCTTTGACTCTGAAAGAGAACATGAAATAATATTTCATAACATTTCTATCTTTATTGATGAATTGGCGACCACCCTTTCTTTGAGTTAATTAGTGGTGCTTTTTGAGCAACAGATGATCCAAGTGTTTAAATTATAAAACGGTACTGCGATGAGTGGTATGGCAAGTCATCCACGGTACCTTGGCAACAGATACTGCTACATTCAGTTATAACCAGCTTTGCCTATTAAATCTAATCATGGCTTTATATCCTGGATAGTCCCCACCACAGTTTCACAGCTTGGAAGTAATGGGGAGACTGTGGTTTAACGAACACCAAAATGTTTTGCATTACAGTGTGTAAGGGAAGAGAAGCAGAAGAGGACGTGTTTAGACACAAAGCTCAGGCTCAGTCTAATAAACCATAATGTCCTAAACTGTTATGTCTGACCTGGAACATAAGAGGAAATACATTTTTCTTTAAACTGTCCAGTAACTGTTACATTTATTTGTAAATTTTAACCATATAATTCAGGCGGCCTCAATAACGTGGAGTCCCTTCCATCAGCTTTGGCTGGTGACTCAGCTGCACCCCTGTCTGGATAGGGATAGCCTAACTACTGCTATGCTCTGGTAACCTCTAGGCTAAATATATTATACATAACTCTGCCTTTGAAGACAGTTTGAAAACTTCAGATGTTGCAGAATTTGGTGGCCAGATTGCTCACTGGGGCAAGATGATTTAAGCATATTACACCAATCCTGGCCCAACTGTACTGGCTGCTTATTAGTTTTCAGGAGCATTGCAAAGTGCTGGGTTTGACCTATAAAGCCTTAAACAGCTCAGGATTGCAATACCTCAAAGACTGACTGACTGTGGCCATATAAACCAACCCAGACTCTGCAATCACAATCTGAGAACCTTCTTCTTGTGCCTTCTCCACAAGGAATCTGAAGTGTAACAACACAAGAATGGTCCTTTTTTGTAGTGGCTCCCCATTTGTGGAATACCCCAGGAGTATTAGGCTGGTGCCTTCATTAGGTACCTTTAGGCACCAGGCAGAAATGTTCCTCTTCAACCAGGCCCTTGGCTGATTAACACCCTATACCATGATCAATGTTTTGTAGGGGGGAGGGTGGCAGGAGAGAGGTATTGATTTGTACTTTGTTGTTGTTGTTCCTATTTTTATTTCTGGGGCTACATATGGACTTGCTTCTCTCTCTCCTTTTTCTTCTCCCTTCTCACTCTGCAGACTTCTGGGAGTGGGACCGCTTGCCATTGTCAGAGATCTCAGCTGCACACTTGCAGGACTTTGGAAATTAGACAGAGCCAACATAAAATTAGGCTGGGAGCTGCCACTTTCACTCCTGTGCAGTAATGCAATTAACCCTTTTTAAGTTATGATAATAGGAACACTGTCAACTGTTTCATCCCCACAAACGCAGTGTTTGCCCTTAGTAATTGTATAATGATCATCTGAAGCTTTTGAAAGGAATGTATGCAAATGCAGCAGATAAATAAGTCAGATAAATAACCTTCAGGCTTTGGCATGCATTCATCACACAGAAGCATGGAAGGAAGTTTGAAGCAACTGCTGCTGTAAAATTGCTTTGAATATCAGATTTTGAAATCTTAGTTTCTGTGCAGCATTCCCTACACAGGCATGAAGGTGGGAGCGGGTAGTACTGCCCTTGCCCCTATCATCCATACAGTGTGTCTGCGAGTGATTTGTAAAGGAGAGCTTGCTGTATAATTCGGAGTGATGCATGATTAGTGTTCCCAGTCTCAGGGGGCATCCAAACTCATGCAGCACACCCTATCCTTTAGAGATACAAAGTTTGGACAGAGGAGGAACAGGTATGCAATTGTGCAAACAGGAACTTTAGCCCTGTTCTCTCTCCCTAACAGTCCAATGGATGCAACTTGCAAATAATGCTTGAGTATTTGCTTAATCGCATGCTGTGTGCTTAATTGTATTGGGATAATTCATTGTAACACATTATTTCATAGTGCATTCTTTTGAGTCTGTTACGTTTTGTTCTGATAATCTGAAGAGTGTCTGACAGAGTAGAAACTGTTTACAAACAAAAGTGATAAAATAAGGAAAGATAAAAATTGTCTTGTTCTTGAACATTTAATTTATGTAATGTCACCATTTCACTACTTAACACATGTTTTAATTAGGTTGAACTTGCAAAATGTATGTTAAGTGTATTCAGTAATGTCTTTTATATTACAAAACCATATAATTACATTTTTTCCAGACATGAAAAATGAATTTGTGCTGCATTATAAATGGTGAAAAATTTTCCTGCTTGTTTTCAGATGTACTGAATAGCATAAGCAGTTTTTCTCAACTATGCCTGAAAAAGAAAGAAAAGGACAAACAAATTTAGCAGTGAACCCAGACTACTTAATATCAAGAAACAAAAAATGCTGAATATTAAATTGAGTCTTTATTTATTGACAGCAAACCCATGATTAATCATGGCTTTGCTGAAGTGGTAAATTTTGAGAGGAGCCTTATACTGAAGCTTTATTTATTAATAAATGAGATTGAGGTTTGCGATAGTGCCAAACTATTGTGAAGGTCTGTTTTCATACTGAAGGGGGAATGCATATAAGTGGAAAATATGAACTTGAGCATATATTCAATGATTTCATGAGCACCTTTATTTTCTTTTTAACAAAAACAAAAGTCAAATGTATTTTGTTAAAAATAAATGAAAATCCAAGACTGGTGAAGCACAAGTAGGCCCAATAGTAATCGAAATAACATATTGCTGACCATGCAGTTATTGAATGGGAATATTTTGTTTTTTATTTAATCCCCAGGCATGTTTCAACTTAAAAATACTATTTAATCAAAATAATCAAATAACTGCCTTAATATTAGAAGAAAGATTCTTGCATAGGTTCTGGGCATTTCTCAATTTTATCTCAAACTCTTTCTTAGTCCAGCTAAATTTCAGTCCAGATATTTATGCTTCCTGTGGTGCATTGGGTCAGTGGACCTGGCAGCTAACCAGAAGGTTTGTGGTTCAATCCTACCCAAGGACAGCTGTGGGCAGGATTCCTGCACTGCAGGGGGTTGGACTAGATAGCCCTTGGGTCCCTTCCAATGTTACAATTCTATGATTCCCAATGCAGACAACCAGCTGTGTCAAGATTTGGTTAGACTAGGAACTGGGAGACCATGGTTCAAATCCCCCATTCATCCATTGACTAAGGGTCAGTCACTGCCTCTCAGTCTAACCTAGCTCACATAATTGTTGTGGGAGTTAAATGTGGAAGGAGAGAACCATGGACACCACCCTTCGCTCCTTGGAGAGTAAGGTGGGATATAGGTAAATACAGTCAATAAAAGAAAATAATAAATGCTTGCTTTTCCTGTAATCAGAGTTTTGTTTATGAAGAGTGCAAGACAATGCTAATGCCAGCAAAATGGCAACACCTGGACCACTCCATTAGTTAAAACATGGTGCTGATAACGCCAAGTTTGCACCCTTGATCCCTGTATGGGACAGCTGCATTTTCCTGCATTGCAGGCTGTTGGACTAGATCAGTGATGGCCAAATGTGGCCCTGCAGCTGTTTTGGGACTACAACTCCCATTATCCCTAGCTAACAGGACCAGTCAGGGATGATGGGAATTGTAGTCCCAAAACAGCTGGAGGTCCAAGTTTGGCCATCACTGGACTAGATGATCCCCAGGGTCCTTTCCAACTCTTAAAATTCTATGGTTCTAAGAAGATGTAGAAATGAGGGAATATCCCAGCAACCTAGGTCTTCAAATTATACCAATGAACAGGATTCTGCTAAACTCTCTGTGTGGCAGAAGCTCATGCAATGCAACCTTTTATGGGTAACAGGAAATTTAGTATACAGTTTGGAGAGAATATTTCCAGAGAGTGATCTCTTTGTAGATTGTATGTTTTACCAGCTGTGATTTGACATGCAACCAGATTTCCTGAGAAGATGTATGCTTCTTCACTGCCTATGTCATAGCTTATAATTTCAAGCATTATGTAATAAAAAGATGAATCTGCAGTAAGTATTGAAAATCTATTATTTTCCACCCTCCGTTATCTTGAAAAGAATGGCAAATTGTATGTCCAGGGGAAGAAAACTTCCTACCCACTAGCAAATGACAAAATGAATCATTTTGTTTGGTCCCTTCATTGAAGTTTTTACTGTTCAATTTATAGGGTAAAAAGAAATGTTAAATTTATACTGTAAAATGAAAACACATACCCCTTCTCCAATAGTGGAATGCCATACAACCTTACAGCTTCAAACGTCCACACAAACACACATGTCCCCAATTTGCATGGTTTTTTTGTAACTAATAGTCAACAACAACAACAAAAACAATTTATGTAGAAGTGCAAAATTAGGTTCATTGGGTAAATCAGGTTATAAATGTATCTAGAAACTTAGGATTGAAATGTTTCCTTGAAAAAGTTTGATAATCACCCATAGAAATATCTGTTAGCTAGATTCTTTGACTGTTCAACTACTTGTGATAGCTTTGTTTTATGCAGCTACCATCCTAGGCATTCTTCTCTGGTAGTCCACTGTGCTTTGATTTGACTTCTAAATATACATGATTACAAAGCTGACTCTGCCATTAGGCACATTTAGGCACCTGCCTCAGGCGGCAGGAGCCCCATGGGTGCCCCATCATCTCTGTTGCTGGTGCAGAAATGGCACCAGTATCAGCTGGAATTGTGTGAGATCTTGTGAATGTGCAATATCTTGTGATTTTTTGTGTGATGTAGCCCAAAGTTAAAGTCACAATTTTTCAGAACTGGGTAGGCTATTAAACCAACTTCAAACAATGGTTTAATATCCGGGCTTTGGGGGGGGGGGGCGTGTTGCTAAACATATTTTCTGGGTTCTGATGAAATGGGAAACCATGATTAGTGAGAAACTGCCTAGGTCAATGGCTTGAACCAGAGATATTGCATGTAGGCTCAAAAGGTTTTCCATATCTTGGTGTGTGTATATATATGTATATATATATATGTGTGTGTGTGTGTGTATATATATATACCATATATATATATATATATATATATATATATATATATATATATGGTATATATATATAAATACGGTGTGTGTGTATATATATATATATATATATATATAATTATCCAATAGTACCTTAGAGACCAACTATTTTATATATATATATATTTCTACTGTGTCAGACCAACACGGCTACCTACCTGAATCTTGGCTTATTAAGTCAATATGTAATCACTTGAACAGTCACTGATAAGGTTAGCAAAATTTAATGTATCTATGCTGATATTTGGTCCACATGTAGTGCAAGACATTCCAGTTAACAGAGAAGTTTAGAAATTGGATACTTCTGAATTGGGATACTTTTAAATTGATTCATTGAAACATGTGGTGGAAATCTGCTAAATAAATAAATGTAATTAAAAAATGTATGCATGTGGAACTGAAAGAAATTTGACTTGCCATTCCTGCAGCCTGTACAAAGTATTTGGCCTGGCCTGAACTCAAACGCCAATGAGAAGGAGTCTGTTTTGGGTTGTTGTGGTAGTGGCAAAAGGGGATAGGCAGTGAGGATGGTGAAAAGTTACAATGACAGGATAGTTTTCTCAAATCAGTGACAAGACACTGTAGTCTGCCCAACTACCAAGAAAAGTCCTGCTCTGCTAATTGGTCTCTCTCTCTCTCTTTTCCTGAGCCCTCTGACGACCAGTGCAGAAACCTCAGAGTGCCCACCTGCCTGCTCCAGCTTTCAGAGCAGGAAATAAGAGCAGCAGGAAAAATATGGCAGTGGACAGCAATAGAATTGCATCCCACAAAACATATAGAATACATCACAGATCGGAAATATCTGTACTCCTTTATGTGGGCTTTGAACTCGTACCATATCCAGGTATCAAAATGTTATCTTCCAGATTTGATAGCCAGAATTGATGGTTTGGTCAAGTATGCTGTTGTCGTTTGAGGACACGAACAGGGTGTTTGGAGGAGTGCAGCCTACCACTTGCTTGCTTCAGCCTTGCTTTTTCTTCCTCATAACATTAAGCACGAATTGGCTGATGGATGAGTCCAGGAAGTCATAAATACTTCTGTGGAAAATTACAGTCCGAGGTAAAATGTGCTTAAAACATATTGCTAATATAAAAGTAACTGTGTTTTGAAAGATAATGCAACGCTAACAGTTACAGGTGAAAAGTTCAGCTTTACCTGAAGCCTAACTGATACTCTGTATACTAAATTTGCTGCAGATGGGCTACAGCTGCTATTTGCTGTAAGAGAGCTGTTATAAGCTGTTATAAGTTTACAGTCTAGCCAGTCAGTTTATTTATTGGACAGGAGGATTCAAAAGGCTAGGTTTTGATAGGCCATTTATGAACATTCTGTTGGGTGTCATTGATCCAATTGTCTGATAGGAAGACAGAGAAGGAAGTGTGTCTTGTGGATTTGCTCCCACAGTATGTGTTCTGAATGCCAGTTGCCGGAAACTGCAGGAGGGGAGAATGGTGTTGCACCCGGGTCTTGCTTGTGTGCTTCCCACAGGTGTCTGGTTGTCTGCTGTGAGAACAAGATGCAGGGCTAGATACCCTTTGGCCTGATTGAGTGAATTCTTTATATGTTCTTGTATGTAGTTGGTTCTCCCAAGGGAAACAAGGAGAAACCTTCCTAGTTCTGAGGGATGTGGGACCTGAAAATCATCACATGGTATTAACAGAAGTTGGTGTGACTGTAGGTCATTAATCAGAGGGTACTGACTGAAACTGTATTATAACATTGTTTACAGGGAGAGTGAAGCATGGTTTGGTGGTTCAAATCAGCAAAAGAAGAGACTAAGATTGAGAAGCCAAACCGAGATTGCAGAAGCTGTGAGAGCCAGCAAGGAAAGAGACTTTGGAGACAGTTTCTCAGGATACCTTTTAGACACAGTCACATAACTAGGCAGTTGGCATCAGGAAACAAGAAGGTTTCAGAGGAAGCCACTGTGGCATTTTCTTGGCTGCCTTCTGGTACTCAAATACCTGACTAGAAACAAGTCTACCAGGAAAAGAGTATCAGTCTCTAAACTATCTCCAGCTGTATGTTCTTGATCGACTGCTCTATCCTGAGTCATTCTAACAAGTTCCTGATCTGAGGGAGAATTCCATCTTTTTCCTTTGTGTCATTCTAGGAGAGTTAGCTGGCATGAAGTTTAGGGTTAGGCAGCACCCAGGCATAATTACTGAATTGCTGCAGTGCATTGTGTGTATACTGGGCTGCTGCTGCTGCTGTTGGATAAATCAACAGGAAGAAGTCAATAGCAAAGGTGAGTTTTCAATGGATGCAAATCTACCAGCTATTTACTTTCATTCCACAACACAGTGGAAGATGCAGGAGGGCAAATAAACTAAAGTAAGCAGGGGCAAAGAGAAAATATGAAAGTGAGCTTGATCTGATTCTTCGCTGCCCACTCAGTTGTATCCATAAACAAACCTGGAATTGGGTAGACTCCTTGCTACTTAATTACATAATGATCATACTAGAACTCTCGTATATTTGCAGTGAATAAGATTATGATAATGGCAGTGGCCAGTGAATCGCTCCTTGAGGTCCGTTCGGTTCTAAATAGCTCTTGTTAGTTAAAATTACACCTTTTTCTAAACCTCTTGCTGTTCAAAGAAATAAGATGCTGGAACAAGATATATATTTCTGCTCATTTGTTTTTCTTCTACATGCATTCAACCTTTTTACCTGGGTATGTGCTGCCTCAAGATAATTTATAGCAATTGTTAGCATTCACTGACTAGCATTCAGTTACCAGCATGAAGCAGAATTCAAATAACACTTTTGTGGTTACTATTTTCTAAACCAAACATTTTTGCTTTTTTCATCTTACAAATTTAAACATTGAAACTTTTGAAAGAAAAGCCATTTTTATCTTAAACACCACACTTTTTTGTCCCCGGTCACTGTCATCTCACATTTTATTCTTCAGTTGTAGGAATGCCACTGTATGGCAATTCCTCTACTGTATTGCTGATCAAAATTAATGAAGAAAGAGATAAAAGATGGAACATATAATCTCTTGAAATGTTATATTTTAAATAACAGTCTTTTTTCAACCCAAGCACTAGTAATAGCTTTCTTCCTACTCACATTTTTTAAAATAAGTCTGTTTGGTTCAAAGAATAAATCAAACCCCAAACAGTGAATGTTTGAGAACATGAGAGCATTTATTTAAGCCATAATCCAGCAGGTACTTCAGCAATAATTTAGTTACTGTCTGCATATTGACTTTTCTTTAAAAGCACTTTTATTTATTTTTTAAATTGGAATCGTATCACACAATTCAAAAGATTCCCAGGATTGCTTATCAAAAGTTTAAATTACAGTAAAACTGATACCTGCACCTTTTAGTGGTTAGGTATAGAAGGTACAGTTTCTCATGAAGGGGAAAGAAAGGTGTTCCAGAAATGCTGGAATTTCCTCTTTAAATTGTCTATTAAATGAGCAGTAGCTGTTTCATTCTTTATACCAATTATGCTTGTCATTGCAAATCAGTCAGCATCATTAGAACTTTAATATCAATTTGGAGGAACCTAAAAATAATTGTGATTTGTAAGTAGATTGTGTAATTTGTGAGTTTAAGGGCTATGGACAGCCACAAATCAACTGATTTTCTAGATCCATTTCAATCAGGGTTTAGGCCCAGTTTTGCACAGAAACAGATTTAGTCACCCTGTATGATGACCACTGTTGGGAAAGAGACATGAAAAACACATTCCTATTATTTCTCCTTGATCTCTCAGTGGTTTTTGGTACCATTGACCATGGTATCCTTCTGGAGTGACTGTCTGAGTTAGGGGTGGGTGGTACTGCTTTGAGTTGGTTCCTGTTCTACTTGGATGGATGTTTCCAGAGGGTGATCCTTAGGGAGAGTTCTCCGCCCCTGTGGAGCCTTCAATGTGGGGTTCCACAGGGTTTGATTTTATCCCCTATGCTGTTTAACATCTACATGAAACTGCTGAGTGAGGTCACCTGCAAGCAATATGCTGATGACACAGAGCTCTACTTCACCTTTACATCTACAGGTGTGGCAGTGCATAGTTTGGACTGCTTATTGGATGAGATCCAATAAACTGAAGCTCAGTCCAGTTAATTGATTTTAATTCTAGCCCATCCTTAGGCATATGAAGAAGAAGAAGTAGAGTTTGGATTTGATATCCCGCCTTTCACTCCCTTTAAGGAGTCTCAAAGCGGCTAACATTCTCCTTTCCCTTCCTCCCCCACAACAATCACTCTGTGAGGTGAGTGGGGCTGAGAGACTTCAAAGAAGTGTGACTGGCCCAAGGTCACCGAGCAGCTGCATGTGGAGGAGCGGAGACGGGAACCCGGTTCCCCAGATTACGAGACTACCGCTCCTAACCACTACACCACACTGGCTCTCCATATGTGGGTACTTATATGTGGGTACTTATATGTGGGTACTTCAGAGGCTCCCCCCCCATATATTATCCCCATGTTACTACCTGGTTCATTTACAGAACAATTTAATAGATTTCTCTCAGAATAGACCCTATTGAATTCAGTGGGATTTGACTTCTGAGTAGACATTCACAGGATTTATCTGCAAGGCTGAATTTTTATGGATGCTTTCTTGAGAGTAAGCCACATTGACATGGCGATACCTCTGAGTAAATCTGCCTCAGATTACAGTGCAATTCTGACAATTTGAAATTGACTTTCTGAAGTACTACTTGGGACATTGTATCTCCAAACTGTACATTTATGTAGTGTAGGAAAGCTTCATCAACATTTAATCAGAATTTTTCTGTAAATGAATTGTTCCTTTGTATTGTGATTTTTTCTTAATGTCATATAAATCAGGATTTTATGTTCAGTGTTTGTTGCAGCAACAAATGCCAACTTAGTGGGTAAAGTACAGAAAGGTCATTGGACAAATAGATTAGTAAGCGATTAGAGAAGTGGTCAATTCTGGTTTTTCCCAATTTTAAGAAAATATTGAAAGTGCTTAGAGTTGTCCTTGCAGTACATGAATTTAGGAATGCCAGATGGCTCAGGGGATTGCTAATGAGATACAAGGCTTTTTACCTCTTGATCACAAGTCTGAGTCTGCAGGAGACTGGTAATGATTGAAGGTTGTGACCATCTGTTCCATTGCCTACATGAAATAAGCCAGTAGTCTCAGTCCACTTCCTAACTCATCATTCAAGCTCTTTAACAATTATCCTTCACTAACAGTGCCCGCAAAGATAGCAGTGAAGATTAAATCCAGGTAGCAAGTCTGTTGGTTTATTACAAAAGAATCTAAAAGGACAATGAAATAATACCTTAACTGAGATAAATTATTCACAAGTGGGGCCTGCAATAAAACATTGTAATGTGCAGTGCTTCTGCTCAGTGTGCCAGCCAGCAGTGGCAGCTGGTGGTCAGTGGACCTGGCAGGGTTGATAGAAGGTCATGGAGGCATGGCCTCATTGTTCTGGCTTTCTCCCCATCTTCCTTCTTTGCAAATCTACTCTGGAGACGTTAGCATTGCATTTGTACAAACACTTAGCACCTAACTAAACAGAAAAGTGTTTCTGGTTCAGAAGTGGTCACTGCTGTTACGCTTGCTTCTCTGCTGCGAGAAAGGTTGTGGGGCACCCTCTTTTCTAGTTTTCTGCCTACCCTCATTTGCAAAGAAACAGTGGACACTTAAATGCTGCCGTTGTATAAATACTAAGTGCCTATGTGTTTTACCTTGGTTCAGAATTGCTGTCTCAAATTCTAGTGTGAGTTAATTACTCAGAAGTAAGCCCTAATTCCATGGTGACTACTCACTTATAAGTATGTACAGGATTTTGGCGTGAATTCATTAGTCTTAAAGGAGCCTGCAGAACTTCTAGTTAAATGCTATTTCTTACATTATTTTTAAAAACACCTGCAGAGAGATGGCAGGGACCTCCTGACCATAACAGTTCTTTAAGATTGGGGTTGGCTGTGTGAGGCAGACAGCAGATTGATGGAGAATGGGAGATGGACAGAAATATCTCCAGGAATATTTTAAGTTCAAATAGCAGGATATGATTGTGGGGTGGTGGTGTAAAAGTGTATGGATTTGAGATATTATGGAAAGCTTTTTTTAAAAAATAAAAATGCTTGAAATTTCACTTGGTAGGGTAGTGGCCAGTAGTCATAATGGACCAGCCTCTACTGCCAGCCAGCCAGCCAGCCAGCCATACCCTTCTCCGTGATACTCCATTTCATTCTCCCCACTGTCTACTTTTATGATTTTTGCCCCAACAATCACTCAGCTTCCCATGGCCGCTGAACAGTCTCAGTCCTCATTCAGCTGTTTGGAGGTTCCTCTTAAGCTTTTTACATGGTTTCTCTTGACCCTTCTGTAAAGCTTGAGTTTTAACCAAGCCTCCTGATACCTTTGTCTTTTGAATGGACGATGTTTCTTTGGCTACATAAGCAAACACACTCACCCCTGAACAACAGAAATAGAGACAATGGTGCAGTACAGTAGAACCTCAGGTTGTGGACGTAATCCGTGATGGAGGCATGTCTGCAACCTGCAGCGTTCGTAAGCTGCAGCACCGCATCTGCGCATGCACGTGATGCCATTTGGCACTTCTGCGCATGCGCAAAGCATGATTTAGCGCTTCTGCACATGCACAATCAACGAAACCTGGAAGTAACCCTTTCTGGTACTTCCGGGTTTCCTGTGGTCCACAACCTGAAGACATGTAACCTGAAGCATTTGTAATCTGAGGTACCACTGTATATAGGACACTAAAATGCAAAGCTTTCTTCTTTCAGATAGATGTCCCAGAAAAAAAATTAAAGAGGAAAATAAGTCCAAGTGAAGGCATAATACTACACAATCCAGATAGAATTAGATGCACTCAAATCCACTTACCTAAATCAGCTTAAGCACACTTAACTGTGTTGGATATAACCCATCAATACAGGTTGCTTCTTCCTTAAGATAACAGTGAAGTAGAATCTTATGCATGTATATGAGAAGTAAATCTTAATGGGGCTTAATGGGACCCCAAGGGTCATCTAGTCCAATTCCCTGCAATGCATCCATGACAGAGGGCCACCCAACTTCTGCTTCAAAACCTCCAAGGAAGGAGAACCCACTACCTCCCTTGGAAATCTGTTCCACTGTTAAACAGCTTTTACTGTCAGAAAATTTTCTTCCTGGTGTTTAGTTGGAATATCCTTTCTTGTAATTTGAATCCATTGATATGGGTCCTACCCTCCAGAGCAGGAGAAAACAAGCTTGCTCCATCTTCCATGTGACAGCCCTTGAGATGTCTTTCTCTTCTCTCTTTGGCAATCATGTGTAGCTGAGTAAGATTGTCTTCCAAGAATATGGTCTTAACAGTGTGTCCATAGATGGAAAATTATTTAGCCCTTTAGATATTTGAAGATGGCTATCATATTGCCTCTCAATCCCTTCAATTCCTTCATCCAAGTCATTTATAAGGATGTTAAACAACAATGGGACCCCACTTGCCACTTTTCCCCAGGATGACCAGGAACCATTAGTGAGCGGTCTGTGGGTTCAGTCAATCAACCAGCTACATATCCACCTAACAGTTACCTCACCCACCCCACATTTTACCAACTTTTCCACAAGAATATCATGGGTGACTTTGTCAAAGGCCTTACTAAAATCCAGATACACTATGCCTACTGCATTCTTCTGATCCACCAACCCTGTAAATCTATCAAAAAGGGAAATGAGATTTGTGTGGCATGACTTTTGTTGAATATACTGAACCCGTGTTTGCTTGTGCACTGTGTCCTGTTAAGATAATTTATTATGGGCATAGAAGTGCCGTCATAAGGTACTTGGGGCGCAAGTCAGAGCTTTTCAGAAATAAACTTTTTATTGAGAAAAAATATATAACAAGGTAGGAATTAAATGGTTAAACAGAGGCTTCTGAGAAAAAGAGGGAGCGAGGAAGGAGGAGTGTCCTGAATATCACACTGAGTGGCTGCAGCTCATGGCTTCAGAGGATGGTAAATTTGCAGCATGACTTTAAAAAAGAATGAACATTTTTTAAAGAAAAGGAAAGAAGCAGTTCTTCCATTTGGGTTCTGTCAGAGAACAAGTTGGGGAGCCAGGAAGGCTAGGAGTAATGGTAGACTCTATAGTAGTGGGAAAAGAGACACTAGGAACAAACTCCAGGAAGAACTCATGGTACGACAGGTTGGAATTCAGAAAAACTGGTGCTAATGGAGTTGTTGAGGCCTTTTATCTCAGGCTGCAAAATGTACATCAGGCTACTTCAGGAGTACGAATTTGAAGACCAGGACTGATGATGCTGGCAGTTATATTAGCACCAACAATTTCAGGCTATGAGGCAAATCAAAGGGACCAAATAATGATTTGGGGTTGTGCTGGGCCAGTTGCTTGTGTCGTCAGAGATCACGAAGACATACAGTGGTTAATATGGGTGTGAGACCCAATCTGAGTAGGGGTAAGCTTTAGGCTCCTGCAGTAGAAAGTGAAATGGGATTAGCCTTTCCCCTTCTCTCTCTCTCTCTCTCTCTCACTCACTCACACACACACACACACACACACACACACACAGAGAGAGAGAGAGAGAGAGAGAGAGAGAGAGAGAGACCATATGCCTGCAGACCCATGACTAATTCAGTGATAACTTCAATGCTATTAGGCTGTCTTCAGGGCTCCCCCTTCTGCAGTAGAATGCTGCTTTGATACATATTTGCAAGAGCTTTCTGGTACCCCTTTTCCAGCAAGGAGGGAGTCCTGAAATCTTCAGCCTTCCCATTAGAGAAGCAGGCACTTTGAGAGCACAGCTGACACCTGACCCAATTATGACCTAGTCCAATGAGCATTAGTAGACACCTGCTGCAGACCCATTGCCACTCAACACATGGATGATTGGGGACTGGGAGGATGAGACACGTGAGGATGTGGGTGTTGGGGTTAGCGTGTTTGCCCCTGCCATTGTCCATCCTTTGGATGTTTAAGTGTTATGGTCGATTTCTGAACCCGCCTTAAGTCAATGATTAAATTCCTAACACAGTATCTGAAATATACTCTACATAACAGTATCTTTAAAATCCTGCTGCAAAATAAATAGTCTTGGCTGTGATGAGCTCAAGGGCAACCAGGTAGGTGATCTGATGTATGCTTACTCAGAAGTAAGTTCCAGTGAAAGTTATTTCCATGAATAAGATTGCAGTCTTAGTTTGTGGAACAGCTGGTATATTTTCTCCCTTCTCTTTTATATAATCTTTTAAAAAATAAATTCTGAGAGCAATAAATGATGGGTCATTGAGGCTAAAACTCTCGTTCCACCATGAATCCCAAATAACAAATAAATCCCAAATCCCTGTGTTTGAGAAATAGGTCTTGCTTATGAAGACTCATGCTACAAATGTTATTAGTTGAAGGTGCTGCAGGATTCCTGCTTCTCAAAAGCCCAATCACTTTTGCAGTAAACTCAAAAAGGGAAGTATGGAAATTGACTGGTGAGTTGTGCCTTTCATTTCCAAACAAGCATCTAAATGGCCCAAGCCCAGACGTCCCCCACCTTTTGGGTCTACCAGCAAATATAAATATGTATAATCATGGAGCGTTTAATAAATATATGCAAAAGGAAGGAAAAATATCAGCCTCAAAGTTTGAAAACAAACAGCCAAAAGCTATAAAATTAAACTCTAATTATATCTGTAGCTATATCTATATCTATACCGTTTATCTATATCTATATCACATGAATTACAAATTAATAGCTTCAGTCAGAGTGAATCTTACTTTAAATATGCATAGGATATCTCTTCTTAAAATGCAAATAATACAATATAATATTATTGTAGTATTGTACTGCTTGACTACAAAGGCTAGTCAGAGGCTGTGAACCTCTGTGTCAGATCCTAATCAAAGCACAATTTTCTTCTGATTATACCTATAGTTTTGTGCCCGCAGACCTTGATGTGCTATCCCTGGTATTTGATTTTTACCTGTTTTGAACAATGCTCCCTCTCTCCCCGGATGACAGCAGCTCCTCTGGTTATTGGTTCCCAACACTCTCGAGTAGACTGATGTTACCATAGGTCTCCATTTGTGGGACTTCATGTTTTTGAGCTAAAGCATTATTTTGGAATTTAGCAAAATATTTTAGCCCATAGGTAAGATAATGGCAATTTGAATCGGTAGCAGAAGGTTTAAAAAGCCAAATAAGATTAGTGGTCCTAAGCAAATAGAGATGGCAGTGATTGTAATTTTGGGTCAACTTTTTGTATTGACTTTGGAGTTATTAAACAAACCACTTTTATGAAATCCCCCGTTTCACACATTTTATGCCTTTAAAAAAATCTGTGGCCTTGTGCGTACTCCTGCCTTTGACATTATCTGGTATTTTGTGCTGATCTAGGATTTTGCATAGGTTGCAGTTCTCCTTGAAGTTGCTTTAGGTGAGTTCTGTGTTGTTAGCTTGCAAAGCATGTAAACTGGTGAAGATGGTTTTCCTGTGTCAGCAGTCTTCAAATACTTTTTTCTGGTTTGAATTCATCTCTTTGAAAAGTGTGATCAAAAGGAGTTTAAAACATATTTAATGTTTTTTGGCTCCTAAGAAACAGGCAATACAGGGTACATTGGTATAAATTAAATGAGTATATTTAACATGCTTCATAAAATACTGGGGTTTTTTACAAGTACCAATATTTTTAAGAATGGTGCTGTAGGTTTGTCCATGTGGCATCTGCATAATTGGATGACTACACTGTTCCACTTACAGGCTTCAGCACTTTTACTGCTTTCTAAAGGTCATGAAAAGTTTCCTCCAAATTTTGCTATATTGTCACAATATATGGAACAGATTAATGTAGTTAATGTGGTGCAATGGTACTTGAGTGGAGACCAAAAGTGAGAAGCTGGTTAAGATTGGTGGCATTTTTTGAAAAGTCATTGTTCTGAAGAATGTTCTTAACAATCATCCTGGCACTACCTTAAGAACATATTACAGCTGGATAAGCATCTCTTTCAAAACTCCCTATAATTTTATCTGCCTGGCTTTGGTAAAAAGCACTTTTGTCAGCTACTCTGTGAACCTCTCCAGCCTTTCACCCAAACTGAATGGATCACCAAAGTACTGAAGTCTCTACAGGAAATGTCAAGTAGGTGATGGTTGCAGTGTGGCAAAGCTACAAAGCTATCACCTGTTCATTGAGCAATGTTTAGCTTTCTGCAGATGAATGGGAAATTGGTCAAAAACTCATCTGACTTAGCAATGATTTTATGATTCTATAGTAAATTTGTATACAACCCTACATCTGTAGATCTCAGGGCACCTCACTATACACACACAAATATCACAAAATACATAATAAAAATAAGAATGAAAAACAAACCAATTATCCTCTCTCCCACAAAACATTTAAAATGGCATTGGATGTCAGTCACCTAAAGGCCTGTGAGAAGAGGAACATTTTCATCTGGTGCCTAAAGATATGTAATGAAGGTGCCAACCGAACCTCACTGGGGAGAGCACTCCACAAATGGGGAGCCACTGCCACACTCCAGACATCTTGTGGAGATGTCACATAAATAAGGGCCATGGCAGATTATCTCAGGTCCGGGTAGGTTCATATGGAGACAGGTGGTCCATGAGGTATAGCAGTCCTCAGCCATTTAAGGCTCTATTGGTCAAAACTAGTGGTTTGAATTTTAGCTAACTAACTGAAATTCATTTTTCTCAGGACTAATCAAGTGAAGGAGACAGGAGAACATAAAAGAAGCTTTATAGGCAATGCAGAAGCTACATTTCATTATTTTACCTTGGCATTTGCTCAGATAGAATGACTGTGAGGTACAGTAGATCCTCCCTAATGAGTGGCATGGTTGGCCTACCAGTCTTTGTGACACTGATGAACTACATAACATCCAGCTGGTCTTGCAGCTTCATATTCCATAGCTTCCAAACCCTTATTGTCCTCAATGTATTACTTTAAATTCTTCCAGTTCAAGAAAGGTGCTTCCCTAGATATTCAAGCAACTGCTGATCAGTAATAGTCCAGGAAAACTGCTTATTATAATGCTCTCATTAGTAAATGGTCTTCATGAAGCTTGTCATCTCTGGTATTCCAAAAATAGGAGTTCATAAATGATTTTAAGTAGGGTTTTTTAAAATTAGTAACTTTGCTATTGACTTAGATTTTATAAATACAAATGGTCATATGGGTGTGCCCTTTCCAAAACAGGGGTGAAAATGATGAACCTTTTGCCTTAATGAGCAATCTTTCTTTTTAAAAAAAGAAAAACCAAACTTGTGAATGTGAATTTTTATTTGCCATATAAAATAAGTAGTCTCATAAGGAGAGTATTTGAAATGTTGAAGACATAATTGCCCTATTTCTATGATTAGCAGATGTTATGAAGCACAGCTGGTTTTCTCTACACTGCTGATCTGCATTTCTTAAACTGCAGCTTCCATTAACTCTTTAGTTGGAATAAAGCTTGCTTTGTTGACAGGCCCATGATTTTTTTATTTACTTAAAAAACCCTTTCTTGTGAAAAGTCTGAATTGGACAGTATTTAATGGACATTTTCAAATTTATGCTCTCTTAATTCATTCATGAGCATATTTAAATTGTTGGATATTAAAGATGAATGGAGATGATTGCTGCCGTAAAACACATTTTCATTTTTAAATACATTTTGTCTACATACTGTGGATTCTATGATGTATTAAATTGACTTAATTTTTTAACAGAACCAGAAATATGAGAATTTTTAAAAGATTTTTTTTAAGCTTGTACATCAGTTCAGCAGCTGTTCTTTATTTGGTAGCTAACATTTTCATATATAAAGGAATTATACCTTTTTAAGAGTATTTATGTGGCATGTGCCTATATACAAACATTTTCGTGTGAGCTGAAGGTTTGTTCATGATTCTTCAAATTGGTGTCTTTTGGATTGCTGTGTGCAATCTGGGTATGTTTCTTTTTTACTGCCCAAGAGGATGCTTGGGCCAAATGAGATATTGTGATCCCGACAAACAATATTGTTTTTCATGGAATCAGCTCTATGCAAGGTCCGGGAAATAGGAAATTTGTTTCTGTTACAGATAAACTAGGTTTGCTTGATTCTATTCCAAAGCCACTGATTTTTAGGAACATGTGGTTTCTGGTGTAGACTTTCCTTGTGACTAGGCAAATCCATATGGCAAGGTAGTTCCAATGTAACATGTATTGAATATTGAACAATGTATATCCCCCTATGCTGTTTCCAGCCACAAACAGAGTAATAATATAATTGTTGCACCCCCCAGGATTTGGAATAGTAGGCCACAAGACTTGGCACTATAATTGCTTCTAGGCAAATGGTGAAGATTTCATTTAGCTTTTTCAAAATATAATTTCTGATTCCTATACTCTTGTTAGATGTATTGGTTGGTTGCTCAAGAGCAATCAGGGCAATATGCCTCAATAGTCTGTTCTAAACCTTTCTTATTGGTGGTAAAAAACTTTAGAATACAGAGCGCCTCTATTCCGTGTCTTGCTCATTCAGTGGCAGAATCTGAGAGTGGGCGGTGCTTAAATCTTCCCCAGCAGAGTAGTTTCTTGATCCCCAGTCTGTGCCTCCCCTCTCTGCGCGGAGGCCTACTGCGCACGGACGGCTTGGGTAAAGGAGGACCTCCTTCCTCCCTGCTTTGCTCAGGCAAGGTGTCCTGACACCGCCTTGCCTCCTCTGAGCCCTCCATCTCCTCTCCACTAGAGGCGTGGCTTCCTTCTTCCGCTGAGGAAGTGCTGGATTTTATGCCAATCTATACTGTACACCTCCCACAATCCACCTAAACATGAAATCAGAAGATTCCTAACAGGGCTGACCATGCCAATCTTAACTGAGGAGGAACAAGAATTCAGGGACAGCCCTATGACTGCAGAGGAAATAGAGACGGTGCTCAAAAACCTGAAACCACACAAGGACCCAGGAATGGGTGACTTTACAGCAGAATTCTACAAGAAATTCAAAGAACCCCTGATGACCTGCCTATTTAACAAAATCATAAAATCATAAAATGGGGCCCCTCCCAAAAATCTGGACCTCTTCCAAAATAGTCTCTATCCCCAAACCACTCAAAGATAGCCTCAAAATAGAATCATACCGCCCAATCTTATTGATAAACCAAGACTACAAGATATTCACATCAATCCTGGCTAACCGCCTAAAAATCTTCCTACACAAACTAATCGCCCTGGACCAGGCAGGCTTTGTCCCTGGTCGCAACATAACAGACCCCATTAGGAAACTACCGAATCAGATAAAACACAGCAAAACGACCAAACTCCCACCTACTCTCAGCAGCCAGAAGCCTCATAGCCAGACATTGGAGGGACCTGTCAGGAGTAAACATGGACCAGTGGTATCAAATTGTATGGGAAATGGCCTTACTAGAAAAGCTAACTAATAAACTGAAACTGACAGAGGGACAAATAGAAGAGGATGCCTTCACCCCAGTATGGCTCCCCTTTATCACATACACAGCCCAACAAGACAAGAATCCACTGAGAGCATACAAATCTATCTGCTTTGCCTGATGCAACAAGCCCTCTCTCTCCCTCAAAAATGCACCCCAATAGTAGACAACTACAGACAGCCAACCACACCCTGCCCCCCAATACCTCTCACTACCAAGGAAATGTAATAAACAAATAAAAAGAGAACCTATCTAGTTGACGCTGACACAAATCCCTACAAGTACACTATGTAAAAGAATATAAGCCTCAACCCCCCATCCCCCCCACTTATACTGTACTCAGCACTAGTGTCTAACCTTTCTAATCATCTAATCAACCTTTCTACCACAAAAGTAACTGATTTGTAAGAAAGACTGTACAACCTGAAAAAAGAGACAAGACATGTAGTTTTGTAAACCAAGAAAATCTTTAATATTTTTTTAAAAGAATATCATTTCTGATGAGGTTGTGACTGCTGATGTTTTTAAGCATCATAATAAGCTTTGTTTTAAAGTTATGTAATTGTCTTATTGCTTAATTTGTAAGCTGCTTTGATGGTGATGATTAGAAAGGTTAGAATAAAGTGTTAGAAAAACTGTCTTGAATATGAGGGTTTCGATGTAAGGTGCCTTGGAAGAACTTTGTCCTGAAAGGTAGCATCTACATTTTTGAAGTGAAATTAATAAATACCACCCAAAATCTAATCATCCTGAACTTTAACCATTTCCTAACCTGCTTGTAAGATTTTATGAGCACATTGTGTAGAGGTGCAGGAAAAGTATGTTTCCAAAATGTCTAACTGTATCAAAGCAGCAGCACAACTTCGTTTGACGGGCTTTTTCTGAGAGAACAATTAACTTTGGAGTTGATACTTATATGCCATTGAAGTAGACAAGTTATTATTAAATGCATGGTAACCTAAACCCTATCATCACACCTCCCTGTTAACACAACACAGAACTTATTTTTATGCAGATCTTAGAATAATATCAGATGCTCTGATGACTTGTGTAGCAAGTTCTTAATATTCACGAACTACTAAAATGCCTATGATTAACCTTTGATTTATTAAAAATAATAGAATATGTATTTTTTCTGAGCCAGTTTCACAATATTAACACATATGTTCATCATTAAGTTGTAGATAAAGAGATAAAGGCTCAAATTTACCAACAGTGCTGCAGCTTTGAAGCAAAGTTTATTTAGAAAGTCATTTTTCAAAATATATGTATGTATGTGGATTTAAAGCTATATGCTTAGGCTTTGGGCCTAGAGCTGGCAAGTCCTTTTCTGCCTTATTGAAAGAAAAAGCTTACCACTACCAAGGCTCAAATTTTCAATTTGATATGAAAAATAAATTGTAAATAAATTATGCTTTATGAAAACCAATGTGTTGTAATACCTAGGCAAGAGATAATCTGCTTACAGAATAGTGAAGGGTGGCAGACATCCAGTGCTTCTTAAATTAAAAACCAAGTAAAGTTTATGCACATCCTTGACAGAGCACTAGGCTCATTCCTTCCCAGTCTATCTGGTCCCAGGACACCTTATGCAGACCAAATAAAGCTTTCCTGACAGCCCTTTCTGCCCTATTCTTTGCATCACTGTCAAACATGCCAATTACTACTATTCTCTGGGTAGTCCTATTCAGTTTAATTTGACCCACCGTGATCAGGGTCAGCAGAGCTCCAAACCCTCTGTCTCCTCCAAAAGCTACTGTGCATATTTTGGCTGCTGTACAAAGTCATATTATTTATAAGGCCCATATAAGCAGCCATATGTTATTTTTAAATTGAATTTTATGTTTTAATTTGACCCTTTTTACTTTGTTTGTCATCTACACAATTTTTTTATTAAGCGATTCATAAAAGAAGCACTATTCTTATTCTAGTCTTCTTATTTCGGTATGTGTTTTGATTTGTTTTTTTGGGACCAGTAACTTGGCAATATTCTTGCATGGGTACTTAGCTATGAATTTTCTACTGAAGCACATCTTTCTGATACTACTTTTGCATTATTACAGAGGCTTATGTTTCATTTCATTTCGTTTGTGTGGAACTCTGAAATAAATGTCCACATGTTATTTAACTTAACAGAAAACACTGCAAATCCATCTAGCATTATCAAAGACAAGCATGTGTTTCTCTAACCACATCGAATTGAGGGAAGAGATAAAAGAATTTAGATGAGAAAAAACACAGGTGCACAACACAATCCTTTCTGTTCTTTCAAACTTCTGATTAACCTAATTCCTATTATAAGCAGAAGACCATTAAGCCACATTTTGTGTGTGGAGATCAGGTTGCTCCTTAGACTCACAGGAGCATGTCACTTCAGAAAATGGGACAATGTGGGAACAACCAAACTGTGCTCGAATTATAGATCATGTGTCGGAGTGTGTTCATTTGATTTCTATAGTCACCTGATATTCTGTTTCCCCCTTAACTACTGAAATATCTAATCAACAAAAGTTCTAAATGATTCCATATCGCTCCATTTTATGTGTGTTCCTTAGCTGGAGGGACAACAACTAACATAAAAATGTATTAGCACCACCAGGAAATGGCTATGTGGAAGGGCTTTTGAGAGAGAAAAAGAAAGAAAAACTACACACAAAATGAGAAACTTAATTTCTTAGGCTCTGGTGGATTATGTGGAATTTATGCAGTTAATCTCATAATGATAGTTTCTCTTTGAACTGTACTTAAATTATCATTAATCACCCAGTCGATTGGCTAGGTTTTCTGAGAAAATGCATGGCTTTGGGGAAGTGAGAAGGCAACATCCAAGGCTTCAGCAACGAGATTTCTTAGCTATCTGTCTACTAAACCCTTGATGACCCTAATGTAATTTAATATATCTGCTGCTGTTGCTGCCTCTGTGGTGGCTGTGGAAGCTCAGGTTCAATGACCTGGATCTGCACTAAAAGACAGCCAATATGGTCTCTGGCCTCTTCAGAAGCTCATTTTTTTTGGAGTTGGAGTCAAGTCAGGGACCCATCTACCCTCCCAGGCTAGGTGGGAAAATGGCCTGCAAGGCAGTGAGCTGGTCTTCTTAGACTCACAGTCATGATCAGGGGTCAGCAACCTTTTTCAGCTGTGGCGCGGTCCACCGTCCCTCAGACCATGTGGTGGGCTGGACTATATTTTGAAAAAACAAACAAACCCAAAACGAATTCATATGCCCCACAAATAACCCAGAGATGCATTTTAAATAAAAGTCCACATTCTACTCATGTAAAAACACGCTGATTCCCGCAGGCTGGATTGAGAATTGAGAAGGTCCCCGGGCCTTAGGTCGCCTACCCTTGGTCAAGATTTTCTAATTCCTTGGAAAGACACTCCCATCGGATATTTAGGATGTTCAAGAACATGAGGAAATGGTTGTATCTAATCATATTAAATTAACGTGAGAAAAAAAATCAGGTAAACTGGGAAAATCTGAAATTCCTATGCATGAACATGGTGTCACAGATTTTATTTTATTTTATTTATTAAACATACCACTGAAAATAAGCAAGTTTCTACTTAAAAATGGCAAGATTTATATATTTATTTAGTATGACAAGAGGAATTTTGAAATCATTTGGTCAAGTTAAACAAACTCCAAATAACCCTTGATAGGCCTTTGTCCAACAGCAAAATACCACAAAGCAGCACCCCCGTAGGTGCTCTGTCCCTGGGGTTGCATGGTGGCAGGTTCAGTGAGACCTCATGTAACTCTTTCAAGATCTCCAAAATATTTCACTGGAAGCTGCTCCTGCGAGGCTGTGGAGGTGGGACAGGGCAGGGTGACAGCTTCCTGTTAGGAAGGGCTACCCCTGCATCTAAAGTACCTCCAAACCCAGTTTCACCTAACTAAGCAAGGTGTTGCCATATGTCCTCTTTTTCCAGGACACGTTCTCTTTTTCATGGGTATCTAAAATGAGAGTCATCATTGTGATGTGTAATGTGTCCTCTTTTTTGCTCTTCAAAATATGGCAACCCCATAATATACAATCTTTTGGGTAACTCAGCTGGTCAATGGGAACAAGATATTAAAATTTATTTACATCTCTGCAACTGTAGGAAATAATAAACTCAAAATTTACCAAGTTTGTTCTAGCAAGTGCATGTACGATCTAGGAATGGTAGGCTTTCCACTATTCATAAATAGGTGATTAAAACAGAAAAATATGTGACTATCTCCATTTCATGGACTTTATTGAGGGCTTACTGCTCAAAGCATTAATTTGCAGCAATGAGTTACGGGGACTTAAATGATGCAAGCCGTTACATTTTTGGCTTGGTTTTAATGGACATAGATTTCTAAGGCATTTCTCCTTAATTCAAAGGGAAACATTTCACATGTCCAGGCCTGCTTAGTTATAATAGAGTGGAAAAGAAAGAGTGATTTGGTTTACACAAAGGAGTAGCAAATCAACAGAGAATGAAAAACAACAACAACCCAGTTGTACTGACATTGACAGAGTAAAGATATTGCCAGTGGGGGGTAACTATTTTGCCAGTTTAATAAATGGGTATACTTAAATAATTACAGTTTGTGACAGATTTAATGACAAGTCAGCCAGGGTTGGAAGAAATCTGCATCCTGAGAAGTGAAATATGTCAGCCTGTGAAATGACAAGGGGAGGGAGTGACTGGAAAGTGAAACAGACAGTTTGTCTAAATATGACTAATATTAAATACAGGTGATCATAATACAAATAAGATGCAAATCGGTTATTTTTAAATTGTTCAGTCTCTTCAGCTGCAGATTTTCCCAGGTGCTAAAAAAAGCAGTAACATCAATATCCCCAGCATTTAAGAATATCCTACATCTGCGTCTGTTTGTGTCATTCTACAAAAGGAATGCTGTTAATCCCAGTTGGAAACAAATGCCACCTTCTGCTGCTTGATTTAATTCAGAGTCCACAAGTGTTCACTTCAAAGATGTTAGAACTTCTGAATGGAAATAGTTGAGTATATAATATATGTATGAGTTCCTCAATTTTCAGTGTGTGTGTGCATGCATGCACGCACGCACGCACACGCACACACTCACTCAGAGAGTTCAATATGTCAAATTATCAATTATGAATATAGAAAAGAATAATATTTTTTCCATTTGTGGGGAGTTGGGAAGTCTGAACCCATAATGCTACCTTTGTAACATCTGCATGTTTATAAAGGTCTTCCTGCTGGATTTGTGAAGATACTCACCACTGCAGTCCTTTGTTGTTTTTCTCATTTGTTCTGTTCATTCCATTCTGCTGCTTTCTCACTGAACTACAATCCTTCATATTATGTTTAATTGATTCCACTAATAGGTATAGCATTGTTAATATTTCACACCCCTACATGCATAAAAATCTTACAAGCTGCCTTATACTAAGCAAGACTACCCATATCAGCATCGTTTACCTTGATGGTAGGTCTTCATGGTTTCAGGCAGAGGGCTTTCCCAGCAACTGAAATATTATAATTCCAGGGTTCTTATCTGGTGGTATATAGATCTCTGGTAGTTCATGGACAGTCTTGAAGGGATCCACTGAATAGGTGCAGAAAAGGATTCACCCCCCCCCCATGCAATAAAATTAAATTTGTGTGTATCCATTTATATCAGGCATAGGCAACCTCAGCCCTCCAGATGTTTTGGGACTGCAGTTCCCATCATCCCTGACCACTAGTCCTGTTAGCTAGGGATCATGGGAGTTGTAGTCCCAAAACATCTGGAGGGCTGAGGTTGCCTATGCCTGATTTATATCCATTTTTCTGGTGGGGATCCATAGCTTTCATCAGATTCTCAAAGAGGTCTATGATCCAAACAAGGTCAAGAGCCACTGCTATAACTGAAGAGTCCCAAGTTTTCTGTCTGGGACCTTTGAACAACAATGCACATGTTCGTCCACTGAGTTTACACTGATATTTGTTTGTACAGTGGTACCTCAGGTTACAGACACTTCAGGTTACAGACGCTTCAGGTTACAGACTCCGCTAACCCAGAAATAGTACCTCGGGCTAAGAACTTTGCTTCAGGATGAGAACAGAAATTGTGCTCTGGCGGCGTGGCGGCAGCGGGAGGCCCCATTAGCTAAAGTGGTGTCTCAGGTTAAGAACAGTTTCAGGTTAAGAACGGACCTCCGGAACGAATTAAGTTCTTAACCCGAGGTACAACTGTATACCGAAATGTGGTACATTATGTTCTTGATACTTTATTCAGTACTTAAATTTATGCTATTTGTTTTCTGAGTAGTTATAGATTGCTTCTAGTGAATTCATTGTGTTTGAAAAAAAGAAATTTCACAACAGAATAACCTTTCTGGAAAATCAAAATATAAAAATACTCATAATTGGTTTGTAAGTTATTTATTGTGTTCAGTGAAAAATACTCAGTATTGACACATGGGCTACCAGGTGTGACAAGTAGTCTTGTGCCTAAACTCTTTCTTCTGCTCATCTACCTGTATATGCAGAGTTTGTCTTATGCGCTAGAAAATTTTGAATAGAACTTTGATAATACTTTTCAGCAGTCTTTTTGTTGAGAAATATTTAATAGATTTCTGTCTAATTGTGGTCTCATATTCAGTAGTAAAAATGAAGGTTTAGGCTGTGTATGTGATCATAATGGGAAACAAGGGTGAAGAGAAATTCATGTATCCATTGGGATAGTCACCCAGCAATAGGCTTGTGTCTCATTGACTCCCACTCAAAGGCAATTGTTTGTTTTGAAGGGGAGCTGTGATTCTTGCTAAACTGATTCTAGTCATTTGTGTCACCAAAGGATGACTGCAGTTATCAGGGACAGGTTATGATGTTTTACATTTCATTACATGTAAGCTTCTGAAATGTTTACTTTGTATCTCAGACATTATGATTCAATATTTCCATTAATGTAGCCCTCTTGCAAACATGCCTGATGAAAATATCTTGTTTCCATAGAGACCAAAGCCATAAAGTTATCTTAATTGCTCTTTCTGCTTGGTAAAAGATGACAGTCTGGGACTTACAATGCCCAAATATAGCATTTTTCATAATTTAGAGGATGTCTAGGTTTTTATAACTAAACGTTTAGGCTGCAATCCTATACAGGGGTTCTTGGGATTTATTCCCCCTGAACTTGGTAGGATTTTCTTCAGAGTTGACACAATAAACTGTTTTTCAGTTGCACCTTGAAACCTGAATAAAAATACATTAAGTATTGTACACTTTCGATTGTATGTTGATACATAAGGACACATAAGTGGCTGTTCTTGTTATAGCTCAGTGCCCTTTGAGCTGTATTAATCTTGGTAATAAAAACTTGGATCTTTTATCCACTTGAAGGTTATTAAACTTGTTCCTTACTCTGTATGTTTAGCTGCTAGCTCTGTGGCAGCAATTGATACATAGTAAAACTATAGATCCATGTTTTGCCATATAAACCAAAATGTTTGGATACCTTAGAGGAAAGTACTAATAATAATCTTTTTCTTTTGGTTTCCTCAGGTGAGTAACTGAACATTAAAATCAGATTTGTCGATATGCTTTATGGTATCCTGTAGTCAGTAGTTGGTAAGTAAAAAGAAAAAGAAAAACTACTGCATGTTTTCTATTTAAAAAACCCTACTTATTTTAGAACAGATACTTAACTATTTATTTGATTTCTTACCTGCCCTTCATCATAATGTCCTACGGCAGGTTACATCAGTTTTAAAATATACTAAAGAAAGACTGTTGTTCTGAAATATAGCTAGTTGAACATGTTTTTAAAATGAGCCATTTATTATCTCTAGCTATCTTTACATTTACACTGTAACTTTAAGGCTGCAATTCTGTATGCACTTAACAGGGAGTAATGGGAATTACTTCTGAGTAAACATTCAGATGATTGACAGGATCTGGATCCCTTGTGAAGTGGTTACACAACTAACTTACACCTCCATGGTCAATACAGGTTGATAAATGGTTAGCATAATGGGGGAAATTAGCTCCCATTATGCACCTCTTGTTCCATTGACCAATTGGGTAGAGTAGCAACAGTAGAGTCATGATATACAGGGGCATATGCAATGTGTCACACAGTGGTAAATTGATCATGCAGAGTCTTCTTCATAAACAACATAAAACTTTACTGAAGAAAATAAACTTGTTCAGCAACAGCATAGTTAAAGAACATACACAGAGTTCTCATAGCAGCTATCTGACTCATCACAGAGGCACAGTCTTAGTGATTTACTAGAGTCCTGGAGCCACTCTGTCCTGCAACAACACAACACACACACTGGCTGAGACACAAACTGGCTGGCTACTTTTATAGTGAGAATGAGTCATCACTCAAGATGAGTCACAAGTCACAGTGACTTAGCAGTTTGCTGTTAACAGTTAGCAGTTACCATCTTGAATGATTGTGTAGGCCTTGTAGGCCTTACTGCTTCTGCTCTCAAGAACCTTTGTCTCATGACACCATGAACTGCAATGTTGTGTGCATTGTGCGTACTGATATGTGGCCCATTTATTATATGTTCAAAAGAGCTCAATCATTTGACCTGTTTTAATGATAGCTTGAAATTTTCATATACCATTTGAGTAAACCATTGTATTAATTTGAACCATTGTATTAATTTACTAGTGTTGTGTGAAAAAATAATAATAATAATTTACTAGTGTTGTGTGCCTACTGTTCCAAGAAAGAGGTTTTACAAAGTCCTGCCAGAAATGTGCAAATGAAATTATTTGGATCCAAATTGTTGATACAGTGGTACCTCGGGTTAAGTACTTAATTTGTTCCGGAGATCAAATGAGACACCACTTTAGCTAATGGGGGCCTCCTGCTGCTGCCGCGCCGCCGGAGCACGATTTCTGTTCTCATCCTGAAGCAAAGTTCTTAACCCGAGGTACTATTTCTGGGTTAGCGGAGTCTGTAACCTGAAGCGTATGTAACCTGAAGCATATGTAACCTGAGGTACCACTGTACTATACAGTGGTGCCCCGCAAGACGAACGCCTCGCAAGACGGAAAACCCGCTAGACGAAAGGGTTTTCCGTTTTGGAGGCGCTTCGCAAGACGAATTTCCCTATGGGCTTGCTTCGCAAGACGACAGCCCATAGGGAAATCTCCGGGACAGCGGGGAAGCGCAGCTCGTCTTCCCCGCTGTCCTCGGACCTCCTCCGAAGCCTGGCGGCGGGGCGGGGACACCTCCTCCCGCCGCCGGGCTTCGGAAGGATGCCCCGATGCCGGGCGGCGAGGCGGGAACGCCTCCCCCCGCCGCCCGGCATCGGAACGATGCCCCGATGCCGGGCGGCGGGGCGGGAAAGTCTCCCCCCGCCGCCCGGCATCGGAACGATGTCCCGAAGCCGGGCGGCGGGGCGGGAACGCCTCCCCCCGCCGCCCGGCTTTGGGGCGGGAAAGCCTCCCCCCGCCGCCTGGCATCGGAACGATGCCCCGAAGCCGGGCGGCGAGGCGGGAACGCCTCCCCCCGCCGCCCGGCATCGGAACGATGCCCCGATGCCGGGCGGCGAGGCGGGAAAGTCTCCCCCCGCCGCCCGGCATCGGAACGATGTCCCGAAGCCGAGCGGCGGGGCGGGAACGCCTCCCCCCGCCGCCCGGCTTCGGGGCGGGAAAGCCTCCCCCCGCCGCCCGGCTTCGGGGCAGGAACGCCTCCCCCCGCCGCCCGGCTTCGGGGCATCGTCCCGATGCCGGGCGGCGGGGCGAGAAAGCCTCCCCCCACCGCCTGGCATCGGAACGATGTCCCGAAGCCGGGCGGCGGGGCCGCGAAGCCTGGGCGCGCTGGCAACTCTCCGCAAGGAGCGCCCAGGCTTCGTCCCCCCTGCTTGCCTTCCCAGGGGCTTTTAAATCGCCTGGACAGCGGAGAAGTCCTCCGCTGTCCCGGGCAATTTTAAAATGCCGCCAGAAGAGGTCGGGGGAAGGCGGTTTCCATAGGAACGCATTAATTGATTTTCAATGCATTCCTATGGAAAACCGTGCATCGCAAGACGAAAAACTCGCAAGACGAAGAGACTTGCGGAACGAATTAATTTCGTCTTGCGAGGCACCACTGTAATTGACGTTTTCCCAATTATTTGATGTTGTCAAGCTACATGGCCAACAATTCAGCAGTAATATTTAACTCCCTTAAAAATTCCAGTTTCTAACATTTCAATGTCCTTATGCTTGTCTGGGTGTGACATAAGACTTGCCTTGCTGAGTCAAGAAAGATCCATCTTCGTTCTTGCAATCTGTCTTCTACAAATTCTATACAAATTTCCACAGAAGCTCAGAATTACATAATGAAAATACTAGTTCTCCCTCATCTCTTGTGTGTACCAAATATTCAGAACTTGGATGTATGTTATGCCTAAATATCTGCTGTAATGCATACCAATGGATATCATCACATTTTGCAGCAGTGACTTCCATAACTGAATTATGCGTTGTGTGGAAGAAAAATATGGTGTACTATAGACTATTTAAAAACAAATAATTAACACATCCTGGTGCTGTGTATGTTTACTTATAGACAGACCCAGTGTGTTTAATTGAACTTGCTTCTAAGCATGCATAAAAGGAGTTATAATTCTTCTTCCCAAAAGCAATTATCTGTTATTTCTAAAAGCTGAGCAGATAGGCAGGTTGAATGCCCTTTGAGATGTATCCTCAGGAGATGAAGGAATTCCTTCTCTAGGGAAAACTCAGCTTTTGTATCATAGCCTGCCTTAGTTGTATCCTTAGGTATAGATTGCTAGGACCATGCATACCTTTGCTTTCTGCCAGCAAAATGGATTGAATAAAGGCGTCTGCTGCTTTGCTGTCAAAACGAGTTCTATCCACTGTTAGTATTGTGTTTATTGTTGCAAGTACAATGTAAATTGATTAGGCAAAAAACCCTTTCTAATAATAATAATAATACCTTCCACACAATCTTCTCATGGCAATTACAGTAAAACAGGAAAAAGGGGTTGAAAATTTAGACAAAAGCAGATACATTCAAAACAATACGGAATAGGCACTCATGGGAAAGATCAATTTATCCACCTGGAATTCTTTTTTTTTGGGGGGGGGCGGAATAAATGCTTATCTATCCTGATGTTGGAATACTATTCCACAGAACAGTGGCAACAATATTGAAAGTGCTGCTCTAAGCTATTATGGAGCTGGATTCTGAGATTTCTGGAACTTGCAGGAGAATCTTTCAAACAGCAGTGATTTACTAGAGACATGAGGTATAATGCAGTCTCTCAAATGATTGACCCTGTGTCACAACCAACACCTTGAACTTGACCCAGTAGCAGACTTGCAGCCCTTGAAAGCAAGATCTTATATTTCCAAGTAGTTTGCCCCCACAAACAATTTAGCCACTGTGTTCTGTGCCATCTGCAGCCTCTTGATCGTGATTGCTACATAGACTATAACATTTATAGTTTTGTAACATTTGTGCAATGCAGTAATACTCTTTCTGTTACAAAGACTTGTTTCTGTTTTTAATAAGTTTGATGAAGTACGAGTATCTTGAACAACACAAACTTTTTTGTTCAAAAAGATAGATTTCTCTACTATTAGAAAGCCATCGGCGAGGCTGTTATTTAATTCAGTTTAAAATAATAATAATAAAGGGTACTAGACTTGATAACTAGATATTTGTTTGTTTGTTTGTTTGTTTTGGTCATGCAGACACCTTGGGAGGGTAAGATTTGTACTTAAAAGGATCTGAGATTCGCTAGAAATACATGGAACTTTTTATGCAATGAAAGTCAGCATGCAACTATTCCCTGGAAGTAAGTCCCTTTGGAAACATTGGGGCCTGCTTCTGATTATACATGTTTAGGATTGCATTGTAAAGTAATATAATAAGGTACAGCTTCTTTGTATAAGCATGTATTTATTTTCTGGAATCAGTATAGCTTTAGCTCTCAGCACCTCTAGCTTTGTGCCTTAACGTTGTTGTTTACAACAGCCACTGATGGCATGGACTACATTTGCTAAAATAAAAAGTTTGGTGGGTCTCTGTTATCACTGTGAGTGCAGTGGAGGGCTGAGAATGTTCAACAAGCTGGTTATAGGCGCACTGTAGCTCTAGCTGCACTTCGAGGGGTGAGATAAGGGTTGTCACATGGAAGATATAGAAAGAGCTCCCCCCCCCCCATGTCCAGCTCTGGAGGGTAGGACCTGAACCAATAGATTCAAGGTACAAGAAAGGAAATTTTGACTAAACATCAGGAAGAACTTTCTGTCTGTAAAAGCTGCTCAACTGTGAAAAGGGACTTTCTAAACGGTAGTGGATTCTCCTTCATTGGAGGTTTTAAAGCAGAGGTTGGATGGCCCTCTGTCTGGATGCTTTAGGTGAGATTCCTGCATTGTATGGCTTTGAAGTAGATGACTTTCGGGGTCCTTTTCAACTCTACAATTCTATAAGATGTTTTGGGATCATCTGAAAAACTGGAGTTTGTAAGCTATCTAAAATACACTTTAAAAGCCCCCCCCCCTTCTGCTTGTACTATAGGTTTGTAATTGGCTGATTATATACTCCTGGAATCTAGAAATTTGTTTTATGACACTGTTGTTGTCATAATGCACATGTGCTGTATTAATTGTATATTGAGGGTTCCCCCTTTTACTTGTGTTCTTATATGTTTGATCTATGGTGCCTTGGGTTTGTAGGTTTTTTAAAATTCTTGTTGTATTTCTGTATTGCATGCAAGAATCTCTCCACTGCAGTTTTGGCAGTTCGTTACTAGCATTTTAATTCCTAGTTATATAAGGTGGTTTTTTTAAATCTGCAGCAAATTGGATTCCTAATAATTAGTCTCTTTTTATTACTCCATGGCATGATATACATTTTTTCAGGTCTGCCATGCAAATCCTTCTTCTTCTTCTCCTCCTCCTCCTCCTCCTCCTCCTCCTCCTCCTCCTCCTCCTCCTCCTCCTCCTTACCTCTCCTCCCCAAAAATGTGACCCAAAGCAACTAATATTTGCTGTCTTACAAATTCCAAAATTGTCTGTACAGTGATTGGATATAGGAAAAGATATATTCTTAAAGCTCCAAGGTGAAATTGACTTTCCACCATAGTCTTTAAATATTTGTGTGTATTTTTCTGGGAATTTAATGCAAGGTCAGATGTACAGTCTCAGAGCTCAACTTCACCTGTTTGACTGTCAAGCAAGAGACAGCATCAAACTCCACTCCCTTCCTATTTTCATTGCACTGCTTAGAGATTTCTCCCACTGCCTGTTCATTTCTGATATCAGATCCAGCCCCTAAGGGGTGGTATTAAAGCAGCTCAGGAAAATTAGAAAGGATGGGGCAGATTTTACTTCCACCCCTGCACTTTAGTTATACAAATTAATATCAACCCTCCACTTTATACTGAAACCAGGTCACACATATTTAGGAATTACACACATGCATCTGGTTTGGCCCTGAGTCTGTATTAATCTGTTAACTAGGACTATTTTTGACAACTTCAGCTATTTAGGAAAACGTATTGTTTGATGTGAAGTGAAATAAAGTCTTTAGAATTGGACCTGGGGTGGCTCATACACATAAATCACCACTTTAGAAAGTCCTTGGCTCAATCCAGCAGAGCTCATTTAGTCCAGCACTCTGTTCTCACAGTAGCCAAACAGATACCTATGGGAAGCCTACAAACAGGACCTTAGTGCAACAGCTAGCAGTTCCCAGCTACTGGTACTCAGAGGCACGTCTCTTTACCCTGGCCTTTGATATGTGTGCTTTCATGACCTACCCTAGTCCTTTTAACTATTTTTAATTCTGAACTTTCTGGTGAAGGGTGGGTGGTAATGATAACTGTGGTAATAATAATAAACAATGATATAAATAAATTGTGGATCATGAACAGCCACAGGCTGTTGTAAGGGCATCACAGGCCTCTTATTGCTCAGTTTTGGGTGGCTGAATGTCAGTATTACTCAATTTAAAATGAAGCTTTCCGCAACAGAAAGTGCATGCTATTTATGTGAAGGAAGGCAGTTTGATATGAAATGCAATGTGAAAAAAACTTGGGGCAGCAGGAAAGCTTGGAGACTGCTGTACTCCAAAGAATTTTGAAAAAGTAAGTTTCACCCCTTGATGACTTAGTCATCCCAAACTTCGGCTGCACGCCTCCTGTGTTGTATAAGTTGTGTTCGTCATATAAAAATTGATGCCCAGAGTAGAAATTTGTTTCTTGTAGCACACAAGAGTACAATGGATGCCTTGATCAAGTATGATTAAAGAAACAACACATTCTCACCAAAGCTAAAAGACATGCCTTAAAGTAATAGCAAGACTGCCAATGGGGCAGGAGACGACAGGGGCGTTAATTGGATTGCTTATGTGTTTGGCATAAGGCATTAAAGAAGTCTTATTTTAGAGAGGAAGTTGGAAGATGTAAGTTAATTGTATTGTGAATTTCTAATGGAAATGCTGACATGTTTTTACTCCTTTAAATAAATAATATCTTTTGATTTTTAAGGATGAACAAGAGGCTCTCTGACTCACTGAAAGGAGGACCGGCTTTAAATATTATGTGCACATATTAATCTTTCAAAAGCATACTATCAATACATCTCAATTTGTTAGCTAGGTTCATATTTTCATGTACTATGCAAGTTATAAATAGAAAATTGTAAGCAAATAAGTCTAGCTGGGTTGTTGCCATCTAGCTATGATTTCTTATTCATAGTCTGCTCCAAGAGGCAATAAGTTAAAGAACTGTACTTAATTGCTCACCCTATTAGCTGAGTTTTTTTTAAACTATACTCATCAAGGTGAAAATTAATCATTTGGAGAATACAAGGCCCAAGTGTTCCTCAGTCTTTTAGTCAGTTACAAGCTATGTTTTATTGAACATTTGGAGTGGAATGATGTAGTCCTATACCTACATACCTGGGAACAAGCTGAATTGAAATGAATGGGGCTTGCTTCTGAGTATATATGTTTTGGATCTACTATTAAAAGTTTTAATAAGTTGTTGGGTGCTACTTAAGTCCATTGATATCAATGGGTCCAGGGTGATTATAACTAACATTGGTTCTAATGCTATCAGTTATTAGTGAACACAAAACAAAAGTGTCTTGAGGTTTCTTTTATTTGACACTTTGAAAATGTATTTTTCATTTATACTAGATACATTATTTCTGTGTTAAAGAAAGGCTTAAAAGAATAGTAACACTTAGTGCTGAGTTGAATAAGCACTGAAAATGACAGCTTATATAAATCCGCCAGAGAATCTTGTGATAGCCATGAAAACATTATTTATACTTTAACCAAGTTCTTCTTGAAACCATGACCTGCCAATGACGATATAAGTAGGATCTATAGGAGACAGTGGGAAGCTGAATACTGAGCAAGAAAAATGGATAAGGTTAAATGGAGCGTGGTGACATAGATGGCCACAGACGAGTCCTTACTTCATTATGACTGAAAAGAGAAGAGAATAATTTCCAGAAAATTACTAAAATGACACTCAGGTTGCTAGAAGTGGTCCAGTATATCCAATACATAGTACATAAAAACCTCATTCTCTTTCCCTATCCCCAATTCAGGTATAAGCTTATGGAACATAATCTTCTATCGATAGAACAATTGACCATTTCACTTTTCCATTGGGGTCAATGGTTCCCCAAGAAATCCAGAAAAATAAAATACCTAGTAGCAGTTATCAGGCATGACACCATTTGCAAGGTGGGCACAGTGAATCTTGATCATGCCTTTTATTCTGTGCATGTTTTCTTTGTCATTTTGATAGCATTGAATTGACCACCAATGCTATAAAACCAGCAAATTTTTTTTTACTACATTGAGAAACTATGAAACAATACATGTTAATAATAATATTTTAAAAATCTCAATAGTGTTGGGGTATGTTTGACCTCATATATATACAACCTGCTCCTGCCAACCTAGCAGTTTGAAGGCACATCAAAGTGCAAGTAGATAAATAGGTACCACTCTGGCGGGAAGGTAAATGGCATTTCCGTGTGCTGCTCTGGTTCTCCAGAAGTGGCTTAGTCATGCTGGCCCCATGACCTGAAAGCTGTACACCGGCTCCCTCAGCCAGTAAAGCGAGATGAGTGCCACAACCCCAGAGTCATCCGCGACTGGACTTAACGGTCAGGGGTCCTTTTACGTTTACCTTTTTATATACAACCCAGCCAGAAGGGTGGGGTTTAATCATCATCATAATCATCATCCTATTTACTATTAATGTCTGTTAATTATTTGTTTTGGTGATTTCATTTCATTGTCAACTTGTAGTAAACCCATCTAAGCCAAGATAAAATTCAATATTGCCACAAAATGACATTATCTATTATTAATGTGATTTATTAGTACTGTATCGTTTTATTGAATACAGCTTTTCCTAATCCCTGCTGCCTAAATTGCTACAAAAAATATATAAAAGAAATAAGAGAACATTATTTTGAATGCAGGGAGAAGATATTCATGATTTACAGTTCAGGACGTTTAACAATTTAGTTGAGCTATCACTTAATCCTTCAGAGTCTACAAATAGAATAGGCAGTTTTTATATTATATTGACTCAGGCTGCAATCTCACACATTGGTTCCTTAAGTCTCATTGCTGACAGTGGGATTTAAGCAGCCTATCTGTGCACAGGTTCTGTATTAATGAAGAGCTTATTCCTCAAATGTCTGGAGACTGAAGTTGTTTAAGTCACCCAGAGAGATCTCTAATGTATTGAGCTATCATAATGGTTTGTGTAGATGACATCGTGAAGATGACATCATCAGGTTCCATGGGTGTCAGTCAGTGTTGAACCATCAAGCAAGGTCTCATTAAATATCTCTTAATTCATATAGAAGTATATGAGTATGCATGGGACAGGGAAGAATGTGGCTTTGAAATTGTAGGGAAACATTCCTTTCAAATTTGCCTTAATGGACCAGTGACCCCAAATTGCTCTGTGAAGGCTCTAATTCGAGGATGGGTGGTCGGCAAGCTCTGAAAGAAAAATGGCTCTAAGCTCCAGGGGAAGCAGCCTTATATAGGATTCCCCCTCCCCTTTGAAACAAGGTTCATGGGACAGTTTTTCCCCATGAGCCCCATGCCCAGTATTTTGCTGCAATCTATGGGCCACAGCGTCGCTGGGCGAATAGGGCATGGAACGGGGGTAATATTATATTATATAAAATTCTATCTCCTTGATTTTTTTAAAAAAAATTTTTTATTAAAGTTTTTTATTTATACAACAAGAAAAAAAAACACAAATACCAAATTACACACAAATTACAAAAATAACCATAGACACATAATTTTCTTAGCAAACAATGAAACATCTATTGGTCTTAACACTAAAGACCCAACCTCCCGTCTATTCCATATTTCAAATTCATATTACTTTTTGCCAATACACACTTTTATCACAATTAAACTTATTCTCAATAAATCTAATTTCTTATATCTACCTTGCAACTATTACTGAAGTTCCTCGAATTCTGCAACAGAATTTAAACTACTATATTTATTTTTCAGATAATCTTTGAAAACCTCCCATTTTGAAACAAATTCCTGTTTTGATTTATTCTTTATTTTTTCTGATAAATCATCTAATTCGGCATATTCTGCCAGCTTTTGGATCCAATCTTGTATAGAGGGGTTTTCATTACTCTTCCATTTTGCTGCGATCAAAACTCTTGCTGCCGCCGTTGCATATAAAAAGATACCCTTCCTCTTTTGTGGAATATCCAAATCTGTTATTCCCAGGAGGTAGGCCTCTGGTTTTTTATTGAAAGAGATCTTTAGCATTTTTTGCAGTTCTGCATGGATACTCTCCCAGAATACCTGTATTTTCCTACATACCCACCACATATGGTAGAATGTTCCTAATTCACCGCATCTCCAACAATTACTTGACACATTTTTATACATTTTTGAAAGTTTACATGGTGTTAGATACCATCCATGTTGCATTTTTTGAAAGTTCTCTCTAATCGTGTAACAATTTGTGAATTTCCAATTGATCTTCCATAAATTTTCCCATTGGGCCATGGTTATTGAATGGCCAAAATCCTGGGACCACCTCACCATTGCCACTGTTACCTCCTCCTCCTTGACTGTCCAGCTATGTCCTTGATTTTGAATATGATGGGTGCATTTTTTTTTAGCGTTGCTGTATATTGTTTATATATTCAGAGAGGGTCACCTGGTACCAGTGTTGTGATCTTTTTAACATCAGCTGAATATACTTTTTTTTATTTTTCAGTCTTAACATACTGTCACAGCCACCCAGGTGGGTCCCAGCTCACGAGAGACCCTACTCCGTTATAGTTTACTTACAGGAAGAGTTTATTGAAGATAATTGCTTCTTTCACAGTTCAGCATTGTGGCTGTACGTCTGTCACGTTAGACCGCCGTAGTCCCCCTCTGACTCCTCCCCTCCTCCACACCAACTTTCCGTCTCCTCTGCCATCTCCTCACTTCTCCCAGAAACCCTGACATCCATCCCCCCCTCGAAGCCCCCCCTTCCCCCCTCCCGGTCGCTGGGTGCAGGTTGAGGGAAATGTGGTTCTTCCTGGGTCGGTTCAGGATACCGGGTGTCCACGTCAATCTTCTCCTCTGGCAGCTCCGTATACGTGTGTTCGAACTCGGGTTCCCCCCCTGAAGGCATCACAGTCTCTTCCTCCCTCACTGCTTCTCCTGGCGCTGCCTGCCAAGGACCTATCATCCACCTCTGACTCCATACCTCCCTCGGCTGATCCACCCACCAATAAGGGTTTGTCTCTCCCCCCCCCAGGCGGGGATCCCTGGTCGGGCTTGTTTTGGGCGTAGAGCCCTCGGGCGAGGAGAAACCCCCGAACGTGCTGCCCGACAAGGTGGGCGTGAAAAGCCAATCATCAAAATACTCCTCGGGCATGGGTTTGTGCGGAAAAATTGCATGAAACTCCTCCTTCAACAGGGGTTCGTCCAAAGCGTAACCCGGCACCCAGCTATTTGCAGAGACTGGAGTGCCTTCCCTGGCGAGAAAATATTCAACTCCCTCCTCCCCCCATCGTGAATCCAGTATCTCTGTGACCTCATTAAGAGGTTCTGGTCTTGGCGACTCCCCTCCCTCAGGCGCCCTTCTACGTGGCTCTGGAGGTGCTCCTGACTCTTGAAACCTGTGTGGGGCTTTGTAGGGAGTGAGCACCGACCTATGAAAGACCGGGTGCACCCTGGAGCCCTCCGGAAGGGCTAGGCGAAAAGCCACCGGATTGATCTTAGCCTCAACTTGATATGGTCCTAGCTGCCTGTGTTCTAACTTCTTTTTGGCCAACGACCTGGCCGGCATCGCGTGGGCTGCTAACCATACCCAGTCCCCAACCTGAATGTCTTCCCCCGCCCTTCTGTGTTTATCGGCTTGCACCTTATACGCCTGCTTAGCCAGCTCCAAATGTCTCCGCAGCTCCTCGTGCACCTCTTGCAACTCTGCTGCAAACTGGTCGGCATTTTGAGGTCCCCCCCCTTCAGGCGCTGTAAAGCTCGGGAAGGTTCTGGGATGACGTCCATAGTTCGCGAAGAAAGGCGTCACCCCGGTGGATGCGTGCTTCGTGTTGTTGTAGGCGAACTCAGCCATCGGCAGGTAGTCCACCCACGCCGCGGGTCGCTGGTTGGCGTAACACCGTAGGTACTGCTGCATGATCGCGTTGACCCTCTCCGCTTGACCGTTGGTCTGTGGATGCCTCGCCGACGTTAGGTTGATCTTGACGTGCAAGATGCCCAGAAGCTTCCGCCAGAAAGTGGAAACAAATTGGCGCCCCCTGTCGGACAAGACGGACTGCGGTAGTCCATGCACTCTGAAGACGTGATCGATGAAGAGCTTTGCGGTCTGTTCTGCCGTCGCCACCTTGGCACAAGGAATGAAGTGCGCCATCTTGGTGAACAAGTCCACAACCACTAACACCGCCGTCTTACCTCTGGAGCTGGGCAGGTCTGTAACAAAGTCCAACGCTACCCTCTCCCACGGTTGCTGCGGTGTCTCCAGCGGTTCTAACAATCCCGCCTGCTTCTGATGCACTGGTTTGGACCTCTGGCAGATATCGCACCTGGCTACGTAGTCCGCCACCTCTCCTCTCATCTGGGGCCACCAAAAGTCCCTTGCCACCAACTCCATCGTCTTCTCTTTGCCGAAATGGCCCGCACTCGGGGCATCGTGCAATTGTTGCAAAACCGTGGCGCGAAGCTCGTCGGTGGGCACGTAAAGGGCGCCCTTGCGAGTCAAAAGTCCATCCTGCAACTGAAACTCATTGTTGTCAGGCGACCCTCTGCGGAGCTCCTCCATCTTGGATTGTGCAAACTGATCCTCTTGCAGCGCGCGTCGCACCGCGTCCAGGTCGACTGCGATGGTAGCGCACGTCCACGCCTGCGGTGCGAAAATGTACTTTGCTGCGATTGGAGCTACTTCCTCCAGGTATTGAGGCTTTCGGGACAGCGCGTCTGCTATAACATTGGAGTCTCCAGGGATGTATTCTATTTTGAAATCGAAATCCGCAAAGAATTCCGCCCAGCGCATGTGTCGTTGGGTTTGCAATTTAGCCGTCCTCCAATACTCCAAGTTCTTGTGATCCGTGCGGACCTGCACCGTGTGCTTGGCTCCTATCAAGAAGTGTCGCCACGCTTTGAAAGCTGCATGAATGGCCAACAACTCCCTGTCCCATATGGTGTAGTTGCGCTCCGTCTTGCTGAGCTTCCGGGAGTAGAATGCACCCGGTCTCCAGTTGCCTTGCGAATCCTCTTGCAAGAGGACGGCCCCAACTGCTCTGTCTGATGCATCTGTCTCTACCCGCATGGGCCTGCCAGGATTCACGTGCAGCAGCTGCTCCTCGGAGGCGAAAAGGCTTTTAAGCTTCCGAAAGGATCGCTCTGCTTGTTCGGTCCAGACGAACTTCTTCTTCTTGGAACTGAGGGTGTCAGTGATTGCCGCCGTCGCGTTTGCAAAACCTTTAATAAACTTGCGATAAAAATTGGCAAAGCCGATGAACCTCTGGACCTCCTTCCGATTTCGAGGGCTCTTCCAGTCCAACAGCGCTTGGACTTTAGTCTTGTCCATGGCCAGTCCCTCGTCGGACAGCTTGTAGCCAAGGAAATCTACCTCTCTCACATCAAACTGGCACTTCTCCAACTTGGCGTACAGCCTGTGTTCCTTCAGCCTCTGCAGAACTTCCTTCACGTCCTTATCGTGATCCTCTGGCGATTCCGAGAAAATCAGGATATCGTCGAGAAAACAGACACACTTCTTGTAGAGGAGACCTGCCAGGACGTGATGCATGAATGCTTGGAAAACATGGCTGCCATTTTGTAGACCGAAGGGCATAACTCTGTATTCGTACGTGCCCAAAGGAGTGAACATGGCCGTCTTCCACTCGTCGCCCTTCCTGATGCGGATGAGGTTGTAAGCTCCACGTAAATCCAGCTTGGTAAAAATCTTCCCCCTCCTGACTGTAGCCAAAAGGTCGTCAATTTTGGGCATGGGGAAGGCCTTGGGCTTAGTTAGTCTGTTTATGAACCGGTAATCCACAATGAGCCTCTTCTGGGGCGTGTCTTTCTTTTTCACAAAGAAAACAGGACTGCCTCCCGCTGCTTTAGATTCCTGGATGAATCCGCGCTTGAGGTTGTGTTCTATGAACTCCCGAAGCTCTTGCAGCTCGTCTTCCGACATGGAGTACAGCTTGGCAGTTGGCAACTGCGCGCCTGGCACTAAGTCAATCGCGCAGTCGTAAGGTCTGTGAGGCGGCAATTTGTCAGCTTCCTTTTCGCAGAAAACCTCCAAGAACTCCGCGTACTTGTGAGGAACCGCTTGCACCATACTCAGATGCAGCTGCTGTTCGGCTTCTCCTCCTTGATCGGTTTGGATGCAATTCTGGGCGCAATACGATGAACAAAAGGTGATCTGCCTCTGGTACCAAGCAACCGCGGGACTGTGCCTGTCCAGCCAACTCATGCCCAACACGATGGGCGTGTCCGATAAGTGGGTGACATTGAAACTAATAAGCTCTCGATGGTCTCCAATTTGCATCATCATGGGAGGGGTTTGCTGCACCACTTGCCCCCCCAGCAACTTCCTGCCGTCTACCGTGACCACGTTCAGAGGCGTCGTTGCAGGCAGGAGCGCTATGTTATGCTGCTTGACGAACTCTAATCCCACGAAATCGGCGTTGCTTCCCGAATCGATGGTTGTTGGAACCTCGAGAAGTCGCCCATCAGGCAGCTGGAGTGTTGCTGTGAGTAAAACTGCTGGTTTGGGAGGTAACGGGTCCATGCGCTGCAAGGATGCTGGGGACTTCTCTACAGATCCGCCTGGCTGAGCCCCAGTAGCTCTGCTTCCAGCCAGGCACTGCAGTTTCCCTGAAGCTGCTCCTCTGATTGCACCTCTGCTGTCACAGTTGCTAGTGCTGCAGTGTGCTTCTGGAGCCTCTGGGGGCACTCTTTCGCCATATGGTGTGCACTGTCGCAGATGTAACACTTCCTGGTCCCTCTAGGAGGCTTCGCTTTGGCTGCAGCAGGGATGGGGCTCTGGGATGGCTTTTGAGCCCTAGCACCACCAATCTCCATTGGCTCTTCGCCTTCCTTCCCCATTGGTGAGGGGTGCGCACGGCTGAAATCCCTGTGCACAAAAGGGAGAGCTTTTGCTTGCGCGCGCGCTTGGGGCCCCCCCTCCTCGTGCCACGGACGTCCCTCATGTCGAATTCCTATAGCCAAAGCCCGTTGCACCACGTCTTCCAGGGTCTGGGGTCTGTCCCCCCTTGCGATCTCATCCTTGACGGAGGGGCTCAATCCCTCCCAAAAAAGATCCCTGACCGGTAGACTGTCCTTCGGCCAATCTAAGGCGGTGAGCAATGCAAAAAATTTAGAATGATAGTGGCGTACAGTGGCTCTCCCCTGCCTCAGCCCGTGCATCTGCCGGCGCGCAATGTCCTTATCCACAGAGGATTGAAAACAAGCATCCATTGCCTTGATAAACGCATCTGCATTGCGACGGGCTGGTCCATCTTCGCGCCACAGATTGCGTAGCCAAGCCCTGGCCTCCCCATGCAGGTGCGAAACAATAAATCCCACTCTCTCCTCCTCATCTCTAAAATCATGACGGAGTAAATGCAGTGCATACACGACATCTGCCCTGAAGTTGGGATAGTCTTGCAAGTTGCCATTAAAATGCGAAACTAGGGCACCCCCCCTCCTCCCAAGCGCAATGCCCTCCGCTCTGGAGCCCGGGGTCCCCGCCTTGTCCGCATTTTCCCACCTTGCTTGCAAATCCTGGCACGCTTTCTCCAAGTCAGCATTCTTCTTCTGCGAAGCAATGACTGCCGTTGTGAGAGTGGTAATCTGATCCCGGAGTGCAGCCAGCTGTTCCTCAGCACTCATGGCTGCCCCGTTCGTGAGCTTCGCAAAAAAAAATTTTTGCTTTCAGAGAGAGGGGGACTTTCTGTCACAGCCACCCAGGTGGGTCCCAGCTCACGAGAGACCCCTACTCCGTTATAGTTTACTTACAGGAAGAGTTTATTGAAGATAATTGCTTCTTTCACAGTTCAGCATTGTGGCTGTACGTCTGTCACGTTAGACCGCCGTAGTCCCCTCTGACTCCTCCCCTCCTCCACACCAACTTTCCGTCTCCTCTGCCATCTCCTCACTTCTCCCAGAAACCCTGACACATACTTTAGTACTTTTTAGTTCCTTCTTACTTTTGAAGCTTTAAGATTTTTGTAAGTTGTTGGTGCTTCTGTGAAGCTTTGAAACTTCATGTTAAACGTCACACAACACTACATTTAATTGCAGCACTTCCCCCACCCCCTAGCTTCTGCAGAGTTTTATTAAAATGGCATAACTGGCCATATTGTGTAAGTTAAATGCAATTGCGCATGATGTGTTATAACTGTGTCTTGTTTATACTCATAGAGGTTTGGCAGCTATATGTATTTGCATAGAACTTAATTTTGAACATAAATGTGATGCAGAGTTCAATAGTTCATATTATTCACCTGCTGCATTGTGATGTTTTTACGTAAGTTTTAATAGTATTGTGACTGGCTGCATTATACTGTAAACTGCCCTGAGCTTCTTTGGGAGAAAGGATGGTGAAGAAATAATGATGATAGGGATGATGCAAGTAGTAATTCTAAGGCATGCACAACACCTAGTTCCAAAGGCGAGTATAGTTCCTCCTGAAATTACGGTATTTGCTAATTTAGTCTCCCTTATAGTTGAGATTTTCGGTTTGAACTTCCCAGTCAGATGTCTTCCATCTCTCTGCTGTTACACTCCAGAAGCTTTAGTTTCCCCTGCAGTGTCCCGTTAGCAACATTTGCTTTCTGTGTTGTTCCACCCCCTCCCCCTGCACTTTTCTAACAGATTGTCTAGGACTTCCTGTAGTTGACAAGTTGAAGAAAAGAAGGGGAGGAATAAATTCCTCATTTCAGTAGAGACAAGGCAAACTTCCTGATCAT